>NW_027256881.1:191189843-193589843 GCF_029215685.1 Pituophis catenifer annectens | reverse complement strand
GTTATTCTCAGTTACTTACTACCGTAAAGAGATAGCCATCACTACATTTGTTCCAGCATTTACTGTTTTCTCACCTGTTAATAACCAATAAGTGGTTTCATGAAATTCAAATGTTGCTAAAACATGCCAGGACTATAATATTGATTTGTTAGTTAGATTAATTGGATTAAAATTTCTTGAACAGCTAATTGGGACAAGTACTTCATCATGCAACAAACATTTTTTTAAAAAAAGTGCAATCCCAACTTTAGTCACAAATCAATTTATAGGCTTTAAGAAAAGAAAATAAGTACTACTTGGAGCAAATGTCCTATGAGAAACATATCATGCTGCTGGACAATCCTCCACTTTTAAAAAGCTCTGTTAGCATTAGTATTCTGTTGGTAGGGTTGCAGTTGCAATATTCTATTCTATATGGCACTTGCAATATTCTAATCCCTCTTTGTATTTTGATGTATTTGGTGAGAGTTGGTGAGGCCTATCATGATTATGGAAGAGTATAAACAGGGTGATAGAAAAATTCCCCTCTCATGAGAAAAGGCAAGGCAACAAACAGAAATTCCCCAAAGAGACGTCCCCAAGTGTAGGAGCAGCAATCATGGTAAAAGCCAGTTCATTAAGAGCCTTAAGGAAGTAATTGAACTTAGCTAAAGTTCAGTGAATAAGCACAGATTGCCCTAAAATCTTTTACCTTATGCTCAGTGCTGTTTGTGATTCCCCCCCCACCACCACCACCAAAGCCCTGAGAATTAAGTTCCACATTCTTTGTGTGCTTGAGTCTTGAAAAGGCTACCATACAATTATACCGGAGAATATAAATCCAGGAAGTAGGTCAGAATGATGTAGTGTATAACTTATATATCATGAAATGCTAGATCAAAAAATAGTATTTTATGCAAAAATGCTTCATTTCACCCTATATCTCAAAATTTCCTGGGTTTCAAGTACATATGCATGCATCCAAATAATTAATGTATTGCATACATTCCCATTATGCATATCTGAATTTTATTCATCTTTCTGGTGTCTTACAATATCTTTTCTCTTTCTTGGCAAGGTCATGCCCTTAAACCACAGGTTGCATCTATTTTTACATCACTACTGGATGGGTTGAAAAAATTTTACATCACGAAGGTATCTAATCTTAATCTTGCAATACAAAAAATACACATTTTAAATATTTTTGTGTTTCACAGACAGTAGTTTTAGTATGGATGACAGTTTGATAGCGATGGTTTGCAGATGAACAAAAACGCATGTGTTTTGCAATCCAAAATGCAGTTATTTTGAATGGAAAAATGTTTTCAACATCTCATTCTAATTTAAGTTACTCAAACTGTTTTGAGTATTCCATTTTAAGTGAGGTGATATGGTTGGAACTTAGGATGTTAGGATGTTATTTTTTTAAAAAAAAATTGTCCTACCTGCAGCAGACCAGCAGGAAGGATGTGCTGCTTTGGCTTGGGCTGCTTAAAGGGTTTTCTGGGGTGAAGTGTGGACAAGAACAGCAGACATTTAAGGAGTGCATGGTGCCCTGAGGAAGCCATTATAGACTAGCTGCCAATGGAGACTGATTGAAGTGTGAGCTATAGAGATGGAGAGTATTACGAGGGACTGTTGAACTCAGGACTGAACTGGTGCTTTTCTTGAAGTATGATTGGGATCTAAATTATGATATCCTCTATAAACCCAAGCTTTAGTTGGGTTTGTTTTTTTAAATGAGCATAATTTGAAATGTTCTTAAAATGATTTTCCCCCAGAACAATTTTATAACCTGTAAAAAACACATTATTAGCCTTGTAGATAATCCAATATTAAGCATACCATAACTCCCTTCCCCCAAGTATTTGGAACTGAAGTTAGCATCCTCTTTACCACTGAAACCCAAAATGGGGGAAGGAGGTAAGTTATAACATGAGATAGTGATTGATCCCTTTTGTTCTGCATTTCCATGCCAATAGAAATGAAACATTGGCATCTGCTGTCCCTGTTATTTTCTCTAGCTACCAGGCCTCTTGTTATTTCTGGATTTTACTTGAAGAAATATGATGTTTGTTGGTATTTGGCAATTGAAATTATACTTTAGTTTAATTGAGCCTGAAAAACTTCAAAAACTGAATTCTCAACTTCACTTTTTTAAAAAAAAGTCATGTCATGCTTCTTACTTTTGAAATTGATCTTATCAAAAGTAATATGAAAATGAATTTAGTGACAATAATAACGGAGATCTTGCTGTCCATATTACAATAATATAATTAATGCAGGTGCTTTCTTTCCACAGTTCAAAGGATTTGATCCCAATGTATTATGTGTTGCTACGTTGGTCTTTGAAGGTAACAGAGAGAAAGTCCTCCAGCACGAAAAGCAGGTTTATGATATTGCTGCAAAATTTGGGTATGATTTTTAAAGTTTTATTACTGCTACTTTTCATTTATTATCCTAAAACCTTTTCAGAGTTAAGTAGAGCTGGCTGGACCCTTGGATGTCACGCATTTTTCAGTTATAGAAAATGAAAAAGTGAGAACAAACAAACATTGTTGTGAGTCTCTTTTTAGCTGCACATATTCAGTAATTATGTTTTTATAATAAATATTGCAAATATTATTGCTATTAGTTTGCCTAAGCGTGCATTTTGGCAAAGCCATAACTATTACAACAAAATGTAAATACTTATCTTACTCAGCTGAAGTCATGTCTGTTTATAATAGTTTTCTTTTTCTAATTTTTAAAAGTAACTTCTGATACTAAATGAGTCAATATAGGGAAGGAGAGTAATGTTTAGAGATTAAGGTATAATAATGTTCATTATTGACTTACAGCTGGAATGAACAAGTCTGTTTTAAAAAGGAAATTGTCTGTCTTTAATCAACAGAACTTGATTAATTATATATATCCCACCTCCTGTCACCTATTGCTCTGTGCTGTTGCAAGGAAACAGAAAACATTTCACTTTTATAAGCTGAGTAATGGAAGGGTAATTTGTGTCCAGCTAGTTTGATTGATTATGGGTCTGATAATGAAACTATGGTGAAGATATTTATTCAGATTACAACAACTTTATTTTCCATTTAAGAAAAAAAATAACAGCATTGCTACTGCTAAGAAGATCTTTTGTTAACTTCAGTTCTTTTACAGGTTTTGCTAATAGCATTCTATTTTTCAATGTTATTCTATAAAAGGATTATTCCAAAACATCCCCAAACATTCAGATTCAAAGAAGTA
Source organism: Pituophis catenifer annectens (assembly GCF_029215685.1). Lineage (NCBI taxonomy): Eukaryota > Metazoa > Chordata > Lepidosauria > Squamata > Colubridae > Pituophis > Pituophis catenifer. The sequence goes on along the minus strand of NW_027256881.1, from coordinate 193,586,621 downwards.
CGGTGCCTTTTGAAGTATTGAAATATATATACATATACACACACACATACATACATACATACATACATACATACATACATACATACATACATACATTTGTTTTCTGAGGTTTTTGTGGGTGTTTGTATGTAGGTCTTGGGTTATTCGGGTTTTCTCCTGCGTAAAATTGGAAGTGTCTTGGCGATGTTTCAACGAAGTCTCATTCGTCATCTTCAGGCTGGTGTTTTCGGCTTCGTGCTTCTAGGAGCAATGTGTGATCGCAGCTGTTTCTTCCTTTTAACTGCCAGTGGGGGTGTGAACTGATTGGGTGGGAGCTTGGCTGTGTTCTGATTGGGTGGAGGTGTGTTCTGATTGGTTGGAGACTTGGCTGTGCTCTGATTGGATGGGGGGTTGGCTGTGCTCTGATTGGATGGGGGTATGTTCTGTTTGGGTGGGGGCTTGGTTGTGCTCAGGTTAGTCTGAGTTGCAGTGGGATTTGAACTGGTGAGCTGTGTTGCTGTTGTTTGGCTTCGCGTTATTGACAAATGAGTCCCTAACACAAAGAATGACACCAGACCCACACTCACGAAAACCACACAGGATGTCACCACCACACATCCACACAAAAAGCAAACCAAAACCCACACCGATGATGAGGCATGACCACAAACCAGAAGCCAGACCACAGCTGCATCATTAGCCACTTTAAACCCCTCCAATCCATACATGAAGCAAACTGACACCCACCATGAAGATGTGGCATGACCACGAACGCGAAGCCAAACAACAGCAAGACAGCTCACCAGCTCAAATCCTCCTGCAACTCAGACTAACCCGAGCACAACCAAGCCCCCCCCAAACAGAACACACACCCAGCCAATCAGAACACACCTCCACCCAATCAGAACACAGCCAAGCTCCCACCCAATCAGTTCACACCCCCACTGGCAGTTAAAAGGAAGAAACAGCTGCGATCATACATTGCTCCTAGAAGCATGAAGCCGAAAACACCAGCCTGAAGATGACGAATGAGACTTCGTCGAAACGTCGCCAAGACACTTCCAATTTTACGCGGGAGAAAACCTGAATAACCAAAGACATGTATGTATGTATGTATGTATGTCTTCTTAAGTTTTCGGGGGTGTGCATATGCAAAAAATTAAAATCTCGGGTGTTTTCCTGTGTCATTGTAAATAAGTTGGTTAAAATATTTAAAATTCTGGTTAAAATCCCAGCTTATTTTAACCAGAATTTTAAATATTTTAACCAACTTATTTACAATGGCGCGGGAAAACACCCGAGATTTTAATTTTTTGCATACACACACACACACACACACACAAATAATTTCATCATCAATTTGCAATTAAAACATGGGCTATTCTACCAATTTCTTGCTCCATATCCTATCTACTCAATTGTGCTTCGCTTTTGGCCTGAAACTACAAAATGAGGAATAAGATAGCGCTTTTATTAGTTGTTCTAGCTACTGATTCTGTACAGAAGCCCCGTATTGGTTTTTCTTGTACACTGTCCTTTGCACACTGTGTTCTTTGTCACAATGCCAGAGAAAAAGGGAGAAAATGCAGCCAGCTATTAAAAGAGGTTGTTATACTTCCCACCAGGCAGCTGTTAACTCGTGTCTGGCTATCACTTTATCAAGCTGCAGACCCAGTTGGCTTTCAGGTTCTTGCTCCTTTGAAGAGCCAGTAACAGCAGAAAGAAGATAGCTCCATGGCATCAACCGTCCCCAAGCCAGTTTAAACTGCCTTTCTTGTTGCATGTAATCAAACATGTCGCTAGCAACCTACTCCCCTGACTCTTCCATAGAACAGTGCTCATTAGCACCAACAAGTGGAGTCGAAGCAGCGTCCTTTTTAAAAACAAACCAAAATGTTCCTACTCTGAGGAATTTGACTAACTATCATAAACTTAATGCAGAGAATTGACAGGATGCGGCAAAAGGGTGTTTGCGAGTACCACAATATCCATGAGATAAATCCCCCTAGATAAATATTTTATTTGCCCAAATCTTACCATTCTTCAATACCTGAGAATGGGCTTGTCTGTATGTGAACATCCAATATCATCATTTGAGGGCTAGAAAAGTCTGCTTTATTGCATATATATCTTGCCTTTCCTCGCCATACTTTTAAGGTAGTTAAAGTAGCCTATGGGAGAAGGGAAGGGGGCATACGTTATCCTTGCAAAAAAACCAAAAAACCTTTTGAGTATTCAGAGACCAGTTGACAGAAAGGGAATTCTGAAACCTGAAACTTGAATTCAGGTTTCCTGGTCCAACCTCACCACTATACTGTGTTGGCAATCTTTTAAAATGATTTTTCTCTAAATCCTGCATAATATTTTTTGCCAAATAGCAAAAACCTTTGTCCTTTATCTTCTCGGTATTGTGTGGAAGTATCTAAACAGTGCAAAACTGCAGGCTTCCCATTTCAACGTATTGTAACGATGGACTTGGTGTCACTTGAAAATCCTATGTGTGTAAATGCACATGCATGTATAACTTCTTATGTCAATTATTATATCTAGAACTAACCCTAATCTATATAAATTCTAGCAACTAAAGTACAGGCAGTTCTCGACTTACAACCATTCCTTTAGTGACCATTCGAAGGGACAACGGGCCTGAAAAAAGTGACTTATGACCAGTTTTCATACTTACATCATTGCAACAGCCCAATGGTCACATGATCAAAATAACAGGTGCTTGGCAACTGGCATGTATTTATAACAGTTGCATTGTCTTACTGGGATCACCATTTGCAAGCTTCCCAACCAGTTTCCAACAAGCAGAGTCAATGGGGGAAACTGGATTTACTAAACAACCATGTGATTCACTTAACAACTGCACTGATTCGTTTAACAACTCTGGCAACAAGTCGTAAAATGGGACAAAACTCATAACTGCCTTGCTGAGCAACAAATATTTTGGACTCAGTTGTGATCATAAGTGGAGGACTACCTGTACTATTATTATATCCTCAGAATGGCTAGTGTTGACATTTTAGAGCTAGAAAGTAATATTTTAATATTTTCAAATTGCAGTGGTCTTGCAGCTGGAGAAGACAATGGACAGAGAGGCTATATGATGACATTTATCATTGCTTATATTAGGGTAAGTTTATTCTACTTTTTGAACAATATATAAATATATAATTTTCTACTCTGCTTAACCTGGGAAAGCTATTGAAGTAAAGCAAGAAAAAATCCTGAACTGATTCAATTCAGAAATGCACCCATATTTCAGGGCTTCAGAATTCTTGGAGATACATATGAACATATGCTATTAAAATGTCCCTTGTACATCGAATGGTGATTGAAAGTTGCTAACAACTTTAATTGGCATTGTGACCAAGAGGCCATTACTCTTCTTTTGAGGACATCACTTTTCAGAAACCTCTAAAAAGGCTGATTTTTTAAAAAGTAACAAGAAGTAGCTATCAGAAACCATCTGGTTCCTCCTTGTGGTATTGTTAGCTATTAATTTTCTCAGGATTTTCTTGCAATTTTTATCCTTTTACTATATTTATTATAATGGTTTTTCCCTCTTGTGTTTGGTTTTAGATAGTAAATACATATTTACTATAAATTACATATTTACATCTTTGAACTTTCAAGGTAAAATACTCATGGAAATTGAATTGTTTTGCTTCTTTTTTGTCTTTGTGCTTTATAAAATTATATAGTTTTACAATGTTGCTTATATTAAGTCCATGATATATATTACCCACAATTTGATAGGACAGGAATTTGAAACTAAGTTTCAGATACGTTTTCCATACTCCTGGACTGAGCCTAGTCATTTAATTAGCTAAATGCAGGTCTGTTGCCTCAGTAATACCTTAACTATTTTCAGTTGCATATTTATACATAGTAAATACATGAGTCTAAGATGGAATACTAATCCAAGGCATTTCTGGTTTCTTAAATAGGACCTTGGCATGGATTATTATATAATAGGAGAATCATTTGAAACATCCGTTCCTTGGGATAGGTAAAATCAAAACATTATTCAGTGTTTTTTTTCTGGAAAATTTGTTTAAAAGTGGTGGTTTTAGGTTTTAATGATCTAAGTATTTTGTAGAATATAAAGATTATTTTTGGAATAGTAAAAAAAAACTATATTATTTGACAGTCCATGTGAAACTTATTTTAGTAATACATCAAAGGTTCTTGATGAAGTAAGGAAACCTATTCATTTGGCTCCTAACTTCCCCATCCTCCAATAGAAGAACAACTTCTGCCATCAGGCACTTTTTGAGCCAATGGAAGATCTTGTTTAAAAGAAAAGGGCAATCATCATCTCTCTGCTGATGCCCTTATGAGCATAAGCATAGTTAAATACGGATTTAATTTAAGATTAAATTATAAAAATATTACACAATACCCAAAACCTTACAATTAGAACGACTTAATTAAATGGCTTTATTGATACTATCTTCTAAAAACCTCCTAAGTTTAGTCCTATAACTGGTCTTGTGATTCTATTGAGAAACTATTAAGTTGGCAGTTCTCATCTTTTCATTTCTAATATTTGTTATGATTTTGTCATTTCCCAAACAAATTCTAATTTGCAAATGATTTCCATTATTTCCAACATATTATCAATTAAGGCTTTAAGTTATAGGAGACTGCTCTAGAACTATTCAGAACTTTTTGATCTTGTGCCTTTCAAGTATACATTATGTACATTTGGCTTTTACAATTAATATAATCAAATTTGTAACCTTTACTTGGTCAACTGGTTCTCCTTACCACATTCAGAGGAATGGCATCTGTAGAGCCAATATAATTTCCCTGTGGTGGAAAAAGCCCTGATAAAGAGGCTATCCATCTAGGTCTTAAATTTAGGGAGCTTTAATCAAGATAAAAATTATAACATGTTTAAATATAATTCCAGTTTCTATTAAATGTTTATTGATTATTTTGTGGCAATATGTACATTTAAGAACCAAGCAGAATGTGCAGGCACATAATGATCCAGAATTAATCCTTGTATTAGGTTACAATAAATCCATTCTTATATTGGTCATAAAATGTTACCAATGAATATGTTAAATAATTTTGATTTTTTAACCTTTGTACTATTTTATCCTTAGGGTTGTCGATCTGTGCAAAAATGTAAAGGAAAGAATGACAAGAGAATGCAAAGAAAAAGGTGTTCAGTTTCCACCATTTGCTACCTGTCGGTAAAGCATCTTCATATAAATTAAGTTCTAAAATGGGTTGGGCACCCTATAAGTGATATGTAGGCCTATAGTGTGATCTTTATCGCCCCCAGAATCTTTTTGAAATCATGTCATTATAATTTTGCATCAAAACCCTAATGCTATGTAGCCTTATTTATTTGGTGACCAGTTTTTGTAAAATAATGTAAGATGCCCACTTGCATCAGCTGAATCTCCTAATTGCTACAAAGAAAATTAAATTACAACAAGCCTTTATCTTGTTTATAATCACCACATTTTGTCATACAAAATGTAGTGTGCACTTAATCTAAATCATCACTAGTCAAAACAAGTCAAGGTTTCTAAGTTATAAGTATGACCTTTGCTTTTCTCTGTTGATCAGACTGAAATTTTAACCATAGTTAGTTCAGCTTCAGCAGCATTGTTATCCCTATAATGCAGTGTTTTCTAACCTTAGCCATTTTGAGATGTGTGGCCTTCCCAGAATATCCTGATGCTGGCTGGGGTACTTTAAACTTAATAATCCAAACTTAAGAGAGATGGAAATACTTGAGTTTAACTCTTGTTCTGGTTCACACATTATATTACAAATTTGCTACTCCTGAAGAAGAAATTCTGCTGGTTTCCCCACCCCTTGTATATAGCTTTTGCTCTCTCTCTTTTTAACTTAGTAAAATGTTGCATTGGGAATGTAAAGTCCTGCTGCTGGAAATTCTGGGAATATTTGTACAAGTACATCCCAGTGTTGCCATATCGTTTATTTTTAAACTGGACTCTGCACAAGAATACTAAGTTATTTGATCTGACATGGTGTTTTTTTTTTCCCAAATAAAACAGGGTGACACAGATGTATGATTCCGGTGCGTGTGTCTACTTCTATTTGGGCTTTAACTACAGAGGAATTAGTGACCCTATTCGGGTATATGAAGAAATAGAGGTAATTCTACATATTTAATAACTTAAATGTTCTACAAAGTTAAATGTGAAACTGGCTGTTTGATAGCTTTAAGGAGATGTTTATTTTTTATAACCTTGTTGGTCATCTGTTTCATCGACCCTGAATTTCCTGGTGGTTCTCCCATCCAAGTTCTTTTCAAGTTGAACCCTCGTAAGTTTTTTTCCCCAAGTTCTAACCTCATTTCTATTTTTTTTGTAGCCTCTATTTCCCCCATCATCCAATTAAGACCATAATTTTTGGTTGGGATGCTTTTCTAGGATATTTGCAGAACTCTAACGAAGTTTTTCTTATTAGCAGAATTGGATGGAATAAAAGTGAGGATGAATATGTGCTAACATTTGCTATTTAATTACACTTTTGATACATATTGCAACTAATATTATGGTTTTTTTTTTTGGTTTTTTTTTAATTTGATTTATATGCCGCCCTTCTCCGGAGACTCAGGGCGGCTTACAATGCGTTAAGCAATAGCCTTCATTCTTTTGTATATTTTATACAAAGTCAGCTTATTGCCCCCACAAACTGGGTCCTCATTTCACCTACCTAAGAAAGGATGGAAGGCTGAGTCAACCTTGAGCCTTGGAGAGATTCGAACCAGCAGAAATTGCAGGCAGCTGTGTTAATAACAGGGTGCACTAAACCCCTGTACTATCAAGGCTCTTTACATTCTATGTTTACATAGAACTTCAGAATGAAAATGCTTTGAAAGGAGTTGTTTTCATTTTTATCAGGGACTTTTAAAAACATTTTGGAAACACGTCTCTCAAAAGGTAAATTGCAAGTAAAACTACTGTCCTTATTTAGGTGTAAATAATGTAACAAACCCTTCATTTATATTATATATTTGCTGATGACTAAATGAAACATACTATTTTGCCTGCTTGAACAAATGAATAATTTAAATTACTTTATTCCTTTTAGACAGCAGCTAGAGATGAAATCCTTGCTAATGGAGGAAGTTTGTCACATCATCATGGAGGTATTGTTACAGATCATACTTTTAGTTACTCACTGTGTAGCAGGGATTTTTTATTCATATATCTGTAAAAAGAGAAAAGATACTCCTGTATAATATAGCCCAATTAGACTGCTTAGCATCATTGGCAAATAAAACACTCATCATCTCTCCTGGAAGCTTATAGAGTGGCTGGAACATAACAGGTGAACTAACCAGTTTTAGAATCTGTCAGGCATGTTCAATTAATACACAGAGAGACTTAAGAGAATTGTACACTTATCTGTCACTGTGTGAAATGCTTTGTATTTAATACTCCTGTAGAAGTAATTAGAGCAGTGGTTTCCAACCTTTCAGGCTTGGTAGACTAGCGGAAGCAGCGGGGGATAGAGGGGATGGTTACGCGCGCCCCTCTTTCACAAATGCAGCTGCACTTAGACACACGCCACTTCCACGGCCTGGTTTCAAATAGGCTGCAGCCCAGCACTGGGCTGCAGACCGGGGTTGGGGACCCCTAAATTAGCTGCCAAACAGCTGATTGGGCGGTTGGATTGGGCTTCCGGAATAACGCCAATCAACTGTTCTAGGTGGCAGGATTCACTGCCATTTGGCGGCGAAGGCAATCAGTGGCGGCAGCAATCCCCACCGCCTAGAAAGCTATCAGCGATATTCCAGGAGGCCGATCCAACAGCCAATCGGTTGCTCCGCAGCAAAGGCTCTAGCGTTCCCTGGTGACAGGCGGCAGCGGCAAATGCCACTGCACCAATGCCCTTCCACCCACCACAATATTTGCTCTATAAGACTCACAAACATTTCCACCCACTTTTTGGGGGGGAGTGCGTCTTATAGTGCGAAAAATACGAAATTTATTTCTCATTGTTTGTTTTGGTAGCCTCATCTTAAATTCAGAATCATGAGAGAAACCTTGCCAAGCATAGCTATTCCAGAAAACCCTTAATTTATCTTGTACATAGTTCTTATTTAGAGGATAGAAAAAGGAAGTGGAAGTAGCTGGAACATTGGGTGGGAGAAGGATCATATAATGCTGAAATTCTTGATTGTAAGGGAAAGTAAGACTTAGAATTTATGTCAGGCCTATCAAACTGGCAGCCCACGGGCCGGGTACTGCCTATGCAGGCCACACCCACTCCAGTTCCGCAAAGGCAGAAAACATCCTTATATGGCCCGCAATACGATTGGGTTTGACACCCCTGATTTATGTAGTCACTAAGTGTTGAAGAAAACTATTCTAGTGAAAAGGAAAGTAGAAGACAATGAAAAGGCCATTTTGGCTACACAAAAGGTTAGTGAAAACCTAATGATAAAATAAGAACACATTTAAGAAAATGGGAAAGGGGGCCAGGTAAAAAAGGAAATGTTGAAAGAACTGTAGTGCTTCTGTCAGGCAAGTGTAAAGTTAAACTGAGATGACTTAGCAAAGGATACTAAATAACGAATGGGCTTAAAGTGTTTTCAGTAGAAAAAGAAAAGAAAGAATCTAATTAGTATTTGCTCAGTGAAAAGGCAAAATACCAACAGATAACAAGGAAAAGACAGAGCATCTCAACTTCTATTTTGCTTCAGTTAGTCCATCAACACAGAAAGAAGGAAAAAGTAGGAAATTAAGAATGGGGCATGATTAAAGATTGAAATTTCTAAAAAAAAAAATGTGCATAGTTTGAATGACCAAAGTCCTTCCAATTACCTTAGGAAAAGTTATTTATAAGCCATTCTTTTTCCAAGTGTTTTATTCACAAGTCCAATGTTACAGGCAGAATTATCAGCAACTGATGCTGCTTTTAACCCAACATAGCCCAACCATTTCTATTCTCCCTTCAACTGCTTGAGTCAAATATTGCTCTTGCATGGCTATTGACATTAGAATGCTCTCTTTTTTGCTTAGGAGATGGCCATAACAGTTTTCATAGATATTGCACTTGAAACAATATTAGTTGGATTTGTCTTCTCAATGTTCAGAAATGGGATATTCAGCCATATTGTTTTGAAAAAAGGGGTCTTTTTGGTTTTGAAGCTGATTAATCATGTGGTCCAGCAACTTCCACCCTAATTAAAGATTCAGATTTTAATTATTACAGTTCTAATTCTTCCATCCTGTGGGTTATGCTGATGTTTGAATCTCTTTTACAGTATACTGTATGGCTCATGGTTTCTGTACTAATAATTCATGCCATATTTAATGGATTTCATTTAGAAATTTAACAGCCTGCTGTGACTGGAACTCATTTTTCATGTATAAGATGGATTTCTATTTTCCCTAAAATCCAGAAGACTCGCCGTTTCTTTCATAACAATATATCTGACAGAAGTGTTTTATTCCTGTTAGCAATTCCTCAGCATTCTCCCCTTTATGTGTCACTGATCAAAGAAAACTCCTTAATCCCAACATGTCCCTCCCCCAAGTCACTTGGCCTATATCTTTCTAGTGCTTTTTCTGTGATTCTGAGAGAACCTTTTAAACAACTTGTACCTGTTCCCATAAACTGCTGAGCTGAAAATCTGTATTTCTAATGGCTGCCTGTGGGTGGGGAGCTTTGAGCCCATGTCTTCCAATGTATAGAAGTAAATGATCATCTGCCCAAGTATATCAATAATTAACTTATCTGATTTCTTGTCAAAGCTGTTGTTGCTCCTGACAGTATTTCATCATTTACTTAATGGATGCAAACCCCCTGTCTTCAACCTGGATTACAATGATACATTTTCAAGACTAGCATCTCTTTGTTATAATGGCCAAATGAACGTTGTTTCCTGAATGCATATTTTAAAATGGTGTCTTCAATCCACCTATGTTGTTTTTCTATATCATTTTGCTCTCAAAGGGAATAATTGCTTATGAGATCTCTGTCCTCCAAATCCCATCATAGTACATTTTACCAGGCATACTGCTGTGGTGTGGATAGACACCTATCTTGGATCTGGGCTGTGCGTGATATCCATGCAAAGGGCAATGCATGCTGTTGTCATGCAGTTCCCATTCACTAATACTGCTCATCCAGGTAAACATACCTGAAGTTTGTAGGATGACAAAGGAGATAGGTTGTCTCTTACTGCATTTCTTGCAGCGGTTGCTGGTTCTTTTTGTTTTGCATATTCTGCTTTGTATTGCTTGGGAACTGAACAAGAAAAGCAGGAGGCCTGAACAGTTCCAAATTAAGAGCTCAGTTCTAGGATATTCCACTCGTTTGGATAAAAAAATAAATGTGAAAACATGGGTTCCCATCTAAAGATGAGCAATTAAAGATGAACAAAATGTCCCTATAAGGATATAAGTCAAGAGTACTCAGAAGCAATGCTCTAAGTCTGCATTGGTTCTGTAACATTTCTGAGCAGATATCTCACGATTTGCTACAGACTGGATATTGGAAATCTCACCATGAATCTGAAATGTCTTCCTGGGCAGAATGGAATGAGAAGCAAGCTATTGGGACCAATGATTTGTGGCTGCCATGTTGAAGTGGCATTCACGGGAATGCCTGCATCGGCCTTGGAAGCAAATATTGAGAGCCAGTAGGCAGAATCAAAGGGAGTGTCTGGAATTGATCTAGAGAACAATTGAGCGGAGCAGGCAACCAGCTATGATTTGGGCTTTCATTTCTCTTGCCCTGACCAGTTGAAATAAATTATAGCACCAGATCTCCATAGTACTAGGTTGCCTGTCCATGAGTTAAGCTATATTAATTTGTTATTTAAGCAGAAATTTAGCAGCTAACAATGGCTGTATTATTTATGTAACTCATGTTCTATTTGTGTCTATTACTTATTATAAAACTAAGGATATATTTGGAGACAAGTTTAACAAAAGAATATTGCATGCAATAGTTATAGAAGCTAAGCCTTAAAACTTTGACCAAAGAATTGTAGTTTCTTCATATTTTGAGTCTGGGATTAATACATGGCTCCCTGGCAGAGCATACAAATAAACTTTGAATTTTGTATTTTCAATACAAAAAGGCATTTCTGTAGTAGTTTTATCAAATACCATGTATTAAATTCCCACAGTGACTTTTAATACTTATTCTGAGCTGCAATTTATGATTTGGGAGTAAACTGATAGTATCCTTGTTTATTATTATTTACTGACCTTCAGGCCTTACCATGACATTCTTAGTGTTTCTTTTTGTTCCTGCATGTGGAAGGGAGATTATTGATGCAATTCCTCTTCAGAGTTTGCCCTATAATTGTGATTAATAACAGTTGCTTTCACTATCCCGAAACAGACAGCCTGGTTTGTCTGCCTACCACAATCATCTTGTGATAAATGGAGCTATTTTAACTCTAGTTTTGTGTATCAAAGAAAACAGATGTAGTCTGGGACTTGAGGCTATAAGGAATATAAAGCATGTTTAACTTAATCTTCATAGTACTTACTGCTTCTGTGGAAAGAAGTAGACAGTTTATACCAAAGAGTCTCCTAACAGTCCCTTTTTTAGGGGGGGGAATGAAAAATAAAATCTTGAGAAATTCGCCTCATGAGAAATAGTTGCCCTTTGCAAATAACTTTGTTGCTTTCTTCTCAGTATTTATTTTGTGTATAAATATATCATTTAATGTTAGTTACTTAGGATTATTTGAAACCAGAAAAGGGAAACATTTTTATTCCGCGGGAAAGCATTGTATTTTGAAGACAAAATTTGCAGAGAGATTAGAGGACATTTCCAACTTCTCTTGAATTCCCTTCCATTATGCTAACCTTCCAATTGCCAACAGCTTTGGAAATGCAGAGGAGGAATTGTGAGAAGTGCAGATTTTGCATTAATGAGTCTATTCAGTATTGGTGGGCTGGTCACCGTTGTCATTTGCTTGCATGTGTGTATCTGTGTATTATAGTGCAGTAGTTAACACTCATATTGGGGCTGTCCATGTTATTTAAATTTAACAGTCCACTGTAATATACCTAATGTGTTAAAATAAGTATCTTGAGATACACTAGCATCTTTGAGCCTAGATGAATAGAATAATCAGTTGGAATAAAAATAAGCAATTAAAACTCTGATAGGTTCTTAAATATTTCTACAATATTCAAGATAGCTTAATCTTTCACATTTGTATTTGTTTCTGTTGATTAAAAATGGTTTGATTGATTCATTTAGCAGTTATCAGCTAGGCAGTATTTTTATGTGTTTATTGAAGAGATGTTCATGAATATTCACTTGCAGTTTCAAGGTCTCAAGTAAATTGTTATTCAGCTATGTCACTGAAGCAAATCCACTATAGATATTAAGAGGCTGGCTGAATGGATTGGTAAAAGCAAGCATTTGCAGTAGCTGAGAAATTAAATACTGCAGAATAAAATAATGCGCTTTTAGGTCTTTCAATAGACCTAAAAAGGTCTTAATTAAAATGAATTAGCTTGAATAAAAGCAGTAACTATAAACTTAAAGCAGAATAAAGATTAAAGATTCACAGTAAGAGCGTTACGTATGTATGCCTGTTAATATGTACATCAGCGATTGCAATTAACAAATAATTTGGATATTTAAAAACCAGTGTTATATTTACACACTATGGAAAATAGGCAAAGTAGATTGCACCTTTTACTGCGAGATACTCTGCCTCATGAGTTCATGTAGTCAGGTGGTGCTTCTGTTATTTTATCTGAGAAACGGCTCTATATTTTCCAGGCAAAATAAAATTATCTTTTTTTTAAACGACACCTTGCCTGGTTATACTTGCAAAAAAGCAACTGTGGGCCTCTAACACAGTGAAAATTGATATTCGGGGTTTGCAGCTTTATGCTACAAATGGGTTAATTTCTTTACCAAATATGTTCATAAAAGACCACCGGTGTGCGCTGCACAGCTTTTTTACTTTCCGGTTCGCTAATCAAATGTATGTTAGATTTATTATTGTAAAAGTATAAAGCATAGAAAATGTGACAAGATAGATGTGTAAATTATCATAGTGACAGAACTAATGATGCAGTCCAAGCACCTTCTGTTTTCCAGCACTCGGTGAGCAACTTCATTAAATATGCAGTGGCTGTTTGGTGGCTGCTCAGACATCAGTTCAGTCCCTGGTGGAGTCGCATTGTTGTGGAGGTGGGGAAAAGGCAGGCCTGCTAGCTGTTGGACATCCTGCTGTGGTTTTAATGTGCTCCAGCTTGTTGGACCAGTTGTTTTCAGTCTTTTTTTGGACAATTACATCTATATCCACAGGATACATTCACTTAAACAATATTACAGATAATGGAGTATAGTGGCTTAGACTATTCATTGTCTCTTTAGCTCTGGTTGGCACATCGATGGCTGAGAACGCACTCCTGGTCAGGCTTCCCTTTTTTCTTTTTTTTTTTTCCAGAGAGCTTGGTGACAGGCTGATATTTGGCAGGGGAAAGAAACAATAATTCTCTGTTCTCAGTTGGTGTTCATATCATTCATTATTTCTGAGGCAATTTAACCAGCTACCTCAAACATGGGACTTCCTAGTTTAGTTTGGGGGGGGGCAGAGGGAGGCATCTAATGCAGCCAAGACAAGAGGCATTGGTTGCGACTTATTTTTTTTTTCATACAAATACTTGAAGCTTTTGATTTAAATTCATGCTGTATTCAGCACCTGCTTCAATTTATTCAATCAAGGATTAACTGCTGTTATAATACTTGCTTAATGATAGAACTGATGTCATTTAAAACAACTGTAGTTTTGTGACTGTGTGTTATAAACTGTCAAGTTTATAGTCATATTTATAATTTTCTAAGTTGTGGGAGGAAACCAGCTTGGGGTAGTAATTAAAGGCACACAGCCAGCTGGGTGACTTGGGGCCATTCGGCTTTAGGAAGAAAGCAAGAGCAAGCCACTTCCAAAAAAATTACAGGGACTTGTCCAGGCAGTCAGTAGGAGTCAAGAAGCCCCTCCCTTCCCTCCCCCCCCCCCAAAAAAAAAAGTTATGTAAAGATAGTGACAGCTGGCAGTAGTCTTGGATGCAAATGTAATACTTAGATGTAGGTTAAACAATGCCTAATATCTATTAACCCATTTAGCTGTAGTATTATTTATCTTATTATTTTCTTTACTCCCCATTTTATTGGTATTATTGTTATTGTTATTATTATTTGCTTTGCATGCACATTAAGAGTGTCTGTACTGGAAACAAATTCCTTGTGTATCTATTCACATTTGGTCCAATAAAATATTCCACTGGGTTCAGAGGAAATTACTCCTAAATATAGATACAGATAGAACTGCAGCCAAAATCTGTCACCCTACTTTTGAGAAATGTGTTTTCTTGTTTATTTGATAACCGGAGTGTTTTTCATAAAATAACTTTGTCTAGTTCATTATAGCCTGTGCATTGTTTGTTTAAAACAGAGTACAGAGTTCTCTACTCAAATGTAAATATATGCTGCTTCAGTTTAATTGTATTTAATGCAAAACATCATCTTTGCCTAAACTTGATCTAAATTTCACACTTTGTAAAGAGAAAAGGCAGTCTGGAATCCAGGTTTCCTTTGGGAATACATTGAACTTAATGAGCTTGATAGTCTGGTGGGCTCAATAAATCAAATAAAGCAAAACATTTCTCATTTTTGAATAAAAGCATTTATCACCCAGTGTTTGTTCATTCATGGCCATAAGATTAATTGGTTCCTGCTATTATGGTGAATATTAAAGACACTTTTTGTTGTTTTTTTCTTCCAGTGGGCAAGTTACGAAAACACTGGCTGAAAGAATGTGTATCTGACGTTGGCTTCGGGATGCTGAAATCCATCAAACAATTTGTGGACCCCAATAACATATTTGGGAACGGAAACCTTTTATAACCTTGTTACTCTCCACACTGAAGTACCGGAAAGAATAATGTTTGACTCTCATAGCTTTTCCCAGTATCCAAAAATAGCATGGACTTAGTTTCAAAAGCTTTTCCTTCCCTGCAAATTTTATTGCTTCTTTCAATTGCAGAGTGAAGACTGTTCACATGCAATCAGTTCAGAGTATAGTTAGATCCATTCAATTGATAACCTATTTGGATGGCTTTCCTGCTGTAGGTGCTAAAATGTTTGAGAGTGACCCTGATGTGGTTGGAAACTTTCTTGCTAGAAAAGCACTTTGGGGAAGCAGATGAAAAATAGGAGTATATTTAACTGAAGTACAGTTTTCTGTTGAACAGTTAAAGCAGATAGAAGCAATGCCAAGCTGCAATTGGAGAAAAAAAGGTTGATATTTGGATAGGAGACAAAACATGCTGATACTATTTTAAAAAATTAAATGTTTTTAAATCCTCTTATCAACCTTACTGAGCCAGAAAAGTAAACCTTTCTTTCTCAATATTGGAATTCATTGTTACATAAAATGTCAAACTTCATAATCGGTCTTCATTTTATTTTAGAGGGCAACTTTTCGTAAGAATAAAAATAGTGCTATTAGTTCTAATCCTCCAATAGGAAAAAAAAATGAAATTTCAGCCTTTACAAATCAAAGCAATGTTTAAGTTGTTTACCCACAAAAACAAAATACCAAGCTTCTAAAAGTATCCATGAGCATTTAAATTAAATGTATAATGTAATATTTCACAGGATAGTTAAAACAATGAAATGGGTCTAGAATTTTATTCGGTCAATGATAGAATAGAATCTCCTGAGCAAACATTCCTTTTGGCAGAAAAGTTGAAGGAAGGGATATTATTTTATGCTAATCGAAGAGCCGCTCCCTAGAGTTTGTTATTCTTACTAAGCATGCCTAAATCAAGCTGGCTTTATTGGGACTAAACTGTTTTACATGTTACACCCATCCAAATCCATTATTGTGAAATAAGGAGATTTAATCAGTTTCATTGTAAAGAAGCATATATAAACAAAAGTACTTGAAACATTTTTTTAGCTTTTATTCTGCTTTGATAACAAAATTGAAGTTTAATGTACACATTTAAATATGTAGCTAAACTCAGAAACATGAGTGGTATCTGGTCCAAGACAAAAATCAACACATGTTCAAATCTTAAAGATTGCTATAGCAGATGGCTTAAACATACTTTTAAAATAGGCACCTACACATTATTATACTGTAATACTGATGGCTCCTTACCATGGTTACAAAATAGGCAGCCATTTTTCTAAATTTAATCCACAGAAATAAAATTGTATTCAGCAGAGATTGGCTATTTGGATCATTCCATCTAGTTGCCCATTGGTCTCAGTTAAGATTTTGTCAGCCAAAGAGAGAGGTGCTCAAATACTCTGTGACTCCATCTCCCTTCTTCAAAGTAGACTCTAATGAAGATGCAGGGGACTATAGAGAAGGGAAGTACAAAACTGTTTGTCAGCAGGTGGAATCCAACTGGATTCCAGTTAAAGACGGTCACATATGTGCATTAATTTTTACTTCTGAGTTAGGGTAAGGTATCCTTACCATTACTAGTTTAGTTTCTTACCCATACAGGGATACATGGAGGATTTGGATTTTGTTTTTGTAGAGTATCAAATATAAACCAAATGTGTGTTACAGGGAATAAAGTTGCCTTTTTGATAGAATTAAAGCAGAAGTTAAATTTCCTGGTTGTCTTCTCTTGTGACCAAATTTATGCTATCCCCCAAATTTCTAGTCTCACTTAAGGTGCTCAATTGGTTTATTTTACTGGTGGGATTCTCTTAATCCTCTCTTTCCTTAGGATGCACAGAATTATATACTTTGCAGATATGTTCCATATCTTTATAGCTAAAAAGGAGTGTTCAAATCATGAAGTATAATCTTGTGTCATGTGGGTACAGTCCTATCAAAGTAATTGTGAAGTCACAAAGGTAGACAGGCTTTTGGAGAAAGACACAATGCAGATAACTGTGAACAATGTAAATTGCTTTACTTATGCCTATTTTGCTAAACCTTTTTTAATTGTTAAATCGTTTGGAGTATTAGCAAGAGTTACTTGTAAAATATGCACTAGCTGAATGCTAATTTTGAAAAGTGATGTTCATTAAAAAATCAGAAATACACCAAATAAAGAAGCTGTTGCTTATCTTTTCATGGCATGCCGACAGACTTGTGAAAGCTATATATCGGTAGATGGCATATTTAATTTTTCTCCATTGCTGCATTGTAATACCTTGATGCCCTTTCATGAGAATCCAATGACCAATAGAGTCAAAATTATTTATTGATGAAGTTGCAATATTTTTCACCAGACATCCAAATATACACAACCCTGCAGAAGCCAAGAGGGTAAGGAAGCTCAGAAACTTTTTCCCTCATGGAGCAAAACTGCTGGAGATGGAATAAAACCATGTATGGTGCCCATGCTTTTGAGGGTCTAATCATAGCATGAGCACTTCCCAGCAGGTGCTCTTACCAAATAATGAAAATGTTTTAAACAAGACAAGATGCTTAATACAACGTTGTGATAACTGCTCAGGACTGCTCATGGACAGGATGAGTGAGCCTGGAAAAGTGCCTTGCTGCTTTCAGACTGGTTCTAGCCCTGTTATGGGCTTTTTCCAGACACTCTCAGTGAGGACTATGGTAGGCCCTGTTGCAGGCTGCACTACACATTTCTTTGATAGGTTTCAAGGTAACTGAAGTTAGGATGAAAATTGTAAGAGAAAAGGTCCATTTTGATACCCCATGAGCAATTTTGGGGGGGATTCTGCCTGAAATACCCTTTAACATCAGTTTTACAGGATCAGCTTTATATTAGTTAAAATGTTTTCAGTGCCACCCTGATAGAACAAGTTGCCCACTGTTCACAGTTGCTTCCAATTCATAGCAAGTAATGAGATGTAAAGAATTAAGACAACTATGTCCCACACAGATGAAGGGCCTTGGATCAAACTGTGATTCCCCCATATAATGAGGCAAATGAGGAGGCCTTTCAAAAGTAGATTGTGAAGAAGAAGTAACAGAAATGGACAAGAGGGAATCAACCTTTTGTGCCTGGAATGTAATTAGTTAGATCTGGTTTTCTTAAGATATGCAGGAGAGGGCTTGAAATTCAACATTGTAAACCAGAGTATTGGTATTTAGATCTTTCAATGGCACATGTTTGTGCACCATTTCAGAAATGTTGAATTTAAGAAGAATGGAGTTTTGTGGTTTTCAGTTTAGAAAACCAGTTACTTAGGAGTCACTTTATATTAAATGTGCCTATATTAGGGACTAAATTGTTACGTTAAATGTATCTCTGTATTTGCCTTGTGGTGGTGGTTTTTTATGTCGCAGTAGGGTGATTAGTTTGGGTCTGGATCATGGCATAAATGGGAGAAGAGCAGGTGTTTTTTTTCAGCCGACCTTCTTGATTCAGATTGAAGCCTCAAATGGGGTTCCAATAAAAAAAGTTTAAAAGCACATCCATGGGTACATTTAATATAACATTTTGGGGTTGCACATCAAATTAAAAAGTTAATCCACTATATTACTAGCTAATGAAAGAATTGAAATTTCTGCTAATTATGTAGAACATGTTGATCACGTATTGATAAGTTAATTGTACAACTACTGTTACAATGTTGACATTATAGTTGCTTATTAATAAAATGGTCCTAAATGTTCTCCATAAATTGATTAAATTAATACATTTTCAAATGGTTTGTTGTTTCTCTTTTATTGAAACATTTTAACTAAATGTCAAGTAGTGATTGAAGTTATTGGCATCTTAGGAGGATAGACTTTGGGACAAAGGATCAATCTTTTAGAATATAAAACTTTGTTTTAACGAAACTCTCCATTGTTTTCCAGATAACATTTTTTGAAGCCAGACCTAATCAGCTGAGCTTACTGAATAAGCTAAGCATCAATGTGTTCTGTCTGGTTTAGCCTATCATGTCAACCCAGAGACTAGTTTATAAATAACTACCCATATTTTTCGGAGTATAAGACACACTTTTCCCCTCCTAAAAGAGGGTGAAAGTTTGGGTGCATCTTATACACCAAATATAGCCCCGCCCACCTGCCAGCCCCCACACTTTGGCCTCTGCCTCCCAGCAATTTGCCTCCTTGCAGCAAACAGCCCGTTTCAGCTTCAGCACAGCCTGATTAGCACAAGCAGCTGATTGTCGGTTGGATCGGCCTCCCACTATCAGCTGTTTCAGGCTGCAAGGATTGCCATTGCCTCCACTGTTTGCTGCAAGGAGACAAATTGCTGGGAGGCAGAGGCAGATTTTTTTTTCTTGTTTTCCTCCCCAAAAAAGGTAGGTGCATCTTATAGTCTGGAGCATCTTATACTCGGGAAAAAACGGTATTTATGGATTAGCATGTTGTATGAGCCAAGCCACTTAGATTGTTCTGTAAACTGTGGCAGAGCATGCTATATGTATCCAGTCACAGCTGGATGAGGCCAGATATCTCCCATCTTCTGGAATACTTTGGTTTCTTATCTACAGCTCTTTTACTATTTAAATGTTAAAGAGTAATGTCTGACCTGTGTACGTTTTGCTGGATTTCAGAGAGGCTTAAAAGTCCATTCATGTGGAATTCTGTTGAGTAAAAACCTAGCAAAACTGTTCAGGCTGAGACTGGAACCTGATTCAACTTATTTTTCCACTGGTTCTTGTCCAACTCAGAATTGCCTTTCCCAAAACTTTATTGTGAAAGGAAGTACAAGCAGCCTTTGTTTAGTGACTGCCTCCAACAACAACTGTTATGACAGTAGTGAAAAAAGTTATGACAGTAGTGAAAAGTTATGACAGTAGTGAAAAAAGCTACCAATCCTTGCATTTATAACCTTCACAGCATCTCTCTCTCTCTCCCTCCCTCCCTCCCTCCCTCCCTCCCTCCCTCCCTCTCTCTCTCTCTCTCTCTCTCTCTCTCTCTCTCTGACTATAATATTTGCCATTATAATCAGTTAGTACATGTGCCTGACTCTTTTTTCTTATTTTCCCTCCACAAAAAGCAGAAAGATTGCCTGAGCAAGTTATCCTTTGCTGAGCTGCTTTTCTCTGCAGTGCAGCGAGCCTCTAAACAGTGCTAACAGCTAGTTAATAAACTTAAATCTGCATTAGTTAATTACAACCCTCCGGTACTCGTGCTGCTGACCCTGAAATGTCTAATCAGTTTCATGCTAAAAGCTTTTGTTTGCCTCCTATGCAGCTGGCAACCTTGAGCATACTAGGCAAACAGCTGGTGTCAGCGCATTACTTTTTATGTATTTATTCTCCGTTGCTTACTGTCTTGTAACCATTTCTCCAATAAATGTGTATACAAAATTTAATTTCCTTCTTGCTAATTTCCCCATTGCCAAGGTTAGCATTCCCAAGCGTGGCAAAAAAGGGTTGTAAGATTTTCCCTTTTGCCTGCTTCCTTATATGAGTCAAGTTCCAGAAACTCCCTGCTGTTTTGGTTTACTTAGCTGTTTGGGGTTACATCCTGACCCCAATCTGAAGTAACACTAACCACAGCCAGTGTTCACATGATTTTAATTTAAGGGCCACTTCGCTTAACGTCCAAGTTACCAGAACCCATTGTGGTCATTAAACAAGGACCACCTGTATCTAAGCTTCTGTTCTGATAGGATTGGGGGTGGGGCAGCATAATAAGGGAATATTTATGAATGGTGA
Organism: Pituophis catenifer annectens; assembly: GCF_029215685.1. NCBI lineage: Eukaryota > Metazoa > Chordata > Lepidosauria > Squamata > Colubridae > Pituophis > Pituophis catenifer. The sequence continues at coordinate 193,566,023 of NW_027256881.1, read as the reverse complement.
GAACTGTTAAGCAGATCATTCTTTAACCTTGTGCAAAAGTAGCCTCTTGTTACTTTATTGCTTTTAAAAAAACTGGAATTAAAAGTCTTTTAGAGTTAGTGGTTTCAGTATAAGTAGGATTAATTGTTGCATCTATATCTTTGTATTTGGTACAGTATTAACACTGCAAGAGAAAAAGTCAGTAGCGGGCATGGAAAGTTGTTAATTTGCTCTTCAGCTGGAACCTGGAAATAATATACGTGCAACAGAGGTGGGTTTCAGCAGGTTCTGACCAGTCCTGGAGAACCATTAGCGGAAATTTTGAGTTGTTTGGAGAACTGGTAGTAAAAATTCTGACTGGCCCCGCCCCCATCTATTCTCTGCCTCCCAAGTTCTAGCTGATCGGGAGGAAATGAGGATTTTGCAGTAACCTTCCCCTGGAGTGGGGACAGAATGGAGATTTTACAGTATCCTTCCCCTGCCACACCCATCAAGCCATGCCACGCCCACCAAGCCAATGCCCACAGAACTGGTAGTAAAAAAATTTGAAACCCACTGATGTGCAAGACTATCACATGACAAGATATTCTATGGTAAAGTCTCAGGTTTTAGACTGAATCCAAAAAAGACTAAAATGATAGTTAAAAACATGACACAAGATCGTAAATATGAACTTGAAAGGAGGGCAGGTTTTGAGACTGTACCTAAGGTAAAATATCTAGGAGTTCAGGTTGCAGAATCAAACATGAAATTGTTTCAAAATAACTATGAGGTGTTGTGGCGAGAGGTGCAGAAAGACATGGAGACTTGGAAAAAACTGCAGCTGTCTTTACTTGGAAGAATAGCAGCAGTTAAGATGAACATTTTGCCAAGATTTCTTTTTTTGTTTCAAATGATTCCGGTGCTTAAAAGTGATAAACAATTGAAAGTTTGGCAATCTGGAGTGAATAAGTTTGTCTGGAACGAGAAGAAGCCGAGAGTGAAATTGAAAATTATGCAAGATGTTCCAGAAAGAGGAGGTCTTAAACTTCCAAACCTACAGCTATATTATGATGCGGCAGCTTTAACTTTAACAAGTGATTGGTTTGGAAGGAAAAAGACTGGAATATTGAATGCAGAAAGTTTTGATCTTGAATTTGGATGGCATGCTTACTTATTTTACGACGACAAAGTAGATAAAGTATTTAAAAGTCATATACTTAGAGATTCTTTGATGAGAGTTTGGAAGAAGCACCGACTCAAATGGGATTATAAAATACCGCTATGGCTGGATCTTGGTCATACTTTGTGGAATACAAATATAATGTCACTTGGGGGGGTTTTATATAAAGAGGTTCTTTTTACAGATGCGGGCAGATGGCAGCTGAAGACATTGCAGACACTGTTGGACGAAGGGATTAATTTAACTTGGTTACAATATAATCAATTACAACTGAGATGGAAAGAGGACCAAAAAACTGGTATTATGTTGCATGAGGAAGAATTGGTTAGACATATAAAAGAGAAAGGTCCAATGCATATCAAAAGGCTTTATAATGTTTTGCTAGAAAGAGATTCAGAAACTGAATTAGTTAAAGACTGTATGATTAAGTGGGCACAGAATTTTGAAGAACCAGTGATGCTGGAAACATGGGAAAAAATTTGGGTTCAGAATGTTAAATTTACACAGTCGCAGAGCCTGAGGGAAAATTTCTACAAAATGTTTTATAGATGGCATTTAGATCCCCAAAAGTTGTCATGTATGTACCCTAATGTTCAGCCAAAATGTTGGAGATGTGAATGTTTGGATGCTACGTATTATCATGTTTGGTGGACCTGTAGGAAAGTTAAGGCTTTTTGGATAAAAATTTGGTGGGTCATGCAGAATGTTTTGAAGAAAAAAATTCAATTTTCTCCACAATTGTTTTTACTGGGTATAGTTAGGGGTTTTACATTGGGTGAAACAAAATTGATATTGTATATGATAACAGCAGCAAGATTGTTGATAGGTAAATACTGGAAGAATGAAGCTTTGCCCACTATTGAGGAATGGACTTTGAAGATGGCCAGTTTTGCAGAGATGGAGAAGATTTCAGCATATTTAAAAGATTGTTCACAAGAGACTTATGAGTGGGAATGGAAAAGGTGGATAGAATATGTTCAGAACAAATATCAAACTAGAAAGTATCAAATAGCTTTTACTTGAAAATAATGTACTAGAAATTTTTTAAAGTAATGAGATAAAGAGAAAAACTATACAGGGGAGGGAACGGCTCAAGTTTATATATAAGTGTTATATTATATTATGTTATTATATTAGGGTTCTTCATGATTATGAGTATATTATAGGGAAGTCAGGGGGGAGGGGAGGGTTAGGGAGGGTTAGGGAGGTTGGGAAGTTTGGGGGGAGGGGAGGGTTAGGGAGGGTTAGGGAGGTTGGGAAGATTGGGGGGGGAGGTGGGGGGGGGGAAAAGGGGTGAAAATGTAATTGTAAAACTTTTGCAATAAAAAAAAAAAAAGATATTCCAAAGGGTATTTAGGACTATTTATCTGATATGATTCTTGGAATCCCTATTGTCATGGAACAATCAAGGCCAGCAATATTTTTATCACTCTCAATCATAATCTGGGACACTGAAGTGACATAGCAATCAAGCTAAAATAATCTGGCATTGCTTATAAAAAAGAATTGGAAGGAAGAGAAATCTAAAGCCCATCTCCAAGTCCATCATGGTTCATCTCAGTGCTTTCCAGAGTGTTTCTGTCTTGTTTGTTGCCTGGCCAGCAACAAGAAAAGTGTTTTGGTTATGTATGAGAGTTGTACAGTAGTTCACACATCTGAGACCAAATGAGCTATGGAAGGCTGCTCTAATTTGATTCATTAGGAATACGTTGGATTTGCTTGTACTTAAAGCTAGAAGGCTGAGCACCAAAGAACTGAGGCCTTTGAACTATGGTGCTGGAGAAAACTCCTGTGAGTCCCTTGGACTGCAAGGAGATCAAACTGGTCAGTCCTAGAGGAGATCAACCCTGACTGTTCTTTAGAAGACCAGATCCTGAAGATGAAACTCAAATACTTTGGCCACCTAATGAGAAGGAAGGACTCACTGGAGAAGAGCCTAATGCTGGGAAAGATTGAGGGCAAAAGAAGAAGGGGATGACAGAGAATGAGGAGGCTGGATGGAGTCACTGAAGCAGTCGGTCAGCTTAAATGGACTCTGGGGGATGGTAGAGGACAGGAAGGTCTGAAGGAATGTTGTCCAAGGGGTTGCGATGGGTCGGACACAACTTTGTGACTAACAACAAAGCTAGATGTGAATTTCCTACAGGCTCACCAAAACTTTAGGACTTTTAGTGTCCTGAAGAATTTGAGACCAGTAGAGATCAGAAACCTGGTGCCATTTGGATGTTCTGGCTTCAATTCCCATCAATCTTAGCTAACTTTGCCAGTAGGAAGGGATTGTGAAGGTTTTAGTTTAACATATTTAAAGGGCAACAGTGATTCAGTGCTTTTTGTGCTCTTTCAACCCAAGAAGCACATGTTCCACTCCAGACACAAGGAGCTTTGGAAACAATATAAACTTTATCTAAGAGGTTGGTTGCTGTCAGCGTGTTCAGCCATGCAAAATACAATGATGATTGATTCAGAAAAGACATTGAAGGATTGCGATATGCGATTATTTGGTGGAGCGTAGCAATTGGTAAAATAAAATAGGCACCCAGTCTTGACAGAAGGCAATAAAATTATTCTTCAATCTTGAATAGGTGGCACTCTGAGAGAGGTGAAGCTACGGCAAGTCAGTTATAGCATGAACTCTTGTTTTGTCCTCCAGAAATGACAAGACGAACTCCCATAGTGCAAAACTTCATTTAAATGTGGGAAACCTGAACTATCTAGCCACAATTCATTTCAAGATAGGATTATGTTTTATCCTCAATCATTTTTAAATGAAGAAAAAAACTTTGAAAATGGAGCAAAATGCTAACTCTCTAGCAAATCGAGAGTCTATTAGCAAATAAAAAACAGAGGTATCTAACCTACATCAACAGTGTGGTAAGAACACCAAGAAGCAGAAATGTAGGGTGCTGTTGACTCAATAGAGTCTTGCAGCTATATCAATAAGAGCGGAAGTGGACAAAAGACAATGTTCCATTTGACTGTTGTAATGCTCTCTAGATGGGGCTGCCCTTGAAGGCTGCTTGGAGTTTCAGATGATCCAGAATGCAAGGACATGAGCAGTGGCAGCCCTGTGTCTTGACATGTTGATGTGACTCCTTTGTTTTCATGAGCTGCACTGGTTGCCAGTAAGCTTCTGGATACAATCAAGGTGTTGCTTATCCCTTATAAAGCCCTACATATCATGGAGTCTTGTTATTTGCCTGACTAGTATGAGCTGATAGAGTGGACATGTTCTGGGTCTTCTCAATGACACAGTAACATCTTTTCTCTACAGAGATTTTCAGTCATCCAGGTCATGGTTGTCCCAAAGGTGCTTTTTTCAAGAGGCAACTGGACTTTCTGGTTTTCCTTTGAAGACACTTCGCTTCTCATCGAAGAAGCTTCTTCAGTTCTGAGCTGAAGAAGTTTCTTGGATGAGAAGCAAAACGTCTTCAAAGAAAAACCAGAAAGTCCAGTTGCCTCATGAAAAAAGCACCTTTGGGAGTAACACCTTTTGATCATTTAACTTTTACTGTACAAATGGTACCATTTCATGCGCAGTCTTCCACGTGAAAAATATGGAAATTGAATTGTCTTTTAAAAACAAATTTACATATATAGGTAGTCCTCAACTTACAACCACAATTGAGTACAAAATTTATGTTGGTGAGAAATTTGTTAAGTGAGTTTTGCACCATTTTATGACTTTTCTTGCCACATTTGTTAAGTGAATCACTGCAGTTGTTAAATTAGTAACACGGTTGTTAAGTGAATCTGGCTTCCCAATGACTTTGCTTGTCAGAAGGTCGCAACAAAGGATCACATGACTCCGGGATACTGCAACCATCATAAATATGAATCAGTTATCAAGCATACGAATGTAAATCACATGACCATGGGGATGCTGCAACGGTCATAAGTGTGAAAAATGGTTATAAGTCCCTTTTTTCAGTGCCACTGTATCTTTGAACAGTCACTAAATGAATTCTGGTAAATCAAGGACTATTTGTACTGTTTGCTTTTAGATTTTTTAAAATTAGAATATGCAGTTTTGTAAAAAAAATAATTCTTGGCTTTGATCTTGAATTTTATTTAATTTTTTTTGTAAAACAAAGATAAAAGGTTTTATTCTTATGAACCTCTTTCAGATTTGTTTCTTTTTCGAGTTGGTCCTTTATTTTTTCCAAGAAAATATGCTCACTGTACCAATAGGACCTTTCTCAGGGGCATACTTCTGTCTCATTAACTGATTAATACAGCACATCCTGTGAGGTCATTGGATTAAAGATTCGGTCAGCAAAACAGTCAGTGAGCCTTTTTTACTTTTCAGATATTCGGAGCTGCTAATTTCTGAAACTTTTTTCCAACCTGAAGTTTGAAATATTTATTTAGGCAAAAAGATAAGACTGATTTAAATTTCTTCTGTCTATTTAGTCTCCTGTAATGGAGTTGGATCCTTCCATGATAATTCCATAACAGATGTAGAGTTCATCTTTTTTTTTTTTTAAAGGATTGATACTGTTGTCTTCTGATCTGTATTTCACCTTCACCTGCTTTTATAACAGCAATCATTCTCTTTAGATTGATTTTCTTTTGTTCTGTTTTCAGAAAATGGAAATAACTACTGGGTTTATTTCTGCCTGGTTTTTCACATTTGTTAGATCGTGTACTGGCAATGAACATGTCCATCTGTAACTTTGAACTCGTCTTCTGCTTTGGTTTGAGAGGCAGGATATAGAATAAATTAAAAGGAGCAAACTAAGATGTTTGTTAATGCAAGTGAAATGCATGCCATTGTATTGGCACCCACAAGTCTATTCTCAAGCCTACATTTGAATTTCCAACAATGCTTCTCCATTGCCCAGAGGCATCATAAGAAAAAGAGTGGGTGGTGTGATGTAACATACTCAAATATGCTAAATTGCCACAGTTGGCCTCTCTGTTAAAGTGAGCTTGTTTATTGGCAGTGGCCACAAGGCGATTCTTTTATGAGAATGTCCATCTTCACAATTCCAGCTCCATTCTCTGAGCAAAAGAGTCCTTTGATCACCTCCATTCATAATAAAGTTTCCAATTTTCATTATTTCATTTCAGGAACTAGAATTCTACTGTAAGGGAGAAAAAGCCTTCTTTCACCAGCCTTATTAGACACATCTTAATCAAATAAAATAAAATAAAAGAGGGACGTGGTGGTGCAGGAGGGACATGGTGAGGAGGGACATTGTTGATCGAAAGGTCAACAGTTCAGCGGTTCGAATCCCTAGCGCCACGTAACGGAGTGAGCTCCCGTTACTTGTCCCAGCTTCTGCCAACCTAGCAGTTCGAAAGCACGTAAAAATGCAAGTAGAAAAATAGGGACCACCTTTGGTGGGAAGATAACAGCGTTCCGTGTCCCTTTGGCATTTATTCATGCTGGCCACATGATCACGGAGACATCTTTGGACAGCACTGACTCTTCGGCTTTGAAACGGATATGAGCTCCGCCCCCTAAAGTCGGGAATGACTAGAACATATGTGCGAGGGGAACCTTTACCTTTTTAATCTGAAATAAACCCTTGTTAAATATGGATTATTGTCAATGAAAGCGATACTTTGAAATTTCAACCTCCATTAGAATGCCCCATCTATTCTGCCCTATTTCTAACTTATTTCTTCACTTTCCTTTTCCAGATTCTTATATTTTTTTTCTTTGAGAACCTAATGTTGCTGATATTAATACATATTCTACAGGTGGAGATCACCTTGCATCTTCTGCAACCGTAGCACAATGCAAATTTTGTAGGAGTGTTTTCTTAATATCGTCAGTGGCATCCACAGGACCTCATTACATTTCTCAACATGAGGAAAGGAGCTACAGGTGCTGTGCTACAAGCTCCCCGCTATTTTGGCATGCATGCAGTGTTGTAATGAAGGTAGAAAATAAGCAGTTCAGTTTGCCTCGAGGTACTACAAATGAGAGCTCAGGCCAGGTGTGGAAATATCTGGAAAAAAGCATTTCAAAGAAAATCCACCCGAATTAACTTGCTATAAAGGAGGCTAGGAAAAACCTATTGGACTTTCTCAGATTTTGTATTCACAGGTAGTCCTCGACTTACAACTTCAATGGAGCCCAAAATGTTTGTGGTTAGGAGAAACATTTATTAAGTGAGTTTTGCTCCATTTTATGGCCTTTCTTGCCCCAGTTAAGAGAATCACTGCAGTTGTTAAGTTAGTAATACAGTTGTTCAGTGAATCTGGTTTTCCCATTGATTTGGCTTGTCAGAAGGTTGAAAAAGGTGATCACATGACCCCAGAATAGTTGCCAGGTGTCTGAATTTGGATCACTTGAACATGGGGATGCTGCAATGGTCGTAAGTCTGGAAAATGGTCATAAGTCACTTTTTTCAATGCCATTGTAACTTCAAGCAGTCACCATTGAACTATTGTAAGTTGAGGACTACCTGTACTTCATTAAATAAAAATATCTTAATCAAATCCACACAGGTGTTGTTTCCTTGATATTGTCAGCTACGTGATACTTTCTTAAGTCTGCCCTTCCTGGTACCATTTAAGAAAGACTTTTGAATATTGGGTTATCACCATGGCTCTGTAGTAGCCAGATCTTAAACACCACACTTTTAAAATGCAAACATGTTGCATTATCACTACATAGGGGCATTTGTTTCCACACTTTCTACCACAGAGCTAATGAAATATTATTACTCACTACTACTTAGTTGATCAACATTAATTTGGGGGAGAGGAGAGAATGTTAGTTGAATGTAGAAAAATACAAGTAGTGAAATCCACATTGTCTTTGCTGAGCACATTAAACCTTTCGTTTCTTGCCAGAGGACTTAAGAGCTTCTTGTTAATTAACAAATTTAGTGTTCTTAAAGGACACTTGTGAATGGCCTCAAAATTGGCCAAGTTGAAGGTAAGGAAGGCCAATCTGATTCAACTCATTGCTCTCAAAGCATCAGGCTCATTAAATAGATACTGTCTGACCGTGATTACAGGCTGCCAACATAGTTTATGACCCCCCCCCCCCCCACAAACCCTAAAGTCAATTCAGAAGTAATCCAATTTTGTTTAAGCAAGCATTATTAAAGTTGGGAAAATGGATGTGTTGGCAGTATGGAAAGCATCATAACGTTAGTAGCATATTAAGCAGTGTAGACTGTGGATATTTATATCTTGCCTACATTTTCCCCTCCATGTTCGTTCCTACACCATTTTAGAAACAACTGTCTCCAATTTAACTCCTAAAGCAGACTAATCATGCTGATGGAAAGTGACTGCAACAGAACACTAAACAGAGCTGCTGAAAGAAGACAGGGAACAATATGTATGGAACGGAAGTCATAACACAGCAGACCACATGAGAACACAGTAGGTTTGCCTCTGTGATGGTCGATTGTAGACTTTGAAGAATGTTTATTCTGAACTTAACACTTTACCAAGCTTTGATTTAGAGGAATGTGGTTTTATCTTTTCACTCAGCTATGAAGCAAAGAATCAAAGTGCTTCCATTATTTAAGTATCTGCTTCTTAACTTTAGGACTGTAGGAAGTTAGCACTCACCCCTCTCCTAGAAAAATGAAATATTTTAGGAAATATTAAAAAGGCAGAATATTATATGAGAAATGGAGAAATGTTTTTTTTTTAGGCAGGAAGCAGACTCACTCTTAATAACCCCCACCCTCCTCAATAGCCCACAGCAGATGTCCGCACTTAAGAGATAAAGAGATAGCTAGGTCTATTCATAGGCAAATGCCCTCACCCAAGATCCAACAAAGGTAGGATTAACCCTCTACCTATCTATCAACAGAACTCACCACATGGCACCTGGGAAGATTACATCACCCAGCAAGGCTCAACCAAGCCTGGGACTCAGGACAGCCTACAGAGTTGCCCCTGCATGGCCCCATGGGAGTCTGACAACCAATCAGAATAAAGCTCAAATTCAAAAGCCCAGAGAGGGCATAAAACTGAGGCACCCTCAACATCTCTCCCCCTTTTTTTTTCTCTACAACCAACATCATCAAGGCATGTGATCCTGTCCACCATTAAAAGCATCTTTCCAAACAGTCTCCATGTTTCCAGTGTCTTTTTCCCCACTTGGAACTGAACCCAGATGGACATTTCTTCCAACAGGACTAAATGGATTTGGAAAATAGTGTTTGTAAAAACACAAGAGACGAAAGTAGCAGGAAGACTCAGAAGAATAGAAGACTCAAAAGAATATGTGGAAAGAACTTTATTTTAGTCATTGGTCAATAAAAAATACAGCCAATAAATTGAACAACACAAAACCATCCACCTGACAACCATTTGTGGGTGAAGCTTACACATAATTCACAAATTTTTGCCACTTTTAGGGAAATTTATCTCGATTAGCAAAAAATCGTGCAGATAAAAGCTATCAGAGTATTCTAGAAATTTAAATAAAAGAGGTATTCAGGTGTTGGTGAATGTCCCTGTGAAACTGGCAATATGAGAACAACAGTTGTGGTTTCTATGACACCCCATGTCACAGGGCAGCCTCAGGATTCATATATTTTCCCTTCAAAGACAACTATAGGGAGAACATTAAATTGACCTAAGGGTAAAGATTTCCTAAATTTGGGGAATGTAATATAAGTATGAGGCTGGTTTAGACATTAACATTTGGTTTATTTATTTATTTATTTATTTGTTTAAATTTCTATACCGCCCTTCTCCAATAGGACTCAGGGCGGTGCACAGCCTAAGTAAAAACAAAGCATACAAAATTTAAAAAACAGTATTAAAATAATTAAATGTTCTGGCCGTAAATTAAAACAACCCAATTTAAAATCAATTTAAAATTAGCTCAAGCCAGCCCAGCTAGTTGAAATAAATAGGTTTTCAGGGCCCGACGAAAAATCCGGAGGTCTGTTATTATACGTAACTCTGGGGGAAGGTTATTCCAGAGGGTGGGCGCCGTCACAGAGAAGGCTCTCCCCCTGGGGGTCGCCAGCCGACATTGTCTGGCGGACGGCACCCTGAGGAGGCCCACTCTGTGCGAGCGTACTGGCCGGTGGGAGGCTATTGGTGGCAGTAGGCGGTCTCGTAAATACCCCGGCCCTAAGCCATGGAGCGCTTTAAAGGTGGTCACCAACACCTTGAAGCGCACCCGGAAGACCACCGGGAGCCAGTGCAGCTCGCGCAGGAGAGGTGTCACATGGGAGCGCCTCGTCGCCCCCATAATCCCCCGCGCGGCCGCGTTCTGGACCAGCTGGAGCCTCCGGGTGCACCCCAGGGGGAGCCCCATGTAGAGAGCATTGCAGTAGTTATTGGTTATTATTGTATTGGTTATTGGGAGAAAAGCAGCAAATTTTGTTTGAGCTTCTAAATTTAAGATTGTTGGGTTTTTTTGCCTTAATATTGATCTAGCTTGATTTGCCCAAAAAATTAAGATGGCAGCACAGGAGAGGTTCAGTTTCTTTTGGATCACTATTTCTCAGGAAGATTTGTAGTTGTCTGAAAATATCAAAAGACTCATCCCATTATGGTTGGGAAGATCAGAAAAATACCAGAACATTCCCTTTAAAATAAGACAGTTGCCAGAAACCTCCTCATTAGAGGCGAGTGAAAATATTTAAGAACAGGAGGACAGAATAACCCCAAACATCAACCTCTGAGTGAATCAAACCAATTTAATCTACCTTTTACACATAAATTCAATGAACTTTTTTTTCTATGGGATCCATATTCTGCTCCAGCTTCCTTCACTTTGTTCTGGCCAAAACCAGTCACTGGAGGGCTCATACTGATGACTTGCTTCCTGTGACTCCTGACTTTGATGTACCCCTTTACCCTTTCACTTGAGCTGCTGTTCCTGATTCTTCACTTGAGCTGCTGTTCCTGATTCTTCACTTGAGCTGCTGTTCCTGATTCTTCCATTGGTACAAATGTATGTAAGCTCCTGGGATAATTGACTGTACATTCATATGGCTGCCCAGAGTTGTCCTCATTCTATTTATGGCTGGACATCTATTCTTCCCAATATTTCTGACTTTTAAGTGTCAATTTTTCCTGCACGCACGTATTTATTTTACAGCTTTTATTGCCTCCCCAGTTTAAAAGACTTCGGGTGTGTTGTAAGTGACAACTATAAACAACAACAGAATAAATCAAAATTATTTTTCAAAACACGTTTATAATAAATCAAACACTTCCCCCTCCCCAATGAATGCCAATAAAATTTAACTAAAATTGAAGATCTGGTGAAATAAAACTATATTTAAAGACCTTCTGAAAACCACGGGAGAGGATTTTACAGAGTTCTGGATCTCCAGCATCCATTAGGATTATAATACTGTACATCTCCATCCAGTTATCCTGGCTTATATTTTACATGGCCGCTATATCAGCTATATTGCAACACAGTTCAAACCAGAATTAAAGAATTGGAAACAGAAACTGCAGGTTAGCTAGGACTCACACAGAAGGCTAAATAAGCCAAACTGACTGGTTACGTTCTTACAATCAGCCCCTTTATGATAAGGCTTCCTTCCTTCCTTCCTTCCTTCCTTCCTTCCTCCCTCCCTCCCTCCCTCCCTCCCTTTAAGATTTTAAAAAGAACATGTATATAAGACCAGATAAGAATGTAACACAAAATACACAGTCTTATCCCATGACTGGGAGAAGAGACAGGTCTACAATGTTCTATAACAAACTGGCAGACGTGGTGCCTTCCTAATCTTGAGGGAGATGCTGTTCTGGTGTTATGACAGGGAAGGCATCTAAAAGGTTGAATCATGGCAACTGGACCAGAGCTGGATTTCAACAAGTTCTGACTAGTTCTGGAGGACCAGTAGCAGAAATTTTGAGTAGTTTGGAGAACCAGTAAATACCACCTCTGACTGGCCCCGCCCCCATCTATTCTCTGCCTCCCGAGTCCCAGCTGATCGGGAGGCAATGGGGATTTTGCAGTATCCTTCCCCTAGAGTGGGGAGGGAATGGAGATTTTACAGTATCCTTCCCCTGCCACGCCCACCAAGCCATGCCACGCCCACCAAGCCATGCCCACAGAAAATTTTTTGAATCCCACCACTGAACTGAATCAAAATTTTGGTCCAATTGCCATGATTCAGCCTTTTAGATACTTTTGGCCTGGACAATTGAGTCTTCATTAACATTCTACCTGAATCCCTACAGATGACATTGTTTAAGTGAAAAGATCCGAAGCTTGCCTAGTCTGTCTGATCTTGTAAACATGCAATTCTCTGCCTCAACAAGCACAAATATATTTGTATCCCCTAGTAGCATATTTTAATGAAGAGTGCTTCAATTACAAGCTTAATTATTACTAGTCAGCATAGACAATGCTACAGGTGGCTGATAGTTGCCATATACAAATATGTGGGTGAAAAGCAGGTTCCCTCATATCTCTTGTCCCTCATATCATCCAAAGGGAAGCCCTTTCATTCATTCTCCATGAACAGTAGAGTGAAAAGAGAGTCTAAGGTCTCTGAACCAACAGATGCTTTCATGCCAACTCTATACTCCTTGGAAGAGCCATGCCCAAAAGTAAGTGAGATAAGCCAGATCTTCACTGAAGCTTTACGATTGGAGAACATTGACTATAATTGCTTTCCCACATCACAGTCTGGTTTACGAAATGCATTAGTCCTCCAATAAGCACAATCCTGCTACTTAAATCATAGGAAAATGCAGTTTGCAATGAATACTTTCAAAAATCACGAATGACAGCTATTGCCCAGCCTTTGAGGAAGCAGCTTATTTGCTTCATATGAGATCAAACCCATTAGGATTTGCTTCATTGAATCTAGACTCTGGACGGGCTATAAATGGACCATCCAGGGGGTTTCTCCTCGCCCCCCCCTCCCCTTGCTTCTCCATCCTTTTCACATAGCCCTTCATTCCCCTCCTAGACAGCCTACATTTCTTTCTATAAATTGCTCTCAGCTTCTTATCTGAAAGAAAGTTAAGCAGTAATTTCTGGAAATGAAGGCAATCTACTTGCTCCTCCCCATTTCTTTATTTTAGGGGTTTTTTTATGTGTAAGGAAAGAGACATTTTGCACCATAGTTTATCATGCCCAATGACCCCTGAGCTATAAATCGCAGATGCAAAAGAAAACGTGCTTGCATTTTAAACCTATGCTTTTAACTGCTGCACACAAATCATTGATATTCCAAAAGTCTCTGGAATTTTAGGGCTCCCCCCTCCATTAAAAAGGCCCTTTAAATAAAGTATTAGGTTTGCAGGAGCGCTTCAGCTGTTGGTAGCACTTAGCCAATATTGGTTAGGTTCAGCAGCAAAATTCTAGAATAAAATTTGACTGGTCTTTATCTCTGTGAGTTGCTCAGATACTCCAAACTTTCAGAAAATCTCAGATGATATATTGCTCACTATCTGCAGAATTATTTTCAATTTACATGGCTGCCTGAGACGGAGAACAATTCTAGTGCATGTCTCTTTCTAGCTTCTCAGTTACAAATATGAACACGCAGTGGGTGAGACAGCTTTGAGCAGAGAAGCCAGGGTGTCTGTCTTTTGATCTGAAAAGAAATTGTAGCTCTAAGTGCTATGCAGAGAGCCAAATTCAACAGGGGAGGGGTGTTATTCAGAGGGCCCTTGGCTACACACATGTAACTTCTTATTTATTTACCTATTCATTTAAACTTGGACTCCAACCTACTCTGGGCAGCTCACATCGTTTAAAAAAAAAACAAATATACCCATGCATATAATAATAGCAATAACCAGATGGCAGAACGGATCAAAAAACCCCAAACATTTCATACCACCAGAAGGGGCTCCAACGATCCTAAACAGAGCATGGGAGAAGAGCCAAGCTTTCAAGGCCCCAAGGAAGGCCTTCAATATGACAGTCACCCAGTTCTCAGAGGCAGCCTCATTTCAGAGGGCAGGCATCGCTCCTTAAATCAAGCTCCTTAAAGATGAAGCTTTGGAGAGCCTGGCCTTGCTCCATCTCACTATTTCCACTCAGTGCAATGTAGAACAGGCCTGATGCCTACACTACAGTAGACAGTTAATATCTCTTGATCCTTAGCTTTAATGGTAAACAGGGCTGATCGATAACAGCAGTGGTTTCTGTCGTAGGTTTGACCACAAACTTCCTTTCTAAACGATGCAAAAGAGATGACTGGAGGAGGACTAAACTTATAGTAGAAGGCATCTTTAATTGATCTGCGTAATCAATAGTGATCTTTGTGCAAATAACACAGTTTACATAATTTGTGTCACTTGTGTGATGATGCCATAAACTCCCTCACCCCCTTGTATCTCCACAGATATCCACAATTCAATAGGTGCTGCGTCTAGATTAGAATAATGAGATGTATTTGCCAAAATATGGTTTCCTTTTATTATGAACTAGTACCTTTGGTTACTCAAGGATTCAATTATACTTTTGGGGCATAACAAGGCTTGAACTAAGGTAAAGAAAGAGATATGAGAGGCATCCTATATTTTTCATGGTGATATTTCCTGCAGATATAAAAAAGCATGCACATACAATGAAAGTATAGGCATGTAAGAGATGGTTCCTCAGAACTGTAACAGTAGCAGAGTTGGAAGGGACCTTGGAGGTCATCTAGTCCAACCCCCTGCTCACGCAGGAGACCTATACTAGGGATTCGAACCGCCGACCTTTCTGATCAACAAGCTCAGCGTCTTAGCCACTAAGCCACCTAGGGAGCTGGCTTTGATTGTCTGAGTGTAATTATTGTGCTTGGGGTCAGGTGGCGGCCCTCTTATTGTTGCATTGTATTGCAAAAATGTTTACAAAATAAAATAATTTTAAAATGTTATTATTCCACACATTGATATCTAGCCATAAAATATATTAAAAATATACCGTATATCTATTCATTTGTCCCTATAAAGTCATTATTTAGAAAAATGCCTCAAAAATACTGTAGATTTTGGCCACTAGATCCGTGCTGTTAAATTCCTAAAATATAAGATCTGTTTCTTAGTTCAATTATCTCAAGTATTTGTAATCTAATTTTATTTTCTTTAACAAATCCATTTCTGAACCTTTATTTCTAAAAGTGGCCTGTGTTGGTTTTGTGTCCAGCAGCTGAGACCAAAACAAAATTTTGAATGACATAAAAAAAAAAAAAACTTCCATCCCCATCCAGTATTGAAAAGACATCACTGCCAAGGATTTCTTCTGCATCTCAGGCATGAATAAACCCCGTTCAATATATTTCACACACTGCTGAAAAGCTGTTTTGCTAAATCTTCTAGTTGAAGCCAGTTGCTCAATCCCTCTGAGACAGAATGGAGTAGGAAAAGCAATCCCTCTAGAAAAACAATCCAGCAGACTTCCTGTAATTCAGAGAACAGGGCTCATCTGTGTTTGTCAGACAGTTGTATTTTATGAAAGAGCTGCCGTGTTTATTTTTTTAAGAAACGTGCCTGTCACATTTGTCTTTATTTTGACTCTATTCCAGCTGCAGAGCTGATGGTGGAGGGTTTCATTAGAAGGGAAATGATTATAATGCTCTTTAAGATGCCATGAGAATAAGCTCTTTTACACCTTCCTGACTTTGTTAATATCCAAAGAAGAACCAGTGACACAACCTGGAGTCCCACTTTTAAGTTCCCTCCAACCAATAAGCCAGATGATTTCCCAGAGAGAGGTGGTGTTCAAAGAGACCAACAATAGGTCTATTGTCTTCCCCTAGGCCATCTAGAACTTAGCCTTGCTGGTGCTGATCACCTGAATCAGTAGCCTTTTGTCTAATTTAACTGTATTTATTTATTTTTCCTTCTGTTAAATTGTGTCTGTGTCTCGGACACTGTCTGGACAAGTCCCTGCAATTTTCTTGGCAAGTTTTTTCAGAAATGGTTTGCCATTGCCTCCTTCCTAGGGGTGAGAGAAAGTGACTGGCCCAAGGCAGAGGTGGGTTTCAGCAGGTTCTGACCAGTTCTGGAGAACCGGTAGTGGAAATTTTGAGTAGTTCGGAGAACCGATGGTAAAAATTCTGACTGGCCCCGCCCCATCTATTCTCTGTCTCCCAAGTCCCAGCAAAATGGGGATTTTGCAGTAACCTTCCCCTGGATTTTTTTTTTTTTTAATTTGATTTACATGCCGCCCTTCTCCGGAGACTCAGGGCGGCTTACAATGCGTTAAGCAATAGCCTTCATTCTTTTGTATATATATACAAAGTCAGCTTATTGCCCCCACAAACTGGGTCCTCATTTTACCTACCTTAGAAAGGATGGAAGGCTGAGTCAACCTTGAGCCTGGTGATATTCGAACTTACAGTAATTGCAGACAGCTGGTGTTAATCAGCTGGGGAGGGAATGAAGATTTTACAGTATCCTTCCCCTGCCACGCCCACCAAGCCACGCCCACAGAACCAGTAGTAAAAAAAAATTGAAACCCACCACTGGTCCAAGGTCACCCAGCAGGTTTTATGCTCAAAGTGGGACTAGAACTCACAGTCTCCTGGTTTCTAGCCTGATGTCTTAACTATTACACCAAGCTGACTCTGATTTTAGATTAATAATTTAATTTAGTTAAGGTAATTTAAGGTAACAACCTACTAAATATATACATGATCCTCAAAGCTTACAGATGTTTGGTTTTAAAACAGATTGTCCTTTTCTACAACAAAAAAAAGGATGCACATTTCCAAATGTGTTTAGCATAGAGGCTTTCTTTTGTTTTTGCAGAATGAAAACAAAACAAAACATAACCTTAAGTAGTACCTTATTTTTAAAAATTGTTACAATTTGGAACTGGTTAAGAGACCAGTTTGGGGGTTTTGTTGTTATATATCAGTTTTGTTGTTGTTACATATCAGGAGCATAGCTGCAATTTAAACATGGGATGGCAGTGTGGTGCAACTAATATAAGTTGTGTCCATTCCAGCTATCTGATTAAAAGAAGCCCCCATTGACTCCATGGCATAACATTACCCAGCCTGCATGAATGACATGAACCAGGCAAAAGCCCCACAAATATTTGTTCATAATAGCTATAGAGCAAATAATAGTGATAGTTTAGTATAAACCATACTGAGAAACTATTTCATCAGCCTCTCCTGCCATTCAATTCAATATAAAGACCATCTTAGTGTGTATGTGTATGTGTGTGTGCCTTTAAATCAGTGTGGATTCCTGGTAATTGCCTGGACATGTTGATGCAATTTTAGTAGCAATATTTTTGGAAATGGTTTGCCATTGCTGCCTTATTCCCAGGGCTGAGAGAGAGAGACTGGTTCAAACTCACCCAGCTGGCTTTGTGCCCAAGACAGGAGTAGAATTCATGGTCTCTTTTCTAGTTCAGTGTCTTCAACCTTTAAACAAAGCGATATCTCATAAAGATACTAAATTTCTACTCCTTTGAGATATGAGATGACAACCCTATTGAGCTCAGGGATAAAGCCTACAATATTAGTAGATTGGAGACAGATCATTAAATATAATGTAAAGTTGATAGGGGATGGGATGGCTCAGTGGCTAAGACACTGAGCCTGTCGTTTGAAAGGCAGTTCAACAGTTCGAATCCCTAGTGCCACGTAACGGAGTGAGCTCCCGTACTTGTCCCAGCTTCTAACTCCCACCTAGCAGTTCGAAACCATGTAAAAATGCAAGTAGAAAAATAGGGACCACCTTTGGTGGGAAAGTAACAGCGTTCTGTGCGCCTTTGGTGTTTAGTCATGCCGGCCCCATGACCACGGAGACATCTTTGGACAGCGCTGGCTTTTCAGCTTTGAAACAGAGATGAGCACTGTCCCCTAGAGTCGGGGACAACTAGCATGTGCAAGGGGAACCTTTACCTTTACCTTTTTAAAGTTGATAGGCCTTGGGACAAAATTGTACCTCAAATCTGGGTTCCTCTTCCTTCTTGTAAAGAGAGGAATTTTTGCAGCATGTTCTTCACTGTGACTAGCAGTCCCCAGCCCTCAGCTGCAAAATTTTGAAAGGGCAAAGAC
This sequence comes from Pituophis catenifer annectens, assembly GCF_029215685.1. NCBI lineage: Eukaryota > Metazoa > Chordata > Lepidosauria > Squamata > Colubridae > Pituophis > Pituophis catenifer. Next base: position 193,547,960 of record NW_027256881.1, on the reverse strand, counting down.
CCTTTGAGGACCAAGATGGAAAGTAAGACATGGCATTCTCTACGTTTATACCTCTAAAAGCCAACCGGAATGGGGTGGGCAGGTGAATCCTATTTCAATGCTCCTGACAGGGCACTTGAGGGCCAAGAGGGGCAGTCCCATTGTTCACGTCTTGCTGCCCACCCAGCCTTCCAGCCCCTGCTGTCAAGAGCAGCTGCTTCATGGCACTGTGGTTGCAGCAGTGGAAAACCTCCTGTCATTTTCACAGAAGGCATCACTGTCTGCCTGGGCCTCACTCTGCTGGTGAAAGGAGGCATTTTCTTACCCAATGGGCAGCTGAAGTAAGCATGCAAGGTTAGCAATGGTACTATAGCTATTGCACTTAGACTTATACACTGCCCCATAGTGCTTTATAGCGCTCACTGAGCAGTTTACAGAGTCAGCATATTGCCTCCAACAAACTGGACCCTCATTTTACCAACCTCAGAAGGATGGAAGGCTGAGTTAACCTTAAACTGATCAGAATCGAACTCCAAGCTGTGGGCAGAGTTTGCTGTAATACTGCATTCTAAATACAGCTCCTAGTTGCAAGAGTTGGCTCTCTGAGGCCATAATGTGTGACAAACTGCAGAATCTGCCTCCTTGCCAAGATAAGGAAGCCAAGGGATTTTAGCTCTGGCCCCAAGTCCTCCATCCTTCTCCAGATAGTGTGGTTTCTCCTTCTGCTTACTTCAGTGGACCTGACAGTAGGTTAATTATATTGTCAAGTAAGGATCTTTTCTTCTTTTAGCAGACTAGCTCTGTCTTTTCTTCAAGGTTGTGCTTTATCTCCATGCTGCCTTTTTTAAATTGCCTTTGTGGAGATCAAGGGGAGGAAATCTGCTATAGGAGCTTGCTTTAATGAGGTTGTCATGGCAAAAGAATGGGATCACTGGGCTTAACTTCAGTTGTCCATCCTCATTCAGTTGGATGGCAGTCCAGTTACAACAATCATGCCAGCATGGTATCTCCTTTCTGGAGTCAGAGGATCCTCCCTTGAACCTCCTCCCCTTGATCTTCCCAAAGCTGATTTAAAAAGGCAACATGGAGATAAAGTACAATCTTGAAGAAAAGACACAGCTGGTCTGCTAAAAGAAGAAAAGATCCTTACTTGACAACCTAATTACCTGCTGTCAGGTCCCCTGAAGTAAGCAGGAAGGAGAAACCACACTCTGCCATGAGAAAGATGGAGTGACTTGGGGGCCAGAGCTAAAATCCCCAGGCTTCCCCTCATCTTGGAAGGAGGCAGATTCTGCAATTTGCCACACACGATGGCCTTGGAGGGCCAACTCGTGGTGCAACCAGGAGCCAACTGGCCAGTAGACAATACAGTGTCCCTGTATTTCCCTATATGACACACACCCAGATGAATGAGGCATGTCAGGGTGATTCAGACACCATAGCTACTAGGCTGACAGACAGCCTCCTTTAGAGATTAATATTCCCTACTCTGAATAGTCAAGTCCAAGTTTGGGCTCTGGTTTTCTTCCTTTCCTCTTAGTTCCTTCAAAGAAGCTGTGGCTTTATCTCACGCTTAACTCTTCTGGAGAGCAGGGGAGAAAGCTGAGACCTAATCCATTGCCTTGTATAGGGGGAGACATTTGAGAAACATAAATAAAGAGGAAGAAGTAGAACTGAACGAAGATAATCAATCTGATTTCTTCTTAGCTACCTTCTGCTTATTCTCCCTTGAAGGCAATTCAACTGAATTCCTACATGTGTCTTATAAATAAATTATCATGCATACATTCAATTCTCAAGACTAATTAAGCAAACAAATATTATTAATGGTGGATGATGGTGATTAAAGTAATTATTAATATATATTTTCCCTTCTTCTTTATGAATTTTTAGGCATTTCATCAATTATCTGGTACCAACTTCAGATCTGCCACTAAATAAATATTTGGTAGAAAACTGGTAAGCATTGGAACTTTCTGATTAATATTCCTTTATGATGTTTTTGCAGTCATACATTTTAAATGTACATTACAAATGTATTTTTAAATATGTGATGTATTGAAAATAAAAGAAAGAAAATGATACATAAGAAACTACTAAAAATTCTTTCTTGGAGGGACAAAAAGTACCTTTTTAAATAAGTGTAACTGAATCTCTATGTACCTATTTTTATAATTTCTGTTTTGGGCTCTCGAGAATACCTTAATTTTTAAAAAATAAAAATCAAGAAAAAATGTCACATAATGTTTAGGTTGGCTACCAGTGTCTTGGAATTTCTCCATGTTTTGAGAGGAAATATTTTACCGATGTTGCCACTTTCAGTTGGAGTTAACTGCATTTAATTTTTAATTTTCAGAGTTTAGAGGGTTCATTCCAGAGTTGCATTTAAATTTTACCAAGCCATTAGCCATGCACTCCTTTAAAAGTTCTGAAGGACTTTTGGAGAAAGTGTGAGACAAGGAGGGAGGGAAGGAGAGAGCACGCTATTAATCAAAACTTAATCTGCTTTCCATGTGCAGCTAATGTGGCTGGGACTTAAATTATTTCTCAAGAAATACCATGTTGCTTAGTAAAATAAATTGCCCAGTATTTACTTTTGAATTACGTTGCCATTACTGGTGCAAAGAGAAAATGCCATGAAAATTGTAGGGCTTAACTGTAATAGAAATATATTATTCAATTATTTCTCCCCAATTGAACTGCAATGGCTTCTCCAAAAGAATCTTTAGTTGAAGTTGGTTGAACAATCCCTTTAAAAATTCTTTGCTAACATCAAAAGAACTCCAGTTCTCATAGTTCTCAGAGAAAAAAAGAATATATTTTTTACGAATCAGGTTTATGATTTTATGGTTAGTCAAGTCCCACAGCTACAAGCAAAAAGGGTTGGACCAGCAAAAAAAGTCACAAATAAATCTCATGGAAAGTTAGCATGATTATTATCACAATGATATATTTTAAGCTTGAGTTAATCATCTTAAATTTAAATAATTAAGTGGGGCATTGTTTAAATATATCTTTTCATTCTCCCCACAATGGCATAGACCCATAAATCACAAGAACACATGGGCTTGACTTTCTCACAGTGCTGCATTCATTACAAAAAAGCAGAATTTGCAAGTGCTGTTTTGCAATGTAGAACAGAGGCCAATGCTTAAAGACAAACAACTGTTGAAATCTTATAAGTTACATTCAGGCCTGTAAACATTCATAAACGAGCTTGATTTCACTTGTATACCAACAGGAGCCTGGGAGATCCCCCTCGCCAAATAGCCTGCTATTTATTCATTTTAATATTTTGAAAGTGTGGCTATGTTGTGCTGTATTTTCCATTCAAAACTGCTTGAGGGTTGGCCAATCTGAATCCTGGCTGCAGCGTGATTCCACCCATCAATGTGCTAGATAATAGAAGAAGAAGAAATTCCTAACTATTATCAGTAGGATTTTAAAAATATTATTATTTAAAATAATATATTTTTATTATTTTATTTTATTATTCCTCACTGCCAAATGAGAGAAACTTCTGGAAGGAAGAAAAAAATGATTCCACCCCCAATCTGGATGCCTCCTCCCTGCTCTGCCTGTCTGTCAGTATTATACAAGAAAAAAATGGTTTGAACTTGCATGTTCATGTACAAAAAGCAAGAGCACATTTCCCCTAAGCCGTCATGTTTTTACAGTTTTTGTTTGCGATGTTTGGTTTAACTACAATCAGTTAATCAATTTATGCCTAAATAATCCATGAGGTAGCACATCTACAAACTCATCAAAACTGGTCTATACTGTGGGCAATGATCTATCCGTTTACCTTTTGCTATCATGTCAACTTACAACCAATGTAGCCAGAATGGTTTCAGAATTTTTACTACTCTTTTATGGCTTAAATTAGGCCGATAGCTGCTCTTTCTGTTCAGATAAGTATGAGTTACACTCCCATAGGTACAACAGAATATCAGAGATACAAAAGGAGATAGGAGAACATAATAAGATTTATGCTTCTGAGTACTGCAAGAGAACCAACTGCCAGGAGTAGTCACGCTGTGTGTTCTTATAACTCAAGTGGCTGCCAGAACAACATTGTCCACATACACATCCATCAGCTAATAAACTCTTTTAAAATAATGTTCTTTTCCTTACTAAATTCACCTCCCTTCCAGGGGTGGGTTCCACTTACCTTTACTACCGGTTCGCAGCGGGATCGCGCATGCTTCTGCGCATGCGCATATCACCCATGATGACGTCGTGGCGGGTGGCCTGCTGGTTTTACTACCGGTTCTATAGAACCGGACCGAACTGGGAGCAACCCACCACTGCTCCCTTCTCTTTGGATAGTTCAGGAAATATTCTAAAAAAGAAAACCCTGGTGCTCTGAAATAAAATTTTAATAAACCAGGGTTGTTCAATAATAGCCCCCCAAAAAAAGTTAACAAAGAACACTACTGGTGACACATGGCTACCATCTGGATAAACAGATTCAGTATTTCTCCTTGTACGTGCATTCCCAAATGGGAAAAGAAACATCTCTATCATTCATCACTCTTTTACCCACCTACGCACATGTGCATCACAAATTGAATGCTACCATTTCTGCAATAACCTTTAAAGTGTATTCTGCTAGATTATATTATCTTTTTAAAAAGTACATCCAGTTTGATGAGAAATAGGGAGGGGCACAGAGGAATAGGTTTTTGCGTGCAATCTTTGGATCAGGGAGATCTAATCTCAGGCACAGGTATTGGAGGAAATGGCTTCCACATGTGTGAACATCCACTGTTCAGGTTTTGTGAAATATGTAACAAAGGCACCAAATTCAGTATGGCCAAACGAAAGTTAGAAACAAATTGAATCATACCTTCTAACTGTTGTAGCTCCATCCAAACACTGCAAAGAAAGGTAAGTCAGGCTCTGAGCAAAACAAGCCTAAAGCTCCTCACTCAGGGATGGGTTCTACTTACCTTTACTACCGGTTTGCAACGGCATCACGCGTGTGCATGCACAGAAGCTTCTGTGCATGTGCAGATCGTCATTTATGACATCTGGGCAGGTAGGCGGAGCATCCTGCTTATTTTGCTACTGGTTCTATAGAACCGGACAGAACCAGGAGCAACCCACCACTGTCCCCGCTTCATCTTCTCTTCATCCCTCCTCTATTTCATTATCCCTCCTCTTATCTCATTCTCGGGTGTCTACAAGATGTAGTCAAAAAGTCAAAATGGTGGCCACAACAGTGAGACCAGGCCTCTATTTGTTTCTTTACATGCTTCGGTCATACAGTCAGGTCTACCATCTTGACTTTTTTGAGCACACCCCAAAGACACCCCCAATCTCATTTTAAATCAGTGTGGCAGTGAATGCCAAGAGTGCCCTTGCCCACCAGCCTGACAATGTGGAGCCCCTCTCTGAAATCATTTTAGTTTTATTGATATAAATATAATTGATAGCTCTTGAAAGAAAGCAAGAGGCAGAGAGCTACCAGCTGAGCCTGGAAATGGTGCAGATTCACCTGTGAAACTTCAGGTTGCCCGATGTAGGTAGGCAATGTGGCAGGGGGACAGTGATTTTTCCACCAGCCTATGTTAAAGTGTTCTATGGATGTTGCTTTTGATAAATACAAAAAAAAAAAAAAAAAGATCAACAAGGGGCATTTGTATGAGGTGTTAAATAAGTGGAACTTCTACTTTCTTATCTTGTAACTAAGGAAAACAGGTAAAACCACAAGCCAGTACACAAAACCTGGTAGCCCAGTGGAGTTGGCAGTGGAAGGATGGAGAGATGTAATTTGGGGTTTTTTTAGCTGCCTCTATCTGCTTTTTTCACCATGGAAGAGCTGAGCCAATTTAGCTCCAGCTCAGCCATGTTCAGGAAAAACGGCAACATTTTCATTTAAAAAATGTTTTGATGCTCAGGTTGCCTTTTATTTTTTTCCTGTTTCCCCACTAGCAGAAACCCCAAAGTCATCCTGTCTCCCATTTCCCCCCCCCTCTCCTTTCCCTGCAACTGATAAACTAACATGGCATCCTCCTTATATGTGGCTTTCTATAGAAAGGGAGAGGATCAACCCTCACATCTTGCAATGACTAACTTTCTTCTAGTGAAAACAAACATAATAAAGTATTATGATAGTTGGTTCATCAAGAAATTCCTGCAAGCTAAAGTGAAGGTTTTAGGATCTCCATGAAACTGGTCTGCTGCATCTAGGGAGTGACATCTGCAGCTAAGGCAATCTCTTCTGTCAATAGGCTACTGCTTAAAAATAAAATCCTGTCTTTTAAATCTAAGAAGTGTCCCCCTTCTGATTCCTGCAGTTCTCATGTTTTGGAATACCACAAACCCTAAAATAATAAATAAATTAGTGTAATCCTTCTACATATATATATATAGGTCATTAACATATCCAATAAAACAACAAGTTAAGAAACTTATAGCTTAATAAACAAAAACCATTTCAGTGTAGATGAAAAAAAAATCCAATTTAAACTTAATTAAAACTTTAATGGGAAGGAAAGATGAGCTAGCTTGCTTTTGCATAATTCCTGAAATCTGTGTGTCCTTTTCATTTCATAGTTATTTTTCATCGATATTTGCTCCTAGTAGCAGCAACTGAAAAAGAAGAAGAAAATGATTTGCACAAAAAGAATGCTGCAGACTTTATCAGCACTAACAGTAGATTTGTCATCTTCAGCTTTCCACTTGACACCCAACAAAAGACAGACATGATGGCAATTTTGGATTAGTACAACCCTTGCACAGAGAAGAGCCTTGTGTTAAGTTCAAGAGTAAGCTGTAGTCCCTAATTTTGATTTGCAAACCAATGAAAAGCAGGATTTCCAGTTTTGGAGCCTGAACCAGTGCAACAAGAAATGATGTGTATTAAAAAACAGGGTAGCTAATTTCCATAAATTTTTATTTTTCCTCCTGATCCCAGGTGTGTTCAGGAAGAATTGTGTTCACTTGTGTGTGTGTGCGTGCGTGTGTGTGTGGTACAGTCAAATTGTCAAGCAGTTATATCTCTTATTATTGCCATTCCCTGCTTTGCGGGGAAATGCAGTGCACGTCATGGCTAAATCTGTTCTCCCCGTACATAATTTAAGTACTTGCGTATTTTTCCACTCTATCATTGCTCTCAGCAAATTGTAGACTTGGGTTGGAAGAAAAACTAATGTATAAACACCTGAAATATCTCATTCCTTCATTTACCAGGCTGCCTTTTAAAAAGAGGTCTATGAACACAATTAGGTTTGGGGGTTTTGTCTTTTCAAGTCAGGAGTCAAAAAACTCCTGGCAACTGCCTGGACCAATCCCTGCAGTTTTCTTGGCAAGGTTTTTTTTGAACTGGTCTGCCCTTGCTTCCTTCCTAGGACCAAGAGAAAGTGACTGGCTCAAGGACACCCAGCTGACTTCTTGCCTAACATATTTTCAGGACTAGAAATCACGGCCTCCAGCTTTCTAGCCTGGTGTCTTCATCACACCACCAGACTGGCCCCTATATGAACAAAATACAGTGTAAAAACACCAGGCTCAGTTTGTATGGCTGTATGTACGCATTTCCTCACAAACACTGTGCTTTTTCTAATGAACATAACAAAATGTTTTCCACCTCATTATGAATATAGTATCACTGCTTTGCATTCATCTGTAGGGATCTTACATGAAGCAAGGGAGTCCAGTCGCTCCAGTTGCTATTGACAACAAATGAAAAGATTATTTGGGAGTGTATATGTATATGTATATATGTGTGTGTATGTGTATATACACACACACACACAAATATATACATATACATATACATATACATATACATATACATACATACATACATACATACATACATACATACATACATATATATATATATATATATGTTTTCTGAGGTTTTTGCGGGTGTTTGTATGTAGGTCTTTGGTTATTCGGGTTTTCTCCCGCATAAAATTGGAAGTATCTTGCCAAGATACTTCCAATTTTACGCGGGAGAAAACCCGAATATATATATATGAGTCCCTTTGGGGAGAAGAGCGGGATATAAATTTAATAAATAAAAAAATAATAATAAATATATAAACCCAAATATATATATACAGTGGGGCAAAAAAGTATTTAGTCAGCCACCAATTGTGCAAGTTCTCCCGCTTAAAAAGATGAGAGAGGCCTGTAATTGACATCATAGGTAGAACTCAACTATGAGAGACAAAATGAGAAAACAAATCCAGACAATCACATTGTCTGATTTGGAAAGAATTTATTTGCAAATTATGGTAGAAAATAAGTATTTGGTCACCTACAAACAAGCAAGATTTCTGGCTCTCACAGACCTGTAACTTCTTCTTTAAGAGGCTCCTCTCTCCTCCACTCATTACCTGTATTAATGGCACCTGTTTGAACTTGTTATCAGTATAAAAGACACCTGTCCACAACCTCAAACAGTCACACTCCAAACTCCACTATGGTGAAGACCAAAGAGCTGTCGAAGGACACCAGAAACAAAATTGTAGACCTGCACCAGGCTGGGAAGACTGAATCTGCAATAGGCAAGCAGCTTGCTGTGAAGAAATCAACTGTGGGAGCAATAATTAGAAAATGGAAGACATACAAGACCACTGATAATCTCCCTCAATCTGGGGCTCCACACAAGATCTCACCCTGTGGGATCAAAATGATCACAAGAACGGTGAGCAAAAATCCCAGACCCACATGGGGGGACCTAGTGAATGACCTGCAGAGAGCTGGGACCAATGTAACAAAGGCTACCATCAGTAACACACTATGCCGCCAGGGACTCAGATCCTGCAGTGCCAGATGTGTCCCCCTGCTTAAGCCAGTACATGTCCAGGCCCGTCTGAAGTTTGCTAGAGAGCATTTGGATGATCCAGAAGAGGATTGGGAGAATGTCATATGGTCAGATGAAACCAAAGTAGAACTGTTTGGTAGAAACACAATTCGTCGTGTTCGGAGGATAGAGAATGCTGAGTTGCATCCAAAGAACACCATACCTACTGGGAAGCATGGGGGTGGCAACTTCATGCTTTGGGGCTGTTTCTCTGCAAAGGGATCAGGATGACTGATCCGTGTACAGGAAAGAATGAATGGGGCCATGTATCATGAGAGTTTGAGTGCAAACCTCCTTCCATCAGCAAGGCCATTGAAGATGAAATGTGGCTGGGTCTTTCAGCATGACAATGATCCCAAACACACCGCCCAGGCAACGAAGGAGTGGCTTCGTAAGAAGCATTTCAAGGTCTTGGAATGGCCTAGCCAGTCTCCAGATCTCAACCCCATAGAAAACCTTTGGACAGAGTTGAAAGTCCATGTTGCCCAGCGACAGCCCCAAAACATCACTGCTCTAGAGGAGATCTGCATGGAAGAATGGGCCAACATACCAGCAACAGTGTGTGCCAACCTTGTGAAGACTTACAGAAAATGTTTGACCTCTGTCATTGCCAACAAAGGATATATAACAAAGTATTGAGATGAACTTTTGATATTGACCAAATATTTATTTTCCACCATAATTTGCAAATAAATTCTTTCCAAATCAGACAATGTGATTGTCTGGATTTGTTTTCTCATTTTGTCTCTCATAGTTGAGCTCTACCTAGGATGTCAATTACAGGCCTCTCTCATCTTTTTAAGTGGGAGAATTTGCACAATTGGTGGCTGACTAAATACTTTTTTGCTCCACTCTGTGTGTGTGTGTGTGTGTGTGTGTGTATACACACGCATATACACATACACACACATATATCTAGAGATAGATAGATAGATAGATAGATAGATAGATAGATAGATAGATAGATAGATAGATAAATATATATATATAGAGAGAGAGAGATCAGCAGACAGATAGAATTTGGGATTACATTCTGTTTCAGTTGATGCAAAAGAAGCAAAATGAAATGGCCAAATTCTAATAAACATTTTGAGCTGTAAAATTTTGTAGCCATAATGTGTGTCAATTACAAGTGAGTTCCACTAAGAAGGAGTGTGAGGTGATGAGAAGGAGTGGGGACAGATAGACTCTGAAAGCATTATATCCTGTACTGATTTTGTTGACTAGTTGATCAGTTCCCATTAAAGTATTAGCCATTACATGTAGCCTTCCACTAAAAAAAATGGAATTAGAATCAGCAAAGTTTTATTTGTTGCACAATTGTTCATTATTCTGCTGAAAATAACTTAGTTTTAAAATTAGAAGACACCTTTTGTAATTTTGTAATTAAAGAGCTTTTCCATTTTTTTCTTTTAGGAACAAAAAGCCTACAAGCACAAACAATGTTTTGGGAAGGGAACTGAGCTGCCAGTGTTACTAATGGTTTAATTTGTATATTTAAATTCCACAAGCTCGTGCTTTAGTAAAGAGCATTTTTTAAAAATGGAATGATGTGTTATGCTAAGCATAATGCCACCAAGGCCACCAGGCACACTGGGGAACTGATGTGGTGAAACCATGTGTGTAAAAACCTCCTCGTTCTGCCTCAAATGCATTAAAATGTCTAACCTGTATGAAAAAAGTGTGTCTTCCCAAAATGGAAATAAAGAAAAAAATGGAATATTGACAATGGTGATCTCATAGGAAATAGAACTAGTGTACATGCTATCCTGTATGTATCTATAGGACTACACTCTATACTGAACCCTCAAATTCCCCTTGGAAAGAATCTGGAAATCTGATTGTTGTGCACCAGTATTTAAGGCAATCTCTAATTGCCAGTCTCAATGTGATGTGAGATCACCATCTTGGGTCCTATTGCCTAATCAGACAGACTCCATTCTCCATCCCTTTCTTTTGTACCATGCATGCCACACGGGAAGGGTCCAGCGTGGTGTCTCTCTCACTGTTACTCCCATCTCCTGGGCATCCTGAATGCTGGTACCTCTGATCCAATTGATGTACCAAAGCTTTTGATTATTCTGAATCATGCAATCACACTGTCTGCTGGTCAACCTTTCTCTCTACTGTCCTTCGATGAAGAGTCTAGTCACCCTGTTATTGCTTTTGGGAGGGGGCTTCCTCAACAGATCAACAGCTCATTAGCACATATCTGGGAGGTAGCATTTGGCACAACTGTTCTTTGGGAGGTTGTGTTCTCTTTGGCACTTTTTTCCCCTTGTTTATTGGTTGGGTTGAAATCAAAATCAGTCACCAAAGATGTCAGATATCAGATGTCAGATATCACCAAAGATATCACCAGTAGAATGCACCAAAGAAAAGTGCATTCTATTGTCTTCCTAAAGTAGCAGGCTGAGTGATTTTGCAAATATGAATTAACCATCTGAGTTTAAACTTCAACTTCAGTTTTGTATTAGATTCATGTCAATGTCTTTAAGCAGAATTTGCTTACAGGCAAATTAGCTGAATGACACAAGTGTTGAGAAGTAGCATATTAAAGGAACTAACTTACCAAACAGGCACATTGGAAATAACATTTCTCTAAATAATACAGTAGGATGGGAAGAGAATCTTGGCTTGTACTATAGCTATAGGCAGCTGGTCAAAGGTTTGACAACCTTTGTAGACTTGGGCTGATGACAGTATCTTCTTACATAGTTTCTATGAAATCTTGCAAAATGTTAACTCTTATTCCAGGATCTCACACAGAATGCCAAACTTTCCTACTGTTAGCCCCTGAGCTACACCAAGAGTCAAGGAATCTGCACGTTCATAGAAGAATTCTGTAATACGAAGTATCTAACTTAAGAAAATCTCCATGTTTGCTTTTTAAAGCCCAATTACAACAGAAATGTTTAAATAAAAGGGCTGAAGGCAGTCTAAAAACAAGGTTTTAAATTTCAGTGGCAACTTTCTTAACCACCCAAATGGCAATTATGACAAGATTAATCTATGCAGCAGGAGACCAAGAATTAAAACTGCCCTAACCCTTGCTAAAAACCCATCCAGATTAAAGGGATATCATATTCTCTATTAGGAGACCAGTCTTTTATTGAAGAGCACATGTTCAACAGCCTACCTTGATTGACTACCCTCATTTTTAAAATTTCATATTCTTCTAAAGGTGATTTGCTGTATTCATCAAGCTGTAAATGTGAACATTTCTAGCAGGATGAACTTTCTCAATCTGGTTATGAGCTTGAACCTTTCAACTGCAGAAAATGAGCTGAACTCTAAGAGATGTGGCACATATGCTCTAAAGAACTGTAACTAGTAAAAAGACTTTCTTTTTTATAAATACCAGTAACTCCTTGTGACATTTACAATTGTGTCCGATTCATTTCCACAGTCCATGATCACAGAAATGTTTAACAAATTAGCAAAGAGGCACCATACAGGTAAGGAACTTCGCAGAGGTTTAGGATATTTACATTAGAAGCAGTAGATCATCAAAGTGTAAACAGAAAACAGAAATTTGAGTCAAACATTGAATGGATGACTGGACCATGATGGGTTGAAGAAAAATGGGCATGTTGCTGTTTTCTTTAAATAGAGTCTATGTCCAGTCAATAAAACATTTGCTACGTTGGAGAATGGTTTGCCCAATATATGCATTGGGACATTTCCAGTTGCTAAGAAAAGTAATAGAAAGATCAGGAAAGGATCTCCTTAATTATTAAGTGTGAAGGCTGATAAACTTGAACAGAAGGTATATAAATATGAAAAACCAAGAATGAAACCTATCTCTGGTATGATTAAAATCAGCTGCACTTTTTACAACCTCTGCAGAAAGCTGGGATTTACCTCACAAAAGGAGAAAAGAAGGCTATATAGGAAATAGGGGGAGGGTTGAATTAAGTTAAGACAAGATCATCGGGGCCCATTGTGAATAAAATACAATATCCTTCTTCTCCTGTCCCAATACTTCTTGGAGATATTGCTGCATTATCATAAATAAATAAATAAATAAAATGGGTTACAGAGATTTAAACAAAAATGCTCTTAGAGGCCTCCAGTGGGGGTCACACTGTTTTTGTGGTACTCTAGACCTGCTACCATTTGTCTCAGGTGAAAGCTTCCCTACCTCCTCCTATAAATGCTTCACAGGGGTGTCATAACTAGGCTGGTGAGTAGCAGATAAGAACGGAGATGATCATCAATATCCACACAAGGAATCCCAGTATTCAGCATTTGTGGAGTCGTGAAAAGCTGAAGCTGTGCAACAGAGGCGAGCCGGAGGTGACCCTGAAAGTCTCTTCCAACTCCATGATTAATTGCCCCAACATTCCTGACCCCCATATCATGCTGTCAAGATCACATAACCCCCATTGCTTTTGTGGTGTAAATCAGGTCAGGAACTGACCCTTGGTCCTGTAAACCACCCTGAATTAAATAGAAAAAGAAACAAAGCACAGAGTCAACATGTTCATGCTGAGGTCACTAACCAAGCTGTATCTGAATGATGGGGCTCTTTAGTATCTGCAAGGGCTGTGTAGAAGTAACCGAAAAGTCCATATTCACAAATGCGAGTTAATGTCAATTAATGACAAATTTGCTGTTAGTTTGCTATAACCTTGTCATTCCCTTATTGGATATCTTGCTACTAGGTTCATTTGCTGATTTGCAGAGCAGCGAGTGAGTAAATAAAAGGAAGCCGAGGATCTTTCTTTTCAATTTGATTACATTTCTATAGCAATCAGCCAAACTCACTTTATATTAGAAAAGCTAGTTTCTTTATGTGTTACCTGTTTCTCCTGATGTTGACAGGCACAACATCAAGTTACCACCAAAACACAGACCACCAAAATGTGTTTCACTGGCAAAGAATGGTGTGGGGCAGGATACATAGATGAGTGTTCATGTTACAATTGCTATTTTTTGTGGATATCAAACATAAGGTTTCCAGATTTTTTAAAATTTTACACCATATATAAGAGCCGCGGTGGTGCAGTGGTTAGAATACAGTATTGCAGCTAATGCTGCTAACTGCCAGCTACCTGCAATTTGGCACTTTGAGTCTCACCGGCTCCAGGTTAACTCAGCCTTCTATCCTTCCGAGGTGGTAAAAATGAGAACCCAGATTGTTGGGGGCAATAAGTAAACTGCTTAAAGAGGGCTGGAAAGCACTGTGAAGCGGTATATAAATCTAAGTGCTATTGCTATTTGTAGTTGCTATATATTTAGTTATATCCCCCTTATTTTTAAAAATAACTCAAGGTGGTGAATGTATCCCACACACCTTCCTCCTCCCATTTTCCTCATGACAACGACTCTACGAAGTAGGTTGGGCTGAGAAAGAGAAACTGGCCTAAAGTCACCAAGCTGGCTTTCATACCTAAGACAAGACTCGAACTCACAGTTTTTTGCCTTAAACACTAGCTCTCCGTTTAAACTGGCTATAATAATTGTAAACTGTTTACAGCCAGCTTATAAATCCTGAAAAATCAACATATAAAAAATCTTATATTGCGTGCATGTGCACACCCACACCCACACCCACACACACCATCAGTGATCTCTTTCCAAGACAACCAAACTTTGTATAAATGCTAGCACAAGTCATGCTACCCTCTAGAGTAGGAGTGTCAAACTCAATTTCATTGAGGGCTGCATCAGGATTGTGTTTGACCTCGGGGCCTGGAATGGGCATGGCTGGGATTGGTGCAGCCAGCTCAACGTCATTGATGTAGAGGGCATCTTTGGTGGCCTGAGCTCTCTGCCAATGAAAACAGGCTCCCGAGCTCCATTTTTGGCTGCGACAGCCTCCTGTAACCATCTGCCAGCGAAAACAGAGCTCGGGAAGGCCCTGTTCTAAGATCTAAGCACCCCACAGGCTGGATCTGGCCCCCGGGCCTTGAGATTGACACCCCTGCTCTAGGGTTCCCACACATACTTCTAGCTGTGTATGCTCCCTTGCCAATGCTCTCTCTCCCCTTTTACACGCTCTGTCCTTTCCCTATAGCTTCCTCCTTACTAAGAAACAGCATTGAATTCCTCTCTTCCTTCCTTCCTTCCCTCCCTTCCTAGTCAGTGTGATTTCAGGTTGTTGAACTAGGACTGAGGAGACCAGGGGCCAATTCAATTCAATTAATCGATGAGTTTGGGCCAGTCAGTTTCTCGCAACACCTCACAAGATTACTACTGTGGTGAGGAATCAGAGGAAGGAGTTTTAAAGGTCCCTAGAGTTCTAGAACAAAATACAGCTTAATAGATTTTTCCCCCCTCAGAGAGCCTCTGTGGAAGGGGGGAGGGGGAACAGGATATGAACTTTGATTATTTCAAGAAATGAATGGTTTCAAATTTGTTTGCCCCCTCCCTCCCTAAGCACCAGAATCCAAGCCGATGCATCATGGTTTAGACTTAACAGCATGATTCCATACAATCAGGCCCTGTTCAGATATTGAAGCATACAGAAAGGCAAAGTTTTATCTTTTTCTTTCTCCATAACATAAACTCTGAACGATCAAGGTAGGTACAGTATGCTTACTCCCAATGAATATATTTACTGATATATTTGCAAGAGCCAAGCTAGATCTGGAGGATAGCAATAAAAATCTCCCAGAAGTAGCTGAAGCAGGGGTGGGTTCTACTTACCTTTACTATTGGTTTGCAGCGGGGCCGCGCATGTGCAGAAGCGTTTTGATGATGTTGGGGTCGGTGGGCAGAGTCTCCCGCTGCTTTTACTATCAGTTCTATAGAACCGGTGCGAACCGGGGACAACCCACCACTGAGCTGAAGACTTTCTGAAACCAATGAAAGAAGCTTGTCACGTCATATTATAAGAGTTGGAAGTAACTAGAATAGAGTTTCAACTTTGCAATCCATTTGAACTGGTGTCTTACTTTCAACACGTTTTTTGGATTTAATATGAAGATCTGTGCTCGCAAAAGATAATTGTAACCCTGAACACACATACAAATTGTTCGATAATAACATTTGGGAGGCAGATTCTACATGGAGTGTAGATGATTCTAAAATGATCCTGGATTTAAGATTTATAGGTTTATAGGTAATAGCCAGCATCTTGAATTACATATAGAACCAAATTGGTAGTGAATAGGGCCCTCACAATTAGAGGTATAACACGGTTATAGCTGCTCTCACAAGCAGTTGCCATTCTGAGTAGTCTTTAGGGGCAGCCTTTTCAAGAACAAATTGCAATAGTCTAACCATGAGGTATTAAGCAGAGGTGTTATTCAGCAGGTTCTGTCCAGTTCTGGAGAACCGGTAGCAGAAATTTTGAGTAGTTCGGAGAACTGGTAAATACCACCTCTGACTGGCCCCACCCCCATCTTTTCTCTGCCTCCTGAGTCCCAGCTGACCAGGAGGAAATGGGGATTTTGCAGTATCCTTCCCCTGCCACGCCCACCAAGCCACACCCACCAAGCCATGCCCACAGAACTGGTAGTAAAAATTTTTGAATCCCACCACTGGTATTAAGGTCTTGACTGCTAAGGTATCCCTTTCCAAGACTGGCTACAACCAATGCATCAGTGGAAGAGGGCCAAAATTTCTCCTGGCCATGATTTATACTTACTCCACTGCATTATATCCACAGGCTGAGGAGATAATGCAGTAAATTTATAAAATTAATGTGCTAACAGATTCCCATTCATCATCTGGGTTTCTATGGAAACACAGAATGCCGTAGGATTCCTTGAAGAGGGCAGTCAGCTCTCAGACACAGCCTCTTCACAGCACATATATTGCTTCAGCAATAGACTTGGGGTGGGGAAGGGTTATCTCCACCCATATCTGAGCATGTTAGCATCTCTTCACACACACACACACACACACACACACACACACACAGAGACCAATGTTCCTCGTGAATTTTCTACAAAGCCAATTGCAAGAATAGCCTTTATTCATAGAATTCTCAAAATCATAAATTGCGGTAATGTTACACAAGATGCAATGGCAAAGTTAACTTGCTTGCTAAGAGAAAGATCAACTACTCCACTTCTTTATTTATTTGCTCATCTATTCTTTCAATTTGCATGCATGCCCATCTTAAACAAGTTATTATGGGTAGTGTTTAGTATAGTTCACATTTATTTGTTAATCCCATCCTCTCAGTTTTAATTGAATTGAATTCGGTTTTAATTGGGTTGTTTTAAATTTTGGGCCGAAATTATTTAATTGTTTTTTAAACTGTTTTTAAATTTTATATGCAATGTTTTATCTCGGCTGCACACCGCCCTGAGTCCCGCAGGAGAAGGGCGGTATAGAAATAAAATAAAATAAATAAATAAATAAATAAATTTGTGATTAGAGACCCCCTATGGAGTTTTTCCTGAAAAAAAAGAAAAAAAATGAACTGGTGATTTATGGATTGATAAATGGTAGACTATGGAAAGAAGGAAAATTTGATGTAAACTCAGAGAGAGAAGGTAAAATGTGAGTGTACTTAAAATTGCTGTTAAGAAGATCACCCCAATGATGCCCTTGAAGTGATGTCCCAGTGCCTGGAGGCCGTGTGGGTCTGGATGGGGAGGAACAGGCTCCGACTCAACCCTTCCAAGACTGAGTGGCTGTGGTTGCTGGCGTCCCGATATAGCCAGCTGGTGCCATTGCTGGTTATTGGGGGCGAGTCATTGGCCCCCATGGAGAGGGCTCATAATTTGGGCATCCTCCTGGATGCACGTCTGTCTTTAGAAGAGCATATGACGGCTGTGGCCAGAGGGGCTTTTTATCAGGTTCGCCTGATACGCCAGTTGCGCCCCTTTCTGGATCGGGACTCCTTATGCATGGTCACTCATGCCCTCGTCACTTCCCGTCTGGACTACTGTAATGCTCTCTACATGGGGCTCCCCTTGAGAGCACCCGGAGGCTCCAACTGGTCCAGAATGCGACTGCGTGGGTGATTGTGGGGGTGACATGGCGCTCCCATGTAATATCTCTCCTGCGCGAGCTGCACTGGCTTCCGGTGGTCTTCTGGATATGCTTCAAGGTATTGGTTCTCATCTTTAAAGTGCTCCATGGCTTAGGGCCTGGGTATCTACGAGATCACCTTCTGCCACCGATAACCTCCCACCGGCCAATACGCTTCCACAGAGAGGGTCTCCTCAGGGTGCCGTTAGTCAAACAATGTCGACTGGTGGCCCCCAGGGGGAGAGCCTTCTCTGTGGGGGCACCCGCCTTCTGGAACGAGCTACCCCCAGGGATATGACTGATCCCGGACCTCCGTACTTTCCGCCGGGCCCTGAAGACTTTTCTATTTCAGCAAGCCGGGCTGGCTTAAAATTTTTAATTAGTTAATTTTATGGGTAAGGGGTTTTAAATTGGGGAAGCCAAATTGATTTAATTATGTTTTAAATTATTTTAATTTTCATATTGTATGTATTTTAGTCCTTCGGGGGGAGAAGAAGAAGAAGAAGGAGGAGAAGGAGAAGGAGAAGGAGAAGGAGAAGGAGAAGGAGAAGGAGAAGGAGAAGGAGAAGGAGAAGGAGAAGACCGGAAGTCATTTATTATTTTTTTAACTTTTTCCTTCTTTTCTATTTCTTTTTTAAAATTTCTTTCCCACTTTTCCCTATTTTTCTTCTCTTTAATTTAAAATGTGTGTTTTTACTATCTTGAAAAAATTCAATACAAATTACATTAAAAATATCACCCAACATGCTTCATTTGGCTACTAAATTAGCCCACATTGTGGCTTTGAACAATAACCTGAACCAACAGCTAGGCAAATGGGCTTGGTTCATGTTTCAAGCAAAGCTGCCACAAAGAAAACTAACTAAGGTTAACACCTGACTTAACACATAGTGTGAATGCAGCTGCTAAATTTGTCCATGGTTGAGTTTCTTTGAATGAACAGAACTGTAGAACTAGAAAGGTTGCAGATCATTTCAATGTACTTAAAAACATGTTTTCTGAATAAATGTAATTTTTAAAAATAAATATTGGCAGCACAAGTTTCTGTTTATGCAAAAGGAAAATAATCTGATTAAATTATTACTGCTGTTCGGGTCACAGTTTAAGAATTAACTTAAAACCATGGCATCAGCAGGTGGGGCTGACTTCAAAATAGCAGGTGTGACTATGCAATTGAAATCCCACCCTGAACTACAGGTGCCACATGTTAAAAGGAGCAAGGCTTTGATTGCCTGTTCATGTCTGCTATTTTAATATTGTCGATCCTCTCTGCAGATGCTCCTGCATATAACAGTTTTTTACAGGTTGGGGTCTTGAATTTACTGGTTTTCATGCTTTTAGTTGCTAAATTGATTTTTCTTTAAATATTTGTAGTTTGGCTTAAAGGACCCTGGATTTGAAATAATGTAAATTGGATAAATTATTGTTCTTTTTGTTATTTTAATGTCCTTTCTAATTTCCTCAACTATGACTTTTTTCTTAAATAAAGAAAAAAGACCCTACCCAGATCTTTATCCAAATATTGAATGTACTATTCATTAAAATATATGCCTACAAAAGTACCGTGGGCACCAAAAAAGTGCCTCATACAATGGGGCATTAAAAATGAAGCAAGAGGACTTCCGGTTGGTGGCTCGTGGCGACATGGTGGCAGGAGAGTGATCTCTGCTCCCCTGCCCCATTTTTTCACTGTGTTCTGGGGGATCCCAAGAGGCGCAAAGCCCGGAGAGCTTTGCAAACAAGAGAGAGAGTCAGGCAAGCGGGAAAGCGCAGGGCAAGCGCTTCTCACCTGACCAGACGCCTCTGTTGATCTCAACAAATATTATTATTTTTACAAGGCAGTGAACATACCCAACATAACTTTGTTCTTCTATTTTACCCACAAGAACAACCCTGTGAGGTGGGTTGGGCTGAGAGAGAGTGACTGCCAAAACTCAACCAACAGGCTTTCATGGATAAGGTGGGACTTGCATTTATAGTCTCCTGCTTTCTAGCCTGGTGTCTTAACCATTAGACCAAACTGGGTCTCATGTATAAATCCTTTCTATATCTTTATAAAATCCATGTATTTCGTAACATATGGAAGAGAGCTAGTTTGGTGCAGTGATTAAGACATTAGTCTAGAAACAGGGAGACTGTGAGTTCTAGTCCCGTCTTAGGCACTAAGCCAGCTGGGTGAACGTGGGCCAGTCGTTCTCTTTCTCGGTCCCAGAAAGCAGGCAAGGCAGGGCACCTTCAAAAAAACCTTGCCAAGAAAACTGCAGGGATAAGTCCAGGTATTGCCAGGAGTCAAAATTGACTCGAAGATTCACTCAAACGCATTTTGTAACATACAGTCCTGGTAAAGACATGTCATGAATGAGAGGTCTTTGGGTGCCCTGCTACTCAATGTGGTGACAAGGAAGTTTAAGTTCTGCCCGTCTCTATGATACTTCAGTGATAGTATAATACAGTGGTGAGATTCAAATTTTTTTACTACCGGTTCTGTGGGCGTGGCTTGGTGGGCATGGCATGTCTTGGTGGGCGTGGCCTGGTAGGTGTGGCAGAGGAAGGATACTGTCAAATCTCCATTCCCTCCCCACTCCAGGGGAAGATTACTACAAAATCCCCATTTCCTCCCTAACAGCTGGGACTCAGGAGGCAGAGAATAGATGGGGGCGGGGCCAGTCAGAGGTGATATTTACTGGTTCTCTGAACTACTCAAAATTTCCGCTACCAGTTCTCCAGAACTGGTCAGAACCTGCTGAATACCACCTCTGGTATAATATCTAGGAAATGTCAGATCAAAAGACGATGGTATTCTTAAAGGTAGAAGGAAAATCTGAGGATGAGAAGGAAAAGCTCTTGTTTGATCTTTTTTACAATGGTATTTGAATCAAATTCCAAATATCCCTCTTTTACACCAAAGAGGTGATGCTATGGATGTGCATGAGAGTCTTCTGACCTCTGCTTTACTATTCACATCACCTCTCTGCTGCGAGCGAGGGAATCAGATGACTTTTCAAATATTTTCTTTTAGAAGTTTTCCAAGCCATAACATGACAGATCCATCACCACCGCTCTCTTAGGATTTGCAGTGTTGACTTCCTGCTTCGTCTGACCTGAAAGAAAACTGGGTTACGTGCTATCCCAACTTGGATTGATGGAGGATAGAGTGATGGAGGCAAGCTTAAAGAGGGACAGGAATACATTTAAAAGAGAGGAAAGGAATGGAAAAGAAAACAGTGCTTAAAGCCACCCCTGCCGTGTACTCAGCATGTGGTTCTGAGCCATTCACTTGTTGGTTTGCCTTCCATACAATGGATGATATAGCAGCAAATATAGGTTTGAAGGAATGCTTTGATGTTCAAGATCCATGGATCCCTTGTTGTGTAGTATTCAGTTTTGACTTTTGAGTAAGCCGCTTATGTTCTCACACCTGCTCTTGGAAGTAGATGCTGTAGCTAGCCAAAGCCATCAAGGAAGTTTAGAAGAGATGTCCAGACAATAAAATACCATTGCAGTTTGTCTTCCTCATCCAGTATTCAGAAGTACAGTGTGCCGTTTTCACATTTAGCTATCATGACTCATACCTAGCTATAGACTATTCTTTTTAATCTTTTTAATCCATATCAAAAGAAATTGTATATACCATGTCAAGTGAATGAGAGGAGGAAAGAAAGATTTACCTACAATTTTCAATCTAAGATTCTTCCAAATTTATGATGAGAATGAGAATCAAAATTAAACTTTTTTCCCCCAACAGCTGGCAGCTTTGAATATTGAAAATACAACTGCCAAAGTATCAGACAATTGAAAGTTATTGTATAAGTTATGCCCATTGCTTTGGAATTTTATTGCATGTACTCAGCAAAAGAGTAGAAGTAAAAATGTGGTGATACAGCTGAAAATCAGGAAACGAAGAAAAGCATACGGTAGATACAGAAAATCTTGGAAATATATACATACATAATTCAGACATATAAAATCATCTTAAAGCAATAATGTATGTATGAATTCCATACTCTTCAGTTCAACTGGTTTATAATATATACAATGAAGTATAATAATGCAATAATGTAGTTATGATAATAAAAGTTATCAATTTTCATATCTATCCTCTGAAGCTCATTGGCATTTTAACCATCTATTCATGTCAATATTAATTTTATCGCCAACTATGTATGTTCTGTAGCAATTATTAGGTTATTCAGTTAATTGGAGTTATTCTCATATACTTCCCATAGACAATACTATAATATACCTAAGAAAATTAATAAAAATGGTGTTTCATTTGCTGTTTGGATTAATTATTCAGGAAAAATGCATATTTGATTTAAATATTTAAAACTATTTATTTCAGGGCACCCCTAGACATGGTTACTAAAGAGTAAAACCAATTAAGGAACGGGATTTACTTCCAGCCAGGTTTTTCTCATTAGCTTGTTATACTTGGATCTAATAGAAATTGAACTCCAATAACATTTGGTGGATACTAGATTACCATTTCTGGACTAGCATTACTCTCTGTGAAGTTTCTGTATACACATCATGTGCTCTTTGAACAGGTGAACATAAAACTGCAGTATCAGATTACACCATCTGTGTTTGCCATTGTTGTATATGCTACTCTTTAATCTATTTCTAACAATGCAGCATCCCCAGAGAGGGCAAAGGTGGTTCAGAATGATGAAAGCAGCTTCACAATATTGCAGTGCAAGCCCTGACCCTTTTGTATTTCTGTTGTGCCATCACATGGGTGCCCCAAGGGGTGGGGCTTATTACACAGGGGCATGACACTTTTGTAGATACTGCTTAATCAGTATCAAGATGAGGTTAGGTAACAACAGAGGTTAGAGGGAAAAAGTGTTTCTTTCTGCAGTTTCAACATGCAATGCCATTCAGAAAGGATGAGGGTGACACAAAGTCTGAAAATACCTTCCTCACAGCAGTTTCTTTTGAAGGCGTTCAATACTATGGCTCCTTGTATTAAAAACATGGACGAGAGCATTAGATACTAAAAGATAACACCGGCCTTGGAATTATTAAAGATGTCCAAAGCCAATGACCATCATAGCAAAATCAGCCATGGATAACATAATAAAGATACATTTATTGTGCATATTGCTTCAAGAAATTTCAACATTTGAACCCCCACAAATATGCCCAGGATTTTTTTTTTAATGCCCAGTGACTTTTACAGAAAGCACTCAGTGAATATTAAGCAAAGCTCTTCTATTTCCTTGTATCATTGCCTACACTTTGCACTCTGTCCCCTATAATATGGAGTGACTTTTAAAAACCTTCAATAAAGGTCATCCTGTTTACATTGAATATACAATTCCCCTGTAAATTTGAAACATATTTTACTTTCTATTGCTCTCTTCCATATAGAATAAGATTGGATTCCATGAGACATTTCCTGAAATTGTGCAAACATTTAATATAGGATAGCTTTAAATGATGTTGGTACCAATTAAATACTATAAGGCAATTGGCTTCAAACATATGACCCCACAATGATTTACTCCATGTGACCTCTAAGCCTTATCATTATTGGACAAATGCAGCTTGTAAGTTAGAGTGGTTGAGGGATGTTTTAAACATACACTCAACCATGTGTTATCACTTAGTTTGCCTTTATCAGTCCAGTATGCCACTCAAACATCATATACGTGCTAGTTTGCTCAAAGATTACTGAGATATCATTCAAGAGAGTGAGATCAATAAGTTAGAGGTAACCTGTTTACTGTGTCACTTGGGGCACGTTTACATACACTACCATACAAGGTATACTAAGCCACGTTTAACATGTTGTATGATCAGGGTGATTTCCAAGCTGCTGTACAATGTAATAATATTCAGCTTCATCTTGAATTTGAATGATTAAAGAAAAATACAAAATCCACAGTACCAATAATTTTATTCAGACTGGCAAAATGGTGCATAGTTGTTTTGAGTTCTTTAGAACTTTTCGTCTGGCAAAGGAAGAAGGAAAAGGAGAGTAAGTGTTTTATGCTGACATTATACGATTTGACTTTAATCATACCTGTAATTTTAAAATAGAAGACACAGGCTGAACCCTATGAGAAATTATGTAGGCCTGACATGGTCTCTAGGGCTATAGTAAACTCCATAACTGGAATAAGTAGTAAACATTTCTACCTCTAAAGAAAGGAATAACAACTAATGGTAATTTGCCTTGAAATGAGTCATGCTGGGCTATAGGATACATCTAGTGGCAAATATTGTATTGGTAAATTTGGAAGGAAAATGTTTTGTAGATAAATGCAGTTACTTAGTACTTCCTGCATCCGTTTTTACTTGCCCTGCACACATAATCTATTTCCACTGAATATAACAGAGTATTGTGGAAAAAATTGCATTTGTTTCCATGTTTGTACTGGTAAAATTTAAATCATGTTACTTTAAAAAAAAAAACTTTTTATTGCTTTAAAATAGGACCTGAAAGCCCACTTATCCAAAGCTCCCATTACCATGAAAGCAATAACATACACACAATAAAAGTTAAAATGTTCAAAAGTTTGACATCTTTCAAAGATAATTTTCTGCCCTTACCAAATTTAACAAATTTAGCAAATTTGGTAAGGGCAGAAAATTTGGTAAGGTTGACAATTTCAACTTCCAAAGAATACTTATTTGAAAGGTACTTTGGGTATTTTCAAAAAGCTACTTACAAACCTGAATTAAATGAAATATTGTGGTCAAATAACTTCTTGAAAAATATAGCATATATGATATATTATCCACCCCTCATAATACATTCATTCTATAGTGCTACTTATTGGACAGCACACCACAATTTTATAAATCTGTTTCTAGTTTTGTCAAATATATCTATCATACATTTGACAAGGAAGCTCGTTTAATAAAAATATTTTTAAAGGATGAAAAGTGCTGCCCTACAATTCCAAGTTAATTCAAATTCCTGTGGAACTTTTACAACAGAACTGTACTACATCTTTTGACTTGGGCCATTTTGAATATAAATGCTATGGCAGCTACTTATTCCACCCAATAACTTCATACATTAGAGCCCTCAGCTGCCTAGCTTCATAAGTAACCGTGTTCTTCCCACTGTGCATCTTCTCTTCCTCAAGTGGTTGTTCTATTACTGCTGGGATATTTCGGCCATATACTTCACAGTGCTCAAGAAACTGGATGCATTCTTGAATGACACTGTCACGCACCATGATCACATGCTTACACATATTTTCTAGAAGTGACAAGAAACATCTTTTGGCATAATACCAAGTATCTGTGCCCAGCTTTTTGTTATATGGTTCTAAACTCTTAATCACTCTAGAAATGCCAAAATCAAAATTTCCTTTGGCACAGTAAAGAGTCCCAATAACTAGATTGACAATACAGAGATGGTAGATCTTTTTCTCAGGTTCATGGTAAGAAAGCTGTTCCTCTTCTTTTTCTATTTTTCTCATCAGCTCCTCTGCTTCTTCATTCTGACTAGTCATAATATAAGAAACACATAGGTTAGCCAAAACAATGGCACTAACGTGAAGGATGTTGTCATAGTGTTTTTTTACAATGGGCTCATAAAAACCAATTGCTTCTTTGTATTTGTTCTCTTGCATGAATAGTACATGTGCCACATTCAGTTTCCACACTTCGTGATCTTTGCAGAAGTCTACTGACTTATGGAACATTTTTTCCAGCATGGGATAGTTCTCCATGTCCCAATAAATCTTGGCCTGGGCCATAAAGACAGGAACATATTTCTCCAGTGTCTCATCATACTCATTCACAGCTTTCCTTAGAGCGTCATCATCTCGATTTTTCCTAGATTCCTGCACCTCCTTGGTCAGTTTTCTGAGCTGCTCTGTTAGGGCCCCTGCCAGTTCATCAAGCTTATGAAATGCCTCATCGGGGGCCGTTTGGCAGGTGATCATAGCATCCAAGTAGTTGTACAAATAAGGAGTGAGAAGTTTGTACGTCAAGTGAGCATTCTCAGCCAGCACATCCGCAGCCAGATCATAGTACTGATACTTGCAGTACAGAAGCAGCAAATTCCCAAATGTCTCTGGCGGGCAAGGGTTCTGCTGCAGAAGGAACTGAAGTTTCTCAAAGCCTTCTGTGGCTCTCCTGTCCATGTTCATTAGAGCCTGGTTGTGCAAAGTGACCGGGTCCAACTCCTCCTCAGACCGAGGGGGCATATCCGTTAGAGCCTCCTGAGCTGCCTGCAGGTTGCACAGCTGGTACTCAATGGCAGCTTTGAGATTGAAGGCCTCCACCAGGGCCGTCCGATGCAAGAGCAATGTATTGCCCACGCTGCGGACGTCGAGGCCTTCCGTATTGGTCCCCACGCTCAGCTCCGGGTGCTGTTGCATGCCCCTCTCAATGATGTCGGCAATATGCTTCAGAGCAGGGGCGTATTGCTTGGCAGCGTAGCAGCACAGGGCCATGTTGTAGGACAGCTCAGGGCAGTAGCCCAGCACTTGCATGGCAGAGGCGAACTTGCCACAGGCCTCCTCGTGCTGCCCTTCGCGGTAGAGCAGGCAGCCCATGTTCACCTCCGCATCGGGCAGCTCGGAAGGGTCCTCGGGGGCACCGGGGCTGCCTTCTGTGGCGGCTGCCAGCTGCAGCTCCACCAGGGCCTTGGCGCTGGAAAGGTCGCCCTGGGCGTAGTGGGCCGCCGCTTGGAGGCGCAGGGCTCGGCTCTGGAACGGCGCCACGTCGAGCAGCGGGACGGCGACGCGCAGGGCCTCGCTGTATAGCCCGGCCTTGTAGAGCGCCTGCGCGTGATACAGCCGGTACTCGTGGAGCTCGGGGTGCAGGAGCCCCAGCTGCTCGTAGCACTCGGCCGCCGCGGCGAAATCCTGCAGCTGATAGTAGCAGTAGCCGAGCAGCGACAGGCCGGCCCGCGACCGGCAGCTCCTCTGCAACTCGCTACTCAAGATCCCCACCGCCTCCGCAAACCGCCCGGCTCGGATCAGCCCGTAAATAGCCGCCGTGAACTCCCCGTCGGCGATAGAGGCCATGCCGGTGGCCATCCTGACCGAGCCTCCGGAGGCCTGTAAACAACGTTGCCTAGGCAACACGCCGCCACCGGAAGCGGAAGGCGACCGAGAGCCCGCGACCCGCAACTGCCCCCAATTGTAAAAGTGGCGGTGGTGATCGCCCTGGGGAAATGAGCCGTTCCGTATTTGGTTTCTCGTTGGGTCGCTGCGACCCTGGAAAGAGGGTGGGAAAGAGGGAACGAGATGGGAAAGAGACGAGGACCCCAAAAGGATTGACCATGCGGACCACATCGCCCGTCAGTCGCGCGGCTCTCTTTTTTTTCCCCTTGCCGCGATGCATTGTGGGGGATGTAGTTCTCGTCTGGAACTTGGGCGTCCGGCTGTTGCCGCGCGTTCCAGGTCAGGGGCGTGGCCGGCTGCCTAGAATGGCTAAGCGGGTTTTCGCAGGCTTAGGCGAGTTGCGTTTTTTTTTTTTTCCTTCGAAGGTTTCAAGCCAAATTCGCCGTTTCCGAAATCTCGAAGGGGAACGGACTGCAAAGGGAATCAAGCGCCTGTACTTTCAATTGCTGGTTGGAGCAAAGGATTTTGGCGCTAGCGAAGTTGATGACGCAAGGATTCTTTGTCCCTCGGATGCCGTTTCTATACTGCTCAATGACCGTCACATCCCTCTAGAACAAAGATGTGCTCTTTCCCCCACTTTTAAAACGAATAGTGATTCAACTTTAAGGTTATCTTGTAAGAACAATTATCTTTCCTCTAAAGAATATGCAGTGGCATATTCAAATGCATAATTATTTTTTTCCCATATAATTCAACTCCCTCTTTATTATAATTGGCACGTCTTTTTTATGCTGATTTAAATTAAAAACATGCTAATTCGGTTTGCAGGTTGGGTAGGATGTGGAAAGAGAACCCAATCTTCTGCTGCTCATTTATACAATTTCTTTTTTTTTTGTATTTGCACAAACGAGGGTTATGATAAGACTACCGATGCTTTCTTTAAAATTTGAACCATAAAACTCAAAAAATGATCTTGAATCAAATACTACCTCTAATTTTGCAGTATTTTTGAAAAAGATAAAATGTATGATAGCTTCTGCCTTTATGAAATACAAATGGACAGAATACAAATTGATTGATAGAAATAATAGTGAATTGTTAATGAAATCTTACAAACTTCCACAGAAATTATATACAAATATTTAGAAGGCTTTTCATTTTTACAATGTATAAATCATTAAAGCATTTACCTAGTTATATTAATATCAACTTTTTGATGTATACTTATTTTTATCAGACACTTGTTGAATATTTTTTTAGTGAACCATAACCAAGGATGTATTGCAACCTAGCAACCTCTCATTTTCTTGTTCTGGTAATAGTAATAATGAATGCTTAGTAGGTTTGGCTGGTAATTTCCTTTTTATGGCCAAATAAGTATTTATGGGCTGCATTGGGGTAGTGTCGGAATATATGTCAACAATTGTTCAGGCAACTCTCCTACAGGATTTTTTGAATAAAATTGCAAAAATTGTTTTAAAAGTTAAATTTTGTCCACCTCTGTATTTAGAAGTCATTATGGTACATCGTCAATAATAAAAGTGTTTTAAACATTAGTGCCCATGTCTAATGTAAAACACAGTGCAATTCAACCTTCCCCATTTGGGGTTTTCCAGATGTGACCTAGATTTCCCTCATAGTAAAATTTCACGTGCATCATTTTATGGCCAACAATTTATGGATTCATTTGGGGGAAAAACTCTTTAGTGTAAATTGGGGTTCAAATTTCTGAAATGGTTTTTATTTTCTCATGCCATTGTTCTGCTTCCCACAACAGTTTTACAGGAATCCAAAGAAAGGCTATTTCCATCAGAAAGTCTTCATTAGAAACCCAAAGCATTCTGTTTAGGAAAAAAATACAAAATATTACAGAATGTGTTGGGGTAAGTAATGCTAGGAGCTACTTACCTAGAAGTATTCCCCAGAACTGAACTGAAGCAATAGGAGATTCTTTACTTTTATGAGATTAAGAGGAGCTTTGAGCTTTTAAAAGTAGATTCTGCAAGGACCACTGGACAATTTACCATCACCTCCATATCCATGTCATGGTAGTTTGTTTAAATTTTTGAGCAGGAGGAGATGCTTCTCTATGTCTAAATGTGTTAATAGTCAGGAGAAGTTGTGTTGGAATTGGGGGAAGGGAATGAAGATACTGGGGAGCATTGGAACCACAATATTAGTCAGCAAGTTTTTGAATTTTGAGCCACAATAGAAAAGATAGCACGAGACATGGGAAATAGATGGAGGCAATTACAAATAAGTCTGTGATGGATGGTTGACATTGTTAGGGCCTCAAGTGTATGTCAGCTTGCAATGGTTCTGCATTCCCCTCACTGCCACTGCTGTTGCCATGGGCAACGATGTGTTGAAGCCAATAAAAAGCACAGGAAACAAGGGAATGCTCAACCTTGGAGGAAGCTGGAGGTTACGTGCTATAAATTATGTCACACTTCGCAGTGCATCGTATCAAAATTCAGGAAAGGTTTATGGAGCTGCCAGCAACCCCCAGTCAATCATGGTATCCGTTTTTTGCCATAAAGCACATATTACATAAATAAGTCTCAGACAAATTCCAAGTATGCCATCCCACCTTTTTATTTATTACTGAGGGAAAAGAAAAGTGGAGGAGGAATAACAGAAACAAGTTAAAAGACTACAAGTATTTATTTTAGACAATAACATAGATCTTCCCTTTCCTTACGTGTCCTATTCCCCCTGGAAAAAGAACAGAGAAGTTCCATAATCTTGTATTTTGTTCAAGTAACATGTTCCTCTAAAATATTAAGAGCGGGGGTAACATTTGCATTATAACTGACTGAAAATGTCACAGAACGGAAAAGCTTTCAACTTCTCCAGAAGACTCATCTAAGTGAATAGTACTAATAACCAGGGTTGGGAGAAAGCTTTTAAAAATGGATCAGGTCTAGTTATGGGATCCATGTATGTCATTGATATGATAAAGTGTTGTAGAGATCAGATTAGATTATATTTAGGATTCAGATGGTTTGTCGTGTTCCTAGAAATACAAAATGCTACTACAATTTCAAAATGGGTGATATAATAAATAATCTGCTTTCTGAATCTTGTGCTTAAGATATTTATGTAGAAGATGGCAGATACCTAGAGTACCTGCTAGGGAATCAGAATTAATTCCCTATAAAGGGAAAATCTAGTTTTTCCATTAAAATTATATTCTATTTGAAGTGTTTTTCAAGACAATCTTGCATTTATTTGAGTCAAGTAGTTCTATGACTCAGAAACTCTAAATTTAATAAATATGTATTATGTAGCTCAGCATGCATTTGCGGCATTCAAAGTGCCAAGATTACTAACATTCAGAGTCAGAGAAGCCACTTTTTCATGATTATACCAGTTTTGCTTAACTGAAAAGTAATCAATTTATAGTAGATGTATAACATATTTTAGAGGCAAATGATTCCATCTGCTCTGTTTATGCCAAAGGAAATTCCCTTCATTGTATAAATAGGTCAGTCCACATCTGGGCTAGGCCGGTATCACTAACATTTCTCAGTATGTTCCTTTAATTTCATGCATTTTATAGGTTTTTTTTTTTAAAAAATGAGAATCCCTATTTCGTTATGCAGTTTCATATATATGTACATGTATATATGTGTGTATAGTTTCCTGATAGGATTTGGGAAAGGCATATTTTCCAAATATTTTTTTGTATGCATGTTTGGAACCAGAAATATTTGAAAACATTTCACATTGGAAGTCCTTTTGCATTATGACAGATTCTATTTTGGTGAATGCTTTCATTTTTGTTAAAAAAGTAAATAGTGACAGGCTTTACATCTATCCTCAGTGTTTTACCTATACATTATTGTTCACTAGATCTGCACTGTAATTTATACGAGGTTAAGGAAAATATTTCCCTTAATTATTGTTTTGAGATAAAACTCCCGTAAAGCAGCCATCGGATCTCTTGCTTGTACTTTTCCTTAGCAAATGAGTGAGGGATTCACAGCATTTAAATGGTTTCCTGCCTAAATCTTGATGGGTGTAATTGCAAAAATTCCATTACAACAATATATTTAACTTTAGGCTAAACAACTTCATTTCTATTCACTCTGAGAAACTCAATAAAGTTTGCCAGTAGTAAGAAAAAACAATGTTTTAAAATTCCCTCAGAAGTTTGACAAGCTTTTAATGACTTCCAGGAACTATGAAATGAGATATGAATGGAGAGAAAGAGAAGAGAACATTGGTGTAATTAAGCCGTTAGCAGTGTGATTTGAATTAAATTTTGAATTAAAAGAAAAGGCATAGATAAGAGATTACCCATCCCTAACTATACTATAGGTTTCCTGAGTGAGGAAATGAAAAAGAACCTTTGCAGAACCATTTCCTTCCTGTCTATCTATGAAATGTTCAAGGTTGGAAGTCCTAAACCATAGTGAAAGAGAATATCAAGTCAAATGTTTTTCCATCCAGCTCTCTGGGACATCTGCTTCCTTTATCTACCCTTGAGAAATGTTGGAGAGCCTCGCCACATTTTACATGCTAAGCAATGTGGTGTCCTTTAGTTGTTTGGACCACAGCTCAATCAGCAAGACCATGGTGGTTGTATCTTACAATTTATGGAAGGTGTTGGGTTTCCCATCCTGTGCCAGGGCTTAGCAGAGCCAGAGGTTTGGCTACACTAAGAGAAATAGCTGATTTCCACTGCTGAAATTGGGTAAATGATCAGACCTTAGTGCCCTTGAATAGGTCCCCTAAAATAATTATGTTGGGCCACTTATTTCTGTTAAATAATAAAATGCTACTGTTGCGGTTGACATAAATCATCCCCTCCCGTTCACACTCGACACAGAACCTCTCAGATGACATTCAGAATCTGCTGGATCTTGAATGGGAAGCCTTTCAAATATAAGGAAATGATAAAAGGATCCCTCCTTTTATCATATTAGAGCACCCCAGCTTTCACTATCAAGCTCCTACCAACCTCAAATCAAGTGATTCAGTTGTACAGCAGATGCAGAGATGGAAGTTGCAAGTCTTCTGCCTTAAAATTATTCCTGTAAATTCAGGAGAGTGCTTTTTTCATCCCAACCATGATTCTTTGCTGTTAAAGAATTATATAAAATTCTGATTCTCTATTATGCTTTTATTCATTATTGTTTCAACTGCTCTCATAAATTGATTTAATCCAGACAGTTTGCCTGATTTCTGATAGCATTATATATATATTTCCCTTTTTTCCCTTTAGAAGTCCAGTCTTTTGTGCAATCTAAATTCTGCAAGTTCTGAAAGGGAAGGGATGCAATAATATTGCTTTTACAAACACCTTCTTCTGTAAGGATTCTTCTGAGTAGCTAGAGATCTTTTACTTCCAAATGATCTTTGGCAGGGGTTTAATAGGGTAGCAGAAATTATAGCCAGCCATCTTCTCTTTGTTCCTGCACTTTGGGAAGTGCCAGTAACCCAGAATAATCCTAACTACATGCCAATTCATATGACAAAGGCTGTCATGTTAGGCATGCACATTGTTTGGACTCAGGTGTTCTCAGCTCACAAACCTTTTCAGTAAGTGTTGACTGGGTTGCGGTTGGACATGTGTACAACATCCTTCCTGGGGCAAGCACAATTTATCTATAGACCACCTGGCAATGAGAATGGAATATAGATGTAATTCCACACCTCATTAGGGAATAGAAATCCAGTAACTTGCCATGCCAGTGCTGAAATAAATTTGATGTTTCATTAACAGAAGTGAGTTCATTTCCACTGCAGATATTTTATAAATCAAGGATTACCAACATGCAAAAAAATAATAATAATTGGAGCACATGCAATGGTGACTTAATTTTTGTTAGCTAAGAAAGATTAACATGTGTAAGAAAATAGCTAGAAAAAGCAGAGGTAGTCATTGCTCTTTTCATATTATCATCCAGTGTCGTATCAGACTTAAAAATAATAATTTTCTGAAAATGTACTAGAAAGCTACGTTCATATCCTATAGTGCAAGTTCTCTACCCAAGGCAAGGTTTTGTTTTTGTTAGACAGTTTTCTTGATATACCACTGATTCTCTTCTTAGATGTGCAAAGCAGCTTTAAAAATTAAATTATTACAGGAATTCTAAAAGAAACATGCAGAATTTTACCTTTATATAAGCTTCTGCCTGCAGAGCAATTCAAATTGGGTTGCTAATATGAAATCAAGGAAGCCAGAGCAGGTTTGTCTTTTTAAATGTAATAAAGTTCATTTCCCCTCCCTTAAATACAGCGAAGAGAGACAATTCTAAAAGCCCTGTTGAATCCTACGAGGCTTGTTGTAAAAAAATGTATTTCTTCAGAATATAAAGCAGGCATCGCTGAATAAACCAAATAGAACATAAAAGGGGTAAAAAGACAAATTTCACAAGCGCAGGAATAACCATTCATACTAATAAAAGCTGGAAAGAAGCAATCTCAAAATATTTTTACAAAAATTCTCCCTTTTTTCAGAGTCTCTTGAAAATGCTTCAGCATTTTCTTTAAAATCAGCCACAGCTCACTTTTATTAATTTTACTGAACCATTAGTTCCACTTATATGAATCCTTTGTGACCATATTTGCCAATTTTCTTAAGAGTTACTGAAAGAAGCTGACACAATCTGGACTCAGCCAAGCTTTCCAGATTACTGCAAGAACCCAACCCAACGTCTCCCTGTAGATTCTCCCCTCAGACCAAGTCTTGGCCTGTAGGAAAAGCTAAGGCCTGGCCAGCCAGAGTGTTTTCACTGACATTACATATGTTCTTGCCTGCCTTATATTATTGATTAAATACTGTAGACGAAACGTTAAGCATTCTTTTGACTCTCTTATCCTAGGAACAGGAAACAGACGTAGACTTATTTTATGCTCTCCGGAGACATGGCTAAGTTGGATGTTGTCTGGGAAAGCAATCTTTTCTGGTGCAATTCCTCCCATTTTTTTCTGTTGGCCACCACAGAGTCCAGCATAGGCTTCAGTTTTCCATTCACTTTCACTAAGGCCTGAAGAGAAAGCACAAAAGAAGCAATTATGAATTATTAGTTAAGATGTTGGTTCCAGTTCAGATAAAATGGAATATTTGTTTGGTTTGGTTTGCTCACAGACTCCGTGGGAGAGACTCTCTTCTAGAGCATTTAATGGAGAGTATTGTTGCACAACATATTCTAAAACATTAAAAGAAATTCTGAAGGAGACGGGGGGGGGAGGACATAGCTAATATGTCCTGGTGAAAGATGACATAAAGCAATCATTAAAAATGTCTTATCTAAACAAGCAGTTAGTCTCTTATCACATCTTGAGACTGAGGGTGTCAATAGAATACACAGTTTTTCCACTTTATTCTAACGAAAATGGCGAGATAAGTTATGTGAGAGCAATTGGCCAAATATGGTTCAACCGTGAAGCCAATTAGATATTTGTCCAAGGACTCCCCAGCCTTAGTCTTATTCTAATCATTGTAAAAAATGAGGATGGGCAACATGTTCTGTATTTGCCCATGGAGTAACTCTCTACCTGGCTGGTAGGCTACAGAAGCCTAGTAACAAAATGTTACTTTAAGTGGCAGGGCTGAAGTATGTTTAGCAATTTGGGTGTTTTGTAAGGATGAGTTTGGGAGTGTGTAAACCTAACACATGGCCTATATGCTCATGCCCATCCTTAGGTTTTTTTAAATTCTATAACTGCAATGCCAATGTTTAGGCAATTTCAGCCGCCCAATCTCAGAATCATATGGGGCTGCAAAGAACCTGGGTCTATGGGCTGCCCAATGACGTGATACAAGTAGGTCTAATGCCTCAGCATGTTTTTTTTCCAAAGACTTTCCCCACTTGTCTTCAGTTATGTGTAAATACACAAAATAATCAGTGTGTGAATATGCATGCAGAGATTAAGAAGATAAATTTTGTGAAGTAGGTGTGTCAAGTCTTCTGGACACCTTTGAGGCTTCAAGGACTTTGGAAACTGCCTTTTTGAAATATTTTGCATAGCCCTATGAAATTAAGAGGAACTGGTGGGTTTTGCTTCCTCTGAAAAATTTCCCAACTGCAGTTATTTTTACTTTTACATTCAAAATGACCTAGCTGCATCTACAATGCTGGAAGATTTGTATTAGGAGTTAAGCATGTGACTCCTATCAAGTAAATAAGGAATAAGAAATAATTTAAGAAGTTAGAAAGGATAGCCTTCTTAGTCTAAATCAGGGTTTCTCAACGTTATCAAGCATGTTAGCTGGGAAATTCTGGGAATTGAAGCCTAACAATCTTAAAGTTGCCAAGGTTGAGAAAAACTGGATTATATCCTATTAATGAAATGGCTTTATGCACACCAACAAAACCTGCTACTATGGGATTCTGAAATATTCTGGAAAAAATTGTGAGAGAGATCACAATTTAAAGAGGAAACCAACGGGAAATCCATATTGCTTATGAAAAAATGTGTTTTTACAATAGAACTTGGCTTTTATCTAATGTGATATTCTTTCTAAATATAACTTACTAAAGTAGTAAAGTAACTACTTTAGTAGTTTATATGCTTTTATATGATTAATTAGCATATTAGCCTGTTTCTAGTGAAGTGTATTTGTATATCGATTATAATTGTAAGACATAATGGTTAGTTAACCCAACATCATTATTGCTCTTGGCTATTAAAAATGAATTCAAAAAAATGAAGGAGATAGTTGATTTTCAGTTATAAGTATACTACAAGAAATTAATTGTATAGAACAGTTGTAAGATAATGATGTAACACTATTTTTTTTTGGAATAAATTTTTTTAATGATGTAACATTATTAAAATACCGCCATTTGATATACACTTGAATCAGATGGCATTTGGGTTAGAAATACCTCAAAAGGGTAGATTTTATGTGCAAGGCATAAAATGTCCTTATTCAGAGGCTCTTTTGATATTTAAACTCTATTTGTGTATTTTAATTAAGCATTCTACTATACATCTTGTAGAAATTAGCCTTTAAAAATAATCTGGGTACTAAAGCATTAATCTTGGGTTTTCTAGATACGAAATACACAGCCTGAGATATACCAGTAATTTAAAAAATCTTTTGATTACTATATATTTTTTGGGGTTTTTTTGTTTTGTTTACTAAAACACTACAATCAATTCCCTTTTATGAAATTTCTGGGAAATTATCTCAAAAGCACCATTTCTCTCCTCCCTGCAGATTCCTTTGACATTTACTAAATTACTTCTTTAGCACCTTTTCACATTTAAATCAATTTACCAATTTATTTACTGGGCCACTTAAATCTTTTGACTTTGGTACAGCTGTGACCTTGTACCCTTTAACACTTCATTCCACACATACAGTATCATGCCCTGTTCTGCCAGTTACAGAGAAGTCCTTTGCTGAGACTTTTTCTATCCTATTTATTCCCTTTAAACAGTTATTTAAATACAAATTTATTTATTTATTTATTTATTTGTTTTTTTTAATTTGTATACCGCCCTTCTCCAGCAGGACTCAGGGCGGTGAACAGCCAGAATAAAACAGAACATACAAAATTTAAAAACAGTTTAAAAATAATTAAATATTTTTGGCCGCAATTTAAAACAAACCCAATTAAAATCAATTAAATTTAACCAAAACTGTGGGATCAAGCCAGCCCGGCTAGGTGAAATAAATAAGTTTTCAGGGCCCAACGAAAAGTCCGGAGGTCTGGTATTGTACGTATCTCTGGGGGGAGGTTGTTCCAGAGGGCGGGCGCCGCCACAGAGAAGGCTCTCCCCCTGGGGTCGCCAGCCGACACTGTCTGGCGGACGGCACCCTGAGGAGGCCCTCTCTGTGCGAGCGTACTGGCCGGTGGGAGGCTATTGGTGGCAGAAGGCGGTCTCGTAAATTAAAAAGTTTTGGTCTGGTTTAGTCTCCAAAATCTAATATGTAATGGACATTACTGAAAATGCCACACCAACTATTTTTTATGAATACAATATACCATTGCAGTTTTTCAAATTTATTCCTGCTGACCAACATTTGGAAAGCATAGTAGAAATGATTATTAACAAGGCATTGTTTCTAGCATGCATACAAAAATTAGGTGCTGCTTTGATTCTTGGACTTTTTCTGCAATATTTGTATATTATTTAGTTGTATATATGATAAAGTTTGTGCACGAAGTATCTTACACACCTTTAATAATTTTAATTCTTCCTGTACTATATAATAATCTACAAGAACCTACAGAGGTCAATCCTGCAGAGAACAGCATCCGACTGTTCCCCATTTTCAGGAATTTAAGGGGCAATGCTCACAGGGATTATTTCATTGTGGTGAGATCAACTCTTTACAAGGGTCTCCCAACTGTTAGATTAGTTAGGTTAGTTGGATTTTGAAAGCCTCCCCAAATCTGCTCAACCGTGCAGCCATATTCAATAGATCTGCCCATATCATAGCCACCTTCTAGAAGATGTTGAAGACTAAGCTCTTGCCAAAAACATTTTATTGTGGCACTTAACAGAATTTAACAGAATAACAGAGTTGGAAGAGACTTTAGAGGTCTTCTAGTCCAACCCCCTCCTCAAGCAGGAGACCCTATAACATTTCAGACAAATGACTGACCAATCTCTTCTTAAAAGCCTCCAACTTCTGAAGGCAAGCCTTTCCACTGGGTAACCACTTCTTGGTTTTGTTATTCTACGATTTATAGAAATATATTGCTTCTGTACATGGAATATTATACTATTATAATAGTAACAAATGTACTCTATGAATTTTGCTTAATTTTCTTCAAAACTATTTAATTTACTGCTGTTCAAAAATCTCATCAAGAAGGAACTTGGTGACAAGGAAAACTTTAAAGGGGAAACAGGTATTAGTATTTTGAAAGTTCCACAGAAATCAAAAGAGTAATAATAGTATTGTGGTTTGTGGTTTGTTGATTAAACTATTTCTTTGAAAGTAAGTAGAATAAAGAAGCTGAACTTTTCAGGACCACGCATAGAAGATATTGCTCACATCTAAGCGC
Organism: Pituophis catenifer annectens; assembly: GCF_029215685.1. Classification (NCBI taxonomy): domain Eukaryota; kingdom Metazoa; phylum Chordata; class Lepidosauria; order Squamata; family Colubridae; genus Pituophis; species Pituophis catenifer. The sequence continues at coordinate 193,510,212 of NW_027256881.1, read as the reverse complement.
TACATTGAATTCTGTTCTTTAACTCCCCATGTCCTGGTAACAACTGATATTCTCAGTTTGTTCTTCACACCATTGGAGCTACTTCATTAGGATTTCAAATTGTAAAGATCTGGCTATATGTTTGTAACTCTCCTTAAGATTAGCACTTGGAAAATGGAGAGGATGGCGCTGAGGCCGTGATGCCTATCCTCAATTAATATTCACAATTTCACATATTCCAAATTGCTTAGGCAGTGTAGGAGAAGGAGTGGCAGAACCTGGGGGTGGTATCAAAAGAAGAATTAGCCTAGAGTCTCTATGTAGCCACAAACAGACTAAGTCCAACCTCTCTTGAATTCCATTGACCCTTATCTAGCACCAAAATAGTGGCTGCTGTTAGTTGAGTAGATTCCTGTGCATAAGCATGATTACTAATACATCAGTTTAATTGGAACTTCATGTGTGGTCCTGATCTTTCACACATGACAGAAGGGTTTTAACTGAAGTATTTCCAAAGCTTTCTTTGAAGGTCACTAAAGATGCTTCAGGAGAAAATTCTGGTGGAAGAATGGAATATGCAAATTATTTATTTAGTCATTAAATATACATCTTGATTTTCCACTATAAACCGTGCTCAAGGAAACTAACAACAAGCACAAAATGATTATTTAACAGCAAATGTTGAAAGATACTTAAAATTTAAAAAAATAAACAGCCCTTATTTCTTGAAACCTATTTCAATAAACTGATTAAAACTCAAGTAACATTTAAATAATGTTTAAATAACACGCTTTTGAAATGTGGCAGAAAGAGATCAGAGACAGATGGAGCATGACCTATTCTAGCAAGGAGTTCTGTGTCATTAAATGGTTTTTACTGATGGTGAGCAGGAAAGAACTCTCAAGGACTTTGAAATCTAGGCAAGCTAATAGAGGAGAATGTGCTCTTGACAGATTCCCAAATCACGCAGTACTTTGCAAATCACAGCTAGCATTTTATATGATGCCCAGAAATATATACATTTTCTAGAAAGCTGTTATAATGGGGAATTTACATTCTCCAATAATCATTTCAGTCAGTAATATGCTGCAGCATTCTGGATATATTTACATGTAAACTTTTAAATTTTTGTAAGTGTACATCAAAAGAACATAACTTTAAATTTAAACCTTTTCCCACTAACATAGTTAGGCAGCCGCATTCCTGGCCATGGTGCCTTTTTGTGAGTCACTCTTTTGTCTAAAAAATAAGGCAAAATCATTTAAATATTCATAAATAATCTTGTATATTGAAATCTACAATTATTTTAACAAAATGGTTTGGATTTTTTGTGTTTACCTCAGAATAATATATCTCAGAAATAGTTTAAGCAAGACACAGCTGCAGGATTTCCATTTTCATCTCCTCTGCAAGTTATCCTGATTATCATAGAGTTGAACAGCCTCTGACATGACTCCACCCATTTATTTATGATATTTGTTCCACGCAGCAATCAATACTTGCTCCCTTTCTCTTAAATAGATCTTTAGAAATCTCTTCAGTCCATATCAGTCTCTTATCCCCAGTTCTTTAGATTTATTCTCAGCTGGGAATTTGCCAGCCAGACGCAAGGTGATTCTGGCTTGCTCAACACTTACAGGGAGCATGCTATCCATCATCATTTCTAGCCCTTTTCTGATGCAATGCTCTTTGCTCTTTGTCTTTCTTGAAATCCAAGTGACTGTTAAATTATCCATTAATCTTCTTTCAGATTTGCAGTGAATTTTTCCCTTCTTTGTTTTACCTACGGGTTTTGTGGCCATTTTTCCAAACACATTTTTCAGATTTTCAGATTGTTTCCTTAAATTCTACTTTGACTCTCTCTTTACATTTCAGTCTCTCTGAGATTGCACTATATAACTGATTCTGTTTTGAAAGCACATTACTGATCCAGGAACTTCCAGTTCTTCCTTTAAATCTGTGGAAAAACTGCCTTTTTTTCACCTCATTCATTTCTTTTCTGAAATGTTATGCACGCTCTCAAGTCATGCCATTTTAACTCCTGTGTGATAATTTCTTCATCATTTATCAATTTGAAGGCTGAGTCAAATTTTATCAGGAAAGAAATTTGTGATGAGCTTGAAGGGTTTTAGGATAGGAGTTGTTTTTTGCTTCCTTCTCCCCATTTCTTAAATACATATTTAATTCACTGCAGGCTGCTCACTGCAGGCAAAGGGAAAAAACTGCCTTCTGCTGGTAACTTCTTTCTGTGCTGTACGCAGTGCCATTTAACACAGCAGCAGAAAATGGAGAGTCCATTTTAGAATATTTCCCTATCTTGTATCACTGAATTGTAGCTTGGGTTACGTTAAGGAATTTTCCTTATCCAGCACTGGGACAATAAGAAAGTGTTCCTAGATTCCATCCATGGTCAGATCTCTGTTTTATGCTTTACTCCCTGAAGAGGAACCCTAAAATATAAGGAAGTATTCCCAAATATTTCAACCATCATCATAGATACCTTCTGAAGAATAATAGAAAGGAGGAAGGGACATGACTTTATATCTAGTAGGCCTAACTAGTGTGCTTGATTACACCTAGCAAAACGGTAAGGGGAACTTGGCATAGTATAAAGTTAAAACATTGGAGTAGGAGCGGAGGGACTACTCTCAACCATGGAAGCTCAATGGAGGACTTTGGGCCAGTTGCTCTCTTTCAGGCCAACCTATGTCAGAGTTGCTGTTGTGGGGACAAACAGGAACTATTACCTAAGCAAAAGGGGCTTTAATATTTTTAAAGTCCAGATCCCTGATTCACTAGAATATAAGGAGGAGGAAGAGATACAGCATGATCAGACTTGCAAGATTCTGTTATTATAGCTAATCTCAATAAAATGTAGTTTCAGGCTTTCTGTGGAGTTGATTTGCTGGTCTGGTTTACCTAGTGGAACTGATACTGGATTAAAACAAATCATCTGAATCAGATTCATTCTATAAATGAACTCTCTCCATTTGATGTCTAGAAGGCCCTTCTTTCTCCAAAGGGCTATCACATAACGGGGATCATTTCAAGGATTTTTTCCCTTGAGTCTGACTCTTTTCATCTCCTTCCTTTCCTACTGGAATGTAAAAGACAAGCAAAGCTGACTACATAGGGAACACCTTGATGAATCTGGAATGTAAATAATAGAACAGAATAGAAATCCTTATCTTTGCATAGAACAATAGAATTGTTGAAAGAATCTACAAAAATAATCCAAGATATTAAAAATACGGCCGTATCTTGTTCTTTCTAAAGTATTAATATTTCTAGAATAAATATTTCTCCAGTTGCCATTGGTAATGATCATACTTATAACTTTTATTGTGTACATACACTCTGCAAAAGAACAGGTGTGTGATTATCATATCTATTTGCATGTTTAAAATGTCTGGTGACTGAGCAAAGGTGCTCCCTTTGTAGAGCAGAGAGATTGCTTAAACAAGCTACTCTTCCTAAGCTGCTTTTCTCTGTAGTGCAGTGCTTCCCTAAAAATTGCAAACCATAAATTACAAACTCAGATCTGTGACCTTAATTAGTTGATCAGAATCCTTCAGTCCCCCGGTACTGCTTGCTTGACACTGACAAGACTCTAAAACAGTTTCACACTAAAGTTCTTCCTTTGCCTCCTAAGCAGCTTGTGGCTTGCAGCCATCAGCGTTGTAAGGAAATGAGCTGATGCCAGTGCATTCCTTTCCATGTGTATTCCCCATTATGTGCTTGTTTACTCTCTTGTAATTCTTTTCTCTCAAATGAATATAAATACAAACATTTATTTCCTTCTTACTAATAATCCAAGCATCAGGGTGAACATTCCAAAGGACAGGAGAGCTGATAAAAAGGGCTATAAGATCTGCCCTTTTACCTTGCTTGTGAATTAAGTTCCAGAAACCTTTCCTGCCATTTGGACTCACCGGGGCTGTTTTGGATTGTATCCTTTGGACGCTGTAAAGCAAAGGAAAGCTGAAGCTAACAACCAAGTTGTCAGAGCCAACTGCAGTCACTAAATGAGAACTACCTATACAGCTAAGGATATGTGCAGGCAGGTCTCAGGTTCTAGTCTGTGATGAGCAAAACAGAACACGTTTCTGGAATAGCAGCATTTTTTTCAGTGGTGAAATCCTCTGTGGATTGCCACCAGTTCGCTGCCCGCACATACGTGGTGCATGCTAAATGCACACTGTGCACATGCATGCAGAGTGCATGCCAAAAGCATGCTGTATATGCATGCGCAGTGCGCACTAAACACACGCTTCACATGGAAAAAAGAGGCTTGGGAAGGTAGGTAGAACAGCGAGGGGGGGGGATCAGCTGTGCTGCGCAATTTAGCTTCGCTAAAAAGCAGGATTTCTTGCCTTCTAGCGAATATAAACCATGTGGCACAGCTCACTGTCGGAAATACCGGTTCGCCTGAATCGGTAGCTTTTTTTTACTACTGATTCACCCGAACCAGTAGTTTCTATCACTACCGGTTCACCTGAACCGGTGCGAACCGGTAGCATTTCACCCCTGATTTTTTTCCTGAAGAGCACCGCCTTACATAGAAAGTAAGAGAAAATGTGCATATTTTTGCACAGTTTTTTGCTTATATCATAAAGTGAGTACATTTCAACTCTAAAATGTTGTAACTTGCATGATAAGAAAATTAGCTTCATCACGACACCCTGTTACTTAAAATACCCTCATTCAAAAGCAAATACTTTCCTTTTAATTTCTATTTTGTTTCTGTTATTTGAGGGCGGTAAGGCTATTTCTTTCTCACTTACTAATTATGGTTTGGATTTTTTTTAAAAAAATATCCTTTAGAAATAGTTTCATATGTTAAGTCCTATAGTATCTTTCAGTGAGAGAAAATTGAGAGTTTTCTATACTCTTTTGGTATTCTTTATGGTATAATAGAAAGCATTTCTCATGTTCTGCCTATGGTGACCTTTGTTGATCCACCCATGGTGATCCCGTGACTCCTTCTATTGTGACCTTGCCTGTTTCCCACCAGCAGGAGACACCACTGATCTCACCACTTCCTGCAAGACATCTGTTTAAAATCTTCAAAAGGCAGCTGATATATTACAATTTAGGATCTGGCAACGCAGAGCCCATAGACACTCTATCCATTACATTTATATATATATATATATATATATATATATATATATATATATATATATATATATATATATGTATGTATGTATGTATGTATGTATGTATGTATGTATGTGTATATATATATATATATATATATATATATATATATATATATATATATATATATATATATATAAAAACTAAAATGTTATACCTTGAGAAAACTTGTAATCTCACATGTCACTTATTCCTTAAAAAAATATGTTCTTGCAACATCACTCAAAATTGCATTAAGGAAATAACTGCTTCTCCCCCCCCTCCCCCCATCTTACTTTCCAACACTTCTTGGCCTCATAACAGTACAGCTCCCTTCTCAAACTTTTGCTTTTCACTAAGAATAGCTACAGAAAGTTAGAAAACCTATTTAACCATGGGGGTCATACATTATATGTTGTTTAATGAAGGTTTTGGATGACACAAAAAGGTGTTAGGTTGTGGCCAAGAAAATGAACTATTGTGATCAATGCTATTTGATGAAGTCAATTACTGAGAACCTTTATTTAAAAGCTGCATGAGCCAATGTAAAATGAGAAACACATCCTGTTCCTAGGTGATTAGAAAGTGAGCCAGTTTCTTTTAATCTTTGTAATCAGCATTCACAGACATTTTCAAAATATTATTTGAGGTGTTGTGAAAGGAACATCCCATCTGGGATTCCAAAAAGGGTGCACCACTTTCAGGATCAAACTGCTGGAGACCTGTCTACCAAGGCGAAACGATTCCTTAAATTTCAAGCTGCTGCTGTCAGCTGTCACTAGCAAACTGCTTATCTTCTCACCCAGACAGAAGCATACTGCTTGGCCTCTGACCTGGGTATTCTTCCATGTCAGGAGATTGCTACCAGCACATAACAAAGCAGTGGGGAAAACGAGAGGATTTCTCATACTTTCTTTTCTTTAAACGGAATCCTTTAGTTCCTACCTCAGTGTTTCAATTCTTACCTTTAATTCTCTTGTGGACTTAGATGGGGAAAAAAAAGAGAGAAAAGCTACAAAGGGGTCTTGGATTAGACAATTTGCAAATCAACTCAAATGCATTGGCTTGTGTTCTTTCAGATGAACTGGCAGAAAGTGGTGGCAGTGACTGGCAGGTTTTATTTAACTTCCTTTCTCAATCCCATACTCATTAGTCGCCCCCCCCCCCGCCCCCCGCAAAGCTCTCCCCAGTTTCTGCTTTATCCTGGTCTTTTACACATTTACCTCACCTGTGGGGTTATGTGATTAAGAAGGATCCACATTCTCAAATTTGGCTTTATATACATTAAAAGATGCATAACTTCAAATGTGTGTGTGTGTGTGCACATTTGAGGGCTTGGCAATTGCAATTCATACTCTGCATCTTTCTAAAAGCCAGAAAACAGCAATAATTTAATGACACAAGGCTGGATATTTTTAATAACTTGGGGGGGGGGGTTAGTTGGTTAAGAATGGAGATGGAAGTACTTTCTCCCCAATTTCTATTACTTTCCTTCTTCTGTAAAATATAATAAAATGAAACAAAACAGCACTGGCTATTTGGCTATTTGGCTATTCCTCCCTTTGGTGGTGGTGATAATTTGGTGCAGTAATCTTGGGATGCTAAGGGATATTTCTGCCAGTGGGCTGTTACCTCCTAATCTAAAATATAACTTTTCTAATTTAAACTGATAATAAGTATAAAAATATTATCTGTTCCATCTTCACTGGCATTATAGGATCAAATGCCCCTGGCTACTCGAAGAGAGGTATATCCAGAGCTGCTGGTTTTGCTGCCACCCTGTATTATTAGTATCTTACAAGATGGTCCAGCCTAACAGTGTAGGCAACTTAACAAATAAACATTCTAGTCCATAAAAAAGAAGAAAAAAAGTGGCAGGAAGTAGAGCATCACAGGGAAGGACAATGTGTCTGAGCTAAATGAACTCTAAAAGGCATGTCTGTTTTATGCAGCCCCTTCTTTGCAACTGCATGGAAAAGGGGGAAGAGAAAAGAAAAAAAGCTGAATTCTGCATAAACACTAAACGTCCTGCTGCTATTGTCATTAATGTTCTATGTTGCGTGTTCTAGACCATTTATTACCACTGAAAAATAAATTGGTATGGAGAGAGAGAGAGAGAGAGACTCAGAGCCTGGGGTATCTGTAGAGCATGAAGCTCCAACTTGGGTTTCTTAACCATGTGTAAATGGGATTTACAGTGTCTCCATGCATCATTGGTACAGTGGCTGTACTGGAAATTAAAAGTCAGTTTTATATTCTAGGGAGCATCTCTCCCAGTATGTGACTATGACATCAAGTTTTCTGTTTACCCCTTAGGGTAGTATGGCATTAGACGATGCCGTAATAATAAAAAGGGGAATAATAGCTATACAGCATGAACAGAGGGGGGGAAAGACATTTAGATGTATCTCTGTTTGCTAGTAAAATTCTGCTTGTATAAAGTTGAATCCTTAACTGTTATATCCAACCTTCTCATCCAGAAAGAATGTTCTGAGCATTCTTTATCTCCATGGATAATTCTATTCTCTCTCCTGGGCTAAAAACGCTAGTTCAAATAGCATACAACTTCTGACTGAAGAAGCATTCTTTGTCTTATTTCATCACATAACTTCTTCCCCCACTTAACTTCTTTTTAATTGCACTGTAGTATTTATATAAAACAATAACAAATGTTTATTATAAGATATTTAATAGATTACAATTACCTGACTTGAAACAATATTTTGTACAATTTGCTACATGATCGCTATAGAGTTAAGGGGTAGATTAGGCCCTTAATCTGCTGAAAATCAAAATATTATAAATAATTATTATGTTATGTCTTCATGATTCTTCTCCAACATCAAATATCTGAGATGAAATAGATTGTTCCTGAACGGGCCAGAGTTTAGTAATATCCTTACCTATAAAACCTTCCCTGCACAAGATTCATTTGGTATCCATCATGGTCCTATCCATAGAATTTTATCAGAAGCATCAAAATCATTTCCCATACTTTTTGTCTTTAATACATTTTGTTGTGTGTTGTGTCTTAGGTTTTGATTATCGCCTATAAATACCTATATGGCCTAGGACCTAATTATTTGGGGGATTATCTGGTCCCATAGTGTCTGTCATTCCTGAACAATCAGATAGAAATCTTCTTCCTTTAAATCCCATCAACTAAGCAATGTAATCTAGCAAGATCCAAGAAGCAGGCCTTCTCTGTTATAGATATTGCTTTCTGAAACAGCATCTTCCCCAGAAACTTGCTACCTGCCTTTAAAGAGCGCTAAAAACAGAGCTTTTCCATCAAGCCTTTGGTCAGGATGATTGGTGAGCGTGGTAGATGATTTTCTTCATTATTCCTTTTTATATCATGTTTTTAATTTTGTGAATCTGCTCAGGGTCATATTTGGAGCTGAGTAAGCTTAGAAATGGGATGGATGAATAAACATGCAAATAAATCAATCCAGCTTCTTTCCTCTAATCTCGAGTAATATGAGGTCTATTGGAAACAGAAGTGCAGCTGAAGAAGTATATTAATCCTGAATGCCATTAAAATGTATTGCAGAACTCTTTTGAAAAAATCAGTACCAACAATATAAAAATTTATAAACTCAATTTTAAAAACAATTTTAAAAATTACTAGCATCGATATTAACCCGTATTGGTATGTTTTAATTAAAATGTACAATTGAAATGCAAGTCAATTCAAAACCTGCTTTAAAAAGCACTACAGAAAAGACTGCTCCATAAAGGACTTGTACAGAGGAATCTGAGTTAACAACTAAACAAGAAGCCCTCCAATATAATCTTGGCCAAAAATATGGAAATGTCTCCTTTTGCAGGTTGTAGTTTTCTGCAGTGTCCTAAGTGCTTCTTGTCTGACTAGCACATACTCTCCAAATTTTAGAAGTACAGACCTTACTCCACTAACATACTGTCGAGTTGAAAACTTTTGTCAATATGAATAAACTTATCCAAACCCGATGGTTAGGAGAAGTGGGTTTGGTTTCCGTGTGCCACACATATCTGTAGTTCACTGGAACCTCAACCTCCCTCTCTTGCCCTCCTCCTGCCACTATTCAAAGCCCACCGGGCTGCTTCTTCAGGAAAGCTGAAAAATGTGCCATTTCTACTCCAGAGGATGAGCCTATGCCATCACTGCCAGCTTTTACCATGGTGCTGTCACCCATGCAAGGCAAGAACCGGACTGCACAGGCATTTACATTTGTTGGACTTGCAAACCAAACAGACTGCTGAACAGCCTCTCAGGATGTACCCGGACTGCAAGCAGAGCACTGTCTGTAACTCTGAAATGGAGCACTTGGTTAAAAAGGAAAATACTTTGCCTTGTTTGTGTTGTAATGGAAGTTTTATCTTTTCGAAATTTTTTTAAAAATACTAATAATAACAATAACAATAATTGTCTTCATCACATATAAACAAGGGAGGAAAATACAAAACGCTGCTATGGTTCTTGCAACTTACGAACCAAAACCAATAGATTCAGAACAGGGATGTAGAGACGAAGGAAACCCAGGGAAGAGCAGAGGAAGACAATGATTTCTTATCTGATTTGCTTTCTTTATTGACAGACCACACTGCTTTTGTCCTGATCTATATTTACTCATTTCACTGCATAGATTTCTCCGTTACAAGTACCTTTGCTGCTTTATCAAGTGTAGTTTATGCCTCAGGAGAGGAAAATGAAATGCATAGGGTCTGTGAGATGGAAAAAGCTGCAAAAATTGTTATGTCATCTCCCTCTCCTCCTCCCCCCTCCTTTTGCTGAGAGGCAAAACCCGTGGGCCTTTTTTTAACTCTGCACCAGCAGTATGCACAATTACCTGATAGAGAGGCATGCAGATACTATCAATCCATTCCAGCTGTAATCGAGGCAGTTCATCTTTCCTGTTCCGATCAAATATAGCCTGTGCGGAGAAGAGGAATGTGTCAAGCTTTATTACTCTAGAGTATTTTACAGAAGCTGCTTCATCCAATATTTTGGATCTAGGATCAAATTGTTATAAACGGAACACTTTGAAAACCATAATCAATCTTTACACACATTTTCCTGTCTTTTGTCTAGAATGAAAAATAAACCATTTATTATTCTCTGGCCCTGTTTAGGGAATGTAGAGGTTTCATTTATTTGACCGCTTTACAATTTAATTCCTTAGTATCAAACAAATGCAATCCACTGTTGGCATTTACGTTGCATAGGAAAATAGGAAAAAATAAATATATGAAGCATTATTTTTGCTATTCATTTCGGAGAAGTGCAATGCAATTCTTCCTGCTTCCACTCTGAAATAATTTCCATTGTGCTCAGTTTCACACACTTCTGGCAAGTATGGTTATCTGAGCGGAGCTGCAAAAATCCCTAGGACCATCAGATGGCACAACATGAAGAACAGTAAATTATTGCTGCCATCTAGTGATTGTCTAAGGGTTTTGCAACCCAGATCTGATAATTATCTTTTCGGAATGGAATCCAAAGCTTAGTTATTATACACTGATAATGGGAAAGTTACAATATTAATTATATCATATCATCATATCACACGACGATTATACTATGTTTGCTCACTCTACAGCAACAGATCATTACCAAAGTGGTTAACTTACAGAAGGTGTGAGTTTCAGTTCAGATCTCTCCCTGTCCCCTTGTTCAAAGAACTCACTTGTTACCAGTTCAGCTACCTAAAACACATACAAAAAGATCAAATTATAGTTTATATTGTTAATTGTTAATCCAGACTAAAGCCTTTATTAAGTAAAAAGATTAAGTATAATCTTATACTTATAAGTACAAATGGGTATTTGACTATTTGATGCCCTTTGTGAATACTTAGGCATAATGCATGCCTGTCATGCTATGCAATGTTATGTGAAGAGCAGAAAACGAGTAATAAATAATAAAGGAAATTAAAACATGAGTTTGGAAAAAAGACAATATAGCTTACTCTACTACCTGGTAAAACATTCACTATGTCTCTCAATACTTTTTTAACCCTTGCAAACCCTCCATGTTTCAAACATGCTTCATATACGCTTTTCCCTTGTTTAAACTTCTCTCTCACCTGTCTCTTTTTGATGTTTTCATTAGGTTCATATAACCAAGACTTCCTTGATTCCCCCCCTCACTTTCTCTTGATACATTCGCTCATCCTTCATATACTTGTTTTCTAATTTATTCTTCATTCACTCTCTTAACATGACCAGCCACTTCAATATGTTCATTTCATACATGCCATTCATTTTTGTAGTTTTCTCTTTGATACATTAAATTTCAAATCCATCCTCCTTGTTGCATCATACAACTGTGTAACATTCACTGCAAATCCTTGGGATTCTCAGCCAACACTGCAAACGCACGTTCACATTTCCGACCAACCAAGGGTTGCAAGGGTTGGTCAGCCATTTCTTCCTCCACATGCAATGTTGAATAATTTATTAAGCACCCATTTATTCTCTTGCATGTTTTATTTCCATTGTTTTACTGCCATTCAGCAACTGCAACTCTGCTTTAGCATAAAACATTCTATAATTCATACCTTTTCAATTTAGAATATGATTTCACTAAATGAATAAATGTATAGCAATAGCAATAGCACTTAGACTTATATACCACTTCACAGTGCCTTACAGTCCTCTCTAAGCGGTTTACAGAGTCAGCATATTGCCCCCAACCATCTGGGTCCTCATTTTACCGACCTCGGTAGGATGGAAGGCTGAGTCAACCTTGAGCCTGGTGAGATTCCAACTGCCAAACTGCTGGCAGCCAGCAGTCAGCAGAAGCAGCTGCCGTACTACACTCTAACCACTGCGCCACCACGACTCTGGTCCTAGTTCAGTATAGTCCTGTTCTCACATGGGGACGGGGGAGGGAGACAGGCAGGGGGAGCGACAGTGCTGCTGATGTCGGTCATAAGAGCAAGCAGTTTGCCAAGCACTCAAATTTTGCTCATGTGACTACCGGAGGATCACAGTGGCTGCATTTTTTAAACCAGATTTGACAGGACACTAGGTGACCAGTCGTAAGTCAAGGACTACCCGGAGCATATAAATAAATGATTTATTTTTTATACTGTGGCTTACGGAGAAAAACAAACGCTAGCACCAGGTTTAATAAGGCTATAGCAGCCATTCTGGCTACAATTGATGGGAATTTCAGATGAATGCATCAAGTTGGGTAAAAATAAGCAAAGCAATCCTTCAAATAATTTTACGTAAAGTTTTGAATGAAAAAAAATAAAGTTCTTCCACAAAGATTTATGGTAAGCCTTTGCTTTCACTATTTTATGCCAGCATGGACCTTAAAACACTGTCAATTAGGTACAGCAACTTTTTTTAAATTCACATTTTTAATAAAATGCAAATGTTCATCATAATTGATTATGTGATTACGGAAGTAGAATCTCTTGAAATACTCTAATACTGTAAATGTTATCAATTTAGCAAGAAAAAAGAAAAAGACCGGGCAATAAACTGCATGTCGCAGAAGATCTGTGGTATTTTTTAATGCAAGCAATGGTATTGTAACCTGACTGCAGATTTGGCCCTTTCCATGTCAGGTTCCTGAGAAAATTGTTGGGACAGAACCTCCTCTTTCTTGTGCTGCTATTAATCATGACTTGCCTGTCTTGAAATCTCCCATGGTTTAGTTGCAGCTCCAAGGTCACAGGCTGTCATTAGCATTGATCTGAAAAACAGAAATGAACAATAAAAATGGAACAAAGCTTTGTTGGTTTTCTAAACAGATTCATCCTGAATACATGAGTTTTTTTTTAAGAGGCAGACGTAACACCTTCTTCGCCAGTTTAAAGCATGGCACAGTTTGGAATTTGAATAGTCACTGTTTTTATGTCATTAGATAGAGGAAAGCTAATGCATTATAGATATAATCAAATAATGACTTTTCAATGCTAACTATTGAGTGTTACAAAAGATGCATGTTTCACTGCAGACTAACTACTCATTTTGCTGTTGTAGTTTGATTACTAAAGTCATAATATAGAATACTGGGTATTGGAATGCCATGATATGATAAAAGGAAATTATGTAATATATACAGCTTTGGGTAGTCTGTTTGCCTGGTTATAATAGGCTACTGTACTTATGGTGAGAGACATTCCAGACACTGTTTGAACAGTTTCTATCGTTTGTGCGCAATAAATATTCAAGATTATTGTAAGGATTACTCCATCTTAATGTAGTTAATACCTGGCTACAAATATGTTTTATAAGTGTTGAGAGATAAGAATTACTCAGATGGAGAAAGCATTTATGTACAAAGCACAAAGCATATTAAACTATAAGCAAGCCCAAAAGAACAGCAAGTATACTGGGGATTTTTAGAAAAGGAAATGTATTATCCATATTCTAAAATCAGGAATGGGTGAAATATGGAAAAATAGAAAATTATCTATACCTCATCTAAAACACAAAGACTTAAAGAATAGTTCCTTTCATGAGTATGTTTCATTCCCCCATAAATGAAAATACCTAGATACTGATGTTTATATATTCCCGGTCTGAACATATTAACAGAGCTTCTTATGGTATAAAGAGGATTGCAGTGGACCATCTAAATTAGCCTTCTCAAACTTCATGCTATGAAGGTGTGTCAAAATACACCACAGGTAGTCCTTGATTTATGACAATTGAGCCTAAAATTTCTGTTAAGTAAGACATTTGTTAAGTGAGTTTTCCCCATTTTACAACCTTTCTTGCCTCAGTTGTTAAGTGAATCACTGAAGTTGATATGTTAGTAACCGGGATGTTAAGTGAATCTGGCTTCCCTATTGACTTTGCTTGTCAGAAGGTCGCAAAAGGTGATCACATGACCTTGGAACACAGCAACGGTCGTAAGTATGAACCAGTTGCCAACCATCTGAATTTTGATCACATGTTCATGGGGATGCTGCAAAAGTCATAACTGTGAAAAATGGTCATAAGTCACTTTTTTCAGTGCCATTGTAGCTTTGAATGGTCATTCGATGTAAATTGAGGACTACCTGTACACATAATTTGCAGTCTACATAGCTTTATGCATTTTGTTCCTTCCCAGTGTTTTCCCACAAGTGCAGGGTCTGCTATTTTTTCTGGATCAACCAAAAATTGAGCCATGGTTTGCAACAAGAATTGATCCAACTGGCTTATTGCCCGAGCCTAATATCATGGCCTGAGAGAGTGTGACTGGCTCAAAGTCATCCAGCTGGCTTTCATGCCTAAGGCAGGACTTTATGCTTTATGGGAGTTAAAATTCAGCTGTCTCTGGAGGTCACCACATAAAAGAACACTGATTTAGATGAGCCTTTATGACCCATGTAACAAATAAAAAAACAGCTTTTTCTTCCCAAAGGTTGCTTTAAGAAGGGACCATTTTCTGCAATGTGTACCTTCTCCTTCCAATGTGTATGGAAAACACAATCAGAGGCATTTGGAAGGAGCATTGAAAAAGTTAAAATAGTGGTTGTAACTACATGATCGAGGCTGTCTTCACTTTAAAAAAAATCATTTAAAACAAAAGCCTGTTTTTAAGAAAGACAATATAAATAAATGGAAAAAGAATGGTAGTAAATAGTTAAATTGGAGACAATAGGCGAAAGTAACTCTACCTGCATGTGAGAAATTGACAATTAAAATAATCTGTGGGTACCCATGTGCCTTAACTGAGAATATGAACTGAATCAGCTAATGGGTTTGCTTTTTTGTAGGGGTTGCTATGCAGCTTTATTCACATATCCCCCAATATTATACCTGTAAATACATTAAAATATTCAACCAGCACCTCAAATGTTTAGAGATTTCTCCTTCCAAAAGAAATGAAACATGGGAGAATAGGTGTTGTGACTGTTCAAGGAAAAGGGAAGCATGATGGAAATATGCAATTTAAATTTAACAAATAAACACAAGGGTGTTTCATTGTCTTCCTCTAACATGACCAAACCTCAATTGTTCTTTTAAAAAAAGGAGTGCCAAATTTCTAACAATAGCTATGGCTCTTTGAAGCCACCTTGTAGGAGCTCCCTTCACATGAACTGTTTTAGGCTTTCGTGTACAGGTTTGTTGTCAGTTTATATTTTGATATCAGATGTACTGTTGTTTTTTTTTAAAAAAAGTAGCCTTGGAGCATAGCTAAATACAAACATACATTATTGATCTCAGGAATCAGAGCAAATATTCAGAGAATTTCCATGCTTTGCTGAAATCAGGACATTTGGTAACCCCAGAATACAAGACCTGATGATCATAATCTTCACTGTAAATACTTAAAAAGTGTGGTAATGAAGACATTTTTTAAAATGTCAAATGTAGATCGACTCAAGAATCAACGGTCTTTGACAAAGGTGTCCAACATTTAGACTTGGAAGCAGTTTCCATTTCAGAATGGATTGTTTTGACCTTTCCGGAAATGTTTTGAGCTCCAAATAATTCCAGAATGTTAAAACAACCAATTTTGAATTCAAAACAATCACTTTTAGGCTCAAGATAAGATGTTTTCAATATGAAATGTTTCAAATTAAAAATGTTTTGCACCTCTAGGATGTACGGAAATTGACTGTGCACTTCTAAAGCCACTGGGAGGAATTTGGCCCCTTGTCCTTGCAGAGAGCCTCAATTCCTACGCCAGGTGAACTTTACCCAAGAGAAAGATCTCACCGGAATACCTCTCGTTGATATTTAACATTCCAATTGTAGTCTCCTTTGTTGACAAGTTCAAAAAATTCAGTCCTCTTCCTGTAATCAAACATTACAATATTACAAACCAAACAGGGAAAAGACATGTATTTATAATATATATTTATTTATTTAAAATATTTGTATAGCTGCCCATCTTAGGCAGCAATATCCTAGGTGTTCAAAAGCAGTAATTAAATAGTAAAAACAAAAGAAAAAACGTCCCAGGCCTAGTAACACAACACATCCACATATATCCAAATCAAACTTTAAAATTTCATTAAGCTGCAGCCTCCATACTATCAAACGGCTTACGGGAAAAGTCAGATCAGGACTAGATGTATGGAAATTCATGCCCACTATGCGGAAATTAACAGAAAAAAATGTGCTAAATAATCCTTATTATAACAAGTAAAAATTAGCACAACCTACAGTATATAGTTTAGATTGTTCCAGGTAGTTAAGGTGATAATTGCAGGAGATGTCTCTTAACAGGCCATTCATCATATGCTGCCAGTTATAGATTTGTAATAATTAAGGACAGAAATGATGGAAACCTATTACTTAATATTTACTTCCCTCCCCCAAATAGAAATGCACAATGTCTGAAATTAACTCTCTAAACTTCTGCATCTTCCATAGCCCTTGATCAGATATTATTTCAATCTCATCCCTTCCAAATGATTTAGAGCAGCGGCCCCCAATCTTTTGGGCACCAGGGACCAGTTCCATGGAGGAAGGTTTTTCCGTGGACCGTGGTTTTGTATGTGGTTCTGCATGATGCATCCCACAGATGGGGCTTCACTTGCTTGCACGGCCCAGTTGCTGGCATACCACAAACCAGTGCCAGTCCATGGACCGGGAGTTGGGGACCCCTCTCTAGCTATTAGATGGGCTAGAGAGCAACAACAGTACATACACAAATTATGCATGACAGGCATGTTCTGGATTCTTTTTATTAAACAATATCTAACATCTAATTAATGCACGAGTCATTATATACTACTGTAATACATAATAGAGGAAAAAAACCTTCCAAGAACAACAAATACTTTCTTCCCTCTTAGTGACGAAGCCTCAGACTACTCACTGTTTTCCGTACATTTTAGTTTATATAGATCATTGGAGCATTGGAAGTTTCTAGTATTATACAAATTCATGCTGGCAGAAAAAAAATATCATTTCTTTCATGCAGATTCATTCAATCCCTCTGGGAATAAGTACTGCAGTGATTACAATTTTCACAACTGTACACTAACAGGTGCGTTTAAATCAATCGTATTCTTAACTGTTCAAAGGCAAATCTGCATTGCTTCAGCACTACACAAGATTGTCTTGTGGGTGGAACCTTTTTATTACTATTGAAAATAAGAAGCTCACTATTTAGTATGTCTTTTGATTCCTGAAAAAGCAAAATCACATTTGAAAAACGTGTTCCCAATTGTTTTGTCTGTCTTAAGGATATATAAAAATAGATTAGGCAGCTAGTTTCCATATGTGATCTTCCTATACATACATTTTATATATTAGTGAAAAGACATATTCCTAAGTGTCATATTTTATACTTGTGTCACCCCTTTTGTGTCAAATTTCAACTATACAAGTGGAAAATTTAAGGAAAACATGGTAATCTCAGGAGGTGGACTCCTCTTTCTGTTCATGAAGCCCAAAATTTCCATTGCTAAGCAAGACAGTTGTTAATTCATCAAATTTATCAAATTTCTATACCGCCCTACTCCCGGAAGACTCAGTTAAGTGAATGTTGCCCCATTATGACTTTTCTTGCCATAGTCTTTAAGTTGTTAAATTGAATCACTGCAGTTGTTAAATTAGTAATACGGTTGTTAAGTGAATCTGGCTTCCCTTTTGACTTTGCTTATCATAAAATGTGATCACCTGACCCCAGGACACTGCAGCTGTCATAAATACAAGCCAGTTGCCAAGCGTCCAAATCTTGATCACATGACCGCGGGGATGCTGCAATGGTCATAAGTGTGTAAAACGGTCTTGTCACATTTTTCAGTGCCGCTGACAAATTGAACGGTCGCTAAATGAATGGTTGCAAGTCAAGGATTACCTGTACTAACAACTTGCTTTCAAATAATTGTTAATGGTCTCACTAATGCCTTATAAAATCAGATTAGAAGATAAAGCAACTTCATTATTTAACTCCTGGTTTTAATATAAAATGTTACCCTGTGAGATGGAGTTGGGCTGAGGGAGAGAATGACCGTTTCTCTCAGGCAATTCCTGTAGCCGAAGGTGGACCAAAAACTGGGCCTAACTAATCTTAGTCTAATACTTTAATCACTAAGCTATCCTGGCTCTCATATGTAGAATATATCTGGCATGGGTGGCTCAGGAATTCTGGGAGCTGAAGTCCACAAGTCATAAAAGGGCCATCATTCCCCACCCCTGCTGTAAAGGATGCCATAGCTGTGGGTGTGAGAATAAATAATGAAAATGGTAAGTAAATACTAATTTATAGCATTGTGTATCCAGTGCTCCAGCTGATACTTAAACACCATTGTTGAGGACTGCAATTCTTTCAGAATTTCATTTATCAAAATTAGAAAATGGCAATACTTACTCAAAATAGAGAGTGAGGTCTGTTGCCAATATTGACTTCTTCAGAAGCTGCATAAGATCACTGTAATCCTTGGAGGACAAATTAGCAAAGATGTTGTGACCCTATAATGAAAGAGAGAGCAAAGCTAAATAGCTCAGAATCAATTTTTCCAATAAATCATCACTGTGTCTCACCATTGCAACAAATCTTTTTTTTTAAAAAAAATTGTAATGAAATCATTGCAAAAATATTTCATTCAGCTGCTATACTTAAGATGTAATGCTAGTTTTTTCTGCTGGACTGAAAGCATGGCCTAGTTGTAAATAAAAATATTGTCCATCTACTTTTTCTTTTTTGCATATAAACTGATGAACAACCTATGGAAATATCAACCTAAAGAACTTTAGCTTTTTCTTTAAGCTGAAGTTTTATGTTAGTTGTTTTTGGTTTTTATTTGTATGGTGGTTTTAATTTGTTGTTATCTGCCCAGAATTGCTATGGTAGGAGGTGGGTAGTTACATAAATCTAAACAAACAATTCATGTATCTGCACAGGGAGATAAAATACAGATTACTATTAGGCTATTCACCCAATCCTAAATATATATCTATGCTCATAAATATCAGTTTCAGTAAAACTTGTTTTGATGTAAATATGCCAAAAATGCTACAACCTCTTTAAGGCTGAGTCTACTTTAGATGTTCTCTTGAAATGTTCTTATTTATTTTTTGGGATTCATATAAAATAGAATTCTTTATTGGCCAAGTGTGACTGGACACACAAGGAATTTGTCTCCGGTGTATAAGCTCTCAGCTTACATACATGCCACAAGTGATAAATCATGATCATAATCATAAAATACAACATTCAGTGTTAGTCATATGATACTAAATAATCAATCAACATAAATCACAATAAGGTGTGTTTCTCTGTATAACTTCTGAGATAAATTGTAGCCAATGGCAAATTATCTAGGCTCCATCCAATAATATGCTAATAGAGTCCTATTTATGATCTGATCCTCCTCTGATTTCCCTGGAACTTTCACTACTATAATAAACTTTTCCCCTATTCATTTCTGTCTACCCAGACAAATCCAATTCATTCTGGAAAAGGAATCTATATTAATGTAAATATTTTCTTATAGTAGTTATGTAAATATGAGTTACATCAAAACCTAAATTCAAGAAACAAATTCTTCATCCAAAATTCATTAAATATACTAATACAAAATTCTATGTATGCATTCAAGTAACAGAGCTATGTCATTGGAGGAAAACTTCCAACCTCATAAATGCAAAACTTTAACAATGCCTTTTTTTTTCAACTCCAGCAGCTCAACCCATGAACTTCTTTTCAATCGAAAGATGAATGCTGTTCAATAATTTAATACTAGAATTAATAGTTTCTGTAATTAGGAACAGGTAATGCCAGCCTATATTTAGGGAAATAATTATTTATTTATATTTCCCCATAAGAGAGAATATATTACTAAGAACATTACAGCTCTAATTGTAAAGAAGAAATCAAAACCGTTTTAAGCACATTTATTAAATGTATATGCCACTTATCCGATTCTGCAAAGCGACTCTGGGCAGCTTACAATTAAAATATATAAAACTGCTTTTGCTTTTTGGAAATATTTTGCTTTGAGAGTAAATATTACGTAAGTCATATCGTTAAACTCAGTGCCATATATGGAATGCAGAATCTGTTTTCTATGTGCTGGAAGAGAAAATACCTTTTTAGATATGCAGCTTTAAATAAAGCAGCTTTTGACAGTTATTTTTAGAAAAGAAGAAGAGACCAGGTAATCCATGTTTTTTGTACCTCACTCTGAAGAATCATTACAGCATGGTTGAAATGGTGATGCTCTAGAGTAGCAGATGTCCCATAGAGCTGAGCTAAAGCAGAACCAATTCTGAAAAAACAAATGCAACATATGACATTCTTTCAGCATATGCTTCTGAGATTGTCAAAATGATGAGAGAAATTGTATCCCAATCTTTCGGTTTTGTAGACCAGACCATCAACTTTGCCAAACTCACTGTTTTCCATCTATACCACCATTCCAGGATGAGAAAGGGGAAGGCTAAAGGAAGGGTGATAACAGGGATATATATTCAGATTATAGATCTCTTCAACATATAAATACAATATGATCCGTGAGTCTGAATAATCTTTTCTACACAATCTGATCTCTTTCAGTCATTGGGACATTGGTTTCTTCATTAGTAATGGTTTCTTCTGAGCTGGGCTGTGAAATGAACTGGTAAGGGCTATATTTCTTTTACTTTCTTTAAAATTGTTTAAATTCTGCTTGGAGAAGAAAGTGTCCAAAATGGGGCTGCCAAAGGTTTCTGCCACAGTTTAAAATTAGATATGTGTAATTCATGACTGGAATCTGCACATTCACCATATGAGGGAGGGGAGATCTTATAGGAAGATATATTTTGATGTATTTCTGGTAGTAGAGTTGCCTGCCATTTGTCCGTCCTTCCGTCCATCCTTCCACCCACCCACCCACCTACCTAATTTATATGCTACCCATTTCCCCAATAAGGCAGGCTATGAACTATATAATTAATAAGTCATAGCCTGATTTATGTAAACCCAAGTTTTATGCTTTGTATTTCTGAAAAGGATTGCTTTTTCAGCGTTGTTTCTGGAAATCGGGTTAATATTGTTTGCCAAGTAATCACAACATATATGACAAATCTCAGGCAAGACAAAACAACTATTGTTCATAGCTTCCAATTCTGATAAATCAAAAATTAAGCAGAAGTCACACAGCAGCTGAGAAAGAGTGGATTTATAACCAATTCACTCTGTCTTAACTGCTGTGCGTTTTCCACTTGTTATTTTAAAAATATGAACAATTTATTATGTAATTTATAACCTATATAAAAACTGGAATGGAAGTTGTAGAAGGAAAATATAATCTAGTCAAATGTTCAAGATAAGTTACATCTGGAGGTGCAAGCTTCATTTTTAAAAATGAGATATGACTAAATATGCATACATGTGCTGTTAATGCTTCAGTTTAAGTTTTATATGCTTTCAAAACAAATTCCTGTTTAATATCTGCATAGCTGTGTAACTAACCACACACCTACACAAACATATATTGTAGTACATTTAAAATACTAAATTTAATTCTTCCAGGAAAGTATGAATTACAATTACAAAACTGGTAATTGTTAGAACATATCAGGATTAAACCGTCACAAGAGATTAACACATATCACTATTTCATTACCAGAAAGCACTCTAAAGTAACAGATGAGGCTTGGTGTTATTGGTGTGTGTGTGTGTGTGTGTGTGTGTGTGTGTGTGTATGTTTATGTATATATGCATAGTTGAAGAAATTAGTTTAAGAGATTCTGGCTGGAATGAAAAGAATTCTCCTAGGAGATTATATTGCAAAGCTACACTACCCAGATATTTAATCATCATGGGGCAGCTGTAATGAGAGAAAGAGGAGAAAATTACCAAGAATGTTGTCCCCCAGAGGAAAAAGCAGTGAAGTGGATTAACATTGTGTGATACTGTTTTCAATCACACTCCTCCTAATCTTTCATTGTGCTGAACCCTCCCCACCCAAGTTAGGAAAGAAATGGGAAAGGTGAGGCATAAATTTACAGTCTTTGCAACGTGTTTAACTACAAATCACAACATGTCAGGGTAATAACACTTGTTATCATTACACTTAATACACTATGTCACCAATTGCCTATAATCTTTCAGTTATTTCTTTAACATTACAAAAAGACCATGTTCTCCCTGCATGAACTCACAGAACTCAGTACAATACAATTGGCAATAGTAAATAATGCTTTTTTATTAAAAAAACAACCTTTAGATTAAATGGGTTGCATTTTGATATCCATTTTATAAAATACTGCGGTTTTAAAAATGTTTGAATCTTTATTTTTTTATTTGTCAAGCAAATAATTTGTCAAGCATATATAAGATAAAAGGTAAAAGTATAAACATAATTTGAATACATGAAAAGAGTAAGTAAAAAGGAATATTAGGACAGGAATGGTAGGCACTCTGGTGTACTTATGCACGCCCCTTACAGACCACTTAGGAATGGGGTGAGGTCAGCAGTAGACAGTTTAAGGTTAAAGTTTTGGGGGTTTGGGGAAGAAACCACAGAGTCAGGTAGTGGCATTCCAGGCATTGACCACTCTGCTACTGTAGTCATATTTTCTGCAATCGAGTTTTTTCTTGCCAAGTTTCAAATCTCATGTAATTTTGCTGTGCACCTGGTTTCAGATTTGAACCTAAAAGCTTGCTGTACACGGACATTTTGACTTTCTGGTCAATGTCTCAATGTGCTAGATTTTGTTATTCCTGCAAGAGTTTATCCATTTTTAAATTGTATTTATCTGACATAAGCGCTATTGTTCAAGATTGTACAAAAGCATCCACTGTCAGAAAAATCTCAAATAGTATAAATTCAAACAGGAACATAAAGCCTTCTCAGGAGACATCCACTGTTAAGCTTCATAAAAACTTGCATTTTACTACTGAGTTAATGCAGCAGTCTGCCAGGGTGAACTCAGCTATACCAGTAGTTCTTCCATCTTCTATTCACTGCCAGAATTGATCTTGAATAAACCTAGCCCACCTCATACATTTGGCATTATAGAGAAGTATTCCAAAGAAATATTAGTCTTTCAAAATTGGGATGGAATAGGAAATCTCTTTGAATGTAATCTATTTTACATTCAACAGCCAAAAGCTTATTTCTTCTAATTTCCATAAAATCTTCTTTTTATATATCGTTTTTGTTAGTGTCTATGGCAGTGGTGGAATTCAAATTTTTCTACTACTGGTTCTTTGGGCGTGGCTTGGTGGGCATGGCAGGGGAAGGATACTGCAAATCTCCATTCCCACCCCACTCCAGGGGAAGGATACTGCAAAATCCCCATTCCCTCCCCACTCCTGGGGGAAGGATAGTGCAAAATTGCCATTCCCACCCCACCCTGGGGCCAGCCAGAGGTGGTATTTGCCGGTTCAAAATTTCCGCTACCAGTTCTCCAGAACGTGTCAGAACCTGCTGAATTTCACCCCTGGTCTATGGAGATTCTCAGTCATCCAGGTCATAGTTGTCCCAAAGGTACTTTGTTTTTCTTGTTAGTATACAGCTATAAACATTTTTTATAATGCATTCATTTTGAATGCTAATTTTTAGCCTATAATTTATTTGATAATTTCATAGCTCTATGCAACTGAAACGATGATTGTTTGATCCAGTAGTTGTTCCAGTTCAGTTTGAACTGCAGGCCAAACGTACATTCTTCAAAACAAGTTTGCATACTAATATTATACTTCCTCTCTTTTTAATTAGACACTGAAACCATTAACGGTCCTCAAAAGCCCTAGGCTTTTATACTACCTTGGTAACTGTTTCACCGTTAATCAGATTTAGTTACTGCAGAAAAGCACAGTAACAGTCCCACAGAAGAGAAACAGATAAAAAGAAGACAGTAAGAAAGAGCCTTAGACTTTGGAGTTATCTAGCTTTTCTGCTTCCTCTTGCATGGGGGTATATTTTTATCAATGGCTCTTCAAATTCCTTACTATGATAGATGATTTCTTTCAAAAGGTGTAGCAAAGAATTCTTCATTGGCTTCTCCCATACACAGCTTCTGTAAATTGTGCAGGGGAAAAAAATTCCCCTAACATTAAGCACCCACTCAGTACAAAATGGTATGCCCTTGCAGAATTTTTAAAAATTAACGTAATTTGCTGTGTGTGTGCACACACACACACACACACAAAGCAATAGTGACACAGCTATTGTACTGTATGGCTGAACCCAGAGCCATCGCTTTGAGAAAGAGCATGTTTTCATTCATAGCAAGGCTTTGCAGAGACCACAGCAAGATTTTTTTTTCACGTTAAAAGATTCCAATTGCAAATAAATGAGTGACAGAGGTCAGAGTACAGAATACAGCATCACAGAGTTAGAAGGGACCTTGGAGATCTTCTAGTCCAACCCCCTGCCCAAGCAGGAAACCCTATACCAGTGATGGCTAACCTTTTTGGCACCAAATGCCAAAAGCGTGAGTGTGCGCGATTGTGCATGTGCACATGCACACCCATAATGTAATGTGCCACCCCTGCCCATGCGCGCATGTCTTCCCCACGTACCCACGTGCATGCCCACACGTCTTCAGTGTGCACCTTGCACAGTGCGCATGCGTGGCAGACACCCCAAAACCAGCTGGCCAGCAGGAGGCGTGACTGCATGCGTGGTGGAGTTGAGCTGGGGTGACGGCTCTCATGCCCGCAGAGAGGGCTCTGCCTGCCACCTGTGGCATGCGTGCCATAGGTTCACCATTACGGCCCTATACCATTCCAGAAAAGTAGCTGTCGAATCTCTTCTTAAAAACCTCCAGTGATAAAGCACCCACAATTTCTAAGGGCAAGCCATTCCACTGATGAATTGTTCTAACTGTCAGAAAATTTATCCTTAAGTTCTATGTTGGATCTCTCTTTGATAAGTTTCCACCCATTGCTTCTTGTCCTGCCTTCAGGTGCTTTGAAGAATTGGTTATCCCCTTCTTTTTTGTGACAGCCTCTCAAATATTGGAATATATAATGGGAAAGATAACGGTGCGCTGTCAGATGCAGTAACAAACTCACTTGTTCTAGCACCCAAGTCAATCCATTACCTGGTGGTTGGTTTATCCAATGGAAGACTATCCTTGTTGCTATTACAGTTTCATAGATAGCAATCACCTTTGCTCTACTTAAGCTGATATACAGAATAGTGAAACATGAGTACAGTCCCTCATATGCACGGGATTAAGCCAAACTACAACACATACCATCATGCTATACTGGATAACTAAAATACTTCCCAAAATGAAGATATAGTCAAGTTCCCCCATTTCACACCAAGTCCTGAATAGTAAGGGTTTTTTATATATATTTATTTTGCACTTAGTGTTGCTGGAGCTGTTATAATACAGAATTGTATTAAAATTCATATTTTCTTAAGGCCTTGTACTGTGCTAACAGTGCAGACCTAATTGGTTTTTCTGAAATCTATTGCCTAGCAACTAGGTGGGCCAAGTGTGTGTGTGTGTGTGTGTGTGTGTGTGTGTGTGTGTGTTTATCAGTTTTCTGTATCAAATATAATCTGCATGCCATAATGCAATTCTGATACTGAATTCTTAATACAGAGAATTATATTAGCTGAAATAGTCTCTAACTGGAAACGGAAGTTCTCATTTGGGGTACTGTACTCCAAGTCCTCAATTTACAACAGTTCGCTTAGTGACCGTTGGCTGAAAAATTACAGAGAAAATAAATCTAGAGAAGGTATGGCTCCAATTTTGTTTTTCTGATAACTTAATTGCCTGAATGGGAGCAGTTACCATGCAATGAATCTGTGCTCCAGTTTCACCCAAAACAATAAACAATATCTATATTAGGAAACCCAACATATTGTGTCGGCACAACACTATGCTAGGAATAAAATAACAAGCATAAACAGAATACTTTTTTATAACAGAGATGTAAACAAAACAAATAAAATTAAGAATCTTCTATGACGGAAATTCAGCCTCCCAAAAGCAATGCACATGTCCTGTTGCAAAGTACATTTTACAATGTACATTCATCTATTTGTGTGTTTTATGCTTATACTAAATCAAACTACGTCATTTTTCTTTCCCAACTGGTAAAGAATGTTATTACCTGTCCAAAGCCTAATCCCAGAAGCAGCAGTATCCTTTATCTCAGATGAGGTCTTTCAGAATCGTAAAACCAAAATATATTCTGTGTATAATCTGAAACTGCTAAAGAAGATGATGACACTACAGAATCTGACCTCAATCCTCCCTGTAAAGACTTTGGTCCTTTGGTACAAAATCTCAGACCATTAAATGCCTATGGAGATTCTTACGGATAAACACCCATTGAATGGCTCAGGGGTGTGAATGGATTTCCAGAAAAAATGCAGACTACAGGAACCATTTGCACTTCAGTTTGAGTTGCAGCCAACACACTTAGCCCCAACAATCTGCACCTGTCTTCAACAGTGCAGAAAACATCCTGCAGCCAAGAAGGCTCCACACCCATTTGCACTACTCAGGTGACCCTTAAGACATAGATAAACCTCCAAGTGGCCTCAGTGACTCTCTAAAAGAATGCAAATGACCAGCTGTCTGCAAGGAATATAAATCCTGCCATTCTTCATCATCCAGTCAGAGCTAAAGAAGCTTCTTGGATGAGAAGCGAAACGTCTTCAAAGAAAAAACAAAGAAATTCCAGTTGACTCCTAAAAAAGCACTTTTGGGGCCCAGACCGTTAAATTTGTTAATTAAGGAGACATGCTAATCCAGAAAAATAGTCCTTTGACATAGACTATTGTGAAGGAACTGTCTGTGTAGAATCTGAGTAGAATCAAGGCACAAAATTATTTTAGGTATAAGCTCTTACTTTCATGTGGGCAATAACAAATTAGACAGAACTTTGCAGACCCCCCTGCAAAGTCCATCTTATTGTATTACAAGCCAATTATCCTATAAGAAGTCCTCCTAAAAAATACACTATGACCACTAAACTCTAAGGATCATGTGGGTAGTTGGAAGAGGTTGCATATTAGGAAGCTGAGTAGTGTGTGAGTATAATCCAACTCATCAACCAGTCAGAGTTTAACATGTTATAAAAACCCAGGAACTCTTGCAAAAAGTTGTCAATGTGTCACACACAAACCACAAAATAGCCTGTCTTCAAGAAACAAGGCACCATTTATGTAAAAAGTGTGTTTTGTTTTGAATGCAAATGCTTGCTAAAGTTTTGCCTAATTTAATGTTATGTTAGATGGATATTCATTTGTAGCAGATTAGGTCATGATGAAAAAAATAATTTGAAAGGAATTAAGTTTTCTTTTTAAGAAATGTAGAGAAAGAAATGCAATTTTATTACACATATCTTGAAACCAACACTTATCTCTAACTTCTAAAATATTAATTTTCAAAATAAGACAAACAAATAATAGTGGAAACATACTTAGCTTGAAATGCATTGTTTGTTCCTCTGTGATCAAGGTCATGGCATAAACATCCAACAATCAAAGCTAAAATTTCTATTTCTGTCAGAATCTTCTGAAATTCTGCTGTCTGAAAATAGAAAAAAAAATTATATTGGTAACGTCAACAAATGCAGTCATTTTTAAGCTGTCGTTAGAAATCAGATAAATCAGGGGTCTCAAACTGGTGGCCCACAGGCCAGATATGTCACGCACAGGCCATGCCCGCCCCAGCTCCGAGAAGGGAAAAACGTTGCCAAATGTCATGTGATGGCAATGTGATGCTGCGAGTTTGACACCCGTGAGATAAATGGATATTGGAGGAAGGGCCAAGATGTATCAGCGGTTAAGTTTGATAGTCAGGATGAGCTAGTGGTTAAACTATTATCACCTTAAACCCTGGGATGATTTGGATCATTCTCTCTCAACTTACCTCACAATGTTGCTGCTGAAGGGAAAATGGGAGGTAGGAATGCTGGTTACCTCCCTTAAGATCCTGAAGGAAAAGCACGATATATACCAGTGATGGCGAATCTTTTCGGCACCGAGTGCTGAAAAGGAAGCTCGCACGCACCTGGGCCACAACCCAGAAGAGGAGCTGCCCAGGGCGCATGTGCGCCCCCAAAAATGAACTTCTGGTTTCAGCTACTGAACTTTTGGTTTCAGCCAGTTTTTGGCGCACATGCACACACAACAATCATCTGGCCGGCGCACATGCTCACACAGGAAAATGGAAGACCAGCTCTTCTAGTTTCTGGCACTGCTGCATGCAAAAAGGTCAGCAGATCGTCGCACACGCATGCGTGCCAGAAACCCGGAAACCCAGAACGGGCAATGCCGCACGTGCTAGGCGACATGGCTCCGTGTGCCACTTCAGGCACACGTGCCATAGGTTCACCACCAATGATATATACCGTAGATAGTCCTTGATTTACAATAATTCATTTAGCAACTGTTTGTGATTACAATAGCACGGGAAAAAAAAGTGACTTGTGACCATTTTTCATACTTTCAACCAACTGTTGCAGCATCCCCCATGATCACATAATCAAAATTTGGGCATTTGGCAACTGGCATATATTTATGACAATTGTACTTAAACTGTCTTGGGGTTATGAGATCACCATTTCTAACCATCCCATCCTGCTTGCAACAAGCAAAGACAATGGGGGGGGGAGCTAAATTCACTTAGTGACTGCATAATTCACTTAACCACTGCAATGATTTACTTAACAATTGTGGCAAAAATGAGGCAAAATTCACTCAATTGCTTGAATGGCTTGGCAGTGGCAATTTTGGGCTCGGCTGTGGTGGTTAAGTCAAGGAGTATCTGTACATTTAGCAAATAACTAAAGAGTTGTTCATAATTCCAATGCCCTCTGTATGGAGTAAAGCAATACCTCTCGCTTTTCACTATATCAGCTAGAATTAACTCATAGGTGCAAAAAAGCTCAGAAGTGAACTATTGCAGCATTGCTAGATGGTAATCTTATAAATGCCTTCGTTCTATTGATATCCTGCTATTTTGATGATTTAAAAAGGAAGCTTACTGGCCAAGATGGACTATAACTAATTGGTTTTCAGCTGGTAAGGTGTCCAATAAAAACAACAATAAAAGGGAATCTGATCAGAGAGCATCCCTTAAATCATCTTTCTCTGCACAGGTGCACTTCAGGTATGTATGAATAAATCTCATCCCTAGCTGGAGTTCAGCGGGGATGTGAACATGACAGAAAGGAACTTTTTTTATCTACAATAAAAGCTTCAGTTTGCCTTGTAAGGTGATTGTCCTCAGTTTTTCATACTTTATTCATTTAACACACTAAACAGGTAATCCTTGACTTACAACCATTCATTTAATGACTGCTTGAAGTTACAACGGCACTGAAAAAGCGAATTATGACTGTTTTTCAAATTTATGACTATTGCAGACTCTCCCTGATCACGTGATCAAAATTCAGATGTTTGGCATCTGGCTCATGTTTACAGTTGCTGTGCCATGGGATCACCTTTTGAGACTTTCTGACAAGCAAAGTCAATGGGGAAGCCAAATTCACTTAACCGTGTTGCTAACTCAACAGCTTAAGTGATTCACTTAACAACTGCGGCAAGAAAGGTCATAAAATGGAGCAAAACTCACTTAACCGTCTCACTTAGCCAACAGAAATGTTGGGCTCAATTGTGGTCATAAATCGAGGACTACCTGTATTACTGAAGCTATCAAACAGAGGTAGTTTAAAGCTAACAAAAGGAATTACAGTATCTGCCATCCTTTTCTCTTTGATGAAAAAATACATCTAGAATGTGATAAGAACATCAAAAGAGCCATGCTTGATCAAAAATCCACGTATCCCATCCTGTTCCCACACTAGCCCACCTGATATCCATGGGAGTTAGCAAGCAGGAGATGAGCGCAATAGCTTGTTTTGCCACTCATTCTCCCATTGTGAAACATGAATATGGAGAGGCATAGACTGGGTTTGCACTTCGCATTATTCTATTTGCTTGCATTTGGCTTAAAGAAGTGCATGAACTCAATTACTATGGCTCTTAAATCATAGTTTACACCTTAGCTCATTGAGCAAACAAGCCATTTTTCAGATACAGGAAGTAAAAACTAGCTATCGAGGGTAGTAACCACTGATAATCGCATTCCATGAATCAATCTAATCACCTTTTTAGAGACCCAAATTAATGGGTGTCATTCCATTTTATGACAGTGAATTCCTCAGGTTAGTTAAATCCAGTGTAAAATATTTTTTCTTCTGTGTCCTGCTTTTCCCTCCATTTAATTCCACTGAGTGCTGAGTTTTAGGATTGTTAAGAGGGAGAAAAACTCTAATATCCATTTTCTTCATACCATTCATATATATAATAATTATCACACACACAAAAAGCCTCAAACACATTTCCCTTAGGAAAATCCCTGCAGGACTGCAGAGTAAATGATAAAGAAAAAAATCACAACAACATGATCCATGTTTTTCACTTGTATCATCCTATACACGTACAAACAATGGAGAGTTTCCATTATAATGAAGCAATCGATAAGTCTATCTTTTTGATGAAAGCAGTTGAGCCATGGTGGCACAGTGATAAGAGTGCAGTACTGCAGGCTACTTCTGCTGGCTGCCTGCAATTTGGCAGTTCAAATCTCACCAGGCTCAACGTTGACTCAGCCTTTTATCCTTCCGAGGTCGGTACAATGAGGACTCAGATTGTTGGGGGCAATATGCTGACTTTGTAAACCGCTTAGGAGGGCTGTAAAGTGGTAATATAAGTCTAAGTGCTATTGTTATTGCTATCCTGTAAATGCCTCTGCTTCGGGTATTTGATCATCTAATGTCCTTTTCTGCATCTTTTCAAGTTATCCTGATGACCACAACCATACACGCTGTTTTGAGGGAGCTGCATCTCAGCACTGTACAAAAGTATTATGCTATTGACAATCCAATTCCTCTTCTAGTGATTCACCAAAATGTGAAATTTTCTTTTTTTTCCACAGTAGTTGTACACTGGGTCAATGTTAAATGAGTAAGTGTTGTTGACTTATCTTGCTGAGTTGGCACAACATTTTAGGAAAGATTGCCATGCCAGCACAATGCAGGGCATCACTATTATATAAAGAAACATGTTCAAATCTGATACCATCCTTCTCCTCACTGTTATATGATTTGTGTGCAGTAAATCTTGTAATGAAATAAGCTAATATTAGTTATGAGTGATAATTCCAAAGGTATCATTTCCAATGCAAATGCAATACGAGCACAGAAAAGATTTGGTTCCTATGTCTAGTCTAATGAAGAGAAGGACCAGGGGGTCACATGATTGTAGTCTTCTGATAACTAAGGGCCTGCCACAAAAAAGAGGGAGTCATTCTCCAAAGCATCTGAAGGCAGAACATGAAGCAACAGATGGAAACTTATCAAAGGGAGATCCAACCTAGACTTAAGGAGAAATTTCCTCATAGTGAGAACAATTAGAAGAGCTTGCTTCCAGATGTTGTGGATGCTCCATCACTGGTGGTTTTTAAGAAGAGACTGCACAAGCATTTGTCTGAAATTATATTGGGGCTGTTGCTTGAGCGGGGGATGGGGCGAGGGCTGGGCTGGAAGACCTCCAAGGTCCCTTCCAATTCAGTTATTCTATGAAGACTAAAGAATTATATTCCCCTTACTGTCAAAATCTAAGCCTGAAAAGAATTATATACAGCACAATGTACTATAATAGTGGAAAAGAACTTCTTTTTGCTGGAGAATAAATTATCTCAACTCACTAGAGCCAGAGTCTAAATGTAATTATAAAGGTCATTCTTTATGTGAGGAAATGAATTACATTTTAACTGGTCCGTTTTATGTGTTTTGTTATTAGGACTCTAAATTTAATTATTGCTTCTATATATCAGTTGTGAAAATGAAGAAAAAAAGCTGAAAAGATTATCTGAAGAAACAAGAGTTGATAAAAGAATGGATCTAATCCTGAGGTTGAACCTACAATCAAATTCTATACTCACTATAGTCTCATTATAATCAATGAAAGCAGTCATGTGAGTTAAAATGATGGATGTGTAAGTTGCACTGCTAGGTCTATAGCTCTCAAAGGCCAAGCCATACAGGGTAACAGTATAAATCATTAAACATATAAAAAACTCCAATGCTAGGAAGTTATTTTAAAAATTTAAAGCTTCCAAGCACGATCTACAGATAGAGTTAAAATATTAATAAAAAGAGAAAGAAAGTTGAGCTAAGTATGCTTTTGAAAATCATGTGCCCTTCTCAGATTACAAAATAACATCATGGTCTTTTCCAAATGCCAGAAAAGTGTGATTAGTGACAATAATTCCACTGAAAATAGGTCATAAAGATATTCTCGACTGGACCCGCAGATCTAT
Organism: Pituophis catenifer annectens; assembly: GCF_029215685.1. Classification (NCBI taxonomy): domain Eukaryota; kingdom Metazoa; phylum Chordata; class Lepidosauria; order Squamata; family Colubridae; genus Pituophis; species Pituophis catenifer. The sequence goes on along the minus strand of NW_027256881.1, from coordinate 193,477,908 downwards.
TTAACTCCGACCAACATAAGCCACCACAGCAGTATATTACTGCCAAACCAAGATTAATATGCCCAGGGAGCTGTGCTGCACATACCCCTTTTCCCATTATAATATGATCTGGTTACATAAATGTAGACAGTTATTGATGAAAGATATATATGGTAGCCACGAGAACACGACTATAATCAAGTGGAGGCCATTTAATTGCAAACAATTACAACCTTATTTAACAATAACCTTATTCCCAGTAGATAGTATGGAATGTGAGTTGTTTTTCTTTAAGAGATACATCAACAAAATTCTGTGCATTTTTACAAAATGATGGTCTCTGGGGCCACCAGCCTATCTTTTTTCTTATGTTTTATAATTCATTATATGTTTTAGTTTATTTTCCCACCTTTAATTCCGTTGAATTAAATTGCCTCTGTCCCCTTTTACTCCCTTTCTCTTAAGTTATTTTCTCTCCTTTTCCTCAAGAAGGGTTTCCAAATTGAAAAACTTTGAAAACTCTTGTCTTAGGGAAGTGGTCAGGTAATTTTTCAACTATTTTAGTAGACGGTGGGTAATCAACCTTTTCATCACTATGCGCACAAGGCTGTCTGTCTCCTTTACATCTGATTTTTAAAATTAATTGTAGCAACTTTAATGAAAAAAATTGGTAGCTGACATGTGGCAAATCCAAATGTGTTACATCCCTATCCTCTTCAATTATAAGAATGCTTATGGGCCCTGAATGGCCACTTAAACCATACAAAAAAATAAAATGGGATGGAAATATATGCAACTATCGGAAGGAAAAAAAAAGTTGTTGGGATGAGTTGATGAAGTAGGTGCGAGCATATTCCTACAGGGCCATATTTATTAAAGGCTTCTTCCTGATTTCTTTGCCAGCTCTCAAGATGGGAGGAATATGAATGCAAAATCCTCACCATATTCTGTTTCATGGTCACCAGTCCTCGCATTTACAACAATTGTAGTGTCTCTAAACCATCTTGTAATCTCAATTTGGGTGCTTGGCTGGAATGTGCTGGGATCACATGATCTCCATTTGTGACCTTCCCAGCCAACTTCCAAAAAGCAGAGTCAATTGGGAAGCCGGATTTTCTTAACAAATGCAGCAAAAAGGGTAGAAAAATTGGGCATTACTCACTTAATAACTTTATCACCTAGCAACGGGAGTTCTGGTTTCAGTTGTGATTATAAGTTGAGGACTCTGCAACTATTTTTTCTAACTAAATCAGGCAGGAGGTGAGCATCATAATAGGCCAGGAAAAAAATAAGTGAATCAGCCATTGGTCAAGTTAATAATTCTTTCTTTCTTTTCTTTTTTTTAAAATCCAGGTCTATCTGCTTTACAGATATTTGCCTTAGTTGGTTACTGACTGCTTAGTTTTTTGGAGGGCTTTTGGTTTCCAGTCAACTGTCTTCTTTTATTTCTCTTGATATATTTTGTTTTCTTTTAATTTTTGTCTGTGAGCTGCCCAGACTTACTATGGGTTGCCTCCAAATTGAAATAATCAATCAATCAGTGTTGCCAGGTGATGACATATATCACAGTGGAAGTCATAAAAGGTAATGTATGAACGAAGTTATCCATATTACAGTTCCCCGAGTAAATATAGCTACTGAATGCATGAAAGCTCGAGTTGTAGACATTTCTTTGCTACCATCTAGCGGTCCCCTGCATTTCTATAACCTACATTTGTAGCCAAGATTTAGTTCCTGAGCCTATATACTTGGTTTAACTGTTGACTGAGTCATTGTTGGTAGTCAGCTAGGAGTTGCTTAGTTCTGAAGGCCTACATAACTGAAAGATAAATGTTCTGGTATAATTCACAAACTTTAGCTAGGGAGACAATAATAGATTAGCCCTTTTTCAATAAGACTTAACTTCCTGCTAAGCAAAGTTCAAATTACTACGGTAGCTACAGTACTCATCCTTTAAAAAAAAAGACTAGAGTCAATTATTTCTAAAAGAAAAATCATCTGACAAACTCATACCGTGTTTTCCCGAAAATAAGACCCTGTCTGATATTTTTTTGAACCCTGAAATAAGCGCTTGGCCTTATTGCCATACACTCAAAAGCCGATTGGGCTTATTATCAGGGGATGTCTTATTTTGGGGGAAACAGGATAGTAGCTAATTCTTTCATTTGAAGTTACTTCATTTGAGGATACTTTAAAGTAGAAGAATAAGGAATAATGATCAGGATTGTAAAGAAGTTCAGGTCAGGTTTCATATAACTATTTTATTTTAACCTGCATTAAACACAATAATTTTAATGACTCTGAATTAAGGAAAGCATGACTTAGTCCTGATGGGGAGTCTTGAACAAATGAAATTATACATGATTTATCTGCAGCAGAAGAACATGTGCAAATAGTTTGTAAGTTTTCATTATAAACTGAATTTTGAATGGATGCAGAACCTTTTTACACAGTCACCATGTTCGGATCCCAAACCCCCAGAAATACTTTCAGGTGCCCCTGGGACCATTCTCATTTGTCATATTCACACATCCTAGAGTCGATCAATAGTTCCTTCAGCTGATCAACAGGGGGACACAGAAATCAGTACAGTATCCAGTTTTTACAGCACATCTCATTCTCATCCTTAGTTCCGGTCTCATAGCTTTTCTTAGCACTTAAGAATCAACAATGGCTGATTACTATGAGCAGGGCCTGAGGTCTCTGAAATACTGAGGTAGCTGAACCTCAGCATGGAGGAAGAAGCAGAATGGAGTGGGGAAGCTGCCCACCCTGAAGCCCCAGCACTGTCAATTTTAAAAAGCCTTTTATTTTGTCGTTATTGTACCCTTGAGCCAAGCTTAGCAAAATGTTAACAACTGAGCTGCTCAGACAGTAGCATGAAAAGATGGGCACAGTGTTGATCTGGGAATGACTTGCCTCCAGAAGTTGTGAATGCTCCAACCCTGGAAGTTTTTAAGAAGAGATTGGACAACCATTTGCCTGATCATGGGTTGGACTAGAAAATCTCTAAGGTTCCTTCTAATGGTGTTATTCTGTTTTTTGGTTATTCTGAATAAAGCCAAAGACCCTTCTGTAAATGCCTCTAGTCATCTGGTACTATTTGCTTTCTAATTAAGGATCAAGTTAATGCAATGATTGACATTTTTTATCTCTTCATGGAACTGCTCTCCATTCTATCACAATGACAAAAATAGATACAGTATATCTGGAGAAGCATGGGTAAAGAAGGCAAGAGGGATAGGAGTGAGTGAAAGTTTCCAAGTCAATCACAGATATACTATGTTGTTGATTGCAGATGTAAAATTGTTCTGAAATCTGACACTTTGAAGCTTAAGGACATTACAGTGAGCTTAAAGCAAGATGGAAAACCAGGAAAAAAAAGTTGCCAGGGACCTAATTGAGGCTACCTGATTCATTCCTGTATCTATATCAATGAATATATATATATACACACACACACAATATATATATATATTGTCATCAGGGTGTGCAATTCTTTCTTGTATGTATCAGTGGGGACCAGAGGTTAGCACTTTAGAGTATACATAAAATAATCTTGAAAAGGAGTTTTTTAGTTACTTGGTCAAATCATTATGACACAACTGTTCCTTGGTTATAGTATGGTATGACTGTTGGAACCATATGTCAAAGGATACTGACAGCACTATATGTCCCAGCTGAAATTCTGAGCAAATAAAAGAGTGAATTAAAAAAAAAAGGATTTAAAAGAAAATGTGAGTTCTCTAAAGGACAATATTCCTACTGCAATATTGTAACATGTGAAATGCCCCGCTATCAAGTGGACCCTATATTATACTTTATGGCTTGATGTTTTATCCAATTAAATTAAAAACATTAAAACATCTAGAGCAGGGGTGTCAAACTCAATTTCATTGAGGGCTGCATAACATTTGTGTCTGACCTCAGTGTGTGTGTGTGTGTGTGTGTGTCCAGGGTGGGCATGGCCAGCATGATGTGACTTGTGTTGGGGGGCACCAGTGGTGGCCCGAGTGCTCTGCCAGCAAAAATGGGCTCCCAAGCTCCGTTTTGGCTCCTACAACCCTCTGCCAGTGAAAACAGAGCTCGCAGGGCCACATATGGGCCTCTTGAGCTCTGTTTTTGACTGGCAGAGACACCGTGGGCTGGTCCTTCGCTATTTCCAGGGTGGATCTGCGGGCCAGATCTAAGCACCCCATGGGCTGGATCTGGCCTCCGGGCCTTGAGTTTGACACCCCTGATCTAGAGGCTGTGTTCAGCAACAACCAGAAGGCAAAATTCTATATTCCGATTACTGGGATAGAAGTTATGGGGAAACAGATTGGTGTGAAGACCTTCTCAATAATGGAATACCAACATTTCTGACCCTGTAAAGAGGGTCTGAGCTGACACAGAAGTTCTGCAGAATAAGAAGTGTGAGGTAAGGTGGGTGGGAAGGGATCAACTTCTATAGTATTTGAAAGGGTCTTATGAAAACTTCCTCGGATCTACTATCAAAAGCTCAAAGCTCAACCCAACTAAAATAAACAACAGCAGGCTTATTTGATCCTGCTACTGATAGTTATTTTATCCAATTGAAATAAGGCTGTTTCTCAGAGAACAAAACCTATTTCTATCCTTTACAATCACTTCCAGAAAGCAGCCTAAAACAAATCTAGCCTTTGAGCTCCATCTAGAGGAAGATGTAAATTAAAATTTATATTGGCATGACACCTATTTCAAAGTGGTACTTAAAAGTTCTATAAAACTTGGTTTTGATATTGATCCTTTAAAACAATTAAGTTTCAAAACTCTCAGGGAATTTACTTTAGTTATCCTTTTAAAAATATTCCTTTCCTATTTTTAAGTCTTTTAGTCATTTGTATTCAAATTTTTTTCTCACGAAACGTTGGGCTGGAAAAATCCACAGATCCTTTCCGTATATAAAAATGGGAAGGATCTGTGGACTTTTCCAGCCCAACGTTTCGTGAGAAAACCCTTTGAATGCAAATGACTAAAAGACTTAAAAGATAGGAAATCTTTATATTTAAATAAAATATTTACATTTATATGTTTATTAAATATTTAATATATGCACCTCAAATTGCATATTTATTTTTTTACATGTGACTTGATGTATCCAAATCATTGGGCTGCACCTTATAATTTAAGTAGGGAGGCAGCTGAGTAGATAAGCAAGTAGAACATAGGCAGGTTTTGTGTTTAAAATCATAATCTCTATTATGTAAAACATTTTACAATATGAGAATATTGCAAAATAAGATTATACAACTGCCACCAATTGTTCAGTTCCTGCATAGTGCCATGAACATTAGAAAACCTACAAACATTGCAAACTGGGTGCTGCTGTGTGATGACTGGGAGATGGAATGGCCAAAGGATGGCCATTCCTCCCAGGTTTGTATTTTAGAAAGGATTTGGGAGAAACCATGGAAAAGCATATCGGAAAAACTGCCCAGAATCTAAGCCTGGGAATATCTCAGCTGTCAGAAATACAGTTAGCTATAATGTTAGGGCCAACGTATGGTATTATTAAGAAGATATAGATGATATGTAGAAATACGTGAACTTATTTTTAAAGTTAATTAATACAAAAAAAATTGTCCTTCCTTTCCTGGGTTAACCAAGTTTTTATATACTTTAACTGGTCTTGCATTTCATCTAGTTATGTTACCTTACAGATTTCTAAACCCTGAAGAGGATTTAGTGGTGGCAGAACAAAAGGTTATTAAAAACATTCCATCCAAAGAAGGAGGATGTGTAATATGTTGCAGTCCAGGGGTCACCAACCCCTGGGTCACGGACCAGCTCCAGTCTGTGGTGCGGCAGAAACCAGGCCACGCAAACGAGTGAAACCCCATCCGTACATGCACGAGATGTAGGCAGCAGGTGAAACCACGCACCCTCCAGTCTACGGAAAAACACTTTTTCCACAAAACTGGTCCCCGGAGGCCAAAAGGTTGGAGGCCATTGCTGTAGCGAAAACACATTATTCACTTCAGCACCTGTACCTTACCCAATAATTATATCAATTTTAATTATTAGTCATTCATATTGATCAATGTTTAGATCCTAAGTGAGAGGGATGGGAACACGATTTCTTTTGCTACTCACATACTTACCGTTAACATGGCAAACATGAGCTGGCACACGTTGAAAGCATGCCGCCAGTTGTGATACAGAACCATTCGGTAATTTTTCCTCACTGTCAAAAGCCACCTACACAGTGTCTGAAATGGAAAAGAAAAATTGCATCAGGAACAAGAACAAGTACAAATGGGTCCTCCTTTGCCAACACAAAAGCAGCTGATTATCTCTGCAGAGCAGATGGTTACCTCATAGTCAATTCTAAATTTCTGAACTATTCCAAGCTCCATGAACATCCGGAGGGCTGCTGCTATCATGGTATCCGTATCAAGGGAGAAATCATCAAAGTGGACATTATCTATACCAAGCTCTGACACCAGAGGGATGTTTGCTGTCTGAAATTACACAGGGAGAAGGAAAAATGTATCAGGCACAACTCAGCAATGTTTCTACTCTCTTTTGTGTGATGAAACATTCTCTAGATCTACATATAACTTGTGTAGCAGCTATAACTCTCTGATGCAAATCTGAAAAAAAAACTAACACTTGAAATAGATTTTCTGTTTATGCTGAATTGAAGCCAACAAGTACTTCAACTACATCAAGTTCCACTCATTTAAAATGCTTAACAATTTTGTTGTTGTTGTTGTAATACTATTTCAGTGTTAATGCAAATCCTACGGGAGGAGAAATGCAAATTCATGGCCTGGGAAAGGGAACGGATGTGTGTGATGCAAATATATTCATTAAATAAAAACTCATGTGACATTCCCGATTTTGCTGGTTTCCAATCACTGCCCATACATCAAGGAAATGTTCTGCTTTCTAGAAGATGCTTTTGATTGGCAGTGGGAGGAGAAGGAGGTTTACACAAACCATGGCATGGGAAACAGCATTCATATTTGTCAATATATGTGCTTGTGTGAGCAGAGGGACAATGGAAGCATGGGAAGCAAACATAATAGAAAACCCATCATATTGGTCTGCCTTAATAGCAGCTGAGTTTGGGGCCTGGATAATAGATTTCTTGTTTTATATTATACTGTATGTATTTATGCCTGGCAAATACTCCTCTTTATGATTTACTATAGTAGTAAATAGAGATATTCAGAAATGAATGAAAATTTCAGAGACCCATCTGAGATACCCATCTAGTAAAAATATGGCTTTAAATTAAATCATAGTCAAGAATACACTGAATTGGGTACGTAGCACAATGTTATTTTTTATTCTATTATCAAAATATTCTGTCCGTTAAAGCTACTTGCTAAAAAAATGAGAGGTGTCTCCTAAATGCAAATATTCATCAATAAATAACTACTGTAAGCCTTTCCATTTTTGAGAAAGACCGGAATGGACATTGTAGAAGTATACTGCAAGCTAATATTTTCTTTTGTTTATATTTCATGTATCATATATAAACATACATACACATAAAAATCATGGATTAAAGCTGAAAGCAGTGGTGTAGCAAATATATATGTAAAGGCAATTTCTGAGGAAGGTAGATTAGGAAGGGCATCAGGTGAAGGTACCTTTGCTCACTAGGCTGCAGGACGTAATCCATGGATAATCATTGATTTTGGTTAATGAATTGCATTTCTGCTTTAACTAGAAAACTATATAATGAAAAGTTCTAGTGCATTCATATAAAACTCCGGTTGCTAACATATTTAACTTTTATCATGGATAATCTGAAAAGTGGCACAAGCAACCATGATTATGTGTTTATGCCAACTGACACTTCTAACAGAGAAAATTTAAGCTGTTAGCCAAAGAAAGTGAGGGCATGAAGGTAGAAATTTCACAGTATATAGTTATTTAGGTGAAACATCTATCTTATTTCTATCATAGAAAATATGTAAAGTTTGGGAAGTTCAATTTACAAGAAAAGGGGATTCAATTTTATGCTGAGAAAACAAATATTAACTTTGGAAGTAAATTAAAAGCAAGAGAAATGCATTCTAAGCCTGATATTGAATTCTTTGTTTTCAACTTTTACAAACATTTCCATATTTATACTACCAGAATCGCGCAGCTGAAAGAACATTGTGATTTTGTTTACTTGGAATAGCGGTAGGTTCTCAACACAAGCAAAATCCTTTGGCTTTCCCTGATTGCTGTAGCAGACAAGAGCAGATCTTAAATCTCTTCACAGGAACCGGCCCCAATATCAATTCTGTTGCTGTTGACCCTTTGAGTGAAATATGCCTCTGGTTCCTGCATAATCAGTTGTCTGTTCAACAATACAATAAGAGCTATAGAAAAATAAAACACCCAATGTGATAGGGATTCTCATGAACTGAGAGACTTGAAAGAAAACTTGGTAGAAATAAGAGATGTGTGTTTCCTTGGAATGCTGGTGAAGGCTCTTCTTAAAGGCACAGGATCATCAGAAGCAAGCTCAGTTCCATAAGGAGGCCCATCCTTTCTATGGTAGTTCATCACATTTCAATGAACCGAATCCAGTCATATGGACCAGGGGTGAAATCCAGCAGGTTCTGACAGGTTCTGGAGAACCGGTAGCGGAAATGTTGAGAAGTTTGGAGAACCGGCAAATACCACCTGACTGACTGACCCCAGAGTGAGGTGGGAATGGAGATTTTGCAATATCCTTCCCCCATGAGTGGAGAGGGAATGGGGATTTTGCAGTATCCTTTCCCTGCCACGCCCACCAAGCCACACCACTCCCACCAAGCCACACCCACAGAACCGGTAATAAAAAAATTTGCATTTCACCACTGATATGGACCCTGCTAGACAACAATCCTCTTTGAGAAGAGTTAGAGCCCGCGCTACAATTTTTAACAGCAAATTGCAAAATCAGTACATTAGTAAAGAAATACTGGACAGGAAAAAAACAGTAAGTGCAACAACAACAACAACAACAACAACAACAACATAAGCCAGTAGATGAACAATGGATAAAAGCTTTTATGCATTTTGGAAACATTGCCTTCTAGAACAATTTGTAATGGCATGGATGCTCTTAGATTGAAATGTCTCTTCTATGAATAATCTGTTTTGTTGTTGTTAGTTGCAAAGTTGTGTCCGACCCATTGTGACCCCATGGACAACGTTCCTCCAGGTCTTCCTGTCCTCTACCATCCTCTGGATTCCATTTAGGCTCATGCCAACAGCTTCAGTGACTCCATCCAGCCACCTCATTCTCTGTCATCCCCTTCTTCTTTTGCCCTCAATCTTTCCCAGCATTAGACTCTTCTCCAGTGAGTCCTTCCTTCTCATTAGGTGGCCAAAGTATTTGAGTTTCATCTTCAGGATCTGGCCTTCTAAAAAGCAGTCAAAATAATCTTTAGAGAACTTTAAAATTGTGGGTTTTATTGATCGTCAACTATAATTCTGGCTGTACTCAATTCTATAATATAAGGCTAGAAAATAGTAACAAATTCTTCACAAAATCCTTCTATGGAAAAGGATTTGCTGGGGAATAGCAGAGAGCTCTGCTTCTGTGGGGAGTAGGAGCTACAACATTGTAATTAAAACAAACCTTGTGACCACATCAGAATCTAAGGCTTTTTTTTTTTTTAAATATAATATTTATTTGGAATTCTTGGAAAATTGACTTACAAATTAACAGTCATAAATATGTACATTTATTTGTTAGCAAGTCACAGGTTATATACCCTTGGAAATCTGGTCACTTGTACACTTCAGAACTGCAGTTACGCATCTCGGTTTTCTACAATGTTTGTTTTAAAAAAAAGCAAACTAAACATGCCCTTCGATTTTTCTCTTTTCTTTGGTATTTACATTACTAGGCAGATCAGTGATTTCAAAACTCTGAGGAAAATGTCAGGGAAAGTATCCAGGTCTTTACAATGTCCACATTTGCAGTTAAAACAAAAGCTTCCTTGACAGACCATCCATCAACCTATCTGGATATTTCCCTGAATAAAATTGCATGAAATTGTCCGCATGGTAAAGCCAGAAATTATAACCCAAGCACTGCTAGCTATGCTTAGATTCAGCAATGACTGGTGATGCTTGTTGAACATTTTTGGGGTGGAAAAAAGCTGTGAATATAAGTAAATCAGACAATTTCCTGTATATGCATATATCCCTTCTGCTATTCATACAGTAGAGTGAAGACTTTTCCCAGTCCTTGTTCTGTGCAAGTTGCTGAACAGTGGAAAGGTAACTATAAAATAAAATCAGAAGCATGAATTTTCCTGATGCTGCAGATGAGAAAAACTATAAGGCTATCTCAGCTGGAAAATAATAATAATATATATATAGCAAATTGATCATAAAGATCAATGAGCAAAACCAGTCAAAGTTGGTATTTATGTTTTTTCATTCTATATTTAAACAGAAGTCCAGTAATAAAAAAAAAGCAAACACTAAATTGAAAGTGGAGAAATAACATTTTTATAAAGTAACTGTTTACTTATGACAGTAATTTAAAAAATGCCAGAATTATGTAGGGCAATCTCAAGTTATTTGAATAATAGAGAAATATTATCTGTGTGCCTCATCTGTTGTCATTCTCCTAGCTTTGAGAAGCAGAATAAGAAAATCATAGCTTTTTAATAATACAATTATAATATATATTCTATAATATTATAATAATTGAGTTATCATAAAAGATAGCTGAATATATTATTAAAATGCTTGCTTATAACCACTGCTAATCTGAAATTCCAGCTCTTAAATATTATAGATTAGCAAAATGAGTACATGGGAGGCATTATATATATCCTGAAGGCCCCTGAGTGAATCGTAGAATTTATTCCTGTTCAGAGAACTTCCTGCTCAGAGATACCATCCAGTAATAATAATTCACAGCCTGGATCTAAGGAACCAATTTTAAAACCCTTAACAACATATGATTCACTCAACAACTACAGTGATTCATTTAACAACTATGGCAAAAACGATCATAAAATTGGATGTGACTCAGTTAATTGTCTTGTTTACCAACAGAAATTCTGGTCTCAATTGTGGTCGAAAGTCAAGGAGTACCTGTACAAAGTTCTATTTATATTTTGTTTTCCCTTTTTGGTTTAGAATCTTATTTTTATATTAAGAACTTTTATATAAAGACCCCATTCTTTTAACATTGTAGTATTGTGTTGGTAATGCTAGATTTTAGGTATCTTTTATATCTTATAGGTTTTGCTCTTATTACAGTACTAAAATGGTCCTAAGTCTTGTTGATGTACACTGGTTTACAATCAAAATAAAGATTTGAGTCCTTGAAATACCATTCCCCATTAATCTTAGCCTTTTTCAGCTATTAATAAACAAAACACTTAACGTGGGAGCCTTACAGAGAAACCTCTTCCCCAGTTCACAACAAGCATATCAGCGCAAGGAAAGCTGACTACAATGGCTTCCACAACCCCTGTCCAAGAACCAACGTGATTGTTGTACATGTACATTTACGGCTATTGTACGTGTACATTTATGTTGAACATCAGGATGTGGGGAGGGTTATGCAAAACACATCTTTGTCAACTACATCAGTTTTGTAATGCCTGACACGGGTAGAATAAGGAAATAACCTGGAGGGAAAGCCCAGGATTTATTCAAACATACTGGATGGCGTTGTGCCAGACATTCACTCTTAGCCCTCGGAAATAGGCAAAGAAAAACCACTTCTGAAATCTGGCCAAGAAAAGAACATAAACTTTTTCAGATAGTCACAAGGAGTAAACAATGACTCAAAGGGACAAAAATCTGTCTGTCTGTCTATCTCTCAGCCATCATGTGAAACTAGAAAAGTGGTAAAGATAAATTCCTCTTTAATAAGCTTCCTTTATATTCATTTTATATACACAGCTATAGAGACACCTTACATTCCTCATTATTCACTTAATATTAATATAGCCATAGCAGAGGGAAGAGAGAAAGACAGAAAGGGAAAGGAAGGAAAGAAGGGACGGAAGAGAAAAAAGAAAAGAAAAGAAAGGAAAGAGAAAGGAAAGGAAGGAAGGAAGGAAGGAAGGAAGGAAGGAAGGAAGGAAGGAAGAAAGAAAGACTCCTATTTTATACAATATGGCTTCATTGAATTTGTTGTTGGCACCATCTGGAAGGAGGAATAGTCTACATCGGGGTGTCAAACTCAAGGCCCAGGGACCAGATCTGGCCCGCGGGGTGCTTAGATCTGGCCTGCAGGGCTGCCCTGGAAACAGCGAAGGACCAGCCCACAGTGCCTCTTCCAGCGAAAACAGAGCTTGGAGGGGGCTCTGTGTGGCCCTCCCGAGCTCCGTTTTCATTGGAAGAGGATTGCAGGAGGCTGTCACAGCCGAAAACGGAGTTCAAGAGCTTGTTTTCGCTGGCAGAGCGCTTGGGCCTCCACAGGTGCCTCTCACATGAGTGATGTCGAGCTGGCCATGCCCAACCTGGCCATGCCCACCCCAGCCCCCCAAAGTCAAACACAACCCTGATGTGGCCCCCTATGAAATCGAGTTTGCCATCCCTGGTCTACACCATTGCAAGAAATAAACAGCCAATAGGCTTCTCTTTCTGCAGTAAGCAATAATGGCTGCAATTATGGAGGAGAATAAGCAGGGGTTTAGGTTTAGCATACTCTTTTTTTATCTTCCATAGGAAGAGTGCTTGTCTTTGTAATGAAAAATGTCTTCCTTCTCTGTCCTTTCTTTTCTTAACCCATTGTGATTCCAGTGTTGACAGTCATCAAAGATTTCCAACACTACGGCTCTGGTATCTGGCTCAGGATTAAGTGAGTCAGACAAAGAAAGCTACATGTATTTGGCATACATCAATTAATACAGCTCTCATACAGCTTGAGATGTGCAAATGATATTGCTGACCTTCACAATTCCTTAGCTGCAAGGTTCCCCCCCCCTTTTTTTTTCCTTTTTGCATACTTAAAAGATAATAGTGCATATGAACCAGGCCATATACAACCCAACCCTCAAACCAACAAAGTCCAAGTATATCTTTTAATATCTTACCACAAATATCTGAGATTTGAAAAGCCAGATTCTCTTTGCTGCTGAGAGAGATAGGAGACAGAAAGGGGAACAGGAACAAATATTCTACAAGTCACAGCATTGCCTACAGGGCATTAGATGAATTCTAGCACACCATAACCCTTTCTTCAATTTGCATTAATACTGGTGTTATATGATACACTGCTCAGCTATAATTTAAACTATATAGAGGATGCTAGATTGCAGAAGGCAAAACTGGCTCAACAATACTATATTACAGTAATAAAATCATTGAGTTTTACATATGGAGATCATTATCTTGTTCAACTTCATTCTGTGCAGGACATTATAAACATATATAAAAATATAATTAAATGCCATTAAAAAGCAAAGCAAAAACTGAAAATGGCAGCAACTAATTAACACACACACAGCTAAAAAAACTGCCCGTAAGTAAGAAAGCAAAGGACCTGCCAGTAGCATAATCCCAAATAACATCATTTATTCAACCATATAATTTTTATTCGAGACAACTGTAGTTCAAACTGTACTGATAGAATATTTGTAGCTCAGGGTTGAATTGCAGGATCCTTGGTGCTCTCTGAGCTTGGCTGTTTTCTTGCAGACGTTTCATTATCGAACAAGGTAATATCATCAGTGCCCTGATGATGTTACTTGGTTTGGTAATGAAACATTTGCAAAAAAAAAAAAAAAAAAAGCAGGGGTATACTTACTTATTCACAGACTATGTACTGACTTAGCAAATGTGCATCAACAACTTTCAATATTTTGTAGGTCAAACAAAAATAAAATCTAAATGTTATTGCTAATGCTATCAGAATGGAATGGATTAAAAACTCTTTTTTCCCCCCAGAAACATTCCTGACTTTCTTTTTTGCTCAAAGGAATTGTAAGCTTCTTAATTGCTACTAAGTTCCAGTTTATTCTGCCACTAAGAGCTGATAAAGAAAGCAGAACTCCACAGCTTGGCTCTAATAATGGTCAACGTATAAGTAACTATGCTGTATTTTTTCTACTGCTTTAACTGCCATTGATTACAGTTAAGTGTTTCTGGTTGCAAAGCCTGGACAAGTGGGAGAATGAGTACCGTAGTTACTGCCTGCTCTGTCAGCACCTGTATATTGACCTATCCTGGAAGGTAGTTCATTGTCATTTTTCTTCTTCTAGTGTTTGCATTCGACAGATCGGACTGAGACTTGCACTTTTGAATTAGATAAACAACAGAGTTGAGCTTGATCAATTTTGCATTATCACCTCAACCTTGGTGGAACTTTATTTGCTCAACTTGGCAATCCTCTTCCTTTGTGAAATAAGGCAGTTGCTAAGTTGCACACTCTGGTCAACTGTGACAGACCTGGGCTATCCTAGACCACAGAGCTGACTACAAAAAAAAAGGAAAATGACTTCAGTCAAGAAGAATGAGTCTTCCTGCCCACTTCAGTCAAATATGGTCCTCACCAAGCTGCCTTTGTTTTAAGAGTAGCCTCTATAGTGTAGGAAGTTAGCACCCACCCCTCTCCTAAAGAATGAAATATTCTAGGAAATATTAAAAAGGCAGAATATTATACCTCCCTGGATGAGAAAAGGAGAAACATGCTCTTGGAAAGCAGCCCCCACCTTTGCTAATAGCCCCAAAAAGGCTGGGTCAGCTTATCTACAACACAAAAGACCTTCACCCTCAGGACATAATAGGATTAGCCCTCTACCCATCTCACCACATGGCACCTGAGAAGATTACATCACCCAGCAAGATTCAACCAAGCCTGGGACTAAAGACAGGCTTTAGTCCCTAAAGCCTGGGGGTGGGGGTGGGGTGCAGAGATTTTTGTTACCGGTTCTCCAAACCACCCGCCACCATCGCTACCGGATCGGGCGATCCAGTCTAAACCAGGAGCATTTCACCCCTGCATTAAACCCTCTTTCCAAATAGCCGCCATGTTTCCAGTGTCTTTCTCCCCACTTAGAACTGAACCCAGATGGACATTTCTTCCAACAATATTGTGTAGCTACCTGCCACGCCCTTGAAGAAATGGTACTTTAAAGCACATGAAACTCACTCAGATCCTAGTTGATGAAACAAAATAAAGATTATACAGGAGAAGTAAAAAGTATACCAAGAAAAGCTTAGCAGCATTTGAAAGACATCTTCACTGAATCCTTAGGTACTAATGCTAATGGCCTTGAAAAAGGAACTGAGGTGAAAGACTCTATAAAGGTCTAATCTGTAAACATGGAAGCCAACCTATGTGATTGCCATGATGAATATCTTCTTCTCCTTCTCCCCCTTCCCTGCTCTCTCCTCCCCCTCCCTCTCCCTCCTTGGACGAGATGGAAAAGAGGGAGAGTGTAAGGTCAAATTCTGATACTATGGGAGCCTAGGCGAACATTTGGCCCTGCCATTATTCTTGTTTTCAACAATATGTAGGGTCTGTTGCAGTGGTGGGTTGCTCCAGGTTTGGGCGAGCTGGTAGTGGTGATGATGTGACGTCACTGAACTGGTTCTCTTTGACTGGGAGCTGGGCCCTCCCACCTGCCCCCGCATTATTCCTACCTTTATTTCTTGTTTTTTAGCCCAGATGATAAGCGCAGCAAAGTATGTGCGTGAAGAGAACCGGTGATAACACCAGTTGGAACCCACCACTGGTGTGTTGATTCAAAAAAGCATCTTTGATATGACTACTCTGTATTTACCATTGAATCAACAAAGCATTTCTTCAGAACTCTCATTTTTAATGGATTGAAGCAAAAACAAAATGACTGCTGGTCCTGCCTACATTAAATCGCTGCACATGTGAAAACATTATTCCGATCTCAATTTACATAAAAACTGAATTGTTTTGAATATTGTGCTTCTGACAATCCTGGAAGTAGTCTTACTACTCTACTCCTTAACATGGAGCAAGGATGACACCTAGTGGCCAAACAGGTATTTGAATTTTAAAATGTTCAGACATAATTTAAAGCTTTATAATTAGAAAAACTATAATGGAACTTTATTGGTGCTTTAAACCAGTATGCTTAAAACAATCAATGCCTTACTAATGAAGACATTTTTAACATTTACTTTAAAAAATCAAAGTAGCAGTGGGAAATAAAGCATTTATATTAATATCCCACCATTTAGTTTATCAAAATGACATAGTTTGAATCAATATATTGAAAAATTCATTGTTAATTTAGAAAGTAGTATACAAATGTGGTATAAAAACAACTTCTGAGTATGTACAATGTACATGGTTTTCTTTTTGGATTCAACAGAGGGACCAAAAAATATTTCTGATCCATTGCACTTCACATGTTGCCTTGATTTCCATAATTACTTCTCTGCAAAGTGATGGGAAATTATGAAATTCCCAAATATCTAGACAGTACAAAGTTGGAAAAGGCTCACACACATTTTTTTAAATCAAGCAAAATCCTCCAAATGAAAGCTTATATAATGGGTTCATTTCTCTTCTCTACCAAGCAATTTCTTTATTTTAAAATTCTCCAACTGCTTAGTCCCTGCCTTTTTTATTTTATCTGTATTGATTTACAGTCAATGGCCAGCTCTGCATCTGCCTGCATCAGGCAGGCATACCCATAAGTTGGTTAGTGCTTGCCTCTGTGAAACATTAGGCAATAGCAGATCTATCTCAATTGCATTTTGAGAATATGAAAATTATAAAGTTTTCACTCGCTCAGTGGCTGATTTTTTTAAAAAAGGTCCAAAATCCAGATTAATGTATCTGTTGTTTCAGTAAAATGTTTCTGGGCAGTACAAATTTAGATGATCATTGTTGTGTTCGGCCGAAGAACACGTGTCAAGTAAAGAGAAGCCGATTGGCTCTGCCGCTGATAGCTTTCTGGCGGGAGATTGGGGCCCTACGATTGGTTGAGCCACTGACAGCTCAAGTATAAAAGAGCTGTCAGCGACAGAGTGTTGCTCACTCACTCACTCTCTTTCTAATTCGTTGTTTTGTTGTGGTTCAGAATAAAGAGCTGTTAGATCATTAAGCCGCGTCAACTTCTTTATTGCCCATTGTTCCGAGAATTGAACAATCATAATATGGTAACAAAGAGAAATAGGAACATCTCATTGTGAGGGCTCCTTGATGCTCTCTGAGCTTGATTGTTTTCTTGCAGATGTTTCATTATCCAAACTAGGCAACATCATCAGTGTATTTCAACCCTGAGCTAAAAACATTTTCCTTTATTGACACCTCATTGTTGACAACCTAGAGGTTTTGTAAATTTTTGCAGTCAAGATAAGGTATGCTTATGCAAACCACACTTGAGGGAAATCTTATTCTTTCCTCTCCAAGCTCAGAACATCCATAGCCCACACTTGTGTATAGCTAGAGTTTAAGTTAAAACATTCCTGTTGGTGCTACTAAAGGTTGATCCACATATGGTAAACCTATGGTTCTCCAGTTGTTGAAGAACTACAGCTCCCAGTATCCCCAGGAACCATGGTGATTGATGAAGGATGCAGAAAATGTAGTTCAATAAACTCTGGAGGGCTATTTGTTTCATGATCACATAAGCAGGATTTGATTGATTGATTGATTGATTGATTGATTGATTGATTGATTGATTCAATTTATATGCTGCCCTTCTCCAGAGACTCAGGGTGGCTTACAATGTGTTAAGCAATAGCCTTCAATAGCAGGTATATATTTTTGTATATACCAGCTTAGTAGGGCTTTCGGCCCCCCTTAAGCAGTGTTCTTTTTTATACAAAGTCAGCTTATTGCCCCCACAATCCGGGTCCTCATTTTACCTACCTCGAAAGGATGGAAGGCTGAGTCAACCTTGAGCCTGGTGAGATTTGAACTTGCAGTAATTGCAGGAAGCTGGTGCTACTTAACAGCACTTTAGTCTGCTGCGCCACCAAGGCTCCTTGCTACTTCTACTTCCTTATCATAATATTATGGGAAGTTAGCCTGTCCCTATTTGCAGTAGGCAAAGTGATATTGCTAAGGGGCAGCAGTTAAATGATGATCTTAAAGAGATAAGCCTGATTAGTGCTTCTAAAGGAAATAGCAAAACTGGGAAGTGAAAAAGAAGAAAGAGTAGCAAATCAATTATTTATGGCTGCCAAGAACACTATTCAAATGGTTCTGGTATCAATAGGAGCTGAGCTTCACTCAAAGCAAAAAAATAAAATAAATTACAGAGTGTTAGGTGTGACAAAAGTTTCTTTTAATTCGATGTTACTTTTAAAACAGACCCTGGGCATCAAATATATGCAGTACCCTTGTACAAACATGAAAGGTGCTAAGATTTCTCAACATCAAAGAAACACTTCTGTTACTAAGACTAAGTGGAGTGACTGATTTCTTTGTTGACTGTACTTTACACAGTAGAAGACTGCACGAATACTGTATATAATAATTTGTTAGGGATGAAGATCTACTGCTTAGCCAACGGTTTTGTTTTCTTTCCATTTAGGAAAGAAGAGGTGAGGATGAGTTGTTTTCTCAATATAAACCTCAATATAAACTTGAACTATGTTGGAGGACACGGCATAAACGTGATTGTTTGAGTTGCTGGATTTGCAATAAAGGAAACTGTTTTAGCTCTTGACTTCTTTTTTCAGGCAGAATAATGGCATGACATCTTGTGAACATCAAACAATTTCGCTCTTTTCCATGGGCATTAAATGATTCGGATCTCCTGCGTATAAAAAGCACATCTGCATTAATGGAAAGATTGCAGGGGGCAGAAGGAGTGTGAGAAATACATTTAGCATGATTTTGGCACAGTTAGATGTATGTAGGCATAAGTGTTATATATACTGTGTGTATGCTCTTGGAACAAGATGTATCGACTAAATGCATTGCTTTGTATAAATGGCATTTTAGTTAAGGATTGTCTCTATGCAAGCACTGTATGAATTCATTCATCCCAATTCATTCTTTTGCTGCCTTTTCATCTAATAGAAGACCAGGGTAGAAAATACAACTCCATTTGTTCATATTGATCTTTAGATGGATTGTTTCCTTCCAGAGCAAAAATAATTCCTCTATGACAGAAAAATGCACAAGCTCTTTCTTCATTCTTATCTTTTCATCATTCTCTTTTCTAATACAAATAGTAACATATTCTGCTGACACTACACAGTTTATCATTTGATGAAGTGGTGCTTCATTATGAAGAAGCTCTACCTGTTTTCAAGACCTGAGGAAAACAGCTTTATCCAAACCATCTCTCGCTTCCACCTTCAAGTGTGGGTAAATTTGGAAGCAGAATTTATATCTCTCCATTTGCAGTCAGATAACCAAGAGATGTAAGAGAAAAGGAAAGTCATATCTTATCTCCATCTACTGCTACAAGAACTCAGTGTGTGATGTGATGAAAAACACACTATTTTTCTGCTCCTATCAATAATAGGCAATAGTTCAAAGAAAAAAATAGGAAGCCCTGCAGGGTCATTGAAGCAGATCTAGTATTTGAGTAGCTGTCACCCACAAGGAGAATGTGACAGAAATAAAACAGGGCATCCTCCGTGCTTCTTGTGATGCTTAATCTTGTCTTAATAATTTCTGGTTATTAATATTCTTACTAATGAATCATAATCATATTAGAATTCATAATATACCCATAATGGTCATATATTCTGACAGTCTAAATGAAAAGTGACAGAAAGCCAGAATATTTTTTTACCTTCTGCTATGAACGAATGTAATGATCTCATCTAATTTAGGCTCTTTCCAATCATTCTAAATTTAATAAGTTTTCTCTCAACTTTCAGATGACAACACTATGGTTTTCTTAAGCGATGGAGTAGCAATAAAGGAAAATCCATTACAAATGGCTCTGTAACGTATTATAGCAAGCTGAAGAACAAAGCTAATCAGTTTCCACAATATGATACTGAACATATACCTACAATATTTAAAGAGAACATAAAGGATCATTTTGAAGAGCTGAACCTTAAAGTGATTGTTAAGGATGAATGTGAAAAAAGACTGCCAAAGACCAAGAAGAAGAAAGGAAAAAAAAATCACATGTCAGAACAGTGGATATTGCCTAACACCAAGACATATAAATATCTCAGAAAGGAACTTAAAAAAGAATTTCAGAGAGCTGTTAGAAGAGACTACAAGCGGTATTACAATGACATCTCTGAATACATCAAGTATGGAAACACTCATGAAAAAACAAGGGAACTCTTCCAAAAGATTTCCAAATTCAGAAAGAGATTCCAGTCTTAAATTCATAGGCTAAAGGCTGCCAGTAGACAAAAACCAAAGGAGATCAAATAAAATGGAAGGAATATACTGAAATATTACAGAGATATCAATGTTCAATATGCCTTTGAAGATATTATCTACTTTACAAGGTACCCTAGCATTAGAAGCAGGGGTGGGCTCTACTTACCTTTACTACCGGTTCGCAACAGGATCGCATACACGCCTTGCTTCTGCATGCACACCTTGCTTCTGCGCATGCGCAGATCGTTGATGATGACATCCGGGGCGGTGGGCGGGGTCTCCTGCCGGTTTTACTACTGTTTCTTGCAAACTGGTCCAAACCAGGGGCAACCCATCACTGATTAATTTTTTTAAAAAATTTTTTTATTTAATTTGATTTATATGCCGCTCTTCTCCAGAGACTCAGGGCAGCTTACAATGTGTTAAGCAATAGCCTTCATACTTTTGTATATTTTTATAAAAAGTCAGCTTATTGCCCCCACAATCTAGGTCCTCATTTTACCTACCTTAGAAAGGATGGAAGGCTGAGTCAACCTTGAGCCTGGTGAGATTTGAACTTGCAGTAATTGCAGGCAGCTGATGTTAATAACTGTTAATAACAGTGCTTTAGTCTGCTACGCCACCAGGCTCTTAAAAATTAGAATTTTTAAATTAGAATTTGATTAGAAGAAGTAAAATCGGCACTCCAGTTATTACCAAGTACGAAACTACAGAAACTGCTGGAATACCGACAGTAATATGGCGAGTAACATAAGAAGAATCTATAAAGGTTTTAACCAAACAATGTTAGCAAATGCAGAGAACAATAACAAATTGGAAAAGGTCAGCCTGCACAACAGTACTAAAGAAAGGAGACTGTTTGACAGTACTGTATTCTAAAATGTATATGCTGGCAAAATAATACTTAGGCTCATCCAATATAGACTAGAGTCCTACAGGGAAAAGGAGTTGTTCAAGATGGTTTCAGGAAAGGCCAGAGAAAAAGAAATATTATTGTGATTCATGCTGCATAATTGTCAGAAATAAAGAATACCAAAAATAAGTCAGAATATGCTTCATTGACTATAGAAAGGCTTTTGATTGTGTTGACCATGTGAAGCTATGGAATGTGTTTTTTAAAATGGGAAATCCAGAATAACCTCATTGTCCTTATGAGAAACCCTTACACGAGGCAGGAAATCACATTATGGGTGGAACAAGATGCAACAGACTGGCTCCAGGTCAGCAAAGAAGTAAGAGAAGAACATATCTTCTCTCCTTATTTATTCCACTTATAAGTTGAGTATATATTAAGAAAAGCTGGACTGAAAGAAAATGTATCTTTAAAACTGGAGGAAGAAACATCAATAACTGGTGCAATGCTGAGATACTATTAAGATAGCTAAATATGCAAATAATCAGCAAACTCTAATAATGAAAATCAAGGATCCCAGTGAAAAAAATGGACTAAGATTGAATATAAGAAAGACCAAATGAGGTGCCATCCAACTCTACAGCAAACTGTCTGGAGCTGGGGGGCACTTTTAATTCACTGAATTAAATTTAGATTAATCAGGCTTAAAATTGACAATGAAGATACTGAAGTGATGGATAGCTTCTGCCTTTAAGACTGAACAATCAACAATAAAGAACTCAGTAATAAAGAAATCCGCCTTTTAGGATTGACGATCAACACTGAAGAAATCAGAAATCAAAAATATGCTGAAGATTAGCAATGAAGATCTAGAAAAAGATATTCAGATGCTAGGATGTGTCTACCTTTAACTTAGAGTATTGGACAGGCAATGGACTCTACAACGTGTAAGGTGGATTTGAGGAGGCAGGATAGGAGGAGTGCTGATGCTTTTGAACTTTGATGTTAAAGGAAATTCCTGAGAATACTGTGGGTAACTAAGGAAACAAAGGTATTACAGAATAATCAATCCAAAGTTCTTGTTCAAGGCTAAAATAACCAGGCTCGAATTATCATATTTTTGACACACTGTGCAAATCGCTCCATTGTGTTACATTAGGAATCCCTTATTTTTTTTAACTTTTAAAAGCATTTTTTCTACAACCTCTTCGGCCGAAAAAATGCTTTTAAAAGTAAAAAAAAAAAAGCCTCTGATGATCGCGTGGCTCAGCTGGGATTGTTCAGAGCCTTTTAAAAGCATTTTTTCTACAACCTCTTCCACTGAAGAGTTTGTAGAAAAAATGCTTTTAAAAGTAAAAAAACAGTCACATTACCCACCACCACCAAGCCACGCCCACAGAACCGGTAGTAACAAATTTTACATTTCACAACTAATCGGTAATATATTTATATTTGCTGAAATATTTAAAAGCCTACTTTTATTTGCATTTCTGATAGACTGGCTATCTTTAGCCTTTTTTTAATCGCCCAAATGTTTCCATTTTAAAAGATTAGACATTTAAAATAATATGTAAAATTACTGAATGCTAAAATGCAAATTTTTATAAAAACATGCATGTATGTTATTGCACAGTAAATTGGGAGTCACCAGCCAGCAGGAAACTAACCATTGATCATAGCAGTGTTGTGACTATTTGATGGTTTTAACAATTAACAAAATCTATGATTTTAGACATCTTTCAAAATTTGTCTCAAACTACTCTGTTCCCACTGTACCTGCACAAGCTGAACAGATTTTTTTAAAAATGTTGTGACCCTCCTGTAAGTAACTCATGACTCTGCAAGATAACAACCCACATTTGAGAAGAAACACAATGATAAAGATCCAAAAGTGCCATTATGGAAGACATTTTCCTGTGCTATTTTTTAAAACTTAGCTAAAGTCCTTATATAAAAAAGAAAAAAAGAAAATGCAAAGTTATATTGCATAATCTCTTATAAAAATTTTGTACATCTCAATATAATTGATCTAACAAAGTTTTACAAACAAAATAATGTTAAGATCTTTTGCTTGATTTCTACAATATACATCAAGGGGGATTTTTTTTTTAACTGATGCAAATCTCTGTAGCTATACAATAAATTGCTGAAATGTACATACATGCAGGACAACAATACCAAAATGTTTCACCATATTTTTGTTGAATGTTATTTCAACAAATGAAAATGACTTTTGAGGCTGTGATTAATTAAAAATCGTATTGATTATAGCTTTGTTTTGTATTTGAGTTTAGCAAAGGTCAGAAATACCTAACCAGAAATATATTATTACATATTATATGGTTCAATATTATTCAATATTATTATTGAACCAAAGATGTACAAAACAAGTGATTCAATATTTTGTATCATAAGATTCTCCTGAGTATTATTTGCCCTACAAAAATGAATACAAACTATAAATAATGCAGATCACCCATGAATTATTAATTTGTTACATATACATCATTCCCAGCTGCACAATTTAGATAAGCATTTTTTTCACTTAACTGTAAATACTTAAGAAATAGAACTGTTCACATATTTTCTTTGGAAATGGATTTGGTTGAAATTTAAGACAAAACTAACATAATTTTTCTCAGTCTCAGAACTTAAAGGGCACGTACCTTTTTTGAAATAATTTTACAAAACTAGTCTGTATACAACAGTCACAGCAGTATATGTGTATACAACAGTTTTTCTAGATACAATCTGTATACAACAGTTTTTCTAGATGTTGGTCTAGTATCAGATATCACTTAAAACAGTGCTTTATGCTAGAGCCAGAATTCATGATCTAAAACATGGCCTGAATTACCAAACACTCCAGCAAATAATGACTGAAAGAATTCTATATGGTTCGTTGGTTATCTGAAGTACAATATCCATATTCATATATCACATAACGATAAACCACATGTATCTATGGGGCAGAGAGTGGTATTGCCTACAAGGATTGGCAGCAATCCTGAACTTGTTATTTCTTGTCTTGCATATTAGCTTGTTCCTTGCGCATGGAACTTACTTTCTAAAAATGTTTTAAGAAAATGTTGGTTTTTTTTTTTTTAATGTCCTGTTTTCTGGCTTCATTATTCGTCTTTTATCTCATTTACCTTCTATCTTCTCCTAGCCAGTACGTTTCCTTTCCAACTCCATTCTCTCATTATAGAGTAGGGGTCTCCAACCTTGGCAACTTTAAGACTTGTGGACTTCAACTCCCAGAGTTCTGGGAGTTGAAGTCCACAAGTCTTAAAGTTGCCAAGGTTGGAGATCCCTGTTATAGAGTGTCACTGAGATCATGATCTTTGCAAACATTTGTTTTGCAGATATTTTTTATTATAGTACTCTGCACAGATTTGGCACTTCCATCGATATTACAAATATGATGATTAGTCACTATAATGGAATGGTCAACTAGATAAAATTCCTATACCATATCAAATTAGGGTGACCAACCTATAATCCACAGGCCACATACGGCTTCCAATTTCCAATCTGCAGCCTCCCATCATGTTGCCCCAAATTATCAATACGTATAATTGCTCTCACCACAAATTATAGCATTTATCACTAGATAAAATGTTAAAATGGAGGTACTATATCAACAAATTCACACATTGCATGTAACCACAGCTTTTGGATGTCATATTGATTTAAAAATACTGCAACCCTCAGGTCAATGCTATAATTTGGTTTGTTGGTTTAATTTGCTTGTGGCAGGGTGTTTATTTTTTTTTTATTACTGAATACATGTATACCTCACTTTTCTGCTTATATAAGCACTCTAATTGCCTTAAAATCTTAATTCAGCCCCTATGATTTGTAAACCACAATTTATGCACTGTATTGAATGAACTCTGCCAAATGTGACTTACTCAACAAACCTCAGTAACTGAGCACACCATGACCAACCAGGACTAAAGACAATATGTGATCCCAGTAAAAGTGAAAGAGGGAAGAGAGAAAGTTAGGTTGTGTTTCTTGAGGGAGGAATAATGCAGAGCCAAAAACACAGAAAATCCTGACAAGAGTAATCATTTGATCACAAGCATTTCAAAAACAACTGAAAAACTGCATAACCGAAGAAATTGAATCAGCAGTCAACCTTGAAAATATTAGAATTAATTTCTATTACAGTCAAATGTATTTTTGTTAAAACTTTTGCTAAAATAAGTGAAATAAGTTACCTTAAATTTGTCAAGTTCTGCCTTTGAACACGTTGCATGATAAGACAGCACCTGATCCAGAAAAAAAAAAGGGGGGGAGGGGAAGAAACGGTCACAGATAAGAACCTAAAAAGTTACAATCATCTTAAGCCAGGGATGTCAAACACAGGGGCCAGATCTGGCCCACAGGGTGCTTAAATCTGGCCCACGCATCCGATCTGGAAATAGCAAAGAACTGGTCTGTGATGCCTCTGGCAGCCAAAACAGGAACAGGGGGACCATGTGCAGCCTCCCCGCACCCCGTTTCAGCCAGCAGGGTTCTGCAGGAGGCATCTGTCTCATCTCCCCCCCACCCCCGGCTGGCCGACCCACAGAGGAGAACTACAATGCTGATCTGGCCCTTGAAGAAATCCAGTTTGACATCCCAGTCTTAAGCCATCAACGAAGTGAACATTATAATGGTTTATTAGTATCTCTGCAATATATATTATCCACGAAACTACTTACCCTGGTCGACCCAATTTTAAAGAAGACTAGAATGCCCATGGTTCTGCTTCTGGATTAATACACTTTCGCTACAGCTACACATACTATGCCTACTTCAGGTTTTAGGCTTCATTTGCAAGGCAAATTAATAAACAACAGAGTCATTTAAATTATTTTTGATCCTGGCAGTAGTATCAACCACCACTGCAGAGAGACATAATTGTCCGGGTAAAAGTACTCTGAAAACCTGAGGGGCTGCTGAGAGGCACCAAACTTTTTCTGTTTTTTACAAGTCTTTAAAATGTTCCCTAATAGTCTGTTTTAAAAGTTGAATTAAATGATTGAGTGATGTATGGAAACTACTCATACCAAATTAAGAAATTAGCTAACAATCTAAAAGAGCATTTTAAAAACCCTTAAATCTGTCTCACTTTGAAGGAATAAAATTGTTGATAAATAATGAGCTATTGATTTAGACATTTTACATGACACATGTATAAACCTAGGTCTTTTTTCTTCTGTTTCTTCAGACTTTTTTTTTTTTAACAAAAAGATTGTTTTCCTCACTTGTTTAATAGAGAGGAAGTCAAAGTTCAGTATATGTAACTTTTTTGTTTTCTTTTGTTTGTTTTCAATATTTATTTTTTTCCAGTCTGCTCTTCCTTTTCATTTTCTGTATGCTACATCCCTACACAGCACATCAATTCTGTACTTGTATGTATCAGCATTGTTGCCTTCCTACTGACCCCTTTCCAATTATATATAGCATCCTTCGAATCAGTCTCATAAAAAGCTTTTTTTTAAAAAAAAACCCTGAATTTTCAATAATACTTACATCAAGAGCCACAGACTGCTTTGCCCAGGACTTTTTCACTTGGTCGTACATAATAGTATTATTGATGCCCAAGCCACAAAATATAACAAAAGCCTAAAAAAAAAAGTCTAGCTTTAATATAAGTGATTTCAAAATTTAATAATACTGAATGGAATAAAGAAAGCAACATTCTGGTTACGTGCATGAATTTTTTTAAAAAAATACTGTGTGAGCTCAGAACAAAACAGTCCCACTTGAAATGCTATTGTGCTCCAGTCCTGGGAAACATTGAAAACAATGAAGTTCTTCCTTCTCAGGACTGTACAAGTATATACAGCAGCAGTTTATGCAGATATTGGCTTGTCAACTTGCATAAAGATTAGCCAAAAGTTAAAATTCCCCAAAGTGTGAAAGAAATTTGTAATTTCCTATATAGGTTTCAGGGATTCTTGTTTAGGGGGTAGGGGGAGTGCTGACTTTTCCCCCATTTATTGTGAGTTTTCTTGCAGATAGTCAGCAACTGACATCACAATTCTTATTTTTCAGTTTCAATATGTGGTTTTATCTTTCCTGGCAGCCTTGCAATATTGGCTTACAAACATATGAATGAAGAAACAAATATGCTTCTTCATACTGGAATGAGACCATTAAAGAAAGAAAGAAAGAAAAACGCTGTGCATGTACCGCTGTGCATGGAAGAAATCTTACAAGGAAAATACAAAATTGCTTTCCTACACACTGGTGCTTAAGTTTATCTTCTAAAACCTCAGCCGCTCAGAAAAAGAACAAGAATGAGTCATGCCTGTATGCTTGATTGGATGGGTAAAAAACCACCTCTTTTTACTTCAAATGCCAAAGGAACAAATACTGTACACCGCAACATCTTTTTATAGCAAAATACATCATAGACTGCATCAATATTGCACAGGAACATGAACAGAGTGCAAGCCCTCAGCAAAATTCAACACTGAGCTGAAACCAACCAGTACAGACTTTTTATATGAGTTGGGTGCCCTACAAACTTAATAAATTATGGTTGGTTGCATAGTCAGCCATATGTTTGGACCGGATTTGGTCTTTTTATCCATCTATTGAGTCCTTCCAAAGGACCTAAGATAGGCAAATATTGTTGAATAATTTTAAAGGCAGTGGTGAAATTCAGCTGGTTCTATCCGGCTTGGGCCGGCGGCGGGAGGCTCTGCCCACCCAACCAGATGTAATCACGTCCTGTTTTTGACCCTCTGCGCATCTGCAGAAGGCTCTGCACATGCGTGGAGGAGGCACGTGCATGCGTAGTGCTCACGCTTGCGCTCACATTTGCAAACCAGTAGCGAAGGTAAGTGAATTTCACCCCTGGTTAAAGGCATCATCACAGGATGTAAGCATGGACCTGACTCAGATTATTCAGGGACCGACTCATGAGGGAGGGCACACACCCGATCTTGTTTTCATCTCGGAGCAGTGGCGTGTTATGCTCGGTGGGGGGGTATTTGTCGTTTCCCCCCTGTCATGGACCGACCATCATCTCCTCTGGCTGGACTTCCAGAATGCCGCCCCACCTTGCTGGGATGCGGAACTGACCATCTGGTTCCGTCCCAGGTGCCTGATGGACCTGGAGAGGTTCCAGACGGAGCTTGGAACGATTCCTCTCTCTCACTCCCACGCCCCGGTTGAGACCCTGGAAGAGGCCTGGGGTAGGGCGGCCGCTGGCGCTCTCAACCGTGTCGTGCCTTTGAGGCCTCTGACCCACGCAGACCCCGGCTTGCTCCTTGGTATACTGAAGAGCTCCGGGGGATGAAGCGCAGGAGGAGAGGCCTAGAGAACTGTTGGAGGACTAGTCGTTCCGAATCTGACTGAGCCCAGCTAAGATTGTTCACACGGTCTTACCTGGAGGCGATGGCGGCGGCGAAGCATACATA
This sequence comes from Pituophis catenifer annectens, assembly GCF_029215685.1. Taxonomy (NCBI): domain Eukaryota; kingdom Metazoa; phylum Chordata; class Lepidosauria; order Squamata; family Colubridae; genus Pituophis; species Pituophis catenifer. Next base: position 193,449,425 of record NW_027256881.1, on the reverse strand, counting down.
TTTCTCCGCCCTCATTGCATCTGCAGATAATCGCCCGGCTGCCCTGTTTAGGGTATCCCACTCCCTCCTGTATCGGGGGGGGAGGACCCTTTGTGGGGGCAATCAGAGGAGTTTAGCCAACATCTGAGGCACAAGATCACTCAGATTCGGGACGGCTTGTACTCTGACTGGGCAGGGTCGGATAGTGGGGAGGCGGCAGGTCTTGTTGTCTGGGAAGAGTTCGATCCTGTTACCCCGGAGGAAGTGGACAGGATCATGAGGAAGCTGAGTGCGACACTTGCATACTGGACCCGTGTCCCTCCTGGCTGGTTTATGCAGCTCGGGAGGTGACACGCAGTTGGATCCAGGCAGTGATAACGGCATCCTTGAAGGAGGTGGTGGTTAGGCCCCTCCTTAAGAAACCTGCCTTGGATCCAACCATTTTGGATTTTCATCCGGTCTCCAACTTTCGTCCGGTCTCCAACCTTCGTTTTTTGGCGAAGGTTGTTGAGAGCGTGGTGGCACGTCAGTTTCTGGTGGCCCTGGATGAAGCAGATTACCTAGATCCATGCCAATTGGGTTACAGGCCCAGTTACAGCACTGAGACGGCATGGGTCGCACTGGTGGATGATCTCTGGAGGGTTTGGGACGGGGATCATTCCTCTGTCCTGGTCCTATTAGATCTCTTGGTGGCTTTTGATACCATCGACCATGGTATCATGCTGCGGCACCGTTTTACGGTGATTCGCCTCCTACCTCTCGGGTCGTACGCAAGCAGTGTTGGCAGGGGGGCAGAGGTCGGCCATGAGGCCCCACTTGTGGGGTGCCCCAGGAGTCGGTCCTCTCGCCCCTTCTGTTCACATTTACATGAAGCCCCTGGGAGAGATCATCTGTGATTTTGGGGTGAGGTATCATCAGTACGCTGATGATACCCAACTTTTTATATCCACTCCGAACCAGCCCAGTGATGCCCTCGACATGATGTCCCAGTGCCTGGAAGCGGTACAGATCTGGATGGGGAGTAACAGGCTTCGATTCAACCTGGCCAAGACCAAGTGCCTGTGGATACCGGCATCTCGGGCCAAGCAAGAAGTCCCAACGCTGTCTATTGGGGGCGAGGTGTTGCCCCCCGTAGACAAGGCGCGCAACTTGGGCATCCTCTTGGATTCACGGCTGAGTTTGGAGGGTCATATCACGGCGGTGACCAGGGGGGCGTTTGCCCAGGTTTGCCTGGTGCACCAGTTGCGCCCATACTTGGACTGAGATGCCCTACACACAGTCACTCATGCGCTAGTCACCTCCCGGATCGACTACTGCAATCCTCTCTACCTGGAGATGCCCATGAAGACCACCCAGAGGATTCAGCTGGTACAGAATGTGGCCACACGGGTTATTGCGGGAGGGACCTGATACTCCCATATTACACCACTCCTGCGCGGCTTGCATTGGTTGATGGTTGCCCTCCAGGTGAGATTCAAGGTGCTGGTGTTAACCTATAAAGCCCTTCATGGCTTAGGCCCAGGTTATTTGTCGGACCACCTGCAACCAGCGTCAACTTCCCATCGCCCAGTGCGCTCTCACAGAGAGGGCCTACTTAGGGTGCCGTCGGCTAGACAATGTTGGCTGGCAACCCCCAGGGGTAGAGCCTTCTCTGTGAGCACCCCTACCCTCTGGAATCAACTTCCCTTGGGGCTCCGGTTGGCCCCTGACCTTCGCACCTTCCGCCGTGAATTGAAAACCTGGCTATTTATGTCCCCCGGCCTGGACTGATGGGGTAGTATATTTTAAATTCTTAAAAACTTTTTATTCTTCTGTGTATACTTGTTGTTTTTTAACAGTCGCTTTGTCAATTGTCGTTGTGAGCCACCCTGAGTCCTTGGAGATAGGGCGGCATACAAATTTTATAAATAAATAAAATAAATAAATTTCTAAATGCATTTGCCTTTCTTATTATGGTTTGTTGCACGATCAGCCAGCTGTTCAGACTGGATTTGGCATTTTGAATCTTATTATATACATGTGCAATATAAAATCATCACTGTGAGTTCTTCAGTTAGTGTTGGCCTTCATAAGGATTGGTCTTTCACAAGATCCCAGGTTGTTACAATACAGTATACTGGCATAGTATATTTGCATAACCAAGCAGTTTGGCCTATTATAATTGACAAGTGGGAATTTTGTCAATTTTAAATTAAAAAAATAAATAAAAATTAAATGTGATTTATTTAATTTAATAGTTTAAATAATTTACGTTTAAATTTTAAAATGGGAACATTATTATTATTGTTGTTGGTCACATAGTCAGCCAGATGTTTAGATTGGATTTGGCATTTTTATCCACCTATCAAGTCCTTCCCAAGAATCTGTTGTTTGTTTGATGGGGTTAAAGGCATTGTCCCAGGATGTAAAGCTCCTATTTCCAATTGAATGACTGTGATTTTGTTAACATGGATGGCATTCAAGTAGAGCTCCAGATGCTTAAGGATTGCATCCAAGGGACCTATTACTATTGGCACTATCTTGCCTTTCTTTTGCAACACTTGTTTTACTCTTGTTTACAGGTCTTTGTATTTTGTGATTGTTCTCGAGCTCTTCCTCTTCTATTCTGCTTTGTCCAGGTCCTATATCCAATTTTTTTTGTCTTTCTTATCAACAATTGATAAATCTGGGACATTATGTTGTAGGTACTGAATTCTAAAGTCTCCGAGCACTCTAGTCTCTTCATTTTCCTTTGTATGTTTTTCTACCCTATTGATTATGGATCTTTCAGAGAACCTTTAAAAACAAAGATGTACTATATTTTTAAAGGTATCCCAAACTTAATAGAATCACAGTTGGAAATGACTTTGGAGGTCTTCTAGTCCAACCTCCTGCTAAAGCAGGAAACCCTATACCATTTCAGGCTGTCCAATCTCTTCTTAAAAACCTCCAGTCTTGGAGCATTCACAACTTCTGGAGGCAAGTCATTCCACTGGTTAATTGTTCTATCAGGAAATTTCTCCTTAGTTCTAGGTTGCTTCTCTCCACGGTTAGTTTCCATCCATTGTTTCTTGTCTTGTTTTCAGATGCTTTGGAGACTAGGTTGACCCTCCCTTTGTGGCAGCCCCTCAAATATTGGAACACTGCTATCATATCACACCTAGTCCTTCCTTTCACTAAAGTAAACATGCCCAATGGAAGTCACCCCATGCTCAATACTCAATTGGGTGGATAAATCAGCAATGCTGCAACACAAGATTGTGGACCAGGCTTGTTGATCACACTAAGGTATATGGACCTTGGTTAAACCTATCCCTGCGTCTTTGCTACACTCTCAGATTGATGAAAAATGCTGGATTTTCACACACACCCAGGTACGCAATGGGAAAGCAGTTATTTTCTGCAGAGAAACCAGGAGTCACCAAGATTCATTCACTTACTTACATTTCTACATCTCCAGCACACAAGAGCATGCATAGTGCATACTATACCTGAATTTAAGAAGGCAATTGTATTAGTATTGTTTGCATACCTAGCTTCACTCTTCGGAGCATCTCTCACCTACAGCAGTCAAAGCCAAAATGGCTTCCTCAGTTCCCCCTGTGCCCCTAAGGGCTACTGCTTCACACCAAAGCTCAGTCTTTCACATCATCCATGACAAATCCCTAGCGATTTACCGTCTCAGGCTGCAAAAATCAAAGTGAATTTTGAATTGCAGTAGGGGAAACAACATTCCAATTGGAAGAAGCAAAACAAAATTCTGGATCTTTACAGACCACCAAGAAGACTGCTTAAAAAAAGGCACATTTTATTCAGTAGTTGAATTCCAAAGAGGCATGTTTTATTCTGAGCGTGATTGTTTTTCACGCTGCTGGATCCTGTTAATCACTCTCTGGGCCACTTTTTCTGGAGCACTTGAGGAAAAAGTTGGACATGGTGGAAAAAAAGAGATCGACCAGGAATAACGAAAAGAGTAGAATTAAAAAATACCTTTTCATTTAAAACCTGTGAGTAAACATTAGATAAATCCTAAAATGTTATTCTATAGTAAGCAATTTAATTTGAGGTACTGTAAAGATTTATAAAGCAATATCACAAGGAACAGTATTTATATTATAAAGCAGATGTAAGAAAAAATAAGACTATGTGCAATTGCAAATACTGATGGAATTATTACATTGTAAGTATTTCATATGCAACATAATTTATTTGAAAACCAAAATGGAAGAGCAAATTTTGGTGTGTTTTCAGAATAGCAGATTCAATCTTCCACTTTAATTTTACTATTTAATTGTCTGATTATCACTCATACGAATGCTGAAGCAGACTACAGCAGCACAGGTTCTAAAGATATCTGCCACCACTAATATACAGGTGGTCCTCAATTTACAACAGTTCATTTAGTGACCGTTCAAAGTTACATTACTAAGGAAAGTGACTTTTTTACACTTATGGCTGCTGTAGCATCCCCATGGTTACATGATTTACATTCAGATGCTTGACAACTGATTCACATTTATGACGGTTGCAGTGTTTTGGAATCATGTGATCGCCTTTGCGACCTTCTGACAAGCAAAGTCAATAGGCGTCTGAGGTGGCTTGGGAGCTGATGGCTTCCATGACGGCTATGGACCTGACCCAGCTAATTCATGGCCCTACGCACATGGGGGGAAACACACTGGACTTGGTTTTTGTCTCTGGACAGTGGCTGAGTAATCTCGAGATAGGGGATATAGTCATCGAGCCCTTGTCATGGTCGGATCACTCTCTCCTTTGCCTTGACCTTCGAACTGCTGCACCCCACCGCAGGGAGACGGAACCGATAAGATGGTACCGCCCCAGGCGCCTGATAGAACCTAACAGGTTGCAGATGGAGCTTGGGCCAATCCCCGAGGTTCTGGCTCATGCCTCGACTGGAGACCTAGTGGCCGCCTGGGACAGGGCGGCCGCTGGAGCTCTGGATCGAGTCGTGCCTTTGCAGCCTCTGACCCAGCGCCGATCTCACCTGGCTCCTTGGTTCACCGAGGAGCTGAGGGAGATGAAGCGCCAGAAAAGATGCCTAGAGAGTAGTTGGAGGGCCAGTCTTTCTGAATCTGACCGGACACTGGTAAGATCTCATATTAAAAATTACCTAGTGGCGATAAAAGCAGCAAAATGTACTCATTTTGCTGCTCTTATTGCATCATCAGATAATCGCCCGGCCGCCCTGTTTAGGGTACCCGCTCCCTGCTCCACCAGGAAGCGCGGGAGGACCCCTTGGAGGGAAGAGCCGAGGATTTTGTTCAGTATCTGTATGACAAAATCACTCAGATTCGGGAGGATCTGGACTCCGACTGGGTAGATCCAGAGAGGGTGACGGAGGCAGGTCTTGAGAATGTTATCTGGGATGAGTTTGATCCTGTGACCCCTGATGACGTGGACAGAATTATGAGTAGACTGAACGTGACCACATGTTTGTTGGACCCATGTCCCTCCTGGTTAGTGCTGGCTTCCCGGGAGGTGACGTGAGGCTGGCTCCAGGGGATTATAAATGCTTCATTGGGCGAGGATGTCTTCCCCGCCGCCCTGAAGGAGGCAGTGGTGAGGCCTCTCCTCAAGAAGCCTTCCCTGGAGCCGGCAGTATTGGCTAATTATCATCCAGTCTCCAACATTCGCTTCATGGCGAAGGTTGTTGAGAGTGTGGTTGCGCGACAGCTTCCCCAGTACCTGGATGAAACGATGTATCTGGATCCATTCCAGTCGGGCTTCAGGCCTGGGTACAGCACAGAAACGGCATTGGTCGCGTTGGTTGATGATCTCTGGAGGGCTCGGGACAGGGGTTGCTCCTCTGTCCTGGTCCTGTTAGATCTCTCAGTGGCTTTTGATACCATCAAAATCGGTATTTTGATACCGATGCACCATGGTATCATGCTGCACCAGTTGGAAGAGTTGGGGATGGGAGGCACCGTACTACGGTGGTTCTCCTCCTTTCTCTCTGACCAGTTGCAGTCTGTGTTGACAGGGGGGCAGAGGTCGACCCTGAGGCCCCTCATATGTGGGGTGCCACAAGGATCGGTCCTCTCGCCCCTTTTGTTCAACATTTATGTAAAGCCGCTGGGCGAGATCATACATGGTTTTGGGGTGAAGTACCACCAGTATGCTGATGACACCCAGCTGTACATCTCCACCCCAGACCACCCCAACGATTCCCTTGAAGTGATGTCCCGGTGCCTGGAGGCCGTATGGATCTGGATGGGGAGAAACAGGCTCAGGCTCAACACATCCAAGACCGAGTGGCTGTGGTTTCCGACGTCCCGATATAGTCAGCTGGTGCCATCGCTGACTATTGGGGGCGAATCATTGGTCCCCACAGAAAGGGCTCACAACTTGTGTGTCCTCCTGGATTCATGGCTGTCTTTAGAAGAGCACTTGACGACCATGACCGGGAGGATTTTTCATCAGGTTCGCCTGATCCGCCAGTTGCGTCCCTTTCTAGATCGGGACTCCCTACGCACAGTCACTCATGCCCTCGTCACCTCCCGTCTGGACTATTGTAATGCTCTCTACATGGGGCTCCCCTTGAGGAGCACTTGGAGGCTCCAACTGGCGCAAAGTGCGGCCACGTGGGTGGTTATGGGAGCAACATGGCGTTCCCATGTAACACCTCTCCTGCGCGAGCTGCACTGGCTCCTGGTGGTCTTCCGGGTGTGCTTCAAGGTTTTGGTTATCACCTTTAGAGCGCTCCATGGCTTAGGACCTGGTTATCTATGGGACCGCCTGCTACCACCAATAGCCTCCCACCGGCCAGTACGCTCCCATAGAGAAGGGCTCCTCCGGGTGCCATTGGCCAAACAATGTCGACTGGCGGCCCCTAGGGGGAGAGCCTTCTCTGTGGGGGCACCTACGATCTGGAACGAGCTCCCCCCAGAGATACGGAGGATCCTGGATCTGCGCACCTTCCGTCGCGCGCTCAAGACTTTCTTATTTCATCAAGCTGGCCTGGCCTAAATCTTTTTCCCTTTTAAATGTAAATTTTAATTTGTTTTTAAATTATTGGGTATTTTAAATTTGTCTCAGCCAAATTATTTAATTCGTTTTTATTCTATTTTAAATTTTTGTATTTATGTGTTTTATTCTGTGGCTGTTCAGCGCCCTGAGTCCTTCGGGAGTAGGGCAGTATATAAATCCAATAAAATAAATAAATAAATAAATAAATAAATAAATAAATAAATAAATAAATGGGGAAACCCAATTCACTTAACAACCATGTTGCTAATTTAACAACTACTGTGATTCACTTAACAAATGTGGCAAGAAAAATTGTAAAATGGGGCAAAACTCACTTAAGAAAACATAAATTTTAGGTTCGATTGTGGTTGTAAGTCGAGGACTACCTGTACTGAAATCAGTACCTGTACTGATAACCCAAGTTGATTCTATTAATTTTTTTTTACTTGCAACAAACTTTATAGGAAGGTGTCTTCTATAGAAATATATATACTGCACTGAATATTGTAATTAAACTGCATCAATTTGACATTTCTTACCTCAAAGAGTCGCTGATCAGCATCATCAAAAGGTTTTCCATCAAGTCTATTCAGCACCTGAGCAACCCCTTTACAAAGAATCCACATACATAATTAATTTTATATTTTAAAGGAAACTCTGTATTTACAATGATAAGCATATATATAAATAAATTAATGAAGGAGAAATGCCACAAAACAAGAACTCAAAATTCAAAAACCACAAAGCATTATTACTTGCATTATGAATGATAAATGCAATTATACCAACAGCATCTGATACTGAATTACTAATATATTCATCAAAGCTTGAATTCAGCTAAGTGAAACAACTCAAAATAGTAGCTTTTCTCCTTCCATGCTGGCTGAATTAGATTTAGCTCTGAGTGTCGGGCTTCGTGTCAACTTATTGTACAAATATTCTTTGTGTATCTCATTTTTAACATAATGAATTCCTTGAGACAGTAAATTATAATTAATTTGGAAGCACAGCAATCTGTTGGTTGCCAATCTTCTTTTCTTTCTAATCCTTCCTTCACTTGCTGGATCAGTACTTCAGAATTAGACTTTTGTTTATTTTTTTTCAAGCAGGGTTTAATTTAATTTTAATTTATTACTACCACTAATAATTAATAAATTACTAAAACAGCCAACAGTAAAGTTTTGTTACAGTTCTATTGTTTGTGTTCACATCTTTTATACCATTTTATATGGAAATGGACAATATCAATATAAATTTAATTTGCAAATCTACAAAAGAAAGTTACTTATTATTACAATACTATTACAGTAATTAATTGATAGTGAACTATATCATATCAATACATTAACACATGTTTTACATTTAAAAAGTATTTTTAGTATTTACCAATTATTTGGTGACTGTTATTCCATATTGGTACACAGAGTACAGATCTTATGTGAAAGCCAGACATCTGATCAACCTAAATTAAAAAAAAACTTCATCAACTACCATAACATATGATTTAGTCTTAATCCAAAAGGTATACAGGTAGTCCTTGACTTAGGACCTCACTTGGGACTGCAACATCCATCACTAAGTGAGATGGTTATTAATAGAGTTGCAGCTGATTTACAACCTTTTTTTCTGCAGTCATTAAGCGAGTCATGGACTCATTAAGCAAATCCAGTTTTCCCCATTAACTTTGCTTGTTGGAAGCTGCCTGGGAAGGTCACAAATGATGATCATGTGACCGTGGGACACTACATCATCCTAAATACATGCTGGTTGCCAAGTGCCAAATTTTGATCATGTTACAACGAAAGTGCTGTGACAGTTGTAAGTGTGAGGATCAGTTGTAATTCATTTTTTTCAGCACCATCTTAATTTTGAACAGTTGCTAAATAAATGGTCGTAAATTGAGAACTACCTGTATCATCATTCCCTTGCATATTTGAAAAAAAAAGAATTTGAAATGATAACACAATTACATGAACACTAGACAAAATGATATGTATCAATGCATCTTAATTGAACACATCTCAGTTGTACTGAAAAGCTTTTCTTCCTGAATTTTGGTGATCCTTTTTTTAATCTTTGTATTTTAATAGTCTTTTCATCATTTTCATCATTTTAAGCAATAATATGTGGTATATGGAGTTCAACATGTTATTTTTGCTTAGCTGTAAATGAAGTAGTTGCTGGACCCGTTACTAACAAATGTTATAAATAAGTTTCCAAAATGGTAAAGACATTTCAGAAATAAAATGCATAATAATTTTACTTGCAATTCAAGCAGTGCAGGAAAGGAACAGAAACAAAATCTGATGGCAAATCCCAGTTCTTAGCTTTCTTGTATTTTAATGAGATTTTATTTTAATAATAAAGACATTTTGTCTTCAATAATCATTTTTCCTGAAAATTGACTTTGGAGATTAAATATTAAATAGCAAGACAATCCCATCAAGAATTAATTATTGCTTCCTCTGCCTCATAAAAACAATATTCCTTCTCTAAATAAGTTGACAGCAGTTTTATTAATGCACTCTTTAAGAAAATGTAAAACAAAAATTAATCAGCTGCATTACATATTAATCAAAAAAGCATATGTGAAATTGTAACTCTACATTCAGTAAGAATATTGTATGCTTTATTTCAGCATGCCTTTTGGCAGGAAATATTGCCTAGGCATTAATGACACTTTCTCAATGACTGAATTAATTACCTCCAGTAGTTTTCTCTGTAAAATGTTCTGAGCATTTATATTTCAAATATAATAAAAAAAAATCTATTATGAAGGCTTTTAGAGACATTCCTTGACAGACTTCCTATAAACAGAAGATTTTGTAAAAATGTCACTTTTGCTCTTTTAGCTTTGTATGGATTGAACTGCTGTAAATTTTCACCTAATTCTGCATCAGGCTCCCACCCACAAAAACACTCAAATTAAACCATTTTAGAGCTCTTTGAATAAAGTAAAGGAATTAAGAATGCCATAATTGTAGGAAATTTTGGTACCTGCGGCATCTACTGTCAATTGTGATCTGATATTTCCAGAAAGTACTGAAGGTTAAGAAACTGTGTAATGGAGCAAAACTTTAACAGACTGATTTGAATTAACCAGGCAATTATTTCAATACAAAGATCCAATGCTTATTCTAAAAATGACTAAATCAAATGGAGAAAAGATGCACTCAGAAGGCAAATCTTCAAAAGTATTGTGAATGGGTGGCAGGCAAAGGGTCAAGAGGCAATCACGACCATGCAATTGAAGCCCCATCCCATGTAATATGTGTGGAAGTTCAATACATATGCAGAAGGGATGTGGCTTCAAATATGTGGTTATAGGGACCGGGTTTTTTTTTAACACACCATGAGGATGTTTCTATAAATCTTGTAATTTCTTCCAGGTCTGTGATCAGATCATAAAAGGTACATTCAGCTATCATTACATTTGATAAATATGATTAGCTATTAAAAAGCTCTCCAAAATTTTGACTACCAAAAGAATATAGAAAGGGATACTTATATAAGTCAAAAATGTCTTACTTCTGCATCAAAGCGAGGATCTTGATATGCATCACTGTTGTTCACTGGAAGACCAGTGGAAGCTACAAGTTCAGCAATGCTATTATTTACTAGCCAGTCTGAATAAGATGCTGATGGTTTCTCCAAATTGTCTCTGAAACTATTAAAAAGAGCAAGGGAAGAAAGAACGTAGTCACTATTGGTTCAAGATCCACTTTAATATATAGAAACCATCATCTTGTTTCAGAGTAACCTTCAAAATTTCAGAGCAGTTTAATTGCATTTAGATAATAAAAAATGAGCAGATTTATTTGCCCTCGGTATTTATATCTGTACACAACTGGGGGAAATTGTTAGAGTGACACAGAAAAAATGATTTGCGTTTTCCTTTAGTTATGCCTTTTACTCTATTTTGTAGCACATTGTCATCATTATTCGATATGGCCTATTGGCTAATCAATAAATAATAATAATTACAACTAGGTCTTGGGAAGAACTCACTGCATATAAGGGCCAACAACAGCTAAAGAACCAGCAGCTATGACTTCACATTATTGTGAACAAATAATAATAATATTTATGGGATTTCCAAATACAGGAATGAAGGCAAAAAGACATGTCCCAGGATAATGTTGCAGGATCCAATCTAGGTTGGTCACCAGGACCAGAGGTTTAGTCTTCTTTCAGACTCATGCCGGAGACCATCCTCAGGGAACTTGTCTCCAGCAGAGTGTGTGCTTGGGCTATTCTGTGTGGTGCCTGTTGTATGTGGCTTTTTAGATTTTGATTGGTGTGTTGATGCTGGCTTATTAAGTCGTTGGCTGTTGTTTCCTTGTGCTGCCAGGCCCTCGCCTCCCAAGTACTTGATAAGCTGCTGGTAAATCAGCACTCCTGTTGACTGAGGAGGGATTCATTTCCCAGGCTTCAATCATGTCCCTTGGCTGTTTTTGTGCCTGTTCATCCAACAATCTTTGTAGCTGCAAAATTGAATATATGTCCTTGTTCACTGCAATGTGAGAGAGCAGATACAATATTCTGCCTCTATAACTCATTCCCTCGAATCAGTCACATATCTCAAGCAAGCTTGAAGTAAAATTCTTAAATGTTGGTTATGCTTTAAGATTTATTTCATCTCTCTTTCGCTTCTATTGCTCTTAAAAGCATAGTTTTCTAGAGTCCGCAGGCATCTGTTTTCTGCCTGCCACTTATTCCATTTTGCAGCTCATATTTCTTCCAGACAAGGCTAGAAATAAATCTTTGAATGATTTACATGAAACATTTGTATTTGGTAAACACATCTCCCCAGCAATGTTGATTAGTCACCATCAAGGGAAGAAACTGTCCATTCCAAAAGCAATCTGTCCTTTGTTGGGTGGGGGAAGGCACTTAGAATTTGTTTTTGCTTCTCTTTAAACCTTTATTTCTCTTTTTGCTATTATTTACCTTGGCTAAATATAATGCCATCAGGAGTGTCCTTAGTCCTGACTCAAATATGTTGTATCCTGATAATTTGATTTCTTGGAACCAGTTAATAAAGATTTACTTTGTCTATCTCCCACAGAGAGGGTCTCCTCAGGGTGCCGTCGGCCAAGCAATGTCGACTGACGACCCCCAGGGGGAGAGCCTTCTCTGTGGGAGCACCCGCCCTCTGGAACGAGCTACCCCCAGGAATACGACTGATCCCGGACCTCCGTACTTTCTGTCGAGCTTTGAAAACCTTCCTATTTCAGCAAGCCGGGCTGGCTTAAAATTTTAATGGGTTATTTTATGGACAAAGGGTTTTAAATTTTTGGGAAGCCAATTTGATTTAATTTTGTTTTAATTCATCTTAAGTTTTATATTGTATGTATTTTAATTTTGGCTGTTCACCGCCCTGAGTCCTTCGGGAGAAGGGCGGTATACAAATTTAATAAACCTAACCTAACCTAACCTAACCTAACCTAACCTAACCTAACCTAACCTAACCTAACCTATTCCTGATTTCTTTAAATTGTTTTCTGTCTTGGTATCACCTTTTTATTTATCTCATTGAAAAAAAGTAATGATTTTATAGTTACGCAGAGGCAAAGATTGTTGTTGGAACACGCATACATTTATTCTAATGTTAGTTTACTTTTCTTTCCTATTCTCATATTGTTTATTTGTTGTTTTATTACAAAATATTAACTCAGAACTGATTGATGGTGGGTCTTTTTTTCTCTTTCCCATGTGTAAAACTAATATTCTTTTTATAATCCTTCATTTTTATTTAAACCAATTGTAGCTCTAGAACTTACTAATAAAAGGAACTTGTTTCCATATTTATCATGCTGCAGTAGTGAGATTTGTGAAGATTGAGTACACTTTTACAATAGTGCAGCATATTTTGAGTTGAAAGGTAGGATGACAGACAGGTATAACATTTACAGGCAAGAGCGAGCCAGGACCTGTTTTTCGGGCCTTGTCTAATAATGAAATTCATGGAGGTCAATCATACAGCTGTATTTCACAGCAGTAAGATTTGACTGGCAGACCAGAAGGAGCAAATCCAACTATAAACTGAGCATTTATGAAACCCAGGCCAATTGCCAGTCAGACTTGCTGGATCTGAGATGCTTTCTTTATGGAATTTGGCTTTTCCTTTAAAACCCCATCAATAAACTCAAGTTCATAAACTAAACTATATCCTTTGCTTTTCAAATAAAGACCTCAGAAATCCATATTTGGATAAAATATTACTGAAAACAAAACTAGTCTCAAAAATAACATAAAAGATGCATTTACAGTTTTCTCTAGGCACCTCTTCACTCTATCCTGAAATCTTCCGTCATTCCCTCACAATCTCTAAATAAAGGAAAGAATAACTAGGAAGAAAATATATTATGTTCTGTTGTTCCATTTTATAGACCCTGTAAAAGAGGACTCCAAATTTGTTTTTCCCCCAACGATTTTATTTTCATGATTGATTGCTCTACATAACAAACTCAAGGATTACTGCGTATTACTACAGAAATGCAGAAATAACATGAATGTCAAATGTTTCCTATACAAACTATACAAGAAAGATTCCAATAACCAAATTCAGAAGACATCAGAATCCCTAATAAGTCTAGCTAGAATCTCTGTTGGGAAAAAAAAGTAAGGAAAACAGAAAGAGACACATGGAAAAAGGGTGATTAGGGGAAACATTACATGGTCAAGGCAAATTTTTCAGGTTCAACACTATTTTGCAGACAAGAAAATGTTTTTTATGTTACAGAGAATAGCAGCCCATGGTTCTCAGCTTGTGTTCCAAGAACAGTATCTATGTCAAATTTAGTTCTGGACTTTTATTTCTACATAAAAGTTAGAACCAAATGTAGATGCTAAAAGTTCTTGGGAATTATATAAATCAAGCTTCATATTACAACAATATCAAAAATTCCCAAATTTCAATGAACCTCTAGATCTGCACCTTTTATTTTATAGTAAACATATCTTTATTTCTTCCCAATGCTTTCCCTGTAATATGTTGTGCATTAGATACAGAGACCTTACATAATAACATGGCCAAATAAGTATTAGAAGTATTTTAAGTGTTAAAAAAACCTGGATTTATTTTTTAAAGAGGTTATTTAATTATTACCCATTTTGTCATTAAGCTACTCCGCTATTTAAGCTGCAGCGGGATGGGAGGAGAGAAGAAACAGCCCAAAGTTTTAAACTATCATGAAAATGTTTGCACAGCTAAATACTATGTTCACTGCTAAAACTTAAATAGAAATAACCCAAAAATGCACAAAAGTTGGCTGGAAGGAAGAAGATTGTATAACTCTTCAATAATCACATCAATCAACCTATCAATACGGTGAAAGCATCTTCAATTTGTTGAAGCTAACTAACATGGATGTGATTAATAAACTGGATGATGACCATATGGAATGCCCTTGGCAGAAAGAGACTTAATCAAATCTTTTAGTCTGCTAATTATGCTAAAATAACATTCCATATAATCATGCCACAGTTTTGCAACTGTTTCCCACATAACAGAAATGCAACCAATTATACCATCTGAGGAAGAATAATATTTTGTCTTCTACAACATATTAAGGGCATAAAATATATAATATCTTTACAACAGTAGAACAAAAGTGAAGGAAAGTATGACAGCTGGGTTAACAAATGAAAAAGTGTGCAAATAATTAATTAAATAAAAGGACCTCTTATTTGGATTTATAGAATGAAGGTGAACTTGAAAGAGCTTTTCACAGACAGAATTTTGTCCTATAATCTAGGTTTATTCCTAAAAAGAAGATTAATTATAAAAGAATAAAATCTAACCTATTTTCTGTATCAGCAATGCACTTTGGAGACATCAATTCAAAGGACTTGGTAAATTTTACCTCCTGTCAAGATAAAACATGTGTAAATATCATAAATTGCAAATTTATTATACAACATTAGAAAAATACATAATCACATTATAAAAAATAAATATGTGCCCTATTTATACTCAAAGCATAAATCACATTCTTTTAATCCTACTACATAATAAAGAATTAACTGAATCCTTATATACTGTGAAATTATTACTAATCCGGCCTAGAAAACAGGAGCCCGTGAGTCCAGTCCTGCCTTTGGGAAGAAAGCCAGTTGGATGACTTTGAGTCAGTCACTCTTTCTCTCAACCCAACCCTCCTCAGGATTATTATTTATATCTCCCACCTCAAGTTACTTATAAAGTAATAAAGGTGAGATAAAAATGTAATGAATGGAATGGAATGGAATGGAATGGAATGGAATAGGATAGGATAGGATAGGATAGGATAGGATAGGATAGGATAGGATAGGATAGGATAGGATAGGATAGGAATAGGAATAGGAATAGGAATAGGAATAGGAATAGGAATAGGAATAGGAATAATTATTCCAAAATATGATTTCAAGGTCACCAAGTTGTTTTTAAGTATTGTTTTTGTTACTTGAGGACCTCCATGTAATGTGAACAGTGAAATATTTTATAGTTTATAGTTTGGAGTACTGAGTGAACATTTAGGGCTACATGGGGCTGCCTTGAAGACCATGCAGAAGCTTTAAACAGCTAAGGAAGCACAGTTATGGGCATGTCTCAATATGTCTATGTGACACCCTTGCTTTGCAAGCTGCATTGGTTGCCAGTTTGCTTCTGGGTGCAATCAAAGTGCTGGTTATGACCTATAAAGCCTTATACTGCATAGGGCCTATTTATTAGAAGGGCCACCTATGTCCCATGGTATCTGCATGGCCAATTTGAACTGACAATATTAGTGCATTTCAGGTTCTTTCAAATAAACAAGGTCATCTATCAGGACCCAAAAAACACAATTTCTCTGTCACAGTGCCTGACACCTGGAATGAAAATGTAGGATCCAATTTGGGTTGATCTCCGGACCAGAGGCTTAGTCTTCTGAGCTTTCGGACTCATGCTAGAACTCATCTTCAGGGAACTTCTCTCTCACCGGAATATGTACACCAACCCAGATTGGATCCTACAACATTATCCTGGGAGACGTATATTTGCCTTCATTTGTGGAATGAAATTCCCTCAGATCTGAATGTCTCCCACCCTGTTGTCTTGCCAAAGGCCTATAAAGGCCTGGCTTTTCTCCCAGGCCTTGGGCTAGAGTGCTGGAGTACCATTTGCAAGATGTTAGTTACTGGTGGGATTTTTGGGGGTTTGCTGTTTTGGTCTTCTTTCTTGGTTTCTATTAAATTGCTTTTATATTGTTTAGTGTAGTGTGTACCAAATACATAAATAAATTTGGTACACAACATTTGGTGAACCCAAATGTTAGACTATCAGTGTATCAAATTCAATATTGTTTAAACTAATCTGAAGTAGCTCTTAAGGTACCAATCAGAAAATTACCAATCAGATATGCCAGGAATTGTAATCTGCAATGTTATGTACATCCTGACATTGAACTATGACTACACTGACCATATTTGCTGGAAAAAAACAAAGGACAAACCTGAAAAGGGGGCAAATCTGAAAGAGGTTCATAAGGATCAAAACAAAATAATTTATAACAAAGGAAAACTCAAGAGCAAAACAAAAAAAACCCCAAAAAACTAAAGGACAGCTTTCTGAAATAAAGGCGTATCCTTTATAATATAGATTTATGGTCATTCTAAATATGATCCTTTCCCAAAGCTCAGTAAAAGAAAGGTTGTCCATTACTTTCAGTGGATTATATATTCAAAGGTCAAGGATCTAATTGGTTGAATAATAAGCTACAATGCCTTCAAAAATATTTTTAAAAACATAGGCTTCAACAAATATACCACCATGTGTATGATCAGAAACTAACATTTTTCTCTAGTTTAACAATGCAGAAGGGCTGCAAATGTCCAGTCATTCCTTTGTTGAACTTAGCACCTTCCCAGTTTTAAAGGTGAGCGGGGGGAACAAAAATGATTGCTTGGTGGGTTAAGTGAAATCACCCCCAAAACCTAGACTGTATAATAGAAAATGAGCAACACTTCATTCCATTCCTACTTGTTGAATTTATTTGTTTGTTTATTTATATTTCATATTTCTTAATAGCAGTAGCACTTAGACTTATATACATACCACTTCACAGTGCTTTACAGCCTTCTCTAAGCGGTTTACAGAGTCAGCATTTTGCCCCCAACAATCTGAATCCTCATTTTACCAACCTCGGAAGGATGGAAGGCTGAGTCAACCTTGAGCCTGGTGAGATTTGAACTGCAAAATTGCAGGCAGCTGGCAGCCAGCAGAAGTAGCCTGCAGTACTGCATTCTAACCACTGCACCACCTTATGGCTCTTAATAATCCATCTCCTTTTTTCCTCTGAAATGGGAATGTTCCCGCATAAAGAACAGTTGAGCACAAGAATCTACACTCCCTTTCCACTCAGGCTTTTATCTCAGCAAAACCAGGTATTTTGAGTATCCAATTGTTCACGATTGTTCCACCTTATTAGCTATCTGTTTCAGCTTAGTCAACCAAAAACTTAGTACCATACAAATTTTAAACAAATTTTAAGCACGTGCTGAATGAATAAATAAATACAAACATCACGACACTTACATAAAATACACTTTTCAAAATGTGAAATATATACTTACTGGTGATTCAATGTCGTCAAGAAGCAATACCAAACAACGCTCACACTTGAGTAGATTCTGGGCTCGATGCATAATTTTTTTCACAATTTTCTCCAAGTCTGTCTGTTCTTCAAAGAGATCATTAACCACCTCCAGCAAGGCCTTCATACATGGGATGGAAATCGATCACAATTGGTTTCCAAAAGTAATGAATAAATGATTGCGTAATATTTCAAAAAAGAGCTGTAAAAAGAACCAGTTACTAACACTCTGGGATACTGGTTACTTGTAAATGAAATGTAGATGCACAGTCATTCCATAGATATCAGGACATGTACATATGGAATGTTCTCAGTTTAGTTTCCCTGTAAGAGACTTGAATATATTTCAACTATTTTTTAAACTATTTCTGATTAGGGAATGTCCTAGGGAATATTAGCTTTCTGTAACAACTAGCAAAGATACTTTGACATATCATAATGACCCTCAGAAAATAATAATAAAAATAATCATCTAGTCACATACTTATGCTAAGTATAATCAAGCAAGTTTGATATAAACCTATGTGACCTTGTGTTGAACATGAGATCATTATTTTTTCTTTCATGGCAATTTGAAAGTAGAGGTACAAAGCGTTAATTAATCTCACAGCTACTTCACTTCAGATTGTAGTATCTAATTTATGTGTTTCACAAGGCAAATTATAACATAACAGATTAATTCTCAGTGGCAGTCTACCAAATTTTTGAGATAAACTAAATATTAAGTGATCTTGAAAAGTATTAGTAAAGAACAAGAAAAAAGCCCAGAATAGCTTTTCTGAATGTTTCAAAGTAATTATGTGGAAAAGAAAAAAGAATCCTTTCTCATACAGAATTATAGCCTTGATAATTATGGTAGTGAAGCTGAATAGATTTCAGGCAAACCAATACCATGCATTTTACATGGGATTTATTTCAGTTAAGAGTGCTGAAGAAAACAAGAAGTATGCAAACATGACACAGCACCCAGTGTGAATACAGAACAGTGTACCGATGCCGATTTCTGCTCTTATTCATAATGCACTAATGAAGGCAGAAGTGGGCAATCACCAGCTGAAGAACAGCAGAGATTTTTTACAGAAAGATGCTAAAAGTGCTAGGAGTGGCAGAAGAAAATTTTCTAGTCCTGCTTTTTTCCTCCTTTTGGGGGGTACTTTCAAGGATAGGATTGGGCCCAGAACTGCTGACTACAATATGAAAGGGAAAAAATGGTGAACGAATACAAATGCAAGTGACTGGACAGGTGGATTGACTTTTAGGATTTGTTACATTTGGAGGGACTGAGGGCTGCAAAAAGGGTGAGACATGTCACCCAAGAGGACAGGCAAGGGAAATTTCTGGATGCTCCTTTTTTAAAAATTGTGATTTCATTACTATAGGAGATATACAATTTTCAAAATGGTATCTCCAAGAAAAATGAAAGTCTACCCTTCCTCATGTCTTCCTAGTGCATAGAAAAATGTCAGCATAGGGATAACTATCTGCCATGTTCATTTAGTTATGATTTTATGATCCCACAGGACAACTTTTAGGTTGAAGAAGAATTAAATTAAACTCATGGTATTAGGAACATGAACTTTTCAGCAAACTAGATATTTTAAAAGTGCATTTTAATGCCTAGTAGATTTATTATCACATAAGCTCTTGTATCTTAAAGTCCACTACTTAAACAGGCAAAATGTTATTCTCAGCAGTCAGTTTAGGTTCAGTGGACTCTATTTCACAAAAATATATGTTAGCCAATATATCAACATAGCTATTATTTTAAAAGCTGTTTTCACAGAATATGAACTAGCTCTCTTACTTCTCCGGGGCAATGTTTCTGAAAGTGTGGTACTAGGACCCCCCCGGGGGGGGGGAGGGTCCGCCAACACCTTCTAAGCAAAATAAAATCAAAATCAATTATTTGCTATCTGATGTTAAAAAATTAATACCATCTTAAAATCCCACCAAACAATCATGAGATATTTAATACGGTAAAAATGTAACCCATCCAAACAAGAGCTTTCTGGGGTCCTCCATAATTTGTAAAAGTTGGAAAGGGCCCTAAGAGACATTGATCCAAGAAAAGAATAATTCAAGATTTATATATTTATTTATTTATTTAATTTATATGCTACCCGATTCCCAGATTTGAGCATGGAGAAAGTGATAAACACATGTAAAGATTCCTTACTGCACTGGGAAAATGTAACCCCAGGTATAACAGGTACTTCTGAACTACTTCTCCAAGTGTTCCTTACTACTTCCTACAGTACAGCAGTATCTAGAACGCCAAAAGTTACACTATGGTATTTTTCAGAGTATATAGAGATTTGTTATGGGTATTCATTTCTAAAGAGCCTTCTTTAAAATCATCTTTAGAACCTTTTAAATAATGGTACTTGGGTTAATATTAAAATTTTTGGATAGATTTACATTGAAAAATCAAATAAATCAAATAAAAATAAAAATAAATAAAATAAAATAAAAAATATACAAGGCCAAGTTCACCCCAATTCATAATATGATCATATGGTACTATAGCAATTAGTCTTATTATTTGGACTAGATACTGGGGGGAGGAGGGGAGGGAAAATACGTGCTAACTTCATAAGGGATACTAATTACCAATGTTTGCTTTGAATAACAGTAATAATTTGAATGATGAAGTCTCCCCAAAATGGGGGTAAAAATAATTTGTATTTCTTTTCATGAAAGCTGTATAAGGACTAATAATCGAGGCTTTCTTCTTTCAGAATCTCTTGCATTGTGATATCCTTGCACAAATTTACCACAGGGATCCAAGTTTGGCAAAGTGAAAGAAATGTGCAGGAGAAAAATGCTACCTCTCCTTTAAATTTAGGGATGATTTTTCTTTTAGCTATTTATTTATTTTTTATGTTCCCACATTATTGGAATTGTGGTATGAATTATTTTCACAAACTAATGAAAGCTCAAGTTATGTTAGTATTCCAAAAGGAAATCATCCTTCTAAGATATAGGCATTGAGCTCTTAAAGTAAACAGAAAAAATAAGAATTGGGTTTGCACAGCACCAGTCCTAAAGACAGAGTATATATTAGCGCAGTTGGGGTAATGCGTCTAACATTACTATTGTGATTTTTTTTTCTTTAAATTTTTTCCTTTAAATTTTCTGGAAACAAAAAAGAAGAAGCAACTAGCAGTGGAGAAAAAAATTAAAAATTAAACAAAATGAACATGATTATGACTGAATCCACATAAATTTCACGAATGAGGCATAGCAAAGCCAATGGATGAGGAAAATTACTTTAGAAGGCTTCCCCCCACCCCTTATTCTTCTTGCTTCCCACTATGCTCCCCAATATCATCCATCTGGTAAAGAGACAAGGGAAATCAAGGAAACTGAAATGTCAAAAAATAAGACCAGAAATTTTATATCTGCTATAGTCAATTTCGTAAGAGCAGGGGAGACATCTCTGAACAGAGTATGTACTATATTCTCTTAGGTTATGCACTATAAAATCTTGAAAAAATGTTATTGTTTGTTATTTAGTTTAAAAGTGTTGGCACAGTATAAGTAGAAATGAATTTCTGTAAATACTAGCAATTAAAATATAAGGAAGATAAATCATTTGGATGTAAGGAGAAGAATGAGAAAATAGGAAATAACATTCTATAGACTTCTTCATATGTATAAACAAGCAAATTCCACAATTCAGTATAGCTTATTCCCAGGGAAATGTGTACAAAGATGCTAACTCATTACAAATGCAGCCAGGTCTATTTTCAGGATCATGCGGCTGTAGCAAAAATCTCTCTACTGCAACCACACAGTCTTGAAAAATAATGCGGCTGCTTTAATAAGCTGAACAGAGTACTTGTGCTCCTGTATGTTTCAAAGCAAGTTTTTCCCAATTGAATTTAAAGAACCGCACAAAACGCTTCACTGGGTAAAAATACATATGGCAATATTAAAATATAAATACAAATTATGAATAATATCAATCATTTTGCTGAAACTACAGATTACCGTAACTGTACAAATAGTTATGCAAATCATCACTTGTTCTTTTATCACATGGTAAACCAGATGCCACATGAAATAATATTAATGATAGTTATTCTTGTTGTTATTCTGACTTACTCTGCTTCTATCGTACTCCTTCCTGGAAGCAGCAAACAATTGAGCATTGGATATGGCAATACCACAGAAGGGAAGGTACATTTCCATTACCTAGCACATAGAGAAAGACAAGGTCATCAAATGTTCTTTGTGAAATTACATGTGTATCAGCAATCTCATTTTCATAAAAGATATATCAGAATATCAGCTAGTCTGACACCAAGCTTACTTATACAGTTCCCTGCAGAGTGAAAATTCCTGGATAAGAAAACACAACCACCCCCCTGAAGAATCAGGCCCAGCTCTTTTTGTACCCAATTTTGTAGGGTGCAATTCAACTCCTCAGATATTTTCTAACAGATGTTTCTTAATTATGACAATGATTCCCCAAGACAAGATTGTCAAAAAACAATTGCTACCAACCTGCCTTCCATTGAGGACCTGTATACTGCACGAGTCAAAAAGAGGGCTGTGAAAATATTTACAGACCCCTCGCATCCTGGACATAAACTATTTCAACTCCTACACTCAAAACTATAGAGCACTGCACACCAGAACAACTAGACACAAGAACAGTTTTTTCCCGAATGCCATCACTCTGCTAAACAAATAATTCCATCAACAGTCAAACTATTTACTAAGTCTGCACTACTATTAATCTTCTCATCGTTCCCACCATCCATCTCCTTCCACTTATGACTGTATGACTGTAATTTTGTTGCTTGTATCATTTGTACCCTATGACTATCATTAAGTGATGTACCTTATGATTCTTGATGAATGTATCTTTTCTTTTATGTATTCTGAGAGCCTATGCACCAAGGCAAATTCCTTGTATGTCCAATCACACTTGGCCAATAAAAAAATTCTATTCTATTCTATTCATGGTAAGAATCTTCCTACTAAAATGCATAATCTTAGGCTAGACTCAGAACACTGGCTGCCTACCAGAACATACACAATAGGGAGGGGGGGAAAAAACCCTGACAAGAAAGCCAGTTTGTGTAATGGTTGAGGTGCTGGCCT
Organism: Pituophis catenifer annectens; assembly: GCF_029215685.1. Classification (NCBI taxonomy): domain Eukaryota; kingdom Metazoa; phylum Chordata; class Lepidosauria; order Squamata; family Colubridae; genus Pituophis; species Pituophis catenifer. Next base: position 193,426,752 of record NW_027256881.1, on the reverse strand, counting down.
AGAAACCAGAAGGTATTGAACTCTATCCCACCTTAGACATTAAAAAAAATGGCTGGGTGACTTTAGCCAATCACACTCTCTTTCTCTCAGCCAATTCACCTCAGATGATTATTATTGTGGGGGAAATAGGAAGAGGAAGAAATACAGTTACAATTTCTTCCTTGGGGTATATATTGTAATAAAAAAGGCAGGTTAAAATATTGTGGTAATGACAATAACCCCCAGTGAAACTCTACCTTGATGAGGTTGTGCGGTTTGCATGCTCTGAGGAAGATGAGAACTATGCTAGAGGTTCAATCGTCATGGACAGGTCTCCTCAGATAAGCCAGACAAAGAGTGTCTCTCCCATAAACAATACGGTGAGATATAACTACAGAAATTTATACCAGACGAGTCATTGCCTGGGTCAACAATGACCATACTAGGTGTAGGAGTTCTTAGACATCTGGTCACAAGTGGACTATAGGACTCAGGACTGTTAACTGAGCAACCAGGGCTAGCAGCTGTAGGATTACTGGAAAAAGTTGCTTACTCATCACAAATATACAAAGAAATTATGATTTGCTATTATAAATCAAATCCAATGAAAAGAGGATGTCTGAAAAGAATGCACCAGTTCTCGAAAGAACATTCAGATTCTAAAATAACAGAACAAATCAACATCAATTTATTACATGAAATAAAGGATTCACAGAAGTAGAACTGGAAGTACATAAATGGTCTACCCAGGACAAAGAAATTGAAGTCTTGCAAGAAATATGTCAGCCTCTATGATGCTTGCTTGCTATCAGCTGCCATAGTAACGAGGAGGGGGGAAGATTGGCATTTGGGTGGGGAAATGAGCTGGAGTGAAGACGGCCTGTGTGAACAAAATGGGCGTTGGTCTTACCTGATATGCCCTTTCTGTGATAGGTGGGCATGGCAGTCATGCCTGGGAGTGACACTGCCTTGCTCCAATGAGGCCGAGTCTGCTGTAAAGTTCTTAAGTCCCGCCTCTTCCTGTGTAGTCCAGTTTTGAGACAAGGTAGATCAGCAGACTGTCGTGTCTGGAAAATTAGAACATACATGAGATGCCCATGCCCAGGAACGGCCCAACAGGGAGGGGCTGACTACCATGCCCACCTATCACAGAAAGGGTGTATCAGGTAAGACCAACGCCCATTCTCTTGACAGTGGGCACAGCAGTCATGCCTGGGACATACCAAAGCCAATGTCCTATAGGGTGGGATCAGGCCGGACCCGGGAAGCAGTCTCCAGATGAACTCCTTGCAACACTCTCCTTCCAAATGCCGCATCAGTCGAGTCGTAGGTATGCAACCGGTAATGCCGGATGAACGGAGTAGGAGAGGACCAGGTGGCCGCTCTGCAAACTTCCTCCGGGGGGCCCTGGTGGACCAGGCCGCTGATGTGGCCGCGCTCCTTGTGGAGTGTGTCATAATATTCCGGGGAACCGGCAAGGCCTGGACTGAATACACCGTAGCTATGGTAGCCCTGATCCACTGGCCAATGGCTGAAGAAGACAGCTTGGCGCCCATGGACAAGGGCTGGAAGGCAACAAACAGGGCTTCTGCGCGATGGAAAGAAGATGTGCGGGCAATGTAGATCTTAAGGGCTCTGCGAACGTCTAGAGTGTGCCATGTCCGTTCTAGTCGGTGCTGAGGAGAAGGGCAGAAATTGGGAAGAACAAGTTCCTGCGATCTGTGAAAGACAGAGTTGATCTTGGGAATAAATGCCGGATCCAGACGCAAGACCACCTTGTCCGCATGAAAAATACACAGATCTTGACGGACTGACAGGGCCGCTAATTCTGAAATCAGGTGGGCTGAGGTTATGGCCACCAGGAAAGAGATTTTGAAAGACAGAAATTTGAGGTCCACCTCCCGAAGAGGTTCAAAAGGGTGCCTAGTGAGTGCTGACAATACCTTGGTAAGGTCCCAAGTAGGGAACCTGTGTATGACTGGAGGCCTGAGGTTTGTAGCTCCACATAAAAAACTGCGAATCAAAGGATCTTTAGACAGCGATACAGCTAATGAGTAAGACAGAATAGATGAAAGCGCTGATACCTGGCGTCGTAGAGTATTCGGAGAGAGACCTGAAGAGAAACCGTCTTGTAGGAAACCAAGGATTTGAACAACTGATGCTGACGTGGGAACTATAGTGCGCCGCCTACACCATTTGGAGAAAGCAGTCCATGTGGCGTCGTAAATACGAGTCGTAGATCCTTATCGAGAGGTCTGAATTGTTGTGATGACATCCGGGGGAACTTGAGCCTCTGTCAAGAGGAACTGCTCAATCTCCAGATGGCTAGCTGGAAGGGCTGTGGATCTGGATGAACTAGCCGTCCTTGTAGCAGAGACACCTGACTGTCGGGAATCCTCCAGGGAGGGGCCACTGACAGGGACACTAGATCCGCGAACCAAGGATGGCGAGGCCAATGGGGGGGCCACCAGTACCAGTTCTGCCCCCTCCCTGATTAGTTTCTGGACCACCTTGGCTATCAGAGGGAACAGAGGAAAGGCGTAGAGAAGGCTTCCCTTTGGGCACGGGTTGCGTAAGGCATCTATTGTTTCCGCCCCCTGACCTGGAAAACATGAAAAGAAACGGGGTAGTTGATGGTTGACTGCTGAGGCGAACAGGTCCACCTGAGGATGGCCAAACCTTCTGGAAAGCTCCTGGAATAGACGAGGGTGTAGGCTCCACTCTGCCAGGTCGATTGGATTGCGGCTGAGGGAGTCCGCTTGCACATTGGACACCCCCGAAATGTGTTCTGCCCTGAGAGAAATTAGGTGGGACTCGGCCAAGAGCCCCAGCCGAAGAGACTCCTAGCGGAGAACTCGGGAACGGGTCCCTCCCTGCCTGTTTATGTGTGCTTTGGCAGTGATGTTGTCCGTGAGAACTAGGACATCTCTGCCCTGGATCTGGGCCAGGAATCCCTGAAGAGCAAGGAAGATCGCCCTGAGTTCTAGGAGATTTATGTTGAGGTCGCATTCCGGAGGGGACCACCTGCCTTGAATCATGTGCATCTCCAGATGAGCTCCCCAACCTACTAGGCTGGCGTCCGTCGTTATGACTAACCGTTGTGGTTCCAGGAATGAGCAGCCCTTGGAAACATTCTCTGGTGTCCACCATTTGAGAAACTCGACGGCGTTGGTGGTCAGATGTAGGAGGGAGGTTGAGGGACTGTTGAGGTTCCGCTGGTACGTTAGAAGAAGCCACTGCAACTCCCTGCTGTGAAGACGAGACCAGGGTACAATACCATAACAGGACACCATCTTGCCTAGCAGGCTAGACAAGCTCAGTAGGGAAGCTGACCTGGACTGAATAAACCTACGAGCCATATCACAGAGACTATCGATCCTGGGATAGGAAAATCTTAGCTGACACCGTATCGATTACAGACCCTAGGTGCTGAAGACGGGTAGAAGGAGTCAAGTGACTCTTCTTCCAGTTAATGGAAAACCCATGAGTCCTTAGGATATCGAGAGATGTGGCCACATCCCGACGAGCCTGAAGCTCAGATCAGGAAAGGATGAGTATATCATCCAAGTAAAAAAGAATCCTGACCGGAATGGAGGAAATATGAGAATTAAGGGCCGCCATAATTTTTGTAAACGCCCTAGCCGCTGAAGATAAACCAAATGGAAGGGCTTTGTACTGGTAATGTTTACCATTGTAACAGAACCTGAGGAATCTACGATGGGCAGGGAGAATAGGAATGTGTAAGTAAGCTTCCGTTAACTCAATAGAGGACATAAAATCTCCTTCTCTAATCGCTAAAAGAACAGTGTGGAGAGATTGCACCTTGAACTGGCGGTAAATTATATACTGGTTCAAGGATTTTAAATCTAGAATAGCCCTCCAATCCCCCGAAGGTTTCTGCACTAGGAATAAATGGGAATAGAATCCCTGACCTCGTTGGAGGGAAGGGATGGGTTGGATGGCTATTATCAGCAAAAGGTGTTCAATGGCGGCTATAACACGAGCATGTTTGGCTCTATCCAAGGACAATTGTTTGTCCTTGGATAGAGGACAAGAAAACAATTGGGAGGGTTGGAGCGGAACTCAAGAGCTAGGCCGAATCTAATAGTATCTTTAACCCAAGAATCTGAAACTGTGTTATCCCATATGTCAGCAAAAAGGGATAACCTGCCCCAATCCTAAAATCAGGAGGAGAATTAATGGGCTCGGCGAAAAGGCCGGCCTCTGGAGCCTCTGAATGGTCTCCTGGAGGAGAACCTGTACCCCTATCTGACCTGAGAGTCCTGTTGTTGAGATCCTCATGGATGAAATGACCAAGTGGAACATTGTTGGTAGAAACCGGAATCGTGGGCCCAAAAGGATCCCGAACAAAAGGAAGTCTGTGGGCAGATCTCCAACCTCCTAGAAATAGATGGCAAGATTTTACGATGGTCTTTAGTCTCAACCAGGAGGGGTTCTAGAGGAGCCCCAAACAACTTGTTACCCTGGAAAGGAGAAGAAGCTAGGCGCCATTTTGCTCTTTGATCTGCCTGCCAATTTTTGAGCCAGAGGAGATCCTGGATGTAATTGAAGAACCGATAGCTGTAATATATTTGAAAAGTCAGTTGCCAAGTTATAGAAACGTTTGTCCAGTGAATTAGGAAGAGGACCTGTACTTGGGAAGTTCCATTGTCTCTGAACTACATCTGAAAACAGCTTGGGAGCAGGAACAACTTCAGCTTGGACAGTGGATTCCAGAAAAACAGATGTTGTTCGATCAGAGGACAAAGAAGAGGAACCAGAACTGGAACTGGGAACACACATACGTGTAGTGGTTTGAGCTTTGAATAACAAGGATCTAAACATCTGAGGCTTGAATAGGCCCACTAATGCCGGTTGGTCTGGTTCTAGGCCTTCATCCTCAGAAAGTTCTTGATCTGGAATGATCTCACCCTCAGATAGTGAATGCCTATGAGAATGGCCCTGATGGCTCTGCATCTCTGAAGCCTCAGAAGGAGCCCGCTGATGAAGACCTTCAGCAATACCCTGACGGATGGCCATAGAAATGAGGGAGGCTAGAGCAGGAGAAATTTCTGGAACATCTTGGGCAGGAGAAGAATGACACCCCCCCCCCCAGTTTCAAAACCTGACTGAGCAGGTGCAGTCAGAGCAACCTCTTGAGTTTCAGCTTGATTAATGCTGGACTCTGCTGTGGACACTGGAAAAACAGTGGAAGCATCTACCAAATTTGTATCACCTTGCAATGATCTATCTGGAGATAGAGAAGTATGAGATGACTGTGATCTAGTAGCTTGAACATCTGTGGGAGGAGCCATTACAGAGAGCGAGGAAGGCTGGGATGGGCCTGGGGCTTTGTTCTTATCAACTTAAACCTTTTTGAAAGCCCTTTCCATGGCTCTGTGGCGTCTTTCCTCATCTTTAGAGGATTTAGATCCTTTAGAGGCAGATGATCAAGCTATTTTAGCAGAAGGGTGTGTGTGGGAAGAGCAGCCTTCCCCTGGGTCAGGCCCATGCTGTTGTTTTCTTTTGGATGACTTGCGAGAAGCCTTAGAAGGAACAGCGTCTGCCATTTTGGATTTCCAAATTAAGTTTTCAGAGAGTTTTAAAGACACACAAGCCTCCCACAGCACAAATTAGAGAAAACAGCCACCAAATAACAGATTACAGGAGCCAAGTTGATAGAAAAAGTCCCAAATACTTGCTGTTGTATTTGTTTTGAGAATGCTGGGATCGCTAGCTGTCCGGCTTGGCATGACAAACACAGGCGCAGTAAGAACTTCGTGCCAATCAGCTATAGAGCCGAAGCCCTTGAAACAGCTCACAGCCCTTCAGAAATCCTTCAGAATTGCCAAAAAAACGGCTCCACAAGGCTCCAAATAATTTTTATGGGCTCAGAAATGCCGCGGAGCAAGCTCGTGGGTGGAAGAAATTTTTTTTTAAATGGTTCTGCCAGCCGGCAGACCCAAGCTGCTCCAGCGGCTCAGAGCGGGGTCTGGCAAAAGCCTTTCTCGCTCCAGTTAGAGTCAATTAGAAATAACAAAAAATAAAATAAAATAAAAAAGCAGAGTAAATACTCTAAAGATAGTAGAGAAACTACAGACACGACTGTCCCAGAGAAGACCAAGTCGAAAAACTGGACTACACAGGAAGAGGCGGGACTTAGGAACTTTACAGCAGACTCGGTCTCAATGGAGCAAGGCAGTGTCACTCCCAGGCATGACTGCCGTGCCCACCATCAAGAGAAAAGGAGGGATGCTCTCATGATCTACTGTGTAGCTGAATGGAGTTGTTTATACCCATCAAGGTCAACCGTCCCGGAATACCAGATGGGCGAAAACACCTGAAGATGTGCCCCACATGACACCATATGGGATGGGGATTGGACATTCAGCCTGGGTCCTTGAGGGAGGGATTTGGGGAAACTTTTTATATGTAACTTTCGTGTCTTTTGGTTCAGATCTTGCTTTTCTTTCGTTGCTATCATTTCAAACTCAGTAAAAGTACCTCTTCCCTACAAACATGGAATTGGGGGGGGGTTCTTTTTTGGGTTCTGAACAGAGGCATATTTGACAAAGTAGCTTAGACAGTAGAGACAAATAAGGGGGAATTGGTAGTAGAGGAAGCCAGCATCACTAGTGAACTTTTCTCATTTCCAAACCAGGCATCCTCTCCTTTACCTTCTCAGAAAGAACAAAGTTCTCTAATTTAAAAAAAAAAAACAGGGGAACTTAAATAATGAATAACTGAGCTTCTAGAGCAGCACAAAATCAACGGAATATGGTTACTTGCATGGAAGCTGGTTACAAAGAAAGAAAACCCCAAATTCAGTAGTATTAAAAGATGCCAATATTGTAATATTGAATACAAGCATCAATTTACTGCACTGCTGCAGTTATAACTGAAGATCTTGGGTGCAAAAATCAACAAACAAAGAAAAAAGTCAAACAGTACATCACCAGATTAGAAAATCAGGTTAGAAAATAAGATCAGCTTGCTAAGATTGGATCAAGAGAGCTAGAACAGATGAAATAAAGAAGAAGCTGAAGAATAAGGAAATCAAAGAACACCTGATCAATAAATATCAATAAACAAATTTAATAAAAAATAAAATTAAACAAATCCTTCAGGCTGACAACATCAGGGACACTGAAGTCAAGAAAAAAGTTAGTACTTAATATATTATTAGAGCAAAAAAGACCTTAAAGTCCAATCTCAGGGCAGGAAATTCCATCAAGGCAATTAACACTTGGGCAATTCCAGAAATTATATATGCAGCTGGCATAGTGGATTGGACTCAAACTGAACTAACAGCTCTGGATAGGAAGACCAGAAAAATAATCACAATGAACCATGCTCTTCATCCAATGCAGTGACATTGACAGAGTTTACTTACCAAGAATAAGTGGGAATGCAATTTTGTAAGTACACCAGACAGAAAGAAAAAAGGGCATTGGAATAAAATCTGAAGGACAACAATGAACTGAAGCTAGTACACAGGAAGGCTTAAGATATCAAACTGGCTTATAAGAAAGACCAAATGAAGAATAGAAAAGAGGCATGACAAGGCAAAATATTAAATGGCTGGTACATTAAAAAGGGGGGGGAACCCCAATAGGCAAAGAAAATAACAAGACCTGGCAATGGCTAAGAACAGGAAACTTTAAGAAAGAGACAGAAGGGCTAATTCTGACTGCAAAGTTTAAGGTTTAAAAACAAATGCATATAAAGCCAGGATTGAGAGACAGCAAATCCTTTCTGTAGAGAAGCTGAAGAAACAATGGAACACCTAGTTAGCAAGGTGTTCTGCAAGAAGATTGCACAGACTGATTGCAGACAACAGCATCACAAAATAGCAACAATGGCACAGTAGAATATTTGCAATAAATACCTCTTGCCTGAAAGCTAGAAATATCATGTGCCAACAAAAGCAACAACTGGTAGAATCAGGAAATAGACAAACCAATGAAGAATGAAAAAGCCAATGGGTTCTGGGACTTTAGAATTCAAACAGTGAGCACCTGCCATACAACACCCCAGATTTTTAACTACTGTTGATAAGAAAGACAAAAATATTTGGATAATGAACTTTGCAATACTTGGATATAGCAAAATAAAAGGGGGGGGGGGGACCCAGAGAAAATCACAAAATACAAAGATGTGCAAATAAGCTGATTGTTGCAAATAGGCAAAAATAGTACCCATAGGTGCACTGGATGCAGCCTTAAAACATTTTGAGCACCACTTGAACATCATTAGCATTGACAAAAATCACCATCAGTCAGTTGCAAAAGGCAGCTTTATTTGGAACAGCTTATAGCCTGCAACAATACCTTTATTATTAAACAACATCTGCCTGTACCACCAGGTCCATGGGAAAGAATCAAAAAGATCCAAGAAAAGGCCCCTTGGCCAGCTTTCCCATATACTGAGTTTTTAAAAAGTTAAAAGAAAACCTCATTCTGAGTGCAAACCAGATCAGAGTAGAATTTTTGTTTAATAAACATCAGCAAAGCAGAGCAAAATAGAACTTGCTCAGCAAAAAAACCAAGATGCATACCGGTACTAAAGACATTATATTCTAAAGAAAAGGAATAATACTTAAAATCAAATTTTAAAATGTCTAGGGAACGATAGGAAAAGATTTTTTGAAAGCTCCCTGAGATGTTTTGTGTATTATACAGAAGCACCTAGAAGTTCACTTGAATCTGGTCCTTATTTTACCGACCTCGGAAGGCTGGAAGGCTGAGTGAACCTTGAGCCAGTCAGAATTGAACTGCTGGCAATCAGCAGAATTAACCTGCAATACTGCACTTTAACCAATGCACCACCATGACTATTAATAGAACTTGGCCAACTTTATCTGGGCTCAGAAACTAAGCAGTACTGGGCCTACTTAATGCTTGGACCTCTAGCGAATACTAATGATTTAAGCTTGACTTGAAGGAGATTTGACTCTTTCCCATGAAAAGGATGGTTTCAAATTTTGTGACTGATGAAAGAAGAATAGCTCTCTACTGTGTTGTAAAACTTAGTTATTTGCTATCCTTCATTTATGATGTTCAAAAAAACTAAAAAGTAATTCAACAATAATTCTTGTTCTTCATCTAAAATTTGTATCTTTTAACTTTATTTATATAAATATTACATGCAAATTGTTTAGAATAATTTCCAAATGAAATGGGAGAGAGAGACCTAATATTCGTGTCTCTAATCTTCATCATTTTATCTGGAATGTAAATTTCCAGAACAAAAACTTCCAAACTGTAGTTGAATACTTGACATTTTTCATTTGTATGGCTTTTATTTTAGAGCAAATGAAGGGGTTAAAAATGAAAATGATACATCTAGAATGTCATCTTTTTATTTTAGCTGACCCCAAATATTTTACAGCAAATATTTTCCACAAAGGAAAAGAATTATAAGCAATATTTTTGTTACTTTTTCCCACTTCTTCCTATGATTCAAGTTTTTTAAGTTTAGTTGCCCAAATTTATCTCATAATGCCTAAAACGTGAGAGAGACACAAACACAATGACATATTTATATACTGCATTGATTATAGTATTTGGAATATTTATAGTAAATGCAACAAAAAGTTTTATTTAACTCAAGATCTCAAATTGTCACTACAAATTAAATTCATTTACTTCAGCTCACATAAAGTTAGTATTCAAAGACATCTAACTTAGAACGCTATGCATCAACTACTAATGGGATTGATTTATTTAAATCAAAGTTTTCACTACAGGATCAGTAGCTGAATTTTTAATCAAGTAATTCCAATGGTTTGAACTGAAGTTACTATATAGTAATATCAAGAATCTAAGCACGCTGGTTTCTAGTTTTAAAATATATTATTTCATTTATCTCCATATAGGTTTGCTGAAAATAGCTTGCAATAGATATAAGTTAATGTACAGAAATTGTTAATGTTTGTTAGATAACTTCAAATAGTTTTCTTTATATGATTTCCTAAAAACAATTCAGTAAAGAATTAGTGTATGCAAGTACAATTCAGAAGCAAATATACAGTAGGAATCTTAGAAGCTTAGCTTACTATAAGAGAAATTCTAGGGCAGAGATGTCAAACTGGTGGCCCACAGGCCGGATGCGTCACGCGCAGCCCACGCCCACCCCAGCTCCACAAATGGGAAAAATGTCATGAAATGTCATGTGATGGCAACATGACGCAGCGAGTTTGACAAACATGTTCTAAGGATACAAAAAGTCTATTTGCATACTGAAGAATAGATGTTTATTGAGAATTTGATTTATCTACAAAGATTAGTAGCGTGTGACTTTGTAAAACTACCATAAAGCCATTAGAATTTACCATTTCAGAGACTATACAATCATACTGACAGTGAAGAGAGTTTTGAATAATGGAAAAAGGCATTCCTAGTTTTATAAAAGATTCACATACCGTAAAATATATATCACATGCTGAAATACATTTCCTAAGGATTTTCTATTCGTACCAGTGACAGCCTATGCCTTATATATTGCTATGGGCTATAATTATTGTGTCCTCTTCTATTTAATCTTTGGGGGATTTAGGAATATGTTTAAAGAGGAAAAAAAGGAATATTAAGTCTATCCTAAACTTATCAGTAAACAATACTGATCAAAGAACGTAATGCTCCCTCCCTTTCAAATATCTGTCAAATCTAAGCCTGGAATCCGAAGAAACTTGAAAGAGCAATCTGCCTTTCTTTTTTATACATTCAGCAATCGTCTTTTCTGCGGTGTTTGTTGCAAAGCAAGAAAAGGATTCAGAAGAATGCTAGCAGAAAACTAATTTTCCTTCATAAATATGTTATTTCTATAACTAATTCATACATGTCCAAACTTGTATCTTCATGCCCGTTGTGTTATATAATATCTTCCTAAAAATATATATACAGTAATACACTTCCACTAATCACCTAAAACCAGAATCCAGAGCCTGGAAATCAATTGCAATGTGGTTAGATGTGAACATTCAACCTAATTTAATTACTCTATGGCATCTATGCTGGGTGTTACTGGCAATGTTCATAATCAAGATCTCTGATCAAATCAACATACAACAAATATATTTCTCTAGGGAGATAGATCCCTGTTTTGATTCTCAAGACACCAAGATAACTGTTTAACCAGCAGTGTTGAGTTTTAAACTCAAGTCCACTAGTCCTAGATAAGGAACAACATGTTACTCTTTTTTTAAAATGTCTATTTCATCAGAAATCTTGATTTGTATCATCTTAGCTACTGTGTTATGCTAGCTTGTGTTCTTCATTCAAATTTCTATTTTAACTCAAACTCTCCTGGCAGAGATTTAAAGGTATAGGAGGATATTCAGGAGAATATACTGAATATCCTTAGGAGACAGAGATCATAATCCCTGTGGCAGCCTTGTTGATGGCGGTGAATGTCACACTGGAGATGAGAGGCCGGGAAGATCTGGGCTGTAATTGCCCAGCGAGGACAGGCTATGTCTGCGGGGTGGGTGGTCCTGAAGAAGATCTGGGGGGCGGGGAGTTGGCCGGAGGGGAAGTGATAATTATCCATCTTGCTCTTCCCTGGGGTCTCTCCCTCCCCCATTTTTTGTCGCCCCCCCCCCAGACTGTTGCCTGCCTGGTTCGGCCTGTTTGTTTTACTCATCTTCAGTTGTCTGTTGGGACTTTTGTCATCTCCCCTATTTGAAATGCTATCTGACTCCTGGCTCCTCTCACACCATAAAGTGTTACATCTTATCTTTTCACCCCTATTACTGCCTTATTGGTCTCGTTGTATTGGACAGAGTTATGGAGTTACAGACTGATGAACTATGAATCCTGGTGGACTGCTGCTGCATCATGTTCCTAGGAACTGCTCTATGACTCCGCCGGTGGATGTTCCCCACCTAGTCACCGTGAGAGGGTGGCTGTGGCTGGTTCCGCGGGACTTATTCGTTGCAGCCTTGGATTCTCCACCGCTGTGAGAGAGCGGTGGTTATGCCGGCCTGGGTTGACTCCTATTTTACCATCATTATCCCTCTTGTTTATCATCTCGGTTTCTTGTTGCTATTTTCCATCCACTTCTCATATTTATTATGGCTTACACTTCGGCGACCCTCCTTGCTCTGCGAGATGCCCCCCTCTCGCAGACATGGCCTTCGAATTTATCGAAGGCCTACCTCAAGGATGGGTTTTGGAACCCCGAGTGGTGGCATGCTTCTAAGCGTGGTTTGAGGGGTTTTTTAATTAATGTTTTTAATCAAATTTTAAGGGGACCCGGGAGGCGGGTGGTAAGGGTTGAGCTGGGGGCGGCTCCTACGGTTCAGCAATTGGGCCTGTCGGATGGTTGTGGGGGGAGGGAGGGAGGAGGAGGGAACAAAGAGGTTCAGCGGAGAGAGGGTCTTCCAATCCTTGTGACAGTTGGGAGACGCAGAGGTCGGGAGAGGGGGGGCTAGGAGGGCGCTGCCGCTTCGTTCAAGCGGTGGCGCCCTCCTGCCCCCTCAGCTCATCCTGCTCCCCTGACGGCGACAGAGTGCGGAGCCCTGGACTCCGACTGGTGTACTTAAATGCCAGGTCCGTGGTGAACAAGACACTCCTCGTCCGAGATCTTATAGACGAGGATGTGGACCTGGCTTGTATCACTGAGACCTGGCTGGGGCCGGAGGGCGGTGTCCCTCTCGTGGATTTGTGTCCCCCAGGTTTCCGGATACTACACCAGCCACGACTCCAGGGGAGGGGCGGAGGAGTGGCGGTAGTTATTAAGGAAAGTCTTAGGCCTAGGGAGGTCACTGTTCCTCAGGTTGGCGGGTGTGAATCCCTCCTTTTGAAATGGGACCCTGGAGTTCAGTCTGGGCTGTTGATCACGTACCTCTCCCCCAGCTGCGTGGCCTCAGCCCTGCCCGCACTACTAGATGTCTTAGCCGAATTGACGGTGGAACTCCCCAACCTTTTGGTTGTGGGAGATTTCAATTTGCCATCGGCCGGTGAGTCATCTGAGTTGGTGCGGGAGTTCATGACCTCCATGACGGCTATGGACCTGACTCAGATTGTACAGGGCCCAACTCATATTGGAGGACACACACTCGACCTTATTTTTCTCTCTGGACAGTGGATAAATGATTGTGGGGAGGGGACTCTATCTATTGACCCTCTGTCATGGACCGATCATTCCCTCCTTAGACTCGACTTTTCCTCCGCCATCCCCCGTCGCAGGGGTGCGGAACCAGTAAGATGGTTCTGCCCCAGGCGCCTGATGGAACCCGAAAGTTTCCTGATGGAGCTTGGGTCATTTCCCGCCTCCTTAGCCCATGATTCATCTGAGACCCTTGTCGCAGCCTGGGAACAGGCTGCGGTGGGGGCCTTGGATCGAATTGCGCCTTTGCGGCCTCTGATCCGACGCAGATCCCGGGCGGCTCCTTGGTTTACCGCGGAGCTCAGGGAAATGAAGCGTCGGAAAAGACGCCTGGAGGGTGGTTGGAGAGCCTCCCGATCCAAGTCCGATCGAACACAACTAAGAACCCATATTAGGTCTTATCTTGTGGCGATGGAAGTGGCGAAACAAAACTATTTCGCCACTCTCATTGCATCTGCAGAAAATCGCCCAGCAGCCCTGTTTAGAGTGACCCGCTCCCTCCTTAATCAGGGAGCGAGGGAGGACCCCTTACAGGGCCGTGCTGAGGACTTTGCACAGTTTCTGCAAGATAAAATCACTCAGATTCGGACCGGGTTGGACTCCGACTGGACAGAGTCCGTTGAGGTGACAGAGCCTAGTCTCGGTGGAGACATCTGGGTTGAGTTTGAGCCTGTTTCATTGGATGACGTGGACAGGATTATGGGTAGGCTGGGGTCTTCCACTTGTTTACTGGACCCTTGTCCCTCCTGGCTTGTTTCGGCAGCCAGGGAGGTGACTGGAGACTGGATCCAGGCTATTGTCAACGCTTCACTAAAGGAAGGGGTCTTTCCCGCTGCGCTTAAAGAGGCGGTGGTTCGACCCCTCCTTAAGAAGCCTAACCTGGATCCTGATGTACTTAACAACTACCGTCCAGTCTCCAACCTTCGCTTTTTAGCGAAGGTTGTTGAGTCCGTGGTGGCACAGCAATTCCCTCAATTCCTGGAGGAAACTGACTACCTGGATCCTTACCAATCTGGTTTCAGGCATGGCCACAGCACGGAAACGGCATTGATTGCCCTAGTAAATGATCTCTGGCGGGCCAGGGATGGGGGTTGCTCCTCCATCCTGGTCCTTCTTGACCTCTCAGCGGCGTTCGATACCATTGACCATGGTATCCTGCTGCAGCGGCTCAGGGGGATAGGGTTAGGAGGCACCGTTTTACAGTGGTTCTCCTCCTATCTCTCGGGCCGTCTGCAGTCTGTTTGGGCAGGGGGTCAGGGATCCTCCCGGAGGCCTCTCACTTGTGGGGTGCCTCAGGGCTCGGTTCTCTCTCCTCTGCTCTTTAATATCTATATGAAACCGCTGGGTGAGATCAACCATGGTTTTGGGGTGAGGTATCATCAATATGCTGATGATACCCAGCTTTACATCTCCACCCCTGACCACCCTAGGGATGCCCTTTCCGTGATGTCCCACTGCCTGGAAGCGGTGCGGGTTTGGATGGGGAGGAACAGGCTTAGACTCAACCCTTCCAAGACTGAGTGGCTGTGGATGCCGGCATCCCGGGATCTGGAGGTTCCATCCTTAATGATCGGAGGTGAAACCCTTGCTCCCTCCGATAGGGTCCGCAACTTGGGTGTCCTCCTGGATTCTCGGCTGTCTTTAGATGACCATCTGACGGCCGTAACCAGGGGGGCCTTCGCACAGGTCTGTCTTGTGCGCCAGTTGCGCCCGTTCCTAGACCGGGATGCCCTCGCCACGGTCACTCACGCCCTTGTTACCTCTAGGTTGGACTACTGTAACACCCTCTACATGGGGCTGCCCTTGGGATGTGTCCGGAGGCTTCAACTAGTCCAAAATGCAGCCGCGCAGGTAGTTATGGGGGTATCTAGATACTCCCGTGTAACACCTCTCCTGCGTGAGCTGCACTGGCTACCGGTGGCACTCCGGATACGTTTCAAGGTGCTGGTGCTCACCTATAAAGCCCTTCATGGCTTAGGCCCA
This sequence comes from Pituophis catenifer annectens, assembly GCF_029215685.1. NCBI lineage: Eukaryota > Metazoa > Chordata > Lepidosauria > Squamata > Colubridae > Pituophis > Pituophis catenifer. The sequence goes on along the minus strand of NW_027256881.1, from coordinate 193,411,680 downwards.
GGGTACTTGCAGGACCATCTCCAGCCGTTCTCCCATCGTCCTGTGCGCTCTCACAGAGTCGGCCTCCTCAGGGTGCCGTCGGCCAAACAATGTCGGCTGATGACCCCCAGGGGGAGGGCGTTCTCTGTGGGAGCCCCGACCCTCTGGAATGGATTGCCCACTGAGCTCAGGACAGCCCCCGACCTTCTTTCCTTCCATCGTGAGCTGAAGACGTGGCTCTTCCGCCAATTAAACTGATCCATTTGGGGGTACACTGGTATAATTTTAAATCGTTTTTTAATTGGGTTACTGATTTTAATTTGGTATTGTATTGTGATTTGTACTGAAGTTGTCATTTTGTAAGCCGCCTTGAGTCCCTAGAGAGAAAGGCGGCATATAAATCGCAATAAATAAATAAATAAATAAATAAATAAATAAATAAGGCAGAACCACCTAAAGAGTCATTTTGCAAGAATGCCAGGTTTGAATCAGTATGTTTAAGAAACTCTCAGTAATTCTCTGGGATGCCTTAGATATAAAAATCTGCAAGCAGTTTAAAATATTGGTTTGCAGGTTTCTCTCAAGGCATTATGAAATGTTTTACAGTAGTATAGAAGGAGACCCATATTACTGTTAAGGGCAAGAAGAGAAAGCTGATCAACAAAAAGCCTTGATAGTACAGTGGTCTAAGCACCCTGTTATTAACACAGCTGCCTGCAATTACTGCTGGTTCGAATCTCTCCAAGGCTCAAGGTTGACTCAGCCTTCCATCCTTTCTAAGGTAGGTAAATTGAGGACCCAGTTTGTGGGGGCAATAAGCTGACTTTGTATAAATATACAAAAGTATGAAGGCTATTGCTTAACGCATTGTAAGCCGCCCTGAGTCTCCGGAGAAGGGCGGCATATAAATCAAATTAGAAACAACAACAACAAATACAAGATGCGACTGGACTTTCTGGTTTTTCTTTGAAGATGTTTCGCTCCTCATCCAAGAAGCTTCTTCAGCTTCTACAACCATGACCTGGATGACTGAGAATCATCATAGACAAATACAAGATGTCTTTTTTTAAATGAATGGACTGATTGGAAAAACTATGTTTTTGTTACTGAGGACAGTGTGTTGAATCAGAGAGCTCCAGGCATCCGAGGGATTTTTATAATGTGTGTGCTAATTTCATTACACCAGTGAGGGAAGTGCAAATTTGGTCCATGCCCGTGAAATATGCTACATCAAGGTCCAATATTTTACTATCTAAACTGATGCATGGCTGTACTACTAAAACATTATCTGGCACAACTTTTATTCTCTGTGATTTTGAATCATAACCACTAAATTACTTTTAAAATCTTTTTGAAACAAGTCTTGTAATGAATATTTTTCCAAGGTCTATTTTTAAATCTGCTACTAATGCCACTGGAGTTTGAGAACATAAATCTTTCTTAGCTTCTTTTTATGTGCTTCTAAGTTATTGCTTCTCCAGGTTTTGTATGTGGGCGTTGTTAATGTATGATAGGAAAGACTGAAACTTTCAATCACATACTGTAAGCACCGAACAAGGAAAAAGGGAGTGCAAACAGGATTTGGCATAGAAGGGGGGGAGTGAGAGAAGGGAGGGAGGGAAGGAAGGAGAGAGGGAGAGAAAGGGAGAGGGAGAGAGAGAGAGAATTATTTTGCTTGTAATTGATCTGAGGAATATGAAGGTATAAGAATTGCTCCCCCAGGAATGCACCATGTTTTTTTTTTAAATTCCAAAGCCAAGAATTATATGTATACTTGCTGCAAGTGTAGGCTGATTGTTTTTTTCCGGAAAGACAAACTGTCCATTCCTAGTTTATCAGAGAAGCTGATAAAATAACTAGCAGGATGGGAATGTTTCCAACCAAACAGAAACTTGATTGAGTACAGAAAGTCCTCAATTTACAACCACAATTGAGCCCAAAATTTCTGTTGGTAAGTGAGACACTTGTTAAGTGAATTTTGCCCTGTTTTATGACTTTTTTTTACCACAGGTTACCAAAAGTTGTTAAGTGATTCAGTGTAGTTGTTAAATTGGTTAACATAGTTGTTAAGTGAATCTGGCTTCCCCATTGAATTTGCTCATCAGAAGGTAGCAAGATCCCGGGACATTAAAACCGTCATAAACCGTCATCTGAATTTTGATCACGTGACCATGGAGATGCTGCAAAGGTCGTAAGTGTGAAAAACAGTCATAGGTCTATTTTTTCAGTGCTGTTGTAATTTCGAATGATCACTAAATGAACTGTTGTAAATCGAGGACTACCTGTAAAAGATTACAGTTTTATTTATTAGAACTTTCCTTTCACATTTTTCCATATTCCACTAAAATAGGCTGTCATTAGGCTTCACATATCTCTTATAGTAGAGGTAATCCTCGACAGTTCGTCTAGTGACAGTTCCAAGTTCTAACAGCACTGAAAAAAGTGATTTATGACCGTTTTTCATACTTATGACCATTGCAGCATCCTCATGGTCACATGATAAAAATTCAGATGCTTGGCCACTGACTCATATTTATGATGGTTGCAGCAACCCAGGGTCATGTGATCATCTTTTGTGACCTTCTGACAAGCAAACTCAATGCGGAAGCCAGCTTCACTTAATAATCACGTAACTAACTTAACAATTGCGATGATTCACTTAACAACAGTGGCAAGAAAAGTCATAAAATGAATTATTAACAAATAAGTCCCATTTTCATGATGCGAAAAAGGGGGTGGAATCTTCTGTGTATCACATCCGTAGAATGCCCACCTCTACATTAGAAAAGGAGATTAAGAGTTTTTAAAAAATCCTCCTTCTTAGAACAGTACATGCTTTATTCTGAATTCAAGATCTCTTCATAATCCCCTCTTAGTTTAGATTAATACAGCCTGACTTTGTATTATTAGCTTTATTTATCTGAATCTATGCTATGTGTACTTCAGTGGAAAAATGAAACTGTATGAATGGTTTGAGCTCCAAATATCCCACACACAGCATGCTGTGCTTCCTGAATCAATGAATAAAGTTTACAAATCTAGATGACAAAACTCTATGAGGGAGGGAGAGAAACAGAGGTTTTCAAAGAAATATACTGTAACCTTGAATTTAAAATATATACGTAACTCTAAAAGCTAATTTGCCCATTTTCCAGTCCAAAGGTAGATAGCCTCTAATTTAAAACATGGGTTTATATTTGTCAAGTTTAATTCCAAGCGACAAAAATTTCACCCATAGCTCATCTCTACAAAGAACTATACAAAGAACGTATTACACATGTTCCCTGCCTTTAAAAGATGACTGTACTTAAAATAACATAAATGTTTTGTGTTTCTAAACATAAAACACTGGTTCATAAAAGAAAAAATAGAGTTTCAGCAGCTTGTAATGTGCAGCACTGATCAAAGGTTGCATTCTTTTTAAGCCATTCAGCAATCCTGGTCTTTCTGGTCCCTTCTTTGCTTCTTGACAACATAAAGTTAAATCTCCTTTGTTCGGAATTTCTCTCCCTGCACAATGGCAACCTCCAAAGGGGAATGGGATGATAGCCCATCATGCATTCCATCTAATTAAATAAGACAGAGATATCAGAGAAGGGTGCAACAGCAGGGCATATGGCTTGCAGCATCTTCTAGTTTATGTAAAGCTTGACACAAAGAAAGTTGACTGCTGAATTTTGGAACAGTATGGCAACGTTTCTATATCTTTCCTCTGTAGACTGTAAGTTTATTTACAATGATTTCTAATGAACCTATTTGCCTTTCTTCTGGGTAACTTTATGAAATGCACAGAGAAAAAAACACAACAAAATAGAACAAATGACTGGATGAACATTCTGTGAGTACAGCACTGTGAGCAATGTTATGAGCTTACATCCTGCAAAATGTTGCACACTGTTATACAAGCATAACAGGGTGCCAGTACTGAAGCTACCAAATACAATGTTTATAGTCTGTATTTTTAAGGCTGTCTTTCCAACCACAATTTAAATCAGAAATACCTACACAAATCTGTATATGCAGGCTGTTTGGAACTCAGATATTCAACATATTATAGTCATCCAGAGACTTTTGGAATAGGTAGACATGATAAATTTAAATGACAAAAAATAAAAATATGTATATTCTTCACAGACGTGTTTGTTTGATGCATGCTTTGCCGCAACAAAGAAAGGTTGCCTTTTCATATAGCACTTATTTATTTAAATAAATTTTGATTACTTTATGAAAAAGCAGCATTTATTTATAATTATTATGCGTTATAATCTGGAAGAACATAAACTGAAATGGTTACCCCTCTGGAGCACTAGAATCTTGGAACCTCTAGTATGCATGCAAGCATAACCAAATTCACAGGTATAGAATAGGTGGTACCTAGCTCAATAGCAATAACTGTGAGAGGGATCTAGGAGTCCTAGTGGACAATCATTTAAGTATGAGCCAACAGTGTGCTGCACCTGCCAAAAAAGCCAATGTAGTCTGTATCAACGGAGAGATAGTGTTAAGATAACGTAAAGTATTAGTATCAATCTATCCTGCACTAGTAAGACCATGTTGTGACCCAGGCCCAAGTAGTTAATATTAAATGCAAACAGTTCGAAAACAAAGAGACTTTATTAGAACAGCTGAGAATTAACTCATTCTCAGCGTAGTCCAAACTAAATTAAAGCAAATTCTTCAAAACACCATTCCTCAGCTTATCATCGACGTTGATATAATTAACAAACTGCCAAAGGATTTTCTTGGCAAAAGTTCAGAAGCAGAAGGTGCCGACAAGAAATGAATACAGTGAAACAAGAAGCAATTCTCTCAACGTTGTTTCCGGCAAAGAGGCCAAGAGCCATTGCTGGTCTTTTAAGCCTTATGGGAGGGACCAATCATCTCTTGGCCCTACTCCCAAGTCGTCCTCTCTGCTTTATCTGCTCCTACCTTCTGGCAGCTCTTCTCATATGTCCACTAGGAATAGGCTCCTCCTTTTCCTCTGCCTCTCTACTGTCAGCCTCTGGAGGCTCCGAAGTCCGCACATCACTCCCTGATGGCCCTGGCGCAGAGCCTCTGACGCAGAGCTCTCATCTGGGCCTTCCCCAACCCATGTTCTTCCTCAGCCTCATCACTGTCTGACTCCACTGCCAGCTCCGCAGGCTACTGGTGGACCACAACAGACCACACTTGGAATATTGCATCCAGTTCTGGTCACCATGGAACAAAAAAGAGGTTGCAACTCTAGAAAGAATGCAGGGAAGAGCAATACAGAGCAGACTAGAAGTTGAAGCGTATGATGAACAGTTGTGGGAATTGAGTACATCTGAAGAGAAGGACTAGAGGGGACATGATGGCAATCTTTCAATCTCTGAGAGGTTGTCACAGAGAGGTGGGACTCAACCTATTCTCCAAAGCACCTGGCCGGGCAAGAAGTATTGGATGGAAACTTATCAAAGAGAGATCCAAACTAGAACTAAGGAGAAATTTTCTGATAGCTAGAACTGTCTAGTGGAACAGCTTGCCTCCATCACTGGAGGTTTTAAGAAGTAATTGTACAGCCATTTATCTGGAATGGTATAGGGCCGTGATGGTGAACCTATGGCATGTGTGCCACAGGTAGCACGCAGCGGCCTCTCTGCGGGCACGTGAACCGTTGCCCCAGCTCTGCTGGCCAGCTGGTCGTTGGGTCTCTGCCGCACACGCACAGAGGGGGGGCACGTGAGTATGTGTGGGGGCAGGGCACTGCAGGGAGTCACTCACACGTGTGGGGTGGGTGGGATGCATGCAAGGGGGATCACACGTGCATTTTGGGTATTCAGGCATGGGCACGCACATTGGGCAGTCCATCCAGAAAAGGTTAGCTATCACTGGTATAGGGTCTCCTGCTTGAGCAGGAGATTGAACTAGAAGGCCTCTAAGATGCTTTCCAACTCTGTTACTCTGTAGGACATATATAATAGCTTTATCTCTGTAGTTGGAGAACTCAAAGAAAGGTGTATACCATTCAGATGTCCTGCGTTGAAAATGAGTATTGTGAAGCAGTGGTGGGTTGCTACCAGTTCAGTCAGGATCTTGCGAACCGGTAGTAACGGCGGTGGGAGGCTCCACCCACCTGCCCGGATGTCATCATGGACGCTCTGCACATGCACTCCTGTTGCAAACCGGTAGAGAAGGTAAGTGGAACCCACCCCGGTTGTGAAGCCAAAAAGCAATTAATACTGGTATAAATCCATTAAGAAAATTCCTCATTATCTATAATATATTACCAACTGAAAATACACTAAATGCCTTTCATTGCTTTAAAAAATTATATTGGTTTTACACACATAATGTTAAACAATGTGTGTGTATCGCTTGGTAACTTCACATATACCGGTATTTATTATATTTATTGATTATTATTTTTGTTGCATCTATATTCATTGATTACAACTAAAATTGAATGTAAGCATTTTGGAGTAAAAAGGAATGATAAAATTTGCAATAGGCAGACTAATCATGACCAAGGTCAAAAAAGTTGCAAACAAAGGAATTCTGTAGAAAAATAGGATTAATGGGAACATTCAGAGAAGCTTCTGGGCTGCCAAGAAAATAACAGCAACAATGAGATCTCTCAAATATTATCTGTAAACTAAAAAATTTGTTAAAAGTTACAGAATAGCTGTGATATAAAAAGCAGCTGGATGAGTTCCACTTGTGCTAAGAAACACCACAGATGCTGTGCTGTCAAAGTTCTGACCTCTGAACAAATCCATCATGTCTTCAGAGATGATCTCCATACCTTTCTCCACTGTATCAGACACAGTATAGCCAATTATCAACGGGATCATTATTAATTAACATCCTTAATAAAATGAGTTGCATTGAATTTTTGGATTATTCTCATGTTTGAATTGTTCAATAGCCCATTTTTAACAATCCGAAATTGTCCGTTTACCAAACTTTACACTTTACCCACTCTACCAAAAGGAAGGGGTATGTTTTGCTTGCTTCTTAAGAAATATTCTGGTAATTCTTTTAATTCAATATATTGTACTACACTTTGCAATGTCTGGGACTTTTATTTCTTTAGAATTTTCGATGGACCTACACAACTGTTTCCTTTTTTTTTTTAAGTTTTTTATTTTGAACACATTAAAACAAGACACAAACACACAACTTTTATATACATATCACTTTAGCAGCCCACATAGTCTATGCGCAAAATTGGAAGAAGGAAAATCTACCATCAGAAGATTTAATTAGAAAAATTTTAGAATGCACAGAGATGGACAAATTAACAAAAGAACTCAAGGAGAAAGAGGATACAGAATATTACAAAGTGTGGTGTAGATGGTATGAATGGTTGGAGAATAGGAAAAATGAGAAAGAGGAATAAAGGAGAAAGGGGGAAAAATGTTGAAGATCAAGGTACAATGTAGACGAAATAAAGAAAGATGGAAAATAATTGTTGAATAAGACAAAATTAAAATAGATGTAAATAGATGTAAATAGTAAGAAAGGATCACTTCGAATTAGCTGTAGGACAACTGTTTCCATTATTACTGAAAATGCATGAACATGTAGCCTGGGATTTTACAGTCCACTCTGATGTAAGATCTTTGATTTTTCTTCCAGAACCTAGGAAAATACCCAAGTTTGACTATTTTATGCCCAAGATCCTGAAAAGTCAATGTGTCCTTGTGGACAACTCTTTTGGCAGCATTATTTACACAATAAAAAAAATAAATTCTTGGACTTCATCCAGAAGACAGCAACTCTTAATTATAAAATGGCTGAAAAAATTATTGTCTCAATTATAGGACTTTTATTTGCTATCAGTAATTGGGAACCTATCAGATTTGTGAGTTATTTTAGCAGAAAATTTGATGTCTCTGGGACCTGAACAGGAAACTCAATTCCACATCACTGTCTTAAATCTTTAACCAAGAAATAAATGCTAGTTTCATATAAAAAATTGTATTTCATGTTAATTCATTTGTATTTTATTTTTGATTCTATTTCTAGAGAGAAATTCTGATAGAACATTTAATTACTTTCCTTTTGATAAAAGATTGCTGCACTTAATTACTTCTATATCAAAATGCCAAGATTCAAGTCAGATGTGGTTCTGATGTACCCTAAATGCCAGAAGAGAGGTTTAATAGAGTTGCATCCTTGTTCCTAATGTTTTTATCTTACATATTCATAAGCCTTCTATCTCTTTTATTTAATCCATTTTCTGTCTAAATGTAGAATCCTACTGCAACTGTATTCTGACAACACTGTACTTTTATTGATGACTAGCTGGATACCCATGCTTCGCTACGAAACTATCTGATAAGTCGACACTTACAGCTTGAAAATAAATGAGTAGTTACGATCGGCCTCTCCTCTCCCCTTCTCTCCCTCAGCCTTGCCCCACAGAAGCCTATCCTATCCTATCCCCCTTCTCTCCCTTAGCCTTGCCCCACAGAAGCCTCCCCTATCCTATCCCCTTCTCTCCAGCCTTGCCCTACAGAAGCCTCCGCTATCCTATTCCCTTCTCTTCCTCAGGCTTGCCCCATAGAAGCCTCCCCTATCCTATCCCCTGGTTGCTGCTGTGAAAGAAAAACAAACTGAAACTCCTCTCCTCTGCTTGTGTTTTGCATTTGGAACAGATTTCTTTTCAGGTGTGGAGGGAGAGTAGAACTCCTTAACATCAGAGGGCTGTTTGGAAAGTGAAACAGCATTTGCTGTGTGAGCAAGAAGGAGACAGGAAGGAACCTGGCTGTGGCTTAGCTCAAGTGTTCTGTATTAAAGCTGCTTCCTGCTGTGAAAGTAAAACTTAAAGTGAAACTCCTCTCCTCTGCTTGTGTTTTGCATTTGGAACAGATTTCTTTTCAGGTGGGAAGTAGAACTCCTTAGCATCAGAGTGTGTTAATCATAATATAGGAAATACTAATGCTCTGAAAAATCCTTTCTTAGTGAGCATCTAGAAGCCAAGAGGAACATCCATGGCAAATTTCAAGTTTGTAGGCTTTACGGTTCTAGAGATTTCATGATTACGGCGTGAGTGTTTTCACTTTTATATATATAGATTAGGCTAAAATGCCTCAAAAAGGCCATTTTTCATTTTTCTCTATTCCTGGAAACTGGACCTTTATAATACCAATTGTCTTTAATGGTACAAAGGCAATCTGTCATTTCTTCTTTAATAAAAGGGGTAAGTTTTCACCTGAAGTTATGCTAAATTTCTAAAGCTTTGCCACATCTTTTATGCAATGTCCTTGTGGCTGAATCCATTGCTACCATTTTGACAGTAGATGTGAAGATATATAAGAGTATATAATTTATCATAGGATTGGGCTGTAGAATTGTTTTATGAGGGTCAATAAATTAGTAGTATCTTACACTATATCATTTATAACAGCTTATAAAATACAGGTAGCCCTTGAACTGCAAAGATTTGTTACAATGGCATTGAACAAATGGTCATTATGACTGGTTCCTGAAGTTCCATCTGTCCTAGCACCTGTACAGTCCTGTGATCGGAATTTAAGTGTTTAGCAACCAGATTGCATTTACATCCAATTGCAGAGTCCCATGATCATGTAATCGCCATTTGCAACCCTCTCTGTTGACTTCCCTATAAAATGTATAGAACTAAAACTTTCTTTGTATTTTAATCAGTTCATTATGATAATTTTTGTATAATATTTTTGTATGTAACTGCGACTGCAATGATGGTGTTAATGTGATATGTTAAAATTAAATTAATAACAGTTAAATCCACTTGCTTTCACATTAAAGAAATGGGCCATTAAACATCCAAAGTAGTATAACAGTTGCTAAATAATCTCCCAAAGACAACTCCCAGGGATAAAATGTTTATTCCAATAGCAATATCAATAGCACTTGGACTTATATACCGCTTCACAATGCTTTACAGCACTCTCTAAGCGGTTTAGAGTCAGCATATTGTCCCCAACAATCTGGGTCCTTATTTTACTGACCTCAGAAGGATGGAAGGCTGAGTCAACTTTGAGTCGGTGAGACTCAAACTGCTGAACTGCAGACAACCAGCAGTCAGCAGAATTAGCCTGCAATACTGGATTCTAACCACTGCACCACCATGGCTCTTTCTAATACAGAAAGAGAAATGACTTCTTTAGAACATTATATACTGTATTTTTCGGAGTATAGGACACACCTTTTTCCTTGTGCTAATCAAGCTATGCCGAAAACGAAAATGAAAGTAAAGCAGGCTGTTTGCTGTTTGCTGCAACAGGGAAAATTGCTCAGAGGCAGAGGGAGATTTCTTTTTCTTCTTTTCCTCACCAAAAAAGGTAGGTGCATCTTATACTCCGGTGCGTCTTATACTCCGAAAAATATGGTAGTTGATGGAAAATGCAAATCCTTCCAAATTTATTATTACAGTTATTTTGCAATCAGAAAAGTGCATAGTGTTCATTTCCATTGTATTTATATATATATTTGTTTCCAAACATTAAAAAACCCAAGCATTTACAAAAATAATTAGAGGGCTGTGTGCAGGACTTATTTCACACATTAATTTTCAAGGCAGTGCAATGCACATGAAAGAAGTACGTAGTTTGCCAAATGCACCAGGAAGAACAAAGTACCTCCCTTGGATGTGTTGAAATGCAATATCTTTTACAAAATGGATTTATTTTACATGTTTGTGTAGGAAGAAAATCCAGTCTGGTTCCAAACCAGGAGAAAGGCACTGGAAATAAAATGGAGGCTGATTTGAAAGAAGCACCCTGTTTAGTGATGAGCAGAACCAACCACAGCATGCAGTTCTGAGACAGTTGACAAATTAGCTTGATGAGTGCGAGGATTTTTATAGAGTTTACAGTATTTTGTAATTTTGAGGTTTTCTTTGTGTGCTTTTATTATTTGATTGGTGATGGTTTAATCCTGTTATGTCCTAAAGGTCATATCCTGTCCTTCTTAATCCCATCAACTGGAGCTGAAGGGGTTTTGTCTGTGAATAAATTGGCCCAGATTTCTTAATGGGTACAAAATCTCCATCTCTAAAGACTTCAGGCATCTGCTGGAGGCTTTTGGGGCTGCTTTCTGCCTTTGTTAAGATTTTTCTCCATTTCTCCTTTGGGGAAATATAATATTCTGCCTCTTTTAATATTCCCCAAAATATTTCATTCTTCTAGGAGGATTTTTTCCCTCCACATTTGTTTATTAAGAAAACTTATGTGGCTGCCCATCTCACTCATGGTGATTCCAGGCTGCTTATAGAAGTAAAACTCCATATACAAAACCCAATAAACCCTCATCCCCCTGGCAACAACGATCAAGCAAACCACTTGATGGGCTCCATATCACCGCAGGCCTGCTGACAAAACCAATGATTTCAGAGTCTTTCCAAAGAGTATCAAGTTGGACGTCAATGTTATATCCACATGGATGATGTTCCGCAGGGACATTAAATTGCAAGCCACCCATAGCTCTGCATATATGTGTACGTTCAGCTCCTTTGCTTTATAAGCAGTCTGGTGGAAACATGGCCTTTGTATGCACGTGCACACAAAGGAAATCTTGCAGGGCTTTGCAATAGACATAGTGTTTTAACTCTCGATAGAAAACATTTGGTTCACCCATTTGTTTACATATTTTATGAAATACCTCTTTTGAATAACTTCTGTCAAAAGGGAGCTGCTATCATACATGACTCCATTATATCTTCTTATATGAGGTAACATGGAAAAATGTGTAGGTTAAAGAAAAATAAATAAATGAGCTATAATTTGTTAGCTGGTACAGAAAGATAGTGAGGAAAGAGTAATAAATAAATGAGGTGATATATTCCAAGCCTAAAATTTACAAGGAATTTGAAGTCTCCAAGTTGTGTGCAAATTTTTTCACATCAACTACTGCATTATGTCTAATAAATGCTGATGAAATCAAAACAACTCACTGCTACCAGAGCTGTTGAGTTACAGATTGAATAATTAATGGAAGAAATCAGCTTAACTTTTACATGGATCTATCCTGGATATGTATAACATTTTATTTTATTTTATTTTATTTTATTTTATTTTATTTTATTTTATTATTTTATTTTATTTTATTTTATTTTATTTTATTTTATTTTATTATTCTATTCTATTCTATTCTATTCTATTCTATTCTATTCTATTTATTTTATTTTATTTTATTTTATTTTATTTTATTTTACTGAGAACAAAGGAAAACTGGACTTTTCAATTTCATGCTGCTGAAATTAATCTGACAGTACTGGAATTTGTAAACTTTGAGTAGTGAAAACGTTTTGAGTTATGATAGTTTTCATCCACTTGATGGCAGTGTGAACAGGCTAGGCCTGTTTCCTCTTTTCAGGCTGGGATTGTCAGGGAGAACTGTAGGGCACAAAGTGCTAATAAAAACTGGACCAAAATTCTTAGATTATTGGAAATAACCAAGCTGTTAACTTCTGCAAATCCCATATATTATGTCATTATAATTACATAATTCATATTACTTCAGTGTATTGGAAACATAATTTTAAAAAGTTAAGTTGAAAAAATAAAACCAGATTTAAATTTAAAAATGAAACTTCTAAAAATTATTAACAAAGATAATGTTTTATAAAGACTCTATCTTTCTATTTTTTCAATTTGTATTTTAAAATTATACACAAGTAGTTTAATTGAGAGATCTGTTGACTGGATAATAAACAGAACCCTTTCATCAATTCTACTTTACTATCAATTAGTTAAAACGTATTAAGTAAACATCTCCCTCCTTTTGAACTCTCAGGAGAGAGAGAGAGAGAGAGAGAGAGAGAGAGAGAGAGAGAGAGAGAGAGAGAGAGAGAGAGAGAGAGAGAGCACAATAGAGCTATATTCATCCCTTATTTTTAAAAAGTTTATATATAATCACCTTGGTCTTATTTGTAAGAGTCTTGTCTTGATAGGCATTATTTGGGGGGGGGGGGATCCTATTGGCTTCATATCTAGGGAATGGATACAGATTTCATACAACATTATAAGAATGATGCAGTCACAGTCCAATAACTGCATTTATTAATTTTATACTTTAAAATGTACCAAATCAACAAATACTAATGTATCATGCCAAATAAAGCTGTAATTACTAGAAGTCAGCATGAATAGAAAAGATGTTAGATTAATCTTATCCCAGTTTTCCATTAGGTAACTACCTTGTCAAATTGTGTAAAAGCTGTAAACATATCATGGTAGCAAATCATTTAATAAATAGCCAATTATTTTTTTGATTAGTATACTGACTAAGTATAGTTTAGATAGCATAATTAAGTAGATACATAACTGATTCAAGAATCATATGCTTGCCTCGTTAACATTTTTATTAACAAAGATTCAATCCTGGGCCCTCCGTTATCCAATATATTTTAATAATTTTAATGAAGAGGAAGAGGCAATTCTTGACAAACTTCCAGATGGCATGAACCTGTGTGGGAGTTAATATCCTAGAGGCAATAGAAACAAGATTCAAAATGATCTTGATAAGTTGGAAAAACGAACTGAGACTAACATAACAAAATTTAACAAAGATAAATGCAAAGTTCTTCATTCACCCTCTGCGCATGTCCAAGATGCCGGTGTCTGCCTGAATCGCGGCCTGAGGATGATGGCCTATTCGCCCTGTTGGTCCTTTAGGGGGTCGATTTGACAGCTTACGACCCCAGACCCAGTTAGGGGAGCTCTTCGCCAGCCGGGTGGGGGTTTGCCCCCCCCCGAGCATCGTGGCTGGACGAGGGTTGGCGGCGTCGGCGTCAGTGAGGGCTAGGACGGCAGCCGGCGGATCGCTTCATTTGCACCAGCTGGGCGGCAGCGTGGGCGTTTCTGAGTCGGAGGCTTCGGAGGCTGGAGTGGCAGCAGCAAACGGGTCCGCTGGGGCCGTTTGCAACTTGGCGATGCCCCTAGCCTGGGGGGTTCCCCTGGTTGTCTTGGGGACTGCTGGATTCCCTGGTGAGCTCTGGGACGCTGCCAGAACTTTTCGTCTGGCAGTGGGAGTGGCAACGGCAACGGCGGTCTCGGCTGCAGCTGCAATGGCTGAAATGGTGGCCATCCGACGATGGCGAGGAGGAGAGCACCCGCGGTCAGCACTACTGATGTGGTTGATGGCAGACAAACATCTATTGCCCGGGATTGACTGGGATCTGCATGAGGGCTGCCCAGTTGATGGGTCAGTCCCTTGCAGACTTTGGGAGGCCCCCGCTGTATTTTGGAGGCTGGGGATTGGAGAACATCTTCCCCCCCTTATTTTTCATCGTTTTCCCCTTGTCCCATGCCTATCCCGGACTGGCAGCCACTTTTACTGACTTTTACTGACTTTCTGACACCGAGACCTGGCTTATTTTCATCTGAGCCTCCCCCCTAGCTGTTTGGGGGGGGGATTGTCAAATACGTTGGGATCCCATGTGAGCCGGTGTAATTCTTCCATCTCACCAGCAGAGGGGACTGACCATCGGACCAATCCACCGTGAGAGGGTGGTTTGGCTTGAGCCCCTCGGGCTGAGTCGTTATGGTTTTGCTCACCATTTGTAATTTGCCAGCAGAGGGGATTGACCATCAGACCAATCCACCGTGAGAGGGTGGTTTGGTCCTTAACCCCTTGGACTGTGTTTGATACTTTGGCATCGGTTCACTACTTCCATCTCACCAGTAGAGGGGACTGTCCATCAGACCAATCACTGTGAGGGAGTGGTTGGATTGTATTCCCCTTGAACTGTGTCGACTGGCAAGAGACTTTGTCCACTGTTGTGAGAGGACAATGGCCTTGGACCTTACACTTTGGATGCCCCCATCTTATTTGCTCCCCCCTGGACTTTTTTATTTACCATCTGGACCCTTGGGACTTGGTCACTTCATCCTCTTGTAGCAAAATGTATTCGGCAGCTGAGCTTCTTGTTCTGCGAGACTCCCCCCTCTCGCAGGTTTGGCTCTCCACTCTATCGAGGGCCTACCTTGATGACGGGCATTGGAACCCCGAGAGGTGACATGGTGCGAGAAGGGGGTTGAGGGGTTTTTTAGCTAAATTTTTAATCAAAATTTTAAGGGGACCCGGGAGGAAGGGAGGGGGTTATAAAAGTGGACCCGGGGGGTTCAGATAGCGACTGAGTGGGGTGATGGGTCGATTGGCTGCAACAGAGGGGTCGTGAAAGGAAATTTAACCGGGGAGCAGGGGGACGATAGGAAGGGCAGTGTAATTGAAACAATGAGTGGGAGGGGCAGGTATGACGGGCACAGGGGGCCATATCATGTGCTGGGGGTGCGTACACGCTGTTTACGAGCAATTACGCACTCCAGCCCCCAATGCGCAACTCGTGTCCTAGGTTGTGCAGTCTCAGGCCCAGGATCCACGGCTGATGTTGTGTAATGCCAGGTCGGCCGTTAATAAAGCCCCCCTCATTTGTGATCTTATTTTAGAGGGGGGTGCGGACCTGGCAGGTATTACGGAGACCTGGTTGGACCAAGAGGGGGGGTTCCCCTCGTTGAAATGTGCCTACCAGGTTTCCATGCATTTCATCAGCCAAGGGCCCAGGGGAGGGGTGGGGGAGTGGCGGTGATTATTAGGGAGAGTCTTTGTCCGAGGGAGACCACTGTTCCTCAGATAGCCGGATGTGAGTCCCTCTTTGTGAAGTGGGGCCGTGAGGTGCAGATGGGTTTGCTGACTACGTACCTGGCTCCCTGCCACATGGCAGCGACCCTGGCCGAGCTACTCGACGTCATTGCCAGGGTGGCGGTTGACACCCCCAGACTTATTGTCATGGGGGATTTCAACCTTCCGTCTGCGGGTGAGGCGTCAGAGGTGGCTCGGGAGTTCATGGCTTCCATGACAGCCATGGACCTGACCCAGTTAGTTCAAGGCCCAACTCACATGGGGGACACACTCTGGACCTGATTTTCGTCCCTGGTCAGTGGTTGAATGATCTTGGTAGAGGGGACCTAGACATTAAACCCTTGTCATGGACAGATCATTCGCTCCTTCACTTAGACTTTCCTACCGCTTTCCCCCGCCGCAGGGAGACAGAACCGATCAAATGGTTCCGTCCCAGGCGCTTGATGGACCCCAAAAGGTTCCTGACAGAGCTTGGGCCGATTCCTGAGACCCTGGCACACAACTCGACTGAAGAGCTGGTGGCCGCCTGGGAGAGTGCGGCTGCCGGAGCTTTGGACCGCGTCGTGCCTTTGCGGCCTCTGACCCGATGCCGATCTCAATTGGCTCCTTGGTTCTCTGAGGAGCTGAGAGAGATGAAGCATCGGAAAAGACGCCTAGAGAGCATTTGGAGGACTAGTCAATCCGATTCCGACCGGACACAGGTGAGGTCTTATATCAAGACCTACCTAGTGGCGATAAAAGCGGCGAAATCTAACCATTTTTCTGCTCTTATCGCATCTGCAGAGAACCGCCCAGCTGCCCTGTTTAGGGTGTCCTACTCCCTTCTTCGGAGGGGAGTGCGGGAAGATCCCTTGCAGGGCCGCACTGAGGATTTTGTGCAATTCCTGCATGATAAAGTCGCTCAGATTTGGGATGGCTTGGACTCCGATTGGATGAGTCTGGGAGGACGCCTGGGAGGAGACAAGGGCAGGTCTTGAGAATATTATCTGGGAGGAGTTTGATCCTGTGGCTCCCGAGGATGTGGACAGGGTTCTGGGTAGGATTAGTGCCGCCACATATTTATTGGACCCATGTCCCTCCTGGTTGGTACTGGCCTCACGGGAGGTTACATGAGGCTGGCTCCAGGGGATTATAACTGCTTCTCTGAGTGAGGGTGCCTTTCCCACTGCCTTGAAAGAGGTGGTGGTGAGACCCCTCCTCAAGAAGCCTTCCCTGGACCTGGCTGAATTAGCTAACTACCGTCCGGTCTCCAACCTTCGTTTTGTGGCGAAGGTTGTTGAGAGTGTGGTGGCATGACAACTGCCTGGGCACCTGGATGAGCTATCTATCTAGACCCGTGCCAGTCGGGCTTCAGGCGGGGGCACAGCACAGAAACGGTATTGGTCGCGTTGGTGGATGATCTCTGGAGGGCTCGGGACAGGGGTTGCTCCTCTGTCCTAGTCCTATTAGATCTCTCAGCGGCTTTTGATACCATCGACCATGGTATCATGCTGCAGCAGTTGAGAGGGATAGGAATAGGGGGCACCGTTCTGCGGTGGTTCTCCTCCTTCCTCTCCGACCGCTCGCAGTTCATGTTGGCAGGGGGGCAGAGGTCGACCTCGAGGCGTCTCGCATGGGGAGTGCCACAAGGGTGGGTCCTCTCGCCCCTTCTGTTCAACATTTATGTGAAGCCGCTGGGTGAGATCATCCATGGTTTTGGGTTGAAGTGTCATCTGTACGCTGACGATACTCAGCTGTACATCTCCACCCCAGACCACCCCAACGATGCCCTTGATGTGATGTCTCGCTGCCTGGAGGCCGTGCGGGTCTGGATGGGGAGGAACAGGCTCAGACTCGACCCGTCCAAGACCGAGTGGCTGTGGCTGCCGGCGTCCCGATATAGTCAGCAGGTGCCATCGCTGACTATTGGGGGTGAATCTTTACCCCCCCCCAGAGAGGGCTCGCAATCTGGGTGTCCTCCTGGACACACGGCTGTCTTTAGAAGAGCATATGACGGCTGTGGCCAGGGGGGCCTTTTATCAGGTTCGCCTGATTCGCCAGTTGCAGCCCTTTCTGGACCGGGACGCCTTGCGCACAGTCACTCATGCCCTTGTCACCTCCCGGCTGCACTACTGTAATGCTCTCTACATGGGGCTCCCCTTGAAAAGCACTCAGAGGCTCCAACTGGTCCAGAATGCAGCCGCGCGCGTGGTTATGGACGCAACTCATTGTTTCTGTGTGACACCCCTCCTGCGCGAGCTGCACTGGCTCCCAGTGGTCTTCCGGGTGTGATTCAAGGTGCTGGTTACCACCTTTAAAGCGCTCCATGGCATAGGACCCAGGTACCTTCGAGACCGACTTCTGCCACCAGTAGCCTCCCACTGGCCAGTCCGCTCCCACAGAGAGGGTCTCCTCAGGGTGCCATCGGCCAAGTTATGTCAGCTGGCGACACCCAGGGGGAGGGCCTTCTCTGTGGGAGCCCCAGCCCTGTGGAATGAACTGCCCCCAGAAATATGTAAGATCTCCTACCTCCGGGTGTTTCGTTGCGCATTGAAGACCCTGTTGTTCCGCCAGGCCGGGCTATCAACATAATGATTTTAAATTGGGGTATTTTAAATTTTTGGGGTTTTAAACCGGCCAAATCTATTTAATTATTTTAATTTTTAATCATTGTTGTGTCTTGTGTTTTTAAATTGGCTCTACACCGCCCTGAGTCCTTCGGGAGAAGGGCGGTATAGAAATAAATATTATTATTATTATTATTATTATTATTATTATTATTATTATTATTATTATTATTATTTAATAAAGAGGATTCAAATTAATAGGCACAGTTTAGGGATATGTGGCTTGGCACATTTACTTATGAAAACAGTATTTATGAAAAGAAATAGTAATTGGTAGCAAACTTGGTATGAGTTAACAGCAGCAATAATGACAAACAAAATTTTAGGCTACATCAACAGAAGCTAATTTTCAAAATCAAGGGAAGTGATACCTTCCCTTATTTGGGGTCAGACCTTCCTTGAACATCTTTTTTTTTTAATTATTGATTTTTTTATGCAGAAAACATTCAAAGTAAAACACTGCTAGTCCTTGGCCTACATCCATACATTTAGTCATTGTTCAAAGTTACAGTGACACTTAAAAATGAACGTATGACCAGTACTCAAGCCGTCACAGCACCCCTACGGTCACATGATTGCGATCTGGACATTCAGGTGCACAGCTTCTTACAACATCATTAAAACATCACAAGTCACATGATCACCATATGCAACCTTCCCTGTCAGCTTCCTACAAGCAAAGTCAATGGGGAAGACAGCAAGGAAGATGACAAGATGGTAAGTCACTCCCGCCACATACAGTCTTCTCCAACTTTCCCAGAATCTTCCAGCCTCCCCCAACTCACAGGAAGCAAAGCTTTGCTGGTCCTCTCAAGCCCTCTCTGGCCTCCCATAACTCATTGTATCAGCCCGTATATCTTGAGATTACAGGGGAAACTAGGATTGCCAGAATTGCTGTTGCCAAGTGATGCATTCACTGATTATGGAGGATCATTAAGGAGAGGTTGGTCTACTATCTATCAAGATGCATTTGCATTTTATCCTCATAACAACTCCTCTATTAGGTAAGTTGGGTTGAGAGACAATGATTGGCCCAACATTAACCCAGTAAACTTCTCTGGTTGAGTGGAGACTTGAATTTGGGGCTACCCAGTGTTAGTCTAACACCAACATGTCAAACTTGCTGAAGCTTTGCTGAATCTAACCTCTGATTGCATTTCACTACGGCCTTGTATACAGTGACATACCTTCACCACTATTCTCTTTGTTATTTATTGGCAAAGTTTGGTATATTAAGATTAAGATTATGTCCACAATATCTCACAATGTATTAAAAGATTAATCTACCCACCTTGGCCACGCCCCCCACCCCACAGTCAAACACAACCCTGATGCGGCCTTCAATGAAATCGGGTTTGATATCCCTGCTTTATATCAATCATGGAGCACAGACGTGGGAAGTAAGAAAGTTCAAATTTCAAGTTCAGCATCTCTAATAAAGGCCACTATTCTGCATACCTAATCAAATTATTAAAACCTGCCTACCTGGTTCCCACTATTCAATTAAAATTGTTTCCTTCAAATTAGGAATAATGCAATGAGGTATCACTTCAAAGTTGACATGCCAACAAGGATGGTCAAGAAATGTTGTTTATGGGGAATCTGTTTCATTCAACTTCTAACTTTTAAGCAGAATCTCTCTGCTTAAGCGGCAAAAAAGGCCACTTCATACTGTATGTCATGCAGGCCTGAGACTAGAAAGCACAATTATATCTGTGGAATCCTTAGTGCTCTATGAGCTTGGTTGTTTTCAGGCAAGACGTTTCATTATCTAACTGGGAACATTTCAGTGCATCCAGTTCATTCTCTTCCATTGGCACATTTAGGTGGTTGATATCAATTCAGTTTTTGCACACAAAAAACTGAAGTGGCAAAACCTGCAGAGCAAATTATTCTACTAGTCTACTTATCCAATTTTGCAATTAATTTTGCTTGGCAGTAACAGTAACTGGGAAAGAAAAATGAGCTAGTAGCAGCACAAGCAGCACAATGATGAAAGTTGTAATAAGACTAGAAAGGGCAGTCTTTTGTAACTATAATGATGAAGCAATATTTCACTGCTGAGCCACAGAATATAGAATCTGATTATTATCATTATCATTATTATTTATTGATTAGCCTAAAGGCCCATTATGGCAAACCTATGGCATGTGTGCCACAGGTGGCACGCAAAGCCATATCTGTGGGCACGCGAGCGTTGCCTTAGCTCAGCTCTAGCACACATGCACGTGCTGGCCATCTGATTTTTGGGCCTTCTGGGTCCACCGGAAGTCAGGAAGTGGGCTGTTTCCTGCCTATGAAGGGCCTCTGGGGTTGGGGTGGGGAAGGCCGTTTTCACCCTCCCCAGGCTCCTAGAAAGCCTCTGGAGCCTGGGAAGGGCAAAAAACAGGCATAGCTGGCCCACCATGCCATTACGTGCCAAAAGCGAGAGAAGCACGGGGGGAGGGTGTCGCGTGCGCATGGGCGGGGCACATTGAATTATGGGTGTGGGCACGCATGCAACCCCCCTGCACTCCCCCTGCTTTCGGCACACGACGGCAAAAAGGTTAGCCATCACTGCTAAAGGCCATATCAACGTGAAACACATGTCACCAATAAAATCCTATACAAACAATTTAAAATGAGAGTAGGGTAAAATACAATAGCTACAGGATAAAATACAGTAATTTAATACATAAATATGTAAAATAGAATCAAATGACATAAAATTATATTTCTGTATCACCCCTGCAATCTACCCCAATCAGACCCACATATGCTGATCTCAGTTGGAGCATTTAAATGTCGTTTTCAAATTCTGGCCACATGAGGTATGTTGTTTTAATATGGGTCTCCCACTGGGCCAAACATTTAATATATGGATTATGGTACTTATATCTCGCCCACTTATACAAACAGCAATTGAATAATATATGAGTCAGAACTTCTACCTCTTCGGCTCCATAAATATATTATTACAGTCAGGTGTAGCAATTGCTATTTCCTTTCTCAATGGCAATAGGTAACAAAAATGTTGCACAGATCTCTTGTGCTTAAATAATCTACAGCACACAACTAAAGGGGCCAGAATCACCGTTAATAACCTTTAAAGTATCCAAAAGTACACATACAATATTATTTCTAACATTTATTGGACAATCAATTATTGTTTGGTTTAATAGAACACTATCCTCCCATATATTAAAAAGTTACCCAAACTGGAAAAATACAACTTCTGCAACAATTTGCTATGAACTTTAATAACCAAAAGCAACTTTTGCAACAAAAAACCAAAAACATATAAATCAAGTTGACAACAGCAGTGGAGCAGTGGCCATCCAAAGGAAAATCAACAAAAACTTTACACTGATTGTGTACTATCACTTGCCTACGCTGATTTTGTAAGTATATTCTGATTTTGCAGCATATTACTTGACTCCTCTTTTCAGTATCCTTAATGTCACTTATCTGTTAGATGGATAGCTATATAATAATAATAATAATAATAATAATAATAATAATAATAATAATAATAATAATAATAATAATAATAATAATAATAATAATAATAATAATTTTATTTCCATACCGCCCTTCTCCCGAAGGACTCAGGGCGGTGTACAGCCTATTTAAAAACACAAGACAAAACAGCAATTAAAATTTAAAATGATTAAATAATTTGGCTCAATTAAAACCCCACAAATTTAAAATACCCCAATTTAAAACTTTTATGTTGATAGCCCGGCCTGGCGGAACAACAGGGTCTTCAGTGCGCAGCGAAACACGCGGAGGTCGGAGATCTTACTTATTTCCGGGGGCAGTTCATTCCACAGGGCTGGGGCTCCCACAAAGGCCCTCCCCCTGGGTGTCGCCAGCCGACATAACTTGGCCGATGGCACCCTGAGGAGACCCTCTCTGTGGGAGCGGACTGGTCGGTGGGAGGCTATTGGTGGCAGAAGACGGTCTCGAAGGTACCTGGGTCCTATGCCATGGAGTGCTTTAAAGGTGGTAACCAACACCTTGAATCGCACCCGGAAGACCACCGGGAGCCAGTGCAGCTCGCGCAGGAGGGGTGTCACGTGGGCACGAGTTGCGTCCATAACCACGCGCGCGGCCGCATTCTGGACCAGCTGGAGCCTCCGAGTGCTCTTCAAGGGGAGCCCCATGTAGAGAGCATTACAATAGTCCAACCGGGAGGTAAGAAGGGCGTGAGTGACCGTGCACAGGGCGTCCCAGTCCAGAAAGGGCTGCAACTGGCGGATCAGGTGAACCTGATAAAAGGCCCCCCTGGCCACAGCCGTCATATGCTCTTCTAAAGACAGCCGTGCATCCAGGAGGACACCCAGATTGCGAGCCCTCTCCGTGGGGGGCAAAGATTCACCCCCAATAGTCAACGATGGCACCTGTTGACTATATCGGGGCGCCGGAAGCCACAGCCACTCGGTCTTGGAGGGGTTGAGTCTGAGCCTGTTCCTCCCCATCCAGACCTGCACAGCCTCCAGGCAGCGAGACATCACATCAAGGGCATTGTTGGGGTGGTCCGGGGTGGAGATGTACAGCTGAGTATCATCAGCGTACAGATGACACTTCAACCCAAAACCACGGATGATCTCACCCAGCGGCTTCACATAAATGTTGAACAGGAGGGGCGAGAGGACCGACCCTTGCGGCACTCCCCATGCGAGACGCCTCGAGGTCGACCTCTGCCCCCCTGCCAACACAAACTGCGAGTGGTCAGAGAGGAAGGAGGAGAACCACCGCAGAACGGTGCCCCCTATTCCTAACCCTCTCAACCGCTGCAGCATGATACCATGGTCGATGGTATCAAAAGCCGCTGAGAGATCTAATAGGACTAGGATAGAGGAGCAGCCCCTGTCCCGAGCCCTCCAGAGATCATCCACCAATGTGACCAATGCCGTTTCTGTGCTGTATCCCTGCCTGAAGCCCGACTGGTACGGGTCTAGATAGATAGCTTCATCCAGGTGCCGGGGAAGTTGTCGTGCCACCGCGCTCTCAACAACCTTCGCCACAAAACGAAGGTTGGAGACTGGACGATAGTTGGCTAATTCAGCCGGGTCCAGGGAAGGCTTCTTGAGGAGGGGCCTCACTACCGCCTCTTTCAAGGCGGCAGGAAAGGCACCCTCACTCAGAGAAGCACTTACAATCCCTTGGAGCCAGCCTCGTGTCACCTCCCGGGAGGCCAGTACCAACCAGGAGGGACACGGGTCCAATAAACACGTGGCGGCACTAGTCTTACCCAGAACCCTGTCCACATCCTCGGGAGTTACAGGATCAAACTCCTCCCAGATAACATTCTCAAGACCTGCCCTCATCTCCTCCCGTGGACTCTTCCAATATAAATTGAATGATTGATTGATTGATTGATTGATTGAATGAATGATGAATGAATGATGAATGAATGAATGAATGAATAAATAAATGTCAGCTCTAAGCCTGATTAAACTAAACTTAATTCATTCAGTTTAGACCCTGCCCAATTCCAGACAGTGGTTGCTATACCTGTTGTAATTGTTTTTTTTTAATTCTGAGGACGTTGAGTTTCATTAATAGAGCCTGCATCTCATTTGCATGTTCAACTATCAGAGTAGTGTCATCAGTATAGCACTGCTATTTATGCTTCTTCCTCCAATTTTAAAGCTCATCTTCTTTCAATTCATTTCCCTTAATATATATTCAGCATGTAGATTGACTAAATAAGGGAAGAATACACGGCCTTGTCTTACTCTTCTGCTAACCTAAAGCTGTTTGCTTATCCATGTTCTATCTGCACTGTGGCCTCCTGATTTGTATATAGGTTTTGCATTAAGACAATGAGATGTTTTTCTAAGCATATTCCACGGTTTGACAACACTGACACAAATGCCTTTTTATAATCAATGAAACACCTACTTCTTTTTGGTATTCTTTGGTTTTCTCAATTATCCAGCGTACATCAATAACAACATCTTATATTGGATGTAAGGATATAAGCTGTAAGGATGGGTCATGTGCAGCTCCTTTGTGAAGTGTACGATAAATAAATGGTTTACATCAGGGGTCCCCAACCCCCGGTCTGTGGACCGCCACCAGTCCATGGCATGCCAGAAACCAGGCCACACAAACAAGTGAAGCCCCATCCGCAGGATGCAGACCGAATGCGAAACCATGCCCTCTCTGGTCCACAAAAAAACCTCTCTCCATGGAACCGGTCCCTGGTGCCCAAAAGGCTGAGGGACTCTGGCTTACATAACAATGAACAATTCAGCATTCTTCCTAGCAAGTGTGTTATATTCCACTAATGTAAAAGAAAATTTGCATTGTTCTAATATTGGAGTAAGTAGTAAGGAATTGACTGCTTGATTTTTCCCAAACTTCAAAAACACTGAATACGTAAGAGGCAAATAACAGAATAACTGAGTTGGAAGGGACTTTGAGGTCTTCTAGTCCAGTGGTGAAATCCTCCGAGGTCTGCTACTGGTTCGCTGCGCACACAGATGCATGGTGCACACCAAACGTGTGCTTCGCATGCAGGCGCACTGCAAGTGCTACCGTGCAGCACCAAAAAAGAAGGCTTAAGAAGCCTTTTCTAAGGTAAGTAGGACAGCAAGAGGGGGAACAGCTGTGCCGTGCGATTTAGATTCACTAAATCCTGCTTTCTAGCTAATATAAATCATGCGGCAGAGCTGATAGTCAGAAATACCGGTTCGTCCGAACTGGTAGCATTTCACCTCTGTTCTAGTCCAACATCCTACTCAAGCTGGAGATCCTATATCATTCCAGACAAGTGGCTGTCCAATCTCTTCTTAAAAGTCTCCAGTGATGGAGCACCTGAAACTTCTGAAAGCAAGCCATTCTACTAGTTAATTGTTCTCCTGTTAGGAAATTTCTCCTTAGCTTTTGGTTGCTTCTCTTCTTGATTAGTTTCCATCCATTGTTTCCTGTCTTGCCTTCTGGTACTTGGAAAATAGGTCGACTCCCTCTTCTTTGTGGCAGTCCCTCAAATATTGGAATACTGCTATCATGTCACCCTTAATTCTTCTTTTCACTAGACTAGACATAACCAATTCCTGCAACCATTCTTCATATGTTTTAGCCTCTAGTTCCCTAATCAACTTCGTTGCTCTTTTCTGCACTCTTTTCAGAATCTCAACTTTTTTATAATATGGCGATTTATAATATGGATTCAAAACAATTGACATATTTTAGTGTATACTAATATATATTTCTATTTGCTTCGATAATAAAACCAATTCAAACAGAAATAAGGTTTGAAATAGAATTGGTAATATAGTAAGGCATTTCTATTATATTTCTATTATAAAAAAGTATTCCAATTATATTTAACAATCTTCTGAATGTATCAATAGAACTGAGAGACACAGGCTGTTTGAGAGTATAACATTAATTATGTTTTATAGTTGTAAACTATGCAATATATTGCTATTTTTAATTAGCATATGTGACTGTAAACAATGGCACATACTTATCTTTGATATTCCCCAAATACGTTAAAGCGTTAAAATTATTATGACTGCAGTAATAAACATAATGCCAAGACATGGCTGCATGGGAAGAAAATATCACAGGGAGCTTAATTGGCTTTTTATGCCAAGCAGTGTAGTGAACTTCATAAATTGGCGAACTAGCTAGACAATAGCTTTATTCTAGTTGACTAAATTGCAGTGCAAAGCTAATGTATCAGGTCTTTTTTTTTTTCTATTTATCCATTGCAAGCATGACAGTCAAGAAAAACTGGAATAGTTTATAAAGGCCACTTAAAAAAAGGTTGTTAAAATTAAAGTATCAGCAAAACAGGCCAATTATGTTAATTTGTCAACAAGAAATACACTTTATGCAATGGAAATGTAGTCTTCAAAGTTAATTGCCAATAAAGAACGTTTAAGGACAATATTCTAGAATTCATTCCAATTTTTTTGTCTTTTTAATACATGCTAGAGCAGATAAAATATAAGGTATAACTAGAATTAAATATTGTGGTTAATATAGCCATATTAATACTGCAATGGAATTTCTTAGAGGTCAGTGTGAAACCAGATGTACAAGAAATGCATTGTCATCATTACAACAAAAGTTTAATCTTCCTCACTCTATTTGATATGTGCTAGTGATAAACCAATATCAAAACAGTATTATGTTACCTTAATCCTGCTCAGGTTCACTAAGCGACAGAGAAACCCACCACATAATTTTACAAGCAGCCATGTACTTTCTGTTAAATCATACTCATTTGTCATTTTCCTTCTTTAACCAAGATCTCCAAACAACTTAATCTTTTTGAATTGATCCCAGTTTTCAGTTTCTGTCATTTGCTTTATAAAAGCTTTATTTTTTTCATGTCCCCCACTGGCTGCCAATGATAAATTATTATTACATAATTAGAAGCCAGTGGAATTTGTAATTATTACATTAATGTCTTATTTTGAATGCATCCCTCTTCAAAATATTTGTGATTAACTGTATCCATGAGCTGTGGTGATGAAGCAGAACAAAGCTCTAGACTTTATGTGATATTATGCGAAATATATTTTACTATACATAATTATGCATAGGAGCTATGCTGGCACAGTGGTTAGAATGCAGCATTGTAGGCTAATTCTGCCCACTGCCAAGAGTTTGATCCTGATTCAGGATCAACTCAGCCTTCTATCTTTCTGAGGTCAGTAAAAAGGACCCAGACTGTTGGGGACAATATGCTGACATTGTAAACCGCTCAGAGAGTGCTGTAAAGCACTGTGGAACAATATATAATTGTAAGTGCTACTGCTATTGTATTGTATTGTAGATGGCTGATCTATACACTGTTGCTTTTTAGACTATTTAGTTTTTGTTAAATTTAATGAATTCAAAATGCTTCAGTTATTCAAGAATTATCTCAAGAAGAGTTTTTTTAATCTGAAAGAATATAAAACAATCACTTATAGAAGAAGGGGGACAAGGGTGTGTGGCTAGCCAGAAGTAAAGATGGTGTATTGAACAAATTGATGTCTTCCAGGCAGGGGTGCTATTCAGAAGGTTCTGACAGATTCTGGAGAACCGGTAGTGGAAATTTTAAGTAGTTCGGAGAACTGGCAAATACCACCTCTGGCTGGTCCCAGAGTGGGGTGGGAATTTTGCAGTATCCTTCCCCTGGAGTGGTGTAGGAATGGAGATTTTGCAGTATCCTTCCCCTGGAGAGGGGTGGGAATGGAGATTTTGCAGTATCCTTCCCCTGCCATGCCCACAAGCCATGCCCACCAAGCCACACCACGCCCACCAAGCCACCCACAGAACCCGTAGTAAAAAAATTGAATTCCATCACTTTTGATAAGTTATGTTTCTGTATTTAACTATTCAGTTTGGTATAATGGCTATGGCGTCAGGTTACAAACTGGGAGACAGTGAATTCTAGTCCTCCCTTATGCACAAAGCCAGCTGGTCGAACTTGGCCAGTCATTCTCTCTCATCCCTAGGAAGGGAGTAATGACAAGCCACCTCGGAAAACTTGCCAAGAAAACAGCAGGGACTAGTCCAGATAGTTGCCAGGAATCACGGACTCAGAGCCACATGCACACACAAAAATGACATCTAATTGGCAAGATTACTAATAAAAGATGTTTATGAAAGGTGATTCCCCAAAAGGCTGAAGTTACACACCAGTCTATCAATGAATAAGAAATGAAAGAGGAAGATATAGCTCCACATAGCAGGAGAAAATTGAGCACTGTTCAGTCAATGTTTTGAGCAACTAAATAAGAACTGAAGGTAGTATGGAATGAAGTAGCTCCCATATGCAAGAGAATATAGGAGGTACATTGAACAAGTCAATAAACAACTAAAAGAATCATCTACTCAAGTAACATACAATGAAATTTCCTTGATACTGGAAAAGTGCAAAGAGATATTATAGACATTAGACTGGACTTGACTAATGCTCAAGAGAAGAAGAGAAGAAAAAAATTTGAGATTTAGAAAAAATACTGGTTTAACTGGATACACTGCACAACAAAGTCTGCTTCCTGAACATTATCTTAAAAGATTTTTTGACTGCTAATTTAATCTATCACAGGTTAACCACAGGCTAGAAAGAAAATTTCTATCAAACAATGTGTTATTAGGGTAGGCAAAGCAATAAATTATATTTGGGTTCAAAAAATATATCTGAATCAATCCAGTTAAGAGATTGTACTAGTACACATTTCAGATCAGAAATTTGGACAAATACATCTCATTTACTCATTATTGGCATTTGAATTGTATAATTATATATAATGTGTTATATAATTTACAACTGAAAACCCATTTCAGAATTTGGGGGGAAATGTAAGGAAAATAGTTAGCATTTGTTTTAGTTGGCCTGTTTTTTCAAACTCTTCCAGAAATCCCAGATGAAATATTAACACTAAAAAAGAAAAAAAAAGTTTCAATGTAAAAAATTAAGAGTTAATGGAAAAAGTTTATGGAAACACAGGTAAGCCTTGGTTAATTACTGCCCTGTTTAGTGATTATTCAAACGTATAGCAGCATTGAAAAAGTAGCTTTAGAACCAGCCCTTGAATTTATAACCATCATAGTATGCAACAGTCACTTGATCGCCATTCTAGCACTTTGCAGCTGGCATGTATTTATGATAGTTGCAATGTCACAACTGTCACATGATCACCATTTGCAAGCTTCACAGCTGGCTTCTGAAAGGCAAAGCCAATAGAGAAGTCAGCATAAGTCACAAATTGCAGTCGATGCCTGTGGATGATTCTCTTAATGTGGAACGGACATCCTGCGTCTTGCATAGCATATGGTATTTCATTTAACATCACTTAGTGATGGAGCTGCTAGTCCCAGCTGTTTGTTTGTTAAATAAGGGCTACCTGTATATACTCCAGAAATAAGAAGGATGGGGAGTTTCAAAAATTATGTTATCAAGTGGCAATCTTGGGATCCTTTGATCCAAGAAGACAATGGATATGGCTCAAACACAAATAAAAAGTAGATAGATCCACAAGTCAATTTTCCTCAAAATGTTTATAAAAATAGAATAACATAAACAGAACGTTTGCAAAATCTGTTTTGGTTTAGGAAAAATTAACATGTAGCACTGATAGAGGTAACTCTCACAATACTTTAATGGTATATTAAGAATTCTATAACCAAGATCAGTCAACACAACTGAAGCCTTGGAGTCAATTGGCAGAGTCAGTAGCTTCTATAATAAGAAGGCACTACACAGTAGAGATTGAATTACAAATAGGTTGCCATCTGTCTTTGCTCAAATGACTCCATCTTAATTTCTTTTTAATAGGAAGGATATAAAAGAATCAGCATCTTGGTGTTAGGCTACCTTTGACAAATGACTAACCAATTATTGTTCCCAAGCTAAAAGAACAATCTCAATTACTGGAATATAGAATTAGGTGACCCCTGAAGAAGTTTTAAACAAATCTTGTCATACTGATTTAGAAAAATGAATACAAAAAATAAAGTTATTTTCTATCAGCGTCCATACAAAAGATGCAGTGGAAGATAGTACATTGTTGGCATTTAACTTCAATTAGAATAGTGCAAACAGCTCATAATCATATATCAAAATGTTGGAGAAGTTGTAATCAGAAAGGAACAACTGTGCAGTAAACTTGTGAAGTTCTTCCTTTATGAAAAAAAATTTGAATTACTCAGAATAATAACTAAACAAAAAACAAAAAGAATTGTGATTATTATGTGTCTTTGAGGGAGCCAATAAAAAGCTCCAGCAATAATACTCAAAAGTGAATCCACAGATAATTTATCACTTGATAGTTGGCACATTAAAGTATGGTCAATTTTATTTCTTGAAAAAAATCACCAATAAAATTCTAATATTAAATTCATATACAGTTGAGTAATATTTTATTGGTTCTGAAAAAATTATATATATGTTAATGGTTATAGCTCTAATTTTGAGTAATCTAGCAATAAAAGGGAAATATAACTGAATTCTAAAATAAATTGTTCTTGGATGTTATCTTTTATTCTTGTTCCTTGCCAGTTAAGAAATATGTGAAAAGTGAATAAAAGACATTATAGATTTTTTAAAAAAAAAACAGTGATCAAAAGAAAACTTTTTTATTTTTTGAAAGTCTTAATTTTCCCCTCAAAAAAGGGAAAACCAGAAGCATCTTTGCCTACAAATTTGCTATAAAAAGGTAGGGACTCTGTCGTGAGCCCAATTCCTGATAATTTTACAGATAAGACTTTCTTACCACAGCAACAGTAATGCCTTTCCACTCCCTTCTTAAATATTTTTTTCAGCTTCCCAACCCAGTCTACATTTTGGGTTTCTCTGGCAAAATTCCCTCTAAATCAGGGATGTCGAACTTAAGACATGGGGGACGGATCTGGCCCACAGGGCACTTAGATCTGGCGCGCACGGCTGCC
This sequence comes from Pituophis catenifer annectens, assembly GCF_029215685.1. Lineage (NCBI taxonomy): Eukaryota > Metazoa > Chordata > Lepidosauria > Squamata > Colubridae > Pituophis > Pituophis catenifer. The sequence goes on along the minus strand of NW_027256881.1, from coordinate 193,381,120 downwards.
CTTGAAACAGCAACGGATGGCCAGCAGTGCCTCTGCCAGCGAAAACAGAGCTCGGGAGGTAGCTCAGTTTTCGCTGGCAGAGGGTTGCAGGAGGCAGTTGCAGCTAAAAATGGAGCTTGCAAGGGCCACGTACGGCACTCTTGAGCTCCATTTTCGCTGGCAGAGGGTTGCAGGACGCCGTTGCAGCCCAAAACAGAGCTCAGGAGTCCATTTTCGCTGGCAGAGTGGTCGGGCCATCACAGGCGTCCCCAACATGTGTGACATTGAGCTGGCCACACCTACCCTGACTGCGCCCACCCCAGCTCCCCAAGGTGATAAGGATCCCACAATCCTTATGCGGCCCTCAATGAAATTGAGTTTGACGCCCCTGCTCTAAATTCTACCCCAGCTCAGCCCTGCTTAGCTTCTGCCCCAAGATCAGCCAGGTAGAGCCATCTAGCTAAGAAACACACATGGTGAGGCAACATTCTTGATATACCCATTTTGTAAATGTTGAAAACTGAAGCAAGCAAAGGCATTTATTCTAGCATTTTATAAAAATTCTTTTCAGATATCAGCTAAACCATGAACTATTCCTGATGGGACCAATTAGGAAGTTTCAGACAGATTTTCTTTGGTGTAACATGGTAAACTTTGTGCCGTTACATCACAACTCATAAGGCCATTCCCACAGAGAAAATACAATGATCTACGTGTGTTCTTAACTAAAGAGCTCATCACTAAATTTCCTATTTCCTCTTGAAAGAGATGTTAGTTCCTAAACAGGAATTTAATCTTCAAAATACTATATCATTGTTGACATAATCAGCATCAGCCTAAGACTGAAGTTTATTCTCTCCACTTGTATTAACTTTGTTAGGGAACAAAGTTCTTTATTATGCTTTTTTCATTTGTATCAATTATTTTCTAGAAGTCAGGTTCAACACTAGTAACATATAATAGGATTGTTTTTTACAATGTTTTTTGTTTCTAGCACTACCAATATTCAAAGGACTTTATTTATTTGTATTCTGCTGCTATTTTTATAACTAACTCAAGGCAGCCAACATATCTAACGCACCTTCTGCCTCTTATTTTCCCCAAATCCTGTGAGGTGGGCTGGGTTGAAAGAGAGGGTGACCAGCCCAAGGTCATCCAGCTGACTTTCATGGCTAAGACAGGACTACTTTCTAGTCTAGTGCCTTACCCACTAGACTAAATTGGCTCTCACTTTTTGGAAACAGTTTTATTGTGCCAGCAAAACAAATTTCTATATAATAAGTTTTATATAAATTTTATTACTTGCTCATTCCTTCCACATAGCAGAAAATCTGGTTTAACTCAAAAACAATATCTTTCTCCTCCTCCATTTTACAAAGCAGAAAATCTGGTTAAAAACAATATCTCCCTTCTCCTCTTCCTCCATTTTACAATCCTATTTTCCTATAAATTAAGTCTTTCTTTAATGTCATGCCCAAATAATTAATTTGCTCCTTGAGATGTTATTCTGATTATGCCATTTCTCCCCTCCTACTTCGCCTGTCAAATGTTATCCAGCATCTGAAAAGTTTTATTGGAATTCATTAGAGAAATACTAGAAGTGGACAGAATGAGGATGGAAACTGCTTTCCTGGATTACTATGGAAAGAATTTTATGAGCTCCAAGGCCTGGAAATCTCAGATATAACTGATGAGGCATTTCCAGATTTGTGGCAAAGGTAACAATGATTTAACTTGGATGACAGAAAGGAGAGTCCCTAAATTTAATAAGCCAACATCCTAGCATTCCTACCCCTAAAATGAATGGGACCTAGTGATAACATTGGGACAGGAATAAAGATACAACTATCCCAAGCCAATGCAATAGCATTCATCACACCTGTGTCAGGAGGATAGCATGAATTAATCACGTAGGATATATTTTATTTATTTAATTAATTTAATTTATATGCTGTCCATCTAACTCTGAGAAGTGACTCAAGGATGTTTGGGGAAAAAGGAGGATCACCAGTAGAAGCCCTAAAACCTTTTGATATGATTTGCAAGGAAATAAGCCAGTTCTAGCTTACAAGAGCTCTAAAGCTGGGGCAAACTATATGGAGCTCAGACCAGCATAGTTACATATCAACATATAATCATTCCAATTGCAATCTGCATTGGCATTAAAATATAACTACAGAAGTTGATAGTTCTGACTTGAAGCAACTGCACTGATTCATCCAATACACATAAATATGTTCTCTACTCAACTTGTTCATTCTCCTTTTCCTGATTTGTATGCAAAAGAGTATGAATGTTTATAGGACTTTGATTCTCACTATGGAAAGTTTGATAAGCCAGCGTCTAACTTTCTCACCCACTAAGCCAGCCATGTGCCTCTTGAATAGGTGAACATAGCGTTGGTCTTCTAAAAGATAGGAAATCTAAAACAAAATAAAAATAAACGAAAGGAAAAAAATAAAGACAAAACTCGTACACAAAAATCTAGTGGGTACACAGGTATTGTTATGTATATATGTAAATAAATAAATAAATACTAGAAGTATATATATATATATATATAAAAGATATAGTAGAAATAAGGGAGGAAAAAATGTATAACTATGAAATTTTTGACAGATGCAAAACTGTTGAAACAGAAAAAGTGTCAAAGCTTTCTTTTTGTTTTTTAAAAAAAGTTTAATATTTTTTTTAAAAAAAACTTAATTTTTAAAATGCATTAAACCTTATCCACATGAAATAATATTAATCGATCTTTCCATTATGTTGATAAAGAGCCAGTTCACATACAGAGAGCGAACAAATCTCCAATTTTATAACCCAGGGAAGTACTGACTTTCTGTTGCAAACTGTGTTAAGTTTATGTTTAGTAAATCCATTAGTTTTCTACCAATTGATTAATTCCATTTTTAAGGCACATAATTGCAAAACACATTACTTTAAAGGTATCCCCACATTGCCACTGCAGCTTTTCTTTTATGTATCAGCATGATTTCCATTGCTCGACTGGTCCTCCACAGTGATAGGAAGCCATAAAAAGAACCATACTCAATTCTTATTTATTCCCTGAAGCTCTTGAAAATACCATGATGCAATTTGAAAAAAAAAAATATTCTTAATGATTTCATCTACCAGTATCACTGAAAATTTGGGCAAAGAGATTATGGGTAGTAATAAAGTGAGGACACCTGATTGCATTACAATCTGAGATTGTTATAATTACATACAAATTATTGCAGCATACTAAAAATGGAAAATCAATATCCTCTCCCTATTTTTCAGAGGGCTAACTCAGAACATAATAACTTTAAGTAACTCTTCATCCAATTCTGCTAAATATTTGTTTCTTGTAAGACCTAAATGCGTACATTTTGCTATTAAACTGTGTATTTTTAATTAAAAAAATATTTATGATTGTAATGCTCTTACCACAACAGTAAGACCATGTCTTAAATGCTCTAAAGGGAGGATGAAACATGTGCAAAGAAATTAGTGTACCCAAATTTCACTGGTTTGTTCCAAATTAAGCTTTCATTTCAAGGGAGCAAAGAAACAGAACAGAACAGTGATATGAGGAAACATTTTCAGTCATCATAAACACATGCATACTTTCAGTGGGATCTGGTTACTGATACTAATTAAGATGTTCATTAAGAAATTATATTACTATCCAAGCAAAATATACCATTAAAACAGAAATATCTCCAGATTTCCATTTCTGATTCATTTCTATATGTGCATCCTTTTTCATTTCTCTTTTTTTAATAATAACATTTCCTGGACATCCTTTCCTGTCCTGAAAGATCTAGGACAGATAGCTTGGAACCCTTGAATTCCACTGATCTAGATGCACCTGGGTATACCTCTAAAATTCCATTGAAAATTGCTCTTGAATTGTGAATTTAATTTTTTAAAAATGTATTATAAAAAGGAATTACATAATCTGTGGCTGCTGTTGTCACTGCTATCTCCACCCAGAAAATGGTTTTCTCTTACTCTGGTTATCATTTGGGAGGTAAAAGTCAAAAGGTATGTTGGTTGTTGTCTAATTTAGATATCTCTGGAAGAACAGTTTATTGAGTGACTGTTTGTAAATGCTGTCTTTCTTTAAATAAGCAGGACAGAAAAAGAAAAAAGAAAATAATGGAAAAAGAAAAAAGAAAGAAAAATAATAAAAATATATATATGAAGGCCTGTTACAGATATATGTAAAATTTTACAAAATGTGTTCCATTTGAGGACCATATTTTATTATAATCATTCATGCCTGATCTATGTGTACAAAGAATTTGTAATTGTTAATGAATAAAACAATTTCAACAAATAAGTGATGACTTAACGGCTGGCTATTAAATAATTTAATTCTAATTTAATATCCCAATTTTAAGGCTGTCTGTCTACACAATAATTTTGGGTAGTTTACAAGGAAATAAAATGAAATAAAATAAGAATCAAGGAAAAAAGATAAGACTAACTACGTAAGAGATCTTTTCCATATTATCAAACAAAAAGGGCAGAAAATCTTACTTTTTCATCATCATCAGTAAAAGGAATACCTCCAGGACTTTTATTTATCATTTGTGCAACTCCAATGGTTTCACCCTCGCTGTTTCTTATAGGCATGCAGAGCAATGACTTGGTCTTGTATCCTGTCAGTTTGTCGATCTTGTCATTAAAGCGGTGGTCCTAACAAAACGGAGAAGGAAAATATTAAGATCAAAACGTATATGCTTTTAGAATGTTCTTCCCTACATTCAATATATTAAATCACTTTTGCCAGGAATTTTTTAGATTAAGCTACAATCTGGCATGGATTACACGTTACTAAAAGATGGTAATTTAAAACATAGATGATAGATACAGTTGCAAGAAAAGGTATGTGAACCCCTTGGGATTACGTGAAGTTTTGCATGAATTGGTCATAAAATGTGCTCTGAACGTCATCTAAGTTTAACGTCATCTGGTTTAATTGAACATAACATGTAAACATTCACAGTACAGGGAGGAAAAAGTATGTGAGCCCCTAGCCTAATGATTTCTCCAAGAGCTAATTGGAGCCAGGAGTGAGCCAACCTTGACTCCAATCAGTGTGATGATATTGGATGTGTTGCTGACATCTGTCCTGCCCTTTAAAAACACACACCTGTTTTGGGTTTATTGGTTTCAAGAAGCACTGTCTGATGTGAACCATGCATCGCAGAAAAGAGCTCTCAGAAGACCTACGATCAAGAATTGTTGACTTGCATGAAGCTGGAAAGGGTTACAAAAGTATCTCCAAAAGCTTTGATGTTCATGTGTCCACGGTAAGACAGACTGTCTACAAATGGGGAAAGTTTAGCACTGTTGCTACTCTCCCTAGGCATGGTCGTCCTGTAAAAATGACTGCAAGAGCACAGCGCAGAATGCTTCATGAGGTAAAGAAGAATCCTAGAGTGTCAGCTAAAGACCTACAGAAATCTCTGGCACATGCTAACATTTTTGTTGACACATCTACAATAAGGAAAACATTAAACAAGAATGGAGTACATGGGAGGACACCACGGAGGAAGCCATTGCTGTCCAAAAAAAGTATTGCAGCACGTTTGAAGTTTGCAAAAGAGCACCTGGATGTTCCACAGCACTACTGGCAAAATATACTGTGGACAGATGAAACCAAAATTGAGTTTTTTGGGAAGAACACACAACACTATGTGTGGAGAAAAAAAGGCACAGCACACCAACATCAAAACCTCATCCCCACTGTAAAACATGGCAGAGGGAGCATCATGGTTTGGGGCTGCTTTGCCACCTCAGGGCCTGGATGGATTGTTGTCATTGATGGGAAAATGAATTCCAGAGTTTATCAAGACATTTTGCAGGAAAACGTACGACCATCTGTCCGCCAACTGAAGCTCCGCAGAGGATGGGTGATGCAACAGGACAATGACCCAAAGCATACAAGTAATTCAACAAAAAAATGGCTTCAACAGCACACAATACGCCTTCTGGAGTGGCCCAGTCAGAGTCCTGACCTTAACCCGATTGAAATGCTGTGGCATGACCTTAAGAGAGCGATTCACACCAGATATCTCAAGAATATTGCTACACTGAAACAGTTTTGTGAAGAGGAGTGGTCCAAAATTACTCCAGATCGTTGTGCAGGTCTGATCTGCAACTACAGGAAACGTTTGGTTGAGGTTATTGCTGCCAAAGGAAGGTCAACCAGTTATTAAGTCCAAAGGTTCACATACTTTTTCCTCCCTGCACTGTGAATGTTTACATATTATATTCAATTAAACCATGGCAATATCTAATGTTTGTGTAGTATTATTTTAAGCAGACTGTGTTTTTCTATTGTTGTGACTTAGATGAAGTTCAGAGCACATTTTATGACCAATTCATGCAAAACTCCATGTAATCCCAAGGGGTTCACATACTTTTTCTTGCAACTGTAGATAGATAGATAGATAGATAGATAGATAGATAGATAGATAGATAGATAGAAAAAAATTGCATGTTGTTTTATGTTGTATACATTAAATTGATATACATTTTGCAATATTTATATTTGCTTCTTTTGCTTGGCATGTACAGTAGGAGTAATTTTTTCTGTTTTTCATTCATTCTTGGCTATTTTAATGGACCTGAATTTAACAGACTTTTTAAAATAATATTTTAACCAGTTTCTTTATCTATTATCCATACTGATATCTATGATCACTGTACAATTCTGCTCCACCCAATTCTGGAAATCAATTATAATATTTAAGATAACTGACAGATATAACAATAACTGCTATTCTTTAAACACTTTAAATGACAGGAATGGATATAAAGCTGCTATCCTATTTGTTTACTGTCACATCTTCCATCATCTTTTCCTCACTTGAGAATATGAGAAGCTTACAGGTACCAGTAGTCCTTGACTTACAATCAATCACTCAGCTGCCAAGTGGATGAATTTTGGTCATTTGGAATTTTGACCCAGTGGTGGGTTGCTACTGGTTCACCCCGGTTCAAGCAAACCAGTAGCGTCGGCGTCGGGAGGCTCCTCCCACCCACCATCAAATACGCTCTGTGCATGTGCAGAAGTGGCACATACGTGAGTGAAGCAAGCACGAGTGAACCAGTAGCAAAGGTAAGTGAAACCCACACAGGTTTGCTATATCCATTGTAACTTTGAGCAAAGGTCATAAGTCTCTTCATTCAGTGCCATCATAACTTTGAATGGTCGCTGAATGAATGATCATACTCCAAGGACTATGTCTAAATCACAGAGATGTTTACATGCAGTGAGAAATTAGGTATTGACAGGACTGAAACTGCTAAGGCAGGACCCAATTATTCCAGGGTAAAGACAACCATTTCATAAGCATATCACAATTACTTCTCAACATCCTGCTAGGAATCTGTTAATTCAGAAGAAAGGAGGAAGAATTCAACCCTAAAGCTATATAAATTTCTGTCCTCTATGCACTACAGTGGACAATCAACTGTTGTATTTGAAGTTCCATTATTGCATGCAATAACCTTTCTAATTTTGTTGATTCTTATCTGGAAGTCTTTTGCTAAGACTAGCTGAGGAGTGAAATAAATTTAAGTGCCTGGCAATCTGTGATTTACTCCCTAAATCTGGGTGTGACCCTTGAGAGCTTGAATTGGGATTAGGTTTGAATTAAAGCAGTCCTTTAAACTAATCTTCCCCTGAGGTCTAATCTCGATCTTACATTTCTTCTACAGATGGCTAACCCTTTCCTTAAAATCTACTATTACAATTCTGATTAAGGGGAGATTAAAAACAGTGCTGCCAGCAAATATAGGAAAAAGCAAGAACTTCTGAATAATCCCCTGGTTGTCCTGTTTGGGTGTGGCAGACCCACTACTAAAAAGACCCATACAGTAGAAGTAATGAATGAAAAAGAAACTAACCAAATGGAGCAAATTATAACTGATAAACTGTTATGAGCATGGCTGATGTAAAGGTAGTCAGCAAAAAATGGAAAAATAAGTTCCAAAGAAAATAACTAGAGTGAATGTAATCATTTAGAATGCATTTGTTCATAATGGTGTCATTTTATAAAACGGAATTCTTCAAGACACATACAGAATACAAAATAAAACAATAAAAGATAATTGACTCCAAAATAAAAGGAAATGCTAACATTAAAGTCAGTAACAAAATAGAGCTAAAACAGGTCTCTAAAAATGAAAAACAACCAATTATATCATTAAAAATTAATTAATTAATTAATATAGTGTTTAATATGTATCTTGGTCTAGAACTGAAAGGAGCAGGTATCAGGTTAACCTTTCTCAAAGACTTCTATAAACAATAAATATCTGTCCATTGTAGTTATATTCCAAAGTACAGATTGAAGGACAACTGCAAGTAACCTTAAAGGAGATAGATATGAGGTAAAAGGTGTTCTTCTAAGGTCCCATTTGAACATAATAGATCAAAACAGGCCTCAAAAACGAATGAAAAAGGGCCTGCGAGGACTATGCAAACTCACTGCCATATTGTGCATCAACTATAACTTGTCAATTACATACCTCATCCCAAAGGTGCTTTTTCAAAAGGCAACTGGACTTTGTTTTTCCTTGAAGATGTTTTGCTTCTCATCCAAGAAGCTTCTTCAGTTCACGAACTGAAGTTCAGTTGCCTTTTGAAGCAGCACCTTTGGGACAACCATGACCTGGATGACTGAGAATCTCCATAAACATATAATAGCCCATATACAATAAATTTATGTTGCAAGTTCTCAAAACCTAAACCATTCCAAAGCTAAGTATTCTAATTTGGTATCAGTAAAGAAGGCTCTTAAGAACTGAACAAACCTGAATATCTGTTTCACAACAAAAATAACAATGTTTACGCTAAAAAAAGCAACATGAAAACCAATCTTACCATTAGGTTACCTGAGGGCATATCCTTCCATCTCAAATACTGTCAATAAAGGTCAGTTTTTTTAAATTAAGTAATGCATATTTGCACTCTCAGAAACAGAACTTCCACTCATAAATAATTTGAGCATTCTTAATTACTATGCATTAGACTTGGGAAAGTAGCAAATGCCACAAAGACTTACATCAGGGGTGTCAAATTCAAGGCCCAGGGGCCGGATCCAGTCTATGGGTGCTTAGATCTGGCCTGTGGGGCCACCCTGGAAACAGCAAAGGACCGGCCAATGGTGCCTCTGCCAGCAAAAATGGAGCTTGGGAGCCCATTTTCACTGGTAGAGCACCTGGACCACCACAGGCACCCACAACATGAGTGACGTTGAGCTGGCCATGCCTCCTGACCACACCCCCTCTTCCCCCCCCCAGAGGTCAAACACAATGCTGATGTAGCCCTCAATGAAATCGAGTTTGACACCCCTGACTTACATGGTCTTTCCAAGAACAGAAAAGTTTCAGTTCCTCTTATTGTTGCCTAAATTCATTCTCAGTGCTTTTATATAACTGGAACTGCTCATGTATTTTCTTGAATTTGAACTTTAAAATACAAGTTTAGAAAGAATATTTAGTAATATACTTGGTCCATAACTTAGTTAGAATAAAGTAGATTAAATGGACTGTCTCCCAAGAGGAAAAAAAAGAGGAATGATTATCAACTTAATTAAAATAAGGGATTTCAATGGGGAGGACCTAGATTCCACTTTTAAGGCACATAATTGCAAAACACATTACTTTAAAGGTATCCCCACATTGCCACTGCAGCTTTTCTTTTATGTATCAGCATGATTTCCATTGCTGGACTGGTCCTCCACAGTGATAGGAAGCCATAAAAAGAACCATACTCCATTCTTATTTATTCCCTGAAGCTCTTGAAAATACCAAGAGGGTATTGTTATGGGGAATGACTGAAGAAGTGGTTTGCTACCCTGAGTTCCCAGAGGAATGGTGGGATGTTAACTGAATGAATGAATAAATACACAAATAAATAACCTAGTTGTGCTACTATACTACAGATAACCTGTAACTGTACATACAAAATGATTTTAAGTAAATGTTATTTTCTTGTGAGAGACTACGGGAAGGAGGAATTCAGATTATGTGAGAAGAGACAACAGAGCCCAGATATAGGAAATATAGGAAAATGTGTTACAAAGAGATTCTATCTTAACTGACTAAGGCTAGAAATTTACTGTTTTCAAGATTATGTTTTTAGCCCTGACTATTAATAAGGAAAACTTTCGGAAATCCCTGTGGTTTTCACTCTATATTGGCTAATTATGTAAGGAATCGCTAAAGAAGCCTGGTTTTTTCCCCCAGGTTTCTGTGCAAAACTAAAAAAGAAGACATGAATGCTTGGATGTATAGCTTTTGAGTCAGGATCTTAAAGAAGCCACATCTTTTTTTTCAGGCACACATAGAAGACTGAGGAAAAAAAGGAACTGATTTAACAAATAGCAGAGAGTTATTGTGCTCATGCAAGATCAGACTCAAGGTTTGGTTTTTTTTCCAAATAATGATCAGCTATAAAACCCAATTCTCACATAGGCACAAGCAAACAACTTCTGTTACTGAAACAGAGCCTAGTTAAAAAAAACCCTGCTTGCATCACTTACTCCCGAATAAATGGATTCTAGTCTGTTATACAGCATGAGTAGAAAAAAGAGGTGAAGCTTTATTTTCTATAAGTAGAACTTGCATTTGATAGATAACAGTCAATGGAATTCTTTCATAAAGACATTACAATAAATCTTTTGTGTCCTTGGAAATCTCGGCAGCCTTTTTACCAGCTGATCAACAGAAGCCTAACAGTGGTCCTAATAACTACCATATTTACCCTATTATCTATACATTCCTCTATTCATGCCAGTGTTAGAACATATTATTGTCTACTGAAGTATTCTGAATATAGGTAGTCCTTTCACAGTTACAACAGTGATGAAAAAGTCACTTTTATGATCACTCCTTGCATTTATAACCTTCACATGTCTGTAAAGCAAAGGGAAGTTGAAGGAAGATCATAAACACAGTTGCAGTTTCACTTAGTGACTATTGCGCTTAACAAACAAGTTGCCTGTCTCAGTTATGATCTGTAAACAAGGACTGCCTGCTGTGCTTAAAACCAGTGAAAAATCCTTTACCAGCAAGCCTTTCAGCATGTCTACCAATCACTCTTTTGTAATTGAAGAAATCTTCTTAATAGTTCCTGTAAGAAAGAGTGCTTCTAGACAAAGCTTTTATGTGCAGACCCACTGACTCATTAATGGAATTTAATGCAATGCTCCAAATGATGTTTTCCATTTTTAATCCTCCTGTGTTTTTCCACTACTTATTTCATCCTTTTTTTTTCTTATGATTGAAATCCATTAAGGAGAGCATGTTGGAGTAGCTGCATAATATCTTTTGTTTAGTAGTGTTAGCAATTCTCCATTTAGTAACATTTTTTCTCCATTTGGAAAGAATTTATTTTGTTTATTCTGCTGAGAGGAGGCAAAATAATCAAACGGCAGCTGAGGAGGAATTTCCCAGCATCCAGGAGCATGATTTAGCATGCCACAAAAATTATATGAAATATTCAAACCTGTATGGTACACTACCTGCAGAGATTTCTATCTAGTATAGTATTGTTTTTTTAAAAGTAAAAGGACCATTTCCTTCAAATGACATAGCTCTAAAGATGCTTGGTCTAAATTTTCTTTTCTGAGGACAACCTTTGTAAACATAGACCAAGAAAAACATGTCTGTTCCTATTAAGGGGAGGTACTGAAATGTTTATACAGTATATCGACACAGATACTGTGGTGCTGTCAAGACCTAATTTAATGGTTAAGCTGAAATTTGAGAAACCAGTGTTTTTCCACTTGTCCAACTTGAGGAGTGAGCATCAGATATATCAGATTGGACTTAGGATAGCTAAGAGTCTTTATTTTTTGGCTTCATTTCAGCAGGGCCTAAGGATTCCATAACCACATCTAAAGAATGTGAATCATCCAAATTAATATCCAAATTTGACAAAGCCTGCAATAATTCTGGTTGGAATTCAGTTGTATTTAATGTAGCCTTATCATAGTAGTTGCCTTACTGTTTAGGAGCAAATTTAACTCTAAAACAGCATACCTGTTAGCCATTTCAGGGGAGTCCAGTATACTGCTTTTTCATGTACTTGTCAATTTTGGGTTGCCTTGGAAACATTTACCGTTTCAAAGACATATTATCACTTGGGCTATTTCTCATTTTTGCAAGAAAATTTAATTACTATATTATCAAAATTCTACAAAGTCATGAATCAGTATGGAGTTCAGCAGAGGAGATGCTGCCCATTTTGCATTTAACTTGAAAACATCTATAGAACATTTGGCATGCTTCACATGGCATTGACCAGCCAAAGAAGGCGGCATGAAAAACATATCTGCTCATCGATCTCAGGAGCTTAACTCCGCAATGATAGCAAATCCAGTGCCAAAAATTTGCTCAAGCAGACGATGAGGATCTTTTAAAGGATGAGTAATTTTGGGTGTAGAAACCACAGCATTAGAGTCAGTTCTACCTAATCATACAACTGTTTCCGAAACTAAAGACTCTATATTAGAGAAATTGTGGGAAATCTGTTTAGTCACAGCTTGGCAGTGAAGGTAAGATTGCACTGCATGTTCTTTGCCCAAATGAGTCAACCTTAAGGTGTTTTTATCTATTTGAGGAAGTTTATTGCTTACTTCACAGGGTGAAGCATTGAAGCTTCACCATGAGAAAACATGAAAACAAAGCAATTTTAAAATAATTTGTACTATGTTTTCAATATCAGCCATGAAGTCTTAAATCTGTCGTATTACTGCAAGTGAGAGATGATGCATTCTGTATTAGCTTTAAGAGAATAAAAGCTTATCATGTTTAATAAATTAGGAACTAAAATGTATTTTATGGAACTGATCTTTTGTAGTTAGCTAGCTAGAGGTTCAATTAATTGTTTAATTAATTACTTATCTTTTGATATTGTTGGTAACTCATTCCATAAAAATTTTACAGGCCCATTAATAATGAGAATAATGAATCATGCTGATTATACATGTTGATAACTTTTTAGAAAATAATTATCAACAAAATGCATAATTTTGTAGAGGAGAAAAATAGTCTCCATTAAGTAATAAATATGATATTTAAAAATGCGACAAAACTATTCCAAAGACAATTATACAGCCCTCATTTAGTTTCCATGTTTTCAAAGAGATTACTACTTAGGCCTGTAACATTCTGTCCCTTAATTTTCAAAGGATGGCAGCACTTTAATTAACTTATCTTAATTGTATTAAATATGCCATCTAATATAAAAGAGAAACAATGTAACTTGTATTCATATTTTGATTAATAATACAGTTATGAAATCAGGATTGTCTTCGTGTATTAAAAACAACATAGAAGAAAGTAATTTATCATAAAAGAAATTAAGTTAAGCATGAGGCATCTGAAAGATTTAAATAAAAGCCCCCTGAAAAACAAAGAAAATGCTTTCAAATGAATGTGGGCTTGTTAATTTTTATTTAATTTGTATACTTATTTCCTTCTAAATAATATATACTACATTTATTTTTATCCTCAAACAATCCTGGGAAATATTTCATCTGATAAATGGTAAATGAGTTTGTTTAATCTGGAGTCGCTGAAGAAACCACAACTGGATGGGGTTTTGGAGAATAAGAGGCAATGTTAGAAAGCAACTGTTCTGGTTAATGAATGTTTTCTAATTGGCCTTATCCACATTACTTTTAGTGTGAGTGTCCATATGTACATTCAGAATCTTAAATTCTAAAAGGTTGGGATTACATATATGCATACTATATTTATCACTGGTATTCTATTTTGAAGTAAGAAATATTACAAAAAGCACAGAGTGGAAATACTGTAAGAACAAGTAAGTCAAAGAAATTAGAGGAATGAGATGAAAAAGAATAAGAAATATAGCTAAATTGCCACTTACTATACATCTTTATTCTTTCTAAAGCAAACCATTCTTGTTGCCATGTCTGTACCAATTCACATATTCCCTTCTGTTAATTAACTTTCCACTTCCCTTGTCAACTCTTTTCCACCATAACTTTCTCAGTCTTCTTTCTCTCAACCTCTTTATTTATGTATAAGTAGCTCTTGGCTTATGTCCATTCATTCAGTGACTGATCAAAGTTACGATTGTGCTAAAAAAATGGACGTATGATTGGTCCTTGAATTTTCGGCAATCACAGCAACTACGCAGTCATACAATCACAATATGTGTGCTTAGGTGCCCAGCACGTATTTACAAGTTTGTAGAAAACTACAGTCAAATAATCACCATTTGCAACCTTCTCTGTTGGTTTCCCAAAAGCAAACTCAATAAGGAAGCTCCAGTAAGTCATTCCTGCTTTTTCTCCAGGCCACAATATACCCTTGCCCACATGCCTATTCCACTGGCCTCCCATAATCCATGGTCATCTTATGTCAGCATCCCCTGGCCTCCCATCAGGCCTGTGCTGACATCCCAGGCTACCACCCCTCACTGACCTTCAGAAGCCCTTATACCATGCTCCTTACCTGGGACTCCCATCTCTTCCAGCTTAATGAACCATAAATCTTAGGGCTATGATGTCAACTAAAACTGCCCAAGATTGTTGTCACTAAGTGATGCTATAATGTGACGTTGTGCTTTACAACTGTATTACTTAGTGATAGCAATCCTGGTCCCAGTGCATTCTTCCCTATGGCCAAACTACCTCGATGTATTTCTTCATATGAATAACTTGTTTTTTTAATTCAGTGCACATTCATTTCCCATTCATTCTTGAACTTATCTCTTGTTATACTGTACAAATTCTTAAGTACCCCATTCGACTGCATTCAATTTATTTATTTTTATCCTGAAATACTCAACTTTATATAATAAAATGGGCAGGAGCACATTCTTATATACAATGTATTATTTTCTTTCAAGAAATATTCATTCTTCATAAAAGACCACATATTATTTATTATATTTTTATCAACATTTACACTGCTTAAAATTCTTATTGCTCTACCTAGACACACAGATTCATCTATCGGTATTTGCTCTAGTTTTTTGCTGTTTATATATAATTTGCAATCATTCACTCCATTTTCCTTGTCAAGCATAATTATCTCAGTCCTCAATGCTAGTTGCATCATACAATCTAATATCTGTTGTAAATCATTTTGTTTTCAGTCAGTAACAAAGCATTGTCTGCACACACATTCATGTCTCTGTCCAATATATCTCTAACATGACTATCATAAGGATGGATGGACAGATGGACAGATAGACAGACAAACAATTATGGTCAATGCCCAGTCCATTAAACACATTACATATATAAAATAATATTGATTAAATTAAGCATGTTAACCAAAATGTTGCATATCTTACATACTCCATGACAGAATTTGGTTACATTTAAAAAAAAAAAAGCTACCTGAGCCTGAAAGTGTTGTAAATAAAACTGATCAGAATGACTAAGAAATTTGTTTAAATGTGTACTTAACCATGGGAGTATCATCATAAAGCAAGCAATATAGTAAGATGGGGCTAGTGGTTTTAATGGTTCCTGCTCTATCTAGGTATAGTCTAGATTCAAATTCCCCAATATCTCTCTAAAATTACACACTGGAGTGCATAAGTATTATTTTTGTATTCATACATGAATACATTAAACAACCAAGGAAACATTACATAGCCTAGTCTAATTCTCAGCTCAACGTTGAACATTCATTAAACAATGCATTTATTCTTACACATATTTTATGTCCATTATATATTAATCTTGTCACATTCATTAAGTAAACTTCAATTCTATATTTGGGCAAAATATCCCACAACTGGAGTCTAGCATATACTTTCTCTAAATTAACAAAAATGCAATAAATTTTCTCACATTCATATATTTCTCCATAATCTGCTGAGAAGTGTTCCACCCAACATGTACTTCTCAAATTTTGCTTTCTACTATGTTTTATATCCTTTCAATCAGAATTCTGAGAACATCTTCTTCGGCACACATAACAAACTAACCTTGTAATAGCTTTTGCTTTCATTCTTGTAACTTTTCCTTTGTACAACGGAACAATAAAAATATTCTTCTTAATACCATGCGGAAATGTAATCTCCACATACCAGTAGTCCTCATTTAGTGGCCATAATTGAGACAGGCATATCAGTCACTAAGTGAAATAATCAATAAAGTGAAAAGCTCCTTGACCGCAACTGTGTTTTTACGTGTTTACTTCAGGTTTCCATTCCTTTACAGTATTTGGGGGGGGAGGGGGGGATATGAC
Organism: Pituophis catenifer annectens; assembly: GCF_029215685.1. Classification (NCBI taxonomy): domain Eukaryota; kingdom Metazoa; phylum Chordata; class Lepidosauria; order Squamata; family Colubridae; genus Pituophis; species Pituophis catenifer. The sequence continues at coordinate 193,364,893 of NW_027256881.1, read as the reverse complement.
CTCAAACAGTGAAGAAGGTTTCCAGAAGTCAGCTCCAGAGGAAGCAGAGAAAAGGGAAAAATCTCTATTTATAGCCCTTGTTCCTCCACTCCCTCATCCTTTGGAATGCTCATTCCAGTGCTGGGATAATTAGCAAGCAGAGAATTGATGTCTGTATTTACATTCATTGCAAAAGAAAGTGTTAGAAGAGAGCATGCAGGCACACAATGGGGAATTGACGTCAAAAGAAATGCACTGGTGTGCTAGGAGCCGCTTAAAAGAAAAAAAGAAGACTTTAGCGTAAAACTGTATTTCACCATGATCTGTGTGTACTATGGCTTCCTGACCTATATCTAACATTACCACTGCCATAAAAATTACTAAACTATTTCTTCCAGCATTACCTGACTTCAGTTTCGTCCAAAATAATTTAATCATTTTATTTTTATTCCCATTCAGTCGGCTGAAGACTCCTTGTTTAACCCTTTTCATCTACTCCTAGAATATATTTTAAAATTCCATTAAAATCTTTTTGCGTTTTCCCTGTTTCTTTTAATCTTAATCATTGCATTTTCAGGCTATTCTTTTCGGTACATATAAATTTTACACAATAACTTTCTCTTATTCTCATATATATCTAGAAATATAGCTTATATAAATGTATTCTTAAGTATTTACCTTACCTGAAACCCAATTCATGGCAAAATGCATTGCAATTACTACAGTTATTTTTGCCTTTTCGAGACTAGCAATTCCAGCATATGTTGGATGATACTTCCAGATTTGGCAGCCAGCATGGCGAAAGTATTCAAGAATATTTAGTTCAACACATTTGGAGAATGTTTTGTTATAGAAAGCTGGTTTATGTTTTCTATCCATTTCTATCTGAATAACATATCCTGAGAAACAACTCACAATACAAATTAAAGAAATGTGAATGTTGGATTGCTACAAATATGTGCAGATTACCACACTTAAATAGAATCTCATTCACTGGAGTTTTCAAAACTCCTCAGGGCTATATAGCAAGTGGAAAAAATCCCTTATTCCTTATAATTTCTCTTAGTCTACTATTCTCTACTACTTCCAGGAACAAAATACTTCTAACTGTGCTCATGAAGATATCAAGGTTGAACGAAATGACCAGCCTCATACAAATCCAACATGATTTTTATTTTATTTATGTGTTTAATTTATTTGCTGCCTGTGGGACTACTCTACTGCTGCAGCTTGCAGCAGTAAAACCGGAGAAATGAAAAGAAGTGTAAACTTAACAGTAGTAAAGTAATGGAACAATAAAATAAACAATGGGGGGAAAAAAGCAATGATAGAGAGGATAGGAGAAGAAAATATGGTTGGGTGGGGAAGCAGGGAGCAAAGGGGGAATCCATTGAAAAGAGCAGCTCACTCTGCTGTGCAAGACACATTTCTAAACTTATCTATTATCAAAATCTCTACCCAAGAAAGAGCAGAAAGCCACACAATTGGGTGATATATGAGAAAGAAAGCTATTAAATTAGATGGGAGAGAGAAGTTCTATCAAGAGTTTCAAAAGAATATGCTGCTAAAGAATTAATTATATTAATTAAACCTAATTAATATAAATATTAATGAAACCTAATTAATATAAATATTAATGAAACCTAATTAATATACATATTAATGAAACCTAATTAATCTAAATTGCATTTAATATTATATTGTTGTAAATTCTTGGGTTTTATAATAGTCTAAGTTGTATGTCCAATGAAATCTGTGAATGTATGAAAAGCATCCTCTTCCAGACTATGCTTCCTGTAATTCTTAGCCCCTGGCTATGACAGCTAGAGGTTGATAGCAGCTGGACTCCAAAACGTACAGAAGGCTTCAAGCTATCTACATTTACTCATGTGATACTAAGGTGGAGAGATCAGAGTGAGATGTACGTATGAAAAAAGTGCAACATCTCAGTTACTGTAGAACGTTAGCTGCTATTCTGGCTGTAACTCAGCCTAAGCAATGATTTATAAAGGATTAAAAGCTGCACATCTGAAAGCATTTCAACATGAGGCAGAAATAGAAAGCAAAAGCTTAATAATATGTGAATCAGCAACGAATGAGATTTTATTATTCATACTAATGCATTTCCATTATATATAAAATGCAGAAAAGAATGCATCAAATTTCTACTTGGAAATGTACAGTAATGCCAGTGGTGGGTTCCTCCCGGTTTGCCCCGGTTCTGCCGAGCCGGTAGCGGTGACGATATGACATCACCGAACCGGTTCTTCCCCCCTGCCCCCCCGTTATTCTACCTTTTATTTGGCCCCACCCCCAATCTGCTCCTGAGTCCCAGCTGATGGCTAGAGGGAATAAAACTGTTTAAACTCTTGCCGCGGGGCTTCAAAGGGCCGCCCTACAGCTGATCAGTGTTAAAAGAAAACAAATGAGTAGACCGGTGCCTGCAAAAATAAATGGGTAGACCGGTGCCTGCAAAAATAAATGGGTAGACCAGTGCCTGCAAAAATACATGAGTAGACCGGTTCCTGCAAAAATACATGAGTAGATCAGTGCCTGAAAAAATAAATGGGTAGACCAGTGCCTGCAAAAATAAATGGGTAGATCAGTACAGCTCTGCAAGCAGTTAAAAGCCTGGTAGACCAGTACCTCTGCTAAATCCTAAATAATTGTCACATGACCATCAAGCCACACCCACAAAATAAGCCACGCCCACAGAACCGGTAATAAAAAAATTTAGAACCCACCCCTGAGTAATGCCTATATACTCTGTAAAGAAAACAAATCTTGAAGAATGACAGAATTTACAGTTGAAGTTGTCTTACAGAGGCAATAGAAACATGATAGGGATTAGCAATGAGGACCACAAAGCTCATGACTGGTACAATTTTCTTCTGATACAAAATGAAAACCATAAAAGTGCAAACATTGACAACTGCTAACAGTTTTAGCAGCATTTACCAATTTAGTCTGATTTTAACTTATTTCCTCTTACCTCAAGGGGAATAACTGGTAAATAGATATAAACAGAATTAATTATTAATCGTGACTCGTTTGGTTATCGTTTAATACATTCCTTACCTACCACTCATGCATCCCTTCATACTCTATTTAAAACTTTGCTATACCTCCATTGCATCCTCACTTATCCCTGTGCAGTGTGCATCCTCCCCAATCCATGATGCATCAACTATATACCCCTTCCCTATCCACTCTGTACCCCCATGCACCTCCCCAATCCACAGTGCCTGTCATGCACTCCCTGCAGACCTTTCCCGACCCTCGCAGACTCTCCCCAACCCATGCTATGTTCCCGCACACCCTCCTAAACCCATGCTGCAGGGGTGAAATGCTCCCGGTTTGGACCAGATCGCCCGATCCGGTAGTGATGGCGGCGGGTGGTTCAGAGAACCAGTAGCAAAAATCCCTGCGCCCCCCCCATGCCCAGCTGAGCTGCATGATCATCAGAGGCTTTTTTTTTTTTACTTTTAAAAGCATTTTTTCTACAACTTCTTCCGCCGAAAAAATGCTTTTAAAAGTAAAAAAAAAGCCTCTGATGATCGCGCGGCTCAGCTGGGATATCAGAGGCTTTTCAAAGCATTTTTTAAAATGATCAGGCAACTCAGCTGGGATCATCAGAGAGACTTTTAAAGCATTTTTTTCTGCAACCTCTTCAGCGGAAGAGGTGGTTAAAAAATGCTTTGAAAAGGCTCTGACGATCCCAGCTGTGTTCCTGATCGGCAGAGGTTTTTCAAAGCATTTTTTTGCATTTGCAGAAAAAATGCTTTGAAAAGTTTTTTTTTTTTAAAAAGTTGGCCACACCCACTCAGTCACATTACCCCCACCACCACCAAGCCACGCCTACAGAACCAGTAGTAACAAATTTTAAATTTCACCCCTGCCATGCTGTATTGCCACACACCCTTCACATCCCCACGTACCCTCTCTGACTGGCAGTGTGCCTCTTACCCATCCCCTTGCAACCTAATGCACCCTAACTTCTTATGCTGTAGTTCTTGTATATTCCCTTGCATCCCAGCACACTGTTCCTGACCCATATTGAGATGCATTTGGACAAATGAAATCCTTCTAGATCAGGGGTGTCAAACTCAAGGCACATGGGCCTGCAGGGTACTTAGATCTGGCCCAAGGGGCCGCCCTAGAAACAGCAAAGGACTGGCCCGCAGTGCCTCTACCAGCTAAAACAGAGCTCAGAAGGACTACACGTGCCCCTCCCGACCTCCGTTTTTGCTGGCAAAGGGTTGCAGGAGGCTATTGCAGCCAAAAATGGAGATTGGGAGCCCATTTTCAGTGGTAGAGCACTCGGGTCACCACAGGCACCCCAGACATGACTGACTTCAAGCTGGCCACGCCCACCCTGGCCACAGCCCTCAATGAAATTGAATTTGACACCCCTGTTCTAGATTTTGTGGAAGAATGCTGCATACTTAAAAGAGATTTGATATTTCCATGACATCTCTTTGAGAGAGAAAGATCATATAGTTAAGCCATTTGTCTCCAAGTTTTATGGATGGTAGTAAAGGTTTTACATATTCAGCTGAAGCCACCAACAGAATGTTTGAGTCATTAGCAATTATAGATTTTTAAAAAGACTCAAAACAATTAAAGACCAATTGGATCAAGCAGCAGCTTTTTTTCAGTGATAATTGGCATAATAAATTATATAAACATTTTCAACTAATATCAATGGACCGAGTGATCCATTTGAAAGGAAAGGGTTTTCTGAAACTAATAAAAGGTAATGTATAAAGTGAGGGGTCCTTGGTGCTCTCTGAGCTTGTTGTTTTCTTGCAGATGTTTCATTACGCAAACTAGGTAACATGATCAATGCTAGGTATGTTACTAGCACTTATGATGTTCTCTAGCTTGGGTAATGAAACATCTGCAAGAAAACAAACAAGCTCTGAGAGCACTCATTTCAACTCTGAGCTACAAATATTCTCTTTTATTGATAATATATAAATTATATATCTTCAAAAGATTTGTATTAAAATTATTAATTTATTAGAATGTAGACAATTTATGTTAAAAATCTGTGTGACGTTAGGTGGATGAAAAAATGGAATACTCATATATGTGAGAAATTTACCACTGACTCTGGAAGAAACAAATTCAAGACCGAAAAATTTCATTTTAAAGCCAAACATGGGAAAATAACAATTTTTTCAATTTATGCTCTAAATTATCATAAACAAAATCTTATGGTGTTTTGTTTTCAATTTCTTCTTGAGTTCGCAGGGGAAGAAGTCTGATTCTTACAAATACCAAAAGAATCCTTTCTTTATATTTCAACGAATGTAGATCATTTAAAAGGACTTTGGCCAAAATTCCCCAAAAATGTCTCACATGATATTTTGCTGTTCTGTCTCTCAAATGCACATTAGATGCCAATATCCTCTCAAAAAGAAATTTATTTATGATTTTCTTGCTCATAAAGCTTATCCAAGAATAGACTTGCGTTGGATTTCTTGCTCATTGCTTACTAACCTTATAAATGTAAAAACTGCACCGTTCACTTAGCAGATCATAATCCAATAATTGTCAGTTTACACAGAGGAACCCTTTGCCTGGAAAAGGTGCAGACATAATGGTTTATCATTACAGCAAGAATATATTAAACTAAAACATCAACATAAACCAAAGAGCTTCTTCCAAGCTAGTTTAACTTTTGATGAATTATAGCAAATCATTTACGAGAAGGTTTTTATTTCCTTAGCATCAATTAAAAAGCTGTATAAAATCAGAAGGATATATAGGTGAATGAACCAAAAGATATCAGCTTATCAACTGGGAAAAGCAGACGATAACAGAAATGATAACAGATGTTTCAACAATGGAGGAGATAAATCAGTTTATTAATTATTAAATAAAATATTATTCTATTATTGTACACCAAACAGACACAAAATCCAGAACAAACTGAAAAATATTTAAACATAAGACAGTTCACCAAATGTATAGATCAACAAAAGGAAATTCTTAATAAACCAATTACCAAAGATAAGCAAAACGGACTGAAATTGAATAAATCTCCAGGACCTTATTGTTTTTCTGCAGTTAATACAAGACTTTCCAAGAGGTTTTGATTACACTGTTAATTAATGAATTAGTTTTAACAATTCAAGTACTTTTTTAGATGATAGGAAGCTCTAAACTATTTGATTTATATAAAAGGGAATGATCCAACTGAGCCAGAATCATATAAACTAATTTCTTTGTTAAATATGCAGTAGATTACAAGATTTCTAAAGCAATACGAGCAATAAAATACAATGCAATAGGTTACAAGATTTCTAAAGCAATGCAAAGAACGTAAAAGCCTTCTATCTGAATTAATATATCCTGAGCAGACTGGCTTTGTCCCAAAAGGGATAATATACTGTGTTTCCCCAAAAATAAGACCTGTCTTATATTTTTTTTGAACCCCGAAATAAGCGCTTGGTTTTATTTTCGGGGAGGTCTTATTATTTTGGGGTGCATAGAGGAAACCAGAGGAAATAGCGGGGACCGGCTGCGCATGCATTCAAGTATTTTCGGGGAGGGCTTATTTTCAGGGAGGGCTTATTTTAGTACATGTGCTCAAAAGCCCGATTGGGTTTATTATCAGGAGAAGTCTTATTTTAGGGGAAACAGGGTATATCTGATATTATTCTCATATATTAAAAAGATATATGAGGATATCAGATATATTTTGAATGTAATAATAATATAAATAAAACAAATAAGAAAACAGTTGCATTTTTTCTTGATGTGGACAAAGATTCTGATAATTTATATTTCTTATATAAGACCTTTCACTTATTTTTAAAGACATGAATTGTAATTAAAATTTTATATGGATTCAGACTATTTATAAAGAATAAAATGTTAATTGTAAATGGACTTCTGGCATCAAAATGTAAAATAATTACAAATCATTCCAATAAGTATTGATAATAAACTGATGGCAGAGACATACAGTATAATTAATTTTACATTTATTTATTTATTTGTCAGATTTACATGATCAAGTAAAAGACTGAAAGTGAAGTTTAAGATTCTATAAGATGCAAACAACAAGGTAGATTGCCATACTAAACTTCCTTAATAAATTGCATTATTAAGGTAGCTACTTAATATAGGTCACAGATTAGGTTATATTATCTTTTTGTGTTCTTTGAGACTTGATTTAAAGTCATTCATAGAGAAAGAAGAAAAAATATTTTCTTACTGTTGATTTTGATATTAGCTTATTTGAACGATTGTCATCATAAAAGTTTTACTTTCTTATCAGAAATTTCAAGTTAGGAATGAAGAATACTAGGGTATAACATCTTTCTTTCTTTCTTTCTTTCTTTCTTTCTTTCTTTCTTTCTTTCTTTCTTTCTTTCATTCTTTATTTATTTTCCTTCCTTCCTTCCTTCCTTCCTTCCTTCCTTCCTTCCTTCCTTCCTTCCTTCCTTTACTTAATTTCCCCCACTGCTCCTTTTAAGATACTTTCCCAAAAGGTTATGTCATTTTAAAGTCCTGGCAATATATCTAGTTCGTACTATGGAGATGTTTCAATGAATTCTCAGAAGAGTATGGATTAAGATTTCTAAGATTTTATTTTCTTTTAAGTCAATAAAAATGCTATACTTCTGCTGCATTTTGATTATATCAGCGTGCAAGAAATATTTTATTTCTGAACATGGTAAAGGATCTTTTTTTTTTCCAAAAACAAAACTCATTTGCTACCCTGTTTCCCCCAAAATAAGATATCCCCTGATAATAAGCCCAATCGGGCTTTTGAGTGCATGGCAATAAGGCCAAGTGCTTATTTCAGGGTTCAGAAAAATATAAGACAGGGTCTTATTTTCGGGGAAACACGGTAGTATGAAATGTAACATTCAAGTAAAAAGGGAGCTGCAAACATTGCCTTTTATTTTATCCTTAAAGAAAATTTATTTCTTCAAATTATAGTATGCCTCTAAAAATGCAGAAGTGCTACGTTTCCCAGTATTTGGCCTTCAAATGACTTACAACTGCTAGGCCAAACTGCAGAAAGACAGGGGCTTTGCCATTTCTCCAGTGAAAATGACAAAATCAATACACAAATGAAGAGGATTGTCTTTTACGTCAGCAGGCATTCAGGTTTTAGTGATGCTTGCAGAAAAATGGGGCAAAAAAAAATCAATCCACTGCAAAGGAACTATTACTGTATATACAGCATTAATGTGGAAATTAATACTCATATAGCATTTTCTTTACCTAATGCAAAAGGTATTGTGATTCCAACCAATAATCACTTAAATGTGTTTTACTCTCCTTATAGTAGCAACAGGCTACCTTATGGTATCTTTAAGATATGCAAGTCTGATTACAGTACATATACAGGAGTGTTTCCCATTGATTATAAAATGTACTTCTATAACACTAAAAAAGAGAATGAGAGAGAAAGACTCTTATTTTGCTTTAACCAAACAATGGACCTTTTGTAACACTCCCAAGGGGAAAGGGAAGCAACCTAAACGATGAAACTAACATAACTGGGGGAGTTCCTATGAAAGAGACCAAGCCTTGGTTTCTATATTAAGTACAATGAATTTATTTTTTATTTTCTCCTCCCCCCTTTTTTGAATTACCATTGTTTGGATCATTTATTGTTATAGTTTCAGATCTGATTGCATGAAACAAAGCCAGTTTGAAATCTATATATATAAAAGCGGAATACCACTCACACATCTTCACAAAATCTCCAGAACCATAAAGCCTACAAACTTGAAATTTGCCACAGATGTTCTTCTCAGCTTCTAGGTGCTCACTAAGAAAGGATTTTTCAAAATGACCATCAGAATGACAGTATTTCCTGTATTATGATTAACACGTTCTACTCCCCCTCTCCACCTGAAAAGAAATCTGTTCCAAATGCAAGCAACACAAGCAGAGGAGAAGAGTTTCAGTTTCAGTTTTACTTTCACAGCAGCAACCAGGGGATAGGATAGGGGAGGTTTCTGTGGGGCAAGCCTGAGGGAGAGAAGGGGATAGGATAGGGGAGGCTTCTGTGGGGCAAGGCTGAGGGAGAGAAGGGGAGAAGCTGATCGTAACTACTCATTAATTTTCAAGCTGTGTCGATTTATCAAGCCCGATCACATAGTTTCGTAGCGGAGTACGGGTATTCAGCTAGTACAGTATAAGCCCAACTATGACGTTTTTCTGATTTAAAAAAAAAATAAATGGGATGTAAATTGCCTATACTTTGTACCCTTGTAACAAACCCAAATAAATGTTGTAATGGCCATATTAACAGAAAATACGTTATTATTCTAGTCATTGGTGGAGAAGTGGTTAGAAGGCACTATTGCAGGCAAACTCTGCCCACAGTCTAGAGTTTGATCCTGATTGGCTCAAGGTTGACTCAGCCTTCCATCCTTCTGCGGTCGGTAAAATGAGGACTCAGATTGTTGGGGGCAATATGCTGATATTGTAAACCACTATGGAGCAGTATATAAGTCTAAGTGCTATTGCTATTTACACACTATACCCTGAAAACTGCCTGCTATCCAGTCTCGGCTCCAGAGGATCCCACTGCATGTTACAAGATAAACCCAGGGGTGGGATTCTACTGGTTTGGACCGGTTCGGGCAAACCAGTAGCTCCAATGATCAGCTGGGAGCAAACCGGTTCACTCCGACGATCAGCTGGGCCTGCCCACCTGCCCCTGCACTTTACTTACCTTTACCTTCACAGCTGATTAGCGTGGCAGAGCGGATTGCCGCACCTCAGCTGTTTTAATTCCCTAGCACTAACGCAGAAGGTGATTTTTTGTTGAAATGTGCATACGCGCACAGCACGCAAAGTGCACGTTCACTGAACCGGTTGTTAAACCAGAAGGATCCCACCACTGGATAAACCCTACCACCAAGTAAAATATAGCCTTAAGCATGAAAGGCATGATGGGCTAGTCCCTCTCTTTCTGTCTAATTCACCTCACAGGATTGTTGTTGTGGGGAAAATAGGAAGAGAAAGGAGTGTTATGTGTGTTCTCCATCTTGATTTTTTTAGAAATATGATAAAGGTAGGATATAAATAAAATAATTTAAATTAAATCAACAAGAATCCCTAATAGAAAATCACGTAAGTGATTAAACGCATGATCAGGCTCCAAATACTACATTTTTAACATAAGAAAAAAAGTTAGTATTGAGCTAGAGCCAAAAGGCTCGGGATGAATCAGGTGTTAGCCTGTCTTTGGGGGAATGATATTCCAAAATCAAGGTGCCACTAAAGTATCTCCCATATCTCCACTTCACATAATTATCCTAGCCAAGGGACACTAAGAGCCCCACTCTGTGTATATCTTAAAATAACAGCAGATGCATCCTAGAAGTGCTTCTAAGTACTGACGTCCCAAACTGTTAAGTTGAGGATGATCCTCAACATCATCCATGAAAAGTTGAAATCCAGGAGAAAACATACAGCTGGTCTTAGAAGAATGTTATGGGTGTTGTTGCACTCTGTTTAGTTGCAATCTCCAAACTACTTTCAACTATAACTACGAGGAAGAATTTTAGCACTTGCATCAGAAGGAAGACATGACTGTGAACTACAAGTGCAGATGCTTTTTTTAATGCTTCCTTAAATAACACTTTTTAAAGTACTGCTGAGGTTGTTATATTCTGTTTGAAGAAATTTTGCAGAGGGAAACAAAGTTGGCTTTGAAGAAAATATGTGGCCACCATTAGTAAAACATGAGCTTAGTTCAGGAAAACAGACTTTACTTTCTTTGGAATAGGAGGAAAAGAAGGGAAAATGCTGTCAGGCTTTCATGTTTATATTTTTTATAGTCTATTTCAACAAGTTGGAGAATTAATATGTCTTGTGCTACGTATTTGTTTCTTGACCTGGCTTATCTTAATGCTATCTAAATAGGGTATTTATTTCACAGCCCTTTAGTCATGCTGCTTGGGGAAGAAAAGAATGTTTTATCCACAGTGGATAAACATTTACAAAAGAATGTTTTTTCTATCCTTACTTTTTAAAAGCCATTTCCTACAAATTGCTGTTTTTTTCAGTTTCTTGCTGAAATTTGACTAAAATTAAAACCATTCTGGTTTAGGTTCTACCTGACACGAAGATAATTTAAAAGCAGTAAATGTTGAAACCTCAGCTAATGCTCTGTTGAACAAAGAACATCTTTTAAATAACTTTCCCCAATCTGGAACTCTTTAGAAATGTTGGATCAGTCGTCATAATTTCAATGACCAAATTGACTGGAGAAGACAAATCTAAAAGTATAAATCTGCTTCAGAATCACTGCATTTCAAAGGCTTTGTCCTTTATTAAGATTTTACAGGTATCCACTGCCTGTGTCAAGATATAATTAGAAGAATGCAACTAGGAATAAGGTGAGCTATTATGAAACATCCATGTTAGCAACAACCTTTACAATATTTTTTTAAATAGAGAGGAGGAACTACAACAACTCCATTAGGAGATGCCCTATTCCAGTTCAACCCTTCTAGGTCCCCCCCACTCCAAAAATGTGGAACAGCAGTTGCAATTCATCACCCATTCTAAGACCGTAAACTGGGCCAGCCATTTTGGTGTAACCTGAACACTACAGGTTTAATTGCCAATCTTACTATAAAGCACAGCTGCTAAGATGATGATAACAAAATAGTAACACAATATTAATTTCATGGCTTTGTATGACAAAACTAATAATAGAAAACATAATCCAGCTTTACTGTTGACTAAACAATATTGCCTTTCATAAGTATCAGCAACAAGCAGGCATCAAGGCCAAACTGAATCCACTTATACTTACCGGCAATCAAAAGCAGTAATAGAGGTGTGTACATCCACAGATGTGTGTCCAAAGAATTATGACCCAGATTTAATAAGTCATTCAAACTCCACTCTCTGAAAGTCCATGACTGGACAAGAGGAATGATATATGGAAGAAATGGACCAATGACACAAAAACTGTTTTACATTCTTTGCCCTCTATTGCTACGTTTTGTAGCAAAAAGCAGATGAGTAGGAAGTTTATAATTACTTACAATTACTCATTATGCATTGTGTGTAGTCCAATCCATTTTATAATTCTACAGACATGCATATTCTTACCTATACTATGTATAAAATGTTTTGGTAAACCAACAATTTAGGTTAGTGGTCCTTAAACTGGGAAGTAATTCCTCCCAGGGGTGTAATTTGGGCATATTGTGGAAATAATGGGGCAACTTGTAATTGCTTGATAGTGCGTCAAGGATCCATTTTGGAACTGCTGCCATCAAGAAGCTGGTGTGAAATAACAAGAGTCTGGTTTTTTTGTGGGCATAATGACATAATTTGAGACCAGGAAAATATTAATTGGGTCAAACAGTGTAAGAACTACTGACTCAGGCTGGGTATATGTTGTAAATCGAGCTCCTAAAGAAACACCAAACATCGGATTCCAGGAGTTTTATACAGCTTTTTATGAGACTGAGATCAGAATCGAATAGTTTCCAAGGAATTTTCTCTTTATTAATAATCACTTTAATGATCTGGAATCAATTGATATTTATATTGATACACAAATGAACTGCTTTCTAGCAGTTCATTAAAATATGTACATAAAGACATCCTTTTGCCATGAATATTTTTGTACACTTTATTTCACCTGTCTCTGAAGCAATTTCATATGCCAGCAGAAATACAATCCAAATCTAACTGAATGAAGTGTAAAACCTGTGATTTCAGTGCCAAACTCATCAGGATTTGAGGAAGAAAAGCAGATGGTTTAAAAATGTGAAAATGTGTCCAATCCTCTCCATTTTTCTGTGTAATACTAAATATTCAACATTGATATTTATTAACCTACCAATAGAAGAGAATATACTCTATTATTCTAAACTTAGGATCCAAAAACATATTTACATTATGAGGTGTATTTAAAGTTTAAGTTTAAATAACTAGGGCAGAAGACAGGTTTTGGGGAGTTTTCCCCCTCAATATGTCTTTAGGTATCAGCAGTGCTGAAATATTTGTTCTTCCAAAACATTTGAACTTTATTTTCCATATCATTATTCTTCTGAACATCATTTTCTCCATTATTTATCTGTTATTTTGATTATATATTCACTTCATGGATAAGCAATTAGCTATGTTCAGTACTAAATGATATTTTAAAAAATAACAATTGTTATTAATTTTTAATATTATGAGATTAACAATGATCTGATTGGCAACATCTGTTGCTCACTTGTTTGTTCAATACTGAAGAGTCCTTCTAAGCCTCTTCATTTTTTGTACACAATATTTTCTCTTGTTTAGATAACTGTCAATTCTAATATATCTATAAGGGGTTAGAATATAAAATTGTGGCATATTAAAAATTGCCAGTTGAGAAAAAATAAAGCTTTTTCTTTGATTATATAAAAACAACATTCATATGTGAAACGCAGGGCACATAGAAAATATTGGCTTTTCCAGGAGTACAGTAGATCAAATGAAAGTTACTACAATAAGCAACGGCATCAAGACTAGAAATTCTTAATAATTAATCAAAGAGAAGAACCGTGTTACACAAAGGCGAAAAGGCAGCCTTTCACTGGTTCACTAGGGGTTCTGTGAGTTTGTAAAAAAAAAACATTGCTTTTTAAACACTGTTTTTTAAACTTAATACATTGTGCAATGCTACGGTAGCTGTAGAGATTTTTTTTTATGCAGGGCTTTCTTGAGAACTGAACATTATATTTCAAGGTTTCCTCCAGGATAAAAGAGTTGAGAAAGACTAAACAAAGGTGTGTTCTGACGTAATAGTTTCTGCTCACTTGATTTTGAATCTTTATGTGTTCATTCTAGCCTTCTTTCTTTTGTCCTTTCTGGCACTTCATATAATATTAGGCTGAGATACCATTTGCTTCACAGAGCCTTGAGTCTCACATTATCTATCACTGTGATGGCAAATCCTGTCAAGAATATATGAAAAATTGAGTAAGAAAAAATGTAATGCAGTGGGGGGGTGGTGGGGAATCAGAATGACCCTCAGATGAAACATTGTGCATAACATTCTACATGGGATAGAGAAGATAAATTTAGGTCCCAGGGAGAGTTATATACAATGCTGGCTTCTATTTTTTTAAAAAAAAAAAAAGTCCAAAGAAGACACGGAAAAAATAAGGTAGATTTTGTCTGGAGAAGGCAAAATGTTTGCCAATGCAGTTCATGCAGTAGTGGTGCTATATGGATATACCGAGGCACACTCAAAACTACTCATGCTGCTGTATCCTGGACTAGCCATAGATTCTGAGTTGTCCATAAGTGCACTCTCATGTGAAGCGTGTTACACTAATTCAAGCAAGGGGTCACCGAAGTGTGGGTGACCATGAGCAAGGCCTCCAGATTCAGGAAGAGCTATAACTGACACACAAGAAGGATTTATGCAAAGGCCCTCCTAACCATGACTGTCAGCTACCCCTCAAGCTGGAACTATGAGTCTATGAGGACCCTCAGATTGCATACCATTTTTGATTAGGGAGTATGGCCACATCCAGAATTAGAGATGAAAAATCTGTGGAACTGCTTACTCAGTTTCATCAGATTTATGACTGAATCTATTCCTCTCTATCTAGATTCTCATAGTCTCCAGATACAGAGATGAAACACACTGACAGTATCACTTGGATGACCAGGGGTCGAGATGTATCATATTGATGATACCTAAAGCCAAGTTACTGGATGGACTTTCCTAGTAGTTTCATGTTCAATAAGAAAGTGTCAAATTCTGTAAAATTACTATAAAGTAAAGGCATAGGGTTAGATCCATAACAATATTCAAAAGAACACTCAATAAACAAAACAAAAAATACCCGGCTTCCTTTTTCTGACCACTCTGAGATTTCTTCAAATCTGTGATTATTTAATATTTCATTTATCCCTGAGTGTATTGAGAGTAAGTGTGAGCTGGCTCGTAGTAACAATCTATAAGATAAAGGGCTAATTCTTATTCTTACAGGTATCATCAGCACACAAGAAGAGTATGTGCAAATGCCCTCCAAACCACAACTGTCATCTATCCTTTCAGACAAAGAATTCATAACGTGTTCAAGCAGCACTACACAACTATTATATCATTTAACTTGTTCAATTATTTTCTAGGAAAAAAAAGATGTTAGAACTATCAGTTTCATTTACAAATCTGTGGGTGGCTATGGCAGCAAAGAGGTACAAAAAAATGAACTCTTTGCTACCATTTCTAGTCATCCTGGTTATGGTAGTTCTACAGAAGTAATAGTAGGAAAAATGGGAGTTAAAATGAAAACTAAATTCATGGAATGAAACAGTTTGAAAGGGTCCATTAAGACTATCATACCAATTGCCTATTTGGCTGCAGAACTTTAAAATAAAGCATCCATGAGAGAAAGCTGACTAACTCCATCTGACTATATCCAGTAAAGTGGAACCCTCCACCTCTCCAGATAATTGTTTCATTTCCTGCTCTTTCCTTATTAACTGCTCCAAATGTTTGGCTATTATCCTCCCAGCATTAAACATCTACTTTACTGTAATTTAAATATATTATTTTATTCCTGCCCTCTGGAGCAATAGACAAGTGTCTTTATTTTCTATGATGTCATGTCCATAGGACACCACAGAAAAAGTGAGGAAAATGACAAAATATGTATCACAGTGGAAACTCTGCATGTTGAGAACCTGACAGTTAACCTATAAAGGTGAATGAAACTTGTGGGATGATTTCACAAGATGTTTTATTACTTTGATTTAACATTGATTAGGAACAGATGCCTATGGTAATTTCTTTTCCCACTTTTTTCTTCTCAAAACAAAATATTCTTAAATGGTTGAATTTCTCTTGTAAAAACTGAAACTTGGTTTCATTTCCTGATCATACCTGTTCCTTTTTAGTATTATCACCAGACCAGATCCTATACATCCTATACATTTGAATTAGACTTCTGTGATCTAAGTAAAGTATTTTGGTATTTGCCTATTAAATTATTTTCTATATTTTAACTATTGTATTTAGTTGTGTCATAAGTGCCCCATGGTAGAAACTTAACATCACTAATAATTCAGTCCTCCATACCTGTTGGGCAACAACTCCCACTATTGTATCTAGAGTTCTAGTTCAATGCATTGAAAGGACACTAAGTTGAGATAGATTTTTGCAATCCAAACACTATCTGGCTACCTGCAAAAAATTAATACAGTAATCACAATGGAGACATAGTTTAACATATAAGAAGTGAGTGCCCTGATGTTTGGATTGAAACAGTCCACAATGAAGATCCAAATTTGGTATTTCTTTTGCCATTGTAATCAACATGTTATTATTGGAAAACAGTTATTTTTGGTGGAAAATATTTTGAGCACAATTCCTTTCCCTGATATAAAATAATTCCATATTTTTTATGATAGAGAAACTCATATTTGCTTGATGTAGCAGTATTTGTCCTTTTTAGTTAAACCAAACACTTTTTAATAAATATAATGCAACTTGTTGCATACAATAGGCATAGAAGTAAATCCACAGGTTTACTTTTAAGCAAGAAGAAAAAAGCTGTAAAACTGATCAAGCACTCAGCTTGCAGGAGAAGAAAGTAGTTTTGATAAATTATCATATACAGCAGTTTCCTTCCATAGTGAATCTCTGACTAAGATCTAAGTCCATAGCTCTTTGTGTTAAAAGCAGCTGAATAATCGGAGACAAATGAGTCTTGATATAGTTCCAAAACCAGAATGGCACACAGTGTTTTATAGGGTTGGGTTAAATCAGTGACTTTACTCTTTTAGATGAAAAGCTGAGACCTAACGATAGACCTTATAAAAGATGAACATATGGCAGAACAGATTTAATAAATATTGTAACGTGCCCCAGATCTTAATCACAAGTATTTTGTAATCCATCTGTTCCTTCTGTCTCTTAAATCAGGAGCTCTACATTACAGTGAGACTGTCAGTCAGTAAATCGGTGTGTTTACATTTCATATTGCTTCCCACAATTTTATCTATTAGAATTGTAAATAGAATAAGAATAACTAGTTCCATACAAGTAATTTCACACACTAGTCAGCCTTCTAACTACCATAAGTCTAAATTTACAAGTACAACCAAGAAAACAAATAGACCATTGAACAAATTTTTTTGATTAAAATTGGATTTTTTTTATTTTTATTGAATTTATTTTAATAAAAAACTTTTGGGGTAAAAATCTATCGTAAGATAGTTTTCTATTTAAGATACATAAATAATTTAGTTTATTCAGCATGAAATGGAGCTTAGTTATGTAGCATGAGGCTGTATATTCTGCAACACTGGGACTATCGGTGAGTCAACAGTGGGTCAAAGGAGTAGCAGAGATGACAGTTGCTCTTTCAAAATTATAATTTAAATCGAGTTGATTTAAATCAAGCCTTTTTACTAGTGATTTAAATCATTATTTAAATTGTGATTTAAATCAACTCGATTTAAATCAAATCCACCCTGGAACAAATCAACCCAGAGTTCGTACTTGAGGATTAAATGACTAGGCTCTAATTATTCTACTTTGGACACATTGTGCCAAGATCTAGCTCTCTAGAGAAGACTCTAATACTGGGAGAAAGAGAAGGAAAGACAAGAGAATTACTAGCAGCAAGGTGGATGGACTCAGTTACAATGGTGATGAGTGCACCATTGGAAGACCTGAAAGAACAAGTTAAGGCTAGATCACCATGAAGAAAATGTAGCTATGTGATTGCTAAGAATTGGAAACAACTTTATTAACACATAATCAATCAATCAAATTTACACTACCTGTATTTATGAAAACAAACTATATTTGGGAATGAAAATGACTTAATATAGGTTACTAAATAATAAGAAGCCAAAATTAAACATGTTCTGGATGGTGATTTACAGAAAAATCATGATGTAGCCCCTCCACTCCCATTACTATAAAGGCAATCTACGTAAAAGCCATTTATTCTAGCCAACTAATTTGTCTGTTCTACATAAAAAAGTATTTTTATTGATCACATTTAATTTATTGCCAATCAATTCTAGAGGTATAGTATAATAATACCCCTTAACAAGACTGCCTTTTTTCCTGCTAGTCAGCTTCTTGTATTTAGTAGCACTGTCCTATATACTAACCTGGGCACTTCCACCTAATAATGTCTTTATTAATCAGTCTCTGTGTCAACCACATAAAGGAAACCTGTTTTTTTTCTACAAATGGATTTGTCTGTACAAATAACCAGGAGGATTATTAAATTCTGGCAATGACTAATTTGGTAAGAATTCACAGGGCCAATGAAAACATCTACATAATGTACAAAGCAGTTTAAAAAAGCAAATACCATGTTAAGGAATATTAGACCAAGGACTAAAAATTAGTTCTGTGCAATGTTTTGGATTCCATTTCAAAAGGGAAATGTGAATTTATCTGCACCTCTTTAAAGCAGCCAAATCTTTTCCCAGGATATTTTAGCTGCAGAGAGCAGTATGTGATCCTGGGAATAGAGATGGCTGCTTTCAAAAGTTGCAGTCAAGGGCATAGATATCTCTCTTGATGCTGCTGATCATGTTGATGTGAGAACACTACCTGTGCATTGTGACATCAGGATATGAACTCTACCCTTTCGTATTTGCATCATGATACGGCATGTAACGGTGCAGCTTAAGTTGCAATGGATGTTTTGTCCCTTATTTTCTTTAGATGCCTACAGACAAGAGTTCTCTATTTACACTCCCCTATTTTCCAATGCATATTTTCCAAATTATTTATGAAATGATACATAGCAATATTAAGAGTAAAACAGTCAAAACCAAAATGTTTTCACATAAATCCATTATGTTCCCTTTAAATACTATGCACCGGCCAAACTATCCCATCCCTACAGCTGGAATAAATACAAATGAATGCAATCAGAAGGGCAAATTGAGCCTTTTATTTTTACATAATGGTTATTACATGCATGTTGTCATTTTGGCATCACTGTGGTTCGCTTTTGGATACACTGATAGGCACCTTCATGGGTCCAAAATTACTATTATCTAGAGATCCAGCTGGACTTAAACAAGTGATCAGAAGCGCATTTATTTGAGGGATGGCAAGGCTATAACGGTTATTAATCAAGAAACCGATTAGGTTTAGCAGTCAAAGCAAGAATAAACTTCTCAATACTAATTGCTGAAGAATAAAATAAGACTACTTGTGTTTTGCTTCAGCCTCTAGTTGGCCATTGAGGAAAAAATATGCATGACTTATCTTGAGTCTTTAATTTAATCCACACAGGATTCTTTGGCCATAAATTATTACACAACTGCTGCCATCTATCTCTCACTCATCTGAATCCTTTAATCACACACATATAAGCACAAAGGAACCATTCTTTCGGCTACTCTGACTGCAAACAACCTTCTCTGACAGCACGTTGTATTTATACATGAACGTATATTTAAACATAAATACGAAATCTCTTTGCTCCCCAACTCGCCACAAAACATGTGTAACAGCTCCTAGATAACCGGCACCAGAGGGAGATCTCTTGCATTTCTGCAAGATATTATGCTTTCATCTAAACAGATTTCTTCCCACGCTGCCCTTCTGGATAACTACAGTATGAATTTGAGCAGGATTTTGTTTTGGTGGTGTTGGTTTTTTTTTTTTTACCGTCTAAACCGGAGACCTTAGTTTTATAAAGTTATTCTGTTATGGTTATCGAGTCGCCAAGAGGGCTGATGAAACGCCAGCCGTACCTGGTAAACGTCGGGCATGTTGACGGTCTCACCGTGCTCGGCCACATAACCGACGGTGCCTTTGCCCCAGAGCAGCTGCATCTCGTTGGAGTTCTCCGTGCTGTAGCAAGGCAGGACGGGGGCGCCGCCGTGCACGTCGAAGACCTTAGAGACCAAGCTCTTCTTGCCGCCGCCGCCGCCTTCCACCAAGAAAAGGGAGCCCCTCTCGGCGTCCACCATAAGGCAGACGAAGATGAGGATCTTGTAGCTGAGGGCGCTGAGGTCCAAGTCGTTGGAAATGTCCTTGACGAGCTCCAGAAAGAACTGCCGCTCGTTGTGCTGCTTCAGGTAGCGCTTGTAGTCCAAAGCGGTGGGCGGGTACTGAGGCAGGTTGACCCGGGACTCGAGCAGGGCGCTGAGCAGGTGCGCCGTGCTGGGCGGCAGGGAACTGGCCTTCCTCAGCAGCGCCCTTCTCCTCGCGCTGCTCAGCGGCTCCTGAGCCCTGGCGTGGAGGTGCTCGTCGTAAGTCAGGTTCACGTGGATCGCCTTGGAGCGCGCGAAACTTTTCCTCAGCTCTTTCTGGGACCCTCGGTGTTGCAGCAGCCCGCCGGCCGTCGGCTCCGGGCCGGGGGAGACTGTGGACGAGGAACTGCTCCGCGGCGAGAGACCGTTGTGGTGTCTGCTTGGCTGCTTTACCGCCCCGCCGTCGCCGAAGTCAGGCGATCCCGCGGGAGCTCCTTTACTAAGGAAGGCGGTTCTCCTCTTCAGCCACTTCTCCACCAGCTCCGGGTGTCTGTCTAAGAAACCTTCCACCGTGGCGGAGTCCAAGCCGGCAGGGTTTGCCATGATCCCGGTAGCCTCGCCTTGCCCCCACCCGAAGGAACTTTCGGCGCTACTTATGCCTCATGCCGCAATCTCCGTTGATCACAAAAGCGGTGGGAAATCTAAGCCACTAATTCCCACGTCCCGAGAAGGCACCAAAGCTGGTTACAAGGAATTAAGCCCTCGCGCGGTACATCCGAAGCCGTCCGGGGCGCTCCGCCGAATGAAGAAACTCAGCGTTGAGCTCTGCGTCTTGTTGGCCAATTCTCTGCTTTTTCCCTCCATTTCCTGTTAATTTTGCTAGCGATCTGCCTCTTCCCTGCTCTCTGCAAGCTCGTCTCTTTCTTTCCCGATTTTACTTCGGCTTCTCCATATTCCACCCAAGCGCAAGCGTAACCGTTTTGCTTCCCGCGTCCGGGTGTTTCTTGCGGACTTCTGCCGTCCCTCCGCTCCCAATTACCCAACCGGAGCTGCCGCGGATTCTCCGGGGACGCCTGTCAAAAAGCCCTTGCTAACTATACTGCTCCTGCCGGCGACGGCGGCTGCGTAACCCGGCCAGAGCAGAGCGTTGAAGAAACGAGGGCGGGGAGGGGAGGGGAGAGGGGAGGAGGGCGCACGGGCTGAGCGAGGGAGGGGAAGAGATACAAAGCAGAAGCCGGCGGCGAAAGAGGCAGCGCCTTCTCTTCTGCCTGGAGGCGTTTTTGTGCTGGAATTCAGGCAGCAGCAGAATGAATGAAGGCGTCAAAGGGGAGGGGCGGACATCGATCGCTGTCTCTCCCCCACCCTCATTCCGATCTTCTCATAAAGCCAAAACGGAGATTGCACCAGCGTGGTACATACAGTATACTGGCTAATGGCTCTCGACGTATTCCAAGTCTTCCTTTAAAACGATCGAGCACGGCGATAGATGCCGCTGGGCAGAAGATGGAGTTGTACCGGGGTGAGGGGCAAGGTGGGGGACAAGAGACGAAATATTTTGAAATGCTGGTGAAAGAATATGGGTGAAATGGTAGGGCTGTGTGCGCGCGCGCTTTTGGGATTTGTAACTAAGGCGCGCGCGTTTATGTTTGAGGCTGTGAGTTTGTTGGGGCATAAGTTTGTTAGGGGGAGGGAAAGCCGAGGGATTTCACACCCGTTTTAAATACAATTATGAAGACTTCGGCCTTGTTGTTTTTAATGGAATGGTTCCAAATAGGACAACTCCCCCCCCCACTCCGCCCTCTTATGTTTCCATTAATATTTAAAATTCTTTGTATGTAGGATGTTTCAAAGGAACGCAGAAACTTTGGCAAGCTGTGGGTTAACAGCTGTAGTTTGTTGCCCTCTCCTTACTTTCTTGTAACCCTGTGTGTGATTCCATCCTTCAGTGCAGACATCACTCATAAGAAATGGATCCTTCTGTAGCAGGGAACTCTTGGTAGGTCAGCTCAAAAATAACCCCACTAAATGAAATGGGATTCCATTCAAGAAAGCAGGCGGGGGCTTCCATTCTGATTTATATGGGTTTATTATTATTATTATTATTATTATTACTCTTTAGAATGAATGCCTCCTGCACAAAATGACTTGCTGATAAATATCACTGCCTCTTTTTCCCCTAAAAGAGAAAGCAGCGGCAAGGCAAGATCTCGACTTTCTCTTCAGTTCTCACAAATACCTAAGGATAATGACAAAAACCCAGAGTCAGGGACAGCTGACTGCTTGTACAACTGGGTGCTCCCCCAAATGGTTAAGCACGTGGTTGCCTTTCCACAGAAATGTGCCAGTGCTAAGGTCTGGTGGAAGAACTGCAAACATGCAGTTTCCGTGCCTCCTCTCGCAGTGAGACAAAAATCTGGGCAGCTTCCATTGAGATGGACTGACGTGGAGCTATTCTTATCCACACGTGGAGAAGCACATTTCATAGCTAAACTAAAGTTATGGATCTCAGCATGTGAGGATGCAGGGACATGAATGAAAGCAGTTTCAAATATTCATGAATGAGATGTCAGGCCTTCTCCACGGGCGCCCAGTACACAGCAAGCCTTTAGTTCAAATATCTAAGAACTCAACATGCTTGGAAGGGAAAGAAAATAAGCCTGAAGCTCACCGGGAACTGTTTTTGTGCTAAAGCTCAATCCCAGAACGGGTTGTTATATTAAGCAAATAGTATGTGTGCAGAGTTCCTTTCTCAGAATTTTCACCAATGATTGTAGAATTAGATTCCACACTTGACCAAAGAAATAGGTTCACAAAGCAGATTGAGCTCCAGATGTTTTAAAATGATAAACTTGAAGACAGATCCAAAAAGTTGAAGAGATCAAAGATGGACATATGGAACTTGATGAAGCTTAGCTGATCCTTAATGGAGGAGCATAGAGCAGCATACAAACTTGGTCAGTAACAGTAATTGAAATGAACAAAAGAATGGTCACTTCGAAAACTGTGACCTAAATATCTGTCCCAGATTATATAGCTGAATCAAGCAAAACGGATGCAAGAAAGGAGCACGAAATAAATACCAGCTTCTCAGCACTCTAATATTTGTGATTTCACTGCAATCAGATTTAACTTGGATCTATATATCTTCCCTATTTATATTGCTAAGAATCATTTCCATTTTGCTTGCTTGGCTAGCTCACTTGCTCACTGCAAGATGATGGGCTTGCAAAGTAACCCCCTCTCCAACTGTTCGCTTTTCCTGGGGAAGTAGCATAGCCGGAGCTGCAAAGCCTCCAGAAGGTTGCTGGCACAATCAGGAGGTTCCTTTTTAAGCGTGCACCACGTGGGAAGAAATTCCAAATGGGCTCTGCTGGTAAATTTTGTATGCCACCATATGCCAAGAGCCCTTCTGCAAGAGTAGGCCCATTTCATCCTATTCTTTTCTCACCAGGATCATTTTTCCCTCATCAGGATCATTTTTCCCATCAATAGGTGTTCAAGTGTTCTTCTGTCATCTTTGGCATAGACAGAAAAACTACTTTGGTATGAAATTGACTGTCCCCCGTTGCTGATTCTGATCAGGTCTCTATTCTCTCTGTTCCCAATCACTCTCACACAATTTCCCTCCAGGATAGTGGATGACAAAGCTTAATGGATTTTATATGCCCTAGATAGTTTTAGAATAAGGCAGAAAGCAGCTATGCACAGCTAAAGGTGCCTCGGTTATGTGTTGGGGATCAGCTAAAGAGGAGGTCCTGAGGATACAGCAGAAAAAAGCAGTTGCCAAGAGATGTTTGTGGTGTAAATGATGAAAGGCAATTTATTGATAATATGTTCAGGAAAACCAGATACTGTTGCTCCTGCTCTGGGACATTTTAAGAATCTGAGGCACCCAGAAGCAGATTTATTTTGGAATTAGGATGTGATTGTCTCTTATCCTCAGAGCAGGTTAGTTGCCTAAGCCATTATGTGAACTGCTTATCTAAAGTTTGGATTACAATAAATCTTTTTCAGCTTTCCCTCGCCTAATGCTTTGTTGTCACCTTGGACCTTTAATTTAGTCATTATCTCTGATTATGGTAGCAAAGTTATAGGTACTTGTTGGACAGTGGATTTCAAGAACACCTAGTTACTGAATGTAGTTTTACTAAGGGAAACACGCCCCTCCCTCACTAATTTCAATACAACTTTTTCCCTTTACAGTATATTTGGAAATTAAATAACTAACCTGCGATGCATGGTCTTTGGAAATCTTTTATGATCTCTTGTCTCAAATTCCATTTATCATAATGTTTTTGCTTCTCTCTTTGCTGCAAAACATGTTCGTATGGCTATAGCAGGAATCTATGCTTTGTCATAGAAAGGCTATTATTCAGACCGGAAATAGGCATGCTTAAATTAGTTGATTTAAATGGACTTAGATGTATCTAATTCAATATAGAACTGGCAGGCTCATAATGTTTTGTAAATGCACATTAGGAAACAGGAATACTGATCTTCATCCATGCCCCAAATATTTAGAATTAGAAAAGAATTGGACAAACAGGACTATTTTACCAGGATAGTCACTTGTTCCAATGATTTCACCAAAAAAACCCTGCTCTGAATAAAACAACAGTTGAAATGTACAGATTCTCTGCATGTAAAGTAAATGTGTAGGTGTTACTGGGCGACCTGTAAGGTGCCTTGTATTCCCCTTCCTTCTGCAATTCTTGTCAGACTTTGGAAATAAGATGGTCAGTCATATATATCTGTACACTGTACACTTCCACAGACGTAGGACTTTTGGTTGGAGATAGTAATGGGAGCTCATGTCTCTCCTTTTCTGATTATTTTCTTCTTGAACTACGTTTAATCCTGTACTGCCTCTACAATATTTCATCAATCTGGTAAATTAAGGATGTTTATATTGTAATATTTCACCATAGCTGATTGCTTTGCTCTTATTATGTCAACTAAAGCCAAGAAATTTTCTATTGCAGCTCCAGCTGTGTCATCCCATCTGTTCTTTCAAAAGCAGATCTTCCAGACAATTTATAATTTTATGTTGCAGGAAATCCTGAGTCTGTCTCTTTTCTTCAAACAACAACTACAGAGACTAATAACACCCTTAAGCAGATCCAAGACAAAGTCTCTAACCAAAAATGAAAGCCCATTGTGAAAAATTGCATTAACTTCCTGGCGTCTCAGCTACACAGAACAGAAAAAAGTTTTGTGATTGGCGTTAAGAATTTTCCTAAATCAAATTTGCTTGACAGAATTAATGGAGAATTTTTCTTCTTTTTCTGATGATTTATCAGATAGCTGTTGTGTCCTGGGGTCATTGAGAACCATCAGGTCATTGAGACCTACTGATTAGCAAAGTCAACGGCGGTGACGTCAGCGTGTAAGGAACGAGGGGAACGAGGCTCCGTCCCCTAAGTTCCAAATTTCTTGATTGGAAGCCGTTTTTGGTACTATCGACCACGGAGAGGTCGATAGAAAAAGGAGGATTCTCTAGGACCTTGGTGTGAAAGCAATCACCCCGAAGGTTCAGAGGAAACCCTCCTAATTCCAGCCGGGAAAAAAACAGCCATTTTGGCTGGCCGGAGCGCTGTCAACCGATAAGTGTGGAAGCGAAGATTCAAGAGAAACATCGGTAAGGACTAAGTAGATTGAAATATAAAGGTATAATCATAAGGACCTAAATACATTGGCGAGAATAGGACTCCAAAAAGCGGCGGCAAGATCGTCAGGCAAGCGGCGAGAGACAGTGATCGGAGCGAAGCTCAATACACACAGTGACAACGCAGATTTGACTGGCGAAAGGAACGAGTGACAGACAAAGAGGATTATAAGTAAGCGGTGGATTATAACTTTAAAATAATACAATTTGACTTAACAGAGGAAAAAAAAAGGATTATTCAAGAGAAAGATTGTAGAAAGTGAACTTAAAGAACTGAGACTATTTAAGATTGTTGTGAGCGGAAGGAAACTAACTGAACAGTAGCGAATGGCGGATTGAGGATTTGGAGAAGAAAACTTTCACTTTGTGTCCAGCGACAACAATAAATTCAACTACAGACATGAGACTCGTAGTGAGACATTAGATACATTGACGCTGTCGGCAAAGGAGATACAACTTGCTACAC
This sequence comes from Pituophis catenifer annectens, assembly GCF_029215685.1. Lineage (NCBI taxonomy): Eukaryota > Metazoa > Chordata > Lepidosauria > Squamata > Colubridae > Pituophis > Pituophis catenifer. The sequence goes on along the minus strand of NW_027256881.1, from coordinate 193,338,830 downwards.
AGGAAAATTGGAACAATTGATTTACTTACGGATTTAATAGAGGTCATTGAAATAGAACTGTGACAGCTCGGTGAAAAGAAGGCGAACTGAAGAACGAAGGAAGAAGGAAAGGAGAAGGAAGCAACCCCAATTGGTCTGAGAGTGATATAGTTGAGAACTTTAAATATTAAATTACTAAATTTCATCTACTTTATAAAATCCAGTTTAAAACTTACTTAACTTTGCTTAAAGAACACTAATATCAAATTTGAAGTTATTATAATATACATTAAGGAATTGATTTAATATTATTTTTTTTCTTTTATTGTTTTATTGTTTCCCACCCTATTGAAACAACTATATAGATTGTACAATAATATATTGATTAAGTGGAATTATACTGCCTATTGACTAGAAAGCTAGATATTAATATAGACATTGCATAGAGACTGTTATAGATATCATTAAGGAATAATAATTGTGATAATTAATATAGGTAGCACGTACTGGTAACTGTGATATAACTTAATAGAATACTTCAGATGATTTATAGAGAATTTTAAATCCCATTGATTTATTATATAAAGGTTATACAGAAATTGTTTAATTTTAAAGTGAATTTAAGTACTGTGATAACTTGGTATTTAAACATTAATTGCATTATATTGTTTAGGGATAAGAATAGAAGAATGAATTGTTAAAATACTGTATTTTCCCCCTAACTCCTCCGAATTAATTAACCTGATCCTTATATAACGACATTTCATCCACCCCCAACCAATTAGTATATGAAAATTTGGGGAAAAATAACACAAAAGACAACGATGGCAACATCCTCATTAACAATAACTAAATCAGGGAAAAAATTAACAACAAACCCAATACCTACACAATCTTCACCCGCACAACAAAAAACCATAGACACGATGCTAACCACAGACAAAGAAAAAGCTGCCACTGCACACAACATACAGAATATACAGTCTATATTAGCTATGATTCAGGAGGGGATGAACAAAACCCAAGAAACAATTGCGAATAATCATGAAGAAACAAAAAAGAACCATGAGGAATTGAAATCAGAAGTAGGACAAATAAATGATAATATTAAAAAAATGGACGATAAGATCGAGAGAATACAACAAAACATAGTTAAAAACGAAGAACGAATTCAAAACATGGAAGCTAAAATGGTCCTAACGGAGAAAAAGATGGACAATATTGAACAAAATCAAATGGAGTTAAATAGAGAACTCGAAGAGTCAATTACCCATTTAGAATTAGAAAAAGCATCATTCTTTTTACGATTTCAAAATATTGCAGAAACAAAAGGAGAAGATCTAAGAGACCTGATGACAGATATATTAGTAGAGGCTACCCAGAAGGAAAAAAGCGATATTAGTAGGGAAATTGACGAAATATATAGAGTTCATACGAACTATGCTCGTAGGAACAAACTACCTAAAGAAATACATGTCAGATTTGCACGTAAAACTGTAAAAGAAGAGATTTACACGTCCATGAGAGAGGGAAAACCCTGCTACCAAGGGAAAGAAATAATAACCCTAAAACAAGTTCCAAGAAGAATAAGAGAGTATAGAAAAAACTATAATTTCTTGACAACCCTACTGAACCAACACAAAATAATGTTCCGCTGGCTGGTGCCGGAGGGAATCCTAATATCTTGGGACGACAAAAAATATAAAATCGATACGATAGAGAAGGCACAAGAATTTTTTGACACTCACTTTATAATAGAAGAGGAACAGGAAACTAGACGTGATTCAGAAAATGCAAACCAGGAACATTCCATGGGGGAAACAAAAAAAGAAAAGGAAGAGAAGGAGTCTAGGGAAAGGGAGAAGATGGAGAGAGAAGGGGCTAGGGGGAAAACACAAATGGTAACAAGAAACACAAGTAGACTTAGACTAACAAAGAAAAACTAAAGGAAATGGGACGAGAGTTGAAATTAATTTCAATCAATATAAACGGCCTTAATCTACCAACCAAAAGAACACACACTTTCAGAAAACTTCAAAAATTAGACATAGATATTATCAACCTACAAGAAGTACATATCAAAAAACAACATCAACAGTTACTAGAAAATAGAAAACTTGGAACATTATTCACCTCACTATCAGATCAAAAAAAAAGAGGTATCGCAATATACATTAAAAGCCATATCCAGGCAAAACAAATTTACACAGATGAAGATGGCAGGATACTAATGATAGACATTAAGATGGAGACCCGAAATATGTTATTGATATCAATATATGCCCCGAATGGGAGCCAAAAAGAATACTTCAAAAAGATACATGATAAAATTAAAGAATTAGACTACGAACATATATGTATAATAGGGGACTACAATGCAATCGTTGATATGGACTATGACTACCAAAGCAACAAAAAAAATAAATCTAGGAAAAAGACACTACCTGATACCTTTAAGGACATGATTCAAGAGTTACAATTGAAAGATGCCTGGAGAGAACTGAATAAAACTAAAAAACAGTATACTTATTACTCAAATCCCCATCAGTCCTGGTCCAGACTAGACATGGCCTGGATGACTGCAGAATTAAGAGAAAACATAAAAGAAATTGAAATCACACTGAATGTATGGGCGGACCACAGTCCTATAACAATAGTCTGGAAAGGCCAGCCAAAAAGAGGACGATGGATGATGGATAGAGAGATCATTAAAGATAAAGAATATATAGAGATGATAAAGAAAGAGATGGAGATATTCTTCCAAATAAACAATAGGGAACAAACATCATTGCAAGTCCTATGGGACACTACAAAAGCATACATAAGAGGATTAACAATCTCATTTAAGGCGAAGAAAAACAGAGAGAAACAGCAAAGAAGAAACAATTTATTGATTGAGCTCAGAAAACAGGAAGCAGAATTACAGAACAGACCCGACAAGAAAGAGATCAAGGGAAAAATAAATCTTATTAAACATGAAATAAACATAATAACAACAACAGAAATAGCTAGGAAAATCAAAATGGCAAAACAAAACCAATTCGAATTCGCAAATAAAACAGGACGTTGGTTGGCCTATAAACTAAAGAAAGAAAAGGAAAAAAAATTAATACACCAACTACAAGACGAACAAGGGCAATTGCAGCACATGGACGAAGAAAAAAAGCGAATCATAAGAATTTTTTTTTTTTTTAATAAAAAAGTTTTTATTTTCTGATCAAACAAGTATACAATATAAGCAATCATTCATACTATCATCAGAAAAAAAGAAAAAAAAATCAATTTGGTAAACTCAATCTTCAACCCCTCATCACCACCCCCCACCCCCGACTTCCCAGAACAAAAACAGGGCATAGATTTCACCAAACATTCGCTAAAATAAACTAGCTAACTGCAAGATTTGATAACTCCCAAGACCCCTTAACTCCCCTTTTACAATTTCATCAACCTCCCTTTATATAAACACAAAGTAACATGTAATCCAATAACTCTAAGAATTTTAAAACCATTAACAAATCTTAAACATTCAAACCTAAAAACATTTTTCCCCCTCCTACTTTTCTCAAAGTTCAGATATTTTGAAATCTCATAACAAAAAATAAACCTTAGATATTCACTAATTAAATTTCTACATTTTTATAATTAACCATTAGTACATTAACTAGAAAACCAAAAAAGATTAATCAACCATTAATACATCATATTTAAAAATCAATATTCAACTTTATACTTTTTCCCCCTCAGTAGTTATAACACCTAAAACATAATCAATTTAAACCATGAATAGAACAACTACAAAGCCAAAAAAAAAAAATTAATCTTCCATTCTTGGTTTCTTATTTTGAAATCTCATAACAAAAAATAAACCTTAGATATTCACTGATTAAATTTCTACATTTTTTAAGTTTCTAAATTTCCCCCCTTCATTATTCCTCCCTCCAATTTTTAAAATTTAAAAGATAATCAACAACATAATTAACCATTAATACATAACTAAAAAACCAAAAAGGATTAATCAACCATTAGTACATCATATTTAAAAATCAATATTTAACTTTATACTTTTTCCCCCCTCAGTAGTTATAATACCTACAACATAATCATTTTTAACCATGAGTAGAACAACTACAAAGCCAAAAGAAAAGGTTAATCTTCCATTCTTGCTTTCTTTTTATATTTTTTCCAATCTTTCTGCATCCCTCCTACTTCTATTTTGAGGAGGTTTTTCATTTTAATTTGAGGTTGATATAACTGCAAAAATTGTCCCCTTTTTAAAAAAGTTTCCTCTGATTTAGAGCCCCCAAATCGCCTCTTCATGCTTATATAAATCAGTTCATTCCTTCGTCTGTAAAACCAAAGTTTGTCAAGAGTTTGTGAAGAAAAGTTCAATTGTTTCTTTTCTATTAAATGTATAGATGCCACTGACAAGTCTCCTTCATCTTCTGAAACTTCGAAAGTCTGGTCATTTACTACTTTTTTCCAAACCAAGTCATAATTTTGAAGGATTCTATCAATTTTTCCGAAAAGAGCAGAGAGTAAGCTCGAAAATTCTTGAGAAAATTCTTCCACCCTCTCTGCTGCAATATCTCCTGAGTTGTCATCATGCTCCGTAGTTGTTTTGATTTCCTCAGTCATTTCTGTTGTTATCCCTTTAAGAATTGCTATTTGGTTACTTATAGCTGCAGTATGATTATTCATGGCTTCTTTTATAAATTCTGTAAGTTCTGCATCAAAATCCTTACAACTCTGTAAATCAGACAACTGTTTCGTTTCTGACACCTCCAAATAGCATCCAGCACTTTCAAGATCTCCTTTCTTAGAAGCCATTTTATTTTAAAGAAATTTTCTTTCTTCCCACAGCCATAAAATCATAAAGTCAGAGCCATCCTTTTGAGCAGCATTCAGCAATTTCTTTATAAACAATCTTTTCCCAAACAGCTCTTCAAAATCTATTCCAGCAACTTAAAGCCAGTCTCTGAGCACGAGTCTATTAGCAAAAACTTTTTCTAACTTTCCCTTTTAAAATCGCAACAAAGAAACGCCATCTTAACTTCCAGCTCAGAAAATCCAATTAGAAACATTGTATCCCCGGAGTTAAGTGTTATACTTGCAAAAAGCTTGTCCTCCTGCTTCTGTTCCGCCTGCTTTTTTGAAATCATTTAATCTTCTGTTTGACAGCAGAAATTGGACGCAACACCTAGCTCTGTAAAAAAAAAAACAGAGTCCCCCCGGATCCGGAGCTTCAGTGGGCTGAACGGGGAGCTCTCACCCTCCTAACCCCTGGAATTAATCCAGGGGTTTTCAGGGAGCTCTACCCTCACCCACCTGCTCTCCTCCCCTTCTTTTCCCGAAGGGGAGATTTTCAAGCCGTTTGACAGCTGATTAACGCTGTCAGAACGGCTCAACGGAATCACGGGGGCGGCGGTCTAAAAAGACCGTCAATGGTGCTGCGGAGCCAACCCGGAAGTCCAAGAAATTTTTATCAGGAACTATATGCACAGGAAGAAATCCAATTGGAAAAAGTAAAAGAGTATATAAATAAATCCAACATTCAAGAAATAAAGGAAACTCAAAGAGAACTCTTGAACAGACCAATATCGATGTCAGAATTAATTGAAGCAAAGAAGAAGCTGAACAACAATAAAACACCAGGTCCAGACGGCATCCCAGCGGAATTTTACAAAATCGAATACCAGCCAATAGATGATATTTTATTACAAGTCCTGAATGAAGCAATTTTAGAAGCCAAAATTCCTAAATCATGGATTGAAACAATCATTACACTGATACCCAAAGAAGACTCGGATCTCACCCAAACCAAAAACTACAGACCTATATCACTTCTAAACGCAGATTATAAATTATTTACATCAATCATGGCCCAGAGAATGAAGAGAATCATTGTGAATTATATCCATCCAGATCAAAATGGATTCATTCCAAATAGGCAAATTAACAAGAACACAAGAACAATAATCAATATACTGGAATATTATGAGCAAAAATTGAACGAAAAGATGGCCTTACTCTTCCTTGACGCACAGAAGGCGTTCGACAATCTTAATTGGGGATTCTTAATACTGCAATTAGAAAAAATGGGAACTGGCGATAAATTTTTAAATATGATTAAAACAATATATTCAGACCAAATTGCAAAAATATGGATAAACGGAGAGACAACAGACCAATTCAAAATATCCAAGGGAGTGAGACAAGGATGTCCTCTCTCTCCTATATTATATATATTAGCATTGGAACCACTGTTGAATTAAATTAGGAATGACAATGAAATAAAAGGATTAAGAACAAAAAACCAGGAGTATAAGTTACAAGCATTCGCGGACGACGTAGTATTCATTTTAGAACAACCAAAACAATCAGGACTGAATTTACTAAGGAAGATAGATCAATATGGCGAAGTGGCAGGATTGAAAATCAATAGACAAAAAACAAAACTACTAACCAAAAATTTGATAAAAACCCAGGAGAAAGAATTAGAAGAGACTTTAGGAATACAAACAACAACAAAAATAAAATATTTAGGAATCTGGCTCACCAATAAGGTATCATCCCTCAAAGAAGACAATTATATTAAATTGGCCAAACAAATCCAGAAGGACTTAGAGGCATGGAGTAAATTGAAATTATCACTACTAGGCAAAATTGCTTCAATTAAAATGACAATTCTACCAAAAATACTATATCTATTTAGAACAATACCGATAAACCCAGGAAAATCATATTTCAAAGACCTTGATAAAATGACATTAAAGTATATATGGCAAGGAAAAAGAGCCAGGATTAAACTGAAACATCTGCAGGACACCAAAGAAAGGGGTGGCCTGGGACTACCAGATTGGCAAACTTATTACATTGCAACAGCTTTAACTTGGATTAAGGATTGGATGACACTCAAAGATAAACGAACACTAGCACTAGAAGGATTTGACTTGTCAAAAGGCTGGCACGCATTTTTATGGGAGGAAAAGCCCAGACAACATGAACACTTCAGGAGACATTATATCAGAGGAGCATTGGCAAAAATTTGGACTGAAATAAGGAGAAAACACTACGACAAAATCCCAAGATGGCTATCAACCATGGAGGCCCAAATCTACCCGAACACAATGGATACAGACAAGATGAAAACCTATGACGAATTGTTGAACACAGAGGGAGATATGAAAACAAGAGAGGAACTGAGACAACAGGGCACGGATATTGATTGGTGGCCGTATTTACAGATAAAATCAAGATATAAAAGTGATATGGAAAAATTTGGAATCCAAAAAGAAAGAAATGAATTAGATAAAATTATAATGCAATCAGACGACAAATTAATAACTAAAATATATAATTATCTACTAAAATACAAATTGGAAGAAGAAGTGGTGAAGGAAAATATGATTATTTGGGCTAAAAACTTTGGATATAATATTAAACTAGAAAATTGGGAAAAAATATGGAAAGTAAATACTAAGCTGACAATGTCCGTGCCCTACAAAGAAAATACATACAAGATGTTTTATAGGTGGCATCTCCCCCCTGCACGGTTGGCAAGGATGTTTCCCAATACTAATCAGAACTGTTGGAAGTGCAAAATACAGAAGGGGACCTACTACCACATGTGGTGGTCATGCCCAAAAGTCAAAAAATTTTGGAAAACAATTCAAAGTCAGCTGGAAGAAATTACCGCCCAAAAACTACCCCTCAGACCGGAAACTTACCTATTAGGTATACTGACAAAGGACTATAAAAAAGAGACACAATACTTGATAATACACATCCTAACTGCAGCTAGAATCGTCTTCGCACAAATGTGGAAATTGGAAAACACGCCACCAGAAGAAAAAATAATACAAAAAACAATGGAATGTGCAGAAATGGATAAACTGACCAAAGAAATACAGGGTAAAGAAGATACAGACTTTTACTTAATTTGGCAAGAATGGTACAACTGGTTAGATAAAAAAGACACGAAATAAGGGAATACCACCCAATGATACAAAAATAAGGAAATAAAATGAAATATCGTTATATAAACATTGATACAAGATGAAAGACAATATATATAGATATATTGATATATAATTACCGAAGTAACTCTATTTTCAAAGTTCAAGTTCTATGACTTGATTTCATTGTATAGTTTATGTTTAGTTTGTTCAAACGTTTATGTCTGTATGTGTATGTTTGTTTACAATAAAAAATATTAAAAAAAAAAAAAGAATTTTCCTAAATCAAATTTGCTTGACAGAATTAATGGAGAATTTTTCTTCTTTTTCTGATGATTTATCAGATAGCTGTTGTGTCCTGGGGTCATTGAGAACCATCAGGTCATTGAGACCTACTGATTAGCAAAGTCAACGGGGAATCCAGATTCACTTCACAATCATGTTACTAATTTAACAAATGCAATGATTCACTTAACAACTGTGTCAAGAAAAGGCGTGAAATGGGGCAAACTCACTTAACAAATGTTTCACTTAGCAACAAAACAAGTTTGAGGCTCAGTTGTGGTTGTAGCTTGAAGACTACCTGTACTTATGCCCTGAACCTGCATTTATGGCCATTGCAATGACCCTGCAGTCACATGATCAAAATTCGGACTCTTGGCAGGCTGCCTGCTCTTACAACCTTTTGGGGGAGGAAGGGAGAATGTATTTATTTATTTTTACAGTGGTGTTATCCTGTGTGTTTTTACTTATATCGATCAGTTTTTCTCTGACCTGAAAACTTTTTTAAAAAAGGAAGCTGAACTGCATGTTATTTTAAAGGTAGACATTATACAGCCCTACTTGCAATACCACTGAGTACTCTCCCTACCTAGTTATCTTCCTCTTCAGTTTGGAGAGGAGCAGGTATGGCTTTATTGTAAGCTGAGAAGGCAATGTGTGATTTGGAGGTGCTAGGGCCTGCAGAGTGCAGGGTGGCAGGGGTAGGTGGCGCTACCCACCATGGCACTGGGATAGCTGGCTATGGTACAGGGCGGCAATCTTTGGTAGCACTGGCAGTACTGGAGCTGAACTAGAGTCCTGGGGGTAATGGCAGCTGGCTGAGATTGCTGAAGCCCTGGGCCTCTACTTCAGCTCCAGTGTTGCTGGTGCCACCATTGCCAATGAATATCAGTTGGGAAAAGACCCACAGGAGCTAACTTTTTATAGACTGATTTCACCTCTTGATGTGGATTATAAATCGTATGTAAAAAATACTGGCAAATTTATAAGTAGATCTATTGTAAATATGATTATTTAAAGTTTGAACCGTTCTTTTAGATCAAACTGATTTTATTCCAAAAAGAAATATATATTTATACCTATTACGAAAAGTTAAATATCACATATTTTAGAGAAGTAAATATGACTCCTTCAGTTAAATATTCACTGGATATATTGAAGGTATTAAATTCTCAGGAAGGGGCTTACTTTTATAGCAGGTATTAAAGGAATTTAAATTTGGACCCTATTTTCTTAATATGGTTAATTCTACATTAACAGACACACAGATGAGGCTCAGCAATTATGGCTGTAATTTTGAGAGGAATTAAATGAGGAGGCACCCATCACCTCTTTATTTAATTTGGCTTTAGAAGTCTTAACAATTGCATGGCAGGCTAATAATCAAATTCAAGAGATTAAATTTGGGAATTGATATTTACTAATCTTATTTGCAGGTGACATGGTATTTACATTGTTGAATCCTAGCTCTTCAGCCAAACATGTTAAAAAACCTTGGATTGCACAGGTATTAGGCTGCTCATTGAATTAAAAAAAAATTGATGTACTTCCATACTCCCCTTGCAACTCAGAGAGCGGTATCTAATGCTTTAAGAATCCTACAGTAATCGCATTCAAATCCTTAAAAATACCATAGAGAATATTTTTACAGTAATCACATTCAAATCCTTAAAAATACCCATAGAGAATATTTACTAAATAATATTACTAAGAATATTTAAAAAGTGTTTGGTAATAATTTTACATTTACATTTAACGTAAGTTGCCCAGGATGGCAAGATGGGCAGCAAACAAATTTAATAAACAAATGAAATAAATTTTAATGCAGCCTGGGGAAAAAAGGAAAAGTCAAACCAATAATTTGAATACTTTAAACTGGATAGCAACTGTTGGTTCTTTCAAGTCCTAATTTCTTATTTCAATCCCTTCCATTAGAATTTCCAGACAAAACATTACATTACTAAATAAAGATTGGAAGCTTGGAAGCTTGTTTTATTTCTAAGAATCAATTGACAGATTTTATATTGACCACAAAAACAGAGAGGTAGGGAGGTTCCAGATTTTAAAAGCTATTACCAAGCAGCACAAATCATTTGATTCCATTTACATTAGAAAACTGTCTAAGCATTGAATCATTGCCTGACATCTTTAAAATGATAAACGGTACTTTTTCAGCCTAAGCTAAACAAAATTTAATAATGCCTTTACCAAGGCAATTTTTCAAATGGGGAGTGGGGAGTATTACATTGATAGGTAGCATCTCCCCTCTAGCATCCCAACATTTATTTTTTTTGAGGGAATCATCAATATGGGTTAACCCAATTAAAATTATTTAAGAATTAGTATATTTTTATAGAATGATTTTATACTGACACCAGCTAGTGTAATAAAGGCAAGATTGAACACAGCACAGGTTGTTTTGGTTTTTTGGCATCACTTAACACTTCCCTGGATAAGAAAAAAGTTAGGATTCTGCAATTTATCTATTCATTGTGAACTTAATATAAAATTATTTGGCACTTTCAAAAGAAATACTGTAATGTCGAAGATCTATATGCTACTATTGCAAATCCAGATCGGGATGCTCACTTGACTGAACCAATGTTTAGAATATTGATTTAAACAATGTGATAGATGGACCAAAATGATAATTGTTATGGAATTTCTGTCACTATCCAAGAGTGAAGAAGTTACACAGGTAGCTTTTAACCCCTCCTTAATTAGCATGTACCCTACAGAATCAGTCTTCAAACTGTTGGAGCGACTATACACAAAAGGGATCTCTTTACAATATCTAGGGAACATGCAATAAATTAGTAAACCTTCTGCTACAGAATTTTTAACGAAATTGGTTCAGATTTTTTGGTTAAATCATTATTGCAAAGTAAAGGGTCTCCAGATATGGATATTTGCATCTATTACATAGATGGTATTCAGCAGGTTCTGACCAGTTCTGGAGAACCGGTAAATACCACCTCTGACTGGCCCCACCCTCATCTATTCTCTGCCTCCCGAGTCCCAGCTGATCAGGAGGAAATGGGGTTTTTGCAGTAATCTTCCCCTGGAGTGAGGTGGGAATGGAGATTTTACAGTATCCTTCCCCTGCCACGCCCACTAAGCTACACCCACAGAACCGGTAGTAAAAATTTTTGAATCCCACCACTGATCTGTTAATATGATCCAATGCGTCATTTAAAAACAAGGACTGATTGACTTGTGGCAGCAAAATGTATTATTCAAGACGGAACATTTTCGGAGAACTTCAACGATTGTTTTAAGAATTGAAAAAAGCTTTCTTAACTGCTTTATTAGAAAAAACATAATGATGAAACTACTGGAGAAAGTAATAGGTATCTCCATGACCTTATTTTTTTTTCTTTTCTCTATTCTATTCTATTAATTAAATAACACATAATCACTCCAAAAAATCAACTTCCATAGATATTTATCTAAGCCAAGTTGTCTAGGTATAATTACTAAACTTCCAATTCCTTTATTTTTTGTCTCAAACTGAGAAATTCGTAATAGGAATAACTATGCATACTATAAATAAATAAAAAGAACAACTGACTTATTGGGATATGGGTGTGTAAAAAGAAAAGACACTATTTTCCTTTAATTTTTAAAGAAATATATTTATTTTAATACAATAACTAATAAACCCCTGCCAGAACAATAATAAAACACCAGACGGAATATTTTGATAGTCAGAAACTACAATGTTTCATGATGAAGTTGCCTTTTTCAAATATGCAATGAGATCTGCTCTTTCGTTTTTATTTTTAATGCCAGCAAAGACCATTTTTGTTCCAGGAATATATTTCTTTGGATCCTCTAAATATTCCATCAGTGTATTTTCATTCCAGACAATACCTGAAAAATATAAATAATTATGCAATATCTATTTCATATTCTATTAATATAATATTAACCAACCAGCAGTTAAGGTTTTAAGTCAAAGTATCGCCAAAAAATTTAATTTCCAAAGCTAAAAAAAGATTGTCAAGCAAATTCCAGTTTTGATTATTGTAAGATCTCATTTAACATTCAGTACGTATCTGATACTCTAGCTTTTGAAGCACATTTTAATTATCAACTGGTTAATGTTGATTCCTGAACTGGTCAATATTTTAGTGGTATTATTTAAGTAAACACTTCAGTATCTAGAACTAGGTTTCTGACTTTGATATCAAAACCACATGGCATTATCTTTCTAATATAATCAAATGATTATATATATTATTACACAATATTACACAATAAAATAATCAGGATTAAATAGTAATAGTTAACAAAACATAACTAGAGTAAATTGTCAAGACTTGCAACCAAACAAATTTTATTTGTTTTGTGTCAAACTTTTCACTTTTCTCGTTAAGTAGGATCATATTTGTTTTAAAATACAACACACAACATATAGTTTTTTCCTACTTGTCACCCTTCAATTATATTGGGACTTTTTTTTCTATAACCAGACTTTGATTGTAATAGATTTATTAATTATTTTTGTAATTTATTCTTACAAAATTGGTGTCATTGTGAAATTGATATATTTTGTCAGACGTGCTATTTTGAGAGTTTGGAATAAATATAAAACAAGGTTTTCCACAAAGGTGCCTCTTTGGGTTTCCTCACAGTAAACTTTTTTTAAAGAAAAGAAATGGTGATGAGGCCGAATGGGTGGACTTATGGTAAAATAATATCTTTTAACTTGGGTGACCCTACCCTCAAATCTAAGGAGGAGCTAGAAGCAGAAGGTCATATCTGCCATTGGTTTATATTTACAATTGAAAGAAAGATTTAAATTAGACAAAAAGAATTATTGGTTTGTTAAAAATGAATTGGAAATCCTATTGTGTGATAGTGATGAACATATTGCTAAAGTCTATAAAATGTTATTGAATTTAAATCTGGAAAATGAACAAGTAAAAGCATTGTGTGTTTCAGTGGGCAAGAAACGTTGGATATAAGGTAAAGCGTGAACAATGGAAGAATATGTGGAATAAAGGTTTAAAATTTACATTAAACTTAAAAGAAAAATTCTATAAGATGATGTATCATTGGTATTTAAGTTGTCAAGAATGTATAAAGGTATTTCAAATGAATGTTAGAAATGTAAGGGTGGATGTATGATAAAGCAAAGAAATATTTCATATCTTAATACAGAAAATTCTTAAAGTGAATATAAAAAGAAAACCAAAGACCTTTCTTTTGGGTTTAAGGAAAAAGACCTGGAAAAAATTTCAGAACTTTGATGTTATATATGTTGACAGCAACAAAACTACTTTATGCACAGAAATGGAAGGTCACCTCGATCCCCACTATGGATGAATGGCTGCAAAAACTGATGGATTTAGCAGAGATGGCTAAAGAAAAAATACAAATACTTTTATTTCTACTTGGAAACTGCTTCTGGACTCTGTGCTTGAGGTGGAAAAAAAATGAAATTTGATTTTAGGTTTTACTGATTAGATAGGTTTGTTGTTATAGAAATGGCTAGTTTATACTATTATGCAAAAGTAAAAATTTGAGGGTTGATGTTTAATGCCTTATTCTACTGCACCAAAGGGAGTTGGAAGTCAATTTTTCTTTTTCCCCTTTGCTTTCCCCCACTCTTTTCTTCCCTTTTCTCTTCCTCATTTCCCCACTATTTACTTTTGTATTTTCTTTGTGTGCTATGTTATGTTGGAAGAAATGTCCATCTGGGTTCAGTTCCAAGTGGGGAGAAAGACACTGGAAACATGGAGGCTATTTGGAAAGATGGTTTAATGGTGGACAAGTCCACATGGTTTGAGGTCCTGGGCAATCGAGCACATGGGTGAGAGAGAGAGAGATTTATACCCTCTCGGGCCTCACCTTGGAGCTTTCTGTTTCCGTGTAAGGGCAGGTATCCTGATAGGTTGTCAGACTCCCATGAGGCCATGCAGGGGTAACTTTGTAGGTTGCTTTGAGTCCAAGGCTTGGTTGAATCTTACTGAGTGATGAGGTAATGAAACTAATCCTATCATGTCATGAGGGTGAAGGTCTTAATTCCATCACCCTGGAGCTGAAGTGGGGGACGGGTGCAGGGAGCTGCTTTGTCTTTAAAAACATGTTTCTTCTTTTCTCATCCAGGGAAATATAATATTCTGCCTTTTTAATATTTCCTATAATATCTCATTCTTCTAGGAGAGGGGTAGATGCTAGCTTCCTACAGTTATAAACTAATAAAATTGTTTAAATTGAAAAAAAGAGATAAGATCATGTTAAAGTGTACAAAAATAATGTTTCTAATTGAACAAAGGGTTCAAAAAATCAGTAATGTTTTACTAATGAATAAATATTAAAAGATGGGCAGCTAGATAAATCCTAAGGAGTAAAGTATTCTGCAGTCTAGCTGCAGCCACCTTTTCCTTCCTTCCTTCCCTTTCCTTCCCTCCTCCCTCCGACTAACTGTTTCAGCTACTGAAGGAACATGTAGATTCTTTTTAATAACAGGGAATAGAAAGCTATTGCCAGAGGAAATGTCTCCTCAGTCATCTCTGTAGTAGCACCATTTTTTCTAATATTCAAGTGATTCTTAAAAGCATTGTTGTTTGACCTAAAAGATATTATTTATTTTTATAAGGCTAAATTACAAATATCCAATAGCCTGAGCAAGAAGGGTCAATCGTAAGAAATGTTGGAATCTGTTGTTTGCAATATCTGGAAAGACATAGCTTTTTCACCATTATTACTTCCTATCCTGAATATATGGGATATATATTTAATGCTGTATTCAATATTATACAACTAGAACTCCGCAACGGAGTTTCCCTTAGATGCCACTTCATTGCAATCCTGTATATGCCCCTAAATACTAGATGTATTTATAATGTGCTCATAAATAAGTACAGTAGAGACATACATAGAATAAATTGAGAATTAAGTATGAGTCTATAATATGATATAAAATGAAGGAAAAGCATATATTGTGCTAGTCAATTGTGCTGTCAGAAGCAGATAAAGCTGGATACAATCCAACCCTTTCTAAATCAAATCTATATTAACTTCCCCTCTTATCCATATTTAGGCTTATTTAATTTGAATTTATGTTCAAGTAAATGTTTCAAGTAAGTATGCCCTTGGAATTAGAATTTAAACATAAAAAACATGAAAGGAATGCTTCCTGCTCAGCAAAACATGTGAATAATCTTGTGCAATTCAAATAAGTTTCTCTGGAGGAGCAAACTTAAGTGGGAGCAATTAACAATATCTGCCTTCTTCAACAGCTGAAAGTAGGTAGATGAAAAAAGAAAAAGAAAAGCCAACTGCCATGGGCTGTGCCCAATGTAAAGATGTGTCAGTACAAAACTGAAATAGATAGATACTGATGTATAAAGAATCTAGCCACCCTCTGTATAACTTGTCAGAATAAACTAAATAACCAGAAATGACAGCAGCGGAATTTCAGTAATCTGATTTAGCTGTCACAATGCAAGCCATTACATCACAAAAAGAAAAAAGTGTTGTAGTTAGGAGAGATCAGAAACCCAGTTCAAATTCCTGCCATTAAAGTAATTAGCTGGGTTTCCTATAGGGATATGGTATAGGAAAATAAACCATTACCCTGAGCAATTTCATGGGATACACACACACACACACTCCATGAAAATGCTCAAGATAATGGTGTGTGTATTAACATATACTGTATATATTGTGAATAATGATATAGTTCTATATTGCTGTACAATAGTGGAAGAATAACAAGACACTGCACTGTAAAACAATTGTAATAGGTTTTATTTTCATTACAATCCAACGTTTTTATTTTATTTATATAATCTATATATACTGCCTCCATCCAAGACTCAAGGCAGTTCACAGCATAATAAAAATAATAATAGTCCAAAAATATTCAGTATGTATAATGTCATATCTTTGTAACATTATGAAACATACCAACAATAACATCAACATTAACGATCAAACAACCAATGAATTGCTATTCTTAAATTGCAGACTTTTCATTCCTTTAAAAGACTTTTATGGCCACTTATCTCATTTAATAATTCTAAGAGGCTCACAAAAATCCATGAAACCAAAAACAGACCCCAGGTACCAAACAGTCTCTCTGCTCAACCTCATCCTTGCCTAATGCTTGGAGGAAGAGCCAAGTCTCGGTAGACTCTGTACCCAAAGCTCCAGGATAAGGAAAAACAGTCTGCCTAAATATTAAAAGAGAACTAACAATTCTAATTTCAGGTAGGGAGTAAGTTGTTCCAAGGGATCATGTCCTGGGGTGTGTGGGTATGTGTGTGTAATATTGAGGAGTAGGTACCTACCACTTGCTTTCTTGACCACCCCATATTAAATGAGGATTCTGCAAAGGGCCCCAAATGTAAGGTGGTCCCTAAAGTTATAAAGAGCTTTATAGATAATAATCAGCTACATTTTGCACCACTCTGAATAGTCCTCAAAGGCAGCTCCATATAAAGAGGACACAGTATCTAGTCTCTGAATATAGAAAGCTTGAAAGTCAAGCACCATGATTGAAACATAGCAGGCCCCTTTACGTTTAGTGAAGATTTCCTCCACAATGGCTCTAGAATTGCAGTTTAATATGACTAATATTATCCCGTTAAGTGACATTTGCAATAAATAAAAATCTGCACTAACAAAGGCTCCTCACCAGCTAAAACTACCCCTAGTATACTACAAACTGTCAAGCTCCACCGTTGGATCTTTGCTACATAGGTCTGAAAGCAAGGCAGAGTTCTGACACAAATTCTTGTAGTATTGGCCTAAGTAGATGCATAGCACACCAAAAATAGAATGAATTATTAATCTAATAATATCTCAACATCAAACATAAATCATAGATACTCCCTAAAGAAACAGAGTATGCACCTCCACAGAAATGAAGAACCTATAACTCTCAGATACTGGTGACTAACAACTCCAGCATCTCTTACTACTGGCACGCTAACCAAGGATGTTTGGAATATAGTTTGCCAAAATTAAGAGTGCAGCGAAATCTTACTCTAGCATTAATTACAGTGTATTAGAAAGTTTTTCGGAAGATATCCAACAACTCTATTTAAAATGGGAAGTAATCAATAATTGACTTTTATTTTCCTGACCCTGGAGCCAATTAATTTAGGGGTACAATTTTAAAATAATTTAATATTGACCCAACTTTTTTATAAAGCAATTTTCATCAAATTGTTCCCACTGTTATGCCTTTTTACCTATATAATTTACCTTTATTCTTGTTTGCATCTGTATAAGAAAATCCTGCAGATTGCCCTGTTTTCCGTCCAAAGAGTCCCCAGAGATTAGGGCCTACCTTGTGCTTTCCACCTTTTTCAACCGTGTGGCATTGTGAACATTTCTGAACAAAGGTCTTTTTACCCTTTTCAAAATCACCCATGGTAATCTGTGGGGGGGAAATGTATAGCAATTAAAATCTGACATGTTTTAAACCATTATTTTAATGTATATATTCCCCCAAACTTAATTTATGGTATAAGACACACATGAAACAAAATCTAATATCATGGTATAACAAACTTCTATAATCAGTGTGAAAAATTAAAACCAAGCAGTTGGATCCTACTCAGGTTATTTTGTAAGGTCCCAAAATATACTTGAGTCACCAGAATGCCAAAGAGAGAGACTCAAGATGAGGCTTGCAAAAAAAAAAACAGATTTTATTTAAGGTCAAAAACAAAATACTGGGTGGGACTATATCCAGAACATACAGATACAATGCATGTGAGGAGATAGCCACACCTTGGGGAAGGTATGGCGTCCTTTTATACCCTCAGAGACATCATCTTAGTACCCAATTCTGGCCTCCTAATTTAGGTTTGTGTATTCCTTGTTGCCCTGCAAGAGAATAGAAACTTCCCAATTAGTCTTATCCTTGAGCATTCCTTTGTTTTCTCAATTCGCCATTTGGCCCCCTGGTTCTGCAAGGAACGAGTTTATACAGATCAAAGGCATAAATTAGGGCTGAGGTGTAAATTATCTCTTGGTTGATGTCTGCAGTTCCAACTGAGATACATACCATGCTCTTAGATGGCACAAGAAAAACAGGAAGAAGACTGATATGGGTTTAGATCAAATGGCAGGGATATACGTTTGACAAATACCAGATAATAACAATATATTTGTAACAAAATATAAAGAAATAATATATGTGATACAACTACAAAGGCACAATATGTGTTACAGGAACCTAATGGTTACATAATAACAAGTTTTTACTAAATTTAGTATATCAGTATATACTAGATTTAGTATACAAGTTTTTACTAAATCTACTATATCAGTATTTTATATTCTATCCTTATTATTGTTTCCCTTCAGTTTAAAAGAAAGATTCATGAGATTTATTTCCAAATAAAATGTACATTGGGTCAAATTATTCCACGTAGGCTGGAGTTTTAACAATACTTTTCAAAGACACAGACTCCCTGTACAGGTAGTCTTTGACTTACAACCAAAATAGAGGCTGAATTAAAGTCAAAAATTATGCTGGTCATTAAATGGGTCATCACGTGACTGACCTAATTTTATGATATTTTTGCAGAAATTGTTAAGCAAATCACCATGGTTATTAGCCAATTACATAGCTGTCCGAAATGGGCAGTTTTTGCCAGAAACCAGAAATGCCAATTTCCAGCAAAAAAACATTGTAAATCAATCACATGACTATGGGATGCTGCAAATGATTGTAAAAGTGGGCTTGTTTCAGACTGCCTAAAATGCAGTCATGTGGTTGCGAGGGAGGAAACAGTTGTCAGAACTTTGAATATAGGTTGTAAGTACTTTGAATGTTGTTAAGTGGCCGTTTGTATGTCAAGGACTTCTGTAGACAATAGCACTTGATTCTGAATATAGATATATAGGAAGATGCCCTACTGTCAGATTGTTGATATAACTAGTTCGTAATGTTCAAAACCAACAAGGTGCTATTTTCCAAGGTTTCAGAAGTTTTTTTCTTAGAAATCTCCAAATACTAAGTTTTTTTTCCCAATATGTGAACCATTATTTAGTTATACAGTAGTTTGAAATTACTCATTATTCCTGCAGGTGCCAAAGCAATGTGGTGTATGATTAAAATAATACATTATTATTGTTTCATTAATTGCACATTGCTTCTCTTCTTGAAAAAAAAAATTAAACTGAAAATCCTAAGCACGTGATAAAAAACCATTGGCAGGTTTTTATACCCTAATAGTCTGTGTGTAGAAGCATTTTATTTGGTATCCAGAGCTTGATAATGTAGAAAAATCCTGGGGGACTTCCCCAGGATACATAGTCCATAACAGTGGTACAGTGAGATACCACTATAAAGAAAAGTTCCTTGAGGAAAGATTACATTTGAAATACAAGTAGTCCTCAATTTATGACCACAATTGAGCCCAAAGTTTCTGTTGCTAAGCGAGACAGTTCAGTGAATTTTGCCCCCGCATTTTATGACCTTTCCTGCCACAGCTGTTAAGGGAATCACTGCAGTTGTTAAGTTAGTAACATGGATTTGGACCTTGCTCATCAGAAAGTCACAAATGGTGACCCTGGGACACTGCAACTGTCATAAATACATGCCAGTTGCAAGTGTCTGAATTTTGATCACATGATTATGGGGATGCTGCAATGGTCGTAAAACGTGAAAAATGGCCATTAGTCACTGTAACTTTGAACACACATTAAATCAATGGTTGCAAGATGAGGACTATCTGTATGGCTTTCTCAAAGTTACAACTGTTAAAACAGTAGAATATCGTTTTTTTCATTTTAATAATATTCAAGTTGTGGTAAATTAAATGAATAACTACTCTTTCAATCAACAAAATATAGCTTGAAATGAGAAATACCAACAATATTAATACAAAGGTAATGTGGAAATAAATATGAAGTAAAATATAGATTATTCAACAAGTAATTCGAAGATATTTCTTGAAGTATATGTATTCCGAAGGAACCTCAGTTCTTCAAATGAGTATGCAGAAAGATTGGGACAAACAAGATATAAAAAATCTAATTGTGTATATTTATTATGGAAGTGGCTGCAAGCTGTTGACTAACTGCAAGAATAAAAGTAGTAAAACTGGTACACAGTACATATAAATCCATAATACAATTCAAGGGCTTTTTTGCAATTATAATTTCATAGTCTGAATGTAAAATAGAGGAAGAACTATTTAGAGTTTTTCCTATTCCTACTATTTACATGTTTTAAGTTTACACCTATTCTTCTGCAAAATTAATTTGCAGTTATGTTTCTGCTACATGTTTTTAACTACAAAACAAAAGTGTTTAGGATTGAGCCCATTATATATGTGAGGATTCAAGTCAGAGGTCTTGACTCACGAGCTAAGCAGGGTTGAGCCTGGTTCAATGGGAGACTTCTAAGAAATTCAAGGGTTGTAAGTTAGAATAGAAAGTAAAAGATAAAAATACAGACAAACACAATGGTGAGCTATCTCTGAATCATGCCAAGAAAGCTATATGGCTGTGTCCGTGAAGTTAACAAGAGTCAAGCTAGACTCAGAAAACAAAGATATTGCCCCAACACAGGCAATACAAAAGAACTGAAACTTGTAGGAAGGAAATTATAGTTAAAACATGGGAAAATAGGTTTCAAGAAGCATCTTACCCACATTACAAATATATTTAAATACATGCCACACAGGGATGATATCTAGAGAACTTGATGGACTTTATGGGGAAAAGAAATTGCAAAATGATTGTGCTTACTGCAGAAAACATATGATAGGTACTGGGGTTAAGAGTATATTATGAGTCTGAGGCAAATAGCATGACCAGAGAAGATATGCCTTGACCAAAACAATCTTGTTGCTACATCCAAGCCCTGTTCATCTAATCTTTTAACAAAACATTGCAATACTACCCTAAAACCATTCTCTATTTTAGAGGACAGAAAAGTGACTAGTGTAGCATATTTTTTAAAAAAGGTTTGAGGAAATGGGGCTATGAAATTATAGAACAATTTAAAGACTGTTCTGGGCAAATTGGGAAAGGATTTTGAATAACTTTTTACGTCCCATTAAAAAGAATATCTTGGCTTTTGTATAGGTTAAGCCCTATCTTCCTTTCAAAATTCTGTAACAGTGGATTCTTAGAAAACTTCCACATAGTTTCTTTCCATAGTCTCCTGAACTAATGTCACATAGTTATAATTAAGGAATGGTCCTCTTTCAATTTCATAATTGGTTGCATAGAAAAATATCTATATAGTTTTCACAACTCTGCTCGGATTAACTATTCAATGTTTAGTTGTGAAAAAAAAATTGAAGAAAATAATTAGAAAAGTTAAAAATAAAGCTTCCACTATTTTATTATCTTTTCATTTGGTATTTTGACCATACTTAAGACTATAGGGTACAGTTAACGTCATGATCATTTTAAAAAAGATAATATAAAGCTGTAAAGGATTTAGAAATAATCAAGATAAGGAACATCTTGAAAGAGTGTATTTGAAGCATTTTAACAGAGGAAAAAAAAGAAAGAGGGTACATGTCAGAAACTTGTTAACTTTCCATATAAAAAGCTTGGATTAAAATCATGTATGGTATACTCTACATAGGTCCTCTTGATTTTTATATACACCACTACAAACCTCATCGCACCATAAAATAATTTTCATTTCATAATGCACACACAGGAATCTATTGAAAAATGCACAAAAGACCTGTTTTTTCCTTAGATGGAAGTAGGTTTCAATAAATTGTGAAAATTACTAGCAAAATACATCAGCATACATAAAACTACAGAGCATTTAATATAAAATAGATGTATAGGTAATCCTCAATTTATTATGACAATTGAACCCAGAATTTATGTTGCTAAGTGAGAAGCTTGTTAAGTGAGTTTTGTCCCGTTTTACGGCTTTTCTCGCCACATTTGTTAAGCGAATCACGACAATTGTTAGTCACACGGTTGTTAAGTGAATCTGGCTTCCCCATTGACTTTGCTCGTCAGAAGATCCCAAAATATGATCACATGACCCCGGGGACACTGCAACTGTCATAAATATGAACCAGTTGTCAAGCAGAGTACCTGCATGTAAAATCACGTGGCCGTGAGGGATGGTGCAATGATCACATTAAGTGTGAAAAATGCTCATGAGTCCCATTTTTTTCATTGCTGTTGTAACTTGGAATGGTCACTAAATGAACTAAGTCAAGGACTATCTGAGGAATTAGTTTCACCTGTGGTGAAGAACCTATACATATTATTATTCAAAATTAAGGTGCGTTGGTGTATTCATAAGGAGATGATGATGATTTGGGCTTCAGACACGAAGCTCTTGGGAAGCTAAAAAAAAATTATTATTGGAACACCTTTTAGTTCAATTAAAAAGAAACGATAGGGAAACGGCCCCTTCTGTCTGTGCGGCTGTGTCATCATCAGTCAGCCGCGAGCGGAAGGAGAAAAGAGGCAGCACCCCTCTTCGATAACGAAATACTGAGAGTGAATTCTGAGATACGCCTTGTCAAAGTGATAGCTACCAGGAAGACGTCCTTAAGGGAGAGATGGCGAAGGCTAGCCGTTCTCAGCGGCTCGAAGGGAGGTCCCGTGAGTGCCCTCAGGACTTAGGTAAGTCCCACGTGGGGTAATGATGAATGACGGGGCGAAGGTTACTGGCTCCCCGGAGAAACCTGCAGATATCGGGATGTAAGGTCACGGATTCCCCTTCCCTGCCCGTCAGGACTGTAGCAAGGGCAGCTACGTGATGCCTGATGGTGCTGTGGGCCAGCCCTTTATCCAGACCATCTTGCAGGAACTCCATCACCTGTGGAACAGAAGCTGAAACAGGATTAGTCCCGCGCGCAGAGCACCAGCGAGAAAATACCTGCCAGGTGTGATTGTAAATCCGGATCATGGACTTCTTGCGGTCTGTCTTCATGGTCCGGATGACCCTGTCGGAGTAAGCACGTCGCCTCAAGATGACCCCCTCAAGTGCCAGGCGGTCAGATGGAGCCGTTGCGGTTCCAGATGCAGAAGAGCCCCCTGGCTGAGGGACATCCTCCAAGGGGGAATCCTCCATGGTTGGGAAATGGAGAGAACGACGAGGTCTGCGAACCACGGTCTTCGAGGCCAATGTGGCGCCAGCAGCATCACCTCTGCCTTCTCCTCGATGATCTTGCCTATGACTGCTGTATCAGAGGCAGGGCTGGAAAGGCATACAGGAGACCTGGAGGCCATTCGCAGCGAAGCGCACTGGTTCCTTCCGCCCCCTGAGTTGGAAACCTCATGAAGAAGCGAGGTGGGTGGGTGTTGAGATGAGTTACAAAGAGATCTACTTGCGGTTGACAGAAGCGACTGCAGATGTCCCGGAACAGGTCTGCATGGAGACGCCATTCGGAGCTGTCAATTGTGGTCCTGCTGAGGAAATCCACCTGCGTGTTGGATTTGCCGGCGATGTGGTCTGCATTCAGCGATAGGAGATGAGCCTCCGCCCATCTGCCGAGGCGGAGTGCTTCCTGCATCAGCTGCTTTGACTGAGTGCCCCCTTGGCGGTTGATGTGAGCTTTCGCAGTGGTGTTGTCTGTCAGCATGAGGATGTGCTGATTCTGTACCAAGCGATGGAAGTGGCGCAGGGCAAGGTGAATTGCCCTGGTGATGTTGTGTCGAAGGTCCTGTGGAGACCAGCGACCTTGAGCCACCTGGTGGTTGAGGTGAGCTCCCCATCCGTAGAGGCTGGTGTCTGGAGTCTTTGGGGCTCTCGAAAGATCGTCCCCTTGTCCAGGTTGGGGGATGCCCACCAGTGAAGTGAGCGCCGAACTGCAAGAGGAACCCGCACCAGAGTCCGGGAGTTGGAAACCTTGGCTCGTTGGAAGGGAAGGAGGAACCACTGGTGCTTGCAAAGATGTAGACGGGCCCAGGGCACTATTTGGATGCACGAAACCATCATTCCTAGCAATGACGACAATGTCGCCAGAGGGACCGAGGGATCTCGTAGAACCTGAGCTACCTGCTCCCTAATGGCTATCTTCCTGTCGTGAGAGAAGGAGGCTTCCCCCGTGGTGGTGTTTATGAGACCGCCTAGGTGAACCAGGCTCATGACTGGTTCTAGTTGGCTTTTTGGAAAGTTGGTCAGAAAGCCGTGGCTTTTCAAGGTATGAAGTGTCAACTGGATGTCCTCTCGGGCACTCTGAAGGGAGGGGGCCTAGACTAGGATGTCATTTAGATACACCTGAAGCCTTACTGGTTTTGACCTTAAATGGGCAATTAAGGCAGCTAGGATCTTTGTGAAACAGCGGGGGGCTGATGCCAGTCCGCAGTTGGTACTGCAGATGTTTTCCCGCATAACTGAATCTTAGGTATTTCCGATGTGCCTAGGCAATCAGAATGTGAAGATAGGCCTCGGAGAGGTCAATCGAGGCCAGATAATCCCCCATGCGAATCCCCTCCAGGATGGATTTGAGGGAACACATCTTGAACCTCTTGTAAACCAAGTGGGAGTTTAGGTTTTTTAGATCAAGGATCGCCCTCCAGCCCCCCGAACGCTTCGGTACCACGAAGAGGATGGAATAATAACCCTGTTTCCTTTGAGTTGGAGGAACAGGTTCTATGGCTCTGATGTGCAGGAGGTGCTGAATGGCCTCCTCCATGCGAGCTCGCTTGACCAGGTCTCTGGAGACATGGCATGGCACGAAGTGGTTTGGCGGACTGGTGAGGAAGTCCAGATGAAGACCGAATCTGATGGACTGGAGGACCCAAGGGTCTGTTGTTGTCTGAGCCCACTGGTTTACGAAGAGGCTCAAGCGACCTCCTATGGGGGGAGGCAACGAGTCACTTTTGTTTACGGAATTGGCGTCCGCCAGTTCCACGGGGGGGGGGAGCATCTCTGATATTCCCCATCTGCCCCTGTAACGAAAGGACTGCCTGTCCTGTTGTCTAAACTAAAGAGCCTTGGTGGCCCAGCAGACTAAAGCACTGTTAAGTAACACCATCTGCCTGAATTACTGCAAGTTCAAATCTCCTCAGACTCAAGGTTGACTCAGCCTTCCATCCTTTTGAGGTAGGTAAAATGAGGACCCGGTTTGTGGGGGCAATAAGCTGACTTTGTATAAAAAAAGAATACCGCTTGGGGGGGGGCAAAGCCCTACTAAGCAGGTATATACAAAAGTATGAAGGCTATTGCTTAATGCATTGTAAGCCACCCTGAGTCTCCGGAAAAGGGTGGCATATAAATCGAACCAATAAATAAATAAATAAATAAATAAACTGACCTTGTTGGTATGAACGTTGTGGCAATTGGTTCTCTTGATAGTTAAAACGAACATTGCCTGTGCAAATAAGGAGTGGCCCTCCTATCTGCCCTTTTAGTGATGGAAGGCAAAATCTTGCACCTATCCTTGTCCTCTATGAGGAGAGGGTCTAGGACTGACCCAAATAAGTTGGTTCCCTTGTACGGGGCTTAGGCCAAGCGCCACTTTGCCCTAAGTCAGCTGACCAACATTTAAGCCACAGAAACCTTCTGGAGGTAATGGAGGAAGCTAGGGCCCTAGAGCAGTATTTTGCTGCATTAAGAGTGGCATCAGCCGAGAATTGAGTGGTGGCTAGGATTTTATTAAGGTCCTAATGGACCCGGACCTCCGAAGGAGGTAATTTGGCCTGCAACTGCTGTATCCAGAGGATGGTTGAACGATTAAAAAACTGGAGTAGCCGCATTGATGGCACATTGATGGGTCTTTTTGAATGAAGCCTCAAATTTTTTATCCTCTGGCTTGAGAGCCTCAGATGGATCTCTGGTTGCATAAGGCGCTGGAGATAGCAGGGCCGCCACCGGAGCATCTACTGTAGGAACCTGTAGTAGTTGACTGAAGGAAGGGGCCATGTTATAAAATTTTCTATCTAAAGTACTGGGAGTGGGGAGAATGGAAGGGCTATTCCACTGATTTTGTACCACATCCCCAAAAAGCTTGGGGGCTGATATGAACACCTGTTTTAAAACAGGTTCTGAAAAAATGCCATGGCCTTTTCCAGAAGCAGGAACTTGCTCAGTAGGAACTCCTTCTTGAAGTCCCACTGTGACTATAGGACTTAAAAAGGCTAGCTAGAAAAAGCCCAATGAAGGCTGGTGAAACTGGTAAGGCTGAATCCTCATCCTCAGACAAGTCAGGATCTCTGGTAATCTCATCTCCAAAAACTAGTTCCCCACTGCCTTCTGAAGGAGAATGAGAGTGATGGGAACATTCAGTAAGACTGGCTTGGGGAGAAAAATGAGCCTGCTTACTGAGATATTCAGAAACCACAGATGAGGACCTATGGCTGCGGATGCCTGCAGCAATGCCCGAGGAAATGGCTCTAGATATTAACAATTGAACATTATCTGGTAAATTGTCCAGCTGAAACTCAGCAGGCTCTGGAGCCTTGCTGGACCTAGGGGTCTCAGAGTGAGAATCACAGATAAATGGATTGGGCAGTTTAGGTTGCTCCCTGGCAACAAGCAGTTCTTGTGCTTCAGAAATAGTGGGACTTGGAGAAAGTCTTCCAACTTCACCCTAAAGGGAAGGCTGGGGGGAGGTTTGTTGAGAGATCTGGGGAGATGTCTGAGCAAGCTGATCACTAGACCTGGACATAGCCTCTAATTGGGAGTGCTTCTTCTCTGCCACAGAGAACTGTTTCTCCAAGGCTTTTTGCCTGCGCTCCATATCCTTTAATTCAGCACTGGATTGTTGAGAGGCCCTGCAACCATGTTTAGATTTGCAGGTAGCCACCTTCTGGGTGGTAATCCCAACATTGTCTTGTGACCTATCTGCCATGTTGAAATATAAGGCAGATCAACAAGCTGGTGTAAGAATTGTTAACCAGCAGATTTAAGCAGATCAACAATGGGAGTCTGCTAAAGGGCAGCTTACTCAGGGCAAATCTGAGTGCTGCCTGCACCTAGCCCCCCTCCCCCAACTATGTGCCAGCCCCCTTTTGTAGCAATACTTGCCAAATTGCAGCAGAAGGAAAAAACAGGGTTTAAACTGGTACCACCAGGAGCTGCAGACGTTCAGAGGAAGATCTGTTGCTGTTGTGAAAACAAAATGGCCACCGTAGCCTTGGACACACCCACTGGCAATGCTTTACAATGGCCGCCCCCTGACTAGGCACTTCTATAGACTAGAATAGCCTCCCAAAATGGCCGCTGCCAGAATCCAAAATGGCTGTCAAAGCTGATTCAGCCTTGTGGCCTGTCCAAAATGGCCACCGCCACACAAAGATAAGGGAGAAGGCTTCCAAGACACCAGGGCACCCCGAAAAAGGCAGCAAAATCGGCAGCAAAATTCAAGCCGCCTCCCAGCTGTTCAATTCAAATAGTTTCGGCGGCAAAATGGCCACCTTGCAGCTGATAGCTTCGCCGCTAATTCAGGGGGCAGCGGCGAAGCTATAAAACAATAATCTTATTAGTGGTAGCTAGGAGCTGCATTGGTGATAGTGGCTGCAGAGGAGGGAGGGAGGAGCTTCTTAGAGGGGGAGGTGGGAGGAATGCAAGTGTTGGGGCGACTACTAGATGGCAGCAGGGAGATTCAGAAAACCCTAGCTATGGATTTTGGTGTTAATACCTAACTAAAGAGATTAATTTGCACCTTGGTTTTGACAAATGGCATTTCTTAGCATAGTGAATAGAGTCAGATAAACGATGGATCACTGTTTTTAAAAAATCTGCATAGTCTTTTTACTAGAACCAGCAAGAATCATGATACTGACTAATACATACAGTTTTTTCTTTCTATCACTATTGGGGAAAGGAGAAGAATTAGCTTAATAGAAATAGAAATAGAAATAGAAATAGAATTATTTATTGGCCAAGTGTGATTGGACACACAAGGAATTTGTCTTTGGTGCATATGCTCTCAGTGTACATAAAAAGAAAAGATACATTTGTCAAGAATAATAAGGTACAACCCTTAATGATAGTCATAGGGTACAAATAAGAGGGAAGGAGGGAGAAAGAATGAGAGAGAGAGAGAGAAAGTAAGTAAGTAAGTAAGAGCCTTGGTGGTACAGGGGTTTAAAGCACCCTGTTATTAAGCTTATTAAGACCAGCTGCCTGCAATTACTGCAGGGTTCGAATCTCGCCAAGGCTCAAGGTTGACTCAGCCTTCCATCCTTTCTAAGGTAGGTGAAATGAGGACCCAGTTGTGGGGGCAATAAGCTGACTTTGTATAAATATACAAAAGGATGAAGGCTATTGCTGAGCACATTGTAAGCCGCCCTGAGTCTTCGGAGAAGGGCGGCATATAAATCAAATTAAAAAAAAAAAAAAAAGTTCTGGCAGAAGAAACTAAAGGAATCTATGCAGATCTACTGCATAGTTGCTAAGAAGTGAAAGGAGAGTTACAAGACTTCTCTTTTCTTGCTAGGAGCAGCATCACAGAGCAGCATCACTACAAGAAGAATTTTTATTTAATTGATTCCCAGCAATTCTAAACAAAATTGCTTGAGGACTTTTAACTTTTAATGTGCCAAAAAAAAAAAAAAAAAGACAAGCTTTCCTTAGTTGGGAAATGTCATTTGGAAGTATCTATTGGAAGAAGGGAAAGGGTTGCAGATAACTTACTTTCCAATGATTAAAAGAATTAACTGTTTGCAAAGCTGGAGAAAAACTAGTCTAGAGTTTGCGTTACCAATAATCCAGAGCCTCTTTCTTACAGAACAGTTGATCTGTGTGGTCAATTGAATGACCAAACAATGGCTTTTCTGCTGTTATTCATGCTTTTATTCGTACCAGTTCACTGGGCAGCTGAAAAGGCCAGTTGTGTGTTGAGTGATAAAGATTAATAAAACAAGGAATAGGGATAAATTCTTGAGTAAAATGCATTATGAAAGAAACACCTGTATTGTGACTGGTTAAGCTGTCAAACTAAGTCTAACAAGACATCTCAGTCCCCACATGAAATGATTACTGAGGATCAGAGTCATGACCCCACAGGCTTTTAGGGTAGAAACTTACTGTGGAATTGGATAGACTATTTTCACTAGATTTATATTATAGATAGTCAATGCCTGTACATAGGAAAAAAGTCCTATGAGTATGAGACGAAGTTCATTAGCCAGTATCATTTTACTTTCTTAGTGAAGACTTAATAAAATTTATAAGTAAAAAAAAAACAAAAGGAAATAATGTACAATATAGCAACTGCAAATGCTAATACTACATGTTAATTTCTAAATTATAATTCTTGGATTTCAATGTAAATCCACTGCAATACGTGCTTAACTTTTAGAACCAATTGGGAAGTTTCCAAACTGACTTTTCAGGCATGCCCCATGGCTTCCATATCCTATACATGCTACCTGATTGGCTATAGTATTCCAGCCTTGATTCCAGGGAGGATGGTTGTAATTGGAGAGCATTCAGCATCATGGGTTTTTGTTTCCTCACATCAAGTATCCAGCAGACAACTTCAGCTTTCTCTTTGCCCACCTGCCTCTCAGTCCTATGTCATAATTACTGGAGGACAAAAAAACATGAAGTCCAGTAAGCACCAACCCAATACAGAAACTAGACCTCATCAAGAGAACCCTTGATAACCTAATCAAGAAAGGGCAAATCAAAAAAGAATAACGGTGACAGATGAAAAGCAGTGGACTCATTCTCCCCCACTTCTATAAGTGCTTAAAAATACACATGTTAAACATACCTCTTCATCCAATTGTATCATAATTAGGGAACCCAATGCGCCAAAGAATTTACAAAAAAGCTTGGACAGCTCATAAAGGAGAACAAATATTCTATCAACTCCCCACAAAAATGTCTCTAGAAATTCTGAGACCTAAAACTAGAAGAAGATGAAATTATGATTTCATTCAATGTTATAGTACTCTTCATGTCTATAAATTTAGAACTAGCAACAGAGTTCAAGATGGCAGTACTATACAACACACTTGACCTAGTGAAACCCTAAGATCACAATATCCAGAATCATGGACTCATCATCCTCTTCCTCACTACCCACATTCAGTTTGATGGACAAATATACCAATAAATTAGAGGAAAACCCATGGGGTCATTACTCTTCAGGCTCATAGCACAGACCATAATGCAGTGTCTAGAAACTTTAGCATTCCCACACATAGATTGAAAAGTATGGATCCCTTATGTAGTGTGTGTGTGTGTGTGTTTAGTACATTTAGTAAAAGGAGTGGGTTTAGTACATTTAGTGTCATTTAGTAAAAGGAGAAAAAAAAAACCCAATCTCTTTGCATATTTATGCCTGTGCTTGACCTGGGCCAGGGCATCCTCTCTAGCAGGCAACACCTAGATAAGCAGGGATAAGCAGGGATTAACAACAGACAAACAACCAAGTAAAAACACCCTAATCAATGAGGAAAACCACATAGCCACCAATATTGGCAAAGCAAACTGCTTTATATAAACCCCATCCTCCGTAGCATTAACTTTTCTTGGTTGGGTAATGAAATGTCTGCAAATAATCAACCAAGTTCAAAAGGTACCACAGACTCCACAATTCAATCCTGAGCGACATATATTCTCTTCTTTTGGAAGCAGTTAAATAAATTATGAAACAAGCAAACTTGCTAAATCTTTCTACCTGGCAAAGTATGAGATAATGCCAATTATCGACACTTCTTGGGGGGGAATGCTGTCCATTAAAACAATGTTTCCTTCAAATGAAAAACTTAGCTTCTTTGAATGAATCAGTCTAAGTAGTTCCATTAATGTTTTCACTGGATACATTCATCTCAGGAGGTGGCCAGCTGAAATACATCTTTATTGCAATGACAAGTTGTAGGCAATAGGTACTATATATACAAAACCTGATTCCCAAAGGGGTTTGTGTCTGCGTGTGCATGTGTGTGTGGATTTTCCTAATCACATCTGATTCTATAGAACCAGAAGATGGCACTATAACATTCATTTCATTTCTATCAACTCACACCCCCCCAAAAAAAAAACAGGCTATAAAGTTCTCAGCCTTATTTATTTCATAAGGGGAGGATACTGCATAAAAGCAGCTTCCTGAGAGATAGGGAATAGCAGCATTAATTAACTACACTGAGACAGCAAGGCAAGGCTAGTATAGATTCAGAGATCTTCTATGAGAATAGATTTATGATCTCCCAGCTTTCACCCTTCTTTCACTGTACGAGATTTCATTTCTTGCTGGTGAGAATATTGAATGCTAGGCAGATAGCATAGTCAGCCACTACACTTCTTAATAAAATCTAATTTCTAGTAAACACTTGGCCTTATTATGCTTGTAAGTGGACACTCAAATGTTTTATATAAATCCACAAATGATGATATATTAATATTTGTATGAGCTTTCAAATAGGCATTGTTAGATCTCAACATCAAATCGTAGAAAAGGCAGCAGAGAAGAATATATAAAACAAGTAAAGATGGTTCCATAGGTAACCTGACACTGTGTCTTGTAGGGCTTTATAGATCATAAACAATACCTTGAATCGGATCCAGAAGTAAACTGATCACCCAATGCAGCTCATGCAGCTTTATACACACTGTTCTTCGGGTGCTCAAAATTGCCTATGTGGCTACATTTTGTAATAGCTGAAGCTTTTGGATACTTTTCAAGAGTAGCCTCATGTAGATTGCATTGCAATTTATGTAAATCAATAAAGATATCATGACAGATGCCCCAAGGGCTATGGTACTTTCCCACTAAATGAGGCAGATGAATACATTGGTTGAACACCCTATTTGCTCTTTCAACAGGACTTTGTCCTGCTGCATCCATTTGATTAAACTCCCATGGAATTGTCTAGAAAGCCACTAATTATACTAAGGAAGTTAATTGAGTGAATATTAGTCAGGTTTACCTTGTTTCTTATTTTATATATTGGCATTGTAATAGATCTAATCCAGTCATTTGAAAGCATATGTATAATCTGTAAGGGAATTTTAAACTGTGATTCAATGTTTAGAAAAAAAATATATCCCCTTAGAAATCTTATCTTCTAATGACTTTTTTGTCTCCTCCCTAGATATAGTTAGAGAACTTGAAAAATGCATATATTTTACTTGGGCTTTCAAATTTTTTGTCAGGGAAGAAAAAGAAGAATAGGCAAGGTATTATTTTTCAATGAATCCAAAACTTTTCTCTGAAAAATATTTCAGGAAATCTATGAAATTATCCCAGAATTAACACACAACTTCAAAACTATATTCATTTTAATAGTAAATTTTCTATGGGTAGTTTTCTGAAGTAATCTATTGTCACAAATGATTCATTCTTGACAGTGGCAAAGGTTGAAAGGTAGTTTGCTCTTTTATGTTAATAATGAAAAACATCATCCAAAGACCTTCAAATATAGTATGTGTTACCTATTCAAAATAATTTCCTGCTCTTGATCTAAGTTATGAACCTTTGAGCAAAAACATGAGTTATTGGTAATTTATGTTGTAAATACATGGATATAGTAAAATAAAGGGACATAAGTTTCCCTTTCTTTTTAAAAATGTGCATGGCTTTTTCAAGTGTGAACTTACAGCAATAAGTTTGGATAGGTAACACATTTCAAATTTTAGTAACATTTTCAGGAGCAGATATTAAAGAGTCCATATAGTAGACACTAGGTTCACTCCTACTTTTATCTAAGGACACTGCAAAGTACCTCAGAGAAAGGAATTAATTCCTGTGTGGAAAAGATCATCCTTGGCTATCTGGAGAATACCTCTTAGTCAATAGTAATGTTTTTAATATTGGTAAATTAAATACATCCCCTCTAACATTTTATCAAATAAGGACAGCAAAGGTGTATGGGGTAATTTTGGGATTGTTAAGCAAAGTTTTAAACAGTGTTCATGTCTGCTCACAATGTCTACTGCTTTCCCAATCAGTTAGTTTATTATTTCAATATATTAATTTCATTCTTGCATGGTTCTATAATTTTGAGTCTGCCTACTTGCTTGTCTAGTTATTGTTTTTCTCCCTCTGATTCTTTCATGGGGTGTGGGGGGATTCCTATATCTCTGGACAAATATTCCTTGAATCAGCTTACATGAGAGTATTGCCCTCTCCTTTCTTAGGCCTGGATATCTTCAAAAGTCTTTGCTGTTCTGTTCTGCTCACTCATTCAAACAAACCTACCTAATCGTTTTCAGTTTCCTTGAGTATAGATTAATTCAACCAATCATTATTAACAGCTTTACCAAACATAATAAGACCAACGAAAACAATACATTTATATTGTGTAGATGAGTAGTATTGATTGCCTCCCTTATTTAGTTGCAAATATTTTATTATTGTTTTTAAAAATGGGTTTATATTTTAAGGATTTTAAAAGATTCCAGAGGTAGCATTAGATGCCTTTTGAATTTGCTCTGCAGTATGCTGCTTCATACAGTATTATTTTCTGTTCCATTTCCTTTCATTCTTGCTTGAAAGTGTACCTTGAATAAGTTATGAATTACGATACAGTATCTTCTCCTTAGCTCTTCTCATCTGTTCCATTGCTACATTGCAAAATGAGCTCTCAGTTCCTTGCTGCATCCTCTAGAACTGTGTCATCTAATGAACCTAATGGAGACTAAAGTTTATCTTGAATAATAATAATGGTACTACATTTAAATTTCTGTGATCTTTTCAAATTATGTCAAAAATGAATTAATTGGGAATGGTTCATCTGGACAAGACTGGTGGTGACTATCATCTGCAGCTAATATCAAGAAAGCAATATATTAACCTTTGCCATGATCACTTTTTAGAATGGAAAGACTACATATCTTATTCTTGTATTTGATTTGCATCTGTTCATTCTCTATGATATTAATGACCCTTGTTACATTTAACTGCTTTGATTCTCAACTTAATCCTACAAAAAGCAGGGTTGTCATATAAATGACATTCAAGGCATGCTGTTTATGTTCTTTTTTTTTTTTTTACTTTGCCAGGCAGCATCCTATGCTTTCATAGAGTTTACAGAATTAGGCATCATCTAATAGTTGTGTTCTAAATTTAGCCAATGATTTTTGATGCCTAAATACTATTGCCAATTTAACTCTGGTGTATAATGAGAAAGGAATAATTATAGAACTTAAATGTAACAGTTCTAAGGAAAAACAGACTAAGTATTGTGTTGGAATTAAACAGGATTTGGTTTTAACTACCTATTATCTGGAAAATGACTCCATCTGCATCTTCACACATCTAGGTGGGAGGATGACAGAACACAAATCCGTGAAAATACTAAATTTCCTTATAGGATATCATCACGAATGAGTCAGATCAATACCCACTGACAACCATGTACTGTATCTAGAAGGCTTCAATACATAGTTTGGAGTGTATGCTTCAATTGATGCCGCATCATTTCTTCCCATCTCCACTGAATTAACTATATGCTGAGTGGCATGACTCATATTAATTGTAAGATTACTTCCTCCTCCTCCTCCTCTCTATTTGCTTTCTATTCTTTTAATTTTGTGTGGCAAGATACTAAGCCAGTAGTGCAAGAAACTGCCAAGTAAATGATTCCTTGGATAGTATGAGCATTTCTGGAGTAAAAGTAGTATTATCCCTGCTATTGCAACAGAAGATCCCATAGGTACAGTTTATGGCCCACAGAGGAGAAGCAATGAGCTAGGCTCCATCTGGTCTGGCAAGCCTGTTGTGGAATTATCCCTGGTCAGTGGACTCTTTTCTTCCAAGGTTTTTCAGCTGTGATCAGAGAAATATCAAACATTTTATCTGCCCAGCTTATTTTGGTGGTAATGGTGGTAGAGAGGGGATAATTAATCTCATATAAGACTGAATGCTGGACTATTTTTACTGCAAAATTAGTGAATAACCGAACAACAGAGTTGGAAGGGATCTTGGAGGTTTTCTAGTCCAACCCTCTGCTTAAGCAGGAAACCCTATACCATTTCAGACAAATGGCTGTCCAATCTCTTCTTAAAAACCTCCAGTGTTGAAGTACCCACAATCTCTGGAGGCAAACTATTCCCCTGATTAAGTGTTCTGTCAGGAAATTTTTCCTTAGTTCTATGTTGGTTCTTTCCTTAACTAGTTTTCATCCATTGCTTCTTGTCCTAGTGCTTTCTTCTGAATACAATATATGAGCTACATATTAGCTGACAACTGAGAAAGATCTTCCTTGACAAATGCCACTGAATAAAATTACTTTTACCATGTAAGGTAAACAAACTTAAACAAATTTTCTGGATCTCGTTAATACATTTTGTTCAACTTTTTGATAACTCCTTTTTCTGGATCCAAAAACACAACTTTCTTGATGTGGATCAAGAAATTGATTAGACAATTTCCTTGTTTTTCCATTGTTAAATATAAAATAATTTTCAGTGAAGTGAACCTGCAATACTAGAAATGTTGGAAGAACATTTTTGGATTCATGGGAATGACTGGTGGCAAGATAGGTTGGAAAACGAAAGACTGACAAGGAACCCACCAATCATTATCCTTCAGTATTTTATATTTCATTAGAGTAACAGCACTGACCAGTCTCATTCTCAAAGCATAAAAAAAAGTAGAGTGCTTTATATTTATATATTTTCCTCCTCTCTCAATGATGGAAAGAAACATCATGGTGGCTGTTGGATGAGTGCCCACAGAATGTGTTCAGAATTGTTCGATAAAATCTCATTCCCAAATACTAAATTATCGAATATTCCAGCATTTAGTAGAAATTCTTCCAGAATCGCTGAAAGAGTTGGTGATATTTCTGACCAGAGTGTTTGCACTGTAAGAATCTTATAGTGAAGATTACTGTTTTTGCAGCTGTCAAATAGAGCTGAAGGTCATTCCTCAACATTAAGAACATGTTTGATACAGCAATTGGACTATTTCCTGGCAAGCTATCCTTTTATTAAATGACTCTGTTTCTCCTTTCTCTTGTGGATGGATAACTTGCTTGAGTCATCTGGCCTTTTACAACAGATAAAGGCATTATTCATCATTTCTGCTCTCTTCTTCTGCCTTCTAATTCTACACAATGTGGGATAGTATATTATTTGGACTGAGTTGCAAGATGTTCTTACAGAATAGAGTTGATTATTTCTGCAATTTATTACTTTTCTATAAAGTTAGGAAAGCGACTGCTTTCCAAATTTGCTGGATTCAATACCTAGAATTCTCATCCTGTCTGGGCCAAACCATGGGTTTTCAAACTGTTTCAGACCATGGAACCTGTTAAACAGGAAAAATCCTAGAACTCCTGATCAAGAGGCAGTGATGCATTCAAATTAACTTTTTGTTATCTATAGGTTTATAGGAAACCTATAAAATTCATTGGCTTGCACTGGACAAAACAAAGGTGGGATATAAATCTAATAAATAATTCTTGTGGAATCCTTGGAAAAAACCCTGATCCAAACAATAATCCATTTGGTGGTTTTGAGATTGTGAAAGGCACTGTATCTTGCATGTACCATAATATGCTATTGAGGACACGAGAAATCAAAACTATTTCAAGAGGTCTATGGGATGCTTCCAAATCTCTAGCTCCTTGAGTCTTGCTTCCTTGTTCCGTCCGTCAACCTAATATGGAAAACTAGATATATTAAAATACATATGATTATTTATGCTGCTGATGTCAGAAGTCAATCATTTCTTGTCCATACAAGATTTGAGTTATTTCTACCAATGTCACCTTGCAGAACAGAGTATTTAATAATTCTTGTGCAATAGCAGAAAGTGGTAACCTATGGCCACTCTGGGTATTTACTTTTTTGTTGCAGTTGCTATCCTTCAATCTAGTGTTCAATCTATTCTAGTAACTGGATTAAACAACTTTTACTGTGCAAATCCAACCTGTTGAACTGGCATCTAGGAGATCTAGGGTCAAGTTTACAGAAGCTCACAAAACCCCTTCAGGCTGATTGGTTTCTTCATCCCAACCTACAAGAGAGTTTAAAGTTTCAGTAGCCTTCCTATGACCTCCTAGTTGGGGTCTGTGGCAATTTGCCATTGCCAACTCGCCACAATCAAGTCACCACAGCTAACTCATCACAGCCAACTCACTGCAGGACATGCCACGGCCATATTGCCACAGGACTTGTTGTGGGACAAGTTACACTAATATCAAAGAAACAGTATGATAGAATCATTAAAGAAAGGATGCAAAAGGAGGAACAGAATGAAATGTAAATGACAAAAAATAAAATATTTTTTATTTATTTTAAATAATTAAATAGAATTGTTAAATTGATCCGCAGCTAGTTGCCCTGCGGCGAGTTGACTGCAGCGAGTTGTCTTGCAATGAGTTGACTGTGATGAGTTGGCCATGGCAAGTTGGCCATGGTGAATTGGCTGCAGAAAGTTGGCTGTGGCAAAGTTGTTCCATTCTGTCCTAGTTGTGTGTGTCTTTGGAAAACCCTCATATCACCTATTACATTTCACATTTTTTCTAGTGTTAAAGTTTCAAAGTGTTAAACTGCTGTTATAATTCTTTTATCCTCATCTTCAGGAAAACTGTTTTGAAGACACATACAAATATTTAAAGGGAATAACAATGTTACTCGTTCAGTTTTACTTCAGATCACCTGTACACACTCATCTGTCTGCCTGCTGCTCTGCAAAACAGGCTGTATGTACACCTCTATTACACAACTCAATGTAGGTAGGAGTAGCTGGTCAGATGCGTAAATGCATCCAAACACCGTATTCTAAAGCCAGCGGGATTATTTCTATGATTGGTTGAAGTCGAGAAACGAAAACATGGGTCGTTTCTCCTAAGGACGGCATACTGTTTTGTAAAGAGCCGCTACTCAGGTATCCTTTTAAAGAGAGCTAGTAAGCTCGGCGTCCTTTCCTGGCATTTCTGAGCACACCCACGCGCGTCGCCATCCCTTGGCCAAGACCCGCTGAAAAGGAGGAGGGGAAAGGGGCCTCGCTCGTTTGCTCCCGCTCGGCTCGGGAGGGGGGGGAGGATGACTTAGCACTGAATCCGACTCCGGCAAGCAGGCAAACAAGCAGGCAGGCTGGCTCTACGCTTCCAGGTCTTGTCACAGCCCGGCCGGCCTACACCGAGCAAGACGGGTGGGCGGGAGCGCCCGCGAGGCGTTGAGGGAGGGCGAGACTGCACAGCCACGGGAGGGAGGAGGAGGAGGAGGAGAGGGCCCAGGAAAGCTGCCTTGAGGAGCCGCCGCGCGCCGCTGCCGCCTTTTCGCGGGACTCGGGTCTGCTTCGCGAAAAGAAAGCGGGCGACGCCACCACCATCACCGCCTTCCCTTCCGAGCAGCCCGCCGCCACTTTTCCTCCCTCCACACCTCCTGCGTCCGCATTTTCCTCCTGCGGCGCGCCCCGAGCTGACTTAAAACTCAGGTGGGTTTTCTCTCCCCAGCCGCCGCTCTCTTTCCAGGGGCTTTCCGCGGGGAGTACCGGGCAAGGTGGGTCAGTGGGCGTGGGGGGCCCCGAGACTCCCTTCCCTTGGTTTAACCTAACCCTGCTCAAGAGAGGGGAAGGTGGGGTTAGGATTGAAAACGACAAAGGGGATGATGCTACGGTTCGCCCCAAATCCAGCCCCCCCCCCGCCTGTCAAAGGGGCTGCCGGCTGCAGCTTCTGGAGGGAGGACGCTTGGATGCGGATAACGGGAGCGTCGTATCGCCGCAAAGCAGCACCGAGCCGGGTCTAGAGGCCGTTTGCAGACTTTGTGACAATGGCCGTGTGCGGACGAGGTGGGGGTGGGGGGAACAGAACTGCGCACAGGCCGGCGAGCCAGACAACTGCGGGGCTCCGGTTCCAGTTGGGGTAGTAGGCAGAATAGCAGCTGTTAAGGTTAGCTCCTGTTGCCCCCCTCCCCCGCCCACACCCATCTGCCCCCCGACCTAGGGAAGAGACAGGAGGGTCTGCATTCTTGGGCGCACGCTGTTGACTGCGGGGGAAGGGTGGTTTGTGCGGGCACGCGGGTCTCGGAGCCCACGGGAAAGTGCGGGTTTGTAGTTCCCTTCTCATATAGTACTTGCGTGCTCATGGGTGCCAATAGAAATAACGCTGCATTTTAAAACATTGCCTACTTTTAAAAAAAAACAACAACAGCAGCAGCAACCGGATAATATGTGTCCTTAATTCTCTCATGCTGCAAATGGATAAATAATATGAAGGCAAAGGGTTTTATTTTTTTTCCTCCCCTGGTTTTGCAGGCAGTGCTCTGTCCTCTGCATAGCAGGAGCTGCTCTGCATTAACGATGTCATCAGAAAAGCTGGGCCTGCCTGGGAAGGGTACTTTTCCTTGCATAATGAGGAAAAAAAAAGCTGCATGCTTGAAGGACTGTGCTATGATAAACCTATAAATGAAGCTTAAAAACTTGGAACTGACATCAGGGCATGATGTTATATAACTTAGTGGTGCTGAAATGAAATGAAAGGGCTTGGAAAAATCTTTTTGTGTTATCAGGAAAAAAAATCAGGAGATTTTTTCCCCATTACCTACAGAATCATTTTGAAATATGTGGCAAATGAATTGTTCCTGTGTGTTGGAGAACAGGAACCCCAAGTTTTGATAACAGCAGACATACTTTCTTAGATATCAATTAATGAGAGAAATTTATTTTACTTTTAATTTGCTCAAACTTGTTCAAAACATTCATATTTCACATGGCTTAAAATGTTTTACCAGTGCTACTGGTAATATGCTGTAGGGTAATATTAAATAGTTCTACCAGGTTATAGCAATATGGTAACATAACAAGAATGTCTGTGTTCTATTTTTCATAGTAAAACACATTTCCAAGGTCGTAGAACAACCTGCAGTGTAGCTTTCATTTAGCAATCTGTCATCTGTAAGATAAGGTGCCTGAGCCACCTTGGAAGATTATATTTACAGTGGTTCTTGAATGGAGTCTGAAAATAATTGAAATACTTTATAACTTACTTGCCACATAGTTTAAAAAATACTGGCAGTAAGTTAAAGGTGCTAAAACTGCTAAATTCATTGACTATTAAAAACTACAGTAGCAGAACTCTTGTGAAAATCTATCATGTAATTTACAAGACTGATAAAGGCTGTTATTCTCTAAGTGGTTAGCAACAGGATGCCACTAGCTAAAAGATAAAGCAGTTCTTAGTAGCATGTTTCTCTTTGGCTTGGTTTGAAATAGTTGTGTAATATATGTACATAGGCTATATATTTGCTCATATTTCCAAAAAATGCTGATTTCAATGTTGTTTCACTAAGTGATAATATCTTTGACTTTCAGAATCTGAATTGAAACAGGGAGGGAGCAGATTGAAATGAAGTTGCTAAATAATTTTATTTCAGGATAAATTGATACAAGTAAGAAATTTAAATGTACATTGTGCAGGAAAAAAATCAAACTATGTGCTGAGGAGGAGAATGCAAATGAAAATACTGCTATCACAGCTTTTCTGTATCCATTCATCTATAACATTTTTGTAGCATGACTCTCTTCCGTAATAGAGCAAATGCTCCAATCTACCTCAGGAGTTTAGAAGAAAAATGTACACTGTATGATGCTGCCCACAGAGTTTTTG
The DNA here is from genome assembly GCF_029215685.1 of Pituophis catenifer annectens. Classification (NCBI taxonomy): domain Eukaryota; kingdom Metazoa; phylum Chordata; class Lepidosauria; order Squamata; family Colubridae; genus Pituophis; species Pituophis catenifer. The sequence continues at coordinate 193,298,187 of NW_027256881.1, read as the reverse complement.
GTGCTGTCATTGCAGGGAATCGAAAACATTGCTGCCTAATTTTAACGGTCTATGTGATGGAATGACTTTATAAAAGTTATAAATATGTTTGATTAAAATGTCTTGCTTCTGAGCATTATTTCCAGTGTTAGCTGTTAATACTTGTTCACATGTATAATTATAATTACTAATATGTGTTTAAATTATATGCTGGTGTAAGAATTATAATTTAAAATAAGTAGAATTGATCTTTTCTAAACCAGTTGTAAGTGTATTAACCCACTTGCAGAACGTATGCAGAAGTTAAAATTTAATTTTGTATGAATGCTTTTAGAATATGTTACTAGAATGAGAATGTGATTAAAAATACATTAAAAACATAACTCATTAAATAAATTAAAAACAAAAATATTAAACTGAAGGTAAAATAAATTGAAGTTGTTGGAACAATATTTTATAGTTTGCATTTAAGAGAGATATGTGCAATTTCTTACATTTGAGCTGAAATATATATACATCATGGTGGGTTGCTCCTGGTTCGCCCCAGTTCAGGCAAACCGGTAGTGGCGGCGGCGGGAGGCTCTGGCCACCCGCTCAGACGTCATCAAAAATGCTCTGCGCATGCGCAGAAGCACACTGCACTTGCAAAGGGAGTGCGTCTGCCCGTGAGCTACCAATAACAAACTGGTAGCACCGGGATTTGAAACCCACTACTGATATATATATCAGAGAGAGAGGAGGGAGAGAGGGAGGGTGTGTGTTAGAGCTGTGAGTTTCTTAATGGAAAGGCCAAAATGTGACCAAATGTGCATATTTATTTGATTTTATTTGTGTTCTACCTTTCCTTTTAGGCGTGCCAGTTTGGTACACAATAATGGTTAAAGCTACTGGGGGGTTGTGAGCTTTAGGTACAAAGAAAACCACTTCTGACAATCGTGCCAAGAAAATTGCATGGACTCATTCCTGCATTTACCAGGAATCAGGAGTGACTTAATGGATCATTTCAACTTCCTTCAGGAGCTGAAGATGCATATATAGTGCTTCCTCTCTACATTTTTCTCTACAACAGTCTTGTTAGGTAGGTTGGGCTGAGAGACAGAGAGCAGCCCAAGTCCAGTATGTGCACAATGCAGAAAAAAACTTTTAACATTAAATGCTCTTAAAACACAACTGTGTTTGATTTATAATGCGTTTGATTTCTAGCTATAATGTTGCAGTAGAATTTTGGAAGGTTTTTTTGCCCAATATTTTATTATGTTCAGAACTCTGAGACTAACTGAATTTATATGAGATGATTTTTTTAAAATCATAAACTAGTTTACTTACTGTGTTTCCCCAAAAATAAGATCCTGTCTTATATTTTTTTGAACCCCAAAATACGTACTTGGCCTTATTTTTGGGGAGGTCTTATTATTTTGGGGTGCGTGGAGCAAGATTGGGCTCCTCTTGCTATCTTACCTGATTTCTAGCTCTGACTCCCTAACCCTAACCAGAGGAAATGGCAGGGACCGGCTGTGCATGCGTTTAAATATTTTTGGGGAGGGCTTATTTTAGCGCATGCGTTCAAAAGCCCGATTGTGCTTATTATCAGCGGATCTCTTTATTATTGGGGAAGCAGGGTAGAAGGTTAGAGAACATTTATGATAACATCCTTCTCCTACTTTAAGTAATGCAATTTATATATTGCTTTTTGTGAAAACTTCAGAATTGTTTACCATTGAGAATGCAATAAAAACTTGACTGTAAAGTAATTAAGGGTACAGAATAATTAGAAGCAGAATAATTAAGTCAGGTAAAAGAAAAAGCAACTTTGGAAAGGTGAATGAATAATTAGAAAATAGCTCTTCCCTGATCCCTCTCCATCTTCCTTTCGCTGATTAGAACATCATCCGGCCTAAAGATTTGCAATCCTATCCCATGTGCCACTGTTTCCTGTGCCTGGTTGTGAACCTGTACAATTGTGTAATTCATTGCTTTGCATACTGATGATCTCAAATTCATCCCTGGCATCTCTGGATTGCACTAGAAAACTGTCTGCCTAAAACCCTGAAATGCCAGTTCTTGTCAATGTCAAGTAGACTGAGGCAGCAAGCACCTTATGTTTCTATAGCAGAATTACGATCTGTGGCATTGCAGGTATGCGGGATGAACAATGAGGCTTTGACTCTGTAGACTTCCCAAGTGCTACTTAGCAGAGCAGATAATGGAAAGAATATTTCAGAAGTGAAGCGTATGGATTCCCGAGTTTTAAAGAAACAGATCAAAAGCACACTTTTTATGCATTTCTTTAATTACTGTAGTCTGTTATTCATGACAAATGGACACCACTTGTATGTTGCATGTAAGAAGAAATTGGTGGAGAATTTTGGAGTGGATGGGTTATTTTGTTATGGTAACCTATCTACATATTAACAGCTACATAAGTTTTGATGTAGGAAACAGGCCAGACCCACACAAGTGTTTGGGTTTCTTCAAAGTTCAGGAACTGAAACTGATCCCCAGCTCTAGCGGGAAAATGGCTATATACAGCAGGTTCTGCAATAATTATTATATTTAATTTGGGGTAGATAATGAACTGTCTTCCTCAAGATTAACCCTGAATGAGGGCAGGAATATTATCTGCTGGGATGGATGTGTTTGTATGTCTAGTGTTATGAATGGGGGAGGGAGGGAGGGGAATGTATGGTTTTTATTGTTATGTTTTTGTCTTATGTTGATTTTAACTTGGAAAATTTAATAAAATTTATTTTTTTAAAAAAAGATTAACCCTGAATGTCTTCCTCATTGGCTATGAAAATTGTGAAGGATGCTTCTTTTCTTCAAGAATAAAAGGGTAAATAAGCTTTGTAGAAAAGACTAATTAAAATAAGAATGTATATCCACAGATAACTTCCTGTGGGTAAAAATATTATAGAATGGTAAGTGATGGAGCAACAGTACTGCAAGCATTCTCAGCCAGTTTCAATATACAAGCTTATATAGCAAACCAACATAGCTTATCACAGTATCCCTGCTGTGGGGATCATACTTACAGATATGCTATGATGGGAGGTCCTCATTATTTCCACAGTTTTAAACTGGAGATAGGAGAGATTTGCATATACTCTGTTGATATATAACAATAAACACAGTTTGTGCTGTGCACACAAATTAGTCACAAGGTCAGCCAACTAGTCTTAATCTGTTGTAATATCAGGATTTCATTTGTGGCAGGAGATTCTGAGGGAGATCTGTCCATGTACCCACAACATGAATATCTTCTCTGGGAATCTTTTAGAACCTTTTGAAGAAGTAGAAGGATGGCCCGAGTCAGAGCCATGGCTATAGGAATTTCAATTGGGGTGAAGTGCTGCAGCTGATCCTGGAGGTGACAGATGGAATAACTTGTGCTGTGGTGGGATTTCAGGAATCCCATTGGTAGCATGTTTTTGGCCTGTGCTAGATAAAAAGCAGACATTTTGAGGAGTCTCATTTCTGCTTCCATATAAAGAGGTGGGATTTCTGATACGCACTAGAAACCCTGCCAGCATTAGTTGAAGACATAGAGTTTGAGGGCCTAAAAGTGGGAAATTATAAATTTATTATTATTTCATTTGATAGAATAATATACTTGATCAAATAATAACTAAGTACTGATGTATGATTAATTTTGAAATAAAAAATGATTTTATTTAGGAATTGAGGATTATTTCCCTCCAAACTTCATTATTAGATATAATTCATTTTTAAAAAGTGTCTGCTGGAATGAAATCTTACATGATAATTAGGTCCTTCTTTCACTAATGAGTAGATACCTTTTTTCTATTTGCGGATTTCAATACATGTGGCTTTATGAAGCTAGTACACACTTTTTCTTCCAAGATTTTCTGGAGTAAAATGTCATATTAGTTGCACATAGTAGGACGAAGTAAAGAGATTTACTGTTGAGTTTTCACTTCTGTACTATCAGTTGTTAACCATATTGAACATTTTTCATGAACTTTTTTCACTGCCTCTTGCATGTGATAAAGTTTTGACAGACATTTGCTAGATAGATGTTGTCATGTAATGTCAGACAATCCCTCAGGAAACATTTTATCTCTAACTAAAATGTAGAAGAATAGAAAGAGGCAGTGGCTTCAAAGATCCAGTAACTTCCAGGCTAAAAGCAAGTATATAGTAACTATATAGAGCCAGTTTGGTCTAGTGGGTAAGGCATCAGGCTAGAAATTGGGAGACTGTGAATTCCAGTCCTTTCTTGGACATGAAAGCCAGCTGGGTGACTTTGGGCCAATCACTCACTCTCGGCCCCACTCACCTCATAGGGTTATAGTTGTGGAGAAAATAGGAGGAGGAAGAAATATTACATATGTTCACCACCTTGAATTGTTTATAAAAATAATAAAGGTGAGATATAAATAAAATCAATTATTACTCATTTATGTCCCTGAGGTATTTGGGTACTTTATCTTTCCTTGCTGAAAGCTTTGCAAATATGAACTTTAACTATTCTGTAAATGTAATTTCAGTTTTTTCAGACTGGATAAGACAGAATATATGGCCCCTTTTTCCTTCCCTGATATATTTTCTCTGCCCTATAACATAGCAGTATCCCAGACTAATGTCTTGTGTTCCAGAGCTCCTGTTCCCACTGCAATCTATGTGGCCAGAAGAAAACAGTCAAACTAATTTTTTGGAGTACAAAATACACCATCTAATTTATGCTAATAAGTAAAAGTGTACTATGTTTTAATTTTAGGGGTACAGTGCTCTGATAAAAGATTGAGATTAATGTTGAAGGTAGAAAATCTCATGATTGAAAAGGAGCTACTTTTGTTGAGGCAATTGATCCTGCTTTTAATGCGAGAATTGTTTTGATTTACAAATCACCATGACGTATTAAAATGTTGTATTCTGCTGTTAAAATAAAAATACATGTGGATTAGAATCTTTTGTGAGGGATTGGGCTAAGGATTTTATTTAGAAGCAAGCATGGTACATAATAAATTTCTATAATATATTCTCCCAGTGTTAACAAATAATGTTTAGAGTTCTTCACAGACCACTTTGGTTTTCACTGTGCTGAATTCAATCTAGTCTCATGTGCAGACTTCATAATTTCATTATACCTGCAATGTATTTTCGTTTCAAGTATTGAAATATTATACTGTATACAGTTATACGCAGTGAGAATATTTGAGTTCTCTTGCTTGAGTCTGCATTAAATTCTACAGCTTGCAAAACATATTCACGTGAAAATAAGTGTATTTAAGTTATTGAATCTTAAATGCTTGGGTGTATCTATCCTACTATTTGTAACAGGTGAAGGAAAATACATGTTTTTTAAATATCAGATCTAGAAGAGGATATTTTTCAACTTTTAACAGTTTGAAAGATGTCAAAGCTGGATATAAATAAAATGTTTGAATAATGGAAGAATAGTTGTAAATGATATACCAGTAAATGATCCTGGAAGAAAGTGAGGATTCTTGTATTAGTTTTGAATAGTATTTACCCTTCTTACATTTTTCAAAAACAGGAACCTTTTCTAGATAGGTAAAAAAGGGTGTTCCCCTATGGCAGAGGGAAGAGGTTACGTTTACACTAAAAGGCTTATATGGATTTTTTGTTCACTGCTCACATAACACATTTAACTGCTGGTATCTTAAATGTTGATAGAAACCTGATCTAATGAAGCATAATTTATTTTTGATTCTGTGACACTCTGGCAGCTTAACATGTGTTTGTGGTCACACAGTAGTGTCATATTTTCAGCTTTATCAGGAATTTTCAAGTGTTTGAAAACTGCCTCTTTTCAAAGGCACTTTACCAAGTATTTCTCAATGGGAAATTCAATAATAATGAGGGGGAAAAATCTACCCTGGAGGACATACTTCCTAAACTACTTATTTTTGTCCGTACCGTTCATAGCCATAGGCAGCAGGTCTTTTCCTTTTAGCACAATGAAACCTTGATTTAATAGACCTTGTTACAATAAACATTTCATGTGACAGAGATTTCTGCAGTGATTTACATCATTTGTGTAATGATGTCATTTATATAATTTACATAATGATTTCATTACACAAATTATATAACTTGTCATGATGTGATACTTTGAGATGATACTGGTGAATAATGAACCGCCTCAATCTGATTAGTCTGTTAAATGAGTTTCATGGTATTTTCACAGTACTGTGTACAGAAATATCAATTCAGATGACAGGGCAGGCCGATGGGAATGGGAAGAGAACAGATTTTGTACAGCAGGAAATACTGGAGAAGAAAAAGAGGGTACCATACAGAGGTATAATTTTCTGGGTGCAAAGATATTTTTGTTTTGCTCACTATATTTTGAATATTGTGAATGAATCCGAAATTCTAGTTAATGATGACACATGCTTATAATTATTTATACTTCACTGCTTTAGCTTGTAGGGGCAAGTAAAGAGTTTTGAAATATTTATTATTTTTGGGAGGTGTGAAACCAGTATACCTGATTTGCTTCTCTTAAAAGAGGAATATTAAACTAAGAATAAACCATTTTTGGGGAATGGAATAAATCAGAGTTTCTGATTCCTATATCAGCGGATCATGCTACTAAAAATGCAAAATATTAATTTACAGTGGCACATCGTTTCTCATTTTTGAATATTTAAAGCTTAACCTCAAGGCTTAATACCCATATGTACATATGGACCAATTTCTCAGAAGATGAAAAAAAGCTGAATATTTGTATCTTGTGAACTTTGGTGAAATCAAAAGTGTCCTCTTTATGTCCCAGAGGCTGAAAGAAAACGGAAGGACAAGCCTTAAGAGCAAAAAATGCTTTTTCTGTAACTCAAGTCCAGCACACAAATGCCTTTCCTATTTACCCTCCTCGTCACATGTAAAAATAGTGGCAGGGGAGTTGATCATGCAGATCTTGATACCCTCCCTCCCTCCTTGAAGTTGTTCCTGCCAAATGGACACTTGGTTGATGCCAAGGGAAGCTTCGGAGACTGCAGGGGTATCCCCCAATACTATGTGACCTATCCCCTAATACAACATAATGGGTAAAGTTGGTCAAGTCCTTTCTACCATTACTTGCATAAATTCTTATGCTAGCTCTTGCTTACATGTCGTCTTTTTTCACATTGCATTCTAGCATCACATTTTACCAGCCCTTGAGTAAAATATATTTTCTAAATTTTGGAATGGTTCTTTTAGGTTTTAAGCTAGTTTGGCTGAACAGAACCATACAGAATCCAGATATATGTTGATAACTGGCATCCAGTACTGCAATTGTATAATTTTAGACTCCAAAATTAATAGTCCTGTAAAGGAATTTAAAAGGATGCCTACTTTATCCAACATTTGTATTATTCATTCATTTCAAATCATGAACATCTAATTGGAGATGTGTTTGTTCTGAGTGGAGTCCTGAACATCTGTCTTAAAATGTCATTGTTTATTTCAAAGGAAAATGCAGATAAAAGGAGATAAATTATTGGGTAGGCCATCCGTATCTCTCAGATGTAAGAACAGGGTCATTAAACATGGCAGTATTGCTTCCTGTTTTGTCCTTTTTGTGCTTAGCCTGAAAAATAATCTTTCTATTTCTCTGTAGTACAAAGAGTAGGGCTCTCTTAACTCACCTTGACCTCCCTTATGCGATCAAATTGTCAGCAGTATAATGGTCACATCTGGTGAACCTTCATACATCCGGATGATGGTGTTCAAAATGTAAATCCCCTATCCATCTTTATGTATTTTTCAATCTTGAGTGAGTTAAACATATCAACAGTCTTTTCTTTTCTTTATGGACTTTACGGAACTTTAAGTAGTTAATTTACAACTGCTCCTGGAGGCAAAAAAAAAAAAAAAATCTGTGAATAATTGATCTGACATAATTTCTTTGATCCTGCAAGGTGGGATGGTACCTTTGTGTGTTACCACTTGGATGCTTGAAAATCCCTTGGAAATTCATTGTCCCAGTTGATTCCATCAGAACACAAGTTCATAGAGCTTGATACAAATTTCTTTTGTACCTTTGCTGTGTTCAAATCTAGCCTAGGTTGCAGAAACAGTCACTTCATTTACTATAGCCACTTCTCTCTTGCCTCTGCCACAGCTGTTTCTTTTTATGCTTAAATAGAAGGAACCTCTTATCTAGACTCTTAAGAGCAATCCTAGCCCATGTGTATGGGTGTATCTTGTATTTCAATACTTTCTAAGGCAGTGTTTTTCAACTTTGACAATTTTAAGATGTGTGGACTTCAACTCCCAAAATTATCCAGCTAGCCACATGCTTACTAAAGAATTCTGGGATTTGAAGTCCACACATCTTAAAGTTATCAAAGTGGAGTAACATTGAGAATATTGAAATACAAGATAGGCCCGCACATATTTTCTGTGATTCCTCTTAAGAGTTTAGATAAGAGGCTTCTTCCATTTAAGCATAGAAACGATAAGCTTAAAAAGGGGATATTCACTAAGAATGACTGTGAGTGAGATGGACAGTATATAATTTGACAAACAAACAAAATACTAAGAGTTGCCAGGGTTAAGTGGATCTGCATGATTTTATTTGATTGCCAAGGATAGTATCATGTTTTTCTTCTTTCTTTCAAAAACTCAACAAAAATGAATTTTTGGGAGCAAAATGTCTCTTATATATTAGTCTGAAACCCAGTTCCAACTGCAAGTAATCTAAACTCAGCACATTTGAACATTTTTTAAAAATTCAATTAGAAAGATTAAAAAAAATCTCTAAATTGGTTTACGGAGTCTTTGAAATGCAGAATCAGTCTTTAGAATAAATAAAGGGTCATGTTAGTTTTTCCTCTGTTAAAGAGTATTTGGACCATTGGTGCAAAGTTCCACCTTCTGCCCTCTTTTTAACTCTATTGGCTATTCTAATATTTACATTGGTTGTCTGATTTGCAAAACAAAAAAACCCAAAACCCACTGGTATTTTAAATAAGTGATTGACAGTAGAGTGTTAATGAAGATGTAAATATACATCTAGCTAAAAGATGTTGGATTTGGCAAGATCTCCTATGCAGTTAGAACAATCAATTTAGACATCACAACTACATTAGAAACCATTCCCCACAGAATTAATTGTATTCTATTTGTAGCAAATAAGGATTTTGTGCTATGATGGAAATCTTAAGAGTGGTTGCTTGGCATGCTGTAATAATAACCTGTGCTTAAACATCACAATTGCCAGAATGACCTTCATCAAGCTTAGGATGGAAATCTTGTTTGTCCAGGATCCCAGAATAAATAGGAATGGTTGCTGGAGCAACATAGTATTCTCAATGAAGTGTCAAAGGTACAGCCAAAACACTCAGTGGAACATTGCAACTAAAATAGCAAACATCTTCAGAAGTCACACATTTTATCTTCAGTTATGTCAGAATTTTTTACACTGCTTTCGATTTAATTGTTAAAAGTTCTCTGGAGGACTGGCAAATGTAGCAAACAAGGAAAGGAAAGGAAAGAGGAAAAATACTTGAAAATAAGTCTCCGTGAAATTAATAATATCTGACTGTAAGAAATTATCCATTGAGCTTTCAGTTAAAAATATTTAATTACATTTAGTGGGAGAATCAATGAGTAGAATAGATTGGAACTAAATATAACTTGATACATTTTTGTCCTTGATTAAAATGCATGCTTGTTATGATAGAGTGTTTTTCAGATATTATGCTGCGGTTTAGGGAGCTCAATAAATTGGCCCAGCAGCTTCCCAATATTATATGTATACTCATTTTTGTCTCATATTGTCATCTTGTTTTCCTCATACCCCTTGGATACATGTTTTTAGTTCTTCCTCTTTCTTCCATTCTTCCAACAGGCAGTGAGTGACACTTGTAATTTTTTAAAAAATAAAAAAATGTATAAATGTAATGCACTGAATTTGGACCTATCAAAAGTATGAGCTTGCTCTAAATGGTTCCTGTATATAATGCCCAATTTAAGAGATCATACTTACAATTTTATGTTAAACCAATTGTGTGGCCAAATGATTTCCCAGAATCAGTTGCAGATTCTTGGTAATTCATAAGACTGCAATCATCTTTGTAATATGTAGCAAGAAATGTATTAACGCAGAATACATTGGCTCTGAAAGCCATTACAAAAGCATTCTCATTGTTTTGAGTGCTAGAAAGGCTTTTTCTTGTCAAGAAAATTAGTGTTTTTGCTTCTGAACTGTTTCTAAGATCCAGTGATGTACAGGACAGTGCAATTTTTGCTAGATAGCCAGCAACATAAATTAAAATTACATCTTTACAATTATAGAGGTGAAAAAGGTACACACATTTGACTGTGTTGGTTGCTTTAAGTTCCTTCAGGTTCATAATAAATATAAAGAATTGAAAATTATCTCTTCGCTATAGTATTTAGCTTTGATAGAACAGTAGCAGCATTTCAATAGCATGTCAGGGGCAGCGTTGCAAAAGGCAACAGGACTACATCAAAAAATTTTAAAAGGCAGGAGGAAAATTGAATTAAATTATTCCAATTACATTATTCTTCAAGGTGCTGTATTGTAACTCAAGTGCACAATAAACAGAAAAAGAAGCCTCGTCCATTCATGTAATATTATACAATTCAATTATTAATATTTAGGGAAAAATGGGATCTTAAAACATGCAAACTGGTCTATGAAGTTCACAATTCTAAAAAGCCACTGAAGGCATTCCTAGTGTTAAAATGTCTATTCAAAGATAGACTTTGTATACTTGATTATTATTTTCATTCCAGGTTTAAACTAACTTAAGGAATATATGAGCAAAAAAGGAGGAATTTCTCTCATACATATTTTTTCACTTGTGATTGTGATATGGGAGACGGTCAGCCAAAACTGAAAACGATAGCTGAAATTTCCCAAGGCAACTTTGCAGATTTCTAGTTATATAAAAAGTTATATAAAAGAGGCCTTTAATTTTAGATTTGTTTAGGAATTGTGCAAAATATCCGAGCATTTTAAATCCATTAATGTAGCAATTTGTAACCTAGCATGCAAATTTCATTCTTGTGGGGCAGAAGAACTTCTAAGCGAGTGGTAGAATACATGCTCATTATGCAAAATGCTCTAGAACTGAATTGAATGGATTGGGAGGGGGTGGGAATCTTCTGCCTGAAATGATGGTGAACATTATTCTGCCCATCAGAATAAACAACGGCTAATCCTTTCAACCCTGGAAGCGCCTCGGTGCTTCTGACTGGATGCTTGATAGTCAAGCATTTGTTCAATGTAAGGCATGCTAGCTTTTAGTGGTGTATTTATCACTGTGGGAACATAGTGCAAGATTCACTTTAAGCAGTGAAGCAAACAGATAAAATCCAGATAAGTGTGCTTTATCTCACATCATCCTCATTGGCCCTAGCTGATTCATATGGATATATTATAAGCTAAAATGTAGAAAAGTGTTTTAAAGGTTAAGCATAAATATTCTATTTGTGAGTCTCTTTATGAGACTCTTAAGACTGTAGTAGTCTATAAAGTTGACAGTCTCACTGAAGTTAATGCCCGAGTTTACTTGTGTTGATCAGTCATCTTTCTTTCCTGTCTACTTTTAGTATTAAGTTACAGTTCGTTGCTAATACTTTAGAGGAATATGGGCTGTTTGCATGATTGTGTAATGCTTACTGTAATGAATTAAGCTGGTGATGCAGGAACTAATATTTCCACTACAAAAGAAAAATGCTATGTCTACATAGATCAGGTATCTCTTGGGTTAGCAAAGTCCCTGGACTTAGAAAGGTAGAATGAAGAGATCTAGCTTTTAAATCCTGAAGCACAGACCCACAGCTTTGATTTTTGCAGTAGATAGATCCAGTGGTGACATTCAGTTTTTTTACTACCGGTTCTGTGGGCATGGGTTGGTGGGTTGGTGTGGCTTGGTGGGCATGGCAGGGGAAGGATACTGCAAAACCCCCATTCCCTCCCCATTCCTGGGGGAAGGATATTGCAAAATCTCCATTCCCACCCCACTCTGGGACCAGCCAGAGATGGTGTTTGCCGGTTCTCCAAACTACTCAAGATTTCCGCTACTGGTTCTCCAGAACCTGTCAGAACCTGCTGGATTTCACCCCTGGATAGATCCCATGCATATATTGCTTCATTTTTTTCTAGACCTGTCTGTCTCGGGTCAGTGAATATTCTGGATAAGCAGTATTTTTCAACCTTAGCAATGTTAGGATGTGTGGACTTCAACTCCCAGAATTCCCCAGCCAGCCAGCCAGGCTGGAGAATTCTGGGAGTTGAAGTCCACATATTTAAATGTTGCCAAGGTTGAGAAACACTGGTCTAGAGAGTAAAGATTTCCTGCTGTGCCTGTGGGAAGCCTAATTGCTTATATGATTGTTATGTTGTAGCTGATCCAATCCAACAGCATCTAGTTGAAAACATGCTCTTTCCCCATCAGCAGAAAGAAAACTGTCCCAACAGCAGAGCAATCGGCTCCTAACTGATAGGATGATTTTGGAAAACTGCAAGAGAAAGAACACCAATTTGTATGTAGCCTGGGTTGATTACAAGAAGGCATTTGACTCGGGTGGTATTCACTTACCTTTGCTACCGGTTCGCAAATGTGAGTGCACGCTCACATTTGGATCTTCTGTGCATGAACAGAGTGTCAAAAATGGGATGTGATGACGTCCAGGTGGGTGGGCAGAGCCGCCTGCAGCCGCCGCTACTGCCACTGATTCCTCTCTCAACAGTACTGAATAACTGAGGCCATGGCTATCAAACATAAAAAAAACTGTCAGGCTATCCCACCTTCTTTATATTCTTTATACCTGAAACTGTATGGAAAATCTGAAATAGAATCACTGTTCAACACTGTCTGTATATGCAGCCATATGTTGCAATGGTGTTTGGATTGGACAAATGTGCCACCCTCACCATCAACAGGCGAAAAATAGTGAAAACTGAGGGAATCAAGATATCCTATGGAAATACCATCAAGAGACTGGATGGAGATGATCACTATAAATACCTGGGCATCCTTCAAGCTGACAACATCAAGCATACTGAAGTCAAGAAAAAGGTTAGAAATGAATACATCAGAGTGAAGAAGATCTTAAAGTCCAAACTCCATTGAGGAAATATAATAAAGGCAATCACAGTCATTGGATGCACAGCTGGATTAAAGCAGAACTAAAGGCCTGGATAAGAAGACCAAAAAATAATGACAGTGAATCATACCCTTCATCCATGCAGCGACATTGACAGATTACTAAGCAAGGAAAATGGGTGGGCATGGAATATCGCAAGTACATCAGAGGTCATTGGAAGGATAGTAAATAAGATGCACTGAAGCTAGTATACCAAGGAAGGCCTACTGAGTACTGGAGAGACCAAACTGGCCTATAAAAAGCACCAAATGAAGAACAGAAAGGAGGCATGGGAAGCCAAAGTATTACATGGCCAGTACATTAAAAAAAAAAAAACACAGGGAAATCAGATAATAAGAAAAATAGGCAGTGGCTAAAAGCAGAAAAGTTGAAGGAAGAGACAGAGGAGCTAATTTTGGCTGCATAAGACCAAACCTTAAGAACAAACACATACAAAGCCAGTATTGAAAAGACAGCAACAGATAGCAAATGTCATCTCTGAAAAGAAGCTGAAGAAACAGTGGACCATCTGGTTAGCTACTGTCGGAAGATCGCACAGACTGACTACAAACAACGGCATGACAAACTAGCAACAATGGTGCATTGAAAGATCTTTAAGAAATACTGTTTGCCTGCAAAGAGGAACTCGTGGGTCCATAATAGAATAATAGAAAATGTAGAAGCTGAAGTGCTCTAGGACTTCAGTATTCAAACAGACTAGCACCTGCCATAACACCCTAAACAATTGTCAGTGAGAAAGACAAAAAAGTCTGGTCATGGCAATATCTGGAGATGGCAGAATAGAAGAGAAGGAACTGGAGAAGATAATAAAATGCAAAGACCTGCAAATAGAGATAGAATGACTCTGGCAAAAAAAGGGCAAAGATAGTACCAATAGTAATAAGTGCCTTGGATGCAATCCCAAAACAACTGGAGCGTCACTTGAACACCATCAACGTTGATAAATTCACCATCAATCAATTCAAAAGGCAATTTTACTGGGAACATCTTATATCCTGCGACCTCTAATACCAACAAATTTCCACATCTGCCTATCCCAGGTCCTTGTGAAGGACTCAATAGGTGGACAAAAATGCCCAATCCAGTCTGAACATCTAGTTGACTGTGCGACAAACAATAATAATAGTTTTCTTTCTTTATTCCCTCTTCCAGTTCACTTAGTTTTGCTATGGTCCATTTAATCTTTTCAGTTAAGTGATTTGGGTTCATATCTCTATTCCAAAATATGATTGCAGATGTTGCATTATGAGTATCATTAGACTTCAGAATAAAATATGCAGAGAATTATTTTTTCTTGCTGTTTCTATTACTGTAATGGAAAATGGCTTTCTGAGCCAGGATCTTTTAGCCATGTTTTGGATGCTTTGTCATTCTGTATGCAAATCAAGTGCATTCATGAGTCACTGCCTCCTTGCAGATAGAGTAAAAGGACTGGAAACAAACCAATATCTTACACAATTCTTTCCTTATTCTGACTCATTCTTGCCTACCTCACTGACAAGAATTACGTGTTGCAGTTTTGATAATGTTAGTTACTTTGGAGAAGCATTCATTAATGAGTTCCTGATTTAAAGTTTTATACTGATACTATTTGATCCCTAGAATTATAGTTTGTTATTTGAAAACCTTATTGTCACAGTAATATTTCTGGTGGTTTGTATTTTAATACTGTATTTGAATTCACGTCTGGAGATTCTGCTTACATGATACAGCTAATATACTATTTTACCACTGGGGCACTTATTGGAATTTATTTATTTTACATTAAAAATTCTACCGTAACTTACTAGTGCATCTATGATATTTGGTGCAGCTAGCAGTGACTAAAAATGCAAAATTAATGTAAAAGAAGGTATAAAAAGGTTAATTAAGTAAAGGCAGGAAACGTGTTTAACATTTCCATTGCCTGTATAAATGAATGCCTTCTTCATGTTTCATCTGGCTGGTAAAAGATCAGCAAAAATGCTACAATGATTTCTATATTTAGTTGCAGTCATTAGAATAGGACAGGACAGGACAGGACACCCATTCCTTTGCTACAATTTGGACTTTTTAAAAAGCATGTGTGGTGTTGCCTACATCACTGAATGAAGTGGGCCATTTAACTCCTGATGCTGAATTCTGAGTTATTTTTCCTGAAATCGGAATAAATATTCATTATAATAATATCAAATATCGATAATGTGAAATAGGCAGTCTAGTTCACCATTATAGTTGCTATAAAAGGAAGTTTGTGGCAGCTAAATGTGTACTCTAAAGGTCAAAAGATGTGCAGAACAAAAGAAGCTGCCAAAAGTTCAGTCAGATTCTGAATGAAGTCATACCTGCAAGATTAGGTTGCAGAGCACAAAGCAAGGATTGAAAGGGTTAAAAGCAGGTGTGTCAGAAAAAATAATTACAAGTCATCTAGATCACTTAGAAAAGGTAGGACAAGGTTGTCTGCCATTATTTATAGGTAGTCCTCATTTAATGGTAGGGACTAGCAACTCAGCCATTAAATGAAGTAATTGTGAAGTGAAATCACAAGCTTGCTTATGTTATGATTACTTCAGCATTCATTTGCTTTACAGACCTGATAAAGTTGTAAATGTAAGGAATGGTCATAAAGTTACTTTTTCATCAGTGTTGTAACTGAGAATGGTTGCTAAAGAAGGTAGTTGCTAAATGAGGACTACCTGTATTTTATTGAATTTAGAGGCCACCCAACTCTAAATGATTCTAGGCATCTTACATTTTAAAAAATAAAGAAGTGTAAGATAGAAAACAAACTTGTCTGGAAAAAAAACCCTGAGATACTGAGCAGAGAGTATCAAAGCCTGATAAATTCAAACTCTGATCAATAGATCAAGAGTGAAAAGAGAAGGAGGCCATTCCATTATTTTATTATTATTATTCCTTCTCTCCCTTGGGAAGAGTGGAGCATGTTTGGTTCAAACGAAGCCAAGAAATCAAGGATCCAGTTCCCAGGGATCTGGAATTGGAGATCTAGGATATACAGAGCAATATAAGAATTGGTGGAAGCTTGATGTAAATTTTTATTTTATTTTATTTCATAAAAAATATTCTAAACTCTGGTTTTTTTGTTACCCAATTATTCTGCTTTTATCTGTATATGTGTATTTCTGGTTTAGACAGCAGCTGTGGAGATAAAAACTGAACACTTCAGTTGCTCTTTTTTCCCCTTGCTCTTTGATTTTCAACTCTTGTTCATGTCCTTAACCTTGATATACTTAATAAAGATGCACATTTCTTACTGATTCAGGCCACTTATTCTGAACAGATTATAATGTCATATGGTCTCTCTGCTCCCATTAAGCTACAAAAAGGAATGTGGAGGCAGGAGGTTTGTCACTTTCCATCTCCTGAGCAAATCTGTGCAGAGAGAAAGGGTTTCTTGAGAATAAAGTAGATAGCAGCATTCATTGAGTAGGCTGTCTTGAGGAATTGTTGGCAGCATGCAGGTCTTTTATGGGAATCCCTTATAGAAATCAGGTGGTCCACTGCATTACATCCGTCTGCATGGCTGCATCCGTCTACATTAGTTATCACTAGACACACCATTCCTTGGCTGCAAAGTCAGAAAAACTTAACTAGTTTTCTGTACAGGTATCCCTCGAGTTGCGATAGTAATTGGGACCAGAATTTCTATCACTTAAGCAATGCAGTTGTAAAGTGGGATGTCATGTGACTACATCACTTAGTGATGAAAATTCTGGCACTCCTCTTTGCTGTCATTAACTGAATTCCACCAGTTGTTAGCCAAGGACTCGCCCCAATCCTAGCCTTTTCCCATCCCCAAGCCTTGGTTCTTCCCAGTTAGGACACTGCCTCCCCTTCAACTTCTCCCAATGGCTTATTCACCCCCCCTCCCGATCTCTGCCCTTCTGACCACCTTGAGGTGAAGCTGCAGCTGCCCTGAGAAGCCCCAGCATGGTCCAGCAGCATGGTA
This sequence comes from Pituophis catenifer annectens, assembly GCF_029215685.1. Lineage (NCBI taxonomy): Eukaryota > Metazoa > Chordata > Lepidosauria > Squamata > Colubridae > Pituophis > Pituophis catenifer. The sequence goes on along the minus strand of NW_027256881.1, from coordinate 193,281,146 downwards.
CAAAGTTGCAGCTACCCTGAGAAGCTGCAGTCGCTCTCACTACCCTGCACTCCAAGAACTCTGCCACCCCGACTGACTTTTGCCATCTTCTTGTTCCTGCTGCTTACAACACATGCCTGACCTGGCCCCTTCACAAAACAGCTGCTGGTCGCGTGGGGTCAGTTTTCCCTGGTCTTGTGAGAAAACTGCCATGCGTGAGCTGGGGAAGAAAGAAATTTCTGGGCTGGGCTGGGTATGCTTGGTCAACAATGGGGGGCAAGAAGATAACAAAGGTCAGTTAGGGTGGAAGGGGCTGTGAAGTGCAGGGGGTCAGAAGGGCATAGATGGGGGAGAAATTGCCTGGTGGAGGGAGTTGAAGTGCAGGGGGGCTGCCAACTGGTCAAATTTTGATCACATGACTATGGGGAACACTACAACCTGTTTAGATTCGGGGACCATTTGTAAGCCGATTCAGGACTATTGTAACTTTGAATGGTCACTGAATGAATGGTTGTTAGATGAGAACTACCTGTATTTTCTTGGTTGCCATCTAGTTGTTACACACACCTATTATTGTGTTCAGATTACCGGTACTCCTGAAATAAACCATGGTAAATTTTGTAAGCTTATAAAGAACCTGAATGGCACTATTATTAATTGTGCCAACTGTTTAATTTTTATGGAGATGCAGAGTCCCATCTCCTTGCCTATTTATAATTTCATATGAAAATTCACCTGCAGAATAGCTTTTCCATGCCAGTATCCTATAGCTGGTGCAGACAATTTAGAGAAGATCAGAGATCGTAATGATGAAATAAAATCTTGCCATACTATACAACATGCAGTGCTCTTCATTCTGCTGTCCATCTGGGTTTTCTCCTGTACTCATTCGTTATATGTTTGTTTTAGAGAGCTAGGTGGTCCAGTATTGTATTAAAGTCTGGAATTGGGGACGTCTAGGTTTTACCTTCACTGCTGAAAAAAATAGTAAACACTGACACACACACACACTCATCTCAATCTATTGTACAGTTTCTATTGGGGGGTAAAATGGAGGTCATGTGAGATATAAAACAAATCCAATCAATAATCTGCTTAGTCTTTGCATATTTTCATAGGCTGTATAAGGTTTGCAATCTTTGCATCTTGAGTTGCATTGACAATTATATCATAATGTCTTATCGTTTTCTTCCAGGAGAAATCTAATTAGAAATACAAAACAGGTCTGGATTTTTCTAAAGGGCAAGACTCAGAGTACATCCATTTCTATTGGTGAATTAGCTGTTGTAATTATCATAGAAATTGTCTTTTTAGGTTTTATAGTGCTGTAATGACAACTGTTTCATCTAGGCCCTTCCTATGATACTTAATATGGTATTTTCTTAACACTTTGAGACAGTGTTAAAGCAGTCAAAGGTTTTTCTTTCAAAAATACTTGTTTGTACCCACTAGAGTTTTCTCTGGCACAAATCTGGAAGAGAGCGAGAAACTGTTGGCATGCTGTTAAAAAGCTTACATTAGGAAAGGAATGTTTTGCACTGAAAAGATATGTGGTCTATAATTAAAGCATCATCTCTGTTTGGAAACTTAAATTATGATGGATGCCACAGACTTCCAGAAAGCTAGTGTCAGACAAGGCATAGCACACCATACAGACAACTGACGATTTAAAAAAAAATGTATTTAAAGACCTGTTTGATCTGTGGTTGATGTTAAAATAAATAGGCATTCTGAAGGTGACATTTAATGATGTAGCTTTTATTGTGTGTCCATTGTAATAAGCAAGCAGCAATTTAGAATAGGAACCTTTTATCTAATTGTTGGGTAGTCCCATACTAACAAATAATACAGATAAGTCCTCAACTTATAACAGTTTGTTTAGTGACCATTTGAAGTTACAGTGGGACTGAAAAAAGTGATTTATGACCGTTTTTCACACTTACAACCATTGCAGCATCCCCATGGTCATATGATCAAAATTCAGATGCTTCGCAACTGACTCATTTATGACTGTTTCAGTGTTCTGGGATTACCTTTTGCGACCTTGTTATGACAAGCAAAGTCAGTGGGGAAGCCAGATTTACTTAACGTTTGTGTTACTAATTTAACAACTACAGTGATTCACTTGTGGCAAGAAAGGTGGTAAAATGTGACAAAATTCAATTAACAAATGTCTCACTTAGCAACATACAATTTGGGCTCAATTGTGGTTGTAAGTTGAGGACTACCTGTACTAGTAATTTATACAAACTTTCTTTGAAAAGCTATGCATGGTGATACTAATTCATTATATACTAACGAATAAAGATTCAGTATTATTTACTGGAGATTAATTTGGTATTAAACAGCAAGATTATGTGTGGGTGTAACCTTCACTCTCATTCGTGGGTGTTAAGGAAAACTTACTCCTCAGTTCTTCTTTGTCTACTCCAATAGTCATCTCAACTCAATGAATTTAATAAACTCTGTTAGACTTTTGGGATGTTCAGCCCAGGAGTATGGTATGAAGGAGCTTTTTGACATTTCATAGCTCTGGGTTGCTTTTTTCTTTTCTTTTTTCTTTGCAGCTGAAGTCCAGCCCTAGCCTGGCCTAGGAATGTGGCACAAAGGGGAGTTTTGGTGTGCTGTGGCTCTGGGGCTTTTTTTTTCTTTTTCATAGCACTAAACCAACACCAGCCTGGCCCAGTAACTAGACCGGGAATGCTTTGTCAGCGGTGGGGGCAAGAATACAGTAAAGATCGGCTCAGGCGGCAGAACACAAGGTGGCATAGAGCCAAAAGGGCATAGATGGAAAAGAGAGATACGTGGCTGGAGGCAGTTGAAGCACCCCTGTGGTCATAAATTCGGGGAGGCTGCCAAGCACTCAAATTTTGATCACATGACTGTGGATGATACTGCAACAAGTGTAACTTGTTCAGCGCTGCTATAACTTTGAATGGTCCCTCAACATACGGTCATAAATTGAGGACTATCTGTACAAGTCTACGTCCATTCTTCCACTAGTCCCTGCTTTGATATTGTTTTTTGCATGACACTGAATTTTGTTTTCCCAACGGTTTAAAAAACATTGCTGAAAATAAAACAGTGTTTGGGAAAACCAATTTTTATTCTGTTGATTTTTCCACAACTATGAACCAAATTAAACCTTTAGGTACTCACTGCTAAATTTAGCACTGTATTCTCAAATTATTCAGTTTACTCTCACTTATGAAGTGAAACTAATGCAAGGTAGATTGGGAATTAATTGACATTGGAATATGTGAAAGAGTTAACTTAGTATTTAAAACACATCAGAAAGTGGCCTTGAAAAGTACAAACAGAATTGTTCTTGTAGCCCTTTGGGGTATGCTGTGCTGTTTATTACAACTGAAGCCATAACCTCTGATGACTAATACTTGACTCAGCCATCATTTTTTAAAGAATTGATTCTGTTTATAAAAATAAAATCCACTGAAGGACACTAGTTTCAAAGGATAATAAAATGTATAGGCTAATGGTGTATCAGTTTTATCTGCTACGTTAGATGTTCATTAGTAATTTTAATGTTCATTCAGTCATGATTGTGATAATAAGGAAGAACTGCTTCCAGTAATTGGGATCACTTTCATATACTGTTAAACTCAACAACACAACACCTGCAGCTTTCAGTGCTCCATGATGACATTCAAATATAATGTCAAACATTGTTCATAAGCCTATGACTTTCATATTCTGTCTTTTTTTTACCCCCTATTGTTTTGTCTTTTACAACTGACAATCCAATCATGGTTCAAATCTTTTCAAACAATGATTTAATTTATGGTTTCCTCAGTAACATTTAGATGAAACTCTTCAAGGCTGCTTTTGATCTCCTAAGTTGGCAGCAAAGTTTCATGAAGAATTTGTTTCATATAATATTTAGATCTTGTTTTTATTTTTATTTTTTTGCATCCTATTACTGTTAACTTACTATTCTCTATCAGTTTTGAAGAGCATAGCTCTGAAAATGATTTAAAATAAACCTACTTGTTTATTCATTTATTTGACATACTTTGATGCCTTATGTCTATCCTTTGCAGTCTGAAAATACAGGCTATTCCGAAGTTATAATTGTGAATAAAGAAGTAGGGAGGAGGATAAAGCTTAGTGGTAAGATGAGCTATAGAAGAAATATGATTCCAGATACTTTGGAATCTTTGTTTTTTTGAATTTTGATGCCTAGAACTTTAACTTAGGATAACTCTGAAATAAGTAGGAATATAGATAGAAAGCTGGACAAAACATTTTTGTGTTTCTTCTTAAGAGGTATGCTAATATTGACATAGTAATTTTAAACGCTATGTAACTGAGACCAATATATGACTTAGTCAGAGACAATTTATGGTATATGAACTAAGAACATAAATATGTCAAAACAGTTAACTGGTCTTCCTTTTGCATCTCATTTGCAGCATTTAACAGCAATATATGAAGCCTGTATTTATTTTACTATGTATTCTTCATGTATATTTTTAGAATATATATTTTTTCATTTGCTTAAGATTTTTTTTTTTTTTTTGATAAAACATTTCCAGAATATTTTGGGAGTTGAGGTGACTTAAAACTGACATCAGCTAAAATATCTCTGTTCATTTCTTTAAAAGCCATTTGTGAAGTCGCTATTTTCTTTCATACATTACTTTGAAACTATGAGATTATAGGAGGAAGTGAAAATAAAGCAAATCATGGTTGAATTAGTTGAAACTACAGAACGTTTTGATTTTTCTCAAATTAGTGCAGATACTATTTAACTGCTTTTTTTTCTTTTAGAAAAGTGTGGATCAAAGGCATTTGTACATGTGTCTGTTTTAATCAATGAAGCTAATATAAAAAAAAGTACTGTATGCTTAGTAATCCCCTGATAGACATAGAATAGTATACCATGTAAAGATGAAAATGGTCCATAGCGTACATATTTTGTTACTGAAAGTCAGTTTGGTCTAGTGATTAAGGCCACCACCAGGCTAGAAAGCGGGAGACCATGAGTTCAAGCCATTCCTTAGCTATGAAAGCCAGTTGGGTGATTTTGGGCCAGTCATCTCTCTCAGCCCAATCCACCTCACAGGGTTGTTACTGTGTGGAAAATAGGAGGAGGAAGGCATCTTGGATATGCTTGCCATGAAAAATAATAAAGGCAAAACATGCATATGCATATACATATACATCTCACAGGCAGTTGTGTTTATTTTTTCCGAAGTTATTGAGAAGGTGCTGCAAATGGCTGTTTGTTGGTAACACTAAATGTTCATACTCATATCAATGGTATGTTTGGGGAGAAAATAAATATGCTATGATTACTGTAATTATTCGGCTTCTAACCTGTTCTGTGAATGACATTTGTTATATATTTACAATATATGTGTTTCCAAAGACAAAAAGCGGAAATGGGATAGAGTAGAGAAAACAGATTTTAACAATTCATTTGCAAGGTACTATGATGTGTCACTTGGGAAATCATCAGAATAGAGTAATCAATATCATTTGAGGACAAATTCTGCTGTTGAAAAAGTAATTATTCTGAAGACTAGAAACTGCCATTTATTTACTGAGATTAAATGTTTTTCATAAGTCTGATAGATGGAACCTAAGAGACCTGTTTTTGTTTGACATTTTAATTCATGCTAATTCATGAATACATAGCACACCATCACTCTCTCTTTTCCTTTCTCCTTCAAGATTTGGTTTGAATGCCTTTTACATTAATCTGACCTGCCCATGTAAAGAATAGACTCTGGGAGAAATGCTGAAAATCACTCGGCTTCCTCTTTCCATGGAAAACTGAACGGAATGTGGTGTTAGATCTGTGAAAGAAGGCCCATAGAATTTATCTGCAGTGATGAGTTCTGAAGAGAAAGGAACTTCTCCTGCTCACAGAACCTCCACACCATCACATAAGGCTGACTCCTCTTCATCATATTCCCAGTGGGACACTAGGCAGGTAAGTGAAAGAGGGTTCTTTTAATTATGGATATAGAAATCCTGCAAGTTAGTTGGGGCGTTCTTTATTTACTTCACCTTTTAAAGATAAAAGTGAGTCAGTGGATAAAATTATGTTCCAGTAAAGATAGCTGCAATTAATAATGGCAAAATCCTTTGTGAGTTCTCTAGTTCTTTGTTTTCTGGTACCATTTTATCCTACATTATTCTAGTGTATCCACTCATGCTGGATTATTATACAGCCGCCTAATCCCTTCTATTGCTATCTTGAGACCTTATCCTCGAAGCTTCAGTCTCTCTGATTCTTCCACCTACCCTGTTGAAACATGTTCAGTTCTATTGTTAGGGTTTTTTTTTATTCCACCTCTGACAATATTGAGTTATTTTCAACCCTCCTTCAGATGCTCCGCTGCCAATCCCTGATTCCGTATGATGAAATAGTACTGGTAGGATCAATCCTTTGCTTTTTCTTTGTTTGGAATACTGGTGGTAATGGCTAGCAGTATATCAAAGTGAAATATTGGTCTTGTAATGCCTGACATTTTACTTCTCAAGAATGCCTCTCCCAAGACTTCCCACAAGGGACCCATTGCTATTCTGAGGAAATTTTCCTGTCAGAGCTGCCTTGAGAGCTGTTAGCTTTTCTATAAGGAAGAGATCATAAATGGTTATATCATTCTTTGTAGAATATATCTTTGTGAGTTGAGCCAGAACTTACAGACGTAATTTGGAATTGGATATTAATTATTAATTCCAAATCTAAACTTATGTTTTAGATGAAAGATAATTATATTCTATATGCAGTATTACTGTTTAAAATAATTCTAAAAATGTGATTTAAGGCATTACTAATTACTCTTTTGCCTGGTTTTCAATAGTGTCATTACCCACACCCAAAAAAAAAACAGTTTCTGTTTTTACATAAGGGCTCAGCAGTGGCAATTCCAAATGAGATCCATGATTCACAAACAAGCAGTTTCAAATTGTTTTATTACCCCCAGGTTATGTCAAAATTAGTCCCTCGTAATTACTTCCAGTTTAAGAAAGGAATGCATTACAAAGATGCCGAATTGATAGTATTGTATTCCAGTAATCATTCGTCATCTGTTAATTTAGTCTTTTATTTCTTGAACTTAATTTGATCATTTTAAATTCTGTCATTAGAAAAATTTCTGTCTCCCACAAAACATTAGTCACACTTGCTATTCAGTTGTTTTCATGATGCATCTATTTTGCTATAGATGTTGTCTCTATTATTCTTACTAAATGACTGAGGTAGTTAGAATAAAATGTAAATAACTTAACTACATTAAAATAATATAAAAAATAAAAATAAAAGCATTAAAACATTTAAGACAACTAAACATTATTAAAAGCCAATAAGAAAAAATGGATCTTTAAAGCTGGGCCTAAGTGATTAAAGCTTTAAAGTACTGATAACCAGTACTTGTTTCTCTCCAAAAATACAAGTAAAAAGTTCAACTGCTTAGAAAAAGGTATAAAATTCTCTTTTATTAACCCCAGACTCTATTCTGGTTGCTGCATTTTGACTCTGCAATTCCTAAACTATGTATAAAGTAGAGCATATTACTGTAATCTGATCTGGAAGTTATGAACCGGTACAATGTTTTGATGTCATTTGCTGTCATTGTAGTATACAGCTAGTGAAAGTGTTCTTGGCCATAGTTTCATTTTATACTACCCAGATGAGACCAGCAAATCCAAGAATATCCTCAAACCTTACATAGGCAATGTAGCTCCATCCAAACATAAGAAACATCAAATTCTCCAAATCATAGCATACCGTATCAGAATGAACACCTAGCTTGGATTGTTTTCATTTTATTATCTCTTGTCAAGCTCATTACTGTTTAATCTCCCTCCCTCCCTCCCTCTCTCTCTCTCTCTCTCTCTCTCTCTCTCTCTCTCTCTCTCTCACACACACACACACACACACACACACACATACATACACATAGATAGATAGATAGATAGATAGATAGATAGATAGATAGATAGATAGATACAGACATACAGACATATATATACATACATAGATGAGGGGAGTATTATTGTCTTAAAGACTCCAAAAAATAGAGTTATATATTGTAGCATATTGACAAATATTCCTGGATCAATAATATAAATAAGCCAGTTGGGCTGTGCCCAGTGGTGCCATGCAACAGGCAGAAGCTGATTAACCGGTATAATTCTAGAATCATACAGATGGAAGAGATCAAATAATTTATCAAGCCCAATTTATTCTCTTTGCAAAAGTCCAAATTAAAGTGTCACCAGTAGACTGCTCTCAACCTTCCCCTAGATAACCACAAACTTTCTGTAAATTTCTTTTGACAAATTTTGTATTTGTGTAATTGTTTCTTCAAGAGGTTTTAACTGAGCATGATTTCCTTATGCAAATATCAAGCACCCAAAGAAGAGTCTTTCAATATTCTGCTCTTTTAATTTTCTGTAAATTATGTTTTGATAAGGAACAGTTGAGTTACCTTAAAAGAAAGCACTTTTAACGGAACATTGCAAGACAGATATTCAAATCTTTGTACTTTCAAACACATATATCAAAAATAAATTTATTCTGCTTTTTAGTACTTGACAGATTTTATTCAACTCAACTCAAGGCAGGATCAAACTCATGTTTATCTTAAAGCATAGAAAGAGTTTGATTTACTTTGACCTAATTAATTTTCACATTGTTATAGTGTATACAGTGAATGTGCTCAGATATTTCATCAAGTTTTTTCCTGAAATATCCATCTCTGAAGTCTAATGGACCTGCTCTACTATGGGTGGCATTTGCTGTCATAATTATCGCATCTGGGAGCAAAAATCCAGATAACTACTGGATGTGGGAAAGAATCAGATTTTTCTGTATATCTTGGTGTGAATTTCTGTAGCCCGATTATAATATTCCTACACGGGAATCCATTCTTGTCTCACACATGTTCGCTTTATATAAGAAGAGTATGTACATAATCTCCTGTTGTACTTTAGACAAGACAGCTGTGGACATAAGCCATTTTATATTAACTCAATGTAATTTTGGAAATTTTAGGGAAAAAAAGTTAATTATAGTACCTTAAGTTGGCAGAAAAAGACTGTTGAATGTTAAGATGCTGACTGAAATAACAGTCAGTACTAAACTTTGAAAATACTTTGTCTATTCTGTTTATTAGAATAAATGTATATTTTGTTTTTGTTTCCATTCCCTCAAAGTGTCTTACTTATGTATGAGAACTAAGTATTTTCTATCACAAAAATGTACTCCAGTCTTTTCTTTGTGTTTTAGAGTGGCCATGTGTTAGAGCGCAATGCTTCTGTTGGAAGCACAGACTTGATTATTGGGAAGCAGTTGTTAGAAAATGAGCCAGTCGCTGTATCTAAAGTAAGTAAAGTCTTGGTCCCTGCATAAGTAGATGGTTGGAGAATGTATTTAATAATTGGAGGTATTCAATAAGACTTATGTAAATCATTTGACTGCAGCAATACTATAAGCCAAGTGCCACTCCTCAAAGCACTGAAGTGCTTCCATTAAAGTCTGCTTTGAGGACTCTTCTAGATAATCTTCATTTCTACAAAAATAGTGATCCTGGTATTAATGATAAATGAGAATGATTCAGATTATGCTTAAAGAATACAAGCATTTTAAAAAATATATTAAAAGAATTTGAAAGTATATTTTCTGGATTGCATTTCATGCATATAAATAATTTATAAACTATTTTTTTGAAAAAAAAATCAATTAAAGGACTTTTATTTGAAGTGGATCTTGCATGTGCCTTCTGTGGCCACTTTAATTATATCAATTCACTCTAAGGAATCTAATACAGGTAGTCCCTGACTTTCAACAGTTCATTTAGTGACTGTTCAAAGTTACAATGGCTTTGAAAAAAATGATTATGTAATTAAAATATGGACTCTTGGGCAACTGGGTCATATTTATGACGGTGGCAGTGTCCTGGGATCATGTGATCACCTTTTGTAACCTTCTGACAAGAAAAGTCAATAGAGAAGCCAGATTCACTTAACAACTGTGTTACTAACGTGTAACAACTGTAGTAATTCATTTTGCAATTGTTGCAAGAAAAGTCATAAAATGGGGCAAAACTCACCTAACTGCCTTGCTTAACAAATGAAATTTTGGGCCCAATTTGCGGTCATAATTCGAGGGCTACTTTTATCTTTTTCATCCTCCCCATCTTCCCCACCTTGAATCATCATTGCTGGGTTTCATAACTGTAGAGGTCTAACAGAGGTTGCTCAGCCCTATACTGAAAGTGTGAATCTTTGGAGAAAACTATAAAGATAAAATATCCTACAGCTTTTTGAAATATGTGTTTCTCATCTGCATTACGAGGAAGAAAGATTGGATTAAGAAACAGCTTTTTAAAATTAAAAGTTATTCTAGTTAATTGAAAATAAATAAATAAAAATGTCTGTAAATGCTGCATATAATGAAAACACAATACATCTGCTTTCATAAATTCTGGCACTAGAAAAAAAAACGAATGACTACTATCAATGCATTTTCTTCCTGGCAAAAGAACAAAGGCAAATCATATGAAACTAAGCAAACTACAAGAAGCATATAGTTGCCCTTGAATTACACTGGTAATTGGTGCCTGATTGTTAAACAGGTCATTAAGCATGACATCATGTGACCACATTCCTTAGTGACCACAATCATGACAGTCCCTGTTGCTGTCATTAACATAATCTAATCATTAAGTGAGAACCCTGATTGGAACCATTTCTAGCTTCATCCTTTCCAGCTCAGATCCTTGGTGAGTTAATTGATTGCTTCAGTTGCTTGGAAGTTACAGTGGCACTGAAAAAAGTGACTTATGACTGTTTTTCATACTTATGTCCTTGCAGCATCCCTATGGTCATGTGATCAAAATTCAGACACTTGGCAACTGACTCATATTTATAATGATTGCAGTGTCATATGATCAAAGTCAGTGGGGAAGCCCAATTCACTTAACAGTTGTGTTACTAATTTAACAACTGGTGATTCACTTAACATATGGGGCAAGAAAGGTTGTAATATGGGACAAAACTCACTTAACAAATGCCTCACTTAACATAAATTTTGGGCTCAGTTGTGGTTGTGAGTTGAAGACTACCTGCATGAGATTTTGAGAATAATTTTGTATATAAATCAGGGGTGAAATCTAAAATTTTTCCCTACCGGTTCTGTGGGCGTGGCTTGGTGGGGGGGTGTCCTGTGACTGAGTGGGCATGGCCAATTCGATGTCACTCACAGCCACGGTAGGAAAACTTTTTAAATTTCTTTCTCCTGTGGCTCCGCCCACCCGCCCCATTCCTCAGACTCCTACTGCTCACCTTTCTCCCGCAGCTGGCTGTCAGGGAAGGCAAGCACCCGAAAGGTACCGGAGTTGCTCACTCTCCTTCTTGAATGAGCCGCTCTGGTCCACGCACCGGCTGCGCAAGTGCACAGTTTATTTAATTCAGCGGCAGGTTGGATGTGCGCTTGCGCAGCCAGTGCGTGGACCAGAGCGGCTCATTCAAGAAGGAGAGTGAACAACTCTGGTACCTTTTGGGCATTTGCCTTCCCTGACAGCCAGCCGTGGGAGAAAGATGAGCAGTAGGAGTCCGGGGAATGCACCATTCCTCAACTCCGGCCTTGCCGCAGAGCCGCTGCCTGCTCGCCCTTCACCAAACGCCTCCGCCCACCTGCCCCATTCCCCGGAGTTGGGGAATGCACCATTCCCAGACTCCTACTGCTCACCTTTCTCCTGCGGCTGGCTGTCAGGGAAGGCAAGCGCCTGAAAGGTAGCGGAGTCGCTCACTCTCTTCCTTGAATGAGCCGCTCTGGTCCATGCGCTGGCTGCGCAAGCGCACACCCAACCTGCTGCTGAATTAAATAAACGATGTGCGCTTGTGCAGCCGGTGCATGGACCAGAGCGGCTCATTCAAGAAGGAGAGTGAGTGACTCCGCTACCTTTTGGGCGCTTGCCTTCCCTGACAGCCAGCTGCGGGAGAAAGGTGAGCAGTAGGAGTCCGGGAATGGTGCATTCCCCGAGTCTGGGGAATAGGGCGGGTGGGCAGGTGGGCGGAGCCTCCAGCTGCCATTGCTACCAGTTCTCCGAACCACCGGCCATCATCGCTACCTACTCGCCCGAGCCGGTCTGAACTGGGAGCATTTCACCCCTGATATAAATATTATAAGGTACTGTATATAATGAAAAACCTTTTACTGAAGGCTGAATTCAGCATAACACAATCCTTTAATGTATCCCTGTACTACATCAGTAATGTATAGAAGTGCTGTTTACAAGTCTCTGTTCTATTATAAAAACTTAAGGGATTGAACATGATGAGTAGCGTGATTTTGATAGTTATTGCTAGGCAGAATGCTTAAAATCAGCCCTCGTCATTTGTTTCCAATCAAAGAACTTGGTTACAATTTAAAATACTGCTCCTAGAATTATTGTGTCTTGATGTACCCAGAAGTTATGCTAGGTACATCTTTTGCAAATGGATGACATCTTTGCTTGCTACAACTTCAGATATGTACATACAAGCCAGGTTTCTTCCAAACATTTTTTGGAAAAGAACTAAGCCCAAAAAGAACTAAGGAGATTTTAGCCACAATTAATTATGAATGGAATGAGATGCTGCCAAAACTGGTACCTCATAGGGGTATATAGTTTAACCTTAGAATTCCCGCAGTAATTTCCTTAGCATATACTTCTGGAACGTTCTTGTTCTTAGTGTAGTTTACGTAATATCCAGTTTCTTATTTATTTGCTAACTAAAGTCAGTCTTATTGAATTCAGTGGGATAGATTTTATGTAAACGTACACTGGGTTGCCAAAACAGCTTGAATAATAGGCACCACAAAACTGAAATTTTGATCTGTTTGGTTCTGTTCCCTCCTCTTCGCCCCCTTTTCCTCAGGAACCAGACAGCTGGGAAATTATAGAAGGCTTGAAAATTGGCCAGACTAATGTCCAGAAGCCAGACAAACATGAAGGATTCATGCTGAAGAAAAGGAAATGGCCTTTAAAAGGCTGGCACAAGGTAAAATATGTGTAAAACATGTTAGGTGCCGTTATTTTCAATTATTACACAAAATTCATCATGAACTGTAGCAAATTGAACTCTGTTCAGAAACTGACTAACAGTCGTTGAACCATGTCTACCTCTTAAGTCCCTGACCTTGAATTGAATGGTAGAATCTGAAGGAGGCTTTCACTTTCTTTCTTTGTTTTGCACTCATGTAATACGTTGAATTCTATCAGCATTCAAGGGAACATGATTAATAAACCTTCCTCAGTTCTTTGTAGGGCTAGAAACAATCAGTTATCACGTGATCATATGCCCTTTACAGAAATTTAACTGCGTCAGCATGTATATGTCTTACTCAGTTATAGACATACACAGAGACAGAGGAAAAGCAAGAGAGAAAATGGACTGTGAAATATAAATTGTACTCTCTTACGAAGATATATGTGATTCAGAGTAAAATATATTTCTGGTATGGAATAGAAAATACCAAATCCACTGGTTAAATTGACATATTTGATTGGAGAAAAAAAACAGTATCTAGTGTAGACTTGTGGACTTATGGTTTATGGTTTGGATGATTAGAAAGGATATATAGACGACAGAAAGAAGAGAGTAATGGTTTAATCTTAGAGAGAGAGGTTAAAATATAATTGTACTTAACACCTGCTGAGAAAAGGATTGGAAGTCACTTCTTTATCTTATTTTTTTCTTTTTTCTACTTTCCTTTTTTTCTTTACCACCTTCTTACTTTTTTTTGTACTTTTAGCTTTTTCGTTTGTCTCTTTTCTTTCTTTATTGTTTTCTTTTAGTTTGTATTAGTTCTTACTATTCTTCTTAAAACTCAATAACATCTATCTGTCTGTCTGATCGAATATTGGTTTGATTATTGTAAAAAGTAATTGTTCAGATTCCATTGCAATCAGTTATTGAATGAAGTGATAATACAGAAATCCTTGAGTATGATGTATGAAACTGGGTAAATTGTAGGTGTTTAAGAAAGTATCAGTTTCTCTGAGATTGGAGAAGGATTTGACAGGAATGGTTCTTATAAAAAGTGTATCAATTCAATATGAAGCCTTTGTGTTTTTTAATTCTGATCCCAATGCAAAGACTTGCAGGAAATCAGGTTCTCTTCATTTAAAGGGTTCTACCAAGCAAAGTTTCTTAAGACCCTAGCCTTCAGAAACCTAATTCTAGTCAAGCTTTCAGATGCAGTAATTCAGTAGGGTTATTGAAATTGCCCCATGCATGCTTTGATTCAATTCTGTCAAATAAAACAGAGTCACTTTCAGAAATTCAGACAGGCCCCTTATCGGTACAAGCCGCAGAATCTTGCTGCTTTTGTCAGAATGATGAAAGCAGTATTGCATCTTAAGCTCTGCTTTCTTTTCTTTCTTTCTTTCTTTCTTTTTTTTTTTGAGATATTCTTATATTACAATGCACATAGACTGGGGCAGGGTTTGCATCAAATGCTGCAGTGCTGCTTGTGTCAGTCTGATTCTGTCATGGTCTGTTGAAATGACCTTGGGAAGCAAGAGAAAGAGCCGCATACTGGATAATGTCAAAGTATCTCGGAAAAAGAGGAGGAAAAAGAGTGTAGGAAGCATCTCAGAAGGCACCCTTCCTAGTTTTCTACAAAGAAAAAGTAAAATGATGTGAGAGGTGCTTTCAGGCTTGCAAGATTTTATTTCTATAACCTTACAGTAAAGGTAATGTTAGCATTGTTTTGTGCTTCTTGTCTAGACTAGTTTGAGGAGCCAATAGATCCTTACTTTCTCTGCTCTGGGGACATAAGTGCTTCTTATTCAATAGGACTGCATAGGTCCTGTTCTTACCCATTCTGAAAATACTTTGTTCCCATATGACCTGTGAGCTGTTTATTAAAAAAAAAAGTGATGGGTTGTATTGCCATATACCATAACTCAATTCATAAAGCAACTTTAATGATTTAGCTTTGGGATTGATTGATTATGTTCCATCAAGCTGGTGTGGACCAACCACATAGCTATGAAAATCTGTCCCTATCCTGGCTCTTCATTTTTTGTAATGATGTTTATTGCTGCATGCAGTATACTAATGTCTTCATTAATAGTTTTATATAGTCTCCATTGCATTGATCGCCTACATTTTTTTTTCTGCAGCGCTTTTTTGTTCTGGACAATGGAATGTTGAAATATTCAAAGTCACCAATTGATGTAAGTAATCCTGAGGCTTTTTAAAAAGTGAATGTTACATATTATTTGGTTGCTTAGTTCCAGTAGTGATGCAGACATTCCTGTACTGCAGAGAAAAGGTATAAATCCTGCCATTCAGTTCCGCCACACACCCCTTCTCCTTTTATCGCAAACATTCTGGATTTTTCAGTTTTATAAATTGTCAGATTTTATTTGTGGCAATTAGACAATTTTTAACCTGCTGAGTTGTTAGTGTCTCTGGGCTGAATTGTTTTCCAGCAGTTATTTCATCACCTAGAGACGAAATCTCATTCCTGTGGTTTCTCCCTACATCAAGGAAGAAAGCACACCCCAACTAAGATTGACAGGGCAAACTCCTGTTTATAACCAGCCAGTAAATTTCACCCTCTGGCTCTTAAATTATTGAGATTTAAAACAGAAAGCACACCAGCTTCTTGCGTTAATACTACTACTTTGTAACTTTACTTTGGTCAGATCAGTGTTCTGCCTTTTGCAATATTATTTGATTGATATCATCAGTGTACCTATTATGCAGCACCTGTGTCCTTGTAGGTCAAGTGCCTTAGAAACACTCTATGTGCCATTTGCTGCTCAGTGGACTACAAAATACATCAAACCCTCAATTTCACAGAACAATAGAGGGGAAGGGATGATTGTTAGATCTGAATATCCATTAAATGGCAAAGGGGATGCATAAAACAGTAAATGAATTTTCTCCATTGCTTTCATGAACCAATTTTTAATGAAGATTGGTAAATCAAGGGTTTACCATACTAATAAGTAGCGGTTAGAGATTTTAAATTGTAACTTTGTTTTATTTTAATTATAAGGTGATTGTAGACCATAATAAAATAATTATTTTTACCATAATAATACAAGTCAGTAATTATATAAACATTGGAAAAATTGTAGCCTAGAAAAACATTAAAATAATAAATAATTATTGCTGAAACTTCATAATCTAGCAATTTAAATAAACAGCAGTATAAAACAAACAAGGCCTACAGTATTGTAGATGAATTTAGTTTTTGTTGCATCTTTAGACCTTCATACATTACCTATATATCTATATCTATATCTATATCTATATCTATATCTATATCTATATCTATATCTATATATTAGAATTAAGTACATTTTGTTACTTATTTTATAAAACAAGAGTTTCAGCACAAAATGCTCATAAAACACAAAAGCGATCTTAAATTATAATTAATTTTCCCTTTGTGTATAATCGCGGGAAGGGAATATTGGTTTAGAACATGTCAATATTTTGTTCAGAGGTGGAGTTAACTATTTAGGTAACATTATTTTCAGTTATTTCTGAAATATGTGTACAATGGATGACAAATAGAAGTTACTATGCTTATTTATGTAGTTTGCGCCTTCGGGCCTATTTTGGAATTTATACAGGTACAAATTTTCATGAGGGCAGAAACTCTCTATTATTATTTATCAGTATAAATTGATCTTTACAGATGTAGCATTTGCATACGAATGATGTATCTTGCCAGAGTTATATTAGCCATTTTTTATCATCATAGCTTTTACTATTACATAGGTGAGCCAGTGTTAATCTGAATTTATTTATTTAGCAGTGAAAGTAGCTGTCATAGAAATGTCACTTAAATTACATGTGTAATTTTTGCGTATATGTAGATTATCTCAATTGTAGCCACAGGCTTGTTTTTCATTCTCATATTTAAACATCTGTCATTTGCTTGGTTTTGTTCTTAAAATAGTTTTATACATAATTATTCCACATCTTTTATTTACTCAGCCTGTGAAATGTTGATATTTATGTGTGGGGAAAAAAGCAGTGCGCTTCTTACATAATAATCCCGTCCTGATAAGCAGCATGTGATAATGTCTTCCCAACTTTTTCTTATTTTTGCTATTTTATGTATCCTTGCATTATATCCCAGAAAGCTTTACATCTGTCCGTTCATTCTAAAGACCAATAACTTACCAGTTTTGCCTTTTATTTCTTAATGTCCATATGTTTACTCTTCTTTTTTTTTCAGACTCAGAAAGGGAAGGTTCATGGGAGCATAGATGTGGGATTATCGGTTATGTCAATTAAAAAGAAAGCACGTAGGATAGATCTTGACACTGAGGAGCATATCTATCATTTAAAAGTAAGGAATATTTCTACTAATTTTTATTTTCAAGTTTTGCTGTAAAAGGAAGATCAAATACTATTATTGGATTCCTTACTCACGCTGATCTTTTAATTAGGTAAAATCCCAGGATTCATTTGATGCTTGGGTGTCCAAGTTGCGCCATCATAGATTATATCGTCAGAATGAGATTGTACGATCGCCACGGGATGCCAGTTTCCACATATTCCCTTCAACTTCCACCACTGAATCTTCACCAGCTACTAATGCCACAGTGCTGGAAACTAAGGTATAATCTTTTTTGATCAGGAAGAATACCATCCTTCAGTTCATACATAGTTGTTTTATAATATACAACATTGCTATCCACTCATTTTCTTCCATTATGGATGCAAATGAAAATGGATGCCGTTATATATGAGTAACACTAACACTGAAAAGAAGAACACACTCAACAAAGGAATCTACATTGTATAGGTAGTCCTCGACTTACAACAGTTCACTTAATGACCATTTCCCATGGTCATGAGATTTACATTCTGATGCTTGACAACTGACTCACATTTATGACGGTTGCAGTGTCCCAGGGTCATGTGATCACCTTTTGCAACCTTCTAACAAGCAAAGTCAATAAGAAAACCAGGTTCACTTAACAACAGTATTACTAATTTGACAACTGTAATGACTCACTTAACGAAAGTCGTAAAGGGGGGCAAAACTCATGTAACAAATTCCTCACTTAGCAACATAAATTTTGGGCTGAATTGTGGTCGTAAATTGAGGTCTACCTGTACCACATTTACTGAAATACTTATTAAGTTTAATTTAGACTAGAATGTCAGACATATACAAGCTTCAAGTTTTAAAGAAGAGAATAACAATTATCACTTTATTTTTATCACAGGCAGTTTTTCTCCCAGAATTCTCACAGGTATATGCATATATGTGGCTATATCTTTCTTTAGGTCTCACAGAATAATTTCCCCTGGCAACCGTCTATCCCTTGCAGTAGCAGTCTACCTGAAACATGTACTACTGGCCAAAGTAAAGTAGTTGCTTGGTTGCAAGAATCAGAGGAGATGGACAAGTGTGCAGAAGGTCAGTACCTCCTTCCTTTAATCTTCACTGCTACTGATAGAGCTACATGCAGAATAGAGCTTGAAGCTATGATGGAAATGTATTTATTGTATGTTATGCAGCAAAAAAATATAGGAATTCTCCCTTGGCTGTACCTAAAATGAAGCCCCCTCTTTTTAATTAAATGCCATTTTTCCAAGAACCATCAACATTCAGATTTTCGAGACTAATCAAAAATCTTTCCTAATGTTAGTATATTTTATAGTTAAAAGTGCTCAACTTCTACTTACAAATATTTCCTATGTAATATGTATATCTGTAATACAGAGCTGAAAATTCTGTAGTTTCTATATATTATAGGTAATAATAACATATTTTATACTTTCTACTTCAATGTATCCTTTAAATTTTTTAAAATAGTTATCATTTAACTCAGAAATAATAATTGTAAGGATTAAAGATAAGCCAAAATGAATTTTAGGATGTTCCCACCATTTGCCTTGAATTACAGTTTAATAAGATAGAAGAATCAAAGAATAAAAACCTTCCCAAAACTCTGAGTGTTTCCAGGCAGTTTTTTCAATGGGTCTTTCCACTAGGCTAGCACATAAATTGTTCTGTTCTGCATATGGAATAATTTGCCCTCATGATATCCACCAGTCTGCGAAGTTAATTCTGAGAAGATTTGGGGACATGCAGGAAGAAATTTTAACAGCAGTGTGGAATAGAGAAGGAAGTCCAAAATCTGTTAGCATAATGTGGCATGAACTTTATGGATTTTACTGTGTGATCATCTTCTTTCCTTTATGGAATGTTAGTGGGGAATGGGAGTTTCAGATGTTGTCATTTCAGAAAATTATCTTGTGTTTCTCTAGAAAATAAAATCTTAAAGTAAGTTTTTGTTGTTCTAAATCTGTTTTTTTTTTTGTCAGATCTTGCACATTGTCAATCAAATCTTGTAAAACTCAGTAAAATTCTTCAGAACTTAGAAATACTTCAGAGAACTCAGTCAGCACCTAGTTTCACAGATATGCAGGTAAATAAAATTGTTTTTAAAAATTATTAAAATAATGTTCGCTTATACTATTTTGCATTTGAAATATTCTGTATGAACATTCTCTGCTAACAGCCATATCATTCTCAGTATATGAACTTCTAGTATGACACAAGGTGATGCAGAATTATTCATTATTACAGTCAGGTTCTCTAAAGAGCGTCAACTGAAATAATTTTTAAACCTAAATTGCATATTTTGTTCTAAATTTAATGTTCAGTTGCCCTTTTGTTCTTTGTTCTTCGTGTTAAGAACTGTTCTGAAAAGAGAAATGGAATTATCCTAGTTAGCCAATTTTAGAAAGAATTCTTTATCGTAAATGGTTGAAGAATTGTCCTGCAATTGTTATTTTTGAAACTGTCTTTAATGGCATGTTTGCTTTATCTGTACCATAATGTATAGATTAGCACTTTGCTTATGTTTGGCAGTCAACTAATGCTCGATGTTTGTTACTAACTTTTGCAGTATTGTCCGTGTCAGCTTTGTCAGCTTTAACCCAATGCTTTACTACTTTAATTATTTTATAACATAGGCTAACAGTGTAGATAAGAAAGACAAGCGTGTCACCAGAAGATGGAGAACAAAAAGTGTGAGCAAAGATGCTAAAATACAGCTTCAGGTACTGAGTTCACTGTTTTAACTATGGTTTGGTTAAGTATTTGTTAAAAATAATAAGACATAAAATTAACTTGAATTTGAATTACTGGATATTTAATTGTTGATATATTTTTTAAAATTGAAAATTAAGGTCTGCTGCTCAAATTATTTTTGTAATTATTTGTCCTTTCTTAGAACTGCCAGTCCTCATTGCAGAAATCCAAAGGACCACTGGAAAGTAGCAGATAACTATAAAACTTTATTTCCATCTAGTGCAGGGGTGTCAAAGTTGTGTCATCATCACGTGATGTATCACAACTTTTCCTCTTCGCTAAACTGGGGGTGGATGTGGCCAGCGCGTGATGAATCCAGGCCGCGGGCCACAACTTTGACACCCCTGATCTAGCGGTTCTTTGGATTTTACAGTCTTGATCTGGTAACCATATCATTTCTCCTCTAAGCATAAAGACACTATGATAAGTTACATGTTGAATATATGTGTCTATTTTGTGTGTGAACCAGTGGTGAAATATGAACCGGTTTGCTACCGGTCTGCTGGCTGTGCATGTGCGCCAAGTGCATGCATGCGCAGTTCACATCAAATGCATGCTGCACACGCATGCACACTACACACCAAAAAGAGGCTTGGGAAGGTAAGTAGAATAGCGAGGGGGGGGAAATCAGCTGTGGCATGCGATCTTGGGAACCTTTTTAAAAACCTTTTTAAAGCATTTTTTACTACCGGTTCAGGTGAATAGGTAGTAAAAAATGCTTTAAAAAAGTAAAAAAAAGGTTTCAACAATCACAGCTGTGCTGCGCGATCATCTGAGCCATTTTTTTTTACTTTTTCAAAGCATTTTTTACTACCTATTTGCCTGAACTAGTAGTAAAAAAATGCTTAAAAAGTTAAAAAAAAAAAAAGCTCAGCTGATTGCCAGAATTTTTTTTTTTTTACTTTTTTTTACTACCGGTTCGGTGAATCTGTAGCATTTTTTACTACCGGTTCGGCTGAACCAGCCTGAACCGGTAACATTTCACTCCTGGTGTGAACATATTTTGGGAAATCACATTTAATCGCCATACTTACAGAGCAGTTACACACAGCAGCAGTGTGCAAGGTTTATGTACTCAAAAGCGATATTGTATCAGAAACCATCCTTGTATAGATGCTCAAAGGTTTGTTTTCCTAGATGCCTTAATGTGTGTGTGTGTGTGGGGGGGGAATTCAACAAGTAGTGAAAAGACAATTATATATACATATGAGATGGGGTATGTGTAATCTTCAAATGAACAATTTCAAAGATGGAGATCATTTTTTTCCAGCAACTATACAAACATGAGGTTTTGCAGGATACCAGTAGGTCCACTGCTCATTGAAGCCCCACAAAATCAGGACTTGGATGCTGGATTTAATGAAATAGAAACAGCATTAAATCTATTGAAAAATGGTAAAACGGCTGGAATGAATGGAATTAGAGCCAAGATATTCAAAGTTGGTAGAGATAATGTAATTCAATGACTACATTCACTGTTTCCCATTATTTGGCAGTCAGAGGAGGTTTTCGTTGCATGGAAATGAGCGATTAAAATCGCTGCTTTGGAAAATGGCAATAGTTGCAAATGCGAAAGCCACTGAGACTTAGGACTTTTACCAGTCATTGGGAAGATCTTCATGAGAATCATTGACTGACTTTCCAAAAACAGTGGGAATAGACAACTGGAGATCAAACCAAAGAAGACTATTACTTTTATGTGTTTATGAAATGTAAACCATAGTTTATATTTCATAAACACATAAGCCATAGTGCAGAAAGAACATGGTGAAACAGACTGTCTCAAGATTGGCAAAGGAATAAATCAAGACTATGCACTTTTCCATTATTTATTCAATCTGTATGCTGACTATATAATAAGGGTGGCTGGATTGAAGTATGTCATGATTTTAAAATTGGAGGAGAAACATGAACAGCCTATGCTATGTTGTTGATACTACCTTGATAGCAAAAATGGCAATATGGCAAAATAGAATCTACTATTTATGGAAGAATTCACTTTAACAACTTCATAAACATTTCTTTTATGAGTGAAGTGGGATATCTTCACATTTTTTAAAATGGCATTACTTTCACAAAGAGACTATTGCAAGCTTGAAAATAAGTGGTTTCTGCTTAGAGCAATAATATAGGTATAATGATAACTGCTTATAAGTGTACAGGACATATTGATATTTTTTTTTTCTTCCTTGAAAAAAAAAAGAAATCATGACTTCCATTGTATTCTTTCTGAAGTTAGAAGAGAGAACGTGTGTTCTATCTAAACACTATCTTTGTGTTTGTGGTATGCTTTGCATGAAGTGTTTATATAGCAGTGGTTTTCTTATATATCTCAATTAATGTTTTGTGTAAGGAATACTAAATTTAGATTGTTTTACTTCTCATGATCTTGTTGATGCAGTCTAGGACTGCATTGGCTTTTTGGGCAGCTGTAGCACACCGCCAGCGCATATTTACGTAATGGTTTGCTAGGACACCCAGATCCTTCTCAACAGTTTACTACTATTGGGCCAGATATTGGTGGCGGCGTGGTGACATCGTGGTTAGAATGCAGTATTGCAGGCTACTTCTGCTGACTGCCGGCTGCCAGCAGTTTGGCAGTTCGCTTCTCACCAGCTCAAGGTTGATTCAACCTTCCATCCTGAGGTCGGTAAAATGAGGACCCAGATTGTTGGGGGTAATATGCTAATTCTGTAAACTGCTTAGAGAGGGCTGTAAAGTCTTAAGTGCTATTGCTGTTGCTATTACCTATTCTATAGCTGTATATTTGGTTTTCTTGCCTAAGTGCAGGACTTCAGTGATGGAGCTGTTGTTTTTATAGCAGAAATTTCAAAGGGATTTTCCTAAAATTATTCCATGCTTTCAAAAATTCTGCTTAGATTGCTTTGTGACTTCTTTATTTTAATTTTCCCATATAGAAGGTATAATTCAGAGACCTATAGAATTTGCACATTTTGGAATTAATGTAATGTTTTTGAAATTACGTGGAAAGATTTTAGAATAACAGTCAACAGTCTGACGGATTGTTTTTCTATCAAGTCACCAACATTAAATAACAAAAAAAAAAAAATTGCAGTATTTATTTTTGTATTTTTATGTAAATTGATATTTTAGTGATATATATATATATAGGATTAACGAGGATTGGTCTGAAAACCTGGATCCAAATTTTAATTTCACTGTTTCTATTTCTAATGTAGAGGGATGCTCTGTATAATTACGGCAGAGTACCCTCCCCTTAGTGTGACTAAGGGGCCCCATGTCAAACTATAGATCACATCGTAACTGCCTGTAAACAGAGAACATAAACCAGCCCAGTATCTGATTTTTTAAAATATAAATGATGCTGCGCTTCAATAGTTACATTACCTAGATATTGGTATTTGAACATAGATCTTTTAACATTTATATTTTATTGGGTTTTGCTAATCTAGATAAAATGTTAATATATATTGCTATTTCCATGTATGATAAGCCATGTGCTAAAAAATAAATACATTTGTAGTATGTTAATTTTGCAAGACTGTTCTGATTTAATAATAATAATTTATTGACGGGGGGGTGCATTGGCTTAGTGGTTAAAGACTCTGAGCTGGTCAGCTGGAAAAGCTGACAGCCAGGGCTTAAGACCCCAGTGCTGTAGAACAGGGTTGAGCGCCTGTCCTTGGCCCAGTTCCTGCTGATCTAGCAATTCGAAAGCATGCAAATGTGAATAGATTAATAGATACCATTTCGGTGGGAAGGTAACAATGTTCAATGCGCCTCGGCGTATAGTCATGCTTGCCACATCACCATGGAAATGTCTTTGGACAATGCTGGCTCCCTCAGCTGAGAATTGGAGATGAGCATTACCCTTTAGAATTGGACACAAATTTTATTTTAATGCAACAATTTAAATTGTTGCTGCTAAATTATGAAAACCATTTGAAATAGGAAAAATATATTAGAGGCTGCATGCAGTTATTTTTGGATATGTGACTTCTAAAAAAGAAAAGAATTCCAAAATTCTCCTATTGTAATAGACTAGTTCTCTTGGGTGGCTCATAATAGAACGGTTCCTAGATATAATTAGCATCTGTTTAAATCATCATCACCTTCTTGTAACGCAATCCCTTGCGGGGTGGAGTCTGGGCAACTGAATGGAGCTGAGTGTTTACTGGCCGGATGCCCTTCCTGTCGCCAATGCGGAGTTTTTGTTCAGCAGATATATTCTCATTGTGCACAGAGAGAAAAATATCTGCCTCTACCTAGGATTGAACTCAACAGCCTCCTGATTGTGAGGAGAGAGCTCCACCTCTAGGCCACCCATACCACTACACCTGTTTAAATCATATCTGGTATAAAATGGAAGTGAATTTTTCTCTCTCTTGTCTGTTCCTATTTTCTGTCCTCATTACCTAAAATATAGTACTAACTACTGTACTCAATATCAGTTTTGGCTGTATTCAGAGTTTTCCCACAACCTCCATCAGTTACTTCTGATTCTTATCTCTACTTCACTTAAACAGTGGTTTATTGTTGAGGACCTATAGGGATAGAGCTGCAGAGGCAAGAAATGCTGAAGGGAAACATCCAGTGTAGGAATAAAAGTCTGTTTGCTTCATATTACATACCATCCAGGAATAAAATGAAAGAACTGTGCAGAAGGAATGTAGCAAAGATTTGTGCAACCTTAAATCTTACTCCCTTTTTTCTGGATTGAAAAAAAATGTAATTAACTTGAACAAAGCTTCGAAGACATAGGGGAAGCCTCCTATCCAAGTAGGAATACGTTATGTATCTTTTCTTATTATCAGTTGGACATACAAAGTTGTGGTGTGGCTTTTAAAAAGAATTGGTTATAATCCTGCAAAACTACTGTTTGCTGCATGCTGTGGAATGGTAATTTTACAGTAGATCTTAGATGGAATATTGAAATCATCACTCCTTTGGTAGATGAAACATACAGTTAGTTATATAATGTTTGGTGTTATTTGGGGATGGGGGATGTAGAATAGTTTTGAAAGGAAATGAACAGACAGGTTAATAATGTAAAAATCTACAGAAGGTTGATTGTAGAAAATAGCCAATTTGGAAAACCTTAAAATATGAGCTTACTTTGTCTAGCTAACTTGCAGGAAGTCTGCAGAGAGGTCAAAAAGTCTTGATAGCTGCCACGATCATACACTCAAAAGTCTTTATGATACATGTAAAAAGGACAGTGCCTGAATTGCATGGTAGTGGCTGCTATCTTAGCTTTTTTGACCCTTTCTTGTAGCCATCCTGCTAACCTGTAAAGCATAAAGCAGCATTCCAGGTGATTGTATTAGAAATACAAAGTAAATAATCTGAATGTCACATTCTTAGTTTTTTGTTGTCTTTTCATCCCATACCTGTTTTTTTTAAATTATTTTCATAATAAATGATTAGACATAGCTGACCACAGTCAGATGGTACTAAGAAAGCTGCATAACAAATATTTTGAATTTCTATTGCATATGACAAAACAAAGCACGCTCTTCTTTACCAACATATTCTGATGATTCCTCATAGAGTGGCAATATTGAATTATAGCTAGATGTGATGATTTGTTTACCTACTTCCTTAATTGGCCAGACAACAAGCAATGCAATTTCATTTAGTTTAATTATCTTACCTGAGGGAAGAAAATAATTTTCCTTTCCTCACACGTACAGTAGATGTAGGATAAGATAGACAGTCTCTGTTTAGGTTCAGAGAGTTATGGAATTTGGCATTTTTAGGAAGAATATTCCATTAAAAATCAACCCTTCCTTTCTTTGATCATCTGTCTCCTTCTTGCCTTCCATCATTCTTCTTCCTTCTTTTTGCTTCCCTGTTCTTTTCATGTTCCCTGTCAGGAAGGGACTGCGCTGAAGGGCCAATTCGGTACTGCACGGCGCCGGCAGAGACTAGCAGCAGCAGTGGCTACAACAGTGAGTGGACGCCTCAGTCAAGGCACCTCCAGTTTTAAAGATGAGAAACTGTATACCTTGAACATGCACTTACCATATGGAGAGCTTGGTCTCCATGGGGAAGTTTAGAGGGCAAGGTTGGAAAACTAGAGCTGTCACATAAGGGGGGATGGTGGTGGAATACAAACATATTTATATACAAATACAAATGGGCTCATAAAGCTCTGATTTATAGGAATTTACAGAAGTGTGTTTAAGCACCCTACAAAATCTAGCCAAATTTCATGGACTTTAGACCTTGTTGACTTTGGAGAGAGAAAATGTGGTTCTAGCAAAAAGCCTTCAGTTTGACTGGACTGTAAATTGTATTGTTTATATAGCCATTTCTCACGTAAGGGTTGTATTTCTATTTTCTGAGCTAAATTCTTTTATGTTTTATAGCCATGGGATTGCTCATTATGAGCACTATGTAAAAAGCATTACATACATAACATTGCCAGGAATTGTTGATAGTACCGTGGCTATTATATTGGTGAAGAGTAGCCTGGCTCCTTCCCTCTCATAGTCTCATTCACCTCTCCCATGACAGAAATTAACTCTTTTTATGCATGGCCACCTATGGGAGGGATGCATCATATTTGTTTAGTTGGGGACCCAACTAAAATGCCTTTGAATGACATTTTAGGAAGCACCCTCCAACACAGGGGTCAAACTGATCAATGGCTGGAGTGAAAGAAAGAAAAATGTTGATTTAAATTAAATGTAGACTAAATTAAGTATAATGAATATGCTCCATCCTCATGCGTTTAGGATTTCGCCGTGACATCTGCAAAAGTTGCAATTAGGAGCAACACGTGGAGGGACTGTTCCCAAGATTTTGGAGGACCCCCTAGTCTTTGTGACCCCAGACTATGTGCCCCTTTTCTGTTAGTAAATTTTGTGAGCTAAACAGAAAGAAAGGCTTAAAAAATACCAAATCACTACATGTAATTTCCCTCTCTAGAAGAGTGGCAAAGTTAAGTTGTGGAAAATACAGAGGTTTCATACCTGAAAAGCGAGTCAAACATAGAATTTAATTCAAATTGGAAACATTTATAAATAATGATTTTATATATAGACTTGTAACACATTCAGAATTTGGGTTTCTCTTAACTTGAAGCTTTAATACATTTGCTTCTGCTTGAATTGTTCAGTGAGGATAGAAGTTTTAAGACTTGATGGAAATGTTCATTCTAACATGACATGTTGGCCATTTCAATTAATTATTGATTATTGATTTGATCCTATTAATGGTGTGAAAATTATACCTGACATTTGATATGAAGCATTCATTTATCTAATGCTTACCTCGAAATTTTAATTTAATTTTATGTTGCTTGTAAATATTTTTTTTTCCTTTTAAAAATTATTCTGCTTCCTCTTGGATAGTGATTTTAAACACCACCAAAACAACAATCAAAAGAGAAATACATAGCCAGGCGATTGAGTTTCATAAATTATTAAATTTATATAGTATGTATAATTAGAAAACCACACACACACAAACATGCACATAAATATATATTTAAAATGTGGATGCTTACTGAGAAAGAGTTTTAATACCAGAATTATTATGACCTTATTATAATTGCTCAATCCACTTTCCCCCTGAAGATATATATATATATATCCAAAATGTATTTGTTTGTTTGTTTTTCTCCTGCCTTTTTTTATATAAATAACCCCCTCTCCAAAAAATTCAAATGAGCTAAAATGGAGTGATAATAAAACTACCAAGTGCCTACATATGTTGTATTTACACACACAAATACACATACATGCACATACTAGGCTGTATGAATATTAGTAAAAGGCTATTCAAGTTCTGATGCTCATTTTGGAGTGACCTCAATGAAATCTGAGTAGCATTAGTTCTCAGTTCAGTTGCTTAAGTCATACTGGTTCTTTTAATGGGAAAAAAATTTCTGTACTAGCTCCATTAAGGAATTCCTTCATGTTTTGTTATATTACATTATTAGATAAGTTTCATTTCTGCTCCATTCTCAAAAAGTCATATTACTACCATTATTGTTAATATTTTATTATTTTTCTTTTTAAAGAACTAAGACATCTAATAGAAGAAGAACCAATCAATTAATTAATCAATGAAATAAAGTTGGGTTAATTTGAATAAGTGGAAGTAAAAGAGTGCAAACATAATTCAATAGCTCAAAGAGAAGATATTTAATTATTTACATTTGACTCCCTTGATAGGAGTTCTGCAACTACCAAGGGACAGTCAGTTCATGAATCTGAATTGCCAAAAAAAAAAAAAAAAGAATGCCTGAGACTTCTGTAATGAGATTTTCTGATATTTAAAGTAACAAGTGACTGTGTGGCTAATTAGCATCTTAATATATAAAATACATTTATTTCATTATGAGCACTGTAAAACAGAATATTAGATAATTGAAACAATTCAGTAGAATATTACAAATGACAAAAGCAAGACATAGTGATTTAAAATAACAATATTAATAAAATTAAAAATCAGCTAACGAAGTAAGATACTGCAGTGATCAGGTTTGATGCCAAGAAAATTTTAAAAGTGTTCCTCCCTCCTTAACTTTCCATATATAGGATATTTTAAATTTGAGACATTTAAGAAAGTCATTTTGGAGGAACTACCTGTTTATTGTACATATCACTGGACTTCTTGTTCAAGCAGGCTTATTTAATAGGAAATTACCTTTGATACAACCAAATCCTTCTCAACATAAAAAATAAGAATTGGAATTGTGCTTGCAGCTGGACTGACCAAATACATCAGAAATTGTAGGTAGTCCTAGACTTACAACTATTTGTTTAGTGCCTGTTTGAAGTTACAGTGGCACTGAGAAAAGTGACTTATGACTATTTTTCACACTTACGACCGTTGCAGCATCCTCATGATTATTTGATCAAAATTTGGACCCTTGGCAACTGGCATGTATTTATGACGGTTGCAGTGTCCTGGGGTCTGACGAGCAAAACCAATGAGGAAGCCAGATTCGTTTAACATCCATGTTATTAACTTAAGGTCATAAAATGGGACAAAATTCACTTGATAACAGTCTTGCTTAGCAACAGAAAGTTTGGGCTAATTGTGGTCATAAATTGAGGATTACTTATATTTAGAAGTGGTATGGTGCTGAACACAAATTATGGAACTTAAGTAATTTTTCAAAAAATTATTAAAAGCTAAATATAAATGTTGCAAACAAACATTTTAAATGGGCCTTGAGGAAAGGATAAATATCCTATAACACCTTTATTCCACCATTGGTCCAGTTTGTAGATACTATATAAAATTTATTCTCTTCTCTTCCTCTTGCCTAGTTTGTTAGAAAGAGGTCAGCTTCGAAATAGTCATATTCAACTGGTTTTAAATAATTACATACATATCTGTATTCAGATGTAAGAATTACTTTATAACGATCTGTTGTATGTGTGCTAAAAATAAATATTTAAAACTAAAAATGAGGTAGATATAGTTTGCTCTCTGGCCTAATTAGATTTTTTCAGGTATGATTTGCATTTATTCAGAGTCAGTGACCCTCACTCCAAAAACGTAAGGATTCAAAGTACCCTTGGATGTATAAATATGCTCTGGTGGCAAACGGGGGCTTTCATAAGTGGCATTTTTTTCTTGTTCTCTGATCCTTGGGTAATATAGTTATTTTCTTGATTTCAAATTTCCAAGATTAAGAAAATCTTCAATCTTAAAAATATTAGTAGTTGTTTCTTTGATAGGGGAACTGCTGCATCTCTTTAGATCCTAGCTTTTCAAAAGAGCATACACTAAATAAATATTTGGTCTATGGAGTGCCAGTATTCCCCCAGAGGTTTCCAGAGAATGAGTTAACTTCGTGTGAACTTCTTCTGTCCTTGTCTCCTATCATCGTCAAAGGAAGCCATTGCAAGAGATGCTTTCTCCATGTTGGAGACGTGTTTTTAAAGCCTCTTGAAGGCAAGGTGTGTTGCCCTAGCCCTCAGTCTTATAAGTTTTTTCCCCCCTCCCCATAGTTTATTCAAACTATGATTCCTATTTATCAGTGATGAAATCCAATTTTTTTTACTACCGGTTTGGTGGACGTGTGTGGCTTGGTGGGCATGGCTTGGTGGGCATGGCAGGGGAAGAATACTGCAAAATCCCCATTCCCTCCCACTCCTGGGGAAAGGATATTGCAAAATCTCTATTCCCACCCCACTCTGGGGCCAGCCAGAGGGTGGTATTTGCTGGTTTATCAAACTACTCAAAATTTCCGCTACTGGTTCTCCGAACTGCTCAAAATTTCTGCTACCGGTTCTCTAGAACCTGTCAGAGCTTGCTGGATTTCACCCCTGATATTTATACAAGTGAATTTTCAACACTTTCCTGCTTCCATTTTGAAGAGAAGTTCCTAGTTTATTTCTTCCCTGGAAAGATTTACAGTTCAGTGCTAATACCTCAGGATGGTATCTAGATTTCTTTGTCAGTGTAATCATACATTTCTCTTCTATATTCTCTCCAAGGAAAACAATTGGGAAAGTATTGTTACAGTAGGAAATATCTAGTTGAATATTATCCATTGTGCATGTGACAATAACATTGCAAATTCCTCTTGTTTTTTTCAGTTTCAGCTGGACTTGGGCTTAAATATTGGAACTTAGTTGATGTAAATGGGATTCCAGATAATAGCTTAAATGAAACTTAACCTTTCAGTTAGAATAACTAGATACCTAGAGGAAAGAAACATAGCAGAATGATAGTTTAGCTAAATAAGAATTTCAGTCCAGGTTTTAAAAACTTGGTAACAATTTTATTTTAGTCCAGTTTCCAATAGTATGGAAAATGAAATAATCTTACTGAAATATAGAGTATTGTGACTTTTTATGTTGCTGTTGTTCAGACTATTTCAAAAGACTATGTAATATTTTTTTTTGGGTGATTGGCAGGGTGAGCTTTGAAAGCTCTTAGGAAGGAGAGGTTAGGATGTCTTGTGAAGGAATAAAAGAATCTACACATTAAAGTTCTTTCAGTTCTTAAACAGCATAACGTTTTCAGGCTTATAGAGAAGATATTTAAATGGGGTACCTTAAATGATCAGCAGAGAGAGGCTGCACTTATGTGAGATCAAAACCCCATTGGTATCATGTTCAAAGTGTGCACAGCTGTATTCCGTAATATTTTTTCTATTATTGGTCCTTAAATTACATGAGCAATTTGAATTGGAGTAAATTTTAAAATAAAATTAATTACATATCTAACTTTACTTACATTGTGCATGTCGATACCATGGAATAGCATGTATATTATTGTAGTGTGTTTGTTTTTATGAGCATGCCAGATGGCATACATATTTAGGATAGGATTTATAGATATATCTCAAAATTGAACATATGTGTTGTATTAAAATTTACACATTCGATGTACATTTTATATACAGTAGTGGCCAAAATTGTGGAAACCTTTTGGGAAAAGTGTATTTTCTAAAACTAGCTAATAACACCACTTTTTTTTGGAGTAGTACCATAAAATTATATATCAATGGAAAGATAATTTAATCAAGAATGTAATGCAATAACTTTTATGAAGGATTTGCTATAAGAATAGCAGTTACAGTATAAAGAAGAAAAGTGAAACACGTAGAAAAAATGAGATATTAAAAATTATCACCATAGAAGAAATGAGATATACAAAAATTATCATGTCAGTCAATACTTAGTTGGGTAACCTTTAGCATGAATTATGGCCTTACAACATCTTCCCATGGAGTGAACCAAGTCTTTTAGTTCTGCAGCTGTTATAATGTGAAACCAAGATTGAATGATTGCTTCTATTAACTGGGTTTTATTGCTGGGTCGCTTCTGACTAACAAGTTTCTTTAGTCGGCTCCATAGATTTTCAATTGGGTTAAGGTCTGGGCTATTCCCAGGCCATTCCAGCAGTGGAATATGTTATCTTGAACCTCCCCCCCCCCCCCCAAAAAAAAAAAAAAAGAGTGGTGTTATTAGCCATCAAACCTCAAAAGCACACTTTTCCCAAAAGGTTTCCACAATTTTGGCCACTATTGTATGTACAGCAAACATATTTTAGAAAATAATCAAAAGTGAGATGGCATACGATACTGGGCCTTTTGAGATATTCAGAGAATCTTAATTCTAAGCATTATGTAGGATAGTTTTTGATCATGCCCTCCAGATATTATTGAAAACCATCAAGTTATGAAGGATTGAATTCAAGAACATTTTGTTAGCATGAATTTTGGAGGAAAGCTAGTGTAAATAAAAATACTACAGTATATTTTCAAATTATACCGATTTAGACACCAAAACAGTGTAGCTAAATAGTATATGATTTGGAGATGTATTCCTTCAATATTAATCTTAACTAAATTTCTTTTTTTAATTTACTGAGCTGTTTAAGTGTGTACTGAAACCATTAATTGAATTATAATATATATCTAAAATGCCACCATTCACTTATCTGCTTTTTCAGAATAATTCCGGAAAGTATTGATTAAAATTCACTATTTTATTCCTTCCTCTCCAATATATGATTTGTTGCACTTTGCTGTCTTTGGAAGACTCTTGCTTTTGCACATATTATAAGTGTTAGCTCTGTCTGTGTATTGAAAACTGTATCTATTCCTTGCGTAGCATAAGTATTTTTCAATTAATGTTCAAAAAGCATCAGCATTGATTTGAGAGAAAGGAGTCTAACTTTGGCACTCGCTGCAAAATAAACAAAAGTGCTGGACTGCTTCCAGGTGAGGATTTTTGATGGAATTCCATGATTTGCTTACTCACGTTTTGTAGGAAGTTCACACACTATAATCACTTGCATAAATGCTGCTTGTCCATATCTTTTATGACATGTGGTTCTGAAATGTGGAGCACTCTATTATGTGAATCTCACAATCTAGTACATGTTCTGTGTGATGTTTGTAAAAGGGTGCTGTTGTTATCACTTCTTTGTTTTATAAATATTGTTTAAATAATCTAAACGCATGTTTTATGTTTTAAGATAATGTTATTACTGTTAATACTATTGTAATATTAATACTATTAAGATAATAGTAAAATACTGCTTAAATACAGTGTCATATACAGTCCTACAATGCATCCACACCTAAAAATGAATTTCCAAACAACTAGCACCATAATGCTATTTTTTTAAAAAAATAACTCGATATAGTTTTCAATCACCTTCAGTCACTTGCAAAAATGGTGGCAATTGTTAAAGGAACATTTTCATGGTAATAGTGCATGTGTATGGAGATAAAAAGAACATTATTTCAGTTAACAAAAAACAAAAATGAGTGATACAAATTTCAATCACTAAGATAGGCTCATTCGCCCAATACATTAATACTCAAGCCAAAAACTGTGCATCTTTTAGAGATGGAGGGATGCTACTAATTGTGTGGATATGGTTTGAACTTCATAAAATAATACAAAAATAAAATAATTCTAACCTGATACTTTGAAAAGTAAATTCCAGTTCAGTTAATAGAAGAGCAGAGTTCTGTTAGAAATCAGAAAGGACCCTCTACCAGGAAGGCAATTTAAAAAAAAACACTTTGTAAATATTTATAATAATAAAGCCTAAAATAATGTAAGAAATGATTTAGGTATTATAAGGTTTTTCTAGTCTTTCATGGAGTCAGTGTGATGACTGGAGTTATCTGTTGATTTTCAATTTAGGTTCCTTTCAGTGCTACAATGTCTCCTGTTCGACTACATTCATCTAATCCTAACCTTTGTGCAGACATCGAATTTCAGACCCCACCCACTCCTGTATCGGATCCTTTGGAAAGCTCCACAGACTACATAAAACTTCAGGAAGAGTTTTGCCTCATGGCTCAGAAAGGTGAGTGCGTGCGTATCCCACTGGGCGCTGCTGCTGGTTTGGCCATTTCATCTGTGAAAATGTAAACAGATGGAATTAGATGTCTAAGAAACTTTTTCTTCCTGAATTGGTTTCAAAGAATCCTTATAGCTAACCTGCAAAATAGATACACTAATAGAAAGCTACACCAGCATAAAAGTTGTGTTATCACTTGTGTGTTTTTCATCAGATCAGCAGCTAGTTTTCTCGAAACTTCTCAAGTCTGTGGCAGTGCTTTCAGCAGTATTAATCTAAATGTTTTAAAAAAAGCCTTTGTTCTATTGAGACTGTCATTGTAGTAAAACTCAAAAGCAAAATAGTCTATCAATAGGAGCTGCGAGAGAGCACAGTGTGCTGAAACATTTTTAAGAGCAGAATATAAAATCACTATTTCATGCTGTGTATATCTGAAATGCTGTCAACCCTTTTCAGTTTTGGGGACATAGTTGTGAAAGTATTCTAAAGAGGTGTTTTGTATATAGATAGTCCTCGAGTTATGATCACAATTGAGCTCAACTTTTATGTTGCTAAGTGAAACACTTTATGACTTTGCTTGCAACAGTTGTTAAGTGAATCATTGCAGTTCTTAAGTGAATCTGGCCTCCTCATTGACTTTGCTTGTCAGAAAGTCACAAAAGTAATCACATGACCCTGGAATACTGCAACCTTCATAAATATGAACCGGTTGTCAAGTGTCCGAATTTTGATCAAATGACCATGGGGATGCTGCAATGATCGTAATTGTGAAAAATGGTCATAAGTCACTTTTTTCAGTGCCGTTGTAACTTTGAATGGTCACTAAATGAACTGTTGTAATTCAAGGACTACCTGTACAGAATTTTCCAAGGACTACGTGTATAGCGTTTTCCATCAGTGCTTTTCTTCATGCATAATGTTTAGATTTAATATTATGTTTACATTCAATAATTGCATTCAAAAACAATACGGTGTTTTTCAAAGACATTCTTGTTTCTTCTTCAGTACATTCTCTTTTGAAGTCTGCATTTAACAGTATAGCAATAGAAAAGGAAAAGCTGAAACAGATGGTAACAGAACATGATTTCACAGCACACAACACACAGATGATACGTCTCCGACAATCACTTTCTCAGGTAATGTTATAGGAAAATAAATGTTGGCTTTTGGAAATAGCTATAATTTGTGTGGCGGGGTTCTAATTACACATGACACGTAGCAACTTTCTAATAGATAATAGAATACAAAGTAGGACGAGCAATAATTTCCATAATTTTGTATGCTTCCATGTAACATAATAGAAAGTTAATGCCTGTGATTTCTTTTCCTTCCTAGTGTTTTCAATCTAGTGTATAAGATAAATCAATTTAATATTGCTTGTGCTGGAAAACATACTGATATTAACATTTTACTTTATACTGATTTTTAATTCTGTTTGTCTGCTACCTAGAGTTCCACTTCAAGCATTTCTTTAATCTCCTTTTTTCTTACTCGCATGTATTTAGTTGTAAAGGGAGCTATGGAGAAGTGTTAATGTGATAGACTCTGTTTCCTGTGTATCCCTTAAATCTATTAGGCTGGGAGGATAAGGTGCTAAGTAAACTAATATGACACATCATGTCCAATAGTTTCCATTTTTTTTAATGGAGAAGAAAAAGAAACCTCTAACACCCCCAAATTATATCCTAAGGTTTACAATTTCATC
Source organism: Pituophis catenifer annectens (assembly GCF_029215685.1). Classification (NCBI taxonomy): domain Eukaryota; kingdom Metazoa; phylum Chordata; class Lepidosauria; order Squamata; family Colubridae; genus Pituophis; species Pituophis catenifer. The sequence continues at coordinate 193,245,579 of NW_027256881.1, read as the reverse complement.
TGAAAAACGATGCTATCAATTTTCAGTGGGAATCTGACATTTTTTAGTTGCATAACAAGAGAAGGTCTTGAGATTGAGCTTTAATGTTTTAAATGTTGACTTTAATGTTGCCTACGCCTGCCTTGATTAATCTGATATCTGCCTATTTAGATATCAGCTGAAATGGATGTCTTTATGGAGCGCAGCAATGTTTCTATGATTGCCTAACATGACCTTGTTTCCTTTTGTAATTTAGATCATAATATATCACACTAGGCTATGTATTGTTGTTTCATTCCACTTACTTTGAATGAAGTAAAACGTAGTTTTTTTTAAAAAGGACCAATATTAAAAAACAGCAACCAAAATAAGAACTCATGAACTGCTATAGCATGGACAATTAATCAGCATTAAACCACAATAATAATAGTAGCAATAAAAGTTGTTAAGTATTCATAAAAATGTGTTTATCTGCCTGGGAGAGTAAGAGACCTGATCTTGGAACTATACTGAAGGTATCTGCCAAGCATTTTTTGAGAAGGTCATTTCAAAGATAATAGACAAAGAAGAAGTGAGAGTATTTCAGAGATAAGGTACCATTGAAGAATCCACAAATACTTAGGTGTAGACTTCCTGTCTTCCCTCCTTTTGATTAGTTTGTTTAAATAAAATCTGCACTTGCAATAAAGAAATGTAATGTAGTGTAATGTAATAAATACAATACATTGCATGGAAGTAAGGCATACACAATCCCATTGATATCTCCTCAGTTTTGCCTTAACATCTATGTAGCATCCACATATAAATTCACAATTCAGTTAATATTGATATTAACTATAGTTTGTGTTTCATTTTTGTTTTACTGTTACTGTTTTCTATTAGAAGTCATGTTTTAATTTATAAAATAATTCCAAATAGGGCTTTTATCTTGGCTTATTCATTGTTTTTTTTTTTCATGAGGTGATTAGATAATATTGTTTCTTCTGTTTAGTTACTCTTTTTCCTTCCCAAGGAGGAGGAAATTATTTATAATGTTTATTGATTAGCACTTACAGGATATCTTGAAACCCAGTATTCTAGAATATCTCCTTTCCTAGTATAACAATTTCTATAGAGAGGAAAATAGGGAAAGAAGAAGTGAGGAAGAAAAAAAGCCTTTCATGAAATAATCCATATCTAGTAGAATGTTATTCTTTTGCCTCTGGTCACAGTATCATCTAAGTGACTCAATTAGCATTTTTATTGCCGTGTAATGATTTTATTATGGTTTAAAGATAAAATCATAGTAACATGGCATACAATTTTGCTTCTAGTCTGGCATCTTATGGTTCTCTGATCATTTAGTTTTCATTACTTATTATGAGTTTCATTCTGTAGAAGAACATAAACATTTCTAAAAATAGAAAAGAATCAGGGTTAGCAAATGAAATATTTTTCTTTACTAATCTTTTCCTCTCTTTCTTTGATCATCAAAATGTTTACCAAAATTTCCATGGTCCCATTCTGTTTTCCCCTCATTGTGATATGTTCTGGTGAATTATATTCTGTAGCTGAATAGAATTCAGCTTAATAGATTGTCTAGCTTGCTTAACTAAACATTAAACAGTTAATATTAAAATGTGTGTTTTCTAATTTATAGTAAACAAAGCAGCTCAGGAGATGAATTTATTGCTTTTTTTTCTATCCCATTATATAGAAGCTTATGATTATTTGGAGAGTATTTTCATTCTGTTACAAATATATATCAATAGTATGAGATAATGTTAGTATGACAACCAATCTAGTGTCGTGGTTAAGACACCAAGCTAGAAATGGGGTGACTGAATTCTAATCCTGCCTTAGGCACAGAGCCAACTTGATGATCTTTATTTAGTCCCTTACTCCCTAGAAAGATAGCAGTGGCAAACCATTCTTAAATCTTGCCAAGAAAACTGCAGGCCCTTGTTCAGGCAGTTGCCAGGAGTCAAGATTGACTTGAAGTGGGAGAGAAAGAGAGAGAGGGAGGGAGGGAGAGAGAGAGATTATGACTGATAATATCAGTAATAAGTATTGTTATACTGAAGAGTTACAAACAGCAGTCATTATTATAAGTATTATTTCTATTAAGTGCATGTTTTGCTTACTGAAGCAAGTAAATATATTCAGATCACTTTCCATTGGAAACTATGCATGCATGCATGCTTATTTATTTATTTATTTATTTATTTATTGAACTCATATGGGCTGCTTTCTCTCACATTGAGAACCTACATGATTTACAACAACTAATAAAAACTAGAGCAAGCCTTCCTATCAGGGTCTGACCAATCAGGTCTCAATCTTCAGGCTAAACCTGAACCCTAATCCAATGTTTGGAGGAAGAGGCAGGTCTTCACGGCCTTCCAGAAGGGTAAAATGGTTGGGTTTTCTCAAATCTCAGTCGGGAGGCTATTCCAAAGGGCTAGGGCAGCTATAGAAAAGGGATGCCTCCAGTGGTGGGATTCAAGTAATTTAACAACTGGTTCTCTGCCCTAATGATTTCTTCCAACAACCAGTTTGCCAAGCTGCTCAGAAAGTTAACAACCGGTTCTCCTGAAGTGGTGCAAACTGGCTGAATCCCACCACTGGATGCCTCCAATATCCCATCAGATGACTCATAGTCTCAGACTTATGTAAAGTGTGAAGGACTATGGATTTCTAGCAGGGAATTTTCAACATCATAGCCTCACACCAGTAATAAAATCTTGAGGGGAAAGATCATGATACTGTAGTTGCAATAATGCATAATAAGTAAAGAAATCTTTGGGAAGTAGCATTTATGATCAGCAGAGAGATGTTAATTTTGAAAATGAATCCTTCCCAGTACGTTATATAATAACACTATATTTTGGCCAGGTTATAGGATATGAAGATAGCTTGGCTCTATTTTTTTTTTTTTTTTACTATTCTTGTGCAATTGAAATTAAATATTCAATTTTATTATTTTAAGGCTCTCAACCAGAATGCTGAACTAAGGAGTCGTTTGAACAGAATACACTCAGACTCTGTTCTTTGTGATCAGGTTGTCAGTGTAAATATTATCCCTAGTCCTGATGAGGTAAGACTTTGGCATTGCTCTAATGGACTTACCATAGTTAAATTCTGCTAATAACCATTAATGATTGAATGATTATGGTTGGCAAGCAGTGGGACAAACTCATTTTAGATAATAATTTTCTAATTGCATTCGTGAAAGTAATAAGCTGTAATTAGTGGGAAATTCCCTTTGGAAAAACCATACTTTAAATTGCTGAATAGAATGTTTGACAACCTCATTCAGTCAGTATTTGAACATGCAGCTGGAATGTAAATACATAAGAGCCATGCCAGTTTATATGAAATACCTATATAGTACAACAGCCTGTTCTCAAGTTACTATGGGGACCCTGTGAATATTTAGCTTTTTTTTTACTCATGTTCTTCTGTAGCTGATCTTCAGAGATGATCCTAAGATTGTCCTAAAGCTCCTTGGCTTAATAGCCACTGGTAATTTTATTCCCCATTAATTTTCTAAATATCTTTTTTAAAAAATTATAACTAAGCTATAGGCTTATCCTGGAGAATGTTTATGCATGTGGTTGTTAAGAGTTAACATCAACTCAATGACATCTAATTAGTGATTAGCTATTGATTTTAGGATGGCTAATTCTATACATTTAAATACTGTGTGAAGACAGACTTTCATTTGTTTTTCCTAAATCTGCTTCTGAGTTTCTGTGCTATGAGAGAGTGTTATGAAATGGGGTTGAGGGTACCCCGGACTGTGAACCAGCTCATGAGTAAACACACTGAGACTGAAATAATTCTGACAGAGGCGTCTTGTGTAAAAATATAATTTACTTTAAAACATTTAAAAAGCACTATGTCTTTAAGAAAGCATAAAAACAAAGTCTTATCTGGGTATGTGAAGCAAGGCTATCTCCCTAGATTCCTCTCCACAATACCGAAACAGTTCACAAGAGAATAAAGCTAACATGAAGGTAAGCAGCTTCAGCGTCGATACATCATCAAGGTAGGGGCAGCACAAACTTCACAGCTAAAAGTCACCTGAAGTAAAAACAGTTCAAACAGCAAACTTTGCTTGAAGCTTGTGGGAGGAAAAAGGTCCAGCAACAGCAGTCCCGATGATAGCTTGCATGCTACAAAACAGCAAAAGGCAAGCATCCGTGGGAGTTTCTCTGCAATGGCGTCTGGAGTCCTTATCTGCATTCTTCTCCCATCTGCGGCGTTGCACTAAGCTTCCTGCAGGAGCTGTGCATTTAGGCCTAAACCAGGAGTCTAGGCCCAAGTAGCAAGCGAAAAGGTCCTTGCTTATATGGGGAGTTAACCTGCAATTAACTAGGGCGGGGAAGGCTTGCAGGTAATTACAAACAGGAGATGGCTTGATTGAAACCATACTTGTTTGTGAGTAGGCAAGTAGCCACAGCAATCCTGGAAACACTCGTGACAGAGAGAAATATTATATATTTTCTGTCTACTTTCATTGTATCATAACTTATTCATAACCACTACTTTTTTTTTTCAAAACTAAAAATATATTTATTTCTGGTTCCCATTATGATCCAATGATATTTTCTGGTTCATCATTGCCAGTTCAGTGTATTCAGTGGCCATCAGTGTCGTGAACTTAAAATTTTTGGCATTGGTGCATATTATTTTATACTTAACATTTCTTGAAACACATTTGCCATTTTATATCCTCTTACCCAGTTTATAGAAAGGGGTTTAGAGTTCTTCTCTGCCATTTTTTGGCCACCCTGGTCAGTCCATACAGTCAATTACCTTATTCGGCTTGTCCAATTCCAGATATTTAAAAACAAGTTTAAAATGTGTTTAAAAAAGCATTAGTCATTATCAGTATAGATCCTCGGAGTAACCCCACTACTCCATCCATGGTAAGAATTGTCTGCTTCCTTTCTGTTTCTGATCATTTGGCATTATCAATCTTATGCTTTGGATTTAAAAAAATGGAAGATAAACCAATTAGTATTGCAACAATATCTGTTCAGTTGATGATCTTTCTTTCCTGTTCTCCTTTTGAGCAGGAGACCTTCCAGGTTAGAAAATGTAAAACTTCACTTAGTTTTAAGAAATTACACGAGAAGATAATGCTTACTGGTTTCACCAAAGTTTCTATTCATTATTTATTTTTCTTTCAAATTCCTTTTCTTGAAAGTTATGGTGTCTCTCTTCCTCTCTCACTTGCATTTTATGTCACGTTTTAATTACATTCCCATGCATTTTGTTGGTTAACCCTTCAATGCAAACAAAAGTTTTTCTTGTATCTTTCATTCGAAGCTACTTCTATTGCATGAAGTTAGAATTCTTCCATAGTATGAATCAAGGCAGATGCATTTAGGCACTTGTTAAAGTTGCTACCCCTCTTTTCAAACAAAATTTCCTGCATCTGACAACTTCTCATTTTCTCGGGTTGCAGGAATCACGTTTCCTATATTCTCAGGCCTTCCTATCCTGTAGCAGTAACTTCTTAATGATGTTTGTTGAGCTTTGTTGTAAATAGACAAGTGTTATTTTAATGGAATACCCTTTGCAATGGGAAGTAATGAAATAAAAGAGATCCATACTGCAAGCCTGAATGGCAGAGTATCTCTTTCCAAGGGGAACCTTAAAATTGCCTATTGAGAAGATAAAACTGTGTATATATGACCTATCCTAAAAAAAGGGAAGACTTGAAATACAGTAAATAGAATACAAGCACTGCTTTTCCTAATAGCACACTTAAGAGCAGGGTGGTAAAAAGACTATAATCAAAACTGGAGACCTGAAGAATTAGAAGTTATTAGCATACTCAATCCAGCAAACATAATTTATTGAGAATTGAACATAGTCATTGATCACAAAATGTTGAATGACAGTGGGCAAGAATAGAATTCCCTCTTTGAGGGAATGGCTGGCTGCGTATGAATTGAATTCTAGCCAGCCTGTATTTTGTGGCAACACTCATCAATACACGTGGAAGTGCAGTGTAAACGTACTAAGAATTGTACTTATCCTGAGGAAAGTAATGCATCTCTTTCTCCAGGTACCAGAAAGATTTGAGTGCATCCTGAAAATATGACTCCTTTTCAACTAAATTCTGAATTTGCTAGATACAGGGCAGGTTTACAGGACCATCTCTGCTTTATTTTCTCTCTCAGTACGCGGGAAAGAAATGTGAAAAAAGAAGCAGTGCATCTATCCGTGGCTTGGTGTGATTTTTGTTTTGTCGTAGCTTGTATAAGCTCTTAGGCTCTCACTATACAGTATGCAGAATTCATCTATATGCTTTTCTTTTATAGACAGGTGAACAGATCCATGTCAGTCTCCCACTTTCCCAACAAGTTTCTAATGAGAGCCGGCTCTCCATGTCCGAATCTGTCTCTGAATTTTTTGATGCCCAAGAAGTGCTTCTATCTGCAAGCTCATCAGAAAATGAGGTTAGGAAGAACAATCTTTATTCAGCAGTGCAATTTATATTTAGAACACCTTTATGTAATGTGAGGTCGAAGTACTAGATGCTTCATTTTAATTAGGAAAATGAGCATGGCATAGCCTGTCTATGATTCACAAGTATTAACTGCTTTGTTGATGTTTTCCATAAACATATATGTCTCAGCCAGTGATTCATGTATGAAGGCAATCATATCAGTTAATTTATTGCAAATGTTTTTAAGGTAATATACTGTACATATTATTTGAGCACTCTGAAATGCTAAATAAAACAAGGGCTACCATATCTGACCTGTAAAACTCAAAACAACTATAAGATGGCAGCAAAATGCTATAATTTTCCAAATCTCTCTGCTGCTTTTTCTTTTAGCAATTGTTGCATTGTTGTTCTGCCAAGAGGGGGATTCACCACAGATTGTGCAGCTATCAATGTTTTATTGAATGGGAAGAATGCTTGCAGGCAAACAGGATGGATCTAAAAAAACAAAAGATTATAAGGAATTTGAATTTATGACAATAGCATTTATTTCTTCAGTATAATAATAATAATCAGTGTTTTCTTCATTAGGCTTCTGATGATGAATCTTATATAAGTGATGTGAGCGACAACATATCTGAGGACAACACTAGTGTTGGAGACAATATTTCTCGGCAAAGTATGCGGTTTCTTGACTTTTAGAAAATAAAATTTATATAATTTATAAAGAGGCAAACAAGGAGTCTTCACTCTGAGAGCTACTTTCAAATTGCTTCTAATTTACTTTATTAGTTGCAGAAAATTACTTTCTTTCTTTTTTAATTCTATGAGCTCTTTTTAACACATGCTTTCTGTTAATCCATTTTTCTGCCTTTATTCTATCCTCTTTGCCATCGCAAGATACTTTCAACCTCTCTTCATATTAATCCTCTTTCTTTTGGTCACTTCAGGATATTGTATTGTTTTGTGTGTATAATTCCCATCCTTGCTCTCTCTGTTACTCTATTTCTATTTTCCATATCTTCCAGCATATTCAGCGCTAATTTTTCCCATCTCATTCTTCTTTCTGCATCCCATTGTGCTAACCCGAACCTCATTATAAATCATCTTTCTAAATTTTCTAAGTTGCTAATTTCTCCCTCCCTTCTACTTACAAGTAGTGATATGCAAAAGTTTTAGATTTAAGTTATTTTGAAGTAAAATACTATTTCTAATTATTTTGGAAAAAATATGTCAAGAAATATTGGAAAAATGTATTCCAATATTTGAATAAACTTTTTGTTTATGCATTTAAGTTCAGCTAAGAAATATATATTGCAATTTTTCTATACTTTGGTTTACTCATGCAGTAATGCTTGCTATGTTGATTAAGTTTAAATATGTAATTTATTTAAATAATTACTACATTTGCTAATTGAGCATCACGATGGCTCAGCAGTTAAGATGCTGGGCTTGTCGGCTGGAAGGCTGACAGCCTGCGTTCAAGACCCAAGTGTCTTGGGGTGAGCACCTATCTTCGCCTAGCTCCTGCTCACTTAGCAGTTCAAAAGCATGCAAATGCGAGTAGATAAATAGATACCACTTCAATGAGGAGGAAACAGTGCTTCACAATGTCATGCTGGCCATATGACTGAGGAAATGTCTCCAGACAGCACTGGCTCGCAGCCTTGAAACTGAGATGAGCGCTGCCCCTCTATACTCAATGAGTAGTGGAGTAAAATACACAGGGACTCTTTTCCTTTTCCTTTCCCTTTGCTAATTGAATGTACATAATTTTTTTTAACTTTTGTTACAAATGGAACTATAAACCATAGAATTCCAAGAACCCAGGATCTCTTAATTGTTTGTTTTTTATAGCAATTTTATTAAAGATTACAATTTACAGCAATAAAAACAAATACAAACTAAAAAAGGAAAGATTAAAAAGAAAAAATGGAAAGTGCAGAAAAGAAAAAGGAATTATTAAAGAAGAATAAATAAGAATGCAGTAAAAAACAAGAGAAGTGACTTCCCCCTTCTTCACAATTATAAACAATTTTAATCACTCATCATCTTCTTTTAAAACACAAATCATTTCTTTTTCCCATATTCCATCTGTTATCTATAAATAAATCCATAAAACCTCATTGTTTCAGCTTTATCAGCCATTTTTTTCATACATACATACATACATATGTATATATATGTTTTTCAATATTTATATATAGAAGATATATATGTGTGTGTGTATCTAAGCATATATATCTATTTAATATTTTTGCATTTTACTTTTTTACTGTTATATTTTTCTTAGTTTGTATTAACTTTTTATCTTTGTGTTTTTAAACTTTAATAAAAAATGTTTAAAAATTCAAAGTTTTAATTACCCTTTTACTGTTTATTTCAGAAAGAATTTTTAAGTCATTAATGTTATATTTAAAACTCTATTTTGCTAAGGATTGAAGGAAATTTACCTGGTGCTGTAAATCGTCAATCCAAATGTTCCTAATAGATGAAAAGCAGTTAACAATTTAACAATTTCCTAAAGTGATTAGAAAAGGAAGTATGCAAACCCAGTGTCCTTTCAAAAATAGCAACCACGGTTTGAATAAGAACCCCCCACCTCTCCCAGATTGCTAAATCTGTTGGAAACCACTGTCATGAGGTGGTCTCATGAGGAGCAACTGTCTGGAGCACACATAGGCAATCTCAAGTCCCCTCCTTGTCTGGAGAGGAATTATGAAAAGTTGGTCTATTCACCAGCTCTTCATTCTGGTGCGATCGTCAGCTCTTTGTTTTGTGGAACCGTCTTCAGTTCAGCAATTATTCCCTGGAAATCCAAGGTCTCTTTAATTTTGTCACACTGAAAAAAATAAAGTTGAAGACCGAAGAAATGATTAACATGATAATAAAACAGAATTCTATCCTTTGAGACCCAGTCAAGAGCAGGCCTGACTTGTAGGTAAAAAATTCAGCAATAGACAAGTTCACAAGTAAATCAGGTACCAAATCATTCTTCTTTTTGATGAAAATGACAGTTCTCGTTAGTGGCTGAAATGTATTTTGTATTTACATTTGAAAGCTGTACTCTGTGTATAAGAAGTTTAATACTCTGCTATTTGAAAAAAAAATCTAATTACAAAAGAAAAACATTTGGGGAAATAAACAATAGCAATATGTGGAAAATATCTCTTATTGCATTCATTATTTGAAAAGATATAATTAAATTTTTTTTCAGGTATTACCAAAACATATTTATTTTTCCAATTATTTTACAGAAAATGGGACTGGGGAAAAAATAAACCATCTTCCCTCCTCTTTTTTCATTTTTTTTTTCTGCAACTCATCAGCCAGCCAGTGGTTAATTGAATTATATGCAAAAGTACAGCAACGTTAACAAAAATCCTTTTAAAAAAGAGACTGCCTTCTTTTAAAAATAATTAAAAGGGAAGGAAAGCCTGTTTGGAAAATAAATTAATGGGAACAGAAAAGCAAAAGTGGGAATAGAAAAGCAAAAGTGGGAATTAGTGCGTAGATATAATTCTGTAATTCCATCTGTTGAGGAAGCTATGGAGAAAAAAACCTAAAGTGGTAAAAAGGCAAGAAATGAAAGATTAAGCAAATATGTACCTCTGCGACTTATTTTGCTGTTTGAATATTTCAAGGTAAGCAGCTTATTCCATCTTGTTTCTTAACAATTTGTTATGTACACATGACAAAGCAAAGGAAAATCTAGGTAAAGCCACGGTAAGGCATTGTGATGGTTTTATAAAGAAAATAATGACACCTGGATGCCTTGTAAAATTCTGTGCACAATAAAAGCTTCATTTGGGATCATTCTTAATCAGGTTTTTTTTTAAATTGGTTTTAAATGTCTTTTTTTTTTTATGTTTTTGCCAGGCACTCAGGATTTAGTCAGGTGTACTGATACAAGGGAGGACTATGGCCTCAATTGTTGTAACAGGTTTAAAAAATTGGTACTTAATCTCACAAAGTATTTCTGAATTCATGACTTCAGGAGACAACATGACTTTAGTGGTATATTTGTTAGTTGATTTTTAAAAAGCAAAGAAATTGTGGCCCCAAATAAGGAGATTCCTTACTGTAGGCTACAAGTTTGCTTGTAAGATAGTAAGATAATATGTAAGATGATTAAAATTCAAAGTACAGGTAGTCCTACCACAGTTGCGATCTATGACTTGCTTGTTAAGCAAAGCAGTTATGAAGTAAAAATGGAGGGCTGCAGGCATGCTTATGATTTTACTTCAGTTTTCCTTTCCTTCAGCTTTTCTCTTTCGCTTTGAAGGCATCTTAGTATGGGCTAAATCAGCAAGTTAAAATTAACTGAGATTCTACTAAAGTCATAAATGTGAGAACTGGATGTTAAGCTGTTTTTTTTTAGCACTCTTGTAACTTTGAAAAGTCACTAAATGAATCAGTAACTGTGAGAACTACCTATAGTTTTATGCAATATCATGCCATATACATACACACACACACCGCACACACACAAACATATACCAACTATATGTCTATATGTGTATATCAGCACATTGTATAGGTTTCATGATCATTCTGCTCTATTTCTCTTTCAGTAATGAATGGTGAGCTAACAGGAGGTGCTTTCAGAAATGGACGAAGGACATGTCTTCCAACACCCTCCCCTGATACTAGTAATATTAATCTGTGGAACATTTTGAGAAATAATATTGGGAAGGACCTTTCCAAAGTATCAATGCCTGTAGAGCTCAATGAGCCTTTGAATACTTTGCAACACCTTTGCGAGGAACTGGAATATAGTGAACTTTTGGACAAAGCTGCTGAAATCGATGATCCCTATGAACGTATGGTAATGGGCCTGATTATGGAACATATCATGGTGTTCCATAATGTGTTCCTTCTCTCTTAGACCTCTGGTATTTTGCATTCTCTAAAAGGAGTGATGCTGGCACAATGAGGGCCTCTAGTTTATACAAAAATACCATTTGTTTACCTATAAAAATGTACTTTGTAACATACTTAAACATTCCAAGATAGCCTCCCCTTCTCTTTTCTGTGAGAGAAACATAAAATATGTTCTGACAGGAAGAGGGTACCGAGAATGGCAGCTATATAAACAAGAGATATACATAAAAATATGATTAGAGTATGCATAGGAAAAAGCCCCGGTGAACTGTTTCCATTATATTTATTATTTATATATATGAATAATGCTCCATTTTCTGTGTCTGGGAAATATACCCAATTTATTGTGAGCTGAATTTCTATAAAGACTTTTAACTATGATGTATCTTCAAAGGTAAAAAAATATATTCTTTTCTTTCTTTTAATTACACCTCCAGTTTTTTCCCCTATTGCAATACTGCCTTTTAAAAAGTAGTTGTAGATTTTTGTTAGCAACTTTTTTTATAGAAGCGATCAAATACCAATGTGGGAAAAATTCACATAGCAAAGGGTATGTTCCTGATCTGGAAATACAAGAAGGGGTGTGTTACTGCAGGATATTCCTCCCATATGCACAACATGTATGAATGAAAAGTTAAATACTGTCCACGCCTACATTTTTCTCCCTGAAATGATCTGTAGCTCTTTCTATGATCTGTTCAGTTAGATCAGACCCTTAAATCTAAACAATCTAGTAAATGTCCAGTTTGGAACATTTATTTGGAGCTTCTGGTTCCCAGGCAATAAAATAGTTTATACTGTGACCCTGTTTGAAAGAAATAGAAAGCATTGCTTCCATAAAGCCTGAAGTTAAAATGTCCAACTCTCTCCCTTCTGGTTTGCCTCATCTTCTGCACCTCATAATAAGCTGTGATTCCCCACAACAAATAAATATGGCCACTATGTTTTCTTCAGATGCAGATTCTCATCTTGACATTCCTCTTTTGTTTTTCCACAGAACTTTGTGTCTTTGTAAGAGCATTATTAGATTATATATTTACATTATACATAAACAGATATACAACATAGATTCAGTGTCCATCCTGTCTTATCATTAAGTCTTCAAGATATAACATTCTTATATTTTTCTTTCTTGCATTTAAAAGCATTTGTGTCTAATAATAGAGCAGTAGCCCTGGATTTCTTTCTGTTTTGATTTAGATTTTGCTACACTCTGGAAGCAAATGAGAGCAAATAACTAACTAACTAACTAACTAACACACACACACACACCTTTAAACAGGACAAAGATGCACCCTAGAAAAGAACATGGTTGATTATACAGTTCAGAGGTGGGATGCTGCAGATTCAGACCGGTTCGCCCAAACCGGTAGTTCCAATTCTGCGCGGTTCGGAGAACTGGCAGATCAGACCACCATCTGGCCCCACCCCCAACCATTTTTCAGGACATTTTCCAGGCTGTTTTTCCAGCCAAAATTGGCCTGAAAATGGCCCCAAAAATGGCCTGAAAACAGCCCAAAAAACAGGCCATTTTTTAGACCATTTTCAGGCTGTTTTTTGGGTCATTTTCAAAAATGTTTTTCAAAAAAAGCCTGAAAGCCCCAAAAAGGCCTGAAAACGGCCCGAAAAACGCCCAAAAAAACAGCTTACCAGCTTCTCTTCCTCTTGCAGCCAGCTTTCCCAGCTTGACGCAGTCTCTCTCTCCCTCTCTCTCTCTCTCTCTCTCTCTCTCTCTCTCTCTCTCTCTCTCACACACACACACACCCACACACACACACACACACACACACACACACACACACACACAGAGGTTGGATCTTTCTTTCCTCCCCCCCCACCCCACCAGAAACCCCTAACCCTAACCATGCCTGTCCCATACAGGTACCACCCACACAAGTGAAGTAGAGTTGGCCGTGCCCATTCAGTCACATCACCCCCCAGCCACACACACCTAGCAGACAACCGGTTGTTAAAAAATTTGGAACCCACCACTGATACAGTTGCTACTTGTGTCAAGCCAGTCTCTTTCAGAATTGTTTTCTTAAATACTGTTTTGTTGTTCTAATTAGGTCCTTATTGCTGCCTTTGCAACTTCAGGATATGCTTCCACTTATTACAGAGCAGGAAGCAAGCCTTTTAACCCTCTACTTGGTGAGACTTATGAGTGTATCAGGGAAGACAAGGGATTTCGATTTTTCTCAGAGCAGGTATGATCTGCTGTAATCAAGATAGTTAAATATTGCGGTATGACTTTAATTTTTGGGAGGAAGGAGAGTTATTTAAAACATTTTATCTTGATTTATGAAGTGCTGTTGAGAAGATCCTTATATTTGTTTTAAAACAAGATTTGTTTTTGCAATATTAGCTAAAATTCAACATGGCAGAATTCAGCTTTGCATTCATGTTCTTTGCATAGTTGTGTAGATTTTTTTTTCCCGAAGGGTGATGAATATAAAAATCTTGTGTAGATTTTGTTGTCCAATTACTTCTATGTAATTTTTTTTTTCAGGTTAGCCATCACCCACCCATTTCTGCCTGTCACTGTGAATCAAAGAATTTTGTGTTTTGGCAAGGTATATATTTGAGTTACAAGTGGATGAATCAAATTTCAATTAAAAAAAATAAATAAATTTTATACAATTCCTTTGTTGAAATGTAGTTAAACAGTTACAATATAGGAAAGGCCAATTGTTATATTTTTATATTTTTATTATATATTTCACATTGAGAAATTAGAAATCAACAGTTTTCTGCCTCTGGATTAGCCTATTGATCTGTTTAGAACAAGATGTATTAGCTTATATAATATGTGAGATGAATAAATGTGTATAGCATTTTGCTTCTTTATAGAAATTTCTTCTATTTAGATATTAGATGGAAAAACAAATTCTGGGGGAAATCGATGGAAATATTGCCAATTGGAACTCTGAATGTGACACTTCCTAAGTAAGTGCTTTTAATCTGTATTCCTTTTTTTTTAACTGTTAAAACAGCAAGTTATTATATAACGTGACAGATAATGAAATCTGGAAATGTGCAGAATGGAATAGGATCAATTTTTAGGCAGAGGTAAGAAAGCTGGGATCCCTGAAGAACTAGATCCCAGTATCCTAGCAATAATAATGAAATGAATTCTGGCTGAGCTAGGGTGAAAATGTCATTGCTTGAATGGATGGTGTTTTGATCCTTACCAATGGTTGCGTGGCATAACTTGAGAACAGTAAAAGCATTTAGACTTTCCTTTGTTATTTTCTTTAAAAAGGTAGGTATATTTTAGTAATTGAAAATGAAATATGCCCCTGTACAAACTGGAGTGTTGGGAAAGTAGAGAAACCTGGTGCATTTTTTTAGTCTTACTATTCTTTAGTAAGTTTATCCTGAAGCATGTTGCAGTTTATCATCTGATGCCAACGTATTATAATTCGGCTTGCTTCATCCAGCACTAATGCGAACAGAAGAATAAACTGAAAAAAAGACTCAGACTTCTCATCAGTATGCAGCCCACTATGTAGCTATAGAAAATTGAAATTTTAATTTATTTTTAAATTTCTTTATTAGATTTATATCTTGCCTTTTGTTCAAGAACTAAATAGTTATCCTGCCTTCCTTTTTTCTCCAACAATCCTGGGTGATAGGTTGTGTTGCGAGAAAGTGGCTTCAAATCACTCTGTGAGCTTCTGCAGCTTACAAAGGGCTAGAACCTGGATCTCTGTAATTACAGTCCAGAACTTTAATCATTTACAGCACTGGCTGTCTTTGTCTCAATCTAATCTGTCTCAGTGGTTTACATTAGCTTCTACCAGAAGTATCTTTTGAACTGCATACAAGCAACAGAATGATCCAAGACCATAATTGGAATGAAGGAGTTTGCAGAGCTGCAATCTGCAAGTGGATGCATTCATGTTAATTATTTTTTTGTGGTTAATTCTGTTTTGGGAATGTAAGCATAGTCTTCTCTGGAAAAGTAAAAATGTTTTTTTTTAAAAAAAAAAAATTCTATCATGTGGATGTTAGTGCCTCCATTATCAGAAGTGCCCTGCAAAGCCTGATTTCAGGAAAATATTTGACAATCCAAATTATCATTTAAAAATGCTGTAATGTTGCACAGAGCTTCTATGGGAAAAAAGACAGTGGAAGTACTCAATTCAGTATAGAGAGACCTGAAGGACAAGCTTTTTGAATCTGTTAGAGCAGGAGTATTCTTATCATTACCATCCCAGACTTTGAGATGTCTTTCCAGAAAACATTGTTCAGGCCTGTTGTTTACAGTGTTTAAGTCTTGTTATTTCCCCATATTTTTTTGGTAGCTTTAGGAATCAGTGTGATGTAATTGCTGATGGATATAGAGCCATGTTCAACTAATGTTGTTTTATTATGTTTTTTTATGGTGATGCAAAGATTGATCATAAAATAATGTTGTGGACATAGATTGAGAAAAGGTAGAATATAAATGTTTAAATGAGTGAGGAGGTGCACTTTTTCCTTCTTTGTGAGTTGTTTTTAATATTGGAAATGTAGCGAGATTTATTTGCACATGGCTTTAGAAAAGGTAATTCTGAAAAGTATTACTCTTCCCTTTCTTTCTAGATACGGTGATTGCTATGTTTGGAACAAAGTCACTACTTGCATACACAACATCCTGAGTGGAAGGAGATGGATAGAGCATTATGGAGAAGTAACCATTAGAAATACAAAAAGCAGTGTCTGTATTTGTAAGCTCACATTTATCAAGGTAGTTTTACTATGATCATCATCATGAACAGTAAAGGGACTATGCATGCTACCAATGGCCTGTTCACAGGAGCGTTTGGAAATGCACCAGTAGCACACTAGATTCAATAGGCTTCTTTTTCAGTAGGGAGAATAATTAATAGTCCTTTCAATTAGCTGCCAGAGAGCATATAAATTTAGTGGCAACATTCCTATATATTCTTATTGGGTGCCACAATTAATGCAATCAATGCCTTTATGCATGTCCATTGATGCAAATCTATAAATACCTTGTAGAGCTCTATGGTTGACAGTGACGTATAATAGAACTTTCAGCATATAAAATCACATTGTTCTGCATAATTTTATTTAAATCCTCTGCATTAGTGATAACGGCAACAACAATTTATTAAATCTATATACTGCCAGACTCCCAGTAATTCTGTAAAATATTACTGTGAATCTAGAAGTGGTTCCTGGTTATATGAACCAATTCAGCATGATAGTGAAAGGTCTAACTGGAAATGTTGTAATTTTCAATATTAATATTAACTTTTGTTCTTCAATCCTTCCCCATAAATAAATACCTGTCTTTAAGCAAAATAGTAGTAAAAACATGGCACAAACCAATTTTAGAAGAATTTTCCCCTTTTTCTCTTTGTCACCCAAAATGATTTTTCTAGGATAAGTGGGAACTTCTGATTTTCCCCATGGATCTGTGGATGGCAGTATAAGCAATAGTGAAACGAGTAAAGATTTTCTGTCTTCATTTTAAGGTGCTATGAGATGCATATACCATGTTTTTCAGAGTATAAGACACACCTTACTTTTGGGGAGGAAAATAGGGGAAAAAAATTCTGCCTACAGGTATTCATCTGGCTAGCGTCCTTAGTCTGGTCAGCTTCAGCACATTAGTTCACTGGTTTTGAGCACGTGTGCACTTTTTATCCCCTGGTTGGGGATAAAAAACAGCTTCCAAAGCACAGCTGATCGTCGGAGAGAGAAGCAATGAGAAACAAGCAAAGGGTGGAAGATTGCTTCACTTGTTAGCGCCTCATTGGGGCTGAAAAACAGTTTCTAAAGCACAGCTGATCGTCGGAGGGAGCAGCAATGAGAAAAGCAGGCAAAGTGCGGAAGATCATGCTAGCGTCTCGTTAGGCTGAAAAAAAGCTTCAAAAAAGATACATTCGGAGTATAAAACGCACCCAAATTTTCAGTCTCTTTTAGGGGGAAAAACGTCCGTCTTATACTCCGAAAAATACGGTACATTATCTAAAACACCTGGGTTTTTTAAAATAGTTTCATTCCTGTGCAGACTGATGTAGATGTGACCTGTTAATTTACTATCCAGTGGTACAATTAATCAATTGAGATTTCCTTAATTAGGTCCCAATCTTACTGGAATTCATGGGCCTTGATAGTTACATGCAGATAATTATAAAAAGAAAAATTAGAAAAGCCAATTATGGCTGGATTCCCAACCAAGAATGCTGTTTTCTTTTTTGAGCTCCAGACAAATGTTTTAGAAGGAAGAAATCTGCCCTACAAAATGCTTTCACTTGTCAAGAAGACTAAAGTACTTTTGAGTAGGATATAAAATAATCTTGCTTTCACAGCCTTTTCCATTATCCCAGCAATTACCTTTTAATGATCTTCTACAGAATTTGAGCAGCTTGTGGAAGCAGATCTTCATATTACAATCCCCTTTTAAATTAGAAGTCTGCCATAACTCAGAGCACTCACATACATAGTGTGTTAGGTCATAAACAAGATTACATTTTTTTCTCATGGGACTGCATGTGAAGAATCAGAGCAATTATCGAGTGTTTTAGTAATGGGGGTTGCATTCTTGCTATTGATTGAAGGCAGAGATATTCTTGATGTTAAATGATTTTTTTTACATTTAATAAAACCAAACTATTTGGTTAACATTTTTAGGTGAATTACTGGAATTCTAACGTAAATGAAGTTCAAGGTGTTGTCATTGACCAAGAAGGAAAAGTGGTGCATCGCCTTTTTGGAAAATGGCATGAAGGATTATATTGTGGAATTGCACCTTCAGCAAAATGTATATGGAGGCCCGGTAATACATGGCATTTATATAATTCTAAATATAATTAAACAAGTAATAAAGAAAGGAGTAGAATTTGTACTATAGACACAGGGATTTCATCTCCGTATACTAGATAATGTACATTGGAACATTAATTGTAGCTTAGAAACTGTAAGTGTAAGTCATTTGTATCTTTCCACAATGAAATCTAAATCAAACTCAACTTATTTAGAAAGCTGTGTGTTCCATAATATGTTCTAAGATCAAGCAGGAATAATGCAAAAATGCTATAAATTGTTACATGGCATATTTGAAGAAAGAGAGATGTAATAGTTTGAGCATGGTGGCAAATGTTTAATGCCACTGTTGCCATCAAAATGAATGTGCATTTTTCAATGTTATACACATTTTTGATATTCTTCAAGCTGAACAGAAAAAAAAAAACAGTAGTTCCTTTGAAAAAGGAAACAATCACTTACTTAGTCAATTGGATTTATTGGTTAGGACAAAATTACAATCAGTTTTCCCCATATTTGAATGATAAATTTTGTGAAACTGAATGTTAAAAAAATAAAGAACATTGAAGAGAAAGTAGAAATAATATAGTGGGTTTAATGCATTATTTCTATTGATGGAAAAAAATAGGATTCTTTGATTAAGGATACAAGTTGTACTTTCTGAACTAAATCTTGTGTTTTTCTAACTTTCCAAAATTGGTATCTATGAGGCAGTTCCTAGTTCTCCTATAATTTATATGCTGGTTTTGTGATTTAACAAAAGTGATATGAAAACTGATTGAGAATTTGAATTATCTTTATCTTTTTAAATCTGGGATGTTTTAAGGTGGCCCACAATACATATAGTTTTTATTTAGCAACTGCCTTGGATAGCAACCATTTGCAAATATGACCATAATTAATGATAATAAAAAATTCATTTTATGACCAATGTGGTCATAACAAAACCTTTAGTGTGAAATTGATTAAGGTCTGGTCACTTTCAAGCAGCAGCTGCCAGGTTGTTGGAAGCAAGAGAAGGCCACGTAAAAGGACTATTTAGAACTGCTTCCTTTCTGTAAAATTGGCTCATCCTGTATGCTCATCCCAAGCCAGGATGCTAAGGGTTCCCCACATATTGATTTATTGAATTGATATACCGTCCATCTCACTTAGACTTATATATTAAATAAGAGAGTGGGAACTCAAAGCAGTGGATGGCGTTGTTGGGATCTTTTAAAAAAAACTGCCAAAACGGACAATTTTCATAAGGCCTTTAAACTGTCTTTGCTTCGTAATGTTACATTCTGGTTTTATCTACTTGTACACCCCATGATTCAGCCTGATTCAGTAATATAAAAATATAAGTTAAATAAAAAATAAAATAACAGAATTGAGAGGGACCTTGGAGGTCCTCAAATCCAATCCCCTAACCAGGAGGAGACCGTATATCATTTCAGACAAATGGTTGTCCAGTCTCTTCTTAAAAACCTCTGGTGTTGGAGCACCAACAACTTTTGGAGGCAAACCATTCCTTTAATTAATTGTCCTCACTGTCAGGAAATTTCTCCTTAGTTCTAGGTTGGTTCTCTCCTTGATTAGTTTCTTCCCATTTCTATCCATTGCTTCTTGTGCATAAAACATAATATGAATGCCCATGCTGTGCCTCAGTGATATAGAAGGCCAACATTCAGTATTGTCTGTAAGACCATTGAAGCCCTAAGTATCCACCTTCTCTGGAATCTTTCGGGATGATCTTTCTTCCTGAAGTAATTTCTTTCTCCTCGCACAGAGAAGCTTGAAGTGATTGTGTCAGACCATTTCATGCCTTTCGGGGTAAGAAGGATTTTGTGGGACAAAGTTTGGGAGAGCACATGGGGGTCCTAGCCAAGCAGAGCATATCTTGACAACAACATGAGCAGTGCACCATCTCCCATATCATCTCAATAACAGGTAGAATAATGTCTGAGTTTTGAGAATTGGCAGTGCTGCATATAGGGTATTTAATGCAGATCAAGATACAAATATTTTCTTTATCATGTAGACCTAGTGTTTACTCACAGTGGTTAATCACTACCTTTATTTTAATTTTTAATACAGGTTCCATGCCAACAAATTATGAGCATTACTATGGTTTCACAAGGTTTGCTGTTGAGCTGAATGAGTTAGATCCTGCACTGAAAGATCTTCTTCCAAAAACAGATGCTCGATTCAGGCCAGATCAAAGGCAAGAAGTACACTTTAAAAAAAAAAAAAGGCTACGGCTGCTTTTGATTGGGAATGTTAATGTTAAAAAATTCATCTGAAATGTGAATTACTGCTACTCAGTGAAAGCTTGCTTCAGGGAAAAGTTGGGGTTGCCTGGACACCATAGTGGAAAATAGTAAATTAAAAATGAATACAGCAATAGAAAGAGATGAAAGAAGGAGTAGAGGGATGAAAGGAAGGGAGAAGGAGAGAGAGGAATGGAAAAAAGGGAAGAGGGGAGGAAGGAAGGGAGGGGAAATATGGGTAGGAGAGAAGGTTAGATAGGGAGAAAGAAAGGAAGGGGGGGAGAAAGGAAGGGGAAGTAGGGAAGGAGTAGAAGAGGAGGAAAGAAGAAAGTAGGAAGGATAAAAGAAAGGAGGAAGACAGAAGAGAATGAGAAGAAAGATTGCTTTTACAATAAAAAAGATGAAATGGAAGAAAGGCAATCTCGAACATGTGTAAATGTATTAGGATAAAGAATGAATTATTAAAAAGTAAAAAAGAGTAAACGTGAGTAAAAATAGAGAAATTAGATTTTGAGGGTGAATGAAGATGTTGTTCATATAAAAAAGAGTAAATGTGAGTAAAAATAGAGAAATTAGATTTTGAGGGTGAATGAAGATGTTGTTCATATAAATAAACATAGAAATATTAAGATATAATTAAAAAACATGGAAAAAGATGATTTTGGCAGAAATTGTAACTAAGTAAAATGTATTTGGATATGATAAGTTGTATAAGATATGATATGACCAATACTCTGTTCATAAAATATGCGGGTGAATGGGGTGGGGTGGGGGGGAGAAAAAAAATAAAAAAAACTTGATTCAAAAAAGAAAGAAAGAAAGCTTGCTCCAGACAATTTGAGAAGTATTTAAAATATTTTAATATGTGAACTTATAAAAAGTGCAGCAGACTGGGATCACTTTAAAAAAGGTTTCCCTTCCTATTTTCTTCCCCTTCCCACCTCATAAATACTTTTTGTAATATACTATCTGCACTGATATACAACTGCATATTGCAGAAACAAGGGAGGCAGACTGTTTGTCCAAAATAATAGAATTTAATCATATATGTTTATGCTGATTCAATCAAAATATATTTATTTGAATGACAGCGCTATCAATTTTATCTAATCTGCATAATATAGAACA
Source organism: Pituophis catenifer annectens (assembly GCF_029215685.1). Taxonomy (NCBI): domain Eukaryota; kingdom Metazoa; phylum Chordata; class Lepidosauria; order Squamata; family Colubridae; genus Pituophis; species Pituophis catenifer. Next base: position 193,224,111 of record NW_027256881.1, on the reverse strand, counting down.
TGATTTAGGTGCTTCAAATCCCAGAAGTTTGAGATTTCTGGATTTTGTTGTTATATTTGTTAAAGGTTGGTATGTATCTACTGAAAGATCTAATTCTTAACTATAGGCATTTGGAAGATGGAAATTTAGAAGTAGCAGCAGCGGAAAAACAAAGAATTGAAGAACTCCAGAGATGCCGGAGACGTTATTTAGAAGAAAACAATATAGAACATGTACCAAAATTTTTTAAGTAAGTAATATCTCTCTCTGTGATTCTTTTACAAACAGAATGGAGTTGGTATATATAATGGTGTAACAATATTAACAAAAATACTAACAATGTTTTTAGCATTAGAAATTGTCTTGTATTATGTAACATCTGCATGTTTCTTATTATTCAACTGAATTAATTTCAAAAATGTGTCAAAACATAGGGAGAAAATTGGTTGTAGCCGAGGGTCTTATTCCTCAGTTAAATTAGAATCAAAGATGATGATTTTTGTGAATCTTGACTTAGATAATAAGAAATCAGTTTTATTTGTAATATGTAGTTATTGTATTATTTTTGAAATTCAGAGATCTAACATTAATGTTTGATCTTCAGATTGGTGTTTTATGCATGCACTATCTTTCATAAAATTTCCCCTAGCTAGATAAAGAGAATTGTCCAAGCAAATAAGTGTATGTGCAGTTCCTCTCGTTTATGTAACCTTGTAAACTTAGAAAAACAAAAATCTGCCAAGTACCTAAGAGTAAAATTCAATCTCTTTTCTCCTTCTCTGCCAAATAATTATTTTATTTATAGTCTAATCCCTCTTCGGATGGAGTAATTCCTTCTGTGTATACAACAATATGAAGTGGTGTCCCCAGACTGAAGCAGGTATAAAAGACAAAATTTGTAAATTAGAGGAAGCAGATTAAAGAATTATGCATTTCCAGATAGAGCTAAAGTCTTATAATGAGAGTTGATTCCAAGACTCTCTCAAAGCCTATTTCTTCTTTGCCTATAATAACAGGCATAATATATATACCTGTTATTATAGGCATATAATAATTTAATGTTTATATTTCCTCTTGAGGAACAGCAGAGCAGCAACTCATCCTGGGTTGAATAAGAAAGAGGATCATTTTTATATTCTTTAAATCAGGAATTCTTTCTTCTTTAAATCAATTATTCTTGGCTGCATGGCATTTGCTATCAAATCAGGGTTGGTTAGAAGAGTGCTGATTCCTATTAACACCAGATGGAGAAGTAGAGAAATTGGCTGAAGAAACTGAATTAGTTGAGTGTAAGTTTCCCCCCCCCTTCCTGTGATAGGCTCTGAGATTATAAAACTGATTAAACAGATGAAATTGAATAAAGCTCCAGAATATGAGTTCATTTTAGTGGAAGACATTCAAAACAGTTTAGATTGGTGGGTACCCATTTTGGCTTTCCTGTTCACCTGTATTGATAAATATGCTAAGATCTCTGATGATTGGGCTTACCTTTGGTGACTTCAATCTACAAAAAAAGAAAAATAGAGATTATTGGCTCATTAGCCAATCAATTAATTATATGCTAGCACTTGTACAACAAGCTCCTACATTGGAGTGTAACTGAGAATATCTTGTCTGATGAGCAGACAGGCTTCAGAGAAAGCCACTAATTAACTCTTATAGACACATTGAATAGCCCATCTCTTGATCTGCCAAAATTGGGAAGTAGACACATTTCTTTTATATGCAGATGCTGTTGCACTGTTTCCTTAGACACAGATTGTCTAAGGATCACTGAAGATGTTACCTAGTTTGGGTAATGAAATGTCTGCAAGAAAACAAGAGCTCAGTCACAGATTGGCCTGAAATGGGCACTTAATATACTTGCTGGGGACTGTCAAGAAGAACAGCTAGAAATTAATTACTCCAAAATCAGGGTCATGGTTTTTGCTAAGGAACACAAGTCTGGCAGCTAAATTATTTAACAGAGTAGGTCTTAAATATCTGGGGATTATTTTCCATGCTATAGGCAACTATAAATTTCACACCAATTATGTTACCCTAAATACACAGAAATCCACTTTGGCTTTATACTTTTTTTTTATTTCTCGAAAGGATCTCCGTATATATCAGCAGCAATTAAAATCTCTTCAACTAACATCCAAGCCCAGCAACTTTTTGGAATTTAGTTGGGTCCTTAAAGGGCATTCCTTTGTCTTGAAAGAGTTCAAACCAAATTTTTGATTCTTTTTCAAGTAGCTCATTGTGTGCCAAATGTGTGCTTCATAGTAAAGCCAGCCGCCTTAAAATGACTGTGCATTAGCTGATCTCAAACAATGGGCCACTGATTTAGAGTTGTAGGCTGAGTTATCAGTTCTATCTAGAAACAACTTCTTGAGCCACTCCACATATCTTCTTCAATTAGCCAAATAGCTTAGTTGCATCATGATTCCAAAATTTAGAAAGGCTTTATCCTTGGCTAGATTCAGTGTCTGCATAACAGTGGTTACTGAAGGGACATGCTGAATGAAAGATCCCTTTTGAATAGAGATGTCCCCCCATGGTGGAGAAATAATTGAAATGCTGGAACATGATACCCAGACACTCACCAAGAATTATTATCTCAATTCTTTATTAAATATCCTATTCGTTCTGACTTGTTTTATCTTGTTATTATTAGGTCAATGTGATTTGACATCTTTGACCACAGCTAAGTACCATTCTACAGTTTGTACAGTACACCATAATATCTCTTCTAATCCTTCTTAGATATTTTAGAACAATTATTTTTTTTCTTTTTTTATCCTAATTGATTTTCTTCTTTTATTTGTTGATTGTTGATTTATGATTAAATAAAATGGATTATTTTATTGAAATTTCATTTTTCAGAAGATTTCCTCAACAAGTAAATTAAATTGAAGTATGTTTCTATTCTCTTAAAGAATATTTTTGAATTTATGTTAACGAATAACTCTTTTAATTTTGCAGAAAAGTTATTGAAGCCAATCAGAGAGAAGCATGGGTTTCTAATGACACCTATTGGGAACTCCGAAAGGATCCTGGCTTTAGTAAAGTAGAAACACTCAAACTCTGGTAAACTGAGAATGTAGATCTAGCAACATATAACTCTTTTAAAATAGAAAAACAAACAAAGAAAGAAACCACTATGCACAACATGTTTCTTATAGCTGACGGTGATTTGTGGGTCTGCAGGAAACCTTCCTTTGCTTTTACATTCAATTTATAATAGACTTCCAAAAGTGCATTAGCCCAGACTCTGAACATTTCTATGATCATTAAATTGAAAAGAAGGGAGGAAAAAGCCCACAACCCCTTCATTTATTGAGATACTGGAAGTGCAGCATAAAAGAAGCATGTACTGATTTGGCCAAAGATGCTTTGTAGAGTATCTGGTGCTTTAAATAGACACGAAGAGTTCAACAATAAAACAAATCTTGTTATAACTAAGTTTTAGAATGTCTACACATGTAGTTATTGAATCTTGAATCACATTAGAACACTTGTTCATTTCTAGAGTCAGGTTGGTTTTTTTGATGTGTTGTGCTTGGACTGGCTATATCAAAAACAACATAATGCTTTTCTAGAAGCTCTTCCCATTCATATGCCATTTTTCATGCCTTAAAAACAATGTCAAGTTGTACGTTGTTATTTTAAAATATGTATGTATTTGTCATTTCTCAAGGGCAGATTTTTAAAAACACCCAAGATTTTTGTTCATATTTTAAATAATGGATAAAGTATATTATTTATGGAAAATGAACTGTAATTGTAAAGCAAAAGGATGATCTGGGAATGTTTTATCTTTGCAGTTTGTGGTTCTATATAGGCAGGTTGAAAGGAAACTGGCTAATTTTGTAATAATCTTGAGAAATTAATCTAAGTTCATATTCTCAATGCCTAATGCTGTGATAAATACACCATCTCTTTTCATGACTTCTCATACTTCCTTCTGTCTGATTTTCATAACCCTTTATAGAATTAAAATTCCTTAAAACTGTGCATGAATGTTAAGCACATCTTTTAAATTAGAAAAGCATCCTGCAGGGGTATAATCATCCTGATAACCTATGTATTCATGCTTTCTTATGTACATTATATATTTTTGTTCTCACCTCTTTGGGAATTGTTGGGAGAAGTAATGTGATACATGCACTACTTTCTCAGTTGACTCTTGCTAATATCATTTTTATGCAAAATTATATTTTATTGCTTTTTCATAAAGCAATTATATTTTTGGATGAAGAAATGACCTAAATGGCTATTATGTAGCACATTTTGATGTATATGTGGAAAGAGCCTGGATGATGTTGCCCTCAAAATTAAGTCTAGTTGGTTACCATGCTTTGCTAAAATCAATATATAAGGTAAAAATCTTAATGCTTTTTAATAGAAAATTGTCTTTTATTTATGTCCAGTGATTTAATTTATTAATACCTTGGACACTGGCAATAGAAAAGATTTTCTTGTATATATTTCAAAAATAACATTTCTGTATATTCATGGCACATAACTGTATTTTACTGAGTGCATTTTATTGCTTTTCTGTAAAGGCACAGAGGTGGCTATGATTTGCCGAAAGCAAACTAACTGTATATGATTATGCATTCTATGTAGTACTCATCTTATTTCCCCCATGTCCATTTCTGCTTAATAAGCACACCTGTATAAGGGACAGCCTGTTTAAAAATAGGGCCTTAACTTCCTGAAGTTACTTTCAGCTGGGAGTATACCATATTAGCTAGACATTTATTATCTGGCTGTGATTTCGCTCTGAATTTCAGTTGTAACTTAGGATCACTTGCATTTGACCAAGGCTTAAAATATGCACGATATTCTAGTACGAGTCTCTGAAGTACAGAAGGAGAATGTTTTGTTTGCTGATATGCACATTTCATTCAAATTGAAAAAGAATTAGAATGCATAGGATAAAATATGCATGGACTTTTACATGGTCCTTATACAACAGGAGCTGTCAGCATGCCACTGTCACATTGGGAATTTTGTTAATGTAGTAATCCTTACAAGGTATAGTTTAGTCAATCTTGGTAAAAATAGGAAGAAAGAATGCCTTACCATTCCGTCTTTTACATTCAGTCTTCGGTAACCTCCCAGGAATTTGTTACTGTCTCTTCAAAGCCAGAATTATTAATTAAAAAGTTATAAATATTAACATATATTATGATTTAGTAAAATGTTGAGACCAGGTGCTTAACAAGGTCAATTATAAATTGAGCTAACTTTGACATAACATGCTGTCCCAAATAACATACTAAAGTTGATTAGTTTTAAGCTTGACTAGCATGTTATTTGGAGGCAGGCCATTTGGATAGTTTATAACATTTTTTTAAATTTACTTCTATCCCACCTTTATTATTTTTACAAATAACTCAAAGCAGTGAAAATATCCCACATACCTTCTTCCTCCTATTCTTCCCCACAAACAACCCTGTGAGATGGATTGACCTGAGTGAGTAATTCACTGAAGGTCATCCAGCTGGCTTTATGGCTAAGGCAGGATTAGAATTTACAGTCCTCTGCTTTCTAGCTTGGTGCCTTAACCCACCAGACCAAAATGGGTCTCTATATTGTACACACCTGGATAATCAGTCCACTTAGCTAACTGCCTGAGCCTGTTCTGTGAACCCAGCCATTAAACTAGGTGGCTAAACTTCAAATGCTTACTTGTATTAATGTAACAAGTTCGATTTAAATATATGGGACTACAGCCGTTTTCCTTTGGGACAATTGTAATTCATCCAAGCCATTTCCTTTCAGGTAATGCAAAATGTGAAAAAGGAATAAGAATTAGTAAGCAAACCACAAGAGATGAGATTAGGAGCATATGAAGATAGCTACATTTACACCCATAAAATCCACTATAACTCTGTATTTTTCTATTCTTGCAAACCATTCTTGCTTTGAACACATTGGTACTCCACTTCAGAGGTTGCCGTTGGTTCTAAATCTTCTCACCTATAAATTCTTGAGGGTTTCATTAGCTCATTCAACCATGATTTTCCTTCATTATCCACTTCATCTGAATCCATTTACTTTTCCTTTGTATGTTGGTTTTACAGTTCGGTCTTCATTCATTCTCTAGCGATCACTGCCTATCAGTCCCAATTCATTCTACAGATAATGTCTATAGTTATTCAACAATTATTTGTTTCCATCCTAATTGCTTTGCATTTTCTTTCCTGTGTTTATTTAAACAGTTCCCTGCTATCTGTGACTGCATTCTTTGCAACTTTTTCTCTACATGTACGTTATATATTTTACTCATCATGATTCTCTTGCCCCTGTGTATTGCTCATTCACAGACTTTTGACTTCATTCATTTTTAATACTTTAGTACTTTCCTTTAGTATTATGTCCACAAACGTCAGTGGTAAAGTAATTTTTCCCACTGTTTTAAGTTAGCTTACATATTCTTTTTCCTCAAGTCTACTCTCTTTTTAGATTATTGGGAGATTTATTTGTTTTCAATTTTATCTATACAGGGCACATTTTGTCTACCAGTAGTTATTCTACTTTTTTCATTTCTTTCTTCCATGTCTTATTTTTTTTTTCTTAAGATCCATTTTTGAGACTACCGTTAATAATTTGGCATCTAATTTCTGAACTTTTCATCACTTTTGTACCTTCAATAATTCATTTTTAAAAAAATCAAGTGAACGCTACTTTAATGTGTGACAAATAAGAGACTTATACTTACTTACAAGTTATGCTTTTTATTCATTTTCCATGTGGCCTACTCACTTTTTCTGTACTCTTGTCTTCTTTCTGTTCACTGTTATCTTTTAAGAGTATTCTCCTCCCCCCCAGATTGAATTTTTCAGAATATTGCACATTATCTCAAAACTCAACCGTGAAGCAATTCTCACCAGCTTATGCATTCCTATATTCATATGCATCTTCAACAAACTAGATAACATCAATTTCTAATTAATATTGTAGCTCTTCATAATTAAACATTTTCACTTCCATACATGTTTTATGAATTCCATTCTCTAAGATCAAACTACCATATTTTTTGCACTATAAGACGCACCGGACCAACTCCCCAGCCCCACCCCCACCGCAGTATTCGCTCTATAAGACACACAGACATTTCCACCCACTTTTTTTGGGGTGTGTGTGTGTCTTATAGAGTGAAAAATATGGTACCTTACTTAGTTGTTACATCCTTCACCTTTCAGAGACATAAAACTATTTTTTATTTCATTTGTTAATTAATGCTATTTATCATTTGCTCTCTTTCATATGCCATAATGAACATTAATTGGGCTCATAGCAATAGCACTTAAGACTTACATAGCGTTTCACAGTGCTTTACAGACCTCTCTGAGTGATTTACAGTCTCAGTATATTGCCCCCAACAATCTGGTTCCTCATTTTATTGACCTTGGAAGGATGGAAGGCTGAGTCAACCTTGAGCTGGTGAGAACCGAACTGCCGATCTGCTGATAGCCAGCAGTTAGTAAAAGTAGCCTGCAATACTGCATTCTAATCACTGCGTCTCCAGTAATGATCTCTACTGCCCATGATGGGTTTGGTCAAGCAAAGGTTTCACACTATACTTTTTAGTAAGATAGCTAAAATGTAAATTAGGTTACCAGTTTTAGATGTGAAACATTCCTTGCTAATGGTGAAAGGAAGGCTAGGCAGTTTGGGCCCATTTTGACCCAAAGCTATCACAAATGCAACAAAACCCAGGTTTATTCCAAGCATATTCATATTATTCTACGCAACTTTAATCTAGAGACTGCCTTGTAAATCTTGCAAATTGTCTTGCAAGATTGCTTTAGTGGTTCTCTTAGTTTTCAACACAGGACACTGTGAGATATAAGAGTCTAAACTACTTTGGGGGAAAAGAAACCCATCCAGATCTCTAGTTTGAACTATTTTCTTAAAAATGTAGATATTCTTGAAATCATTTCACTATAGCATTTATTTTAAGATATGTTTTCGTAAGGTTCTAAACTAAATCTGAAGCAAGTATATCATATTTAGCTATAATTGACAGTATAGTCCTACCATAAATTCATGCTAACAGGGTGAGCAAACTCATCACACTAGTTCATTCGTTCACCACACATCTGCAGATATTATATTTATTTCATCTAAACCTATAAAATATGATAGTTGGGGGTAGTAGGTAAATTTTTCAGAAAAAAAAATGCTTCCAAAAAAAAAAAAATCCTGCTAGCCAGAGTTCATTTAAATCAGATAAAATATGCATTTCAAAATGAAAATTATAGAATTAACTTAAGAAGATGAATGTGAATTTCTGTAAAGGATTGAACTCATGTGATGGAAAATTTTCTTTATTAAATTTCCAGATTGAAAAATGGAGCTCTTCTTTAACCTGACCTTCTCTTTCAAACAATCTTCAGGAAAATCTCAAGAACATCTAATTTATGTGATATGCTCCCATATTTAAAATACTCCTTATTCACTGGAAGTTTCTGCATCAAGCTATGTCACACTCAAGCGCCCATTCTGACTTACTTTATACGCTTTGCTTTTTGCAGGCCCTCTCTCCCCTCAATCTACCCTCCCGGCCATCCCAATCAGTGATTCCTCTGAAAGTATCCTTATTATAATGGCAAATTTGGAGGATTCTATAGATTGGGAACAGATAAGAACGAGGCTTTTTAGAGTCCAGAAGAAGACTGAAATGCCCAGTTGTGTAACAGGAATCTGTCCCATCCCTGTCTCTGCTATGCACTGCTGAGTCTTAGCATGCAGTCCCAGCATTGGCTGAATGTAGACTTGGGCACATTGGCTCAAAACATACTTGAATAATTATCACAGAACTATCATTATTAACTATTGTTACTTCTCCTCTGCTTTTCTCTCTTTAGAAATAACAGTTCCAAAACAGAAGTTCAGTAAAAAAAAATAATAAAGTCGGGATTTGGAGGGACACTTAGATGAAGTCCTTGATCAAATCAAATGACCTTTTGCAGGCTTCCCAAGTATTTCACAGCTCATAAATAATTATTGTGGTTGCCCAAAGGAACTTTGGTTCTGGGCTAATGCTACATATAATTAGAGTGAACAATAACCACATTCTGTCTACCAAGTCAACCCTATTAGATTTCAGTAAACTTTTTCTCAGCCATCTCTGTGTTTCTGAGAATGGAATGGTGCCAATTTTGCAACTGGGAATTCTGTAATATGTAATAATTTTAATGCAAGCAATGTATTATGAGTGTTTTCCTATTTATTTCAGCAGAATGTGACTTGTATCCATGCCCAGGATTGTCAAGTTTTCATCCAAATTAACAAAAGAATTGCTCCCCTATAAAATAATATATATTGTAAAGTTCTTTTTGTGACTTACCTTATTTATCAGGATTTTTAAAAGACAATATTGAGCACCATATATTTTTTGAAATTATATGTATTCAAATAAGAAACAGTATTATGAAACAATTTATCGATTGCTTTTTTTCCCTTAAAGATAAAAAACCTAATCCAGTAGATTATCAGTCTCCCTCAAATTGTCTCTAGCTAGAGCCATCCAAGCTGCATAATGTTGGTAGAAGGTGTGGCACATCTAGAGCGAAATAGGACAACCCCGCCTCAGCCAACTTGCAGCCAATTTGCCGCGGGGCAACTCATCATGGCCAACTCTCCACAGGACAGCTCACTGTAGGACAGTTTAACAATTCAATTATTTGAAATAAAAAAAGGTTAATTTTTGTCATTGACATTTAATTCTGTCCCTCCTTTTTCATTCTTTAATGATTTTATTCCACCATTTCTTTGGTAATAGTGTAACTCTTCTGCAATGAATTAGCTATGACGAGTTGTCCTACACGAGTTGGCTCCAGTTGGAACCAGCAGCAGTAAATCTCAATTAGAAATGTTGCCAATGTTGAAAGCAATGGAACTAGAACTTAATTACACCATCCTAGTGCCATAAAATCTTGGCTTTGCTCTGTTGTCTTCTGTAGCCTAATTTAAAGAAATGATTGGCATTAGGAAGAATGCTTAGGGACCTGAAGTATCAACATTACCACTATTCATTTTTGGAAGTATTTCTTAAGACAAAATGTATTTTTTTTTTGCCACTTCCTTCTTTGACTCACCATGATATTATAGTATCAACTAATCAGAAGTGTGCCTCTTCAGATAAATGTCATGCAGAGGAATGTACCATTTGTGAGAAAACTGGCCTCCCTAAACACACAGCACTTTTAAGGCACTTTGATGTTTCAGAAAGTTTTTTTTAACAGTGTTGCAATTTGACTGCAATCTTACATTGTAAAGATCCCAGTGATTCCAAACTTCTGCAGTGAACCTTATTATGACTGAACAGAGATTTGAATCTTATTTTCAGCAACCCAAACTCAATATTGTCTTTATCCCATTACCCAATGTTAAAGCTAAATACGAAGATAGAACATTGTGATACTTGCACAGGATCATTTTGCAAAACTCTGTGGTCTTTATCCTCAGCCTTGAATATGAAAACACATGTATACCTTTATAAAAAATGCCATTGAATAAAAAGACCATTGTTTTTAATAGACTAGCCTATTAAGTGTCAATCTGCTTGCTAATTCCTCAGAAATACTTGGAAATTGCTGAATAAGTTTGGTTCTAGACGTGTTCCACACAAAAGTTTTACCTCTTCAGAGCCAAATAATGTAATGTAAGAATGGAAGCCACAAGAACAATATTTTGTACATTCTTACAGCATTGTAGATTTAAAAAATTAGGGTTACCCTTGCAGTTAGCCAATTTGTTTTTAAATGTGCACAAAAGACAGCATATTTATTAGTATAGCATCAAAAAAACCATGTTTGTTTCTGCAACTGTAAAATCTCTATTTATATTAAATGTGTTTGAGAACATACAGTATCCAGTTCCTTGGAAGCTGGGGACAAACTCTGAAATATATAAATGTATGGTGAAGCATGTGATAACCAGTGATTTATAGAATTTTCACACAAGGCAAATTAAGTTTCTTGGCTCAGTTTAACTTGATGAAAGGAAATAACACAGCTGGGATTTTAGAACCAAAGTTTATTTAACCTATTAGGATGCTGCAAAGAATTCAACCAGGCAGCTGATTAAAAATATGACTAATTTTCAGAGATGGAATAGTTTATGTAAACCAGTTACCATATTAGAAGTGGATATTAAAAAGCTGCCTGACAGTTGTACTTTTTCTAAAGACTCTCCCATTTCATTGTGGAACAGTGCATGATAGTATTCAATGATTGGGAATTAAATACTGTTGCCTTTCATGGCCCAATCTTTCTTGAGGATTAATTAGTAGCTATGTTAACTAGTTCTAGTTACTACTAAGTGAGATGTAGGGTTAGGATTAGGTTTAATGAATCCTGAAAAGGGAGTCCCTTTGAAATTGAGACAGCTCATAAAATGCTGAAGCTTGCATATACAGATTTCTTATCCTTTTATCATGTCTAATTGTACTGATTTAATTCAAGAGATATGAATTAGTATCAAACCTTAAATAAGACCATGCCCTTAAGATCTTTAATTAAAATACCTGGTATAAAAGAAAAGATAATGTAATTTTGCTAAACCAATAAATGATTAATTTACAGCAAAAAAAAAAAAAAATACTGTTGCCTGTTAAGACATTTTAGAGAACAGCAAATACACTTGCCTTGCTAAGTGAATTTGTGAACACTTTATAGCCATCTATAATCTTGTAGCACTGTGTTTACAATGTGATTGGAACAAGTCTTAAATCAGTTTTGGCTAAACATCCTAAAAAAACATGGCACAGCTTTGGGAGTTGTTTAGCCAGAATCATTTTTATCCATTCTTAATACTTAGATGCTTAGATCACATTGTATGCCACAAGCAGAGGATTATAGATATTCACATTTTAAAACATACAGTATTTCTACGCTGCTGCAAACAAAATAACATTTGTTAGCTTACATAAATAGTTTTATTTATGGAATAAATAGAATAAATAAAAGTGGAACACAACCTTTCTCTTATCACTGGCAGCAGTGGTACATTTCCATTATTTGTATTTGCTGGGTAAAATGTTTGTTGCATTTCCTATAATTGTAAGAAATTTAAGAATGACACTTAAAATCATCCTCATTTCCTTACAAATGAACTGAATTGCCCATGTTTATTGTGTGAGCAGATTGATGTTATTTTGACCTTATGGGCACCTATTTCTTTCACACTAAAAATATTCATTTATGTTCAATATGATTGATATGGCACATATTTGTGACTTACAAATTCAATGAGACATACTACTGTATTATGCTGCCATTGATTGTACTGAATTCTACCAATTAATACTTTGAAAATCCCAACAAATAAAAAAAGTTGCTTACAGGCTGCATTCATATCTAGTATTGAACAAGGCACATTTAATGTAAATTATGGCTCTACGTGCATTATTAATTGGACATATTTAGGAAATAAGAGTATTTTTCTCAAACAAAAACAACTTGTATCATTTAAAGCAATTTATTAAAGAATGACACATCTAATGAAAAAAGAACTGGTAACAAATTTTATCATTTCTGTGAAATTAATCTTCAAACATGTTTTAAAAGGCCACAATTGAGAAGAAATTTAAACACAAAAACATAAATATATAATGGCTATTATGTACAATTATAAGTCATATCTTTGAAGCTTCAGATATTAGAAAAACAAGTTTTTGAGGTCCCAGCTGTAAGCATTTTCATGAAGACACTATTCAGCCTTCTGCTACAAAAGTTAAAGTGTTTTGTAGTTCATGAGACATGAAGTCTTAAAAGAAATGCCAGCCTACATAAGTAACTTCAAAGTCTGCAGAGATCAGTAGCCATGCTCCTGGCTACTGAAATATGCAATTATTTAAAAAAAAAAGTTAGCCATTTTTCATAACATCCAGTAGAATATATCTTTAAGTCATAATTCATAATTGCTCTTTTCTCATTGTAATGTGATTGTAATCTAGTGTACTGCTCTAACTGTATAATAGGAGGCATGTCCAATCTCCAGCCCAACCACAGCTTATGATGGTTCCTCATCTGGTCTGTAAACCTATCACAAAGAATGAATGGAAACAAGATTTTCTCCATCACTGCACATCTTTAAAATCACTTTTATTATTTGAGTGAAGGACACATTTAAAGCTAAATTGACATCCAAGACAATAATACAGTGGTTAGGGTGTTAAAACCTGGACTGGAGACTTGGATTCAGATCCACCCTTAGTCATAGAAATTTATTGTGTGGTTTAGGCTAGTGTACATTATCCCAAGTATTTGCTGTTAAGGCAAAACTGGAGAGTATATAATAAAGTGTACAAGTGAATAGATGAATGATGCTCAACATGATTGTTTGGTAAATATTACCACTCTGTCAGTCGTATTTTTGCAAGCTAGTGATTTATATTTGGCATTTTGGAGGAGGGATCTTAAGGTTTTTTGGTATGTGTGTTTTTCATCCTGGCAGTTCCTGAGGAATTGAGGAATAGAGATGTGATTGTAGGACAAGTATTTATGAATCAAACAGAATGGAAAAGCAGAAAATTGGGAAAGCTGGTGAAACTCAGTTATTGTGGAGCACCAAGTGACGGATACAAAAGAGAAGCAAAGTGTAGAAAGTGGAAGGCAGAACATGTGAATTGGGGGAAGGGAAGGACTGGAAGAAAGGGAATTGCTGGAAATGGGAACACTATCAATGTGACAAACGTGGTATTTTAATTCTAGCTGATGCACATTATTATCACCTCTGTCACTATAACACATTACAACTTATCTGCTGCCATGCAGACACAGAACCGCATGTGTAAGCAGAGAGGACTACAGTGGGAGACTTAACAAGTTCAGTAAGGGGCTTGTTTGGCACTACTGTCACAGCTCCAGTGAAAGGGGAGGGTATCAGCTGCTTGAAAAAACTGCCGCCTGGGAAGAGAAAAGCTGCAACTCTGTCAGCCCTTCAAGGTAGGCCAGGTCAGGAAAGCCACCACAAGAAATACTAAAAATCCATTGCTGTAGCTTATACTGGGATAACAAAAACTTGGAAGCCTGACAATGTTTCCCTTCCCCTCCCTTATACCAAAGACTGTCAAAAGGCTTCAGTCTCTTTGTCACTTTATTTTCCTGGATTGATCTCACTTTCTACTAATGGTCACATTTTCCCCAAGGTCATCTCTGTATTAGTCTATAGTCTGTCTCTGACTATGACCTGTCATAATGGCAATGAAGGGCTTGTCTATAACTACTTGATGCTTCAGTGAGTTCATCATATACAAGCCAAGGAATAGGGAACAGTTTCCCTTCCCCTGATTGTATGGGAGTATATTTTCTCAAAATTGGTCAAATTGGAGGAGTGCTGGATGTTTGAATTTGGCTGTACGGTAGGTGGTTTGGCATAACAGAAAAATCAGCTGACTGAAGTGACCTCAGGCCAGTTGATGTCCCCATCTGCCTCTTATGGGACATGGGGGAATGATAAGAGGAACACCTTGCTTGGTGACTTGTCTTCTAATGGAGTCTGGAGGATCACAACAACACTATTCTTCAGGCAAACCCTGGAGAAGTTTTGTTTCACTGGGCTTGGAGGGATTGAATTATTTACATGCTGGGTTGCTTTATGGATATGGATGTCAATCTGATTTTTTAAGAAACTAGTTGATTTATTCAGAGTTGGATTTTCAATTTTAATCTACTTTTAGTAAGATGTTATTAAAAGTATTAAGTTGTGGTTTATGTTTTGCTTTGTGGTTTCACTGTGAAATATCTAAACATTTTGACAAGGCAAAATTAACGCTGTAAGAAATAAATAAGGGAGAAAAACGAGCTGGACTTCGTGCTCCCAATGCATGGCATTCTTAAGAAACAAACTCCTTCCCTTAACACATACTGCATTCTTCTGCAGGTTTGCCTCAAGCCAGACTTCCCCATCCTTGTACAAAACAATATTTGAGAAAGGAGGCAATGGATTTGAGGCTGCTTTTGGGGAACAGCTGCTCGCAGACTAATGACTATTTTGGTACTGAGAATTGCAATTCATCTAACGCTACAGAGTTGCAGGCTGTGTGTCTCATCCCCTGCTCACAGCTTTTGGTTTTCCTGATTCTAGTTTTCCAAAATAAATAAACAAAAACATCATAATAGGTTTAAGTTACAATTTCTTTATAATATACAATTATTAATGCAGAGGTTGTGATGTGACTTTAAAAAAAGTCTCAATAATTTGGAAATTGTTCAATTTTAAGACAGAGACATATATATATGGGTATGTATATATACCCATGTTTATTCTTTTCCCCCATTTCAAGGTTATTTCCTCCCAGCCATGATTTTTAAATACTGTAACGCATTGTGGGCTGAATCATTGTGGGCGTTGCTCCAGGAGATTCCAGTCCCATGGCAAACTATGATTGGATTGGTTGAAAGTTCTACGAGGCTCTGGAATTGTCCATTCACACTCAACTCCTCTGAAATTACAGACACAAATGGTGTTAAGTAGAAAATCTTTATCTTTTTATCAAACAAAACATGGGTAAATTCTCCTTCCGAAATGTTCTGAACAGATCACCAAGTCATCAGAGATGCTGTCTTATTCTGAAGATTGATGTAGAAACTATTATTTTTATGAGGACGGAAATTCATTCTCAGAGCTGGGTTGGGTTTCCGAACCATTCTTTTTATCGCGTGCTAGCAATGACAGACTCCATTATTATCTATACACGTTTCTCATGATGACCCTGTTAAACTCCAACATTAACTAATGTAATGTTCTTCAAACTAGCTACAGAACAGTACTTGAGCCTTAAAAAACATAGCCAAAATATAGAAACCGATTCTCTCCTTGTGGCATACAGACCAAAATTTGAAAAATAATTTCCGAGTACACAACATCTGAAACTACTTTTTCTGCCCTAGCAGTGTTGGGAGAAGAAATATAAAGGGAAGGAATGCATGCTACATAGTTCACCAGGTCTTACCTATGTTCAAATATTTTATATTAAAACCTTGCTCCTCTGCAATTTCTCCAAGGAGCTGAATATAGTCGGTATTGGGAATACTGAGGGAGCTTATCTTCAACATAGTAATTTTTTCGCCAGAAGAGTTCCTTAAGCTATCCCAGGTGCATCCCAAATTATGCATTTGTTCTTTTCCCTGAAACAAATGGAAGAGGGTTTAGATTTTGCTGCACATTTCAATATTGCTTGGTATTTAAGTCATGTAATCAATATTTTTTAAATCCTGAGATGAGAACCTATGATGCAATGTTTTGTGTTTTAATTAGAAAACATGGAAATGCAATGGCAGCGCCACTCTTTAAAGCAGCCAAATTATGTTCTAGGATCATAAGGCTAATAAGGGAAAGTTTTCACTGCATGGGAGCCTGGAGACCGATGTGCAGCTTTAATGAGTGGTGGAAGGTGCTGTATTCATATTCCCCTTCTGAACTGAATTCAAAACACTGCACAATTCTAAGAAGATGTCAATCAAAACAGCTCTTACAGTTTTCTTATGGTACTATGCAGGGGTGGGTTCTACTTACCTTTAGTACCGGTTCGCAGTGGGGCCGCACGTGTGAGCTTTGCTCACACGCGCGCTCTTCTGCGCATGTGCAGAATCGTTTTGATGACGTTGGGGTCGGTGGATGGAGCCTTCTGCTGGTTTTACTACCAGTTCTATAGAACCGGTGCGAACCGGGGGCAACCCACCACTGGTACTATGGGTTAATCATCAGTTCCAGCTGACGACAGATTGAGGGAAATTGGAAAGAGAAAGGCTTTTTCAGGGCAAAGAAAGTTAGCTGCAGCAGGAACACCAGAGGAATCACTAGCCAGTTTGATGATAAACTAAAAACTCTTGATAGGTTTGGTGGATTTTCCTAAAAAGCCCAGAGATATTTCAAGGGTTATGTTTTAAGAACTTGCCTTTAAATAAAATTAAACCAAATATCAAGGCTACTTTATTTAGAGAACAGAATTTAGGCAAAGCTATTATTGAATATGGTAATTATAATTTTCATTCATGTGCCAATCCTTTTATTGTGCCCATGTTGAAGCCAAGAAGAGAAATGCATGACTTGCAACCTCCAGAGACTTCCAAACTGTTACTCATTTAAATTGAAGTAATTATGAGCAGAGAGCAATTGTACTATGTATGTAAATAATATCCAATTGACCTTTTATCCTGGCTGCAGACTCTTATCTTTTAGTAATAGGGACCCTGGCAGGCCACTTAAAAGATGCTAAGCCTGGGAAAGATTGTACATAGATTCTGTAGTAATGATAGGTTAAAAGTTCCTTGCAAATGAGCCAGTTCACACTGCATTCACATTAAAATATAACCATGTTTATCCCCATTAGGACAGTTAATAGCCTTTTTTCATGGTCTGTTTCCTGAATGAGACAGGTTTGCTAATGGGTGAACATTCTGGTGTTTGGCAGTTCTAATCCTGAGATACAGGATAAGGTGAAAATAGGATAGAAATCTAATAAAATAGTCTAACTTTGAAGAAAAATGCCTACGTGTTTATGTTTTCACTTTAAATGTGCAGTTCCACCCTTGTTTTAAACTTTTTTACTCTGCCTTTCCTGGGATGATGAGAGAGAAAGAAATCCAGAATTTTGATTTTAACATTTCTCAAACAGTTGTCCAATACACTACAATTTTTGAAGCAAATAAGAGTTCTCATACAACTTATGAATATTGCAGAACGTTCTCTCTTTTAAAACAAAAGTGCACTGGTTAATAGTATTCTAAAATATTACTTTGGACACCAAAACTGTGTTTATTCCATTCTCACTAAGGAGGGGTGGGTGGGGGTTGGCTGAAATTTTCCCATTTTTTTTCCTTTTATTGTAATATGGAAAATCATGATGCACTGTGTTATTTCAATCAAAACATCTTACATTTTCAGAAGACCAACAAAGAACAAACAGGACAAAGTAAAAACCAAGTTGTGTTTTAATTAGCATTTCCACCAGACTAGGTAGTGGGGGTGAAGACCTATTGTAAAGATAACAGCCATTTTTTCCAGCACCGGAAGAGAAAATATTGCTTTCTCCAGTGCTTTAAGAAGGTAGCCAAATACAAGAGAGGACAGCATTCTTGAACTTTTGATCATGTGCAGAAGAACTGCAGTTTATCAAACCTTCTTGTTTCTGTCAAAATAATATGTACTGTTATACCAAATAGTAATGCAGTTCATCATGGATACCAAATAATGGATAGGTGAGATTAGAATATTTATATTAAAAAAAACCCTCATCTCTGTTGAGAAGATGAAAAGGCGCTGCAAGCGAAATCAGTACTCATTTATTTAGTGTATGCAGTGGTGAAATCATCCCCGGTTTGCCACTGGTTCGCTGCATGTGCGGAGTGCACCAAGTGTGCCCTGCGCGTGTGGAAAAAGGCTTGGGAAGGTAAGTAGAACAGCGGGGGGGTGGGGGGACAGCTGTGCCACGCAATTTAGATTCACTAGAAAGCAGGATTTCCTGCTTTCTAGCAATTTTAAATCGCGCGGCACAGCTGATTGTTGGAAATACCAGTTGGGACCAATTAGTAGCTTTTTTTTTTTTAACTACCAGTTTGCCAAACCGGTAGCTTTTATCACTACCGGTTCATCTGAACCAGTAGGATTTCACCATTAAGTGTATGGCTATGTTATACTAGTCGGGAGACTTCAATGCTAATACAGAGTAGTCATTTGGCTGTCTAAGTAATTATTTTGGAGGGATATAAAGACTTTGTTGACTGCATCTATTCACCCATATAAAAAGTTCTTGGGTAGTGAAGCCAAACAAAGAGAGGGGCTGTCATAGAATGGAAAAAGTAGGACCCCAAGTGTTTATAATGGAGTTCCAGTGACTGTAACTCAAAGAACTCAGACGACTTGATTGTATCCCTCCAATCCTCTCCAAACATTGCCACCAAATTGTCATTGTAATAAATGTAAGTAAATTATGCAAAGCATGGAGAAATTGCTATGTTACATGTGCTTGATTAATTTTAATCTGATGTATTTTTCTGCTCATACCTCTTTTTGGGTCCTAATACTGCCTACAACTGATAGTGCAGCCCTCAGCCTGCCAATCAAGGGCCAGGAGGAAGCTTTCATTTGAAAAGAATTGTACCTCCTGATTTACAAATAATCTTAGCTTTTGGAGGGAACTGCAGGGTTCAACTCAATGCCTGCTTGCTCAGAAATAAATTATAACGGTATCAGTGGAAGTTATTCCCAAACTACTTTGTATAAAAATGTCATCCTTTACATATTAGGAACAGATGAGAAATGGGGACGGAAGATGATTATTATTAGTAATGAAGACATTAATATAGTTCAGTGGTGAAGCAAGTACTTTCCATTACATCTAATGAATTACTTACTAAAGAAATTGTGATATTATCCTGACAAAAACTGTGGAACTTTTCAAGTAATTTCTCAGCAGCATTTCGCTTTGCTAATTTTTTAGATGTTCCCATACCTAGATAATGAACGAAAGGTAAAATTATTGAAATAGACAAAATAACTATTTTGGGTTACATTAGACAATTACATTCCAGAGTCAGATAGGATTACATGTACATGTGGTATGTATATCCCTTTCTGTAGCCACAAATTTGAAATTCTCTTTGTATCTATTTTGTTCTGCACTTATTAACTTTAGCAATAGGCATCAATCACTAACTCTTGTCCTCTCAGATCCCTTCCAGCTACTGTCAGTACTGATTCATCAAATTGTATGGGTGAGAATGCAGAATACTGTGAAAGAATACAAGGAAGAGAGATATGCTGCTGGCTTTGTTTGAACCAGCCTGGCTAACTTGGCTGAGGCTTCATTTGAACCTGCCTTATAGCAGGCTGACCACCTGGTTGCAATTTGAAGGTAAAGTCTCTATGGGAAAAGGAGCAGCAAGTGCAGCTGATAAAATATAAAGACTTAATTGACTGCATCCATTCAACCATATAAGAAAGTTACAAGGATAAAGGCCCGTTTTGAAATAAATGAATTGCCCCAATACATAGATAAATCATATCAAATCCTAATTTCCCCTGTATTATGGACTTAAGAGACAGAGACTAAAAACAGAACAATAATATGCTGCAAAATACAACAAATTTAATATAAAACAGTATACAATATAAAACAAATAGCAAGGCAAATTAATGGCAGAATGCTAAGCTGCTGTGGATAACCTCTCATCAAAGTGGTGATAAGCTCCAGTATCTGTTGAGAGCAATGGCGATCAAGCAGAACTTTGCTATATTCCTGATCATTTCTGGTGGGATATATAGAAATAAGCCATAGGTACCTTGCCTATCTGATTAGATTGCAGGAAGACAGAAGGAGGTGCATAAGCTTTGTGCACTAAGTACAGAAGAGGGGACAGGGAAATAAGACACGCACTGCTGACTTAACATAAAAGCTCTCTAGGAGTGTTATGAAATCTTCCCTCCATCAACATACTATAATTTTAAATTACTTTTATCAAGCAGCCACACCTTTCAAAATACGAGAGAAAAAAGAATTCAGTTTACAAGGTTCAAAACATATCAGTCTTTTGATGTTCTATTGTATTGAAGCATGACCAATGTAATTAAAAAAGTGCCCTGATTTTATTTATTAGACCAATTAAATTTTCCCTAAGTAAGAGGAGAGAAGGAGACTCACTTCTAGTTCCTTGGACTCAGTGTCATTTCATATAATAGAAAATATGTGCCTGCAATCCCTCCCTCAACCCCTCCCTCTTCTTCCAGCTTCAAAACATGCAATCAATCAAGGGGCAAAAACACAGTAGAAGTAATTCTATAGATCAGATATTAGTGGTTTTTTTTAATTTTATCTATTTTTGCTAAAAAAAAATAATCATGAATTAGGTTATTCCACAAGAATATAGACAAGGGACCTTAGTCTTTTCAGCATACAGGCATAAAATCTTCCTGGTAAGTCTTTTTAAAAAATCACTATTTCTCCTTGCCTTGTTGTATGTACAGCTATGTATCCAGAAGTACATTTAATTCAAAACATTTATAACCAGGCTTCCAAGTGAAATATCTGACAAGGCCATTTATCAAACAAAATTATATAAATACGAGACAGTTTGAAATAATAGAAACAATTCATCATTTTTAATCAAGTCATTTTGAAAAAGAATTATGTACCTGTTTCTACAAATGTCTCGATTCTGCAAGTCATTGCAAACTCTCTCTTATGAGGTGGCCCAGTCTCCTGGGCCAGGGAATATTCGGGTAATCTCCAACCCTTCCTCATAGCCATTTCCTTGAAGAGGGAAAAAAAGCACAAAGAAAACATTTTAGACTCAGCTTTAAAAAAAATCCCTACACTTCAGAGGTTTCCTCATCCAGCACAGGAAGCAAACCACAACATAACAGTAAATCCTATGTTCAATAGACCTCAGTTTAACTGACTTTGAACATAATGGTTAAAATAGTGGACTTCTCCATTATTTGGGGAAGCAGTCTATACCAGGGGTCTCCAATCCCCAGTCTGTGGACCGGTACCGGGCCACAGAGTGCCAGAAATGTGTCACACAACACAGCCATCTGTGGGATGCAGGCAGCACACGAAACAATGTGCCCTCCAGTCCGCAGAAAAATGCGCCACGGAACCAGTCCCTGGTGCCCAAAAGGTTGTAGGCCGCTGGTCTAGACAGTGGGCACAATTTTTCCTAAGTCTTAAATATGAAGCATGCACGGAAGCATGTCTGAGTTCCAAGTGAGAGCAGAAAGGTGCTAAGAAAACTTGGTGTCATTTGCACAAGTTTTGCGTTTTCTGTGTGAATTCATGGAAAAGGGATGGAGCCAAGGCACTGGGAAGATTGGGCAGTACATTTGGGCAATGACTGAATTGAGAAAAGGGGGCTGGAAAGATTTGGTGGGCAAGTGAGGGTCTTCCCAAAAGAGGGAAGAACAGAAGATGCTACGAAGATCAACTAGGCAGGTCAGTGGTTATATGCTGCAGCAGTGGCAGCCGTGGCAATTTCTCCTGCCCTGGCTCTTGCCCCAATCAACGCTTCTTTAGCAACAAAGCAATTGGAGCCAAAAGGTTCCTTCAATAGTTCCTAAGGCCGAGGATGAGACTGCTAAGAGTAAATCCTAAACTTTCACAAGATCTTGATGGGGTTCTCTGAGTGAGTAAGGGGGGGAAATGCCCACTCAAATGCAGCCAGTTTTCTATCACTGGTGCTTTGCCTCTTGATCAGGAATTCCAAGGATTTTTATTTATTTTTTACTAAGAGGCTCCATGGTCTAAGAGGGATATTTTTTTAAGAGCCTGTATTCAACCTGCAAAAAGGGAGAGAGAGAAAAAAAGACGAGGATTTGTATTTAACAAACTCCTTGCTTTACACAGCCTGTTAAATCAAAATTTCAATTAAATACAGTGTTCCTGGCTCCCAAATGCATCTAAGAAGAGCCTGTAGTACAGTGGACTAAAGCACTGTTATTAACATCTGCTGCTTGCAATTACTGCAAGTTCAAATCTCACCAGGCTCAAGGTTGACTCAGCCTTCCATCCTTTCAAAGGTAGGTAAAATGAGGACCCAGATTGTGGGGGCAATAAACTGACTTTGTATAAATATACAAAAGTATGAAGGCTATTGCTTAACGCATTGTAAGACGCCCTGAGTCTCTGGAGAAGGGTGGCATATAAATTAAAGCAAAAAAAAAATAAAAAAATCTGGGATAAAATAATCTTTTAACAATACTGCCGCTACAAAGGAATCTTTTGGGAGGATGGGGTAGGCACACAAGCTATTTGTAAGCTTCCCATCAACACTGTTAATGTGAATTAAAGAAAAATATGGAGGAATTTTACATGTAAATCAATCTTGGAGGAAAGCAAGGTTTTACACCTAGATGGGAAAGGCACAAATACAGATTACGCGAAACCTGGCTCAGAAACAGTAACTGTGAGAGGGACCTTGGAGTCCTAGTGAACGATCACTTAAACATGAGCCAGTAATATACAGCAGCAACCAAAAAAACTAATACAATCCTTGGTTGTATAAACAGAGGCATAGAATCAAAATCATGTGAATATTAATACTGCTTTATAAATCCTTAATAAGATCACACCTGGAATACTGCATCCAGTTTTGGTCACCACATTACAAAGATGTTGAGAATTTGGAAAAAGTGCAAAGAAAAGCAACTAAGATGATCAAAGGCTTGGAGACTAAAACATGAAGAATAGTTGCAGGAATTAGGTATGACGAGCCTAGAGAAAAGTAGGACTAGGGGTGACATGAGAAGAGCATTCCAGTATTTGAGGGGCTACCACAAAGAATAGGGGGTCAAATTATTCTACAAAGCACCAGAAGGCAGGACAAGAAACAATGGATAGAAACTAAACAAGGAGCGAAGCAACCTGGAATTAAGGAGAAATTTTCTAACAGTGAGGACAATTAACCAGTGGAACAGCTTGCCTTGAGAAGCTGTAGGTGTTTCATCACTGGAGGTTTTTAAAGAAAAGATTGGACAACCACCTATCTGAAATGGTATAGGGCAGTGATGGCTAACCTTTTCTGGACCGAGTGCCCAAAGCACGAGTATGTGCCTGTGTGGCCCCCGCACATGCACCCCACCCATGCACGCCCCACACGCATGAACGCCTCCCTGCATATGCCTCCCTGCATGCGCGCACATCCTTCCCAAACACGTGCCCCCATACATGTATGCAGAGGCCCCCGCACGCGGCCCGTCCCCATGCATGCGTGGCAGAGACGTGAAGACCAGTTAGCCGATGGGAGGCGCACGCACATGCATGGCGGAGCTGAACTGGGGTGACTGCTTGCGTGCCCACAGAGAGGGCATTGTGTGCTACCTCTGGCACCCGTGCCATAGGTTCGCCATCATGGGTATAGGGTCTCCTGCTTGAACAGGGGGTTAGACTAGAAGACCTCCAAGGTCCCTACCAACTCTATTCTGATGTTTCTACAGAAGACCCATCGACAAAGAAAAGGTCTTTATATCAACCTTTAAGGAGAAAACTTTTTTCTGTTTTTGGTAGATAAACTTTGTCTAATGTATGGTAGTCCTCAACTTACAACCATTTGCCTAGCAACCATTCAAAGTTACAATGGCAGTGAATAAAATGCCTGACAACTGATCCTTGCACTTACGACCATCACAGCATCCCCATGAACATGATCAAAATTTGGGTACTTGGCAACCAGAATAGAACAGAATAGAATAAAAACTTTATTGTGTCACTTTAGATGTTCACTAATAGGCACACATTAAAATGAAATGTATTTATGATGATTGCAGCATGCCAAGGTCATGAGATCGTCATTTACAACCTTCCCAGCTGGTTTCTGACAAGTAAGTCCATGGGGGAAACTGATTTTGCTTAACGACTGCAGTGATTCGTTTAACAACCATGGCAAAAAAAAAAAGGTTGTCAAATTGAGTGTGACTCACTTAACAACCATCTTTACTAGTCCTAATTGTGGTTGTAAACCAAGGACTACCTATATCAGTAGTATCTTTTTTTCCCTCTTTGACTATTTTGTAATCACCAACTTTGCTTTATGTTGCTTTCTTTCCTGAGGGTGATATGAACAGTCTCTTTCCTCATTCACACAACCTGTTCCTGACTGCCTGCATTAGTTGTGTAAACCTGATTTTTAACCGTAATTTAGGATTCCCTGAACTTCTTAAAAACATAAAGATATATGTATTATATTCATATAATATAGGTCATTATAACTCACTTGCAACGATCCAATCGGATTGGTCTGATTCTGTGCTTGATTGAGAGGTTCAGGGATTATATGGTCTGGCATAGAAATACTAAAATGAACATAATAAACTTAAAATGGACACTTTAGAAATTATTTCTGGTACTACTATACATGTATTATAATGCCAAATGTACTGGATTTTTCACAGGAATTGTTATCCTATTTCCCCCCTATTTTTTCATAATGTGATAAGTAGATCTGAAGTAAGCAATGCTGGAGTTATAAGTCAGTGGGGAGGGATAGCTATTCTCTTTAATATTATCTTTAACTTTCTGATGCCTTTTTCTTTCTCTTTCATTCTCTGATATCTTCTTCACAGTAATTATGAAATTCCCACCTATTCATGCCTAACCAGATTTTCATGAAAATTCATCAACTTTTCAAAAGATAAAGAGTTGTAAATGTGATAAAAATTCTGACAAGATCTAAAATGCCAGAAAAGATTTCAGTGGATCATCACACTCCTAACAGACATAGGTGAGATGCTATTACATACCCTGTTTCCCCCCAAATAACACATCCCCTGATAATAAGACCAATTGGGCTTTTGAGCACATGGCAATAAGTCCAAGCGCTTATTTCAGGGTTCAGAAAAATATAAGACAGGGTCTTATTTTCGGGGAAACACAATATTTTGTTTCTTCTAATATTTTTTCAAAATAAGTGACACTGTCCAGCCTCCTCTATTCAGCAATATCTAGTACTATTTATAAAAATGTGAGAACATCCTGATAAACTTCCTCCATCACCATATGAAGATCAGGGACCCAATGAGCAGGATAAAGAGGGAGAAACAGGGACCCCAGAGGCAATTCTCACTTTTAACTCAGATGAACTGGCTAACTCAATGGCATAGCCTCACAATGCTCAACATCAAACTCACCAGAGATTTGGACTGCTTTTCAAAATATTCAGTGCAGCGTCAGCAGCTCTGTGTTTTGCAATCTTTTTGCTGGGACCCTCTCCTGAAGCAATAGAAACAAAAATATTTCTCTGTTCGAAGCAGAGTACCAATAAAGATCTCAACATCTGAATTTCAAACAATAGTTTGCTGTTACTATTTTGTCTGGGAAAGAAAAATAGATAGGCTTATAGTCAGCAATCATTATGCACTGAATTAAATTCATTTTTCAAAATATTAAAATGTAAATTCACTATCCCGATCCCACATGGCCAATTTGCTTTTTCCAGGGGAACAAGATAGCTAGTTACATTTGGCAGTATATAATAAGGTTCAGAAAAAACCCACACAGAATTTGTATCTATATAGTGTTTTATCAGCGTTAAAGTGACATCAAAAGTGATTAAGCTAGGAAGGACAAGGGGCTATCAGGACAAACCTTGGCCCTTTGGGCTCTGAAATTGAATTAAAGGGGACAGTATGGAAAGAGGGAAACAAAGAGAAATGTTTGAACTAAGAAGAGAGAATAGGGAAATAAATGCAGGGGAGGGAGGAATGCCCCTCTATTGCACAGCATTAGCTGCTGCCTAGAAGATAGTTGTGATGGGACAAACCTTCGAGAAAGTAGGACAGGATTCATCCTTTTAACCAGTGTCTTCACCTTGGCAACTTGAAGATGTGTGGACTTCAATTCTCCAAAATTCCTCAGCCAGGGAATTCTGGGAGTTAAAGTCCACTCGTCTTCAAATTGCCAAGGTCTGAGAAATGCTGCTCTAAATCAAACTCCGTTAAATTTTAAAATGACTGCCTTTCACACAGGTTTTTTTTTGGGGGGGGGGGCATGGTGTTGGAAAGATATCCATTCTTTGAGATCCGTTCTTTCCTCCATACTGACATATTTTCTCTTAGTGCAATTCCTATCTCCAACATTATCTCTAAATTTAATCATTTATCGTCTACCCTGTTTTTTTTCCATATAAATATTATCTGCTTCCTTACAAACAAAAAGAATAGTAACCTTATATTTTTTTTCAGCAAAAATGATACAATATAAACATTGTATAAACATTGGAGCATTCTCATCCCCCCCCCCCAATTTTGATACCCTAATCCTGAACCATTCTATTTCCTTTCATTGCTGCACAACATGTGGCTGTCTAAATTTTGCTAAAGCACAACTTTTACTAATTCCAGCCAGCAAGGCCAATTCCATTGCTGAAATTCAGTAGCATCTGTTATTTTGGACTCATTGGGAGCCACAAGTTATGTAGAGGCAAAACACTAAACAGAAGAAACACTTCATTCTTTTTCAAAGAAACAAATACTATATGCAATGAATCAAAGAAATGCATTTTAATACATTATATTTTCACAAACCTGTTGCAATGATGTCACCTATGGTGACTTTATAGGTGAAAATGGGCATGTGTACTTCTCCCTCAGCTTTTTCAAATTCATATTCAGGATTAAGGTGAGCTTTTGTGCCATATTCAAGCAACAGCTGAATCGGTGTTTTGTTTGGTTTGGCAGCAATAATTTCCTCCAAGCTGTACAACAAATGATTATGAATATGTAAGAAAATGAAAAATATTTAAGAAATTGCTAATTTTTCTTTTGAAAATATCTTGCTCTATTTTTCATTCATGATATTTAGTGATTAGAACCCAGAAAATATAAGTATTCTTCTGTGATAGCACTTTTTATTCATACAAATGTGTACATTGGGAAAATAGGAAAGAATGTCATCTTATTTGTCATTTAGCTTAGTAAATATCAGCTGCATTTGGATATGATCCCAGAAGTATGAGAAGAGAAAGTGCGAATTAGCTGTAATGTACAAAGACAACTTAATCTATCACATTTTTTGAACCACCCATTCTCTTTCAGAGAGCTGCAATGTGCAAGGCATATATCTGTATCTACACTATATGATAGATGACCTCCTGTTATCAACATTGGAAATTATGCAAGATTCATCAGAAATAGAAACCGCATTTCCTAGACATTTTTTAAAAAATCAAATTTGCTTTGAATGCTATTAATTTTTAAATTTTAACAATAACTTTGTTATAAACAGACACACCAGTTACGCTTAATCATGCATTAAATTCTGTGCATGGTTATTTAAAAGTAAATCTCAAACCAGTGGTGGTACTTCTCTAGTAAGTTGCACAAAGCAATTCCACAGGCACAGGACAAAACTTTTTCCCTAAGAAACAGCCACTGTTTTCATTCACCCATTGTTTATTTAGCTTTTTATCCCTATTTATTTATTTTATAAAAAACATATTCAATTGTTCCTAATGGTTATAAATAAAGTATGACAGGGTACACTTTCATTTTCCAAAAACAACTTTGTTTTTTCAGGAACTGTCAATTAGTTTGTGAGTAAAGTACTTAAAGATTTTTTTAATGATGTAGTCATAAACAAAATGGTAATTTTATGGGCCTCAATCTTGCATCTCTTCACCTGAGGTACTTATACCTGTATATGAAAAGATGCTCTGACATCTTAAAAACATTTGGATAATTCAGGAGAAAAATGCATTCAGCCATGGAAGAATATTGTGCATGGAAGTTGCATGTACCATGCATGAAGACACTCATTAGCTATTCCTCAGAGAATAAAAAGAAAGTTTCATATGCAGAGAGGATTGCCTATTCACCCTCAACTGAAATTTGCAGATGATACAACAGTCATTGGTTTCATTTGAGACAGCAATTAATTTGCATATAGATGGAAAGTTGAACAACTGGCCCTGTGTTGCAGCTGGAACAATCTGGAGTTTAACATGCTTAAAACTGTAGAGATGAGAGAGGATTTTAGGAGCCTTTCTATTCTACCACCTCTTACTGTATCAGGCAGGCAGCACAATATCAGTAGTTTTTGTGTTCCATAATCTTCCAAATCTCTCCAATTTGAAATGGACACCTAACATTAGAACCATCATTAAAAAAGGTACAACAAAGAATGTTCTTCCTGCATCAACTCAGGAAATTCAGGGTGCTCCAGGAACTATTGATACAGTTCTACAGAGGAATGATTGAATCTGTCATTTTTACTTCTGTAACTGTCTAATTTGGTACAGCAACCAAACAGGACAGGTACAGACTCTAGTGCCGTGATGGTGAACCTATGGTACGTGCGCCGGAAGTGGCACGCAGAGCCATCTCTCCAGGCATGCCAGCCATCCCTCATTACTGGCCAGCTGGTCTTCACATGCGTGGGAGCGCCGGAAACCGGAAGAGCCGCTCCCTGGCATGCACCAGGAAGCTGAGCTTTCGGTTTCCAGTGCACGCATGTGTGCCAGCCAGCTAGTCTTCGCACACATATGTGCCCCAGAAACCGGAAGACAAGGAGATTGGCATGCACATGCAGCCCAGAAACTGGAAGATCAGCTTCACGGCGCGCACATGCATACCGGGAAACTGCTCTTCTGGTTTTTGGCGCTTCTACGCATGCACACGCTCCTGTTTAGGCACTCAGTGCCGAAAAGTTTCACCAACGCTGCTCTAGCGGATAGTTAGGACTGCAGAAAAAACAACTGCAACCAGCCTGCCTTCCATGGAAGACCTGTATATGGTTCAGATCAGAAGGAGGGCTGAGTATCTACAGATCCTCACATCCTGAACACAAACTGTTTCAACTCCTCCCCTTGGGAGGCAGCAGAGCATTGGATGCAAATACAACTAGACACAGGGACAGTACTCACAAAACTGCCCTATCTAAATAAGTATCTAAGTAGCCATGTTGCATGGCTGTATTATTATTATCCTTCTTAGTTTCTTTATTACTCCCTCTTATTGATACTATTACGATTCTTACTATTCTATTACTTTGCATGTTAGACAAGAGTTTCTGCACCAGAGAAATTCCTTGTGTGTCTAATCACACTTGGCCAAATATTCTATTTTCTAAATACTTTCTCTTCTTTTCTATTCTCTCTTCTCTTCTTTCTCCACCCATTCCCATTCTATTGAGCCCAGGAGCAAATTTAACAAAAGTATTTCAGCTGAATTCATTACCCTTTCAGCTAGGTTAACACTACCGAGCTAACCTTAGTTAATTCTGAAAAAGTAGACAGGATTAATTTTTAGTTGGTCCCTCGGATCAGAAGCCACCAGAAAATTTAAAGGGCCTAAACGTGACTTGGAAGCCAAAGCTATCCCCCAAAACGGGCAAGAGCAAGGCATTTCCGTCGTGTTGCCACGAAACGTCTGCATGAAGTCACAAATCGGACTCGAAGGAACCCGTTCCCGCTCGAAGGAACCCGTTCAACGCCTAAGCAAGGGCGCTGCAAGTTTTCAAAGAGGGTTGGGGGTTCCCCCCCCCTCCCAACTTTGCTTAGAGCCAAAGAAGAGACTGGGGCAGCCACTTGCCTGAAATAGTATAGCATCTCCTGCTTGAGCAGGGGGCTGGACTAGAAGACCTTCAAAGTCCCTTCCAGCTGTATTCTGATTCGATTCAATTCAATTCAATTCAAACCGGGAACCTTCGACAGGGAAGCTCTCCTTTTCTGCCTCCAAACTGCGCCGATCTCTCCCCCCCCCCCATTTCTAGTCTCCCTACTTTGCCAGCGGCAGAAGATCTCGAGTCGGGTCCACATCCTCTCAGAAGTCTCCAGTGGGGGTGGGGGTGGAATAGCAATAGCGCTTAAGACTTATATACCGCTTCACAGCCCTCTCTAAGCGATTTACAGAGTCAGCCTTATTGCCCCCAACAATCTGGGTCCTCGCTTTACCGACCTCGGAAGGATACGTCTATTCCGGGGGAGGGGGGCGCGTCACGTAAATGCAAGCAGCTCAGCCTCTGTGGCTCCGGGCCCAGAAAGGGTGCCAGCCGTAAAGGGAGAAACCCCCACCCCCACGCTCCCCCCAAAAGCTCCAGCCCCTTCCCTCCTCGCGGCGCAGATTCCCGGGCATCCCCACCCCCGCCCTGCTCTGCTTATGGCGGCGCTTCCACCCGCCCCGCGCGCCGCCTGACCTGGCGAGTTTCGGCTTTGCTCTCGGCGAATTCCGCTGTCCGGATAATTCCTCCGGCGTCAAAGGCGCGCATGGAAGAGACGCAGCCATGCTACCCCCAGCCAGCGCCTCCATCTCTCCCCACACCACCACCACTGGCCCGAGCACCTTCCTTTTTGCCTGGCCCTTTTAATGGGACCCACGTGGTTCCGGTTGAGTCACACGAGGAGGAGCCCGAAGCAAAGGAAAGCTTTTCGTTCAAGGCGCTTGGCGCTTTTCGGCTCTTTCGCGCTCGGTTTGATTGGCATCTGCCAAATTACGGTTAATAATAGGCCACATTTGTCAAAGTCGCTTTCTCTCTTGGCCTAGATGATTTGGCCCCATTCACCGTGGCTTGGAAGACGTCTCGTTGGCCTTTGCCTCCGAAAAAGCAGGGGTTGCGTTGCAATACCACCATGCACCTTGTTATTCCGCTGTCATGGCTGACGTCGAGTTGCTCGTGCTAAGAAGCAGCAAAGAGGAGAAAAAAATGACTAATGGTAACGCTTGATAAGGCGTTGGTTTTGCTTCCGTTTTGAAATCCCGAGGGAAAAAAAATACCGCTTCCCATGAAACTCGAATGTCAGGGCGCTCCAGTTTCCCCCATGGTGAATGAAACAATAATTGTTTAATTTTTTGATACTGTAACTCATTAATATCGAAAGTTGGAAGCCATACTTAACTCCAGCCATACTGGAGAAAGCCTATATAACAACTCTGTGGTATAAGTTATGCTGAGGATGAGAGTAACTTACTGCAAAGGTATAGTATTGTTTGGTATAGTAGTCCTTGACTTACAACGATTCATTTAGTGACCGGTTACAATGGCATTGAAAAAAATGACTTATGACTGATGTTCACACTTTTTTTTTTTTTTTTTAAATTGATTTATATGCCGCCCTTCTCCGAAGACTCAGGGCGCTTACAATCCGTTAAGCAATTTGTTGCAGCACCCCCCATGATCACGTGATCAAAAGTCAGACACTTGGCAACTGATTCATTTTTATGACAGTTGCAGTGTTCTGGGGTCATGTGGTCATCTTTTGTGACCTGACAAGCAAAGTCAACAGGAAAGCCAGATTCACTTAACAACTAAGTTACTAATATAATAACTGCAGTGATTCACTTTACAATTGTGGCAAGAAAAATGGTAAAATGGGGCAAAATTCACTTAACTCTCTCTCTTAGCAATGGAAACTTTGTGTTCAGTTGTTGGAAGACAAGGACTACCTGTATTAACATCTCTTGTTAGTCTAAATCAGGGGTGTCAAACTCCATTTTATTGAGGGCTACGTTAGGGTTGTGGTTGACCTTGGGGGGCCAGGATGGGTGTGGCCAACTCTACGTTCCTTGTGTTGGGGGATGCCTGTGGTGGCCTGGGTGGGGCTGGGGGGATCCTTCCTCCCTCCCTCCCTTTTCCCTTTTCTTCTTTTCCCTTTCCTCTTCATTCTCCTTCCTTCTCTCCTTCCCCTTTCTTTCTTTTTACTTCCTTGCTCTCTTCTCTTCTTTCCTTCTTTTTCTTTGTCTTTCCTGTCCCTTCTTGGATGCTCAAATGCAAAAGGGTAAACATTCCTTGCCTTGTGATCAAATGCCCCTTTTGCTAGTAGTTTGTGGTCACTTTTAAGACTGAGAACAAATCAGGCTCAGTTTATTCCATGCTTGCATTTAGTGGGGGCATCCACAGACAACAGTACAACAAAACTGTCAAAATGGTGGCTGTGATAGTTGATCAGAGCTCCTCTGTTGTTGTTTTTTTTTTTTGTGCAAGAACTTTAGCATTTAGTAATAGAGGTAAGTTAGTTGCTTTTCTATTAATACATAATCCTTAAAAGGGTGCTTCTGTAGGAACCCTGCCATGGTCTAATTCAGACTGGAAATATAGCAAAGGAAAATATTTTCCCCCACTCCACTTTGTCCTGTTTTCCCCACTGGAAATGGCTGTTTGCAACACACAGTGAGGGGATACTTTCCTAAGAGCTCACAATTCAAGAATACCAATGTACACGCATTTGCTAATGCTAATCTAATATGCCTTTTGTTAACTGCACATGAGGTATCTCAGGATGGGGAAGGCCGTGGTGGGGCCTAGTGATGGAGCAGACCCTCAAGGCCTCCCGACACACTAAGATACCTCATGCTTCTCCCTCCCTTCCTGCCACACCAGACTCACGTTGCAAAGATCTCACTGCTGCTGTTTCTTTGCCTTTGAGGGAGGAAGAGAGTTGGCTTGGAAATGCTTTTCACGCTGAGAATGGACGCTTCTGGGTGCCATAATATCGCACTGTTCAGGCACCCATCCTCTTTTACAGAGAATCAGGGACCCAGAAACATTCATTCTTGGCGTGAAAAGTGTTGTGGTGCCTGTCTCCTGCTCCTGCCCCCCCAAATTCCTTTTTGCTGCTGCTCTGGCAGGGACACTCCCTGCCTGCTAAAATGTGCTGCAGACGTAGCTACTTCAACAACCCACCCTGTGGTTGGAGCCAGGAGAGTCACTGTGGAATCAGAAGGGCTCAGGAACAAACACTCTCCATGGCCTGGGTGTGCTGCTTGTTCATGTGCACCGGCCTTACTGTTTGAGTACAGGCTTTATGCCAGCTGGCCGGCCAAGTGAGGAGTAAGTCAGGTGGGGCTGGCTGGCTAGGGAGGGGGGATCATGGCTGCTCAGGTAGCTCCTGCCACCGCCAAAAGCTTGGGTGCCCCGGCTCTAACTGAGCTGAAGAAAGTGGAAGAACAGCAGTGGGACTGCCCTCAAAGATAGCTCCAGTTCCAAGTGTCCCATTTGCACGCAGATGTGTCATTTGCATGCAGGCAGAGTCTGCAGGACAATGGGGCCTTATTCCTCTCCTGGCGTGGTGAGCTTCTGGACGCGGGTGTGAGGGACCTGGCCCCACGGTGCCTCCTTGCTCAATTGAAGGCTTTTGTTGTGGCCCGTCAGCGGTCTGTGCAGCTAGTAGCTGATTCCGACAGTGAGGAGGCTGGTGTGGTGCTGCGCCAGCAGCCTGTGCAGCTGGCACTCAAGTCAGACAATGAGGAGGCTGGAGAAGATATGGTGCCAGAGGTGGGGATTCAGCCAGGGCCTTCAGAACCTCCAGAAGCTCCCATAAGTGAAGAGGAACAAGAGGAGGAGCCTCTTCTCGATGCATGAGCGCGCAGAGCTGCCAAAAGGCAGGAGTGGCTCCTCAGGAGGAGGTCTCCTTGAGAGTAAGGCTTGGGGCTAATTGGCCACTCCCCTATCCTATTTAAGGAAGGATGACGACAGGCAATTTGCAGGAAACAACTTTGTTCACATTCCTTCGCGTCTTGACCTTGTTTCTCTTTATCAGTTTCCTGCAAATTGCTTCTGGGCATTCTGCCAACCACAGTAAGATTACGGTTATTCTTTGGATTCTTGTCGGCTGTTAATGAAGTTAATTTAACAACCTTTGTTTGAAAAAACTGATTTAAATTAGTAAACTAAGGTTTGTATGGACTTTGTGTGTGCTGCGTTCTTTGGGGTCCGTAGCTGGGGCAGAATAGCTTTGTTCCTGCACTCAAACAGTAAGGTCTGTGCATGCCAGTGAGCAGCACACATGGGCCACGGACGGCGTTGGTTCCTGCACTCTGCCTTGGATCTGATCTGCAGGGCTGCCCTGGAGTCAGCGAGGGACCACCCAGCTGCCTCGGCCCCGGGCATACGCATAGGAGGTGGTGAACAGGCAGGGGCTGGCATCCTGGGTGAAAGGGAGGTATTCAGAATGCAGTCAGCCTGCATGCACTGTCTCCTGTCTATGTGCCCAGGGGGTGGGCCCAGGGGTGCTGCTGCAGATCTAAGGATGACTGCTTTCTGGCCCAGATGGCTGCCACCGTGTTGTAAATCAGCACTCGGTCAGCCTGAGCCAGGTTGAGGCATTGTGGGCCTTTCCTTTGCTGTTTCTAGGGAAGCTCCGCAGGCCAGATCTAACCACACATCGTGGGCTGGATCTGGCCCATGGGCCTTGAGTTTGACACCCCTGTTTTAAAAGAATGCAAATGACTAGCTGTCTGCAAGGAATATAAATCCTTCCATTTCCCACCATCCAGTCAGAGCTGAAGAAGCTTCTTGGATGAGAAGCAAAATGTTTTCAAAGAAAAATAAGAAAGTCCAGTTGCCTACTGAAAAAGCACCTTTGGGACAACATGGAAAAATAAACCAAGATATAATTGTAGTGGGGGGGAGAAGAGAAAAAAGGAGGAGGTTTTGGTGGAAAGAGGAGTAGAGAGACAGAGTGTGAGAGGAGGAAAGAGGGGTTTTTTTGGGGGGGGGAGGGGGGAAGGCTGGAAGGTAAGGATAGAAAGGATCCTATCCTTCCTAGGCTGGGGTAAAAGGAGGCCTGAGAGGAAAGGAAAAGAGGCTCAAGGGGGAAATGGAGAAAGAGGCCTGGGGAAAGGGAGAGAGTGTGAAGGCAATAGGAAGATAGGATAGCTTCTGTGGGACAAGCCTGAGGGAGAGAAGGGGATTGGATAGGAGAGGCTTCTGTGGGGCAAGGCTGAGGGAGAGAAGGGGATAGGATAGGGGAAGCTTCTGTGGGGCAAGCCTGGGAGGGAGAAAGAGATAGGATAGAGGAGGCTTCTGGAGGGAGGGAGGGAGGGACCAGTGGCCATACCAAGAGGGCCAGGAGAACCCGGACTCCAGCAGCCCTTTTGGGGGTAGCACTACATAATTTTGGAAGCTGGTCATTTTTTGTGTATCTTATATTTAAATCTGAAAGAAAGATTGAAGAAAGGATGGGAAAAATTGAGTGGGGTACAGACAGAAAATGTCGGAGTTCCATAAAAAATTCTAAAAATGACATGCCTCAGTTGAACTGTGATATACAGGGATTATGCACATTAAAACTGAAAATCCCTACCAAAGTAAATTTGGGTTGAATTAGTGTCATGGTAGAAAAGAACACAGAGATTAGAGGAAAAAAATCTCATTCATGATATATGTTAGAATAACAATCATTTTAAAAATTAAATGCAGTTAAAAATAGCAGATTTTGTATGTTGTGTGAAAGTGGTGTGGAAGCTAGAATGGTACTACAGAAGAGTATTGTTCTAACTGTGTCCTATCAGTTTACTTTGTTAATTTATTATTAATTATTTTGACTCTACCTGGACAATGAAAAGGAGTTCGAAAAGGAAAAGGATGATTAGAATAATGCCAATAGTTCCCTTTCAGTTAGATATAATCAACTTTAGGACAAGGTAGAGTTTTCCCCCCTGTACTGATTAACTTTTTAATATGGCTCTATGGTTTGGAAATTGCAAGAGTTTATTTTAAATGTATATGTATAATATGTTTGCTGCTGCTACTAAAAGTTTTGTGAAGCAAGTTGGTGACGGAGGTCGATTAGTTCCTGTCCGTAGCCTCAGTGAAGCTGATAAATATCAACCTCTCAGTCTTGTTATCAAAAAGAAAAACTGGTTTCTTTCTAAAAGGTCGAAATTTACCTCAACACCATTCAGCCTAAAAGACATTCTTCAAGGAGAGAAAGAAATTTCTGCAGGTAAGTTCTGTAAAGTCCTTCAAAGCTTATAAAACTATACATAATTGTTCAATAACAACAATAACAAAATAGAAAGCAAAGCAGTTTTTTGTGGAGGTGGGGGGTAAAGAAAAAGAATTCAAATAGCTTGATATTAAGAATTTATTTAAAAAGTTTTTTGCTAGTGCATTCATTACAGGATTGGAAAACACAGGAATACATTTTAAGAATTTGCTTTTTGTTATTAAAACATTTATTCATTTTGTGTGACCTGTTCTCTGTAATAGGATAAATATATAATACCTGGATTGCAATGTGAACTCTAGTATGTTTGTTTAGACATAAGCCTAACTGAATTCGATAGGATTTACTTTGTAACAGATATCCTTAATACTGCACCATTAATATTTAATTATACAAGTTCATACATTTTATTATAAGTCCAGTGAAATGTGACATTTCTTTTCTTACATACCTTAATTAGGCCATATTATATAGTGCTATTTCCCTGTAACACTATTTCTTCCTTTTATATTAGCAGCCTAGCTTTTCAAAGTTTTAATTTGGTCTTAAAGTAAACAATAGGGAAATGCTTTTAGTTTGCCAGAAATGCATTTTTCATATCTTTGTAAAGAAGGCAACTACTAGAAGAGAGCACACTTCACTGTCTCCTACAGCGACATCCTGCTGATAACATTTATTATAGAAGCGGAAGGTATTCAGAGCACAGCTATGTGAAGCAACCATAAAGTCTTAGGATGCAGAATGTTAAAGGGTCACATCTTCTCAAAGGCTCAGTATGGCTATGTTGGAAGAAATTTGGCACTGTTTTTTGAGGTTTCTGGTGCAGTGAGGTTTCTGGTACTGTCCTTTTGGGGTGTACTTCCCACAGCTACTTCAAGGCCCACCTGTAGCTGTCGTAACAGAAGTATTAGCAGTGCATGTATTCTCATGATCAGACATCAGACCTGTGACCTTTCAGGCAATGGATTTGGAAGGGGATTCACAAGGTATCTCTCTAGGTCACTGATGGCTAACCTTTTTGCCGTCATGTGCCAAAAGCAGGGGGAGTGCGGGGTGGGGTCGCACGCGCGCGTGCCCGCACCCATGGGGCACTATGCGCCCCGTTCCCCCCCGTGCATGCGTGCATGACCACGCTCTTTTGGCATGCAATGGCACAGTGGGCCCGGTAGGCCCGTTTTTTCGCTTTCCCCAGGCTCCAGAGCCTTTCTAGGAGCCTGGGGAGGGGGGAAAACGGCCTTCCGGTCCCACTGGTGGGACCGGAAGTTGGCAAACAGATCATTTTCGGCCTCTGGAGGGCCTCCAGGGGGGTGGGGAAGGCCGTTTTCGCCCTCCACAGGCTCCTAGAAAGCCTCTGGAGCCTGGGGAAAGCGAAAAAACTGGCCTTCTGGTCTCACTGGAAGTCGGGAGACGGGCCGTTTCTGGCCTCTGGAGGGCCGCTAGGGGAGCTGAGCTCACGTGCCCACCAATATGGCTCCACGTGCCACCTCTGGCACGCGTGCCATAGGTTCACCATCATGGCTGTAGGTAGTTGAACCCAATCCTAAAATACAGACAAAATCTAAGGTTAACCTCAGATCACACATACTCACAATCTTGTAGAGAATGTTTAATAATCCATAGGGCCCACCTGAAATTACTTATGGCTCGATGCCACTGCAATTAAAGCAAAAAGGAAGTATATCTTGGCTGAGTCTGGATCAGTGGTGGGTTGCCCCCGGTTCAGACCAGTTCTATAGAACCGGTAGTAAAACCGGAGGGAAGCTCCGCCCACCCATCCCAACATCATCAAACGTGCACAAAGAGCGCGCACACGTGCGAGCAAAGCAAGCAAGTGCATGCAGCCCCGTTGCAAACTGGTAGTAAAGGTAAGTAGAACCCACCCCTGGTCTGGATGGCATCCAAAATGTTTTTATCTCTGTACCCATTCTGTGATTTATGTACAAACATTTTAATTTACCACATTACGAAATCTTATTTGATTCTATAGAGAAGGAATGTTGTTGCTTGCAGTTTGGGATGATAACAGTGAAAAACCTTTTGTGTCATAAGAAATTACATAATATTTTGCACCATTGCAAATTATATGCTCTGAAAAGGAATGAGATAAATATATTGGAACCTTCATTTTGTGTGTAATCTCTACTCTATAGGATAACATAATCTGGAGTTCATCTGAAGATTCTAAGATTGGTTTTGTTTGTTCACTTAAATCTATTGTCTCTTAATATAGATGAATATGATGTTTTTAAAGATGTCAATAAACCATCTTTCCCCTTAGGTATTTCATCCTATCAATTACTAAATTATGAAGACAAATCTGATGTAGCCCTTAATGGCAAGCAAGGAAATCACATCATGAACTCTTCTGGAGTCAGTACTGCTGGGTCAGATTCCCTTGCAGTGAAGGCTTCTTTCGGTATTGTAACTAAGCATGAGGTTGAGGTACCAACGTTGCTCAGAGAATTAACTAGTAGGTTGGTATGATAAAATTTTTTTATTATCTTGCTGGTTTTGCTTACTTTATGCCTACACTCTTTGCAGGAGTTTTGAGAACTACGAATATTACCCAAATCCAATAAGTGAGACTTGAGCTATTATAAAAGGAATAATGCAGGACTATGAAAATTATTTCTTTGTTATTTTAGAAAAGTGGATTTCCAACACTGCCTTGTTCGTCAGTCACGAGAGAGTAGTAGAACGGTTCTCTGTGTGGTAATGGAGAGTATTCGAACAACTCGACAGTGTTCTCTCTCTGTTCATGCTGGTATGAGAGGTGACACAATGAGAGTAAGTGAGCACGCATATCAAAATCGCTTGCGTATATTGAATACTTTGTCTCTGGCTTTAAATAGGTGTCCATGAGGAGAATCAAAATAAGATGATGATCCCAATCATGTGATTTAAGTCCCACCCCTTTTTTACATGTGTGGCGCATGTTGCAGGCAGGTGAAAATGATCAGAGCTTTGATCACATGGTTGGGCCTAGCATCTTCACTTTTTTTGACATCCTCCCAAAGGCATCCCTGCTTTAAGTATGCATCATTCCGTATTGATTTATTACAAAGTCATCTACACATTTTAATAATCATTTAAATAAGATTTACAGGAAAAAACTCCACCCAAATTAACTCTTAATTTAATTGTTCTTGTAGTAGAAATAAGAATGCTGAAACATTGCTGTTTACCCAAAAGTGTATTATAGTTGATCTAGTCGATCTATATTAGGGGTAGGGAATTATGGCCCTTTTGTGAACTTCGCAGCATTTCTGAGTCATCCATGATGGCTCAGGAATTCCGGAAGTTGAAGTCTGCAAGTCGTAAAGGGGCCATAGTTCCCCACCTCTGATTTATATACACAAAAAATGTCTTGCTTGCCTGTTAATCCACTTAGATCAAAGTTCTGTAGACTTTGAAATCAATGCAAATTTATCCAGTGAAATGAATCATTGAAATTCATTTATATGCTTTGAAGATTTTGATGCAGGCATGGAATTCCCTTGCCTTCAAGGAGTCTTTTGTCACTTCTTTTTCTGACCTATTCCTTAAGCAAGTGCTTCTTTGAGTTGTGCCCATGAATGTGCCATAAATTTGCAATTGAGCCCAGGGATTACTAGGGTTCAATCTGAGTACAAACAGCTGATCAGGTTTACCTAATTTGTGCTCCAGACATTTTAATCATGCTATATTCATTGGATTATTTGTCATTTGTCCTTCGTTCATTAGAATTTTAGGTGATAGTGACAACGATGATTCTATTTCACTTGAAAAAGAGTTTTACTGGAAAATATATTTTGCTTTCTAGAACTTATATTGCAGTGTATTATTTGGATGCTGTCATTTTGAGAAATATTAATGCAGTATGTATGTTTCTTTTCCCATTAGTTTCATATTATCGATGAACATAATTACAAAGGATGTGACAAAGCAATTGTCTTTCCTGCACATACAACAATTGCATTTAGCATATTTGAGCTTTATATTCGCCTGGATGGTAATTTTGGTAAGTAACATTTGGCCTGCACTCTTGATTGCTAGTATGATCCAGGTTATTCTTTTTCATAGACTAAAGTTGAATATTCTGTTTTACACCCATTCTTCATTTCACAATGTAAATGTAAGATACAACCTGATAAGCTTATTTTGCATGGTTCCATAGCTGCAATATGACATGCAGAAGCATTTATCAGTAATTTCAGTTTAGTTGAAGGCAACTAAGTTTCTTGTTTTTATGAAATAAAGAATTGACTTTTATATAAAAAGGGTACATAGGTGAGGGAAAGTAAATCTTTCTATTCCTCTTTCATTGCTTATTCCTCATCCTCTGTATTTTTTTTTCAGCTGGAGTTTGGCATAATGGCAAGAAAGCTGTTTGAGAAATAGCAATAGAGAATGAATTGCAAAACAGAGAAGAGCTAATAACATTTCATTCTAAAAAAAATGCCAGTTTCATTTTATTAGAAGCATGATAGAGACTGTAATACTGTCAAGTAGTAAGACAGTATTCTTAGTAGTAGTAGTACTACTACTACTACTACTACTACTAGTTGTCTAGTAATCTCTGGGCTAGACAGTTTACAGCCAGTAAAACTGATAAAAATAAAACAACATATAAATTAAGGTAATTAACCTAAAAGAAGTGCTACTGAAAAGTTTGAGTCCAGGTTGAGCAACATTCATGTAATATTCACATGAAAACTCCATGTTTGCTACTTATCTGTTGCGGCCCAGTTCAATAGTTATCTAACGGTTACTTAACTAATGGGGTATTAAGTAGTGCTCTGATATATCAGACTGATGGTTGCACTTCTAACTGAATCTGTACTCTGGCTGAAAAACATCACACTTCTCCAGTTACTACTATCTATCAACAACGAGGAATTGAATTAGTTGTTCCTTCTGCATATTCTGCGTCCTTCCCAAGCCACACCAAAAAGCAAATAAGTACAGTGTGGGTGGAATAAACAAGGGACATTACGTTGCAGCCACTACTTAGTTACTGTTAGCAGGTAGCAATAGGAAATCATGTTATCAAGCTGGAATGTTCAAGTTGAGATACCTGTAAAATCTGATGCTTAAGAGATTTTTGCATAATTTTCTTTTGTGGCTGGATACATTTAATTCTCTACATTTTAAAAAAATTCTTGTGTCTGGTTTCCTCTGGGATTCTTTAACTATTGTTTTTAGCATAGTATTAAGGGCTAAAAAGATAAGTTTTTATTTTCCTTGTATGCAACTCAGACAAATTCAACAGTCTAAAAGGAAAAAAACACATGGTGTCACACACAGCAAAACAATTTCCTGTACATTGGGAAGGGGAGAAATCTGCACGCTGGAGTCAATTGTACTGTCCCCTTTCTCTCAATTCGAAGCTACCTAAAATAATTTAAAAAATGATTGCCATTATTTTATCTTCAGTACATGTTTTTTATTCCAGCAGCTTTGTCTGGAATCTAGGGAGAGAATTGTTGAATTGCTTAAAACATTATTTGTCTACAGTGGTAGCTTGAACATGTGTGGACTTCACCTTAATAGATTTCTCAGCCAGTATGATGGTTGAGGAATTCTGGGAATTGAAGTCCATACATCTTCAAGCTGCCAAAGTTGAGAAACACTGGTTTAAAATGAAAAGATCAAAAGGGGTGAAAAGAAAGGATGGGACACAATATCTGCACTGTATTCAAAATAATGTAGATTTTTATTCATTATCATGTAAGTTTATCAGACTTCACTTATAAATTATTAGAAAACCCCTTGGGGTATCTAGTCTAGCAAAGAAATCTGCTTCCAAGTCCAAATGTCCATTGCTGAATCACTCTTCCTATAGATATTGTATCATTTCCTAATAATTCAGTACTTTTACCTTATCTGTAATACTTTGGTTATAAAACAAATGAAATGTTTTTATTCTCATTTTTTTGCTGCATTTGAATAACAGTTTCAAATACTTTTTCTCCCAGAACTTTGTGTTGCTCCAGAATCAAAAGGAGGATTTGAAAAAGAACCATCAAGATCATTTTCACTAGCTAAATTAAGGAAAAATCTGTTTCATCGAAGTATGATGTTTAATATTTATTTACATTTCTTTGATTAAAGATGTTATCAGCCTTAAAGAGCAGTGAGAATAGTTTTTTAAAATCAGAACAATAACAAGACTACTGTTAAAAAATTGGATTTCAAAATAAGCATAGTGCATATATTTTAATTAACATAATTGAGTTTGCTTCATGTTAAATTCTATATTAGGGAGATACCTTTCAAAGTTCAGCAATGAAATGTTATAGCTATATTATGATATTTAAAGTCTAACGTACTGTAATCCAGCTATTCCGAAATTCCTGCAATCAGTTCTCTGATCTAGATTAAAAGGATATAATCACTGAAGAAATTTTACATATACTCGATCCCTGACCTGAGGAAGGATAATAAAATATATAAAATCCCCAGTTAAAATATCGGTCAGAGTACAGTTAGCTGCTTTGAGATGTGAAGGTTCAATATGATACAACTCTTCTTTTCATATTTCCCATTCTGTAAAGGGTTGGCAAGTTTAATTTGTTACTGTATGTTTATGTTAAGTATTAATAGAACAGAATGAACCCTCCTTCACTCTTTATGCACAAATTCTTGTTTATTGTAAAATGTTTAAGTGACACATACCGATATATATATATTTATTCCCATGTATGTGTTCATATGAGATAGAAAGAAAAGAAAGTAAAAATTACTGATTACGTTTGAGTGAGATGTCATAATGGCATCCTATTAAGCAGTTAAAATTATACTATTAACGGCTAGGGTGGAATACTATGACAGATTACATAATAATTAATGCGGTTTCTAAATTGAAATGTGTTTTGCAGCTATTTTACTGTGTAACCCATATAATGTGCCACTTGAATTTCGTAATATTTCTTGTGTATGTCTGCTTTCTTACAGATAAAAGGGTGATGGATATCATTGTCCACTCTGATAATTATTTAGATGATCTTTTTGCGGATTATTATGAAAAAACAGCAAGCATGACAGACATTTCAACAAACTATTTCCGAGAAGGAGCTCATGTACGAGTGAATTTGCTTAATAACCACATTCCTAAAGGTCGTTGTTCTTTATGCGGTATGGGGAGTTCCAGAAGGGAAACAGTTTATGGTTGTCTTGAATGTTCTTTTAATGGACAAAAGTTTGTGCGACTTCATGCCGTGCCTTGTTTTGATCTCTGGCACAAAAGAATGAAATAAGATTTCTGATAAATGTTTAAGGGCTGGCTCCAAAGTTAATTGTACTTTGTTCCCTGTAAAACCAATGGAATTAGCTAAGTCACAGCTATCTTTTCATCTTGATTTCAGTGGAATTTAAATGCAACTAACTTATTCTGGGTCCAATTCTGTATCTGAACTAGGTTTGATTGTGCCATCAAGCTCTATGAATTTTGACTGCAAACATGTAAAAGACAGAACCACAAAGTCTCTTATTTGCATCTATGTTTTTAAAAGTAAGTTTTCTAGTTATAAAAATAAATAAATATCAGAATAATTTAATAAAACTGCTTTCCAAAATTTGTTTTCTTGGATTTCCTTTGATCTACATGATGATATGTACACTTTTGAGTTAAAATCTTAATTTTTTAAAAACTCTAAAAATGTCACAACAAATGCTTAGATTTGGAAATATTTGCCATTGAGGAATGTTAGCTCTGAAGATTTACATCCTAGAAATTCTTGCATATTTTATGAATCTTCTCTTTAGTTGAGGAAGCATACCAATTATACCCTTTTCAGATTTTATTTTTGTTGCAGTTTATAGGACCATAATTGAAACCAATTTTAATCTCAATACAAAAGTATAAAAATTATTCTAGTGAATGTACATAAACTGGTATGTAACACAAAAAAGATTTTAAAATGCAGTTATATTTTGCTGTGGATAAATCCCAGTGAAAGCAATGGAGTTGCTTCATTATACCTTTGTGCATGATGTGTATTTGATTCACCAAATCCAAGCCACAGCTTTAAATTCCTTTGAATACATCTACCAAGACTTGTTTAGGAAGAAGAGTGAGTACAGCCAAGTCATCCAGTTTTGATGGCTGCAGAACTCCCATCGTCCATGAAAACTGCAAGATCACTAAAGTCCATAAAGCAACAAGTAGACATTTGAATAATAAGTTTTTATAGTTCATCATGTTGGTAGACATTGTATTCTTTGGCAGATATGAAGCCATCACCATCATGGTCATTCTTTTTAAATATATCTACCAAAACATCATTTTGAACAGAAGAATCCCGTTTTTTGCCATCTCTTTCGAATTCTTTCTTCAAATAATGATTTATCTAAAGGAATTAAAAAAACAACAATAATTTCAACTTGCTCTTATATTTATGATTGCTTTTATATTTCTATTTTTATTCTGTTGTAAGCCACCCAGAGTTGCTTTAAATAGCAAGATGGGCAGCATAAATAAGCCTCTTGCATATGAACCCCAATCAACAACTGAAAATTAAAATACTACATACTGTAAAAAGACAAGCATTATAATATTCTAAAATATATGAAGTTTCCCTCTATGGCCCCAAAACAGACTCTAACTCACAA
Source organism: Pituophis catenifer annectens (assembly GCF_029215685.1). Lineage (NCBI taxonomy): Eukaryota > Metazoa > Chordata > Lepidosauria > Squamata > Colubridae > Pituophis > Pituophis catenifer. Next base: position 193,179,379 of record NW_027256881.1, on the reverse strand, counting down.
AACAAAATTTTTACTTGCTGACTTCACACATGCACCTTTAATCCTCTGGAAAATATTTTTAGGAAACACAGCAGGGCTAGAGCAAGTGGTTGATTCTGGTAGAATCTGTTCTTCCAGAGGGATTCATTTTGCTGGCAGCCATCATTAGTACAAACCACCAGCAATTTACAATCGAGGAGGATTTTTCCAAACTGCTTGTTTTTCATGAGGGATAAATCCAAGAAATGTCACTGGAGGAAGCGAAACAGAATCTTCTACTAGGAAAGTAAAAAGAGTCTCAGGTAAACTAACTCATCTGAGAGAGGGATTCAATGGTCTGATTGTATTTTCTGGCAATGTTGAACAAGACAGAGATAGAAAGAGATTTGCTTGTGTTCTACCATAAATGCAACAATGTAGGTAGTCCTTGACTTATTACTGCAATTGGGATTGGAGTTAAGTTGTTGGTTGTTAAGTTGAGATATTCACGTAACCGGATCCGATTTTACAACAATTTGCAGAGTCATTAAGTGAATCACCAGTCATTGAGTGAATCCATGGTTATTAAGAAAATGCCACAGTTGTAAGTGCGAACCCATTCTTCTGATTTGGTGTATTTGACTGAAATCTGTAAAAAGTGGCAAATTTCAGTCAGGAGATTGTGGGACTGTGTAACCAGTTGCAAGAGTTAGCTGATATTCAGGAGTGCTTTATGGATCATAGAGTGCTTTATGATCATAAAGCACCTGTTCCAGCCATTGTAATTTTGGATGGTCATTAAGCGACCAGTCATAAATCAGAGATTTATCTGTATACTTATTGTTTCTATGCTTACTATCTTCCCACATTGTCTTTCCTCTCTAGTAAGAGTAGGTTATAGGTCTCCTCATCTGAAAGGGACACTGTTGGGGAGCACAATTCAAGAAGCAAACAGCTTATTTCTCTATTCCCCAAAGAATGGCTAACGTCAGAGAGTATTGGAGATGAACCTGAGTCCTAGATAGGGGATTTAAGATAGAGATGAACAATATGTGACCTTCGATAAATTGTTGAATTCTGATTTGATCAACACTTGTCATCATGACTAATAATGGTTGGGAACTGGTATGTCCACCCAACTTTAAAGCAACACTGAATTCAAGCAACCTTGGGAGGACTGATAAGAATTAGCATTTTGTACTCTTATCTATTAGAACAGACATCAAAAGTGAACAGATTAATTGAACTAGTGATGATCCAGGCATCCCTTTCTAAGAAAAGAAAAACATTTTTTTAATTAGAAAAAGTGATTATAAAAAGAGAGTGGTTCATACATTTATTCCACAATACTTCATAAATTGATTCTGTAAAACAAATGAAATGCTTTAATGAAGTGACTTAGAATATTATTCTTCATACCTCCTCCTTTGAAAGCTTTTTGTCACTATCCAGGTCTATTTGAGAAAATGTTTCAACACTCCGTGGTCCTTTAGTTACTGCATACAGTTCAATTTCAAAGATCAGTGTTGCATTGGGTGGGATCTTTGCTGCTTCTAACAATGTAACAGGAAAGTTATAGGAAATGCACATACTGATCTCTGATCATTTTAACCACAGACAACATATATCTACAGCTCTTTAGCAATGTGGTAAGGGAAGTGCTTTGTGGAACCACTTGGAGTCAATCCTCCCTCATCAAAGACACAATGTAAATGAACATTGTCCAGTGCACTCTTTATCCTGAAGCCTTTTGCCAATGGAGAAATAATAAATGGCAGGATTGGATGCTTGGTGGGGCTCTCACTGCTTTGACTATGACATGAGGTCTGTGTCTGTGCCAAATAGCACTGGCAGATCAGAAACTAACTCCATCTTTCTGTTCTTATTAATATGTGGACTTTTAGGAATATGGGAGAGAGGCTTCAGCAAAAAAACATTAACATTTCAAGAAAGACAAAAGGACCTCAGAAAAGGAAGATGGACATCAAAATGGATATGTAAGATTTAGCAGGTTCTCAGAAATAAGACATTGAACACTGAAAATGTGTTATTATTGAAGGAGAGAGTTTCAAGAATTAGTCTGGAAAAGTGATTCACAAGCCATGCACATGCAAGTAGTCAGTAGAGGAAGGAGCTAGTCCTCTTCTTCGTAGGGAGAACTCATTCAAAGTGACTAAATTCAAAATGGCTTGGTTCCTTTTCTAGGGCTAGGAAACACTTTTGCCTCAAATGTAGCAGGTGTTGCTTATATAACTGAGTAAAAGTTGGGTCACAGGGATTAGATTTGACATTCCTTAATGCGAGAATTTATTCTGGAGCCCCTATATGTAGCTCTGAAAACTAAAAATTAAAATACATTCATCACAAACAATTTTGAAGTAAAAAGTCATATGAAGAATTCACTGTGAATAAACAGGCAGAGCCTAACACAATTCCCCATAAGTATAAATGTAGATTGGCAAAAATGTCATGTGTATTTAGAAATAGCCACACCTTGTGACAATCTCACTAAAGACTGAATGCATAGATGCTTAAACTGTGAGTGCCATTTAGGTCTGCCACAGCTACACTGCTGCCCATTGAGCGCTGTACAAATCTGAATCTTACCCACAATACATCAGGTTGGCCAATTATGAAAAAAGAATATCTATACCAATATTTACTAAAGCCACAAGTACTTGAGGTAGTTGAATCAAACATTTAGAGAGTTATGCATATGTGCCCTGCTATGTACTAGTTGAAGATGGGGAGGATAATTTCACAAAATGGGGGGATTTCAATGATCATTATCTTGTCATTTTTTTAAACCACATGCAGCAGCCACATAGACTACTTATATTTCCCCTCCCTTCCATTTCAAGATTTAGTAACAAAGCCTAATAAAAGAATTCAGTCACTAGCAAGTCCAAGAGCAATACATACCACAGGAATACCCTGGAAAGAAGCAAAAAGCCACATGCATTCTTGACATTCTTAACTAGGTCATCTTTGCCCAGCATGCAGGAGTATGCTCTGATAGAGAACAAGCAGGTTGTAGGTTGGGAAGAAAGATACTTTCTTCATTTGCTGCCTGAAAAAAGAATCATTAGTTTCCAACAGTGCTCATGTGTTCTTATATAATACCTCTTGATGGATCACGTTGAAGTGACAATCAAGTTATTACTGGCTTTAAGAGAGTCTGAATCTCAGGGGCCTCTCCCCTCTGGTTTCATTAAATTTATAAGAAAATGTGCCCTAAGGACAGTTATCTTCCTTTCTTTCTCCCCTCGTTTTATTTTAGGCTGCCAGGTCCTTTGACTCTTTCTGTGAAAATATATTGCATTCTGGGGCTTGTACATTTTACATCTTGCAGCCAATAACAATATTACTAAATAATATATATAACTGTTAAAATGACAACACAAAGAACCTGAGAGTAAGCAGCAATTCCTCAGTGTCACTATCACTCCATAATTGCTGATGGATAAGTGACATTTACAGAAAAAATTGCTGATGAAAAAAAAAAAGGAAAAGTTGTGTTACTGATATGTAAAAGTGATATGCTCTGGCATCTCAATAATGCTCTTCACTGGATGCCAAATTATGCAATAAAAAGAAAAGATATTCATATTTAGTCATATTTTACCATAGCCTTGTTCTCCATAGCCAAGTGAAGGAGGAATAATCACTTTTCGTTTCTCTCCAGGACACATATTCATCATTGCAATGTCTAAGCCTTTAATGACTTGGCCAACACCAAGGACAAACCATTTTGGATGGCCATCATTGTGTGTGCGACTGCAAAAAAACAGAAAGAGTATACTTTAAGGAATTAGCTCAACATATTAGCATAACGTCAGCACTGATATTTTTTATATGTGGACCCAAAGAATGCAAGAGGCTTTCTTATTTCACTTACATACTCATAATTCTGTTAGTATTTTACACTTAATGTAACCTTGGCCTGGCTATGACTACAGATAGGGCCTTCATTATTAAAAACCAGCTTAAAAAATGGCAGCAAGGTACTACTGAGGTCACATGAAGAAAATGTCCAGAAAATAAGATACTTTAGGAAGGGCCCACCAGTAGCTTCGCCAGCCTGCTTAAAGTGTATCAAAAGCACAAGATAGTTGTTAGGGAGCTATCTAGTAAGTTCATGCTTTTTGTAATCGAGGGCAAGCATCTGCCGGTGATTCTAGTTGAAAATCAAACTATTCCTGATCTAAGGATTGAGCAATCTATCACTGAATCACCACATTAAGTCAAGAGAGTTGGAAGCAAGGCCATTTGTATCTGAATTCAATCTTTTGGCATATATATTACACAACTCAATCGAGTTTTTAGTGCTCCCTGGGCTTGTACATTTGTTTACAGATGTTTCTAATAGGTAATGTAATTAATTATGTTTAGGGAAGATTGTTAGGTGATATAAAGGATATGCATACAGAGCAATACAGGGTTTTTTTTAATCAAAGTATGCTGAGAACATCTGCATCTTCCATTGATCAAGAAAGGATCTGTTACCACTTGAGGCTGCAGTACTTGGGGCATAAACCCTTGGAAAGCAGCTTAACTAAATATTACTACAACTGCCTTGAGTACATCTATACAGCTGAGTAAACAAACTGACACTGCCAGAAGATCAGCCAAAGCGGCATTTTATCTAAAGTGAGCTGAGGGAGGCAAGAGTTTCAAAAGAGAATGCACCGCCACAAACTTACCTGCAATAAAACTTGGTCTTATTACTACCTACGAAACCGTCGTAATGGGCATTGAGTAGATCGCCCTTTTTGCTCTTGGGCTCGCAGACTTCGGGGACGTGCACGATTTCTATCTGGACATCTTCTGCAGGGGGACCCTCTGCTTTCTGCCCGTAGGACGGAAGAAGGAGGAGAGCAAACGCCTGCAGGAGAAAGTAGAGTCCCGCGCGGAAAGCCATAGTTGCAAAATTGGTCCTCTGGCTGCGTGGCACTACAGTAACATTGTTCGACGTCACGGGAGCCGAGAGGGGCGTGGCCAAAGATGCTCCCTCTACGCAAGGCCGCTTAACTGTTTTGCCCTGTTCCGGCGGTTGCGTAAAAGGCGTAGGTGTGCCTTGCGCCTGTTTCTTTGCCCCCCCCCCCTTCCCCGTCTCCTTTTTCTAGAGTAGAGAAAGTGTACAGTTGTTGGATTTTTGAGGGCGTTGACTTTGCATTTCTTGCTGCGTTTTCTCATCCATTAAAAGCGAGCGAGGGTAGTTATTAGACATGGATAGGATGAGCAGGGTTGTAGTCTCTTGCTGCCTCGTGGGTGCGATTTTCCGCGGAGGCGGTGAAAGGTGAAGCACCGGTCATACCTTGGGAGAGTTGCCTCTTAAACCTTCTCTCTCCCCACCCACCCCCAATATTTTCTTGAATGGCTTCATTTGTATCACAAGGTGAGCAGGCACGTTTTATTGCCAAATTATGCAATAAAACTAAAGGATGTTCATATTTAGTCATTTTACCATAGCACTGTTCCCCATAGGCAAGGGAAAAAGGAATAATCACTTTTCGTTTCCCTCCAGGACACATGTCCCAAAGGTGCAGAGGCAACTGGGCTTTCTGGTTTTTCTTGGAAGACGTTTCGCTTCTCATCCATTAAGCTTCAGCTCTGAAGAAGCTGAGATGCTTCTTAGATGAGAAGCGAAACGTCTTCCAAGAAAAAAACCAGAATGCCCAGTTGCCTCTTGGAAAAAGCACCTTCGAGACAACCATGACCTCGATGATTGAGAATCTCATCTCCATAGACATTCCAAGGCAGGGGTCTCCAACTTTAGCAACTTTAAGCCTGGAGGACTTCAACTCCCAGAATTCCCCAGCCAGCAAAGCTGGCTGGGGAATTCTGGAAGTTGAAGTCTTCCAGGCTTAAAGTTGCCAAGGTTGGAGACCCCTGCTCCAAGGTACATATTCATCATTGCAATATCCAAACCTTTAATGACTCGGCCAACACCAAGAACAAACCATTTTGGATGGCCATCGTTTTGCCATCATTTGTCATTTTGTGCGACTGGCAAAGAAAAGAAACAGTCTACTTTTGAGGAATTAGCTCAACATATTAGCATATATTATAATATCGGCACACTAAAATCGATGTGCTATCCAGCCGGGCTGGAAGTAGCAAGATTTATATCCCATAGTGATGCTGGGCAATGTTCCTCCAGGAAAAGACGAATTAGGTAGCAAAAAGAAACAAATGCACTTCCCGAGTGGGAAGCTCGGGTGTATGATGTCGTACAAAATCTCCCCTCCTCGTTCCTGGAGGGGAAGAGTTGGAAATGGAAGGCGACGGTAGTCTTCGGAGTTCCGCAACGATGCGAGCATGCGTGTAGGGTCTATTTTTTTTTTACCCTCTACCAGCAACCTCTTCTTCTTCTTCTTGCATCCAGGAAGTAAATGAGACGTCAGGGTCGATGGCATCAAACGCACAGGCCCGGGAAAGGGGGAGGGAAAGGGGAAGGCGAAGCCAAGCAAGCAAGCGGACCGACCGAGGAGGCAGGCGAGCCGCCGAGCCCCGGGCAGAGACGTCGTTCATTGTTTTGTTTCCTCAGAGACGGGCAATGAGTGACTTCAAACCCGCTTGGGCAGCCGCGTCTCTCACAGCAGCCTTGGGTCCCAAAGGCGGCGACAGCGGCGGAGGAGGCTGCCTTTTGAGCTAAGCCTCTCCAGCCCTCCATGCCCATCGCAGATTCCGCCTCCTCCCGCTGCTGCTCTGTTGTCACCGCCGCCGCCGGTGCCTTGGAAGGCTGCGGGGGGCGAGGAGGGCCGGCCTCGCCGCCGCCGCTCTCGAAGGAGGAGGAGGAGGCGGGCGTGCAGGATGGTGCGCCAGGTGCGGCGGCTCTTCTGAATGATGGAAGGCGTCCTCTACAAGTGGACGAATTACCTCACAGGTATATATATCTATATATCTACGGAGGTTCTTCAAGTCATCCAGGTCGGGGTTGTCCCGAAGGTGCTCTCTCTCTCTCTCTCTCTCTCTCTTTTTTTCTCCTTTCCCTCTCCTCCCAAGAGGCAACTACGGTAACTGGTTTTTCCTTTGAAGACGTTTCGCTTCTCCTCCAAGCAGCTTCTTCAGCTTCTTCTTGAGCTGAAGAAGCTTCTTGGAGGAGAAGCGAAACGTCTTCAAAGGGGAAAAAAAACAACCCAGGAAGCCCAGTTAGTTGCCTTTGGGGGGGAGGGGTGGGGAGAGGGGAAGCACCTTTAGGACTACCTCACAGGTAGGTTAGTTACGCCGCGTGCCTACCCTCGGCCGCGGGAGGGAGGGAGGGAGGGAGGGAAGGAAGGAAGGAATGCGGCACGCGGGCTCCCGTTAGTGGCGCGTGGGGGCTGGGCTGCCCTGTCGGTTGGTCCCGCGGCCTCGGCTGCTCGTTGTTCCTTTGAAGACGCCGAGGAGGAATAAGGCGCGGCCTGTCTGCTCCCTCTCTCCCCACCCTCCGCTATCGAGCGAAGCAGGCGTGTGGGGTGGGGTGGGGAGAAAAAAAAAGGGACGGCAACCGCCTCTGGATGAGGGAAAGAGGCAAGGCGTTGCCTGGTCAAAGTCTTGTAGGAAGAGGCAGGGAGGCTGCTGCTGATAGTACAGGGAGATGAAAGGCATAGTCCGGACCTGTAGTATTTCAGATTGCTGGACTCCCAACTCCCATCACTCCCAGCCCGTGCAGGTAATCCTCATTTTAGGACCACAACTGATGCCAAAATTTAATTGTTGAGTGAGAAATTTGTTAAGTGACGTCTCCTCCCCCCCCCCCACACATTTTAGGACTTTTCTTGCCACAATTCCCAAGAGAGATAGTTAACATTCTGGAAGTATTTTACCCCCCAAAATACCCTTCTAAACAAATGGGAAAACATATATATATATATATATATATACATACCCGTGAAAACTTACATAAACAAATATATATATATATATATATATATATATATAGAGAGAGAGAGAGAGAGAGAGAGAGAGAGAGAGAGAGAGAGAGAGAGTGTGTTCACTGGGTTTTTTTGTTCTTCTTTTTTTTATTTATATGCCGCCCTTCTCTGGAGACTCAGGGCGGCTTACAATGCGTTAAGCAATAGCCTTCATACTTTTGTATATATTTTATACAAAGTCAGCTTATTGCCCCCACAATCTGGGTCCTCATTTTACCTACCTTTGAAAGGATGGAAGGCTGAGTCAACCTTGAGCCTGGTGAGATTTGAACTTGCAGTAATTGCAGGCAGCTGATGTTAATAACAGTGCTTTAATCTGCGCCACCAGGGCTCATATTTATGTCATATTATGTCATATTTGACATATTTATGTTCTTAGTTCATATACCACAAGCTAACTGTCTCTGACTAAGTCATACATTGGTCTCAATTACATATATAGGTAGTCCTCAACATACAACCACAATTGAGCCCCAAATTTATGCTCTTAAGTGAAAAATTTGTTAAGTGAATTTGTCCCATTTGATGACTTTTTTTGCCACATTTATTAAGTGAATTGCTGCAGTTGTTAAATTAGTAACCCGGTTGTTAAGTGACGTGCCCCCCTCCCTGCGCATGTACTCATGCCCCCCCCACGCATGTGTGACAGAGACCCAATGACCAGCTCGGTGGGAGGCATGCGTGCATGTGCGACAGAGCTGAATTGGGGCAACAACACGCACGCCCATAGAGAGGGTGCTGTGCGCCACCTGTGGCACGTGTGCCATAGATTCGCCATCATGGCCCTAGATGAAAGTGGTTAGGTCTTTCAGGATGGAAACATAACCAAAAGGGTATTTAAAATTGTCCTGTAATTGATATCATTATTAGGTGTATCAGTGAGGAGGATCCACTTCAGGAAAGTTTATGCGTTTTAAGATGAGTCATTTTGATGGTACTTCATGTTCTGTTTGCTTCATCTCATAACTTGAATTATCCTCAGGATGGCTCTCACAAGAATCTTAAGATTTATATTAGAAATATAATATTACCTCTTATTAGACATGATAGTTTCTTGAAATAGTTTGGAATTTGGGGCATTTGATTAGGCATCTATTGATTGTGGTTGGTATTTAGAATTTAGTTACACAATTTATAGGCCACCTGGTTCCCCACAACTCTGGGAGACTTAAAAGGGGGGAAAATCCCCCCGGATTTGAATCTTCAGATCTTTGTTGTTGCTTACTATTTGAAAGAAATTCTTCACTTTGCATCTTGTCAATACTGTAATCTATAAAAGAATAGGACTGTGGAATTAAAGACATGCCCAAACATGTCAAACTGCTTCCATAATTTTATTAAGAAAACTACATAATTTACTCCATGAAGTCATTAAAGTTGAATTTGAAAAAAAACCACCCAATATTTTTTTCTTTTATGGAATCAGCTGGGGGCAAAGGATACCATGCTCTTTAGGGTTTAGTAAAGCCTTATTTGCATCCAGAACCAGACAGCTTTGCTGAATGGTGCAATGACAGCCATAAATTGTTTGATCAGGGCTTTGGTTTGACACTGCCTTTGGTTAATACTGTTGTCCCTTTCTTGTTCCGCTCTGTGAAACATATATATTTATACTGTATTCCATCCATCCATAAACAGGAAAAATGACAGCAATATTTATGGATAATTAACTGTCTTTATTGAAAATTTGGTAGACATTTATAGTTAGTCTATAAGAGTAGGGCTAGAAAGGGGCCATGAGCCTCTGGATTTGAAACCTAGGCTTTTTTTCCTGGGCCAGATTATATCTGACAATGGGCTTTCAGATGCAAGAGTCCTAGTCTTATCCACGGAGATAATGTGGCCTTGCAGGAAGTATCTGAAGAAGCAATCCAGAATTCATCTTGAAAGGTATTCCATGCCTCACTTAAGACTCTAGGATAGTATCCAGCATTTGTCCGCTGAACTAATGGAATGTAAGTAAAGCTGCACATTCTAAAATGTCAGTACCTTTTAAGATGATCTCTTTAAAAGCAATTGCTTTGATCTGATTTGCTTCAGTTGGAAGGGATTAAAAGATGCTGGGTGGATTGTGGTGGTTGTCACAACCTAAGCTCTCTCCCTTTTGTATATGTATGCAGCATTGACAGATAACAAAAGAGTTAACCTGTGCTCATCATCTTGTAGATTTTAACCTCCCCACCAACACACATATACTCTGTAGATGTTGCTAGTTAAAAATATTATTTTTTCAAAGGTTTTCTTAAACTCTGTTTTATTAAGTGGAAAGCCCAGGCTGGACAAATGATGCCATTTAAGTGTTTACCCAGAGCCTGGAGGATATGGATCTGGATGGAAAGAAACTGGCTACATGACTCCAGCAAGACAGAGTGTTTCTGGATTTTGGGACTCCCGGATCTGAAGAGTTAATGTATTACAGTTTTGACAAGGTTGCTGCACAATTTGGAGGCCTTCCTATACTAGGGATTTCTGCTCAAAGAGTAGATAGCAGTCATATCCAGAGGGGCCTTTGCACAGATTCAGCTTGTGTCTCAGCTGCACAATTGTAGAACTGGGAAATCCTGCTCACAGTCAATTGTGCCCAGGTCATTTCCCATTTGGATTATTATTGCAATGTACCCTACACAGGACTGCCCTGTAAAGCCACTTGCAACTGGAGTTCAATCCAAAATGCAGTAATATGTGCAATTCTGGACAACCCACAGGTGGACCATGTTATACCACTGTTGCACCAACTGAATGGGCTTCTTTCAAGATTCTGGTTATCACTTTTAAAGCCTATATGGCATGGAACCAGTTTTCAGTTATCTTCCTCTTCTGGAGGACATCTAGCCACCCCACTAGATTGGAAAAGGTTGGATTTGCTGTAGGGCCCCCCCCCCCATCACCTGGTGGGTTTTAGAAAGGAAACCTTTCTTGTACATGTGCCTAACTTGTGGATCTACCTCCCCTCTGAAGTGGAGGGCACCAAACATCTTCACCTTCCCAAAGGCTGTTAAGATGAGCCCTATATTGGTGGTTTAATGGGATTGTTACGGTGCTTAATGGTATCAAAGGATTTTGCATTTTTTGGTATCTTGTTATCTGTCTATTTGTTGTTTGGAAAAAGAAATCTATAATTAGTCTCTTTGTTGTTAGCCACCTACAACTACTTTATATAATATGGCAGCTGTATAAATCTTTTAAAACAGCAGATGCATAAACTTAATATGTCCATCTATGCCAGAAGAATGAATTGCAGAAGTGAAATTTATCAGCAATTTAAAGTTCTTTAGATGGGCTATTTAGGTCTTTCTACCTGTCTAATAAATATCAATTTTCAAAATGTAGGTTAGTCTATGTATGTTATTAAAATGACATCATTTATGCCCCAAAATGTGAATGAACATGAATCTTGCTTTCAGCTGCAAGTTCTATATGAAGGATGGTATTGCAGTATATATGAAAATTATATTTGTAGCAAAACAGATGAACATAGTTTTCTGCTATTTCCTTAGGTTGGAAGCCTCGCTGGTTTGTTCTGGATAACGGGATATTGTCCTACTACGATTCACAGGATGATGTTTGTAAAGGCAGCAAAGGAAGTATAAAGATGGCCGTTTGTGAAATCAAAGGTAAGATTAGCAGTGAGGCATTGGCCTTTTGTTTTGGTCTGTGCAGTTATCAGTTTTAAGGCATGGTGGTGTACAGCTAGGCTTGGTTCTATATTGCTTACTTATAGGAACACACAATATGAAGCTATAACAACTTTGGGGGAGAAGAAGGATCCTAAGAAATGACAGGAGCTCAATTCTGGAACTAAACATAGTTTTCAAAACTGAACATGTCCTTGAGACATCTTTTTTCCTTAGTTTAAAAGGATATCTGCCTCTGATCCCGATTCCATAGGTGAACCTGCCTTTGGTGGCAATTTTTAATAAAACACAACATCTTAGTAGGTGTAGTCTACCTTTGAATACAAACCCTTGAATCTGAAGAATGAAATATATGTTAATATCACAGAATCACAGAGAAAACAGCACTAATTACACAAGTATATCTTTCTGTTATCCTTCTGCAATGCCATGCACAGGGGGAGGAGCTTTTGCAAGTGAATTGGTGCCTGTCAGCACTGCTTTGTCAATCCTTTTCCTAAAGTAACACATTTTATATTTAAAAAAATCCTAATTTTTAAAAATCTTTTATTATTGATTAAATTGTACATCCCCCCCCCCCCCCCCGAGCCTCTCTGTGTGGGTGATGAGCAGTTAAATTTGATATATGAATACTGGACATAAGTTTTATTTAGCTAACACTTTTCTTATTCTAGGTGATTTAAGAAAATGTATAAGCTTATTTTGTTTTCTCTTTTTCCTAAGTTCATCCTACAGATAGCACCAGAATGGAGCTAATAATTCCAGGAGAACAGCATTTCTACATGAAAGCTGTTAATGCTGCTGAGCGACAAAGGTGGCTAGTAGCCCTTGGGAGCTCCAAAGCTTGCCTGACTGATGCCAAAACTAAAAAAGAAAAAGGTGCATATGTTTCCTAAAATATTATGGAATTCTTAAAAGCTACTTTCTTCAAAACTATCAAAAGTACATGTAATTTTATTTCTTTTTCTTTCATGGTTAGAAAGCACCATGATTCACTTCCTACGTGTTGAACAGTAGGGGAGCTTTTGTAGTTTTGCTTAGCAAAATAACAGAGTTGGAAAAGAGCATGGAGGTCTTCTAGTCTAATCCTCTGTTCAAGCAGAAAAGCCTATACCTGTGATGGTGAACCTATGGCACGTGTGCCAGCGGTGGCACACAGAGCCCTCTCTGTGGGCACGTGTGCCATCATCAGCTGCTCTTCTGGTTTCCAGCCCGCACATGCGTGCTGGTCTTCGTGGGCACCGGAGCACTAGAAAACAGCCCGAAAAATGGCCCAATAAACAGCCAATAAACAGGCCATTTTTCGGGCTGTTTTCAGGGCATTTTTGGGCTGTTTTTTGGGCCATATTTTTACTGTTTTCAGGCCATTTGGGGGGCAAAAAACGCCCTGAAAGTGTCAGGCAGGGGAAGAAAAATTGGATAATAATTCTTGGAATCCTCCCATTCAGAGAACCCAGATACTTAAAAAAAATTCAGAGTGATTCTGCAGTTGGACATAAATAATATAAATAAAAGAAGACAAAATTGACCCATAAATATTAATACTGTTTTCTGTGTAAGATAGCATTTCTGTTTTCAATGGAACCAACATAGCCATCAGTCACTTTTGCAGGGTGCATCAAAACAGTTATTTAGGATGTTCTGCACACTTAGTAGGCCCATTGGGAAAAATGTATTTATGAATTACAAAATAGAGGCAAAATTGGAAACTGGCAAAAAGAGCAGAAGTTTAACAAGTTGCAGTCAATTTGAATGAGATTAAATGTGAATATTGATTTTTATTTTTGAGGAGGGCACTTATAACCATGCTTAGTAAGTTTCCGTTTTTTGATATTGTTCCAGAAATAAGTGAAACCAACGAATCTCTAAAAACCAAAATGTCTGAACTGCGTCTCTATTGTGACCTCTTGATGCAGCAGGTCCATACAATACAAGAATATGTACATCATGATGGGAATCATTCCTCACCAAGCATTGAGGTAATATTTAATTGTTTGAAAGAGTTTTTATTTACCCATTTTCAATTCTTGGATTATAAGGATGTGCAATAGTATCATGGTGGATCCATAGCTTTATCTGAGAGTACCTTAACAGTCCAACACTGCCATACTACCAGTAATAATAGAATCTCACAGATATACAAAATATTTTAGATTATATTTTTAAATGTTTATTGTTCCCTTCCAATATAGCAAAACCTTAATTTAACTGGTTTTTTGGAGAGATGGGTTGTCTCTGTTTTAGTCTGTTAAATCCAAATGTCCACTGCATCGAAATTTTTTTCATATTTGTCAACTTACAGCATTTTACACAGTATAATTTATGTCAGTATCAATCATTTGATCTAAATAGATATTTTATGTATCAAATTACAAAAATTGATAAAAATGACCTAAGCAATTCAATTGCTTCAGAAACAATGGACTATTTATGGCCAAAGTCTTAATTTTTTTATATTGCATCTAAAGTTATTAATTAAACCCAGAGAATCAAGGGTTTTATTGCTATATCAACAAAATATCCTCTACAAGAAAGTGTCTTCAAAAATGAATACACTTGAATTATGTAACAAAACTGTTGCTGTGCTTTCATGTTTAGGATTCCAAATTTTATCACATTCTATTTCTCTCCCTTTTCTCCATCTCTCACAGTTTTTTGTTTGTTTGTTTCTGTTCTTGGAAAGAATTGGCATTTTATTCCCATTTACTGTGTTGACTTCAGCAGCTGTTTTATGAAGAAAGTGGGTCTCCTAGTGGGCTTGTGGGAAACAGGAATGTGTTTGTGTGTGTGTGTTTGTATATGGGTGCATATTGTTTAATCTACTTCTGCACCTTATAAAGGGAGGTTACTAAATTAAGAGGTGTACATCTTCCAAGTGATTTAATAAATAGCAAATAAGAAAAGCCTCTTAACCTTGTTGAAAATTGCATTTATTTTATCTGGAAAACTAAAGGAATTCTAGACCATACATCTGTTTCTTGTTTCATTGCTATCAAAATGGAGCTAAATTTATATTAACCAGTGTGAGAAACATTTTTAGAAGTCATTAAACCTGTATGTATGTATGTATGTATGTATGTATGTATGTATATATATATATATATGTCTTCTTAAGTTTTTGCGGGTGTGCATATGCAAAAAATTAAAATCTCGGGTGTTTTCCCGCGTCATTATAAATAAGTTGGTTAAAATATTTAAAATCCTGGTTAAAATCCCAGCTTAAAATCTTCTAAAAATCCTTACAGAGCACTCTGCAAGGTCCTTTAAAACCTCAGCTAAAATCCTACCAGTGACTTTAAAAAAAACAATCATTCCCAGAGAGAAGTCATCGAAATGTCCAAAACTATATGGCCTCCCAAAAATACATAAAGAGGGCATACCCCTCAGACCTATAGTCAGCTCTATAGGCTCTCCGCTACAAAACCTGGCTAGATACTTAGCCAAACAATTACAACCATTTGCAGAATCGATTGCTTCCTATGTGCAGAACTCATATCATCTCATAGAAATTCTGAGAAACCAACGCATAGAGCAGGGTTACCTACTTGTAAGCTTCGATGTGATCTCATTATTCACCCAAGTACCCGTTACAGAAGCTCTAGCAACGATCAAAAACAAATACCAGCCACCAAACCACATCATAGAATTGGCAGAGCATTGCTTATCTAACACCTACTTCATGTACGGAGGGCAAAGATATAAACAAATGCAAGGGTGCAGAGTGCTCTGTAAGAATTTTTAGAAGATTTTAAGCTGGGATTTTAACCAAGATTTTAAATATTTTAACCAACTTATTTATAATGACGCGGGAAAACACCCAGGATTTTAATTTTTTGCATATATATATATTATATATATATATTTCTGAGGTTTTCGCGGGTGTTTGTATGTAGGTCTTTGGTTATTTGGGTTTTCTCCCGCATAAAATTGGAGGTGTTTTGGCAACGTTTCGACGAAGTCTCATTCGTCATCTTCAGGCTGGTGTTCTCGGCTTCGTGCTTTTAGGAGCAATTCAAAGGAGCTTTGAACCTTTCTACCCAATTTATAGATTAATTAGACATCTTAAACTCTTGTATTAAAATAATAAGATTGAGGTAGATGCATCTAGCTTAACTATGAAATACAAAGCAATTTCTGGAGGCAATGCTATTTTCTACTTTATCTCAATTACCACATTATTGACAATATTTTCAGAATTTCTGTTGACAAAATTAGAATGTTGAAAGACTAATTATTTAAACATATATATGTAATTTATGTAATTTCTATTGAGATTTTGTGTTGTAGATTAAAAAAAGAAAATACACTATTAGAATATGTTCTAGTTGCTCAATAAATGTACCTACTTAACCATACCATACTTAACAATTAAGATATGAATATCCAGACTTTTGTGGAGTCCATTTGTTTCAGATCAACATACTCCCCCTACCTTATAAAACCTTTCTCAGCATCTAAAGAAATAATAACTAATAACCGTTATTAAGTTCAAAACCAGCTTAGTCTCTATTACAGTACAATCCGTAACTATTCCCAACAGAAAAAACTGTGGTGTAAATTTAATTTTTAATTTTCTTCAAAATATTTTGAATAATCCACCATATTTTTATCCAAAAAGCCTTAATCTTTTTACATGTCCACCATATATGAAAATATGTAGCATCTTCACACTCACATCGCCAACACTTGGGTTGTTAATTTGGATACATACAAGCTAGTTTTTTTGGATCTAAATGCCATCTATAAAACATTTTGTAAAAATTCTCCCTTAGATTTTGTGCTTGTGTAAATCTTACATTTCTAACCCATATCTTTTCCCATGTTTCCATCATTATTGGTTACCTACATTTTGTGCCCATTTTATCATACAATCCTTGACTAAATCTGTTTCTGAATCTATTTCCAGTAATGCATTGTACAACCTTTTTATGTGCATTTGACCTTCATCTCTTATTTGCTTTATCAAATTCTCATCCTGCTGCAAAATACCAATTTTTTGATCTTCTCTCCATCTGGCCAGCAGCTGTCCATATTGAAACCAAGTCCTAATAATCCCTTCTTCTCTTAGTTGTTCCATGGATTTTTAACTGTAACCTGACTCCTTCCTTATAAAGGAGTTCCTTATATGTAATCTTATCTTGCTTTTGCTCTAAATTTATGTTCTCTATTGCGTGTCTGGGTACTGTCCATATTGGTAACCTATCATTTAGTTTATATTTATACTTTTTCCAGACACGCAATAGAACATTTCTTAATATATGACTTTTAAAAGTCTTATCTACTTTCTTATCATACACTAAGTTAGCATGCCAGCCATAAACCAAACCATATCCTTCAATATTCAATATCTTTTCCTCCATTAAGTTTATCCAATCTGTGATTGCTGAGAGGGCAGCAGCTTCATAATACAATCTTAAATTGGGCATCTTAAGACTACCTCTTTCTCTAGTATCTTGCAATATCTTTTGTTTGACTCGTGGTTTCTTCCCTGCCCACACAAATTTATTTATGCCCTTCTGCCATTCCTTCAAGTTTTCATCTTTTTTAAGTATAGGTATCATTTGAAAAAGAAATAGAAATTTTGGTAAAATATTCATTTTTACAGCGGCTATCCTTCCCAGCAAAGATAGTTGTAGTTTTTTCCAATTGTCCAACTCTTTCTGTATTTTGTGCCATAATGGTTCATAGTTGTACTGATATAATTTCGTATTTGCAGTCATAATATAGACCCCCAGATAGTTAACCTTCTTAACTACTTCAAATCCTGTTAACCTTTCTATCTCTTCTTTTTGGCTCCTAACCATATTTTTAGCTATTATTTTTGTTTTAGCTGCATTTATTTTAAAACCAGATACTTGTCCATATAAGCAGGTTATATCCATCAAGGCTGTAATCGATTGTACCGGTTGGGTTAAGGTAACAACCAGGTCATCCGCAAATGCTTGTACCTTGTACTCATGCTGTCTAATTTTAACTCCCTTTATTGTATTCATCTCGCGTATCTTGTTTAATAAAATTTCCAGCGTCAAAATAAACAATAACGGGGACAAAAGACAGCCTTGCCTTGTTCCTTTTTCTATGTTAAAAGCATCTGTTAAACCACCATTAACTATTATTTGCGCTGTTTGTTTTTGATATATTGCCTTAATAGATTGTACAAATTGTTCTCCAAATTGCATCCTTTCTATTAGTTTTAGTAAAAATTGCCAATTCAATCTATCAAAGGCTTTCTCAGCATCCAAGAACACAAGCACTGCGGGGACCTGGTTGTTCCTTCCCAAATACTCTAATAAGTTAACAATTTGCCTTACATTACTCTTCATTTGTCTACCATTTATAAAACCAGTTTGATCATGGTGAATCATTTGCTGCATATCTGTCATTAATCTATTTGCCAAAATTTTAGCAAATATCTTATAGTCTGTATTTAATAATGAAATTGGCCTATAATTTTTAGGATCTGTATCATCATGCCCTTCTTTTGGGATCAACGAGATAAATGCTGTCTTCCAAGTTGGAGGTACCTCTCCTCCCTGTTGTATATTGTTAAATAATTCTTTCAACGGTTCTATCATTTCCTCCTGTAGGGTTTTATAGTAAATAGCCGTCAAACCGTCCGTCCCAGGAGCTTTACCCACTTTCAACTGCTTAATTGCTAACGCAATTTCCTCAGAAGTTATCAATTGATTTAAACTATCCCTCTGCTCATTTGAAATTGTATAAATATTCTCTTTCTGCAAATATCTATCTATATCTTTAATTTTATCACCAGTATACAGCCTCGAATAAAACTCTAAAAAGGATTTTTTAATCAATTGTTGCTCATAAACCTCTTTACCCTTATATTTTATTCTCTCTATTGTCCTTGATTTTTGCTTTTTCCTTAACAAATATGCTAACCACCTGCCTGGTTTATTGGCATTGTAAAAAGTATTATGTTTTGCATATCTTAAATTAGTTGCCACTTGATCTGCTATTAACATATTAAATTGACCTTTCAATAAATTGATTGCCTCTTTGATTTTCTTATCTGTTGGATTAGCTACTAAAGCCCGTTCCTGTTTACTAATCTCATCTTCTAATTCTTTTCTTTTTGTCCCCTGTTTCTTTCTATATTTATTATTCAAATATATCAAAATTCCTCGCATATATGCCTTACTTGCATCCCATACCATTTCCATTGATGTGCCCTTTTGCATATTCATAACAAAAAATTCATAAATTTTTTATACTCTTTTACATTTTCTTCATACCTAAACAAATTATCATTTAACCTCCAGGACCTCCTAGGCCCTTTCTCATACTCCAATTCCAGCCAAACTGGACTATGGTCTGTCAATGTTCTTGAGCAAATCTTCGTATTTTTCACCCTAGATAAAAGATCATTAGTAATTAATATAAAATCAATCCTTGAAAAGGATTTATGTCTATCTGAAAAAAAAGTAAAATCTTTTTCTTCCGGGTTTCTTTCACGCCAAATATCTCTCAACTCCCAGTCATCCATCATTTCCCAAAATGCTTTGGGCAATTTTGCTCTTGTTAACATATTTTGTTTAGGTCCTTTCTTGTCTTTTTTAACGTCCAAAACACCATTCCAGTCGCCTAACAGGATACAAGTTTTATATGCCCACTGTGTCAATTTTGAGTGTAGTAAATTATAAAAAATTTCTTGTTGTTGATTCGGGGCATAAACTCCGATTACAAGTATTTTTTCTCCTTTTATTAAAAGTTCTATCGCTAAAAATCTTCCTTGAGTGTCTGCTTCAATTAATTTAGCAACTAAGTCTCTTTTCAAATATATAACTATACCATTTTTCTTTTCTGGTGCTGCTGCTACGTAAGATGTACCAAGTCTTGCATTAATCAAATATTTTTGATCTTGTATTCTTATATGAGTCTCTTGTAAGCAAATTACTTCATTCTTAAATTGCTTGAGATAGTGAAATATTTTTCTTCTTTTCTGTGGAGAATTCAAGCCGTTAACGTTCCAAGTCAAAAATCTAGTTCCCATCTCTGGGCCTTTGGAGCCTCTGAAGCAAGTCCTGATGCTCTGATCTCATTTGACTTTTAGGTCTTGCTCCCCCCACTGCTCCTGTTTTAGTAGTATCTTGGATCATTTCTTGAGTTGCCATCTGGGATTGTTGCTGTCTTAATTCTTCCTTGAGTCTAGCTGTCACCGATCTGGTCTGTCTTTGATCCTTTGGTAACTGCGATAAATCAATCAGCGCCAACTCTTGAGTAGCCATTTGGATTTGTAATATTTCTTCTTGATCAGCCAAAGCTCCCCTCTGAACTACTGTCAAGAGCTCTTCTGTTTCAGCTTCCATTACTTCTTTCTTTCTTTTGCCTTCTGGTGATTTAGTTGATTTGGGTGTGCCAGCCTTTAATACATTAGTATAAAAATCTCTTGCTTTCCAAATTGTATTAAGCCGATATCTCTCTCCTGAGTAAGTCACCACTAGTCCAGTTGGCACCTCCCATCTGTACTGTATCTGGCGTTTTCTCAGTTCATCCACCAGAAAAGCATACTCCCTTCTAGCTCTCAAGATCTTAGGGGGGATTTCTTTCATTGTCATTACTTCCTGGCCTTCCACCCGAAGCTTGTTTTTAAAAGTAGCCTGTAAAATTTCGTTACGTACTCTCCTTGTAGTAAAGTATATCACAATGTCTCTTGATAGATGTTTCTGTCTAGCAATCCAGGAATTAATGCGGTACAGCTTGTCAATCTGCCAGCCCAGATCATTTTTTGACTCCCCCAACAGCGGTGCCAATGCTTCTGACATCATTTCTTTCAAATTCTCTTGTTTATTCTCCTTCACCCCTCTGAATCTTAAAGCAAATTCCATGTCTCTGTATTGTATCATTGTTACATCATCTTCAGCCCTTTGAATTCTGTTTTGAGCTTCTCCTATTTTACTATCCAAAATTTCAGAAGATTGTTTAATTTCCTCAACTCTGTCATCCACCATTTCAATATTGCCTGCCAGACACTTAAATGCCATTAATATATCATCCCTAATCCCCTGATTGCGAATTGCAATCTCATCTGACACAGCCTGTATCTTTTCATTAGTTTCCTTAATTTTTTCATTAGTTTCCTTAATTTTTTCATCAATCACATCAACAATTTTATTTTGGGTGACTTGGAGGGCTTGTTGCAACATCTCCAACGTTAAGGTCTGTGGATCCGCTGGAGGAGCAGGAACTTGTAATCTAGGAATATGAGCTGGGGAGCTATCAGCACTCCCAGTTCCTTTAGTAGGAACAGTTTTTACAGACTTTGAGGCCATTTCCAGTTTGAAATTAGTCTTTATATTTAATCAGAGCCAAAAAGAAGAGTTCCTCAAAAGATTTCCCAATATTAATTAACGTTTAAAATCCTCCTTCTGTCAGCACAAAAGCTTTTTTTTTCCAGGCGAAGGGCTGCCAGCAAAACGAAACTTTTCCTGTAACTTTCCGTTTCCCCCACCCTTTCAAGCTTCAATCGCCATATTGTTGCAAAGTACTAAGTGATTACTTCCGAAGGAGGCTCTAGGCATTGGAGTTAGGTAAAAAATACTTGCAGTCTGATTTCTCCTTGCTCGTTCCGCCTGCTGTTAGTTCAAGATGTTAATTCCCTCATTTCCATTCAGCAAGATTGGTCGCGGCTTCTAATTCCGCTAATTAGCGGAGACGTCCCTGGTCTGGAGCGGCTTGAAAGGCTTTTAGGGAGCACGCACCCTTCGCGCCCCAGGATCTTTCCTAGGGCGTTCGGGGGGGCTCTACCTCCACCTGCCTGCTCTTCTCTCTCCCCTTTGCCCGGGGAGAGAATTTCAAGCCTCCAGACAGCGTTTCTCAGCTGTTCTGGGACTTTAACGGAGCCAGCGAATGGACGCTCTCAAAAGAACGTCTTTCGAGGCTCGCGGAGCCAAGCGGAAGTGAATCTTCGCATTTTATAAGAATCACAAATAATAGATAAATTGTTACAGTATGTTGTTTCATTTGTGTAAATGTAAAAGCCAGTAGCTCTTCTAGCCTCTTTTTGCATAGTTGCCTGCTAAGTCAAAATCCATTTCCAAAGCTTGAAAGCCATTAAATTTGTATTTAACGAATTGAGAGATCTTTGTTCTCAGGAGATGGAGGTTAACAATTCTTCGATTTTCTCCGTAAGGTTAATTAGTTGTTGTGATAATACAACCCTGAATAATTGCTTTTGCAATCTTTTGTATCAAAGCAAGGGGGGAATGCCATCCCTTCTGCAATGGAAAAGAGAAATAAAATCTGCCATCTCTGGTTTAGGAGATGCATTTCAGGTTCACTTGCAAGAAACATAAACATTGACTCACAGAGTTAATCTTAGAGGCCATTTAGTTCATTAGCTCCAGCTCCTTGCACTGTTCATGTGCTCCTGTATTCATAATGAATATGTTGGCTTGGGCTTCTCCAGTTTGCCAACATCTGGAAAGCTGCCTGTTCACTCTCTTTAAATATTTAATAACTTTTTATCATGTCATAAAGTTATCAGAACCAAAAATATCTCAGGTGGTACAGTGAACATCTGATGCACCCCACCCACCCATTAGAAAAATGTTTGGTGTTCATCAAAGTAATCTAAGTCCCTACAAACCAGTAATTACAATTTCTGGTTTGTAATTAAATTAGAATTAAATTGGTGAAAAGTTTTGCTAGGAAACTCTTTTGCTCTAAGAGTTTTCAATATCTGCTCTTTCCTTTTGTTTCCAGAATATGAATGAAGCTTCTTCCTTGCTCAGTGCCACCTGTGACACGTTTATCACTACGCTTGAAGAATGTGTGAAAATAGCAAATGCCAAATTTAAGCCGGAGATGTTTCCATTGCCTCATCCTGATCCTTTAGTTTCTCCTGTGTCTCCTTCACCTGTACAAATGGTTGGATATCTTTAATGTCAACATTCTTGAAGATTTGGGGAACTTTGTGAGGGAGCAGTAGGGGATAAACTAGCATATGGTTCCTCAGTGCTGTCCTTGTTCAGGCCACCAGGCTAGGCCTCTTCCCAAAGTTATGAAAGTCTCAAACCTTCTAGGAAAACTTGCCTATAATTAAATGCCTTGTTTTAGAAACATGTACTTCTGATAGCAATCTTGCATGTTGAGGAGGATATTACCTCATACTTTTACTGCCCAATAAACTCCATATTTGGCTATGAGCAAAACACTATGGTAACCTATGGAGTTTAAAGGAAATAGAGGACCTCCAGCCCTAAACTGTTCTATTCCCTTCCAAGCACTCATGGTTTCTTCTGCAAACCTGGTAACTTCTAAAGCACAGAGTGTAGACCTAGCCTGTTAATCCTCATTTACTTAAAACATAGTGCTTCAAGGCCATTTTACTGTTGGGAAACTAAATACTAAAACCAACAATAAAAACAATAATGTATTTTTTAAAATTATGATGTTATAAATGCCATGTCATTTATGTTCATATAATGCATGTTCCTGTACATTCTGAAAAAACATTTAAAATACATATTTTAAAATAATATTTCATTAGGAATAGACAAAAAACAGTATTTCAAAAGTTATAATAACCTGCTTTATTACTTATATTATTTTTTAGATGAAACGTTCTGTTAGCCATCCTGGAACTTGTACTCTTGAGAGGTAAGTATGAAGTTGTGATTAAATATTATTCCAAAATCAAACAAATTAGAACCATAATGTTAAGGTTCACTTATCACATTGTGAGATATTGTCCGATCCCAAATAAATGGAAATACTCCATGGTTTGGCAATTGAAATTCACAGCCTGTTGCCCCATATAATCTCACATTAATTTTGGAAAAATGTGGTTCTGGTGAGTTTCTCTTACCTGATATAATTGAAAATTAATTCATGACTAGATTGAATTCACTATGACAGTTCTGTTTTGTACAGGCAGTCCTCATTTAGTGACTGTTCATAGTTATGACATTGTAAATCAGGGCACTCAAAAGTGATATATCACATGACTGACTGGTGTACTACGGCAATCCCAGCACTCTCATTGTGGTTGTTAACAAAGAATTACAGGTTGATAAATGAGTACCCACCCTACCCCATCCCAATCCAATCCATTCTGGGCTTAGTCCCTCTCAGCCCCAAGCTTCAATAAGTTTACAGGACTGCCTCCAATTCAACCCATCCACCTATCTCTGCCCTTTGGCCACCCTATACCCAGAACTTCCCAGCTTGCCCCAGCAAGTAAGTTTGTTTATTTAGCTGCCTTCTCTCCCAATTCACTACACCAACCTTTTGCCTTTTTGTGCCCAGCTGCTGCAGCTCAAGCATCTCGCTGCCTTTGATGTTTCCTTCTCAGACCCAGCTTCTCCAGCAAATGTTTCCTACAGGTGATTCCATGAGTGCTGTCTTTATAAAGCTGCGCTGACTGCTGGTACTTGCTAGGATTCCTAGATGCTGCATCTTGGCACCTTGCTGCAAGGGTGGGCTATGAAGCTGTGTAGAATCTGGAGCACCCTACGTAGCTGAATGGTTGGGGTCTGAAAAAGAAACAGCAAAAGGTGCTTCTGCTTTAGCAGCCGGGCACAAAAAGTGGAGGTTGGTGTTAGGAACTGAGAAGGCAGCTGAGTGAATTATGCTTGCTGGGTGGGTGAAGCACCCCAGATGAAGAACACTGTGCAGGGTGGCCAAAAGGTCATAGGTGTGTGTGTGAAGCTAGGCAGGTGGGGGAAATTAAAGTGCTCCTGCAGTTTAATGTGGGCAGTTGCCAAATGTCTGAATTTTGATCATGGGACTCGGGGGTGCTGCACTGCCCATAAATTTGAGCATGGGTCATAAATCCGTTTTTCATTTCCTTTACCTCATATTGAATGCTATACAAAATGCTAGCTGTTAATTTTTGTTATTTTGTAATTTGTTATTTTTGTAATTTCAAAAGATAAAATACAAAGAAACAAAAATAGAAATTAGAAAAAGAAAAGATCAGAAAAAGAGCAAAGATAGAATTTTCAGAGAAAAGGGGAAATATGAAAGAATAATTTCTAACTTTCCTTGGCACAGATACAAATATAAAATACATTGACCTCTTAATCAACAATAATACACAGCATTTCTATAATTAGTTCTAATAAATTCCAAAATTAAAGTTTCATTTCTTTAAGTTACAAGCAAAAAATCCATAAGTGGGTTCCAGATAGAAACAAAGCTGGACAAGCTCTTTTCTTTTATCAAAATAGTCAGCTTTACCATCTCAGCCAATGCCATGGGCTTCACCATCCATTCTTCTATTGTAGGAATTTTGTAGGATCTTTCTAACTTCTTGCATACAGAAATCTCGCTATGGTTATCATATATAAAAACAAGTCCCATGTTTTCTTTCAGTCTTTTTATCCATCAAGCCTAATTTTTTTTTTCTGATTTCAGTTGTATATTTATTTTAAGAATTCTCTGGATTAAAATACATATTGGATCCCAGTATTGTTAGCTTTCTTACATGTCCATTAAAGAAAAGTACCTCACTTTGCATTTGCAACATATATTTGACACTCTTATGCACCTTCAACAATTTAATGTGTTAAAGGTGTTAATACTAGGTACCAACCATACATCATCTTATAAAAATTATCTTTCAAATTACCATTCAATGTAAATTTCAGTCCTTTGCAACACACGATTTCCTACTGATCAAAAATTACTTTGCCCATCTAATCATGCAGTCTTTAAAATGATATTTGGGAATTTTGTGTACCATCTGGTTTAACTCCTTAGCAGAGCATTTATGTTTAACCTGAAGTGATTCTTCACCTTTTTATCTTTTGCTGTATTATTTTTTTGGCAACATATGTCAGGGATTTACAAACAACATTAATGAACCCAAGAGAACTGTGTGTCTTAAAAACATGTGAAAACCTGTGCAATATTTTAATTTTAGGAGCAGTCGCTTTGGAAAAGAACCAAATGTGTCTTCCCATCAACTTTCCCACCGGTGGAGAAGAACAGTCTCAGATACAGAACCTTCCATAGATGTTAACTTTGAAGATACAGACAGTAAGGACATATGACCTTACGGCAGTGGTGAAATGTAAAATTTGTTACTACCGGTTCTGTGTGCGTGGCTTGGGGGGGGGGGGTAATGTGACTGGGTGGGCGTGGCCAACTTTTTTTTTCTACAACCTCCTTGGCCGAAGAGGTTGTAGAAAAAATGCTTTTAAAAGTAAAAAAACCAGCCTCTGATGATTGCGCGGCTCAGTTGGGCATGGGGGGCACAGAGATTTTTGCTACTGGTTCTCTGAACCACCCGCCGCCATCACTACCAGATCGGGCAATCCGGTCCGAACTGGGAGCATTTCACCTCTGCCTTATGGATGTTACGTTGTCATTACTTTGTACTCATTTTTCTTACATCTTAGTCTGTGTTTTTGCTAGAATAACAGTGAATACCAAAATAAATTGCAGCAACTCTCTTGCACCATACTCATTCAACTAAGATGGATTCAGTAGTTTGTTAAAGATAGAGAACAGGCAAATGCTATAAGCAGTGAAAAAGTGTGCAAGAAACACTGAAGTTGCAATTCAGAGAGATATTTTTCCTAACTTCTTTATTGATGTTAAGTGGCACTTTTTTATGTGCCCATTATGTAGATGTATCTTAAGTTAAAATTAAACTCAGTGGTGTTTCTTGTTGTGTGAAGGAGACGATCAGGACGAAGAATTGGACAGTGTGAGGTCTCAAGTCTCTTTTTTTATAGCCTCTCATCTCTGTCTGACTACAGTGATTGAAAACCCATAGCAGTGTATTTCCCATTTGGGAGTGAAATAGTTTTAAAAATCAAAGAAATCCTTTCCCCCCCTCCCCTCCCCCCCAGAGGAAAAAAAAAAGAAAAGAAAATCCTGGTCTTACTCTTTCATGTGACATGATCCTGCCACTATAACCTCTGCTTCTCCCCAGTTATGCAGCCCTGGCTTACAAAGGCAGTCCATTCCTGTGGTCAGTGCTCTGAATTGCACATAGGATTCCCAACACATGAGGCTGGGTGCTTTTAATGGGAACTTATACCTGAGCAGATCCCAAAAACTAGCTTTCTTCAGAAGGTATCTAATTCTGAAATGTGATTTATATGTACGACTTAGATCTTGGGATGACTTCTTGGTATGGTATAAAATATACGGCAGTGGGAAGGTTGGCATGCCAAAGCTATTGCTAGCCTAACTAGATAGCAATAGAAAAAAATACTTGTAGCTCAGGGCTGAACGGTGGAGTCCTTGGTGCTCTCTGACTTTGGTTGTTTGCCTGCAGACATTTCATCACCCAGTTAGGTAACATTTAGGGTACACTGACAGGGCAAACCACTGTATATAAACAAAGCACAAACCACACTCCCTTTGAACAATGCAGATGTTACCCAGTTGATTAATGAATTGTCTGCAAAAAACCCAAACCAAGTTCAGAGGGCATCTACAAGTAGATCATGCTTGCTTAAGTGGAGAAGCATCTGATGTAAGAGCTTCCTAGGTATACATTTGTGTACACATGAAGCAAAACTGCCAGAGAAGAGTAGAGTTAAGGCTTCATTTGGAACATCTTTGCTTAAGCTCACAGCCCTGTGATTCAGATAGGATCGTGTCTCCTTGTATAAAGTAAGCAAAGAAGGGCAAATTGATTGAAGCGTGCTTTTCATGTTGCAGGACTAGCAGCATTCAATTCTAGAGGAGCCCTCAATGGAGATTTGGCACCACCGGCTGTTCCTGAAGCAAAGCTGTTACTGTCTCAGAAACCCAGAGTGCCCGAAGAGACTCTTTCTGAGCTAATCTCCTGAGGCAAGAGAAGACACCCCCCCCCCCACTGCCTCTGAGTAATGCTATGCAAAAGCTGCTGTAATTCTGCTCTCATCGTGAGGGAGTAGTAGTTCCCTATGTGAAGGTTTTCTCTGCACTTTATAGAATAATGTAAAAACTATATTTGAAGTGTATTTTATCTTTATATAGTTGACTTGCAAAAGTATTTTCTTAAAAAGAAAATTTCAGTTTGGGTATTTTTTAATAGGTGAATGCATCTTTGTAAATACTGCTCTTTTTACTGGGTGTGATAGTCAGGCCAACCTTGAGAAACAGATTTCAGATCTAGAGTAGGGAAAACCTGTGCTCTACACTGATCCACTGAATTTAATCCCAGAGTTGCTTTATCAGAAATGTATTCCCCTGAGTACAGTCTCTTTCTCACCAACATCAGTGGCAGTCCATCATATTGTAATGGCACCTTTATTTCAGGACAGGTTTGTGGTGGAGTTTGTTAAAAGACTGAGATGATTCCTAAAAGGTATCTCATAAGTAATCTCTCATCCACCACCGTGTCTTTTTTTTTTAAGGTACAGTCTAGATTTTTAAAATATATCTGAAATTCCATTGAACAAGGTAGAATGTCAATGAATCGGAGGGAATATTTCAGCCAAAATTAAACACTTCAAAGTCACACCAATGCTATCAAGTGACAGGGATATGCAGTAAAGTCGGTGAGATTTTATAGTGCTTAATTTGAGTTAGACCTTACCTGATTAATTAAATCCCAGCCTAATAGCTCAAAGCATCTGCATTTTTTCTTTGACTTGCACCCAAAAATATAGCCAATCAGAAATATGTCATGGATGTGCAGTATTTTTTTAAGCACGCATATGTGATTACGAGGCATTATGCTATACACTGGTTAAAGATATTTTAACATTTTAAAAGATATGTATTCCTTTTTGCACCATAAAATGCCTATTTAATGTTACTGCAATGAAAAGATAAGAAAACAGACTTAATTCTTGTTGAGATTTTCTTCACTAAATATGCCTTGTGGCAGTGTTTGCTTGTTTGTTTTTTCAAGTTAATTGGGCAGAATCCATCCAGTGTTGGGAGCTTACAACCTCAAGTAAAGGCATATTTTAATTTTCTTGTGTTAAACAATGTTTCCTTTGTCTGGACTGACCACCCCCCCTGCTCCTCCCCCCCCTTTTCTTTTTTAGTGCCAGGCAAAACTAATCTTCAGAGTGTCTTTTCACCAAAGTTTTTTTTTTAATTTAATGCTGCTTTTTAGAGTCTGCTCTTCAGATGTTGTTGTAATGTATTCATGTTTGAGACAGAGCATGTATGTTAATGATCCTTTATACCAAAGGGAGGGTGGCTTTCACCATGGTGGGCCCTAGTCTCAGAAAAGCAGAAAAATACAGCAAGATCCTCTCTTCTATTCACTCCCTGCCACTTGCCTCTGTCAGTGCTGGGAGGCCAAATTCTAACTAAAGCATGTAGCAGTCATCTATGGCAGGGGTTCCCAACCGTGCCAACTTTAAGACCTGTGGACTTCAACTCCCAGAATTCCTTAGCCAATTGAGGTGAAGTCCACAAGTCTTAAAGTTGCAAAGATTGGGGACCCCTGATTTGTGGTACATCATGGGCCCGGTTGGCCTGAAACAGCTCTGGCGATGCCACTCTGTTTCTGCCAGAGCAAAGAGGACATATGGGACTTGAAGTTCAGCAATGTTTGCACAGACATGTCTGAGGGGTTGTGTCCAAAGTTGTTAAGTGTTTTGAAATGTATATTTTTGTTTTTTATTCACTTTGGAATAGATTTAGTTAATAATGTATTGACCATGGAGCACTTTTAAAAAAAAATAAAAATGGCTTTTTTTTAAAAAAAAGTGATGTAAGTGTTCAATAAATGCAGTTTTTACACAGACATTCTCTCTTTATTTATAATTGCATAAATTTTGACCATTAGTAATCATTAGATTACAAGGATACAAGCAACTTTTCGCAACTTGGTGCTCCTCAGATGCTTTTGATTAAAGCTTATATGGTGCTCCAGGCAGCATAGCTAATGGACACCTCACCCAGGTGGATTGAGGGGCAATGTGGGTATGACTTTGACTGCAATTTGCTAGCTCCCCAAGTATGCACTCAAAACAGCAGGTACAACTCCTATCCCTAACCAGGGCACCTAAAGGTTACACTGGGGGTAGGGGACTGATGGCAAGAACACCCCAAGAGAACTTGTCATTGTTGAGTTGGGATACAAATCACTGCTGCTTCTATGATTGAGCCCATCAGCGTTCTGGACTCAAGAAACCCAAAGAATATGCTTGAGAGACCACAATGCCCTAGTTGCAAGGCTCATTGTTGTAAGCCTTTGGGTGTTTTCATGCACAATGAAGCCATAGATGGATGTTAACATTGTGGACAAAACGGGCATTTGGCAACAGGACCACACAATCCTCACAACATCAGGGATGGGGATTTGTCAGAAATGACACCCACCAAAGTAAGTTTCAACTGTGAGATTGAAGGATGCAAGGTCTCCTCTAAGCTTCAGGAGACTTTGAGCTAGTTTTAAAATAATTACTCCATTCTGAGGTAGTAATGCTAACACAAACATAATACTCCCCCCACCTTTTTTTTTTCCAAACCAGAGAAAACCATGATTTTCCCCCCTAAATAATTGCTGTTATCCCAGAGATGTACTGAGCAACAGAAGTGCAGTACAAATGTAGAATCATTCAGGGGAATTGCAGGAATTGGGTTTGGCCAGTTGGAGAAAAGGATTAGGGTAGCAGTATTCCAGTATTTGAGGGGCTGCCATAAAGAAGAGAGGGTTCAACTTATTTTCCAAACACCAGGAGGCAAGACAGGAAACGATGGAAACTAATCAAGGAGAGAAGCAACCTGGAATTAAGGAGAAACTTCCTAAGAGTGAGGACTATTAACCAGTGGAACAGCTTGCCTTCAGAACTCGTGGGTACTTCATCACTGGAGGTT
Source organism: Pituophis catenifer annectens (assembly GCF_029215685.1). Classification (NCBI taxonomy): domain Eukaryota; kingdom Metazoa; phylum Chordata; class Lepidosauria; order Squamata; family Colubridae; genus Pituophis; species Pituophis catenifer. Next base: position 193,149,123 of record NW_027256881.1, on the reverse strand, counting down.
TTTAAGAAAAGGCTGGACAGCAACCCATCTGAAATGGTATAGTGTCTCCTGCTTGAGCAGGGGGTTGGACTAGAAGACCTCCAAGATCCCTTCCAGCTCTATTCTGATTGGTTGAAGGTTAGAGAATGATAAAGGCTTTTTTCTTGTGTTGTTTTAAATGCTAAGGCTTTTACCACCCTCACCTCCAACTACAAAAGAAAACCTCCCTAATGCAAATATGCAGACTCTCTAGCTGTAAGAAGTTGCAGAAACACGAATGACATCCTGAACAAGAATACATGTTAATATCACATTGCTGTGGCAGCATTTTAATGACACCATATTTTTGTCTGTGTTTTGTTGCCACCTTCCAAGTACTTCCTTCCTTTTACAAAACAGCACAATCAAAGGCAGTCTGTGCCTCTGCATTGCTCCAACCTCACAGTTCTTTGGACTGTGATTCTGTGGATTGTATGGTGCTTATTCGTGCTTTGAGTCATGCCATCAGAAAAATGATTTATTGACCTTTTAATGTCATTCACTGATTTGCCAGTCACCAACGTGGTGATAAACCCATCAGAATAACTGCATGCCATAGTCTATTGACTTCTAACATGTCATCGCGATGTGAGAATATTGATAAAAGGTTCGCTTTGTTTTATTTGATTTACTATTATTATCCCTCCACAATTCAAGAACTAATGCCAAGAATTTGCTGGGGTTTTTAGAGCAATTATACTCCATTAAGTGATGTTGTTCCTTCTGCAAACTACAGAATGACTATGAAGGAACAGAGCAATTATTGTAATGTATAAATTTGTAGAGATATATAGGTCTGTTCCAAAGGCTAACATTACAATAGCAAGGATATCCCTATCTTCTATAAGTCTAGATCTAGAATATATCACTTGCTCTCATAGTCTATTATTCTAACAATCTCATGGAAGGGAATATACTTTTTTATTACCCAATACATTTTTCAAAACCTCAAAAATCACAGTTGCTGTAAGAAAACTTTCAAAACTTTCAATGGAATTAAGCTGTCGTTCACCATCTCATAACAGTTGGCAATTAGTCTCACATAACGATGTTATTGTTCAATGTTTTATGTAGTATTTTAGTCTTCACTGTAAATAAACAACCTTAAACTATGGACTTGCTGACTCTGGCATGATTAAGGCATTATATGGATGGGAGCAGTGTTTAACAAAAAATACATAAAATTTCTCTATCTTCTGTTGTTGGCCAGTTAAGGAGCCCATGAATAGTCCAGAATATGAGTGCCCATTGTGTTCTTCTGGCAGCTTTTTTTCTTTTTCTTTGAACTTTTTAATGCTGTCCACAATTATATTTCTTTATGATCCTCTATCCAGGGGCTAACCAGATCTGTCACATGTATTTTTTTTCTGAGGAAGGATGCATGTTTTTGCCTCCTATGGAAAGTTTAAATTAAATCAAGTTCAGTTTGGCCTGATTATAGCCACAATGTGCTGCTCAACCTGTCGGTCAAAAATCAGCTAAGGCTTTCAATTAAACAAGATGGTCTGCCTGTGCTTTATAGGATGGTATCATTGTCAAATTGGTAATAACTATGGTGTGATGATAGTTGACAAGGCTTAAAGCCTTTGGCATCAAAGCTGACAAAAAGCTTTGATGGCTTTTCTAAATTGTTACTCTGAATCAATTTCTCCCTGTCCTGCATCCCTCTTCCCTCTACTTCATTTTATAATAATTGCTGAAATACTTGAACAAATTGGCATCACAAAACCATTCAGCAGCTGCACACGCAAACATGGGCAGGTTTTATAATTATTTTTGCACTTAACACCATGCTGCACTGGATCCTGTTTGCACTACCCTAGAGACTGCTGATCCTCTCCATCAGTGAATGGAAAAGTGGAGATTATAAGGTCAATGGCCTGTGCTCGTTTTTGTTTCCAAGAGATGTAGCTGTGTTATTTTTTTTCCTTTGGTTCTGCTGTTGTCTTAATTTTTTCCATTCTTAAGACTGAGCATTTATTTAAAGTTCAACTTTGATGAGTAGGGATGGTAATGAATTCTTATCAGCCCTTCTCTGTTACAGAGGTGACTTTCTCTATTTCAGGGGTGTCAAACTCGCGGCCCGCAACCTGGATGTGTCTCACGCTGGCCACGCCCACCCCCGTTTTAGCAAAGGGGAAAATGTTGCGATATGTCATGTGACGACAACGTGACGACAATGTGAGTTTGACACCCCTGCTCTATTTGGGGGGGAAAAAAAAGATATTCAGAATGAGTTTGGTAATCCTGCTCTGACTGAAACACTTTCAGGTTTCAAACATCATCCCCAGATTTTTGGTGGTAAACCATATGCAACATTTGCGTAAACCATACGCAAATCGACTCTCCTGTTGCTTCCTTGCCTGGTGAAAAATGCAAGGCAGGATTCCCACATATTTAACAACAGTGTGATGAACGAAATTCCCTTTTCTCACTTAACCACTCTTTGCTTCCATGTCATTGCATTTTATTTAATTTTTCCTTTTATGGATTAGGGATGCTTACTGTGCACCAGGAATAAAGTCTGTAGGCTTTAAAGGGTTCATTTTGTGTAGTTGTAAATATTTAAATGGGAGAAACTGTGTGGGCTGAAAACAATCCAAAATCATGCAGCCGAATTTCACAATGTTAAGGAACTGAAGGACCATTTGTAGTTTCTGCATCATGGGTTAACCCCCCCCCCCAAACAGAGGTTGAAAGTAGGAATGCAAGTAGAAGAAAGAGGAACAAAAAAAGACTAGGATACAGAGGCGGTAATGTGCAGGTGGCATGCTTTATTTAAAACACTATCTCAAGGAGGTTCAGTAAAATAGCTAAGAGCTCACTAATAGTTTACTACTTATGAAACTAAACTAAATTTATGTTCAGGGCAAAATGTGATGTTATAGCAACAGTTTACATTTTCCTTAAACTGTGGTTGAGAACTTAGTTGCCCAGACTTGACATTATCTACCTAAATACTACCACTATTACATAATCACTGCATCCATGGAACCTCCAAGAGTTGGCACTGCTTCTGTACATGAGTTCCTAAACAGCTTTGTTCAATAACGGGATAGCCAGGTGATGTTACTTTTTTTGTAAGCTGTTCAGGCAGTCATTGTGCCAGAAACAATGCATAGAGAGGCGATGAACAAAATGCTGGCCGCTGACATTTTGTTCCATCTATGGTAAATCAGTCATGAGAAAAATAAAGTTTGACTTTGATCAGACCCAACATAAGCTATTAGAGTGGGGCTTACAGGAGGGTAAATGCAAACCTCACCAATGGCTTATGTTTCTGATTGCAAATAAATTCATGCACGCAACAAAACGTGCACAGCATCATCTCTTAGGTGTCAGGAAAGGAGTCTTCAACAGGGAGCCTCTCTACCTGTTGAGGCATTCTTAGACATCAACTTTTTGTTGAGGCACCAATATTAGTTCAATGTTGAGCAGGGTATTCGTTCCGCCAGGAACTTTCTCCTACCAACGGTTCCAAAAGTTACATTTTCAAATGTCATAAAATAAATGGTACAAAACTCCATAACCGTTATCATCGGCTATATACAGTATGTACATGTCAAATGAAAAAAAAAAAGTTTTAAAGTCACATAATGATGACGATAAATCATAGTGTAATTTCTAGGACCTTGTTCTCGTTCAGGAAGGTATAAAAATACTATTTTAAAAACTATATATTTACAAATCGATTATTTCAGTCCGTATGAGTCACTTGGCAGAAGTCAAGTGCAAAGAAAATAATTGTACTTTCTACATTGATCGAATGTTAATATTCACAGTGGCAGAGTCGATGCCAAAGTCATTTTCTAAATTCAGCGTGTAAAGGCCCTCATCATTCTTCTGAACATCCATTATGATAAACGTGGTTAAATCTTCACAGGTTTCAATATGGAATCTGCCCCCCTGGCTAGAAATATTTTGCCCTCTGCGGGACCAGGTTATTTCAGGAGTAGGTTCTCCAGAGAAAGCACAGGAGATGGTCAGCACTTTTCCTTCCTCGATGGAGATATCACTTGGAAGCGCTTCGATTTTGGGAGGTATCCCTTTGCAAAACAAGAAAAAAAAAGTTGAAAATTAATTCTCAGTGGAGGTTATGACTTCATTGGGACAGGAGGTATTCTAAAGGAAGTAGCAGGGATTTCTCTAACTCTACATATAATTGTATTGCTCACCTCTCATACCAGATTTAAGCAAGCTACTAGTTGAACTCTCCATTTGGGTCAGACTAGATTTCCCCGTTATACTGCTGGAGCTCATCTCTACAAAGGATTCTTTCATGGAAGACATGCTTTTGGCAGACATGCTTGCAAATTTCGTTTCAGTCATACTGCTACTGCTGAACGAAGCTTCTTGTTTAGAAGCGGACATTTGAAATGACTTTGAAGAAAAACTGTCCTGCATGCTCGCTTCACCACTGCTCCTCAACACTACCTCTTTTGGAGATTCTTCAATTAGAGCTGTGGAGCATAGCAAACATACATGAGGAAAAAAAACCAATGACATCACATTAGCTGGTAAAGACGCATGTTCTCTATTGACTTTATGAAAAGAAAAACAGGAGTGGCTTGCAATTTGAGGAAAACTGAATCTGGTTTTTGACATAAGGTTCCAATAATGAATAATGATGCAAGAATATTCTTATTGTAAATAAGTTATTATTACAATGATCAGGGAAATATAAATGGCTTAAAATTACTCATTAAAATTATAAGTACTCAAGAATTGTGGGGGGGAAATACTTAGAAGGGTGCTTTGTTTTCCTCATTTATATTCATTGAAAGCACCATTAAAAAATACCACAGCTTTCCTTAAATACAAGCCTGTATACAAAGAGATAGCAAACACAAAGTAACCCAATGATTCCTCGGATATGTACAGCCTTATATTTTATCTGAAAACTTCAATACTTTTTAAAATCCCGAAGGCTGTGCACTATTTGGAATTTAATATTCTTGAGAATTTTTTAATCAATTATCACCAGAACCAACGGGTTAATAGCCAAGATATGTTAGGATACTTGAAAGCTTTATGACAACACTGAGCTGGCATAAAATGTTTTCTTAAATATTTATTATACGCTTATTTAAATATAATAACATCCTCATTTAGATTGCACTTTTGATTCAGTACTTAAAGTGATACTTTAAAGAATCCACAAGATCAGCTGCTTTTCTTATATTATCTAAGTCCTAATGTCATTAAAGGAAAACTGGAAGACAAAATAAACTTACAAAGGACAGTCAAGGATGCTGTTGCAGAGCATTGCCCGTGAAAATTTTTTGCTTTGACTGTGTATTTTCCACTATCGCTCAATGCAGCATTTTGGATTGCAAGAGAATAAACATTCTTGGAACGATTTACTTGGACGTTGGATGAGAGAGCAATCTGATAACAGGAAGAGAGGTTTAATTAAGGTCATGTTTAATCCAAGCATGCAAATAATTTTTTTATGGCTAACAAATAATTACTTACTGGTTGATTATCTTTAAACCAATGAATCTCAGGAGAAGGATCTCCAGTGACTTCACAGGTCAGTAGCACATTCTGTCCTTCATTAACATTTTGAGATTTTGGTTGAGTGATGAAGGTTGGGGCATTTGAAAGATCTTTGGAAACGTTCATTTCGAAGTGGCATTTTATGATACCATCTTCTGTCTTTCCTTCACAGGTAAGTATTCCCTCATCTCTCTGAGTAGCCTTGCTAATGGTCAATGTATGGTCACTTCCAGATACACCGTATCTATAATCTTCAGAGTTAGCTAACTGTACTCCATTTAGCAGCCATTTTACATCAGAAGCATTGGGAACATTGGCTTTGACAACAGTTCTTTCGCCTTCAGACACTGACATTTTGGTGGTAGTGGCTTTAACTTCTGGATGAGGTTTCTTAATATCTTCAGGTATATGAGACTTCTTAACAATTTCCTCTTGGACTTCTGCCTTTTCTTGAGAAGTCACAGCAGCTTTCTTTTGGGTAGATAATTCAAGGACTTCTGCTTCTTTCTGAACCAGCTTTTGCATTTTGGCTAAGCTTGATATCTCAGAACTCGTATCTTCAGGTATTAGAGACGTCTTAACAATTTCCTCTTGGACTACTGCCTTTTCTTGAGAAGTCACAGTAGCTTTCTTTTGGGTAGATAATTCAAGGACTTCTGCTTCTTTCTGAACCAGCTTTTGCGTTTTGGCTAAGCTTGATATCTCAGAACTCGTATCTTCAGCTATTAGAGACGTCTTAACAATTTCCTCTTGGACTACTGCCTTTTCTTGAGAAGTCACAGTAGCTTTCTTTTGGGTAGATAATTCAAGGACTTCTGCTTCTTTCTGAACCAGCTTTTGCGTTTTGGCTAAGCTTGATATCTGAGAACTCATATTTTTGAATGCTTGTCCAGTAAACTGGAAGCTAGTTTTAGAAGAGCTACCTTCTCCAATAATCTCACATGTATATTCACCTTGGTCAGAGTCTTGAAGATTATGAATATTAAGTTCATAAGTTCCATCAGCTGCATAATGAAGTTTGAAACGATCATCTTCTTTTAATTTCTTGCCATCTTTATACCAGGCTACTTCTCGGACACTTAACACACTGCTCTCAACTGAACAGAATAGTTTCACTTTATCGCCCGAAACATCAACCTTCAGCTGTTGTGTTATCTTGGGAGCCATAACAACTGGCAAGTCTACTTTTTCAGCTGGTGTGGTTTTCTCTGCGACGGTCGATTTTGCTTTGGAAGGGGCAGGTGATGGTTCAGGAGACTTTACTCGCTTTGGAGATTTTACTCTGTCTGGAGATTTCACATGCCGTTCAGGAGACTTGACCCTTGGAGGTGACGTAACTGCTTTTTCTGGAACCCTTTTTCGTTGAACAGTTAAGCTAAAGTGAGCTTCCTGCCTTCCTTCAGAATTTTCAACCACAACAGTATAGCTGCCCTCATCTGAGATCTGGACAGATGAAATTTCAAATGTAGACTTATATTCAGTGCGTGTCACTTGATAACGCCCAGAAGAAACAAGAACTTGTCCACCACGCAGCCATGTGACTGTTGGTGTTGGTTCACCATCAGTGTCACATGAAAATCTTGCAGTCTCTCCTTCAGAAACTGTGATTGAACGGGGTTTTGTTAATATTGTAGCAGGTAGAGTGGTTTTAAATTTCCGGTGCACAGCTTTTTCTTCTATTGATTTTTCCTCTGACGCACTGATTTTCTTTTCAGCAGAAGCATGATGTTCATATGATGATAATGACTCCCTTGTTGCTGTCAGTTCCGACTTGACTTCTCTTACCGAAGACTTTGCTTCTGTTTCAGAAATTTTCTTAAATGAAGAGATTGCATATGTATCAGTTCTTGTCAGATCAGGAATAACAGTTCTAGGAACTTCCTCATCTCTGCGCTGGGAACTATATGTAGTATAGTCTCCTCCTGTAACATCTAATGTTGCATAGTCTGAACATTCTCCTTTATAGTTTGTAGACACAACACGGTATGTGCCACTGTCATCAATATGGCAATCAAGGATCTCTAAGGTCAATACACCACTAGTGTTGGTAGAATGTATCTTGTGGCTCTCTTGGATTTCAACACCATTATGATACCATTTCACCTCAGCAGTTGGCTTGGACTGAACATTCAGAATAAATCTGGTGTTGGTACCACATGGGACACGATGTGAGCGCATTCGGAGAGTGATGCGTGGAGCATGATCTAGAGTGAAAGGTTCTTGAGTCAGAACTTCATGCTTCCTTTCCATTGTTTTTTGAGTTTTCAAAGCAGCTTTCATGGATTCATACCTGGAAAATATATCAAATCTTGCTGTTCTTTCAAATCGAGAGAGAGATCGTTCACTGGATACTGGACTTGGTGAACGTGGACGAGTTCTTTCTGGTGTGGGAGATCTTCTCTCAGGTTCTTCCACAGGATGTGAATGAGGCCGAATTAATTCTGAAACAGGTCGCATCAGTTCAATATAAGTTGGAGAAAGAGAACGTCTTCTTCTGAGTAATCTTGAAGGAGGTGAATATTCCCGATGAACGTGTCTCACCATTTCTATTTCCTCTTCTTCCTCTTTTGATGTGATTTCAGTTATTTCTTTTTCTCTCCTTCTCCTCATCCGTCTCTTTTCTTCTTGTGACATATATTCCAGTTCACTCCTGTATTCAGAGAGCCGCTGCCTGGTAGTAACTGGTCGTAAGAGTTCTTCATCTTCTTTCTCAGCCATTATTCTCTCCTTTTGTTTAGGTTGCCTATAAGCTGCTCTGTCATGACGTTCTCGAAGCTGTGCATAAGTTGCAGTCGTGTCTTCTTTAGTGGGTATATGATAAGTTGCATATCTCAACTCTCTTCCCCTAGATACTTCTGCAGCTCTCTGTGCATCTGTTGCAGAGTAATGAAGAGAGGACAATTCAAAGCGTGGAGGGCTTCTGCTTGGAGGTGAAGCAGAAAAGCCTAACTCCAGTTCTTCTTCAAGTAGCAGTCTTTCTTCTTCAATCCGCTTCATGGCCAAGTAATCATCGACAGGCAGAAGTATTTCTTCATCAGAAAGATCACCAAGGGATCGCCTTCTTGGCCTATAATAAAAGTCATAATCAGGAGAGGGTGTGCGACGACGTGCTGGTCTCACTATTTCAAGATCATCTTGTGACAATTTAGGTATGCGCCACTTAGGTTTATATTGATCCGAAATGCGTGGCAGTGGCATTACATAGAATTGTTCCCATCTGGAAAGACGAATGCGCTTGGGTCGCTTCTGAACAATTCTGTCAAGTTTTCCTGGCATTTCATACTGGTCTCTCAGCTTCTTGTACCACTTCATGTCCGACATAGGCACAAATAGTTTGATGTTCTGATCTTCTTCAAGAGAAGTCACATGCCTGCGGGGCTCTGGGATCTCATAAGGCATTCGGAGTCTCTTTTCCTCTTTAATTTGTTCCTTCGTCAGCTCAAATTCACCTTTGACAGTTTTTGTGCTTACAGCTGGTTTATACAAGATAGCAGCTTCTCTCAGAGCTTCCTGGGCTACTTGTGTCAGTGCAACAGTTTCTGTTCTGGAAAGAATTTCTGCCATTCTCACAGTCTTGTCAATTCTTCTCTGTACAACTTTTTGCTTCTCTTCTTCAGACTTATATTCCCGCTTGATGTACCTCAAGCGTTCTACTTTCAAGTAAGCCTGACAGCTTGTAGAACCAGCATTGTTTGTAGCCGTAACTCTGTAATAGCCACTGTCTTCAGGCAAGGTATCCCTTATATGTAAAGCATAATAATCTAATCCTTCATGTACAACTTCAATATTGGGACTAGCTGAGAGCGGCTGACCATCTTTTTCCCACTTCAGTGTTGGTTTTGGTATGCCAGAGACTCTGATCTCAAAGCAGACATGCTGGCCTTCTTGACATTCAGAATTTGCCAATAGCCTTTTGAACATGGGTCGCAGAGTGGTGTCTTCGGCAGGAGCATGATGAACAACGGTTAGTTTAGCTTTGCAGCTATCCTCACCATATTTGTTACGTGCCAGCACTGTGTATTCAGCATCGTCATCTTCATTAAGATTGTGGATTAGAAGTTGATAAAGACCTTTATCTGTTTCAAAGGTATACTTCCTGTCATCATCTCCTGGTTTGATTTTCTGACCTGATTTGAACCAGGTTACACGAGGTTCTGGGTGAACTGTTATAGTTACTCCAAACCGGATATTGTCACCAACATAGGCAGTTCGGTTATATAGAGGCAAGGTAAATTCTGGTGGCCTCTCCAAAAGTCGCATGGTATCTACTCGGCGCTTCACTCTCTTGACAGTTCGGCATCTGTAATAGTCAGAAACTTCTCTGATACCTTTAACAAATAGTTCGGCATAGGAACTGTCTTCCCCATAGTCATTCACAACTTTGCATCTATAGGTACCATCATCTGCTCTACCAATATCTTTGATGTACATTGTAGCTATGCCTTCATGATAGGTGATTTCATATTTTTCACTGTTTTCCAGTTGCTTCACTCCAAAATACCAGTACACTTGTGTGGCTGAGTCATAGTTTTCAATTTTGCAGACGTATTTGACATGTCCACCTTCTTCTCCAACAGCATGCATTATTTGACCAGAAAGCGGGCCAATATCAATTGATGCCACTTTAACTTTAGCAACAGTAACTCCCCTCTGAGATCTGACAGCACCTCCCCATGAAATACGGGCAGTTGATATAACGGTACTCCATTCCTTCTTCACCAGTGTTTGGTAGTAACGCCTATGTCTTAATGTTTTGATTACTTTAGTGCTGGTTTTCTCGGTTCTCTGCTTCAGCCAGGGATGGTTAAGAGCTTCTGTAGCAGTCATACGAGATTTTCTTTCTTTTACTAGTAGGCGGTCAATAAAGTCCATGGCCTCAATGCTTATATCTTTGAAGGCTTCGTCATCAAAATTGTATTCGGCACTGATGATGTTTTCAACTGTCTGTTGGTTTGTTTCAGCAAGGAAAGGATTCAGGCCACTTAGAAGTATATACACTAGAGTGCCAAGAGACCACATATCCGTGGCTGTGCTAACCAAATCATGCTGATGGACTTCAGGACCATAATATTCAGGAGAAGTAAACTGAAGCCTGAAATTATCACCGGGTTTCAGTTGTCTTGCCTGGCCAAATTCAATAAGTTTAATTGTAGAACTTCTTCTTGTGAAATAAATAATGTTTTCAGGCCTGATATCAAAGTTTCCAATGCTGTGACTGTGTAAGAATTCCAGAGCTTCGCATACTTGGCGTACATAGCTTACAATTTCTCTTTCATTAAGTTCAAAACCAGGAATGTTCAATCTTTCAAAGATGTCAACTCCAGAGATGAATTCGGAGATCATGATCAACTCTTCCAAGCTTTCAAATGATTCATGAAGATACAAAATATTTCTGTGTCTAGCAATGTTTAGGATAGAAATTTCTTTCTTTACTAGTACTTGATCGGCACCTTTAACTTTGACAAATTTAGCCAGGTAAGTCTTCTTGGAGGCAATCTCAACGCACCGGTGAACAATTCCAAACTGCCCACGGCTGAGTTCTTCAGCAATCATATATCTATCGTAGAGCTCCTTTGTAGAAGAATGAGTTGCCTTGGCTGTGGTGACTTCTCTGGCCTCATCAACTTCTTCATCATAATTAAATACTTTTGTCTTATCTTCTTTGGTTATAACAGAGTCTGTTGATTCAGAAGGCTGACTTTGCCCAAACTTATTTTCTGCTATAACGCGGAAGACATAGCTTGTCTTACCAAACAGGTTCACTACAGTGTATCGTGTCTCACGAGCTTGGCCGACACGGATCCACCTTTCAGCTGTTGTAGCACGTTTCTCAATGGTATAATGTGTGACTCTACTTCCACCATCACTGGCTGGAGCGTTCCATGTTAAGTTGACAGAATCCCTTGAAACCTCACTGGCTTTCAATCCTCTTGGTGCATCGGGTACGTCAGCCACATCTAATTCAACTGTTTTCTGATCAATGCCAAATCTGTTCTTAGCACAGACAATGTAGAAACCGGCATCTTTTCTGTCCACACCATTAGGGAAAACAAGAGATGTGAAGGATCTCGTAACGATAACTTGGTAATGTCCATTTGTGTCAATGAGATCTTGCCCCTTCTGCCAAGTGATCACCGGATCAGGCTTGCCGCTGAATGGAATTTTGATGCTAATAACTTCCCCACGGAGGGCATGAACAGCTCCCATACCTTCCAGATTTTTAGGTAGGTGGATTTTAGCAGGAACTATTTAAGAAAAAAACACACAAGAAAAATTAAATTAGCAAACTGAATACAGTAAACAAATTTAATATTGTTTTTAACAGAGGAAAAGTGATTCTCTGGGAGCGGGACATTTTTTCAGCTTAAAGTCTATTTGAAATTTACTTTGTGCCATAAATTCTTTCCATTGCCAAATAATCAAAGTTCATATTATAATATTTGGAGATTATCCACACAAAGTGCAGCTTTCAGCAATTTTTGCACCGCTTCTTACTAGATACATACATCATAGAGAGTTATCTAATACCATGATAGAAAGTTCATTGAAATATTTCACAAAAGCTATGCTAAAATTATGAATGCCAGTTTGGGCATAACTGAATTTTTCTATGATAGAAGCAGTTGTGAGATAATTGTTCCCTGAAAAGGCTGGTACAACATGTACTAATTGTTTTAAAAATGTGTTCCATATATTGTTTTTTTTTTTTTAATTATAAAGTTCATTTTTCAAACCACAGAATATTGGTCTATAAAGCTTGCTGTTTAGACAAGACTCCATGCAGTGGTATCATATCTGAAGGCTAATCTAATCCTAACCCTAACCCTAACTCTGTTAGCACTGAAATTATTGGACAAAGATCTTAAATGTAGGAGTCAAATGGAAGTTTGGATTTTTGTCCATTAACTTGCATTTAAAAATTTAACAAAAAATAATTGTACTTTTAAAAAACACACATAATTTACCTTCAACCTCTAAGGAGGCAGTTCCAGAAACAGATCCTCCTTGGTTGGTTGCTCTCACTTGGTATACAGTAGCATCATCATCTGTTACATTTGTAATCACCAGTTGATGATATCCTCCCTTAAATTCTTGTATCTTCACCTTTTCACCATCTGGCATAATCTCCTTGCCCTGCCTGAACCATTTTACAACAGGTTTAGGGTGACCGGTGACTTTGCAAACAAATGTGGCATGACCTCTAAATCTCACATTCAGATTTCTGATTTCTTCTTTGAAATGTGGTGCCTGAATTGGTATATCAGATTTGGGAATAATCGGTTGTGAAATTTCACTCCATTCGCTCTCACCACCCAGATTTTCACATTTTACACGGAATTCATATTCCAGACCTTCAATAAGGCCAGTGACAGAATATACAGTCTCACGAATTTCTTCTGTGGTTACAGCAATCCATTTATTCTGCTTCTTTTCCCGCTTTTCAAGGTAGTAATTTCTAATCTTTGAGCCTCCATCACTTGCAGGTGGCTTCCAAGATACAACACAGGAATCTTTTGTAATAGCAGATACATTTGGCTGAGGTGGTTGTCCTGGTTTTTCTGTAAAATAAAACATTTCCAGGACATGAAGTCGATTTGCTTAGTAGACGGGTTATAAATTCAACAATGGATGATGATTTACTTTTACGAGTACTTACCAAAAGGTGTCTTGATAATAACAACTGAGGAAACCTCTAATGCTTCACTGACGCCAAATACGTTCTGAGCAAAGACACGGAAATAATACCCTGCATTTTCAACTAGATTAACAATCCTACACGTTGTGCCAGATATGCTCGATGACACCAATTGCCATTCAGCACCTTCTTTCGCTTCTCTTTTCTCTACAACGTAATTTGTGATGAAGGCACCGCCGTCATCTTCAGGTGTCTTCCAGCTGATGACCGCAGAGTTCTTCAGCAGAGCTTCCACCACAATTGGTCCTGCTGGTTTATCTGGTTTATCTGCAGAAAAGGAGATCAGTGCATGAAGCCGTACTTGACAAACATGGATGATTAACTTTTGGGGGCGGGGAGAGAAAATAGATAGCGCTTACCTTGTATTTCCACGTTGAGTACAGTATCAACACTTCCGAAAATGTTACTGAGTTGCACTTTGTATTTTCCAGCATGAGTCTTGTGCTGTACATTTTTGATGGAAAGGTGGGTATAATGCTCTGTGTTCTCAATCGTAATGTTTTCAGTGTTCTTTAAAAGTTTCTTGTCATGGAACCAAGTAATAGCAGGCACTGGTCGACCAATGTAGACAACATGGAGGCGAAGAGTGGAACCTACACCTGCACGGTATTTCTCTTTCAAGGGGTAACCAGAGTGGAATTGTGGAGGAGCATGCAATAAGAGCTTGCCGCTGGTTTCAATTTCTCCAACATCATTGGTAGCCTTACAGGTATAAACCCCTTCATCTTCTTGCTCTTCTGTCAGCACAGTCAGCGTATGGGTGCGCCCATCTGATGATGTCTTGTATTTTCGGCTCTGTACTAGTTCTTTGCCGAAACGATACCATTTAATGTCAGGAAGAGGTCTCCCAATAATCTGGCATGAGAGCTGACCTGTCTCCCCTAAGTTCGTAGTGACATCCTTTATTTCTTGTCTTACTCCAGGTGCTTCTCCGGCTGCATTTATAAAAGGGGAAAGGAAAAAAAAAATCCTGAATGTGCCCTATTTTTTAAAAAAATATATTTTATTTCAGTGTGCCCCGTCTTTTCAACCAAAATATTATAGAATTAAGCATAATTTTTATTTTTCTAAACATTAAAATCATATTTAGTTTCATTGAATAGTGTATGTGAAATTTATTTATCATATACGGAGCCATGGTGGTGCAGTGGTTAGAATGCGGTACTGCAGGCTACTTCTGCTGCCTGCCGGCTGCCTGCTGCCTGCAGTATGGCAGTTTAATTCTCATTGGCTCAAGGCTGACTCAGCCTTCCATCCTTCCGAGATGAGTAAAATGAGGACCCAGGTTGTTGGGGGCGACTCTGTAAACTGCTTAGAGAGGGCTGTAAAGCAGTGTGAAGCAGTATATAAGTCTAAGTGCTATTGCTATTGCTATATTGTGATCCATTCAGCAGAAGAAATATACAGGTGGTCCTCAACATACAACAGTTCATTTAGTGACTGTTTGAAGTTACAATGATATTGAGAAAAGTGACTTATTACCATTTTTCACACTTACTACCATTTCAGCATCCCCATGATCATGTGATCAAAATTCAGATGCTTGTCAACTGGTTCATATTTATGATCGTTGCTGTGTTCCAAGGTCATGTGATCCCCTTTTGCGACCTTCTGACAAACAAAGTCAGTGGGGAAGCCAGGTTCACTTAACAATTGTGTTACTGACTTAACAACTGCAGTGATTCACTTAACAATCGTGGCAAGAAAGGTCATAAAATGGGGCAAAACTTACTTAATAACTGTCTTGCTTAGCAACTTAAATTTTGGATTCAATTGGGGTCATAAGTCAAGGACTACCTGTATTAAATTTCTCAGCCTTTATGTTAGAACTGTCAAGTTGCTTCTAAACAATATAATCAAATCAACCAACATTAAGCATCCATCGCATTCTCCTCTTTACTTTAGTACCTTCTAATAACTTTGCAAATTATACCGTAAAACATAATGAATATATCTTACATGTCAGTTTTGTCTTCACTGTCATTGCTGTTCTACGTGGCCTGCTGATTCCGGTTTCATTTTCCGCAAAAACTCTGAATTCATATTCTGTAGCTTCCAGCAAGCCTCCCACTGTAAACTGTCTGTCTTTGATACGTTCTTTATTGCATTTTTTCCATGCGGTCTCTCCATATTGGCGATATTCAACCCAGTATCCAATGATGTCTTTACCACCATCGCATTCAGGGCGCTCCCATTCTAGAGTAATACTATCTTTAAATATAGAAGTGATCTCAATTTCTCCAGGCTGGCTTGGTTTATCTGTAAAATGAGAAAAAAAAAAGAGAAAAGAAATGAAGATTTGTCTTCTTCCAAATTTTTACCTGAATGCCCTCTGATAATTGATTTTATATTTACATACCAAATGGATCTTTGCACACAACTGGTTCAGAAGCAGGGCTTGGTTCACCTTCACCAATATCATTTTGGGCGATAATACGGAACTGATATTCAGCATCTGGAACCAATCCTGTGACTGTATACATTGTAGTTGTGATGTGGGTCTTGTTGTGCCTAACCCATTTATCAGTAGATGTTTCTCTACGTTCAATATAATAGCCAGTGACACGAGAGCCACCGTCATCTCTAGGTCTGGACCAAGATATGTTAACAGAACTTTTTGTGACATCAAGTATTTCTGGTGGATAACTTGGAGGCTCTGGTGGATCTGTTAAGAAGAACACAACAGTTACTCTACATCTTCCCCCAGGAAAACTGAGTTTAAATCTCTATTCAGTTGTGATATTTTAGAAAAGTCATTATCTTTCATACTAACCTAACTACTGAGCCGTGGTGGCACAGTGGTTAGAATGCAGTATTGCAGGCTAATTCTGCTGAGTACCAGAGGTTCAATCCTCACTGGTTCAAGGTTGACTCAGCCTTCCCTCCATCTGAGGTCGGTAAAATGAGGATCCAGATTGTTGGGGGCAATATGCTGACTCTGTAAACCGCTTAGGGCCATAAAGCATTATGAAGCGGTACATAAGTCTAAGTGCTATTGCTATTGCTATCTCACATATTGTGGACATATCAGACGACATAGTTTTTACAAAAAAGGCCAAAGAATATTTTTTTCCAGTAATGATACAACAACGACAACAACAACCATCAAATCAAAATTGAGATGTGTACTTACTCAAAGGTGTCTTTGGCACCACTGGCTCTTCAGATTTCAGGGATTTGCTCACACCAAACTGGTTTTCAGCATAAACACGGAAGTGGTATTCCACATTTTCTTTGAGTCCTTTCACCACCAATGATGTGCCTTTTACTCTGGAACCAACTGTGTACCACGCAGTCTTTGGTACTTCACGCCTTTCAACAATATATCCCAATATATCGGCACCACCGTCATCAGTTGGAGGCTTCCAGCTGACTCTAACAGAGCGCCCTTGTATGTCGTCATATTCAAGTGGCCCTTCTGGTGGATTTGGAATGCCAATGACTCTGACTTTGATGTACACTACTTTCTTGCCACATTTGTTTTCAAGTGTTAAATCGTAAGTACCAGAATCTTCCCTTTCTGCATCTTTAATTACCAATTCAGTATCTGTTTCGGAAGTGGCAATCATAGCTCTCTGGAGGACATCGTGTCCTTCCTTCGTCCATTTGCAAATCGGAATAGGTTTACCTTTAATTGGCACTGAGAGCTTAATTACTCCACCTTGCCTTACAAATAGACCTTCCAGATATTTTTCATCCAGTACATAATCAGGATATTCTGGGAGAAGGAAAAAATATCTCACATGAGATACAAAAAATTAAATAGTGTTGTTAAGTTTTAAACATTGGGTTCCATTAAGGAGAAACAGCTGAATTTTCTTACCAAGCATTTCTGTTACTTTGGCTGTTCCTGGTACCTCTGCAGGTTCTCCAGGACCTCCAGCATTACAGGCTATAATACGGAACCTATACTCGGCCCCTTGTGGAAGGTGAGTTAGAGTGTATTCACGAATTTTGGTGGGTGTGGTGTTACATTTTGTCCATTCAAACTGGTCAACCTTCTGCATTTCAATTAAATAGCCAGTGACTTTAGAACCACCTTCATCTTCAGGTGGACTCCAAGCCAAGGAAATCGATGTTCTTGTAGTATCTGTAACTCTTGGATTCTGAGGTTTGCCAGGAGGAGCTGGAATACATAATGAGAACAGACACAGCTCTAGTTAAGAGGACTTCACATTTAACACTGTTTTTCAAAAAGGCAGTTCAACCTATTAGCATCTACTATTTCTTAAATAATTCCTAGCAAATGTAGTACATTATTTACCAATTGGATCCATAGCAATTGTAGGCTTTGATGCTCGGCTTGGTTTGCCAGTGCCCCTAGCGTTGATAGCTGTGATGCGGTGTTCATACTCCAGGCCTTCAATTAACCCTGTTGACCGATAGCGTGTCATAGTCACAGCAATTTTGTTTACACGGACCCATCTGTCCGATCTAACTTCCTTGCGTTCCACAATGTAACCAGAGATCTGTGAACCACCATCCTCTTCTGGTGGATACCAAGTAAGTGTCATTCCATCACGGCAGACATCAAACACTTCTGGAGTACCAGGAGGACCTGGGATGCCTAGATGTATAAAGCAGAAAACAAATGAGAATGTGATTCCATTTACAGTCTTTTATGTTTTCTCTAATCAAGCACAGTTCTATATCATCTAAATCTAAATCTAAATCTATATCTATAATCAATCTATCTATGTATCTATGTATCTATGTATCTATGTATCTATGTATCTATGTGTCTGTCTGTCTGTCTGTCTGTCTGTCTGTCTGTCTCTCTCTCTCTCTCTCTCTCTCTCTCTCTCTTAACAACTACTTTGTGACTAGTTCAATATAACTGATTATTGAAGCAAAAGAAGAACAAAAGGTATGTAACGTCGGGTCTTAAAATATTTTTTTATATTTCTTTTTAGTTTTTAATGCAAAATATTAACTTACTGATTCTGCTCTTGCATTCTATAATCTCAGATTGCAAGTAGGATCCAATTCCAAAGCGGTTTGTAGCAGCCACACGGAATACATATTCAGCACCTTCAGTCAGTTTAGAAAATTTAAATGTTGTCCGAGTTACTGATTCAGATACTGGTAACCATCCTGGACGGTGGGCATCACGTTGCTCTACCACGTATCCACTTAATGTTGCACCACCATCCATCTCAGGTGGTTCCCAGGAAATAGTTACAAAAGTTGAATCAATGTCAACTACTTTAATAGGTCCAATGGGTGGTCCCGGTTTATCTGTGAAAAAGAAAAATCAAGCATAAAGGATTCAAAAATAGTGTGGTTCACTTAGGGGGGGAAATGGTGGGGGGGGGGGAGGCAAAAATATATTTTAAATCAACCAACCAAAAATCTTACCAAGAATAATAACTTTGATTGTTTCAAGAACAGTTCCAGTTGTATTCTTCAGTTCAAGTGTATATGCTCCAGTATCTCGTATTGTTGTTTCGCGTATGGTTAATTTAGTGAGTTTAGCAACTGTTTCAATCTTGACACGCTCTGATTCTTTTAGTTTAGAGCCAGCAAAGAACCAAGAAACAGCTGGAGGTGGCCGTCCAGAAATTGGAATGGCTAATTCTATAGGTTTTCCAGTTGGTACATGAATGGTCTTTTGAGGAATTCCAGCAAGATCAATTGCAGGTAGAACTAAAAAGAGAGAGTTTTAAAAAGTGATATAGTTAATCAAGTCAAACCATGAATCATTGCTATGAACAAAGTTTCACTTTTCACCAGGGCTTTTACCTTTTAGTTCTTGCACAGTGACGGCTGTGACTATTTCTCTTGGTTCTGAGACACCTTTCTGATTTTGGGCTCTGACTCTGAACAGGTACTGTTCTCCTTCATTTAATGAAATGATTGTATGCTCAAAGACTGTAGGTTTCAGGGTTACAACTTTCATCCACCTGTCTGTTCCAACTCTACTGGCCTCAATTACATAGCCAGTTAATCTGCTACCACCATCATGCTGTGGTTTTTCCCAGGCAAGTGACACGGTAGATTTGGTAACGTCGACCACCTCCAGTTTCTGTGGCACACTTGGGACTTCAGATATAAGCACTGTATCCAATGTCTCACATGGTTCTCCTATTCCATAGATATTTTCCGGCAGAACTCGGAAATAGTATAGAGCGCCTTCCATGAGCCCAGAAATTCTGTAAATGGTTTTGTTGCATTTGGTAGTTACTGTTTTGTAAGCTCTCATGGCAGCCTCACGTTTCTCAATGATATAGTTATTGACTGGTGCTCCACCATCAATGACAGGAACATCCCAAGTAATAGTTACAGATTCTTTTGTGACTTCTTTTACTCTCACAGCTCCTGGAGGGCCGGGAGTATCTACGGGGGAGCGAAAGAAAATATTAATTATTTATTACACTGTGTCGTCCAATACAACTCTTTTCCTTATTGACAAAACAGTATGCATAGACCGTCACTGGCGTAATCTTGCTTAAAACGTTTTCTCTTTTTGCCGTTTGCCTGGCTCTCTGTTACTTGATTGTGGTGCAGTTTCAAATATCTTTTAATTTGTAATGAAAGAAACACTGTAAAAAGAAATAAAGGGGGTTAACTTACCATAGACTTTTACAAGAACTGTTGCTGATTTCTTTCCTGATTGATTCTCAGCCTCAATGACATATTTTCCAGCATCGTATCGGTTAACTTTGTCCACAACCAAGAGTGTGTAGCTGTCTGTGGTGTCAATGATAGCCCGACTTGCTAAGTCAACACCCGCTTTACTCCACATAATTATTGGCGCTGGTCTGCCAGACACTAAGACCATTAGACGTAAAGAGCCTCCAGCTCTGACAGTAACGGTCTTCTTTAGGTCATCAGCAAGCTCAAGAGCAGGTATTTCTGTCAATGGGAGGAGAAATAAAAGATGAGCTTCTGTTTGAATATTCTAAACAGATGTGTAAATAGAAATCTATGAATGCTTTATAAATGTGACGTTACCTAGCCTTTCCACAGGTTCTATTTCGGCTGGAGACTCGCTGTATTCACTTATCCCATTTATGTTGGTGGCAGCCACTCTAAAGCGGTATTTCTGGCTTGGTCTAAGACCAGTCACGGTGAATTCAGGGTTCCTTATGGTGGCTGTGGTATGGACCCTGTACCATTGGTCAGTGCCTTCTTCTTTCATTTCAAGAATGTAGCCCAATATATCAACTCCACCGTCGTATGTGGGCTTTGTCCAAGCTAAGCTTATGCTGGTCCTAGTAGTATCTACAACTCTTGGAGGTGAAGGAGGTGCAGGAGTATCTTTGGAAAAAAGAACAAATTATTATTGTTATTGTTATTATTTTTCTTGAAGGCTTTCATTCTTTGGGAAAGGCATAAGTTTAATTTTGATCACAAAAACATGACACTGACATAATTATCAGTCTTTGTACAAAACCTTTGCCAGACCAATTCTCAAATACAACTGATCTGCCTGGAATCCACATTGCATATCGGACATTAATATGATTGAGCGGGTCCAGAGCAGTGGTGAAATCTAAAATTTGTTACTACCGGTTCTGTGGGCGTGGCTTGGTGGGGGGGATAATGTGACTGGGTAGGTATGGCCAATTTTTTTTTTACTTTTAAAACCATTTTTTCTACAACCTCTTCGGTGAAGAGGTTGTAAAAAAATGCTTTCAAAAGGATCTGACGATCCCAGCTGAGTTGCCTGATCGGCAAAGACTTTTTTTCTTTTAAATGCCTCTGACGATCAGGCAACTCAGCTTGGATTATCAGAGGCATTTAAAAGAAAAAAAGGGTTTTTTTCTTTTAAATGCCTCTGATGATCAGGCAATTCAGCTTGGATCGTCAGAGGAATTTAAAAGAAAAAAAGGTGTTTTTTTTCTTTTAAATGCCTCTGACAATCCAAGCTGAGTTGCCTGATCGGCAGAGACTTTTTTTCTTTTAAATGCCTCTGCCAATCAAGCAACTCAGCTTGGATCGTCAGAGGCATTTAAAAGAAAAAAACCCTCTTTTTGCAGCTCAGCTGGGCATGGGGGGGCAGGAATTTTTGCTACCGGTTCTCCGAACCATCCGCCTCCATCGCTACTGGATCGGGCGATCCGGTCCGAACCGGGAGCATTTCACCCCTGGTCCAGAGGTATTTCACAAGAAGAGTACTCCACTCCTCTACTCACAATTCCTTATATCACCAGGCTTGAAATTTTGGGCATGGACAATCTGGAACTGCGCCACCTGCGGTCTGATCTAAGCATAGTGCACAAAATTGTCTGCTACAACGTCTTACCTGTCAACGACTTCTTTAGCTTCAACCTCAATAATACACGGGCAAACAATTGATACAAACTCAGGGTAAACCTCTCCAAACTCGATTGCAGAAAATACGACTTCAGAAACAGAGTGGTCAACACCTGGAATGCTTTACCTGACTCCGTTGTTACATCCTCAAACCCTCACAGCTTCATCCTCAAACTGTCGACCTCACCCCATTCCTAAAAGGTCCCTAAAGGGGGCGTGCATAAGCGCACCAGTGTGCCTACCGTCTCTGTCCTACTGTCCCCATTTATTTGTATTCATTTCCTTTGTTCATGTCCTTGTTCATATTTATACTTGCTATCTTGTCCATGTTTGACAAACTAATAAAATAAATAAATAAATAAATATTTCTGAACAAGTACACTATGGATGGACATCTCAAGGGGAAAACTGTTTAGAAATTCAGACCATTTATATTATCCAGATGACTATTTCCTTTTTATTCTCTCTTTAAAGGTAAATCAATTCAAATCTAAACATACTAATTCTACCACATAACAACCTATCTGTAAGACTTTGTGAAGACTCAGTCTTTTTGCAAATAATTAAATAAATTAAAATCTTTAAGGGCCTGATATGTTTCAATTCACTTTGACCTCTAACCTAAAAGATTAGTCGTCAGAAAACAAAACACTAGAGTTATTAGTTTACCTGATTGAGGGAAACGTTTTCTGATGGAAATTCATAGTGACGAATTAGATCATAAGTGCAATATAATCTTTTGACACTCCATCCCTAAAAGGATTTACCTGTCTCAATTGTAGTGAACCAGCTGTACTTGTGATCTTTAATGGTTAAAGTCAAATCTTTTGGTTTTAATTTTTGTTTTTGTTAAAATAAATACAGTTTTCTGATTTAAGTGGAGCACTATTTCTGACAGAACATTAACTATTGATAATTATTTCAATCTAATCAATCTGGATGTCCGTCTATGTCAATTAAAGAGAAATGAGTTTTGTAAGATTTCACTGAATTAAATGCAAAAGCATAAGTGACCCTGAGAACTTGGTCACAAGGTATCAGATAAAGGTCATAAATAATAAACAAACAAACAAACAAACAAACAAACAAACAAATAATTCATCTGAGATTCCAAATTATTAAAAAAAAAAACCTATTGATTATTTCATAACCATGACTAAGAAATCATTTATATCACTCGATTTGGAATTAACTATAAAGATACCGTTAGTTTTGGAAACTTACATGATGGTTCTTTGCACAAAATATATTGAGAAGCTTCACTAGGCTCACTGTTTCCAGCAGCATTTACTGCGGTAATACGGAACTGATATTCGCTGCCTTCCATGAGACCAGTGACTTTCAACCTGGTGTCATAAATGGTGTAGTCTCTGTTTACTCGTGTCCATCGTAGACTTCTCTTTTCTCGTTTATCGACCAGATAGGTGCTTATTTCACTACCGCCATCAGATTCTGGTTTCAACCACTGAATAATGATGTGCTCTTTGCCGGCACTCACTGATTCTGGCATCCCAGGAGGTGATGGAATAGCTGAAATGATTTTTTTTAAAGAAAAAAAAATTAGCTATCTCTTACACATATATCCAGCAGAAATTTTTTTACTGAATTAAGGAGGCACTTACTAAATAAATTTCTAGCAATCATTGTTTCTGATTCAAGTGGAACTCCAGGTCCATACTTATTGACAGCTCTTACACGGAATATGTATTCATTATTTTTGATAAGTCTCATTGCTACGCACGAGTGTGTTGCACACTCCGCATTAACAATAACCCAGTTCAGCCTGCTAGTCTCACGTCTCTCAACAATGTAGTGAGTAATTTCTGCCCCTCCATCTTCTTGAGGGGCATTCCAAGCCAAGGTACATTTCTCCTCTGTCACTCTGCTAATGGTGATCTTGCCAGCACATGGACCAGGAGAATCTGTAGACCAAAAAAAAAAAAAAAACCCCAAAAGGAATTGGTGCATTGATATAACATTGGCTTGAAAAGAAAGTCTGTTCTCTCAGAAATTATGAATCGTGAAATACTCACCAAGTACTTTGACCAAAACAGAGACTTGTTTTGTTCCGCTAGCATTTTTAACAGTTAATGTGTATTTTCCAGTATCACTTCTGTCACAGAACTTGATGATTGCGACGGCATGCTTGCTGGTATATTGCAAAGAGATCTTCTCACACAAATCCAACTCCCTCTCGCCTTTAGACCAAAACACTTTGGGTTCTGGCTTTCCACCAATCGATGCCTCAAGAACAAGATCAGATCCAGCCCTAACAGTTACAACATCTACTTGTAATTTGGCATCTAGCTCAGCTTTGGGTGGTGCTATAAAAAAAAACAAGATGAATAAACTCTCAACATAAATTTATTTTAAAGATGACATGTTTAACATCGTTTAAATATCTGTGGAGAAAAAGACTTACAATATTCATCTTTGCAGGTGACAGGGCCTGTTGTTTCGGAACCTTTGCTAATCACACCAGCAGAATTCTTTGCTAATACACGGAATTCATATTCTTCTCCTTCACCGAGAGCTGTTACAGTAAAGAAGTTTTCGGAAACAATGGTGTAATTGCATTTCAACCAGCGTCCATCTCCAGTCACGTGGTAGGGCTTGCGTTCTACAATATAGCCAACAATTTTGCTTCCGCCGTCATAAAGTGGAGCAGTCCAGCTCAATGAAACTGAAGACCGGGTGACATCTGTCACTTCTGGTCTACCTGGTGGATCTGAAATAGAACATTATAGTCGACATTTAATTCATTTTTTAAAAAAAAGATTCTCTTAAATAAAAATAGGAATTATACTTTTTCTGTGTTATACTTACCAACTGGATTTTGGGCCACTACTGGCCTAGAAGCTTCACTGGCTTTGCTCACTCCAGCAGCATTTAATGCGTATGTTCTGAACTGGTACTCCAGACCTTCCACAAGTCCAGTGATTTTGTAGTCACATTCAAAGCATGGAGCTTTATTTTCTTTTACCCAAAGGATTGTGTTGCGTTCTTTCTTTTCAATCCAGTATCCCACAACTTTGCTGCCACCATCATGGTATGGCTCCTCCCATCTGATGGACATGGCATTGGCCGAAACAAAATAGACCTCGGGTCTTGTGGGAGGACTTGGGGGGACTAATAACAGAAAGAGAGAAATGTTTAATATTTGGATTCTTTTTCAAGCAAAATTGGAACAAATGTATGCACATTCGTTACGATAACGATTCCTTACCAAATGGATGCTCAGCCACAACTGGAACTGATTCAACGGGCTTGCTGACACCAAATCGGTTTTCAGAACTGACACGGAAAGTATATTCCATATATTTAGTGAGATGAGTAACTTTGATCTGTGTACGCTTGACGCTGGAGTTTACGAGCTGCCATGCTGTTGTGCCAGATTCGCGTTTTTCAACAATGTAGTTAGTAATATCAGTGCCACCGTCGTCTTCAGGTTCCTTCCAGGACAAGACGCAGGATTCTGCTGTCACTGATGATATTTCTATGGGGCGTGTAACTGGACCTGGTCTTCCAATAACCATAACTGTGACAGTGAATGTCTTCACACCAGCCGTGTTCTCAAGAGTCAAATAATATTTGCCAGAGTCACCTCTCATGCTGTCCTTAACAATCATTGTAGTTCTATCTTTGGTTGTCTTGATAGTCACTCTATCAGTTTCCTTGAGTCTCATTTCCTCAAGTTTCCAAGTCACTTTTGGAATAGGACGTCCACTAATTGGTATATCAATAGTAAAGGAGCTTCCAGCTTTGCAAGTTATAAGTTGCTTAGTTATTCCACTAAGATCTGCTGTTGGTTCAATCTGTGGTTCTTTAATAATGACAGAGGAGAAAGCTTCTCGTGGCTGACTGTAGCCAGCATCGTTCTTTGCTCTGACCCTAAATTCATATTCGTTGTTCTCAGTAAGACCTTCTACTGTAAAAGTAAGCTGCTTTGTTTGACCCGCTTCACGCCAAACTTCAGTTCCTTTCTGTTTCATCTCTAGTAGATAACTAGTGATACGGCTGCCACCATCATGATCAGGTTTAAGCCAAGCAAGTACCACAGATGACCTAGTGGTATCAACAATATCTAATCTCTTAGGTGGAGCAGGTTCTTCAGTGGCCACCACTGGCTCTGTTAATTCACACGGTTCACCTACTCCATATTCATTTTCTGCTGCAACACGGTAAAAATAGGGCACTCCTTCTGCAAGATCAGTGACTTTAGCTATTTGGCGGGTACATTTTTCATTAACAACCTGCCAGCTACGGCGGCTTGCTTCTCGCTTTTCCACAACATAATGATGGATACGTGCACCTCCATCCAAAATTGGAGCATCCCACATTAAAGTGATGGAGCCTCTAGTCACATCCTTAAATGTAATAGGACCTGGTGGTCCGGGAGTATCTAGCACTTTCACTGTGAAAGCAATAGACTTGCTACCACTGTTGTTTTCTACAGTAAACACATATTTTCCAGCATCTGTTCTGTTGCAATTCTCTACTGTTAATGTACTGAATGAATCTGTTGTGTGAATGTTAGCACGTAAGTTGAGATCGGAATTTGCTTTGGACCATGTAGCAATAGGAACAGGTCTGCCCTTGAAGGCAATAAAGAGGCGGATATTTGTCCCTGCTCGGACTATGTGAGTCTGCTTGAAGCTAGCATCAATATCAAGTTCAGGGGAAGAAAGCCTATCCACGGTTTGTACTGAAGCAGCAACTTCACAGCTTTCGCCTTTGCCTGCGGTATTTACAGCACTGACTCGGAATTTATAATGCTCATTTGGTTCTAAGTCAGTCACAGTATACTTGGTAGCGATCAAAGTCTCAGCATTGACCTTACGCCAATCTCCCAAATCAGTTTTGCACATTTCAATGATGTAGCCAATAATTTCCAAGCCGCCATCAAAAACTGGTGTGGTCCATTCTAAGGTGACACTCGTCTTTGATGTATCTATCACTTTGACCACTGTAGGAGGACCTGGTGGGTGAACTGGATCTCTGCATTTAATCAGCCTTGACACACCACTAGGTGGCCCCACACCAGCCTTGTTTTCTGCCATAACCTGGAACTCATATTCATTGCCCTGAGTTAGTCCTGTGACTCTGAATCTTGTCTCGGAAATGGGTCTCTTGCTAGATACTTTGACCCAGAGAATGCTCTTCTTTTCTCTTCTCTCCAAGATATATTGATCGATATCACTTCCACCATCTGATTTTGGTCTTGCCCATGTGAGAGTGATGCTGTTCCCTGTTACATTGCTAGGTTCTGGAGTCCCGGGTGCATCAGGAACAGCTGTAGAATGAAAATAGAAGATTAGAGAAGGCTTTGGAGAAGGCTAACTAGCACACACACACACACACACACACTAGATTTTCCTATTGATAATGAACTTACTGTAATGTGCTTGTGCTACAAAAGCATCAGATTCCAGAGGCCTGCCGACCCCAAACTTGTTAGCTGCAGAGATTCGGAACTGGTACTCATTGCCTTTTATTAATCTGAGTGCAGTGTAACTGCAGGCTTCACAATGGTCTTCAATTAGCGCCCAGGATACTCTGCTGGTTTCACGTTTTTCAATGACATAATGGGTAATGGCTGCACATCCGTCATTAGCTGGAGGCTCCCACCACAGTGTTGCCTTCTCTTCAGTAATATTGGTGAAGCGTATCGGGCCTCCTATTTTCCCTGGAGTATCTGTAACACAAACATGCAGTGGTTTAAGCAGTGCTGCATTTAGCAGAGAATAAAGAAAATTGCTCAATAAAGGTTATTCAGTTTGAGGCAAATAAGTTTAGTGAAAGAATGCCAAATTACCTTGGACTCTTATGGTTATGTCTTCTTGTTTGGTGCCTGATGAATTCTTGGCTTCCACCCTATATACTCCACGATGGTCTCGAGAAGCATCTCTAACAAATATGGTACTATAGCCAATAGCAGTGTTTATTTCAACGCCCAATCGCTTGTCAATCTCTTCTCCATCTTTAATCCAGGTCACCTGAGGAACTGGCCGGCCTGTGATAAGGGCTTTAAGTCTTATGCTTTCCCCTGCTTTGACGGTAAGACCTTCGAAATGCTCAGCACCAAATTCAATATTAGGTGCAACTAGAAAAGAAAAAGAAATAAAGTAAGCTTTACAATGTATCTTCACAATATATCACACTATATCTTCCCCAGAATAAGAGCAGTTTTAACCGCATTAATCAATTCCTTTCTATGAGCTTGAAACCCATTACAGGTAATTCTTGACTTACAATGGCAATTGGCCCCAAAATTTCTGTTGTTAAGACGGTTGTTAAACAGGTTTTGCCTCATTTTACAACCTTCCTTGCCACCTTGCCACCAGCCTCCAGTTGTTAAGCGAATCACTGCCGTTCCTAAGTTAGCTACATGGTTGTTAAGTGAATCTGGCTTCCCCATTGACTTTGCTTGTCAGAAGGTCGCAAAACGGGATCCCATGATCCAGGGACACTAGAACTGTCATAAATACATGCCAGTTGCCAAGCATCCAAATTTTGATCATGTGACCATGGGAATGCTGCAATGGTCATAAGTGTGAAAGCTATTATAAATCATTTTTTTCAGTGCTGTTATAACTTCGAATGGTCACTAAATGAATGGTTGTAAGTTGAGGACCACCTATAATAAAAATGCATAGCATGGGGCAACTATTTTGCAGAGTTAGACCCAAACGTTTCATACTGATTCATTCTGACTGAGAAAATCTAACACGCTCACAAACTTTTAAAAAGATTGGAGTGCCATATAATGGAATACGTATAACTACTTATGATAACTACTACTTATTGCCACTAAGTAAGACTTACTAGCATCATCTCGAGTCATGATATAGCCTGAAGATTGCGAAGGAGGGCTGATGGTCCCAACAGCATTTCTTGCGAGGATTCGGAATTCATATCGATCTCCTGGGCTAAGTCCTGTAACTGTATATTGGCATTCACTGACATCGGTAAAATTGCATCTGACCCAACGGTCTTCAGGTCCTTGCCGTTTTTCCACACTATAACCCGCAATCCTGCTGCCTCCATCACGCATGGGTGCAGTCCATTTGAGAGTAATTGTCTCTCTTGTCACATCAATATAATCAGGGGTGCCAGGTGGATCTGAATGAAAATAAAATGCATTCACAGCAATCAGCAAAACAATTCTGGCAGGCTAGGAACATAGGCATTTGATACTGTCTTCAATCACTTACCAACTGGGGAAACTGCTAGATGGAGTTTGCTTGGATCACTAGCAGGGCTTATTCCAGCAGAGTTTTCTGCATATACACGGAACTGATAGTCCAAGCCTTCCATTAGACCAATAATTCTGTATTCTCTACTAGATATTGATGAAATATTTACTTTCTGCCACAGGATGCTATTTCTTTCTTTCTTCTCCACGTGGTACCCAGTAATTTCTGCACCTCCGTCGTAAAGGGGAGCATCCCAAGATATGGTCATTCCATCAGCTGTTATATTGTAAACAACGGGCTTTCCTGGTGAGCCCGGTGGCTTAAACTGGTGTTTAGCTATGACCTCTACTGAGTTAAGTGGTGGGCTTACTCCGTATCTATTTTCTGCACGAATTCTGAACTGATATTCTACATCTTTCACGAGGTTTGGAACTTTGAAGGTTGTCCTTGCTGCACTAGAGCAGACCATTTTCCAGTTGGTTTGTGAAGTTTCTCGCTTCTCCACACTATAGCCTGTAATTTCTCCTCCTCCGTCATCTTCAGGAGGATTCCATGAAAGGACCATACTGTCTGCTTTGATTTCATCTAGCTTGATTGGTCCTTTGGGCTTAGAAGGCGGGCCAAGTGTGATAACTGTAAAGGGGAATGATTTTCTGTGGACGACATTATCAAGAATTAAGGCGTATTTGCCGCCATTTTCTTTCTTCACATTCTTAATGCTTAATGTTATTTTGTTTTCCGTTTTCTTGAAGCGAACCTGTTCGCTTTCCTTAAGAGGCATGTTGTCTTTTAGCCAGCTCATGCTGGGTATAGGCTTTCCCTTATATGGCAATTCAAGATGGACATTGTAACCTATTCTCACGGTTACCTGTCCTCCAGGTATATCAGAAAGATCTGCTTCAGGTGTTATTATGTAATCTTTCACTGTAATTGGCCCAATTGTAACACCATCGCTTCTTCCTTTTTCATTCTTAGCTGACACTCTGAAATCCATAACAGAAAGCTCCTTAAGTTTTTCAACTTCAAATTCGCATGTTTTGCTTATGCCTGCATATGACCATTCTGTTTCATCCTTTAATCTTTTTTCAATAACATACTCGGAGATGATACTACCACCATCAAACTCAGGTTTGGTCCACTGTAAGGTGACAGAGGTCTTGGTTGAATCTTTCATGGTTAAATCCCTCACAGGTCCAGGTACTTCAGCGGCTTTCACAGGCTCCAAAGTTTCACATGGTTCACCTAATCCATTTTCATTTTCGGCAAGAACGCGGAAGAAGTAGGGGATCTTCTCTGACAAGTCAGTTATCTTAAAGGATGTATTAGAGCACTTCGCTGTAACGGAAGACCAAGCTCTCTTTGTGGCATCTCTTTTTTCAATGACATAATTTGTAACTTCAGAGCCACCATTTATGAGTGGCGGTTCCCATACCATAGTCACGGTTCCACGAGAAACATTTTTGAGGTGCAATCTCTGGCACGCAGATGGAGTGTCGAGCACTTTGACATTCACAAAGGAGGTTTTGGCTTTTCCAACTCCATTTTCAATCGTAAGGTTGTATTTTCCTGTGTCATTGCGAGTGACTTGAGGAATGCTAAGAAGAGTAGATGATTCTGTGTTCTGGATGGTGTATCTTTCGTCAACACTAAGATTTTTGTCACCCTTTCTCCATACGACAGTTGGAGGTGGCCTTCCCTTGAATGGGATCAATATTTGCACATCTTGACCTGCTTTAGCTACAATGGAGGTCTTGAGAACCACATCCAAATCGATTTCTGGCTCTTCTGCAAAAAAACAACAACATCAAATTGTTAACACTGAGGAAAAGCCAAAAATACAACAAAAAAATGGAAAAGAATAAAGGAAAATGATTAAAATTTCATACCAAGGATGTCTTTAGCTTGTACAGGTTCTGTCATTTCAATAGGTTCACCTTGTCCGGCATAATTTATAGCAGCTACACGGAAGTAGTAATTGATTCCTGGCTGAAGTTGAGAAATAACATATTCTGTGGTTCTCACTTCTCCTCTTGCACTCACTACAGACCACTCTTCTTCATCACCTTCTCTCTTTTCTATAGCATAGCTGGTAATTGCACTTCCTCCATCATAAACTGGCTTAGTCCAGCTAAGCGTGATAGATGTCTTTGTAGTATCCACAACCTTTAGCTTAACAGGAGCTCCAGGCTTTTCTATAAAACAAATAAAATATAACATGAAACTTCAAAATATTAGCTATTTAACAGGCAGAACAGCAAAACACGAGTGAGGCCTGCCTCCACCTTTTGGCCTTCCAGAAGGGCATGAAAACTGGTCCTGCCAATTGGCTTGGGGTCCTGGTTGAGGTGCTGTATACTGGAGGTGACTGGTGGACTAATAGGAAAGATGACACCATCATACATTGGCCCCCACGGAGAGGGCTCGCAAGTTGGGCGTCCTCCTGGATTCACGGCTGTCTTTAGAAGAGCACTTGACGGCCGTGACCGGGAGGATTTTTCATCAGGTTCGCCTGATTCGCCAGTTGCGTCCCTTTCTGGATCGGAACTCGTTACGCACGGTCACTCATGCCCTTGTCACCTCCCGCCTGGACTATTGCAACACTCTCTACATGGGGCTCCCCTTGAGGAGCACCCGGAGGCTCCAACTGGTGCAGAGTGCGGCCGCGCGGGTGGTAATGGGAACGACATGGCGTTCCCATGTAACACCTCTCCTGTGCGAGCTGCACTGGCTCCCGGTGGTCTTCCGGGTGCGCTTCAAGGTTTTGGTTACCACCTTTAAAGTGCTCCATGGCTTAGGACCCGGGTACTTGCGGGACCACCTACTACCACCAATAGCCTCCCACCGGCCAGT
Organism: Pituophis catenifer annectens; assembly: GCF_029215685.1. Classification (NCBI taxonomy): domain Eukaryota; kingdom Metazoa; phylum Chordata; class Lepidosauria; order Squamata; family Colubridae; genus Pituophis; species Pituophis catenifer. Next base: position 193,117,605 of record NW_027256881.1, on the reverse strand, counting down.
ATGCTCCCATAGAGAGGGGCTCCTCTGGGTGCCGTCAGCCAAACAATGCCGACTGGCGGCCCCCAGGGGGAGAGCCTTCTCTGTGGGGGCACCTACTATCTGGAACGAGCTCCCCCCAGAGATACGGAGGATCCCGGATCTGCACACCTTCCGCCGCGCCTTAAAGACCTTACTATTTCACCAGGCCAGCCTGGCCTAATTTTCCCCCTCTTTTATAAAAGATTTTTAAAATTTTAAATATCTTTTAGTATTTATATACTCAATTTTAAATTGGTTTTAAAAGTTTGGGGTTTTAAATTTGTCGGGGCCAAAATTATTTAATTTGATTTTATTCTATTTTTTAAATTTTGTATTGTATGTGTTTTTATTGTTTGGCTGTGCACCGCCCTGAGTCCTTCGGGAGTAGGGCGGTATAGAAATCTAATAAAATGAAATAAAATGAAATGAAATACTGGTCTTGCTTCTGGTTTTCTAATTTTCTAATCTTATTGGAGGACATGAAAGGAGCCTCCCCAAATATTACATTATTTTTGGCAATTGGACGTCCCCTGAGCAACAGTGTTGTCAACAGCAAAACCTTTCAATCCAGAAGCATGCTCTGGTTAGCTTTGTAGGTGCTTCTGCCATGAATACCAAAAGACCTAATCTTGTTAATGTTAATATTTCAACACTTACGATTTTACTTATAAACTGTCCAGGGTTTACAATTTACAGCATGAAATGGATGGCACATAAATTAAATAAAGAAACAAATAAAAACCATGTCCTTGTTTTCTATCATGCCATTTCAAGTACTTTTACTAGGTTCTTACCAATAGGATCTGCCGCTTTGAAAAAGTCAGATGCTTCAGAGAAGGGGCCTTGGCCGGCTGCATTCACAGCAGAGACTCTGAATTGGTATTCACTGTTTTCGGTAAGTCCTGTCACTTTCTGTCTGGTGTCCCGAATGGTTTCTTTAACGACTCTGAACCAGCCTAAGCTTTTCTTATCGCGCTTTTCAAGATAATATCCACTTATTTCACTACCACCATCCACAGTAGGCCTGGTCCAGGTTGCAGTCATTGACTGCTTGGTTATCATGCTGATCTCTGGCACACCAGGTTGTCCAGGGGTAACTGTATTTTTATTGAGAGAGAGAAAAAAAATCACATTAGACCAACACAATCAATTAGCAAATACATTCTTAAAGATATTCCAGAATACATTAATGTCTATCTTACCAAATCTGTTTTTAGCTACAACGCTATCAGATTCCAGTGGATCGCCAACACCAAATTTGTTTACCGCTCGTATACGGAAAACATATTCATTTCCTTTTATGATTTTCGTGGTAGTGACATTGCATTCTTCTTGTTTTTCTGAGACCATAGACCATACCACACGGCTTGTTTCACGTTTTTCAACAACGTAGTGTGTCACTTTGGCGCCTCCATCATCAGCTGGTGGTTCCCACTGAAGAGAAATCTTTTCAGCCGTGACTGTTCTAAAATGAACAGGCCCACCTGGAGGTCCTGGCTTATCTGTTGAGCAAATGATATCTATTAATATACAAGAATAACCATGGCTAGAGGAATTTAAAAGAACAATGAAGTGTAATACTTTTCAAAGCATACCAAGTATTTGTACTTTAATGGTAGCAGATGCTGAACCCATGGCATTCTTTAATTTCAGTTCATAGCTTCCACTATTGATACGAGTTGCATCCTTGATCAGTATAGAGGCAAATTCAGTGGTATTTTCAATAGATATTTGGGCACTTGTTTGTACTTCTTTGCCATTTCTAAACCATTCTATTGACGGTATGGGTTTTCCTGAAATCCCAAGTTTGAGCTTAACTGCAGTGCCAGCTTTGTACTTGACCACTTCTGTATATTCTGGTGGTACATCTATTTCAGGTGCACCTTAATGAAAGATAAATAGAATAAAAAGCCATTAAGACACTTTACATGCTAAAAGGCTCACAGAAGAACATCTAAGTAAGAAAAAATATGCCATTTGACTAAAATTCTGCACCATCTGATACCCAAAAGAAAATCAAATATAAGTCTACATGATACTGTCATATTAAGGACTCTTGAATTCAGCTGCATATTTCTGCCAGGGATGATAACTCAAATTCTATAAATAAAAATGTATTTATAGATTTATTATAGAATAATAATTTATTTACATTATAAATATAAATAATTATATAGCTATATATAACTAAATAAATAACTATAATTATTATAAAAAAAATTATAAATTTATTATAGAATAATATAAATTTATTATAGAATAATATAAATAATTTATTTATAAATTTTTTATAGAATAATATAAATTTATTATAGGACAATAAATTTATTCTATAATAATATAAATAATTTATTTATATTATAAATATAAATAATTATATAACTATATATATAACTAAATAAATAACTATAATTATTATAAAAATATTTATAAATTTATTATTTAAACCAAAAATGTATTTGGTTTAAGACATTTCTTACCATATGTGTCCACACAAGTGACAGGTCCTAAAACATCTGATGGGTTACTAATTGAACCCGCGGCATTCTTAGCAAAGACACGGAATTCATATTGAGAGCTTTGAGTCAATCCTGATACAGTAAACAGGGTCTCTATGACATTGGTAAAGCTGGCTTTTGCCCATCTTCCGTTTGGAAAATCGCGTTTCTCCACAATGTATCCAGTGATTTTGCTACCACCATCAAAAGCGGGTTGTGTCCAAGAAAGGCTGACAAACGTCTTGGAAATATCTGTGACTCGAAGGTTTCTTGGTGGTTCTGCAGTTTGGAAAACAATTGCATTTATAATGAACATTTGTATAAGTACCCAACGCTAACTGACCAAGAATGTTTTGCACTAAAGTCAACATTAGAAATGTGATGCTGTATTACCTTTTTTAAAATTAATATTTTTTATTGTTTTATATCATACATTTGCTTTCTATGTTGAGCAGTATGGTCTCTACGTGTCCAAGACGTTAACATGCGAACGTACAAACATCATCATCATCGTCATTATAGTCATATATACATTAACAAATATGCAATAACATATAAACAGATATGGGATAACATCCATCATATTATAACATATATTGTCTTCCATTATGGTGTCGATTATATAAACAGCAAGTTAAAAAAAAATCCTGTCTGTTTTCCTTTCTCATATATACCATATTTCACCCAATTTTACAATGACAGTCCCTCTAGTAGTTGTGTGAAGGCGTGTAACACTCTCATGTTCCAAGGAGCAAACTGGAATCCCTGAATACATAAGGTTCCATAACGGGATTCTAAACTAAGTTCTCAAAGTCCATAAAATATTAAACATTGATACCTGTTTAAAGATTGAGTACAAATTTATTGAACTTCATTTTAAGAACTGTGGAGCCTGCAAATCTGGAAAATATAGAGGGCCCCGAAAGCCCTACTAAGCAGGTATATACAAAAGTATGAAGGCTATTGCTTAATGCATTGTAAGCCGCCCTGAGTCTCTGGAGAAGGATGGCATATAAATCAAACAAACAAACAAACAAACAAACAAACAAACAAACAAACAAACAAACAAATCTCTTTCCGTCTTTCTTCTCCTTCCCTCCCTTCCCTTCCCTTCTCCCCTCCACTTCCCTCTCCTTCCCTCTTTCCTTCTCCTCCCCTCCCCCTCCTTCCCTCTCTCCTTCTCCTCTCCCCTCTCTCCTTCCCTCTTCTCCCTTTTCCTTTCCTCCTCTCCCTTCTCCTCTCTGTGGAGAATGTGATGCTGTATTACTGAATACATACCGCACGCATCAATTGCAAGAACTGCATCAGATGGGTGGCTTGGTTTTCCGATGCCTGCTGCATTTTCAGCGTAAACTCTGAATTCGTAAATTAGTCCAGCTGTAATGGTAGTTGTGTTGAAGTGAGTTGTGCGTATAATCATTTTATTCACTTTCTTCCATAAAATACTGTTTCTGTCCTTCATTTCCAGATGGTAACCAATGACTGCACTGCCTCCATTAGAAACAGGCTCATGCCATCCAACAATGATGTTTTCTCGGGTAACATTAGTGATCCATGGTGTTGAAGGTGGCCCAGGGGTAGCTGAATAAACAGGAGAGGCAAGTTAGCAAAATATATGCCTATGTCTGACAAATTCATGCAACCAGAACCCAAAAAACGGAAGTACTTACTATAAGGCAGTTTTATAACCACACACGCTGAATCGAGATGATCGCTAATGCCGAAGCGATTTTCTGCTTTGATACGGAACTGATACTCTTCTCCGGTGGTTAACTTCATGACCTTAATCATATTTCTAGCAACTGTTGCAGACACCTCAGACCACACAGCAGTGCTTGTTTCTCTTTTGAGCACAATGTAGTTTGTGACTTGGCTTCCGCCGTCATAATGTGGAGGCTCCCACTTCAGGGTGACTCCTTTTTCAGTGATGTCACTCACCACAACAGGACCGACTGGGGGACCTGGTCTATCCAGGACAACAATTTTGATGAAGGATTTTGTGGTTCCACTGGAGTTTGCAGCTGTGATGTCATATTTACCAGCATCGGTAGCCACGCTTTCCTTAAGGTTAATAATTACACACTCTGCAGTGGTTTCTGTATTAAACCTCATGGTTGGCTTGAGGGGAATGCCATCTCTGGATAAAGACACCTTTGGCAAGGGTTTTCCCGAAATTGGAATCTCGACCTTTAGATTTGAACCAGCTCTCACATAAACTGTATGGTTCGGGAAACCTTTCATATCCACTTCAGGCGATTCTGAAAAATGCAACAATAGCACATTAAAAATATCGAAAATGCCCATGATTCCACGTTCAGTTAAATTCAGACAACTTTATTCTCACTAATGGAATACATACCCATTTTTTCTTTAACTGTGACAGGAAGAAGAAGCTCTCTAGGATCACTGAGACCAGCTTCGTTTTCAGCGAATACTCTGAAGAAATAATCCATGTTCTCTTTGAGGCCTTGGACAATGTGATGGGTCGTCTTGACTACAGCACACTTGACCCATTTCTGCTGCCCTTTCTCTAGGGCTTCAACAAGGTAGCCAACAATTCTGCTTCCACCATCATGCTCGGGTTTTAGCCATACAAGGGATACACTGTCTTTGGTAATGCTCGATACTCCCAGTTTTTCTGGTGGGCTTGGTTTTTCTAAAAAATAGGAAGATAATTGAGAACAAAAACACGTTGGATGCATACTTATTATTTGTAAGATACTCTGCAAATAAATATTTTGCCTGGATAAGCTCTATACTTGACTTCCTTACATATATTGGAACTTGTCTTATCAAGACAAACACCTTTCATTGTGGCTTTGCATCATTTTATATTGCTATTTTGCATTAAATTTATATTGTTAATATAAGCCAGTGGTGGGATTCAAAATTTTTTACTACCGGTTCTGTGGCTTGGTGGGCGTGGCAGGGGAAGGATACTGCAAAATCCCCATTTCCTCCCGATCAGCTGGGATTCGGGAGGCAGAGAATAGATGGGGACAGGACCAGTCAGAGGTAGTATTACTGGTTCTCCGAACTACTCAAAATTTCCGCTACCCATTCTCCAGAACTGGTCAGAACCTGCTGAATACCACCTCTGATATAAGCATTATGAATACATTAAAACTCAAGCATGGATGTAAGTCCTGCTAAAATGTACTTCAATAAATCATAAGTGAAGCAGATAAAATATTTTTTTTTAAATATTACTCACCCGTTATTTTAACTCCATCTTTGGTTTCAATGGGAACACCAACACCAAATTCATTTTCTCCAGAGACTCTGAAGTAATACGTTCCGCCTTCTTGTAGATTGGCAACTTTGTAGGAAAGACGATGGCAAATGTTGGTTACAGTGACCCAAGCTTTCTTGCTTGCTTCTCGTTTTTCAATGTGGTAATTCTTCACAGGAGCCCCTCCATCATTCTCCGGAGCTTCCCAAGATAACACAGCAGACTCTTTTGTTACATCTTTTACAATGATATTAGATGGAGGTCCTGGTGTATCAAGAACCTTAACAATTAATGTCAAACTAGCTGTGTTTACAATGTTTTGTAATGTCAGTGTATATTTTCCAGAATCATTTCGTGTTGCCTTTTCAACAGTCAGCGAGGTGCGGTTATCTGAGGAGTCAATATTTGCTCGTGTGCGGAGATCAGTGTCTGGCTTACTCCATAGCACGTTAGGGATAGGTTTTCCTCTGAAAGGCACAGTCATTGTAAATGAATCACCTGCTTTCACAACTAACGTCTTTCTCATTTCATTATCAATATCAAAAACAGGTTCTTCTTCTCTTTCTTTTGCTACTTGAGGTTCTGAGGCATCACTTGGATCACTAGCGCCAATTCTGTTCACAGACCTTACTCTGAAAACATATTCTGCTCCTGATGTAAGACTCATCACAGTGTATTCTGTTCCTCTTAAGCTTTGAATAGCAGTTAACCAATCAGTTTCACTAGTTAGCTTGTATTCAACAGTGTATCCAATAATAGGACTTCCCCCATCAAACAATGGTTTTGTCCATGCAATTGTTATATGAGATCTTGTATGGTCCATTATCCTGGGCCGAGATGGTGGTGATGGTAGGAAAACTGGATCTTCTGCTTTTATTAGTGGTGAAGGATCACTAGGAAGACTAAGGCCGGCAGCATTTTCTGCATATACTCTATATTCATATTCACATCCTTCCCGAAGGCCTGAAGATTTTATTCTGAGATCATAAACTGGCTTTTTATTTACACGTATCCACCGTAAACTGTTTTTCTCACGCCTTTCAATCACATAACCAGAAATTTCATTTCCTCCATCACTGTCAGGTCTTGCCCAGCAAAGAGTCATGGATTCCTTTGTCACACTGGTAATCTCTAAACATTTAGGAGGGGTTGGAACAGTAAAAGGATCCAGGGCCTTGACAGCCTCACTTTCTAAGGGCTCACCAACACCATATTTATTGACACCCATCACTCTGAAAATATATTCATTTCCTCTAAGTAGTTTCATAACTTTGCAGGAAGTTGTTGGAAGTTCTGCTTCACAAAGAGTCCATGCAAGCCTACTGGTCTCACGTTTTTCCACAATATAATAGTCAATCTCCGCCCCTCCATTTTCTTGAGGTGGTCCCCATGACAGATAGCATTTCTCAGCCGTCAGGCCTTTAATTTCTAGTGGGGCTGCTGGTGGACCTGGTCTGTCAAGTACTTTGCAGTTAACTGCTAATGATCTTGTTCCGGCAACATTTTGTAATGTTAATACATACTGCCCCGAATCCCGTCGAATGCAGTCTTTAACAGTGATTGTTGTAGCATGATCTGTGGAGACTATTTCAACTCTTGCCTTTTCTTCAATATCTTTGCCATCCTTTGTCCATGAAATTATTGGCAAGGGTCGTCCTGCAACGTCAGCATTGATTTTTAAAGTCTCTCCAGCTTTAATAACAATCTCTCTGAATTTGGCATCCATCATAATTCTTGGAGCTTCTATGTCATCCTTTACAGTAACTGGCCCAGTGGAGTCAGATGGTTCACTAAATTGGTCAGCAGCATTCTTGGCAATAACACGGAATTCATAGCGTTGGTCTTCAGTAAGCCCGGTCACATCAAAGAAAGTTTCCTGTACATTGGTGAAACTGCACTTCAGCCAACGACCATCTGGGAGCTCTTTCCGCTCAACAATGTAGCCTGTAATCTTAGCACCGCCATCATATTCTGGCTTGGTCCATGATAGTGAGACACATGTCCTTGTAATATTGGTCACTTCAGGTTGGCCAGGTGGATCACATGGATCCCTTGCTGCCACTGGTTCACATGATTTGCTACATTTGCCAATTCCTACAATGTTTTCAGCGTAGACACGATATTCATACATCAGGCCTTCATCAAGGCCTGTGACCTTCATCTGAGTATCACTTAGAAGGATTTTATTAACTTTAGTCCAAAGGATGCTGCTTCGTTCTTTACGTTCAAGATGATAACCAAGTACTTTGCTACCTCCGTCATTAACTGGTTCCTGCCAACTTACAATCATGAAGGCTTTCGTTGCATGTACAACTCGAGGAGTACCAGGTGGGCCAGGTAGATTAAATGGATACTCTGCCACAACAGGGGCAGTTTCAGCGTAAGCGCTCTTGCCATAACGATTTTCTGCAGAAACGCGGAATTGATATTCTGATCCAGTGGTTAAGCGAAGTATTTTAATTGAAGTTCGTGCAACTGCTGCAGATACGATGCTCCATGTTGTTGTTGTAGTTTCTCTTTTCTCTACAATGTAATTATTAATTTGACAGCCACCATCATATTCAGGGGGTTCCCAAGATATGGATACATTATCTGCACTGACATTATCAATATGTAATGAGGTTGGAGGTCCTGGTCTATCAAGAACAATTACATGGATGAGAGCTGTTGTAGAGCCAGCACTGCTTGCAACATTTAATTCGTACTTTCCTACATCTTCTCTTGAAGCTTCTTTGATGACTAGCAATGTGGATGTTTTTGAAGTATGGACATTCACTCTCGTTGTCTCTCTTAAAGGCATGCCATCCTTTTTCCAGTTGGCAGATGGTACTGGTCTTCCTCTAATAGGTACATCAATCTTAAGATCTTCACCAGCTTTAACACTGAATGTATTGAAAAGGAGCTCAACCGAAGGCTGGATTTCAATGTCCTTTGCAACTACTGGAACTCCAAGTTGTCTTGGATCACTCTTCCCTTTTTCATTTACAGCACAGACACGGAAAGTATATTCTTCTCCCATACTTAATCCAGATATTGTTGCTTCTAATGTTTTAACTTGGGTACAGGTGCTCCATTTTTCACTTCCTTTAGTTTGCATTTCTACTACATAGCCAGTTATTTTACTGCCACCATCACTCTCTGGTTTCTCCCATTTAATAGTAGCACTGTGACGAGTAACATCAACAAGAGTTACTTTTCCAGGTGGATACGGTGGTTCAGAAACCTTAACTGGTTCAGGTGTTTCTGCTGGCAAACCAACTCCATATTCATTTGCAGCTAAGACCCGGAAGTAGTAGCTGCATCCTTCCTGTAGCTGTTCAATTCTGAAGACATTTTTGTTGCAATTATTTGTGATAGTGGCATAGGCTTTTCTGGTTGTTTCACGTTTTTCAATTATGTAGTTTGTGATTTTAGCTCCACCATCAATAAGAGGAGGCTCCCAAGCTAATGTCACTAAATCTTTCTTTACTTCTCTGACGGTCAGATTTACAGGTGCACTTGGTGTATCAAGTACTCTCACATTAACAAATGCTGATTTCTTGCCACTGTTGTTTTCCAAAGTCAGGTTATATTTTCCACTGTCAAATCTGTTTACATTGTCAATTACTAACATTGTATAAGAACTGGTTACTTCAATCTGAGCTCTGTCACTCATGGTGCCTTCTGCTTTTTCCCATTTCACTTCTGGCTCTGGCCTTCCTTTAATTGTGACAAACAAACGTAATGTGCCACTAGCACGCACTGTGACAACTTTTCTGAGATCTGCATCCAGCTCTATTTCAGGAGGTTCCATTTTTTCAGCTGCAACAACACTACCAGGGATAGTTGCTGGTTCTCCAACTCCTTCAGAATTCATAGCACAGATGCGGAAGTTATACTCGCTATTTTCTTTAAGTTTTGTTACTGTGAATTGTCTTCCTTGTAAACCTGATGGGGGTGTACAAGTTGTCCATTCGTCAGCAGTAGCTTCTTTAAATTCTACAATATATCCTTTAACAGGAGCACCACCATCATAAGTAGGTTTGCCCCATGCAAGGGACACAGATGATCTGGAGGTGTCTGTTACCTTTGGATTGTTTGGCGGGCCTGGTGGATATATTGCCTCACAAGCACGGTAGAAAATTGATGGTTCACTGGGCTCACCAACACCAGCAGCATTTTCGGCAGAAACCCTAAATTCGTAGAAATGACCATCTGTCAGTCCAGTTACTCTCAATCTTAAGTCTGTCAGTCTCTTTTTATTGCACTTGGTCCATCTAATGCCATCTTTGTCTCGCTTTTCTAGTATATAACCTTCAATTTCAGCTCCACCATTGTCAGTCGGGCGGCACCAAGTTACAATCATAGAATCTTTCGTGATTGCAGAAGCTTCAGGTGTTGAAGGAGGACCTGGAGGCTTATATGGATTGCATGCCAACACAGGTTCTGATTCTAGAGGGTCGCCAATTCCATATTTATTAACAGCCATTACACGGAAAATGTATTCATTGCCTGAAAGAAGTTTGGTTACTTTGTGATTCAGAGCTTGAACATCAGATGATACTTGTGTCCATGAAAGCCGGCTTGTCTCTCTCTTTTCTATAATGTAATGCGAAATGCTAGCACCTCCATCTTGTAAAGGTGGTCCCCATGCAAGGTAACATTTTTCTGCTGTCACACCTGTAACTTTCAAAGGGCCTTCTGGGGGTCCAGGTCTGTCAAGGACTTTTACAGTGATTGGTATTGATTTTGTGCCACCAACATTAGTCAATGTAAGTGTGTAATGGCCTCCATCTAATCTGACACAATCTTTGACCGTGAGAGTTGTTCTTTCAATTGTAGTCTTAATTTCCATTCTCGCAGTTGCTTCTTCAAATTCTTTTCCATCTTTTGACCACTTAACATCAGGAATAGGTTTACCGTGGATGTCAGCCTCAAGAGCAAATGTTTCTCCCGCACGAACAACAATGAGATCTTTGTACTTAGGATCCAATGAAGCTCTTGGTGCTTCAATTGCATCTCTAGCGATAATTGGCCCTGTGCTTTCAGAGGGCTCACTTAAGCTACCAGCTGCATTTCTTGCAATTACTCTGAATTCATATCTTTGGTCTTCTACAAGACCGCTTACTGTAAACTCAGTTTCTATTACATTTGTAAAACTGGCCTTCATCCAACGGCCTTCAGGTAGTTCTTTCTTTTCCACAATGTATCCAGTTATTCTGCTACCACCGTCATATTCGGGTTTTTTCCATTTTAGTGTCACGTAATTTCTAGTGATAACAATGGCATCTGGACGGCCTGGTGGATCACAAGCATCTCGAGCAACATACAGTTCAGAACATTTGCTAACCTTGCCTACTCCAACAATGTTTTCAGCGGAAACTCTGAATTCGTATTCAAGACCTTCTTCAAGACCTTCTGTTTTGTATTTTGTGTCGTGGATGAGGGTCTTATGGATCTTTGTCCAAAGGATGCTGTTTTTATCTTTACGTTCTAGATGATATCCAAGAACTTTGCTTCCTCCATCGTTAACTGGTTCATGCCATTGTACTATCATGTGGTCTTTGGTGGCTGTAGTGACATAGGGGGTTCCTGGTGGCCCTGGTACTTTGTATGGATATTGTACAAGAACTGGCTTAGAATCTAGCGCAGTGCTCTTTCCATATCGATTTTCAGCACTAATTCTAAACTGGTATTCAGTTCCTGTTTTAAGGTTTGTTACTTTAATAGTTGTCCTTGCGACCATTGCTGATACCATTTGCCAAACAGTGGTGGTAGTGTCACGTTTCTCGACAATGTAGTTGGATATCTGACAGCCACCTGTATATGCTGGTGGTTCCCATGAGAGGACTACGAAGTTTGAACTAACTTCATCAAAACGGACAGGTCCTTGGGGTGGGCCAGGCTTTTCTAGCACAATTATACTAAGATGCTCTGTCGCTGTGCCTGCGGTGTTGGTTGCTGTGACAGTGTATTTTCCAAAATCATCCTTGTTGCTTTCTTTAATAAACAATGTAGTTGATGTTGCTGTATCTTCAACATATAATCTGGTTGTCTGTTTCAGAGGCTGGCCATCTTTCTCCCAAGTGATAGTAGGCTTTGGTCGAGCTATAAAGGGAATTTCTACTTTAAGATCTTCTCCAGCTTGTACAGTATATGTATTGAACATCAATTTGAAACTGGGCTGAATTGTCTGATCTTTGGCAATCACAGGAACTGCCAGTGGCTTAGGATCACTTTTGCCTTTTTCATTGTATGCCATGACACGGAACTGATATTCATGTCCAGAACTTAAACCAGACACAACTGCATTGCAGACTTTGGTTTCAGTAACAACGGTCCATTTATCAGATCCTTTTGGCTGCATTTCAACAATGTAGCCCAAAATTCTGCTGCCTCCATCGTGTTCAGGCTTCTCCCACATAAATGATGCACTTCTCTGTGTCACATCAGTGAGTGTCACTTTTCCAGGGGGTAGAGGTGGCTCTGATGCTTTTGAGGCATCGGCAGTTTCAGCTGGACTACCAATTCCAAATTCATTTTCAGCCATAACTCTGAAATAATAAATGCTTCCTTCTGTAAGGTTTTCAACTCTAAAGCTTGTTTTGTTGCACTTGGCACTCACATTGGCATATGCTTTTCTGGTTGACTCACGTTTATCGATAACATAGTTCTTTATCTTTGCCCCACCATCATTAGCTGGAGGTTCCCATGTCAATACAGCATAGTCTTTCCTTATTTCTTTGACTACTAAGTTTTGTGGTGGTCCTGGTGTGTCAAGTACTTTAACTGTAACAAATGCAGACTTAGAACCACTGCTATTCTCCAGTTTAAGTATATACTTCCCAGCATCATTTCTATCACAGTAATCAATTGATAGCTGTGTGTAATTTATTCCTTTTTCAATTTGAACTTTATCTGTAAATTCTCCTTCTTCCCGAGACCATGTGATTTCAGGAGTGGGGCGTCCTTTAAATGGTATATTGATCCTGACAGAGCTACCAGCTCTGACAACAATTCCCTTCCTTAATTCTGAGTCTATATCAAGTTCAGGAGCTTCAAGTTTATCTTCTGGTTTAATTGTGCCAGGAATTGTTGCAGGCTCACCTACTCCAATTTTGTTGAGAGCACACACCCTTAGCTTGTATTCTTGATGTTCTATGAGTTTTTTGATCTCGAAGCGATGAACTCTCAGACCAGTCTGTGGAGTAACCATTGCCCATTCTTCTTCATCAGCTTTGCAGATTTCTACAATATATCCCAGGATTTCGCAGCCACCATCATAAATAGGTTTCCCCCATGCAGCTGTGATTGAATTCTTGGTTGTATCAACAACATGGGCATTAGTGGGTGGACCAGGCTTGAACATAGGATCACATGCTTTCCAGTATGGAGTAACTTGACTTGGTTCACCAATTCCAGCTATATTTTCAGCAGATACTCTAAATTCATATTCATGATCTTCATTTAGTCCTGTGACTCTTAATCGTAAATCTGTAATTCGACGTTTATTACATTTCACCCATCTAATACCAGTTCTATCTCTTTTTTCTACAATGTAGCCAATGATTTCACTGCCACCATCGCTATCTGGACGATGCCAGGAGACTGTCATAGAATCCTTTGTAACATTGGTAACTTCAAGGTATGTTGGTGGACCAGGAACAACAAATGGGCTTTTCATAAGTACGGGTGCAGATTCCAAAGGCTCGCCAACTCCGTATTTATTAACTGCCATTATGCGGAATATATACTCGTTGCCTTCCAGAAGTTTTGTTACCTTTAGCATTGTGGCTACAGCATCGGATGCAACAACTGTCCAAGCAAGACGACTAGTTTCTCTCTTTTCAATGATGTAGTGGGAAATATCACTGCCACCATCATGGATTGGTGGAACCCATGATAAGGAACACTTTTCAGAAGTAACTCCAGAAATCTGAATACTCTCTGGAGGCCCTGGCCGATCTAGTACTTTTACTGTTACAGGTACTGATTTTGTTCCTGCAACATTGGTTGCCTGCAGAATAAACTGCCCACCATCAACACGTATAGCGTCTTTTACAGTAATCAGAGCTTTGAAGTCTGTATTCCTTATTTCATATCGAGCAGTATCTTCAAGGACTTTATCTCCTTTCAGCCACATAATAGTAGGGATTGGTTTTCCATGTACGTCGGCTTCAAGTTTGAAAGTTTCACCAGCATTTACAACAATTGCATCTTTGTATTTTGGATCCATGGAAATTCTTGGAAGTTCAACTTCATCTTTTGCTGTTATAGGTCCTGTGCTGTCAGAAGGTTTGCTTACTGCTCCAGCAGCATTCCTTGCAATGACTCTAAATTCATATCGTTGGTCTTCAGTAAGACCTGACACGGTAAACTGAGTTTCAGTGATATTGGTAAAGCTTGCTTTCATCCAACGACCATCAGGTAAGTCTCGTTTTTCTACTACATAGCCTGTTATTTTGCTGCCACCATCATATTCTGGCTTGGTCCACTGCAGAGTGATGGCACTTCTTGTAACAATAATAGCTTCAGGACAACCTGGTGGATCACAGGCATCACGTGCTACATAGCATTCTGAAACTTTGCTTGCTTTGCCTACGCCAACAATATTTTCTGCAGAAACTCTAAATTCATATTCAATGTTTTCTTCGAGATTAGATGTTTTATAATGTGTATCTTGAATAATAGTTTTGTTCACTTTTGTCCACAGAATGCTGTTTCTTTCCTTTCGTTCAAGATGATAACCTAGAATTCTACTTCCACCATCATTAATTGGTTCATGCCATTGCACAATCATAGAGTCTTTTGTAGCTATTGTCACAAATGGTGTTCCAGGGGGGCCTGGTTCTTTGTAGGGATATTGAGCAACAACTGGTTCTGATTCCAGGGCAAAGCTCTGCCCATATCTATTTTCTGCAAATATTCTAAATTGATATTCTGAGCCAGTTTTCAGCTTAGTCACCTTCAGAGTAGTTCTTGCAACAGTAGCTGAAACTACTTCCCATGAAGTCGTGGTTGTATCTCTCTTATGAACAATATAATTAGTAACCTGGCAACCACCTGTATACACCGGAGGATTCCATGATATTGTGACACTTTCAGCACTAATATCTTCAAATTTAACTGGGCCTTTAGGAGGATCTGGTTTATCGAGTGTTATAATTTCAATAGATGCAGATTTTTGTCCAACCACATTAGCAACTGCAATTTCATATATTCCATTGTCCTCCTTATTTGTTTCTTTAATATTTAGAACTGTAAGATTAGGTGAATCAATTACATTTACTCTGGTTGTCTGTTTTAATGGAATGCCATCTTTGGTCCAAGAGACAGTAGGCTTAGGTCGACCAAATATTGGTATTTCGATCTTTAGATCATGTCCTACTTGTATACTGTAACTGTGGAATGCTGGTCTGACATCTGGTTCAATAACAAGATCTTTAGCGGTTATTGGTACTGCAAGCGATCGTGGATCACTCTTGCCCTTTTCATTTACAGCCATCACTCTGAAGAGATAATCTTCTCCTTGGGTTAGATTAGTAATAACTGCTTCAAGAACTTTAACACGTGTGCACTCTGACCATTTATCACTACCCTTCACTTGCATTTCTACAATGTACTGTAAGATTTTACTCCCACCATCATGTTCAGGCTTTGCCCAGCTCAATGAAACACTGTTTCTCGTAACATCATCCACTGTTATTTTTCCTGGAGGTTGAGGAACTTCAGCCACCTTAACTGGGTCACTTGTTTCAGCAGGCAGGCCAATTCCGAATTCGTTCTCTCCAGAAACTCTGAAGAAATAATAACAACCCTCTTGGAGCTGATCAATTTTCCAGGATGTTTTATGGCAGTTTGTTACAACAGCTGCATAGGATTTTCTTGTGGCTTCACGCTTTTCAATAATATAATTTTTAACTTTAGCTCCACCATCTATCAGTGGAGGCTCCCATGAAATTGTAACAGAGTCTTTGGTAATTTCCTTGATTTTCAGGTTAACAGGAGGACCTGGAGTATCCAAGACTCTTACACTGACAAAGGCAGATTTTGTTCCACTACTATTTTCTAAAGTAAGAGTGTATTTTCCAGAGTCAAATCTATTCATATTATCAAGAACAAGCGAGGTGAAGCTGCTGGTACTGTCAATAATAGCTGCTTCTCTGATATCACCATCTACTTTACTCCATTTTACTTCTGGTGTTGGGCGGCCTCTGATAGGAACAAATAATCTTAATGAACCACCAGCTCTTACATTGATCACTTTTCTCAGTTCTAAGTCAAGGTCAAGATCTGGAGCTTCCAATTTTTCTTCAACAAGGATGGTTCCAGGAACATCAGCATGCTCTCCTACTCCTGCTTTATTAACAGCGCAAATTCGGAATTTGTATTCATGTTTTTCCAACAATTTTTCTACTTCCATATTTGTTTTCTTAATTCCAGTTGGTGGTGTACAAATAGCCCAGTCACCAACACTTACATCACACGCTTCAACAATGTATCCTTGAATTTCAGAGCCACCGTCATAGATTGGTTTACCCCAAGAAAGGAAAACTGAAGATCTTGTAACATCTATTGCTTTGGGGTTATTTGGTGGACCTGGTTTATATATAGGGTCACAAGCTTTATAGTAGATAGAAGGTGGACTGGGCTCACTGAGACCAGCTGCATTTTCAGCGGAGACTCTATATTCATAGTCATGATTTTCCAGAAGTCCTGTGACTCGATATCGAAGTTCACTGATCAAACGCTTGCTACATCTTGTCCACCGAATGCCTTCTTTGTCACGTTTTTCTAGCACATAACCCAAAATTTCACTGCCTCCATCAGAAACTGGTCTATCCCATACAACAATCATAGAATCCTTAGTAACAGCTGAAACCTCTGGAGCCTTTGGTGGATGTGGTACCACAAAAGGATTTTTTGCAAGTACAGGCTCAGATTCAAGAGGTTCGCCAACCCCATATTTATTGACAGCCATGATACGGAAGATATATTCATTCCCTTCTAAGAGTTTAGTAACTTTGCAACTAAGAGTTTGCACGTTGGCATCAACTAAAGTCCAAACTAAGCGACTTGTTTCTCTTCTTTCAACAACATAATGTGAAATGTCACTGCCTCCATCCTGAAGTGGGGGCTTCCATGATAGCATACATTTTTCAGCAGTTGTCCCTGTTATAACAACAGGCCCTTCAGGTGGCCCAGGTCTGTCAAGGACTTTGACATGAACAGAAGCAGTTTTTTCACCTGCAACATTCTTCACCAACAATATATAATGTCCACTGTCAATACGAACAGCTTCTTTCACGCTTAGGCTTGTGGCAAAGTCAGTACTTTTTATATCCAAACGTGCTGTGTTTGTTAGTTCCTTGTCACCTTTCAGCCACTGAATAGAAGGCAGTGGTTTGCCATAAACATCAGCGTCAATCTTAAATGATTCAGTAGCATGCACTGTAAGTGTTTCTTTAAATTTGGGATCCATACTTATGCGAGGTGGTTCTACTTCATCTCTCACTGTGATAGCCCCTGAACTTTCAGAGGGCTCACTGAAAACCCCTGCTGCATTACGTGCAATCACACGGAACTCATACCTTTGATTCTCAACCAGGCCAGTTACTGCAAATTGAGTCTCAATTACGTTAGTAAAACTTGCTTTCATCCAGCGGCCTTCCGGTAATTCTTTCTTTTCAACAATGTAGCCTGTGATCTTGCTTCCACCATCATACTTTGGTTTCTTCCACTGAAGAGTAACAGAATTTCTTGTGACAATTATCGGTTCTGGACGGCCGGGAGGATCACAAGGATCATGAGCTGTGTAACATTCTGAACATTTGCTTGCCTTTCCAATACCAACAATATTTTCTGCATAAACTCTGAATTCATATTCAAGTCCCTCTTCAAGTCCAGTTGTTTTAAATTTAGTGTCAGGAATTGCTGTTTTGTTCAACTTAACCCATAGTATGCTGTTTCTTTCTTTGCGCTCCAAATGATAGCCAATAATTCGGCTGCCACCATCACTGACTGGCTCATTCCAATGTACCATCATAGTATCTCTGGAGACTTCAGGTACGTGTGGGGTTCCAGGTGGGCCAGGTAGTTTGTAGGGATATTGGGCAACCACAGGCTCTGATGTGAGATATGTACTCTTTCCATATCTGTTTTCAGCAGCAATTCTGAATTGATATTCGCTTCCAGTCTTTAATCTACTCACTTTTAGAGTTGTTCGTGCAACAGTTGCCGAAACAATCTGCCAAGCAGTAGTAGACGTATCACGTTTTTCTACAATGTAATTGTTGATGGAACTGCCGCCATCATATTTGGGTGGCTCCCAAGAAATGGTAATACTATCTGCAGTTATGTCATCCATCTTCACCGGTCCGGTGGGTGGGCCTGGCTTATCGAGGACAATAATACTAAGAATTTCGGTTGCTTCACCTGCAGAATTTGTAAGTTTTACCAAATATTGTCCGACATCTTCTTTACATGCTTCCTTTATTGTTAGCACTGTGTTGCTTTCTGTATTTTCTTCATTTACTCTAGTAGTTTGCCTTAGTGGCACATTATCCTTAAGCCATGTTACAGTTGGTTTGGGTCGACCAACAAAAGGAACATCAACCTTTAAGTCTTCACCTGCTAGTACACTGAATGTGTTAAACAAGAGTTTGAATGCTGGAGGTATCACAAGATCTTTTGCAATGACAGGTACACTGAGTTGCCGAGGATCACTGATTCCTTTTTCATTTTGTGCTGAAACACGGAAGGAATATTCTTCCCCTTGGATCAATCCTTTTATAGTAGCTTCAGTAACTTTAACAGTGGCACAAGTGGCCCACCTGTCACTGCCTTTGCTTTGCATTTCTACAATGTAGCCTAAAATTCTGCTTCCTCCATCATGCTCAGGTTTTTCCCAACTCAAAGACACACTGTTTCTTGTCACGTCTAATAAAGTTATTTTTCCTGGAGGTAGAGGCCTCTCAGACACTTTAACTGATTCTGATGTTTCAACCGGAAGACCTATTCCATATTCATTTTCAGCCAGAACTCTGAAGTAATAGCTGCAGCCTTCTTGTAGCATGTCCACTTTCCAGGTGGTCTTGTGGCAATTGGCTATAACAGTAGAGTATGCCTTTCTTGTTGCTTCACGCTTTTCAACAATATAATTCTTTATTTTAGAGCCACCATCTATGAGGGGAGGTTCCCAGGTGAGCGTGACAGATGACATGGTGATCTCTTTTATTTTCAGATTCTGTGGGGCACCAGGGGTATCAAGGACTCTTACAATTACAAATGCTGATTTGCTACCTGAACTGTTTTCTATAGTCAATATATATTTGCCACTGTCAAATCTATTTACATTTCCAACCGTGAGTAAAGTGTAAGAACTTGTGGATTCAATTGTGGCTTTGTCTAAAGATTCCCCAAGTTCTCGTGACCATTTTACTTCAGGTGCTGGTCTTCCCTTAATCGGAACAAAAAGTCTCAAAGTACAACAAGCTCGGAGAGTCACAATTTTACGCAGCTCTGCATCCAGTTCAATCTCAGGGGGAAGCATTCGTTCTTCAGCTTTTGGTGTCCCAGGAACATTTGCAGGCTCACCAATGCCTTCAGAATTCATGGCAAAAATTCTGATTTTATACTCCTGGTTTTCTTTTAGATTAGTGATGGTAAATGATGTGGCCTTGAGTCCTGCTGGTGGTGTTACAATTTTCCATTCATCTTCATCAGGTAATGCTGTTTCAACCATGTAGCCAGTAATTTCTGAGCCACCATCATATAATGGTTTATTCCAAGCAATTGTAATTGATGACTTGCTTGTATCTAAGACACGGGGATTACCAGGTGGACCAGGTTTGAAAAGAGTGTCACAAGCTTTGTAGAATGGACTACTAGGACTTGGCTCACTTATACCAGCAGCATTTTCAGCCTTTATTCGGTATTCATACTCATGGCCTTCTGTGAGTCCAGAAACTTTGTAACGCAAATCTGTCACAACTCGCTTATTACATTTCACCCAGCGTAATCCAGCTCTGTCGCGACGTTCTACAATGTAATTGGTTATAGGACTTCCTCCATCCGAATCAGGATGTCCCCAGCATACAATCATAGAATCTTTGGTAATAGCTGTAACTTCAGGTGTCTTGGGAGGATCGGGTATTACGTAAGGATTCACTGCTAGGACAGGCTCTGATTCTAGAGCTTCACCAACTCCGTATTTATTAACAGCCATTACTCGGAACACATATTCATTGCCTTTCAATAGCTTTGTGACCTTCAGTTTTGTTACAGGAACTTCTGTGGCTACAGATGTCCACGCCAATCTACTTGTTTCACGTTTTTCAACAACATAGTGATCAATACTAGCACCTCCATCATCTAAAGGTGGGAGCCATGACAGGACACATTTCTCTATGGTAACATCAGACACCAACAAAGGTCCCTGTGGGGGACCAGGTCTGTCTAGAACTTTGACATTGAAAATGTGTTTCGCAAAGCCGCCTGGATTGGATGCTGTAAGCATATATGCACCACCATCCCGTCTTATGGAGTCCTTATTGGTAAGAACTGTAGAAAAATCTGCTATTTTAATTTCCAATTTTGCTGTATCCTCAAGTTCCTTGTCTTGTTTTGTCCATGTTAGAGTTGGTGGAGGTCGGCCTGCAACATCTGCTTCAAGTTTGAAAATTTCACCTGCTTTTACTACTAGAGTGTCTTTGTATTTAGCGTCAACCATTATTCTTGGTGCCTCGATTTCATCTCTGCATGTTATTGCATCTGATGGCTCAGAAGGCTGGCTAACGGCGCCGGCAGCATTTCTAGCGATGACACGGAATTCATAAGCAGCATCTTCAGTAAGCCCACTCACAGTGAATTCGGTTTCTAATATATTGCTAAAGTTTGCTTTTAGCCATCGGCCATTTGGAAAATCTCTTTTTTCAACTGTGTAGCCAGTTATCTTAAAGCCTCCATTATATTCAGGTTTTGTCCACCTTAGCGCTACTGCATGTCTTGTGATGTTTAGAGGAATTGGCTTTCCAGGAGGATCAATAGGATCGAGAGCAAAGGTTGGCTCAGATGGCTTGCTTGGTTTACTTTTACCTGCCAAGTTTTCTGCAATGACTCTGAATTCATATGCAATGCCATCCATCAGCCCACTTGATTTGAAGGTGTTGCCCGATATTAAGGCTTTGCTGACAGTCTGCCAAAGAATGCTATTCCGCTCTTTTCTTTCAATGTGATATCCCAGAATTGGACTTCCACCATCTGTAAGGGGTTCGTGCCAGCTAATGCTGATTGAATCTTTTGTGACTGCAATGACTTGAGGAGTGCCTGGAGGTCCAGGAACTTTGAAAGGATAGCTAGCAATTACATTCTCTGAACTGATAGCCGGACCTGAGCCGTATCTGTTCTGAGCTTTAACACGGAATTGGTACTCGGTGCCAGTAGTCAGGTGAGCTGCTTTGTAGGTGGTACGTATAACAGTGGTGGCTAACTCAGCCCAGGAGGTACTGTCAGTTTTGCGCATTTCTACAACATAGTTGCTAATTGGAACCCCTCCATCATTTAGTGGAGGTTCCCATGAAAAGATGACAAAATCAGATGAAACTTCTTCAAATCTGATTGGTCCAGTGGGTGGTCCAGGAACATCATGCACGTGAACAGTTATAACATCGCTAACTTCACCAACAATGTTTTTAGCGGAGACTGGATATCTGCCACTGTCATTTCTCGTGCATTCATTAATGTTCAAAATGGTTGCAGTAGCTGTATTTTCATAGTTGATCCTTTGTGTTTGCTTGAGCAATTGATCTTCCTTTTTCCAGGTAATAGTTGGTCTGGGGCGACCAAGAACAGGAATCTCAACTTTGATATTGTCACCAGCTCTAGCAATTATGGTTTTCTGATAGATACCACGCAAATCAAACTCAGGAAGCATCATTTGTTCTTTAACAACAACTGGCCTGCTTTCTCTTGGATCACTTCTTCCAGCACTGTTAACTGCCATAACTTGGAAAGTATATTCTTCATGTTCAGTTAGATTCTTTACCACACATTCTAACGTTTTCACCGTAGTAATGTGTGTCCACTGAGTTGAACCCTTTTTCTGTGCTTCAATTACATAGCCAGTAATCTTGCTACCGCCATCATGTTCTGGTTTTGGCCAAGCAAGGCTGACTGAGTTCCTTGTGATATCCATAATATTAAGGCTGTCTGGAGGTGATGGCGCTTCTGTTGCTCTTATAGGTTCAGGAGTTTCAGCAGGTTCACCAATTCCAAATTCATTTTCAGCAAATACTCTGAAATAATATTCACAGCCTTCAGCCAAACCAGGAATCCTAAGGGAACATTTGGAGCATTTGGTTGTGATAGTTGAATATGACTTACGTGTTGATTCACGTTTTTCTACTATATAATTTGTTATACGTGAGCCTCCATCAATTAGAGGCATATCCCATTGGAGAGTAATGCTATCTTTAGATATGTCTCGGGGCTTCAGATTTATTGGTGGCCCTGGTGTATCCAAAACTTTTACATTTACAAAGCCAGTCTTTTTGCCAGCAGCATTTTCAAGGGTCATCAGATACTTTCCTGCATCATATCTATTACATTCTGTGACAATGAGGAGAGTGAATGAATCTGTATTTTCAATATTGGCCCGTGCCTTAAGTGGGATGTCATCTTTGGTCCATGTAATTTCAGGAGTCGGTCGTCCTCTAATTGGAACAAATACCCTAATGCTCAATCCGGCTCTGACCACAAGAGTTTTTCTCAGTTCAGCATCTAATTCAAAATCAGGAGCCACTTCACGTTCTCTGATTTCAACATCTGGAATTACTGCTGGTTCGCCCACGCCAACAGCATTGATAGCACTTATTCTGAAATTGTATTTGGCTCCTGGGTGGAGATTAGCAACCACAAATTCTGTGATTCTTAGAGCGGTTCCTGTGGTATCTTTCACCCATGTTTCTTCTCCTTCTTTTTGGTGCTCCACAATGTAGCCAATAATATCAAGTCCACCGTCATAATGAGGTTTCCCCCATGCTAGGCTAGCACTTGTTTTTGTCGTATCAGTTACTCGTGGATTTGCTGGAGGTCCTGGTGGATCTATAATAATGGGGAAAAAAGGAGCTTAGATTAGAAACACTTTATAGGCAATCGTGCTATTAATGCAGTGAGGATGGAAGAATTTTTCAAAGTACAAGAATTATACTAACATGCAGCATCTTTAATTAGCACTGGTTGAGAAATATCACTTGGTGGTCCAATTCCTGCTCTGTTTTCTGCGCTGACACGGAATTCGTATTCATTTCCTTCTAGTAATCCAGTTACTTTGCATCTAAGATCTGACACCGGTTTCTTTGAAACTCTAATCCATCTCACACCTTTCTTTTCCCTTCTTTCCAGATGGTAACCTGTTATCTCGCTGCCACCATCATCTATTGGCCTCTTCCAGTTCACTGTCACAGTATTTTTGGTTATATTTGATATTTCTGGTTTGCCAGGAGGACCAGGAGGGCCTAGGAAAAGAAAAAAAAATATGTTAAAAAATACTAAATACTGTATAAAAATACTGTATTTTTATACAGACTGCAGTAAATTTATTCTATAACTTATTGGCCAGTTTTGCTTACCAAATCTGTCCACCATTTTAACTGGCTCTGACTGAGATGGTTCTCCTCTTCCATACTGGTTCACAGCTGAGACACGGAATAGGTATTCATTTCCTTGAATAAGTTTAGAAACAACGTGTCTACAAGACTGGATGTCTTCAGCAACCTGAGTCCATAGCAATCGGCTAGTTTCTCTCTTTTCAAGCACATAAGACTTGATTGGGGATCCACCATCTTCTGTAGGAGGAGTCCATGTGAGAGTAGCTTTTTCAGCAGAGACATTACTGACTTCAATTGGTCCAGGGGGACCTGGTACATCTAAGACTTTTACATGCACATGTTCTTCTTTAGTACCAAAAGGATTAGTTGCAGTGATCGTATATTCACCCGAATCTTTTCTGGCAGCATACTTGATAGTAAGGGCAGAAGAAGTTGGTGTTGATTCAATATGAACAGTCTCTGAAGGCTTAAAGTCTTTTCCTGCTTTTGACCAGACTGAAGTTGGAAGTGGTTTGCCTAGAATACTTATAGCAGACATTGCAATGGTGTCTCCTGCTTTCACAGTTAGGCCATCCTTGATAGTTGGATCAATAACAATAGTTGGTGCCGCTGTAACGAAAAAGTTCAGGAAATGAAGAGGACAAGAACATCTTTAAAATTAATTGAATAAGATGCCATATACACATATATGGAAAACATACCATACTCATCCTTGCATGTAATGGCTCCTGTAGGTTCAGATGGTGGGCTAATGGCTCCAGCAGTATTCTTTGCTCTAATTCTGAAGTCATATTTTGAGCCTTCATAAAGATCAGTTACTGTAAATGCACATTCAGGAACATTGACATGATTTGCTTTCATCCAGGTTTTGGAAGGTAGGTCACGTTTCTCCACTATGTAGCCAATTAATTTGTGTCCACCATCATATTTCGGTTCTGTCCAGACCAAAGTTACTGAGTTTCGAGTTACGCTGATAGCTTCAGGTTTCCCAGGAGGATCTGAAAATAATAGCAACAAAATACAGGAGTAGCAACATGGATATTACCATTTCTAATTAGAGAAAGAGATAGATAGATAGATAGATAGATAGATAGATAGATAGATAGATAGATAGATAGATAAAGATAGATGATAGACAGATAGATAGGCAGATAGATGATAGACAGAGAGAGAGAGGGAGGGAGGGAGGGAAGGAGGGAGGGATGGAGAGAGATGAAAGAATAACTTACCAATTGGATCAAGAGCCACAATTGGTTCAGATGGTAGACTTGGTTTCCCAACCCCAGCTAGATTTATTGCCATTACTCTGAATTCATATTCTAAGCCTTCAGTTAGTCCTGTCACTCTGAAGTCTTTCATTCTTAGAGGAGCCTTGTTTGCTCGTTTCCACAAAATACTGTTCCTTTCTTTGAATTCGAGGTGATAGCCTACCAAGAAACAAACATTGCTTATTATTGTAATAGTATAAGTACCAATGAACTGATAGAAATCAGTATTTTTCTTATAGCATCCTTTACATTTCTAATCTTTAGGCAGTTTAGCCATCTGCATCTAAAATTCTGATAAACTTTCTTAATTTTCCTCTAAAATATCTGTCTCATTACCATAAATTACCTGGCAAGCTCTTACTTGCAAGTTATATGCATTTATTTACATTTAAATCATTTAAATAAATACATTTAAAATGATGCAGAATCTGATTAAATCATTTTACATTCTAAATAGGAGTGTTGTTATACGTTGCCAGCATTTTGATTTTTTCAGTTACCTAGTGTGCTCAAAACTATGAAGAGGGAAAAGGTGAGTTAATTAAAATGTGTCTCAGGGACTAAACTTTGAGGAAAGTTTAAGTAAAATGTATCTCAAAAGGTATACCTGTTATTGGTGAGCCACCAGTCTTTTTAGGGTCTGTCCATGTCAGAGATGCAGAATCATGCCTAACCTCAACAATTTTGGGTGGTGGTGGAGCATCAGGAACATCTAGAAAATGTGAAAAATTGGACTCAATCATACAAAGACGCAGTGGAAGCACCACCCTGCCTATAAATGACTATAGAGCAACTTTATTACTTACCAAATGGATGCCTTGCAACTACAGATCCAGATATTAGACCTTCACCTACACCGTATTTATTTTCAGCACTGATTCTGAAGGAATATTCAGAGCCTTCATGAAGTCTTGTAACTCTAAAGGTAGTTTTCTGTACAGCCGAGGCACAGGTCACCCATTTATTGTTCACATTGTCTCGCTTCTCGAGGATGTAGTTCGTGATTTCTGACCCGCCATCATCTTTGGGAGGACCCCATTTTAACGTCATAGCATCAGCTGTAACTTCTTCAAATTTCACAGGGCCGGTTGGAATTCCAGGTTTGCCAACCACTTTTACAGAAATCGTGCCTTCTTTACTACCAGCAACATTCTTCAGTGTAATTGTATATTTTCCAGCATCATCTTTATGGCAGTCACGAACAAGGAGTGAAGTGTTAACTGCTGTAGCTTCAAAGGCCACTCTTCCCGACTGTGTTAGAGGAAGGTCTTCTCCTTTCTTCCATGTCACGGTTGGTACTGGCTTCCCTTTAATTGGAATTTTCAGACGGAAAGAGCTTCCTTCTCTAGCCAAATAGCACAAGCCTGGGAGGTCTCTTAAATCAAGATCAGGTGCCACTATAAACCAAAGAAGGCAAATAATTACAAGTTCAGTTCAGACAATAATAACTTCCCTTCCCTTTTGCTCTTTATTTATTTTTTCTTTTAACATCCCTTCAATCAGTGGTGAAATTCAAATTTTTTTACTACCAGTTCTATTGGCGTGGCTTGGTGGGCGTGACTTGGTGGGCGTGGCAGGGGAAGGATACTGCAAAATCTCCATTCCCACCCCACTCTGGGACCAGCCAGATGTAGTATTTGCCAGTGCTCTGAACTACTCAAAGTTTCAGCTACCGGTTCTCTAGAACCTGTCAGAACTGCTGGATTTCACCCCTGCCTTCAATCCCTTGCATTGGGTGGAGTCAGGGTGACTGAATGGAGCTAAGCGTTGGTCGGAAGCCCTTCCTGACACTTATTTGCAGCTTGTAGCAGATATTTTCTCTTTTGCCTAGAGAGAGAAATATCTACAGCTACCTAGGATTGAACTCATAACCTCCTGATTGTGAGGCGAGAGCTCCACATCTAGGCCACCATACCGCTTCCTTTTGCTCTTCAATAAATAAGTGAAAAGGAGGAATTCTCTATAGCTTTGTTATTTTTGCTGTAAAACATATTGGCAGGAAAGGTTCTTTCTCCACTAAACACAAGGCTCACAAGCACCATATGTACAATAAACAAATGGCTGTAGGTATCTACTCACCAATATCATCCCTTGCCAGCACGGTAATTTCATTCGGTGTCCCGTACCCAGCTTCATTCTGTGCTCTCACTCTGAAAAGGTATTCTTTTCCTTCTTTCAAGTCTTTTGTTGAATAGTGAAGATTCATAGATCTCATAACTTCTTGCCACTGGTTCTCACCAGTCATGAGCTCAACAATATATGCATTAATACGACTTCCGCCATCACTTATAGGCTTTTTCCAAGTTAAATTGCAGGATGACTTTGTGACCTGTGGAGCTTTTAAGTCCACAACAGGCCCAGGTGTTTCTGATTGAAACAAGAAATATTTATATATACTTACATTAAAAAAGGCTCTAAATAAAATCAGAAACTTTAAGAGACAGGAGACTTTTAATAATTGAGGAAGAGTAGAATGATCTTACCTGAAGCTTTGACAGCATCGCGAGTTTCACAGGGATCACCTATGCCGTATTCATTTTCAGCAAAAACTCTGAAGAAATAGGATTTGCCTTCTTCTAAGTTAGAAATCCTAAAACTAGTTTTTGGACATTCTGTAGCCACCGTAGACCATGATTTTCTTTCTGCATCACGTTTTTCAACCACATAGTTCTTCACGGGGCTACCGCCATCTATTAGAGGAGGCTCCCACGAGATGAAAGCGGAATCTTTAGATGCTTCTTTTACAATCAGATTAATAGGAGGACCAGGAGTATCTGCATTAAAACAAGTGAACAACAATTATTGACTAAAATATACAATGCTTTTGCATATAAAGTCAGAAGAATTTGCGACTTTGAAACTATTGGGTTTTGAAAAGATGCATGCGTTTAAACAAATAAACAGGTGGAGATTG
This sequence comes from Pituophis catenifer annectens, assembly GCF_029215685.1. Lineage (NCBI taxonomy): Eukaryota > Metazoa > Chordata > Lepidosauria > Squamata > Colubridae > Pituophis > Pituophis catenifer. The sequence continues at coordinate 193,090,087 of NW_027256881.1, read as the reverse complement.
GCACTCACCAAGCACTTTGACTACAATAGTATATGACTTTTTGCCACAGCTGTTCTCCAAATGCAAGACATATTTCCCAGCATCGTATTTATTGACATTTTCACAACGCAGGAAAGTATCAAAATCAGTTGATTTGATGTCCATTCCTGGCCGGTCTCTTATGTTGGCACCCACTTTAGTCCAAAAAATCTTTGGAGGCGGTCGTCCTCTTACTGGCACATAAATCCTCATTGTGACTCCAGCACGTAATACTAGAACTTTCCTCAATTCAGCATCAAGTTCTCCTTCAGGTGGAACTGAATTTCAAATAGAAGATAAAAAAAAAAAAATCAACCGTTTGAACGAAGAGTGCAAAATATAAAATGAACGACGTAAGGCGAATTAAAAATAGGAAAATGATGGTTAGAAAGTACAAAGAGAAAATTATTCTAAAAGGTCTTTCAGACATCCTTTCAAAGTTTCAGACAGCCTGCTATTTAACCAAAGCAGAGAGAAGCTTCTCACATTATGGTGAGTCATTAAACTGCAGTATTGCAGGCTGACTCTGCCCATAGCCAGGAGTTCAGTCCTGACTAGCTCATGCTTGACTCAGCCTTCCATCCTTCTGAGGTCAGTAAAATGAGGACCCAGATTGTTTGGGGGCAATATGCTAACATTTGTAAACTGCAAAGACAGTGCTGTAAAGCACTATGAAGTAGTATATAAATCTAGGTGCTATTGCTATTTTATATTCTATTTCTTACTTCCTTCTGTATAGAATCTTGAATTAAGCATACCTCTTGTCACTCCAGGCTTCCAATCAAATTAGAATGTACACATGCTGTAGTGCTGCTGTCTAGATATTTCCCAAGAGGAATACTTTTATACTAAAAAAGTATTTTGTTATTTTTCAATCTCACCTTCATTATTTTTATAAATAACTCAGGTGAACATAGCTAATACTTCTTCCTCTTCCTATTTTCCCCACAGCAGCAATCCTTGAGGTGAGTTGAGCTGAGATAGACTGACCCAAGGTCATTCAGCTGGCTTTCATGCCTAAAGTGGGACTAGAACTCACAGTCTCCTGGTTTCTAGTTTAATGTTTTAACCACTTGTCCAAACTGGTTCTTGGAAATATATCTTCCGAGTATCATTCAGAAAGAGGAAAAAATTTTTTTTTCTTAAAGTAGAAGGGTGAACAATGTTTTCATTAAGGAAAAATACTGATATTATTATGGTTGGCATAAAAAGTAGATAGTTTTATATTAAACAAGATTTTTAGGAACAGAGAGGTGTGTGGATTGTTTCATCATTGTTGGGAACTGAAGGACAAGGGTTTCTATAACAGGTTCACATGAATTCACAGGTTGAACCTCTCGCCCTGGATTAAAATTACCAATTCAGTTGCTTTGCAAAGTACTCACTTAGAATATCCTTGGCAAAGTGCTTGTCAGGTACATCACTTGGGTCACTGTAGCCAATCTTATTGACTGCATAAATGCGGAACTGATATTCTGTGTTCTCTGAAAGTCCAGTTACTACATAATGTGTATTGGGCAAATTCTTTGGCAAATTGCATCGGACCCAGTTGTCTGTGTCAACTCGTTTCACTTCAACGAGGTAGCCAATAATGGGGCTTCCACCATCATATGCTGGTTTGCCCCAAGACAGGCTGATAGAGCTACGTGTAGAATCAACAACTTTTGGGAATGCTGGGGGCCCAGGAGGATCTGGGAATAAAAACAAAAGCACAAGTTATATATGGCAGAAACATTTGGATATAGCCATAAAAAAATAATGTGTGGGTGCGTGTGTGCACATGTGCATCTGTCAACTTACACTGAGGATCACGAGCATATGCTGCCTTAGATGCTCCACTCGGTTTGCCTGGCCCAGCTTTATTGAAGGCAATTACTCTATATTCGTATTCTGTTCCTTCTTGGAGTCCAGTGGCCTTTATTGTTCTTTCAATGACTGGCTTTCTATTAACTTTTGTCCAGTTAAGAGCTTTTGTTTCACGTTTCTCAACAATATATCCAGTTATAGGGGAGCCACCATCATCAGCAGGCGGTTTCCAGCTCACAGTCATGAAGTCCTTTGTTATATTACTAATTATTGGTGGATCACAAGGCCCGGGTACATCTAAAAATAAATATTTGAAGTGCACTTAAGCAGTTGTTCAGCTATAACTCAGTAACAATCGGACTGAAGGAGTTACTAAGATGTGCTTACCATATGGGTTTTTAGCCACCGCATTTTCAGTTAAGATCGGATCGCCTACTCCGTATTTGTTCTCAGCCGAAATGCGAAATTGGTACTCGTGTCCTTCAATCAGCTTCTCAACACTGCAGCTCGTGATTGGGACATTTGCAGTGACTTGAGCCCAGTTGGGTCTACTCGTTTCACGTTTGTCAACAATGTAATTTGTAATGTCTGACCCCCCATCTTCAAGAGGAGGTTCCCAAGAGAGCATGGCTCGATCTACATACATATTTGTAATCTTCACTGAAGCTGGAGGACCAGGTTTGTCTGGAAAACACAATTGTTTGACAGTGAAATTCTAGATCCATCACTTATTAACAGAATAGATAGCCCAGTTCTCATTCATCTTTAACTTACCTAACACTTTAAGCTTTATAGTTGCTGACTTGGAACCACTTGCGTTCTCAGCAGTAATAGTATAATCTCCTGTCTGCTTTCTAATGACACTGAAAAGCTCCACAGTAGACAGGTTTCTCTTGGTGGTGATCTTAATTCCTTCCACTGGTTTTAGAAGCTCCCCTTCTTTCTTCCAAGTAATAGTTGGCGTAGGTTTGCCATAGACATTTGCTTCCAGGCAAACATTGGTTCCAGCCTTTGCTATGAGTAAGGCTTTCATACCTACCCCAAGCTCTATCTTTGGTGGTACTGAAAAGTTAAAAAAAGAAAGAAAGAAAGAACGTTGAAGACTACTTTGTGAGAAGTATGAAGCTCAGCTTTAATATTACGTAATAAACTTAATGGTAATAAACCTTACCATTTTCTGCATGAACAGTGATTGGATCTGAAGGTTCAGAAGGGGCACTAATGTTTACTGCTGTTTTTGCTATTGCTCTGAATTGGTACTGAGCATTTTCCTCTAAATCAGTTGCGGTGTACTCTTCTTCAGGGATCTGATGGGGGATAGAATTGCACCGGACCCATTTAGCACCTGGCAGCTTACAGGCTTCAACATAGTATCCAATTATCTTGCTACCGCCATCATGTTTTGGTCTTGCCCAGATAAGAGAGACAGTATTCTTTGTCACGTCGATAACTTCAGGTTTACCAGGTGGATCTAAAATAACAAATGAGATCAAGTTTAGCTTCCATGTAACTTGCATATTTTAGCCTCCATGTAGTTTAGACTCCATTTTAACATGGCATTATTTTAACAAGTCTTATAAAACCTAGAGAACCAAGACAAAACAAGCTGTGGGCATGATCTAGAAAAAATAAAATCTATGAGGAGAACAAATGCTTGACAAATGCGTCTACGCTTGTCTCTCCTTTTGAAACCCTTGAGGTATTGAATATATTTGATATTCTAAATTTTTGGAGAAGACTCAGCATTAATACTAACAACTTATATTCGTACACTATAGCGAAATACGTACAAAATGTTTAACTTACCAATTGGTGTTCTTGCAGTCACGTAATCTGTTGGTTTGCTAGGCTTGCTTGCACCTGCTTTGTTCAGAGCGTAGATTCTAAATGTGTATTCTAGCCCTTCAATTAGGTTTGCACATGGATACTCTGTGGACCGCACAAGGGTGTCATTGGCCTTGACCCACAGCAAACTGTTCCTTTCTTTACGTTCAATGAGATAGCCAGTTATTGGACTGCCTCCATCACTGTCTGGCCTATCCCATGCTACAAAAATGCAATCCTTATTTACTTTGGTAACACGTGCATTTTTGGGTTCACTGGGAACATCTGCAGTAAAACAGAAGGTAGGTTTTTAAAAATAATGCTAACAGTATTCAACATATATCCCGATGGGGACAACAGTATAAATGGACAGTCAGACATACCAAATGGAAACCTTGCGACCATCTTATCAGATTGAAGTGGCTCAGAGATGCCAAATCGATTTTCAGCCCGAACACGGAACATATATTCCTGACCAGGAGTCAATTTTCCAAGTCTGCAGTTTGTTTTCGTGACAGAAGCTACTGCAGTTATCCAATCACCGCGACTGACATCACACTTCTCAACCACATAGTTAGTGATGTTACTACCACCATCTTCAAGAGGAATGTGCCATGACAAACTACAGGCGTCGGCATCTAAATCAGAAATTTCAAATGGTGGCTGAGGTGGTCCAGGGATATCTATAGAAAGATCCAAAAATATAGATGTAAATTAGTATAGATTTTGAGAAACACATAAAAGGTAAATGTGTAAGAACTTCTCAAGCTCGGGAGAAGAAAATCAAGCATACCCATGACGACGACTTTGATTTTCTGAGTAGCTACTCCAGAGCTGTTTTCTGCTGTGAGACTGTAATAATCGCTATCTTTCCTAGTTACATCTTTAATAATAAGAACCGAAGTGCCCTCTGCTTTATGCACTGCCAGGCGACTAGAAGTAAGCACATCTTGGTCGGCTTTCATCCATTTACAGATTGGTTGAGGTTTCCCGTAAACATGTGCCTCAATTCTGAGTTTCTGTCCAGCTTTTAAACTGATATGATCTGGCATCAGGATTTTAGGTGGCACTGCAATTAAAATTCAACAAAGGAAAACTGTCATTCGAGGCAAATAAAACAAATGAACAACTCAGTTACTTTATATTTCACATACGTAATTCTGAAAAAATCTTCAACCGATGTCAGCAAAAAGTTCTTTTTTAAACTAAATCTCAGGCTCCTGATAATTTTCATGATCTGGATTATTTATTTATTTGTTTGTTTGTTTGTTTGTTTGTTTGGACTTATATGCTGCCCTATCTCCACAGGACTCAGGGCGGCTCATAATAATAAACAAAACAAACAAACCGTTAAAAACAAAGTCCATGATAAAATTGACAAAAAATCCAATAAAACCCCATTAAGTTTTATTAAAAACCCCATCAGTCTAGGGCGGCTAGATGAAATAGCCATGTTTTCAGCCCATGGCGTAAGGAGCGAAGGTCAGGGGCCACCCAGAGCTCCAGAGGGAGTTGATTCCAAAGGGTGGGTGCGCCTACAGAGAAAGCTCTCTCCCTGGGGGTCGCCAGCCAACACTGTCTGGCCGACGGCACTCTAAGTAGGCCCTCCCTGTGAGAGCGCACTGGGCGATGGGAAGCTGTTGCTGGCTGCAGATGGTCCGCCAAGTATCCCGGGCCTAAGCCATGTAGGGCTTTATAGGTGATCACCAGCACCTTGAATCTCACCCGGAGGGCAACCGGCAACCAATGCAAGTCGCACAGAAGAGGTGTAACATGGGAGTGTTGGGACACTCCCATCACTACCCGCGCAGCCGCATTCTGCACCAGCTGAAGCCTCCGAGTGATCTTCAAGGGCAGCCCCATGTAGAGAGCATTGCAGTAGTCAATACGGGAGGTGACGAGTGCATGAGTGACCGTGCGTAGAGCATCTCAGTCCAAATAAGGGCACAATGGTCGATGGTATTGAAGGCCGCTGAGAGATCTAATAGGACCAAGACAGAGGAATATTCCTTGTCCCGGCCCTCCAGAGATCATCCACCAGCACGACCAATTCCGTCTCCGTCCAGTATCTGGGCCTGAAACCCGACTGGTACGGATCAAGGTATTCTGTTTCCTCCAGGGCCAACAGGAACTGCCGTGCCACCACGCTCTCAACAACCTTTGCAATAAAGCGAAGGTTGGAGACAGGACGAAAGTTGTTCAAAATGGCTGAATCCAAGGCAGGTTTCTTGAGGAGGGGCCTCACCACTGCCTTCTTCAAGGCGGCGGGGAAGCTACCCTCACCCAAGGATGCAGTAATCACTGCCCGGATCCAGTCACGTGTAACCTCCCGGGCTGCATAAACAAGCCAGGAGGGACACGGGTCCAGCAAACATGTGGTAGCACTCAGCTTCCCCATGATCCTGTCCACTTCCTCAGGGGTCACAGGATCGAACTCCTCCCAAATGACAAGACCCGTTATCTCCCCCCCATCCAACCCTGCCCAGTCAGAGTCCAGACCGTCCCGAATCTGAGCGATCTTGTCCAGCAGATGCTGACTATACTCCTCGGCCTGACCCCGCAAAGGGTCATCCCCCGCTCCCCGATTCAGAAGGGAGCGTGACACCCTAAACAGGGCGGCCGGGCGATTATCTGCGGATGCAATGAGGGCAGAGAAGTAAAAATGCTTTGCTGCCTCCATCTCCACTAGGTAAGACTATGTGAGGGATCTTAACTGTGCACGGTCAGATTCGGAATGGGTGGACCTCCAACAACTCTCTAGGCCTCTCCTCTGCCGCTTCATCTCCCGGAGCTCCTCAGTAAACCAAGGGGCCAGCCGGGATCTGCGCCAGGTCAGAGGCCGCAAAGGCACAACACGGTTGAGGGCCCCGGAGGCCGCCTGTTCCCAGGCATCCACCAGAGCCTTGACTGGGGCGTGGGAAAGAGAGATAGGTATCGGCCCAAGCTCCATCTGGAACCGCTCAGGTCCATCAGGCACCTGGGGCAAAACCAGGTGGTCGGTCCCGCAGCCCAGCGGCAGGGGGTGGCATTGTGGAAGCCCAGCCGGAGGAGATAGTGATCAGTCCATGACAGGGGGTAAATGATTGGCATTCCCCCACCGAGCTCCACACGCCACTGTTCCGAGATAAAAACAAGATTGGGTGTGTCCCCTGCCCCCATGGGTCGGGCCCTGAATTATCTGAGTCAAGTCCATGGCTGACATGGAAGCCATGAACTCCCAGGCTGCTCCCGACGCCCCACCCAGAGAAGGTAGATTGAATAGGAGTGACTTATGTTGAGTGCATGGGGGATGAACAGGCTTCAGCTCAACCATAGCAAGATGAAGTGACTTCAGGTTTTAGAGCTTCCTTCATTGGATGATTTTCCATCTTTAATTCTGCATGGGGTTATACTACTCTAGACAGAACCAGTGTGCAATTTGGGTATTCTTCTGGATTCATGGTTCCTATTCAAAGATCAGGAAAGAGGCGGTGGTGAGGCCCCTCCTCAAGAAGCCTTCCCTGGACCCGGCTGAATTAGCTAACTACCGTCCGGTCTCCAACCTTCGTTTTGTGGCGAAGGTTGTTGAGAGTGTGGTGGCACGACAACTGCCCGGGCACCTGGATGAAGCTATCTATCTAGACCCGTACCAGTCGGGCTTCAGGCAGGGGCACAGCACAGAAACGGCATTGGTCGCGTTGGTGGATGATCTCTGGAGGGCTCGGGACAGGGGTTGCTCCTCTGTCCTAGTCCTATTAGATCTCTCAGCGGCTTTTGATACCATCGACCATGGTATCATGCTGCAGCAGTTGAGAGGGTTAGGAATAGGGGGCACCGTTCTGCGGTGCTTCTCCTCCTTCCTCTCCGACCGCTCGCAGTTTGTGTTGGCAGGGGGGCAGAGGTCGACCTCGAGGCGTCTCGCATGGGGAGTGCCACAAGGATCGGTCCTCTCACCTCTTCTGTTCAACATTTATGTGAAGCCGCTGGGTGAGATCATCCATGGTTTTGGGGTGAAGTGTCATCTGTACGCTGATGATACTCAGCTATACATCTCCACCCCAGACCACCCCAACGATGCCCTTGATGTGATGTCTCGCTGCCTGGAGGCCGTGCGGGTCTGGATGGGGAGGAACAGGCTCAGACTCAACCCGTCCAAGACCGAGTGGCTGTGGCTGCCGGCATCCCGATATAGTCAGCAGGTGCCATTGCTGACTATTGGGGGTGAATCTTTGCCCCCCACAGAGAGGGCTCGCAATCTGGGTGTCCTCCTGGATGCACGGCTGTCTTTAGAAGAGCATATGACAGCCGTGGCCAGGGGGGCCTTTTATCAGGTTCGCCTGATCCGCCAGTTGCAGCCCTTTCTGGACCGGGACGCCTTGCGCACGGTCACTCATGCCCTTGTCACCTCCCGGCTGGACTATTGTAATGCTCTCTACATGGGGCTCCCCTTGAAGAGCACTCGGAGGCTCCAACTGGTCCAGAATGCGGCCGCGCGGGTGGTTATGGGCGCAACTCGTTGTGCCCGCGTGACACCCCTTCTGCGCGAGCTGCACTGGCTCCCAGTGGTCTTCCGGGTGCGATTCAAGGTGTTGGTTACCACCTTCAAAGCGCTCCATGGCATAGGACCCGGGTACCTTCAAGACCGTCTTCTGCCACCAATAGCCTCCCACCGACCAGTCCGTTCCCACAGAGAGGGTCTCCTCAGGGTGCCATCAGCCAAGTTATGTCGGCTGGCGACACCCAGGGGGAGGGCCTTCTCTGTGGGAGCCCCAGCCCTGTGGAATGAACTGCCCCCGGAAATACGTAAGATCTCCGACCTCCGGGTGTTTCGCTGTGCACTGAAGACCCTGTTGTTCCGCCAGGCAGGGCTATCAATATAATAATTTTAAATTGGGGTATTTTAAATTTTTGGGGTTTTAAATCAGCCAAATCTATTTAATTATTTTAATTTTTAATTATTGTTGTGTCCTGTGTTTTTAAATTGGCTGTACACCGCCCTGAGTATTATTATTATTATTATTATTATTATTATTATTATTATTATTATTATTATTATTATCAGGTGGCAATCAAGGCAGGGAGGCACCAATTGTATCCTTCCATGGATTAAGAGGCACTGCACACAGTCACTCATGTTTTGGTCACATGTGAACAGAATATAGCGATAAGTCCCAGAGTGGGGTGGGAATGGGGATTTTGCAATATCGTTCCCCCAGGAGTGGGGAGGGAATGGAGATTTTGAAGTATCCTTCCCCTGCCATGCCCACCAAGCCACACCCACCAAGCCACACCACGCCAACCAAGCCACGCCCACAGAATTGGTAGTAAAAAATTTGGATTTCACCAGTGGGTCAGGGTGATTAAAGGAATACTGTACTTTCATTATCTTTACTTCTTTTATTAAGTCAGGCAAGAAGGGTATACTCCAGGTCTCATTGATCAGAGGCTATCATGTAGTGTAGTGGTCCCCAACCTTTCTGGATGCGGACCAGGGATTGGGGACCCCTGATCTAGTGGGACTCAGGAAAATGTGCCTTTTCTGTACCTGCATTTGTACTCTGAATTATCATATCACCAGAGGTTAGGTTGGCCCCAATAATGCTTACCTTTTGGAAAGCCTTAAAAATTTGGCTATTTTCCCAGCCTTGTTTCTCAGGAGAGCAATTGAGCCCACAATACTTGTGCAGGGTTTCTTTGCCAGCCATATGTTTTTAATTGATTGTGGTAAATATTTTTATTCTGTATTTTAAAATCTTATTAGCAACCATAGTTGCATTAGTAAGATTGGTGCCATATAAATTGATTTCAATAAAAGACATCAATAAACATATTTGATCATAATTACTTACTGAGTTGTTCTTTGACTTCAAACATGCCTTCTGTTTCTCTTGGTAAACTTACTCCAACAGCATTTCTGGCAGCCACTCTAAATTTATATTTCTTCCCTTCTTTTAGGCCAGCAACAACAATGTGAAGATCTTTTACAACAGAGTACTGGGTCCAGTGATCACTAGCTTGTCCTTCTTGTTGATATGAAATAATGTAGCCATCAATTTTGGCACCACCGTCACGCAGTGGTGGCAGCCATCCTAATGTAGCACTGTTCTTGGTAATTTCAGTCACTTCAAGTTTCCTTGGAGGATCAGGCTCGCCTTAAAAATAAAACAGGCAAGAATAAAAAATAAAATATAAACATTCTAAGCAGCAGTTGTTTGAATCAAATCATTTCTAAAATCATTGCAACTTTTTATGGCTAATTACCATATTCTTTAAACTCATTAACAGTTTAATCCAGTTCGATTTTCTGCCGAATAAATAAGTTGCGAGAAAGTGATTTTAAAACTCTGTATATTTGGACTCTTTTGTTCATTCTTCTAAATTGAGTCCTGGGCTTCTACTCTAAATCCTTTCCTTTGTAGGGCTACTGAATAGTATATATACATTATGTAAGTATTTTTTAAAAAAAATTAATGTGTGAAATTCATCATGATGATTCTAATAATCATAGTAATATACAGTAGATGTCTAAATATTCTTAATGTATGCTTTCACTTAATGCACTATTTATATATTGTGCTCAAATACTGATTATTTTAGCAGGTATGTCAGCATTGCAATTTGTTGGGGAGAAAGCGACATTAATGAATACTTACTTAGTGGATCTGTTGCCATGATTGGCTTTGGTGTATCTGTTGGAACGCCTGGGCCATATTCATTGACTGCAGTTACTCTGAAGAAGTATTCAGTACCAGGCACAAGGTTAGTAACTTTGAAACTAGTCTTCTTTATATCTGAAATAAGAGTTCCCCAGCTTTTTCTATCAGCCTCACGCTTTTCCAGAATGTAGTGTGTAACAGGACTTCCGCCGTCATTCTCAGGTGGTGTCCATGAAAGCTGGCATGTCATTTTAGTGACATCAGAGACCTTGAAGTCTGCAACAGGTCCAGGAGTATCTATGAAGAAAACAAAGGGTACAGGTACAGCATTAACCAATCTTCAGCAGTTTGTTAAACCAAACAAGGCAGCAGATTACTATCCCTGATTATCCCTGGTACTTACCAAGAACGCGGACATTGACAAACACTGCTTTTTCTCCTGCAGGGTTAACAACAGTCAAAGAGTATTTGCCTGAGTCATCTCGAGTTGAATTAGGAATGACACAGAAAGCCATTGTGTCAACCAAGTCAACCTGGCCCTTTCTGATCACATTATCAATTCCAACTCTCCTCCAGGTGACTTTAGGTGCTGGTCGTCCTCTAACAATAGCAAAGAGTCTGATGGGGCACCCAGCTCTGACTATGAGTAATTTCCTCAGGCTAGCATCCAAATCTATCTCCGGGGACTCTGAAAAGTAAAAGATAAAAAGTGTTGTTTGTGAAAGCACCCAGCAAAGTAGAAAATCAGGTACACATAATTTAATGGTTGATTGGGAAAATTACCAAGTATTTCTTTTGGAGAAACAGCTTCCTTCAAATCAGCTGGAGGACCAATGCCAACCTGATTTTGGGCAGAAACACGGAACTCATATAGTTCTTTCTCATCCAGACTTGTCACAGTAAATTCTGTATGAATGACTTGCGCTGCAACATTGCATCTTTTCCATCCTTCATTGGGACCAGCTTTTTCAGTTTTTGGCCTCATTTCTACCACATATCCAATAATTGGAGCACCACCATCATAGAGTGGCTTTCCCCAGCCAAGTGTAATAGACGTCTTTGTGCTATCAACAACCTTAAGATTGATGGGAGGACCAGGTGGTTCTGTAAAATATATCAAAGTACAAAATTAGCAATTCAGTGAGTCAAACAGAGTGTTCAAATATTAATTCAATGTACATAAAAGATCATTACCTAATGGGTCTTTTGCTACTGCTGGCCTTGATGGGAAACTTGGTTCACCAATTCCAATTTCATTTTCTGCCTTCACACGGAATTGGTATTCATATCCAGGAATAAGATCTGTAACTTTCTTGCGTCTTTCTGGAATTGCAGTTTTGGTAACAGGAACCCATTTTAGTGACCTCTTCTCCTTCTTCTCTAGTATATACCCTGTGATTGACTTTCCACCATCATATTCTGGTGGATTCCAAACTACAGTCATCTCATCTTTGCTGACTTTTGTGATCTCTGGAGGATCGGGACGGCCAGGTCTATCATATTTTGTTTTGGCTATAATTGGCTTAGTCTCTGTTGGTGGACCAGTGCCCATTTTGTTTTCTGCACGAACCCTAAAGATATATTCATTCCCTTCTATGAGATGTGATACTTGTACAGAGTCCATTATCACTGAAGAGGAATATGTGGTCCAAATCATACGCTTGCTTTCACATTTCTCTATGATGTAGTTCTGTATTTCACAACCACCATTATCTTCGGGTGGGTCCCAGCTGACTTTACATCTGTCAGTTGAAATATCAGAGACTTTGAGATTTCTTACTGGTCCTGGTTTGTCCAAAACATTTACAGTAGCGTACGCTACAAAGCTACCAACTGGGTTAGTGGCTGTTATAACATATTTACCGCCATCAGTACGTCTTGATTTTTGAAGAAGCAACTTAGATGAATTTGAAGTTGTTTCAATTTTGGCCCTGGGAGATTTGGATAAATCTTCAGTATCCTTTGACCAAGAAACTTCTGGCTGCGGCTTGCCTTTAAGTCCTGCTTCAATTTTAATTGGTTCACCAGCTTTCACAGTAAGTACTCCGCTCAATTTCAACTCAAGTACTGGCTTTTGCACTTCTTCTTTAACAACAACTTCACTTGTTTTTACCCAATCACTTTCTCCTCCTTCATTCTTAGTTTGAACTCTGAACTGATAAATTTTATTTTCAACACATTTGTCAACCATATACTGTGTTTCTTTAATGCTGCCTTTGTGTACTCTTTCCCATTCGTCTGAATCCTTCAGTTTTCGCTCAACGTGGTAAGATAAATTGGGGCTACCACCATCATAGTCTGGCCTTCTCCATTTCAGATGCACAAATGTCTTTCCTGTTTCTGCAATATGAAGATTTTCAGGCTCACCTGGCCTATCAATTGGATTAATGGCAAGGATTGGAGTCTTGGTCTCGACAACTGGGCCTGGACCTACTTTATTTTCTGCACAAACACGGAAGAAATACTCATGATTTTCTATGAGATGTGCTTTTACCATCCTCTTAGAAAGATCAGAAGAGACTATTGACCATCCTCTCTGATTTGGTTGGCGATATTCTACTATATAATTTGTAATTTCGGAGCCACCATTATCTTCTGGATTCTCAAAAGTGATCATACAGGAATCCTTAGTGACATAGCTTACTTTCAGGTTCCTACAAGGTCCAGGTCTGTCAAGTACATTAACAATGGCTGATGCTTGGGCATGTCCACTGCTGTTTTTAGCTGAAATAATGTACTTGCCATGGTCTGCTCTTGTAGATGATTTAATTTGTAGCTCTATGCGTGGAACTTCTTGAATTATATCAGTGCGCTTATCTTTCATCAGTATTTTGCCTTCTTTCGACCATGTTATGTCAGGCTCTGGTCTCCCTTTCACTTTGCCTAGAATTTTTATTGTTTGGCCTACTCTAACTGTAATGACATCACGGCAGGTCACATCCAGTTCCAGCTCTGGAGGAGTCAGAATGTCTTTAGCAAGAACTGTTTCAGGCAATTCTCTAGGTTCTCCCTCTCCTACAATATTTGCAGCTTTGATACGGAATCTATATTCATTTCCTTCAATTAGCCCAGGTACTGTAAAGGCACATGGTCTAATGAGTTCATCTTTATTAATTCTATTCCATTGAGTTGTTCCACTTTTCTGACATTCTACGACATATCCCAGTATAGGGCTACCACCATCTTTGAGTGGTTTTGTCCATACCAGTTCAGCTGTTTCTCTGGTCTTATCTTTGAGCTTTGGATTAATTGGAGGCCCAGGAGGTGAGATAGGACGTGTTGCTTTTATTGGGTCCGAAGGTGGAGATGGTTTGCTTAGGCCAACACTATTCTCTGCAAAAACACGGAATTCGTATGTGTTGCCCTCATAAAGGCCTGTAGCTCTGAACTTCAGATCAAGTACTGGTGATTTATTTACTCGTATCCACTTGCCAGAAATTTCACGTCGTTCAAGAATATATCCAGTTATTGGACTTCCTCCATCAGATTTTGGCATAGTCCAATTTACCGTTGCAGCATTTTCAGTAATATCATGAACTGTTGGTTTACCAGGAGGAGATGGTGGATCAAACATAGACTTAGCAACTGTTGGTTGAGAATCAAGAGGTGGACCAATGCCTATCTTGTTCTCTGCACGAACTCGGAAGATGTATTCAGCACCCTTCTGTAGGCGTGGAATTTTAAGTCTTGTTTGACTAAGTGATGAGCAGACCATTCCCCAGGTTTCTTTCTTTGACTCTCGCTTTTCAATAATATAATTAGTTACAGGACTTCCACCATCATCTTTAGGGGGCCGCCAAGCAATAACCATGTGATCTGCAGCTACTTCTACAATATCAATTGGGCCAGTAGGAGGACCAGGAACATCCAAGACGGTTAAATGAACTGCTACAGTTTTGCTTCCGGCTAGATTGGATACTGTGAGTAAATATTCTCCAGTATCTTTTCTTGTACAACTTTTAAGACTAAGAACTGTTGAATAGTTGTCAGTATCAATTTTGTAATTGCCTTCTGATTTGATTTCAGTATCATCAGTGACCCACTTTGCAGTGGGGATGGGTATTCCTCTCATGATTGCAGGAAATCTTACTGGGCTGCCAGCTTTAACAACAAGCCCTTCTATTAATTTCACATCTAGCTCAACAAATGGCGGCACTGAAATAAAAATAAATAAATAAATGTTACTATATGGTTACCATATGGTTAATTAAAATAGGCAATAATTACTAATAGGATGTATGACATCCATAAAACTAGAAATTACCTATCTTTTCTTGGCACTCAATGGGTACAGTTGTGTCTGGAAGACTAAGACCCACAATATTTTGGGCTTTCACACGGAATTTGTAAATCTTTCCTTGTTGTAAGCCTGTGACAACACATTCTGGCACAGGGACGGTCTTGAATTTTGTCCAGTCATCTGTTCCTTCTTCTTGGTATTCCACCAAAAATCCAGTTATTTCAGCACCACCATCGCGATCAGGGTAATTCCAAACAAGAGAGACTTCTGTCTTGTCAACATCTACATGATGTAAGTTCTTTGGTGGTCCAGGTGGATCTTATAACACAAGAAGATAGTAAAATCATAATTCTGCTTTTAAACATATAAAAACATGCATGTAACATTTGTTAAACATGAAAATTGATAGCTCATTCGTAAAGGTGTATTTCCTAAATCTATTACATTCTACATTGAGATTGAGATCAGATTATAGTTCAAGTGCCATGTCCAGTTCAGGACATAACACTTTAAGAAAGTGCTTGAGAAACTGGAATAAATGGAAAGAAAGGCAAAATAAATAAATAAAAATAAGCTTTATGAGGAGAAATTAAAAAAACTGGGCATTTTTATCATTAAGAAGTTTGTCTGAGGAGAAATGTGATTATCAAATAACAAAAGGAGGGTGACTTAGAACAGGGTGTCAAACTCACATCATCATGGCAGTGTCACATGACATATCAGGACTTTTTCCCCCTTCACTAAACCGGTTGTGGGCGTGGCCAGCATGTGATGCATCCGGCCCACGGGCCAGGAATTTGACAACCCTGATTTAGAAGAAGGTCAAATCCTGTTCTCTATCATACCAGAATGCAGGATATAGATCAAGGATCTTAAATTGTGGGAAGTTATATTTTGGCTGAATGTTGAAAAAACCTCTGATGGTAAGAGATATTTGGCTGGAGCCAATTATCTAGGAATGTGGTGAGCTCTCTCTTTTACTGGATCTGTTATAGCAGAGTATGGATAGTCATGTGCTTTTATCTGGATTCCTGCAAGGGGATTAGATTTAGTGAGTCCAGCCACTCTATAGGTCTGTGCTAATATGAAAATGCATATTACATACTATGGATTAATATTTTTGCATAACCAGCATTTTGTATGAACAAATAACAACAACAACAACAACTGAAATAGGCTTACAAAGTGGATCCATAGCCTTAATTGGCTTGTGAGTTTCAACAAAAGGTCCTCGTCCATACTGATTCTCGGCAGCAACACGGAAGAGATATTGAGTGCCTTCCATAAGGTATTTAGCCAACAGACTGAGTTTCTTAGAAGAGGAGGATATTGTTAACCATTGAGCAGCAGCAACATCCTTCCTTTCCACGACATAGTTGGTAATGACGGAGCCACCATTGTCCTCAGGTTCCCTCCAAGTTAGGTAACATGAATCTTTTCTAACTTCACTCACTTGAAAATCCCTAGGAGGCCCAGGCTTATCTGGAAAAATATTAATAGGCAACAATGATTCATTGAAATTCATTTGATAGATTTAATAATACCTTTAAATAAAAAAAGGCCACCTAGGCTAACAGATGTAACTGAATAGTCCTATAAACTTTTCATCCCCAAATTTGCAAAGGGATATGAAAATGAGATGGAACAGGTCAATATTCTTTGCTCTTTCACTACTTGCTCCTGCTCCTTATCTTATTTCCCAGTGACAATTGAAAACCATAGTAGCACAATTACCTAGCACAACAACTTTTACTGAAACTGTCTTTGATCCAAGAGGATTCTCCACTGTCAGGGAGTAAATTCCTCCATCTTCATGGGCAGCATTACGTATTTCCAGTTTGCTACCAACGCCTGTAACTTCAATATCTGCTTTTGTAGAAACTTCCTTATCTTCTTTCTTCCAAGTCACTTTTGGGAATGGAATTCCTTTAATTACAGCACTGAGTCTCAGTGTAGTTCCAACTTTAATATGCTGTTCCCGTGCCATATTAGCATCCAAGATTAACTCTGGAGGCTCTGAAAAAAAAAATGTTTATGTTCAGAAAGCATCCATGTCATGTATTCATTTAAAATGAATACAATTTAACGTTCTGCTTACCAAGTCTGTCCTTGACTTCCACTGGATCACGGACATAGGCTGGCTCTGATTCACCTGCTGCATTAACTGCCATGACTCTGAATTTATATTTAGTACCTTCGGTGAGGCCAGTTACACTATATTTTGTATCAGGGCAAGAATCAGCAGTAAAATTGGCTTTCTTCCATTCCTCATCTCCAACCTTTTGGTATTCAACAAGGTAGCCTATAATCTTCCCTCCTCCATCATGACGTGGTGGATGCCAGGACAAATCCACTGAGCTTTTAGTTTTATTCACCGCTTCTGGATTAACCGGAGGACTTGGTTTAGCTGTTAAAAAATAGAAAGTAAACAGCAGCCATGAGAAGAGAAAATATTTGTCTGAAAATGCTGATTCAGAGAAGAGCAGGTAAGAAAGTGTTTTAAAACATACCAATTGGATCTTTAGCAAAGATTGGTTTTGATGGTGGGCTTGGGTCACCAATGCCAATTTCATTTTCTGCTGCGACCCGGAATTCATATTCACAGCCTTCAAGGAGATCAGGTACCTTAAACTGGGTATCTGGATAAATAGGTTCTTGTGTAACTTTTGTCCACCGATTAGACATGGTTTCCTTCTTTTCAAGAATATACTTGGTTATTGGTTTTCCTCCATCACGTGGTCTGTTCCAGGTAACTAATGCAGAATCTTTGGTGACATTCTTAACGATTGGCTGCTCTGGTGCATCAGGAACACCTGGGGAAAAAACATTATTTTTTAAACCCATTTATAGAACAATAGGTATATGAACCAGGGGTGAAATGCTCCCGGTTCGGACCGGATCACCTGATCTGGTGGCGATGGCGGTGGGTGGTTCGAAGAAGCGGTAACAAAAATCCCTGCGCCCCCCCCCACCATGCCCAGCTGAGCCGCACAATCATCAGAGGCTTTTTTTTTTTACTTTTAAAAGCATTTTTTCTACAACTTCTTCTGCTGAAAAAATGCTTTTAAAAGTAAAAAAAAAAGCCTCTGATGATCGCGTGGCTCAGCTGGGATCTCAGAGGCTTTTCAAAAGCATTCAACAATGCTTTGAAAAGGCTCTGACAATCAGGCAACACAGCTGGGATCATCAGAGCCTTTTCAAAGCATTTTTTTAATGACCTCTTCCCTGGAAGAGGTTGCAGAAAAAAATGCTTTAAAAGTCTCTCTGACGATCTCAGCTGAGTTGCCTGATCGTCAGAGAGACTTTTCAAAACATTTTTTAAAATGATCAGGCAACTCAGCTGGGATCATCAGAGAGACTTTTAAAGCATTTTTTTCTGCAACCTCTTCAGCGGAAGAGGTGGTTAAAAAAATGCTTTGAAAAGGCTCTAACGATCCCAGCTGTGTTCCTGATTGGCAGAGGCTTTTCAAAGCATTTTTTTGCATTTGCAGAAAAAATGCTCTGAAAAGTCAAAATAAAAAAAAAGTTGGCCACGCCCACCCAGTCACATTACCCCCCCAACAAGCCACGCCCACAGAACCAATAGTAACAAATTTTACATTTCACCCCTGATATGAACTATGCTGTAAGACTGTGTCAGGTAAGTAATTAAAATAGATTAGAAAATAGGTGACGTACTAAAACGATCCTTGGCTTTCATTTCATCAGATATCAGTGGATCGCTTATGCCATACAGATTTTCAGCATAAATTCGGACAACATAGTCTCTTCCTTCCAGTAATTTAGGAACTTTGCATGTTGTTTTGACGCTTGCTGATGTAACTGGCATCCAGAGATCTCTGTGAGCATCTTTCTTCTCAATAATATAATTTGTAATTGGACTACCACCATCATCCAAGGGAGGTTTCCAGGAAATAACAAAGTGGTCTTTATGTACTTCATCAAAAATGACAGGGCCCACTGGAGGTGAAGGACGGTCTGTTGAAAAGCATACAAATATAAATGTAAACACACACAAACAATTCAAATAAAAATGTACAGATTTGACAATGCCCAAAGAAGGTGCAGTATACATTGCTAATTTCTAACATGTGTGACAGTTGATAAAGCTAAATATATTGTCAATTTCCTTTCTGTTAGCAAATGAAATGTGTAATTCTTTTCTCAATTTACCAAACCTGATTTATTCTTAACAGGGTAAAGTTATGTATACATCAGCGATATTTTGCTACTTTAACAAAAGCAGAGTCAATCCCTTGGAAACTAGATATGTAACCTCATGGATTAATCAGATAGAATATTTAGAAAAAGTAAATACTACATTGCTTAAGTCTTGGTTGCAGGGTCTAGAGGGCAGCCATTGAGGAATGGTGTACTAAAAAATAACTGATAAAGAAATGAACAAGAATTTAATTTCTAAAATGTAAGTACTTTCTGATCGGTATATTCTAGATGTAAAACCTACTTCTAAATCTGTTTTCTCCTGCTCATTTGGGAATCTTCTTACTACTCTGCCAGGTGGTGCACTACATTTCTACTCCAAAGACCATATGGCCTCACTGCAAAACACTGGAATGACTTTTTCTTGAAATAAGCTGATTCTATTTCTCTGTACTCGGTATAATCAGCTCCTTCAGTCTTCCCAATGCGGAGTGGATGGGTGGGTGTGGATCAGAGATAGAGTTCTTTTCACAAGAATCTTATTCTTACATATTTTAATTTTAGTCTATAAATTAGTGTATAACTTAGTTATCAGATAAGTGAGAAGCATTAGACCAGTTTTCCCATCCTGTTAATATAATTTGTCTTGGTTTCTAAAGTGCTCACTATACCATTTGGAATGAACTTCCTCTTACATACTGTGTTTAACTTTCTGCAACTCATTGTTGATTATAGTAAAAAGACCCAAAATATTCAAAGTCTAATTTGGTTAAAATTAATCACGACAACATTGTTAGAGTAGCAGATTTCCTTGTTCTGTACTCTGCTGCATCCTCTGCCGTGCCCACACATCCTTTGAGATCAGGCACTATTCATTCATTCATTCATTCATTCATTCATTCATTCATTCATTCATTCATTCTGCCCATCTCACCAAATGGGTCTCTTTTTAATATAGGTGCTGCTCTGAAAAGAAGCAATTGGCACCTTATGGCCAGCTTATCTTTCAAATCAGCAGGAATTTATTTTCCCAATCTATGCTATAATTCAGTTATAATTCAAAGAAAACATGAACAATTCATATGGTTTTTAAACTATACTCAATCAACTCTCTCACAGATCTTCCAAGCAAATAGAACAAGACTTACCAACAACAGTAACTTGACAGAATCCTTTTCTTGATCCTGAACTGTTTTCTACAACAACACTATATCTGCCTGAATCTTCACGAACGGATTTTAATACACCCAAGCAAATTGTAGCCGGAGTAGTCTGGATCATAGTTCGCTTGTCTTCTTTCACTGTAATGTCATCTTTGTACCAAGTAATCTTTGGTGTTGGCTTGCCTGAATATCGGCCAGTCAGACTGAATGCTTCTCCTACGCGGACTGTCAGTTTTTCTCGGATATCAAGCTCAAGCTGGGGAGGAGCTAAAAATATTGTTTAAGAAAAAAAAAAAGAGCATTAAAAAAAAAACAATAAAGGAAATCAACCAGTGCATGCTAGTGGGGTAGATTCCAGAGATCAAACTTACCAATTTCATCCTTGCAAGTGATGGGTTTTGTGCAAAATGAAGGTTTGCCTTGTCCCACGATATTGCAAGCGCTCACGCGATACTCATAAGTGTCGCCTTCTTTCAATCCTTCCACAGTGTATTTCCTATCAAGCATTTTCTCTTTTGTAACTCTAGTAAATTTATCCTTTCCAATGAGTCGACTTTCCAAAACATACATGGTTATATCAGAGCCACCATTATACTTGGGTGGGTTCCAAGTCAGTGTAACAGACTCCTTAGTTACTGCTTTTACTTCAAGATCCTCAGGTCTCTCTGGCACGGCTAGAAATAAACAAACACAGCAGATTAAACACATATTCCTAAAACCATTTTTATTGCAATCGCTGCTGATAAAAGTTACGTACTGATAGGATCTCTGATTAGGAGCTCTTTTGTTGTCTCTACAAAGGGGCCCATGCCAATGATATTCTCCGGTGCAATGCGGAAGAAGTATGATTTGCCCTCAATCAGTCCCTGCACGGTGGCATTTTGTCTGGTGACAGTACAAGTCACTGGTGTCCAAGCTCTGTGATCTGCTTCCCGCTTTTCAAGAACATAGTTGGTAATAGGTGAACCTCCATCGTCTTCTGGAGAAAACCATGTAAGTTTGCAAGAGTCATTGGTTAGGTTTTCCGTAAGGAATGGAACTCCAACTGGGCCAGGTACATCTGTTAAGGAAAAAGAAAAAGAAGAAAAAGAAAAAAAAAATGTAATCAGGATGAACATTTGCCACCAAGAACTAAGATCCTCAAGAATAGTGAGATAAAGATATTCAGCTTTTTGCAGCTTACCTAGCACATCAACGATAATAGTCTTCTTTCTTTCTCCACCTGCATTTTTAGCAAGGAGTGTGTAAATACCCTGGTGACTTCTTTTGCAGTTCTTTATGACCATAGAAGAACTGATAGCAGTTTCCTCAATTTTAGCTTCTTCCGGCAGAGGTCTTTCATCCCTGCTCCAAGTAATAGTTGGAGGTGGCTTTCCTGAGACATAAGCTATAATGCGGATGACCCCACCAGCATGAACAACAATTCTGTCTTTTACGTGGGCATCCAGGTGGAGATCAGGAGGCACTGTAGAAACAAAGAATGCATTTTATATATGCCATACCTTTCGAAAAGGACACTGGAGTAGTTAGGAAAAAAAGCATATGCAGATATATAAAGATCCTGTACAAAAATATGTGTATATGACACATTACATATGTATGTATATCTCTCTGGTTGTATTTGCATGTGTACACATGTTGTCATAAGAAGTATCACTCTAAAAAAGGGCATGGCTGAAAGACACTTAAATGAATGAATAATAATTAATTGCAATAATTAATTGTTCCTTCTCTGTGGAACATCATTCCCCCAGAGATTAGAATGGCCTCTACTCTAAAACTCTTCTGGAAGGTGCTGAAGACCTGGTTCTGCCAGCAGGGCTGGGGAACCCAGAGCAGGATAGAGCCCATTAAATTGCTCGTGTGATGTGTTGTTGCTGGGGTGGGGGGCGGGGGGTTATATTATTATATTATTATATTATTATATTATTATATTATTATATTATTATATTATTATATTATTATATTATTATATTATTATATTATTATATTATATGATTCTCTCTTTCATTAGTTTTATTGCTTTTTATATGAGTTTTTTATATTCTTGTAAGGTGCCTTGAATAAATAAATAAATAAAATTCCCTCACAAACCACCCTCATACACTGAAATACACTAGCCACTAAAACATACAACTTTATTCCAGTAGTAATTCAAAGAGGACTGGGGGGGGGGGACAGGTATTGGGAAAGAGCCACCTGTGAAGAGACTCGAAGGTAAGAAAAAGGTGTGTGTATGGGATAAAACAGAACCACAATTGTGGAATGATGTAATTAGGTATAAAAAGAATAAGTTCAAAATGAAATTTATCAGGAAAATAGGCCCTCCCCAAGCAATGGATGATTTTCACCTAATCTTTCAAGGCATTTACCATTTTAGCAATATAGCCTCCCCTCTATTCACTCTATACTTCCCAATTCATTAAGATATTGTATAAGGTAAATGATAGATTTTGAATATTTTACCCTTTTAAGAAAAAAAAATATTTTTTTCTTAAGAAATACCTATTCTGTCCTTTATTTCAATAACTTCAGTAACTTCTCCAGGCTCTCCAATACCAGCAGCATTGATTGCTCTGACTCTAAATCTGTAGAAGCCTCCTTCTTTTAATCCTGCCAGAACAAACTTGGTTCCTCTTATTTCTTTATCTTTTGCCTGAAAATGAAAAATAACATAAAGTCACCTATAACATTTCCTGCAGGGCAGAACAACTAGAACAGAAGGGAATATGGACGGCTCTAATACTGGCATGCACATTTCTTTATATAGCAATTGACTGTAAAGTTCCGAATCAGGAAAAATTCATTAATAATGAATAAAAGGTGAAAGAACCATCTTTATCTCCGAGGCATATGACATGTGGGTAACCTTTCCAAATTAAATTCTGAGATAAATTGTGTACAGTCATAGTTTCTCCACAAGTGTCCCTAATTCACAAAGAAAGCTAAGTACGTGACATTTTTTTTTTTAATACAGTCTTATTCTAGACATTAAGATGATTTTGTATATAAAATACTCTGTAAGCCGCCTTGAGTCAATGGTGAATAGGCAGCAATATAAATTCAATCAATCAATCAATCAGTAAATAGACATTTTTAAAAGTGATACTAGTCATAGCTAGTAATTCTAAAACTAGAGACTTATTTTTCTAACTTCTAGCACTTTCTCGGATAATTGGTTTGATTAATATTTTGGTACAGAAACAGCCAGTAATGCAGCTGATGTAACATAGGCAGTTTGTCTGTGTATAGGCAGCCTTGTCTTCCTCTTTTCTATTTCTTTTCAGGTTAACTGGGCTTGTCCATTACAAATGCCTTTCACCTTTTCTCTTCCTTGCTCTTGCTCCATAGGTTATCCATCTTTCTGTAAAAGCTTCCTGAAGAGACCCAAAGCAGTTATCCTGCTGTTGTGAGGCTAAACTGATGAAGCAGTGACATCTTGGAGGATGGAGCTCAATGCTCATCATTACTTCCCGAATATGTCCAACTAACAAGCCCTACTGTAAAGTGTCGGAAATAAATTTTCATGGCATCTCATTACCTACCTTTTCCCATTCTTCCTTCCCTTCCTCTTTGAATTCAACAAGGTAACCAGTAACTTTAGAGCCACCGTCTTTTAATGGTGGAGCCCACTCAAGATCAACTGATGATTTTGTCCAGTCAGTGACCTTTGGAATTGGAGGGCCAGGTGGAGCTGAAAAACATAAGAATATTTATTTATAATAAGCATCTACTGCCTGCTGTTCGATAAGGCCTCTCTTTTCCTCTTTTCATATGAAACAAAAAGCAATTGAAGCCATTTACCAATTGGGTCCCTTGCAGTGACTGGATCAGAAGGCATGCTTGGTGGACCGACACCAGCAGCATTGATAGCATATACACGGAACTGATAATCTGAACCTTCAATGAGTCCCGGTACTTTGTAAGAAACGCCAAGGGTCATAGGCTTAATAGGATCACGGTTAACTCTTGTCCATCTCTTTCCAGTGGTTTCTTTGCGTTCCAGCCAGTAACCTGTCACGGGAGATCCTCCATCATATTCTGGCTCCTCCCAGTTGACAGTCATGGAGTCATGTGTGACGCTGCTTATTGTTGGTTTGTCACAAATTCCAGGAACAGCTAGGGGGAAAAAAGATACACAGATTGTAAAATAAAGTACTACTGCTCGTTTTTGCATAATCTTTTGCAGCTTTCACCTGGAACTGTGCTAAATAAGAGGGACTGGAATATCTAGCTGTAATTCACATATCTCAGATTCTCCTACTTACTGAAATATTATCAGCAATTGGGGGAGTACAATTTTTAAACCCAGCCTCTTAAAGCTAAAGGGGTCAATATAATTATTGCATATTCTGACAACCACCATCATTTCACATGTGGTGATGGTTCAACAGATCCCAAGAGCAGCATGGTTGATTCCTAAGGTTGGAGCAAATTGGATTTTTTTTTTTTGTTCCAACACTGTACTTAATGATGCATAATAAAGTATTTGGACTCTAATTCAGAGATTTTAATGTTTTTACTGAGTAAAAATAAAGAAAGAGGTTATCCAGAATAGAATATGTTTATCTATCTATCTATCTATCTATCTATCTATCTATCTATCTATCTATCTATCTATCTCTACACACACACACACACAAATTTTATGTTCAATAGAATATGTACAATAAAGTAAAATTATACAGTTCAATACAATTCAAAACTGAGATGATATAAAACCAAGGTGCATTTTAAAATATGATAAAAGTTATGTAAAGAAAAAATATTTTTGAAGACTAAATAATCATTTGAAATACATTTGAAATAACTCTTGGTTTGTAGTGTTTGATACAACTCTGGTTTGTGATGATCATAGTGATTAAATCTGATTCCTCTTCAGTTATGTTTTCTAGATAAATCTGTTTGAAACAAAAACTGTACTTACTGAAAAGATTCCTTGCTGTTTCAGGTTCACTATCAAGAGGTTCTCCAATGCCATATTTATTCTGTGCCATAATGCGGAAGATATATTGATGACCTTCAACCAGCTTGGGAACTGTGAAAATGCATTCCTTAGGTTCTTTGGTAACGTTGATCCATGTCCTTCTATTTGCTTCCCTTTTTTCAATGACATAGTTTGTTATTTTAGAGCCACCATCATCTTTTGGAGGTAGCCAAGACAATGTCATCTGATCAGCTGAAATAGATTCAAATTTAATGGGTCCTTCTGGTGGTCCAGGGCGACCTGAAAAATATATTTGATAAAGTGAAGCAAATTGTAACATTAAGTAATAAACAGCAAATTAGATTGTCAAAACTAAAAGTGATTATTATTTACCTAGAACATTTAGTCTCATCTCCTTTGCAGCTGTTCCAAAATTATTGACAGCAGTTATGGTGTACAACCCTGTATCCTTTCTGTGAGACTGTTGTATCCCCAAAGTGCAAGAGTCTTCACCCACAACTTTATTGACGTGTTGATCGTATATCACTGGTAGTTTGTCATCTGGTGTCTTTGGATGAGCTTTGGCCCAAGTCAGTGTAGGGAAAGGCACACCTTTCACTTTAGCTACAATGTTAATATCTGTTCCTTCTTCTGCCTCCATAAACTCATTGAGTTCAATTGATGGAGGACCTACAAACAAACCAAGCAAAAATTATTCTATCAATACAAAGTATATGGAAGTAAAAAGTATTTTTACTTGAATATAGAAGTGAAAAACCTCTGATTGCTTCTCAATAATTTATTTTCTAACAAGTAGCAAAATATTGTTATGTTATTTGTAAGCTTTGCCTACAAATGGTCAGTAACAGTTGCTAAAATAGTTAATTTTATTATATATATTTTGTTACACCTATTAACCAATATTTACATCTTTGTCATTGGAGCTATTAGAACAATTGAAACAATGCCCATAGTTGGTTTTTTTTGGGTGGGGAGTATTTTATGTTTTCTTTAGTTTCACTGCCATTTCTTTTTATCTACTATGTAAATTTTTGTATCATAGTTCACTTCATTAATATTCAGTTTTGAAATATCTTTAAATTTTTGTGATTTTGTGATTCTGTGTTAGACATTCATACTATGAATACTTGGTCATTTTTAGCATTCTATATACTTTATATAACATCATACAAATTACATAGATTTGTATAGCATTGCATTCACAGTTGATTTTGTAATCCTAATTGTATTTCTAAATTTAATAGTATTGGTAGTATGCCTTTTCATTTGTGCTAGCACCTCAAATTTTGGTTATTTTTACAATAAGTAGATTAACCCATTGGCACAATGGGATAGCTTTAATTTTAGGTTTGAATAAAGCCATGGTGGTGCCATGGTTAGAATGCAGTATTGCAGGCTAATTCTGTCACTTGCCAGCAGTTCGATTCCCACTGACTCAGGTTGACTCAGTCTTTCATCCTTCTGAACTTGATAAAATAAAAACTCAGATTGTTGGGGGCAATATGCTAACTCTGTAAACCGCTTAGAGAGGGCTATAAAGCACTGTGAAGTGGTATATAAGTCTAAGTGTTATTGCTATTGCTATACATTTTGTTGATCAATGGCTGAAATAAATGATGGTGAGGATACTTACATGTCTGATCTTTAATAACAATAGGTCCAACTGTAGCTGATGGTCTGCTAGGGCCTGCTTCATTTACTGCTTTTACTCTGAATTCATATTCATCACCTTCATTAAGGTCCTCAACTGTAAATTTTGTTTCTTCCACATCACGTTTATTGCACTGGCGCCAGGCTTCCTTGCCTTGACCTGTCCGATCCCAACGAAGGCACTCAATATTGTAATGTGTCACAGGAGCACCACCATCATTCTTTGGAGGTTTCCAAGTCAAGCTGGCAGAGTTCTTGGTGACAATACCAATCTTAAGTTTGATTGGCGGATCAGGAGGTTCTTTTAAAAAAGAAAGAAAGAAAAAGAAACAAGCAGAACAGAGTAAGCAGTGGTAAACATTACATTACACTAATAAAAGCAAATTTTTTGCTTTGATTTAACTCACGGATGGGATCTCTTGCTGTGGTTCTCTGAATTGTATCTGCTGGTGGGCCAACACCGATGCGGTTTTCTGCACGTACGCGGAAGAAATACTGTTGCCCAGCTATGAGATCAGGTATAATTAATGATGTTCCAGCACAATTTGCATTCACTTTGGTCCAGGCTTTCCCTTCAACAGTTCTCTTCTCTATAATATAATTTCTGATTCTGTCTCCACCATCATTGTCTGGCATTTTCCATGAAAGTTTACAGTTGCACCTTGTTATATCACTTACTTTCAGGTCTTTTGGTGGCCCAGGAACATCTATCAACAAGAAAACACCAGGGATTTATTTAGCTTTATTTAACCCACAGTACTGGGGAACTGGTGCAAAATGAAGATTCAATAAACTTACCAAGAACATTCACCCTCACATTTACAGTTTTCTGTCCTGCTTTATTTTTGGCTGTGATACTATATTTTCCAGAATGACCTCTGTTACACTCAGGAATAGTAATTACTGAAGTGGTATCAGTTGATTCCACCTATGTAGACAAAATCAAAATGAATTCACTTAAAAAGTAAAATGGTTAACTCTTATAAGAGTGAATATAGTGATATATAAATTTAAATTTACTTAAATTGAAATCAAAATTAAATGTAGTAAATTCAAATATAATATTATTTCTTACCGTAGCATCTTCGGGTATATTATTTCCATCCTTTAAATAAAAGAGAAAACAGTAAATCTAAAGGTATTTAAATAAATGTAATTAAACTTTAGAAACAATGTTATTTTTTTCTTTCTGACCTTTACTGTCTTCTTTGCATCTCCTTCAAATTCCCAAGTTACTTTGGGAACTGGGCGTCCTTTAATAATTGCTGGGATTTTGATTGTCGAGCCAGTACGACAAGAAAGCAGATCTTGTGCTTTCACATCAACAAATATTTCTGGCTCTTCTACAAGACATAAATCACATAATTGAAATTAATCTATTTATAATCATCCAAGTTATGCATTTTTCTCACGAAAAATAATTGTGTATAAAAGAGCTAGGCCTCCCATTTTAACAAAGTTCTATGGAAAAATATAAAATATTATACATTAGAACATTAATAGCAGGTAGACCTCTTTGGAGAAGGAATCACAGAAATTCTAGACACCATTCACCTCTCCTTAATTAACAATAATATGTTGGGCAGCTATTCTGAAGTCTCTATTCACTTGTTATTTGATCTTTCATACTCTTTGACTTTATTTCACATTGTAACACAAAATATTCCAGAATGCTTACCTAGAATTTCTTTGCATGGTACTTCTGAGGTAGCAAGACTTGGCTCTGATTCTCCTGCAGCATTGACAGCTTTTACTCTAAATCTGTACTTTCTTAGCTCTTTCAGGTTGGGAACAGTACATTCACAGGTAGGGAACAGCTTGTCTGGCTCATTCACATTCTTCCAATCTGAAGTACCTTCTTCTTGCATTTCAACAATATAACCTTTAATAGGACTGCCACCATCTTTTTGTGGAGGTTTCCATGCAAGGGATATGGTTGACTTAGTTCTGTCTTTGACTTCTGGGCATGATGGTGCCCCAGGAGGAACTATTGGGCAAATGTAAAATGTTCTGAATGAGAATTATGTCTTCATTGTTTTAAGGGGGGGAAAAAATCATATATATTTTACTTGGCTGAGATAAAAAACCCTCCCCCAACTTCAAATGCTAAGAATGTAGGCTATATATGGGTAGTCCTCAAGTTACGACCACACTTGAGCCAAAATTTTATGTTGCTAAGTGAAACATTTGTTATGTGAGTTTGCCCCATTTTATAACTTTAATTGCCAGAGTTGTCAAGTGTATCATTAGATTTGTTAAGTTAGTCATGTGGTCATTAAGTGATTCTTGCTTCCCCCATTGACTGTGCTTGTCAGAAGGTCACAAATGGGGAAATCACATGACCCCGGGACACTGCAACTGTCATAAATATGAGTCAGTAGTTGCCAAGTTTCTGAATTTTGATTATGTGACCATGGGGATGCTGCAATGATCGTAAGTGTGAAAAATGGTCATAAGTGCAGCACTTTTTTCAGTAATTTTGAACAGTCACTAAACAAACTGTTGTAAATCGAGGACTACCTGTATTTTTCTAATACAACAAGCAATTAAGGCAATTTGCTGTAAATTATGAAGATATGTTCTTACAACAATGAGAGGAAGCTCACAATATATTACCTACCCCTCATGCTTCATGTGCTGAAAATCATAGGATCGCTATTAGACAGGTTCAGGGTAAATGAAACTAAATGGCACAGGATGTCTTTTGAAATCATGTAACACTTAATAATCTCCCTGTACTGTATACTCACAGATTGGATCTGCAGCTTCAACGAGATCTGATGGTTCACTGGGAGGGCCAATTCCAGCAATGTTAACAGCCATCGCCCTGAACTGATATTTTACGCCTTCAATCAAACGCAACACATTGAATTCCAATCCTTTCACTGAAGGTTTTGTTACAGGTGCTCTGTTGACACGAGACCAATAGACACCTCCTTCTTCTTTCTTCTCTAGCCAATAGCCAGTAATCGGTGCTCCACCATTATCCAAAGGAGGGGTCCACGTTACAAGCATGGATGATCTAGTATGATCTATGACTTTTGGTTTTCCAGGTGGTCCAGGGAGTCCATAAGGATCCTTGATGACCACTTTCTCTGAAAGACATTCATCACTTATCCCATACCGGTTTACAGCCCTAACTCTAAACTGATATTGACCATCGGTTATCAATTTATAGACCTGAAAAATATAACAAAAAGCACAAAATAGTACGTGTCATTCATTGGAAAGTTAAACATTTGTGTTATCTCCACAAATTTCAAGACAGCGTATTAAACGAATTGGTCATTCCAGGTACTTTTATTTAACAATATTCAGAATTATTATTTTTTTTAAAAAAAAATCAGTCTGAAAAATTGTTTGGATATGCTTTACATCAATAGCTTGCAAATATTTTGTAATGATAAAATCA
This sequence comes from Pituophis catenifer annectens, assembly GCF_029215685.1. NCBI lineage: Eukaryota > Metazoa > Chordata > Lepidosauria > Squamata > Colubridae > Pituophis > Pituophis catenifer. The sequence goes on along the minus strand of NW_027256881.1, from coordinate 193,060,230 downwards.
AGCACTACATATTATTTATAAATAGCAGTTTTAACATATGGTAGCTCATTCCAAGCTGACATTGCATTAAAAGATCTCCTAGTCCTGAATTTAATCAAAATACAATAAACAATTGTTTTAATGCTTGGGTTTATTTGCATCCAGTAGTTTTTATCTTAAAACCATGCATTTTTCTTCAAAATCAAATTTACCCCAAATCGTCTGTCTACCGCAGTGCTGGATACTTCCTCCCAATCTACTTTCTTCTTGCTTGCATCACGCTTCTCAATAATGTAGTGAGTAATTTCACTGCCACCATTATCAAGTGGAGCATCCCAGGTTAAACAGCAAGATTCAGCCTTAATGTCAGAAACAGCAAGGTTTCTTGGTGGAGAAGGACGATCTAGATAAAGCCAATTTTAACACCGTGTTATATCAGAACAAAGGGAAGACATTTTTAATCACTGAAGCAGCTCATCAGATACTTACCAAATACTTCAACGTGAACGTTGCGGAATGCAGAGCCCAAACGATTGGAAGCTGTAACTGTGTAAGTGCCTTTATCACTTCTAACTACTGCAGGCATACTGAGTTCAGTTTTGGCCTCTGTTCTAGATAGTTCCTTTTTGGTGATCTTAAGGGCATCTGATGTTTTCTCAATGGGAACCTCATTTTTGGACCATTCAATCTTTGGCATTGGAAGACCCGTCACATCAGCAGGAATGTTCACCGGTTGCCCTGCCATGACTTTGATAGTATCTCCCCTAACAGCCAGGCGCAAGGTCACTGTCGGAGGTTCTGAAAAGGAAATCCGCACAATCAATAACAATGCAGTTCTTTAAAATATATTAATAACATAACCCCAGTTCATGCTTAAAGTTAAGGTATAATTATTAAAGCACTTCACCTTCATCATCTTGTATAACAACGTTGAGAGGCAGTGAAGGTTCACTTTCTCCAATTTCATTGACTGCCTTGACTCGGAATTCATACATATGCAGATCGGCAAGATTATCCACAAGAAGTGAGGTGGCTGGGCAAGGTGTTTTGTTGACTCTTTCAAATTCATCTGAGTCATGTCTTCTCTTGTCCACAAGATAGCCAATGATAGGGCTGCCGCCATCATTACGAGGAGGCTTCCAGTCAAGGGTAATTGATGATTTTGTTCTCTCGGTATACATGAACCTCTCAGGGGCCGTTGGAGGGCCTAATGGGGAAGAAAGTTATAGTGATAAGATTTAATTCACAGACTTAAACATGACCCAGTAGTGTGCGGCAGCAGCCAAAAAAGCTAATACAATCCTTGGTTTTATAATATGCTTATGAACTAAAGGACACATAAAAAGATAGATGGGCTATTTAGATTTATTTAGATTTATATTTATTTATGTTGGCAGTAGTTCCTCCCTGGACCATGTTAAATCACCAGGAAAATATTTTGTCTTGCCCAAAAGCAACCAATATACTCGTATCATTAGATTGTACTAGGTATTAGTAATGATGAAACAGCTCTTTTGACAGGACTATGGTATTCTTCCAAGAAATGCATATGCCCCAGCTATAACTGTGAAAAAAAATACTCCAGTGGCTTTTATCAAAAGGAAAAATCTTGATATTATAAATAGATATAAATATTTCACAGTTGAATTTAAGAGTCAAAGTATCCCCCAAACACCCTCAATGGGTCACATTAACAAAAAGATAATAATACCTTTGGGATCAACAGCAAGTAGTGGCCCAAGTTCAACTGGTGGACCACAGCCAAACTTGTTCTTGGCGGATACCCGGAATTTATATTCTTGCCCTTCTACAAGACCAGTAATATCACATTTTGATCGATCAGTATCCACAGCGAGTCTCCAAGTATGCATTTTGGCGTCTTTCCTCTCTACGATGAAGCCTATAATCTCACTTCCTCCATCGTCTTTGGGATCATCCCAGTTAAGGAGGCACATTTTTCTGTTCACCACAACAGGATGCAAATCAGTTACTGGCCCGGGAACGTCTGAAAAAAGAAGATACAAAATATAATACCAAAGGCACAAACGCTTCCTCAAATGATTTCATTAAATGTAGCATTTCTTACCAAATATTTCTGCTCTGGTTGCAGCTGATTTGGAGCCACTCTCGTTAGTTGCAGTAATCACATATCTTCCGTGGTCTTTCCTGAGTGCATTTTTGATACTTAACACTGATGAAGTGCCAACATTCTCAATCACCACTCGGTCCTTGTCAATTTCCCCATCCTCTAAAGTCCACACAATTGTAGGATGAGGACGCCCAGTAACAGTAGCAGGCAGTCTAAGGGTTTGACCTGCCAGTATCTGAACACCTTGTTTGACAGAAACATCTAGTTCCACAGTGGGAGGTTCTATAGTCAGAAAAAAAAGGAAAGAGCATTGGTTATTTCATTGCATTGGTTAATGACAGTAATTATTTTCACACAAGGATTTATTTCAAACTAAATGAAGATGATACCTTTAGGTTCTGCAACAGTTACAGGTTCTGTTTCTCCAGGAGGCCCTTCTCCAGCAATATTAAGAGCAGTCACACGAAGTTTGTAATCAGCACCTTCTCTAATTCCTTTAACTAGGTAGCTTAGAACCTTCACAGGTTTCTCTGTACAACGGGACCATTCATTTGAACCCAGAAATTGCTTATAAACATGGTAACCAGTGATGTCTCCACCTCCATTGTATAGTGGAGCCTCCCATGCTAGGTCAATAGCTGTTGAACTTGTATCAATAATTCTTGGAATAGGTGGGCCAGGTGGTACTAAAGAAAATAAATACATAAATCAAATTAGCAGATAGTAATTTAAAGTTACCTTAATTTAACTAATCATAACTGTATTTATTAAAGAACTTACATATTGGATCTTGTGCAATTTTAGGATCTGATGGTGGGCTAAATTTGCCAGGACCAGCTGCATTTTCAGCACAAACTCTGAAAACGTATGTTAATCCTTCCAACAATCCTTCAACTCTTGTTTCCAGAGCATTCACACGATCTTTATTCACCCGAGCCCAATGAGTGCCGTTGATTTCACGTTTTTCAATCCAGTATCCCAGAATGGGGCTGCCGTTGTCTTTAGGTTCATTCCATTTAACCAACATACTACTGCTGGTAGGTTCCTCTACTAAAGGTTTATCAGGTGCATCAGGAGGACCTATACACAAGGAAATAAGCAGATTTTTAATGCCAGAACATACATATTTGAAATTTCATGCAAGAATTTTTATTTGACAGATGGAGTATTTACATTATTCATCAATTGTTCAATACAGTCCTACAGAAATTCATCAAGGGGGTTTATTTTGAGCAATAAACTATAGGCTTATACTAAAAATTACAAATAGCTATACTGTCTTCCTCAAAGTATTATCAAGCACCGGGGAAATCAGGAGATTCAGGCAGTTCAAATGAGTACAAGGATTTATTGCAAGCTTAAGCTCTCTTCAAGAATCTGACCAACTAATGATCAAGGGAAATGAGTGGGAGATAAGAAAGGCGTTCAAGATGGGCTAGACTTAGATCTCTAGCACTCGTGCAAGGACTCATGACTTATGATGAATTTGATCTCTCCCTCGGTCCCAGCCTGGTCCTCTTTTATTTGGAATGCCATTTGCTAAATGTAGCGGAGTTTTACCAGTGGTTACCATGAAATATAGTGTCCATGATTTCCACACTATTTATTTTGAAATAAATCTTTCAATTCTCCACTAATATGGGGTGGTTCTCATTTAAGAGAAAATGGCTTAAGATATCCTATTAATCTGTTCGTATATTGATCATCACAAACCTCATCTCTAATGAAGGAATCATAATTCCACTAAATGCTTCTTTTATAGACCCCAGTCTATAAATAATAATGAGGTCCCACGGCAAAACACAAAACAGAAGAGAAAGACCAGCTCCGAATCAAAGTCTTAATATTAGCATACAATAGATGTGGCAATATGCATTGCCTTGGAGGGGGAATGATGAACCATTTCTTATACGGGATAAGACTTACCAAATGGATCTTTAGCTACCACAGGTTTTGAAACAGCTGGTGGTCCAGGCCCTACTCTGTTCTCTGCTTTCACGCGGAAGACGTATTCTTTTCCTTCAATCAGTTTAAGCACATTATACTTGCAGTGCCTAAGTGTGGAACTGACCGTAACCCAGCCAGTTTCAGTTTTGGCGCTGTCTTTCTTTTCCAAGACATAATTCAGGATTTCGCTACCACCGTCATCAAGAGGAGGCTCCCACTTGCAAGTTATGGAATTTTTTCTCACGTCTTCAAAAATAAAGTTGACCGGAGGTCCAGGAACATCTATTTTTCAAACAAAAATAATGATAAACTCTGGCATGTATCATAACATGTCTTTTGAATAAGAAGTGAAATAAATAACGTACAGGGACATACCTAAAACATTGACTTCACATGAAGCTTTAGCTACGCCATGGTCATTTTCAACTCGGATAGTGAATGTGCCATGGTCTGGTCTGAGTGAGTCTCGAACAACCAGGAAAGATTCTCCTTTTTTACTGTTGTCAATGCTTAGCCGTTCAGTTAAGGATAACTGGAAAGGCTCGTCATCTTCAGCTTCACCTTTCTTCTTCCTGGAAACCTTGATGACTCTCTTCTTAATTTCTTCGGGTTTGATAATTTCATCGTTCCATAACCAAGCAATTTCTGGGTAAGGTGAACCTGAAATCCGTGCATCTAGTGGAATATCAGAACCTTGCTTCACTTCAAGGCCGGCCTGCAAATTAGCAGTAAGGGAGACCTTTGGAGCCTCTGTAACAATTAAAAGAAAAAAAATCCATCATTAATTTATGAGTGACAATTACAAATAGTCCTCTAGTTACAACAGTTCATTTAGTGATCATTTGAAGTTACAACAGCACTGAAAAAAGTGACTTATGAAAAAGTGTGACTTTTCCCCACACTTATGACCATGGTCACATGATCAAAATTTGGATGCTTGGCAACTGACTCATATTTGTGACGGTTGCAATGTCCTGAGTTTGCCTTCCGTAACCCTCTGACAAGCAACATCAATGGGCAAGCCAGATTCACTTAACAACCACGTTATTAATTTAACAACTGTAGTGATTCACTTAGCAACTGTGGCAAGAAAGGTTGTAAAATGGGGCAAACAGAAATTCGGGGCTCAATTGTGGTCTTAAGTCGAAGGCTACCTGTATAGCACAAAATAATTTTTATGTATTAACAATGAATAAGGAGGGAAAAAAATGTGTAGAACGTACCAATAGGATCCACTGCTTTGATTAAAGGAGTAATATTAGATGGTTCACTAACTCCTGCAGCATTCTCGGCACGGGCTCGGAATTGATATTCTTTGCCTTCTTCAAGATCTTTTACAGTGTAAGTCAAAAGAGGCACTAAATAGTCATTGCATCTCTCCCATTTATCTCCTCCTTTAACCAGTTTTTCCAAAACATAACCCATAATTTTCGTTCCTCCATCGTACAACGGTGGCTTCCATGTGAGTGTTACTGACTTTGATGTCGGATTATGAGTCTCAAGATCAAGAGGTGGATCTGGTCGTTCTGTGTATTGAAAATTTAAAATTAAATAAATAAGCAGAAGGTATGGAAAAAAGTTTACATATTCATGCTAAGCATTTATTCATTAACATATAAACTTACGCTTTGGATCTTCAGCAATCACTGGATTTCTCAATTCGAGGTATTCACCTCCTCCAATTTTATTGACAGCTTTAACACGGAAATAGTATTCAGCATTTGGAATAAGATCCTTTACATTCCATGCCAATTTGTTTTCACCAGACATCACCGGTATGTATGTTCTCCTCCCAGCTTCTCTTCTTTCCAACACATAGTGCAATATAGGAGTATTACCATCAAATTCTGGTGGTTCCCAGGTAACTTTGCATGAGCTTTTCGTCACTTCACTTGCCTTAATAGCTTTGCATGGTCCAGGCAGACCTAGATGAAAAAAAGCACACTGGTATTAAGTTTGAAAAGTATGCAACAAAAATTCAAAGAATGTAAAGAATACCCATACTTAAGATAAATGATATGCCTACCAATTACAGTTCCTTAGAATAAAAGACAATTAGACTTTTTATTTGACCTCCGTCATAGCTAGGATATCTAGATTACATTAAAATTGATTTGTAATAAGTTCCATCTTTCTCATCTTCTCATCTTTCGTACTACCTTCTCCTATTAGTATCTTATGATTTTTCACTTGTTCTTTGTATCTTATGATCAATTATTGTAACTATGATTTATGATTTATTACCTATCACTTTGTTTTTGTATATACACTGAGAATTTATGCACCAGAGACAAATTCCTTTCGTGACCAATCACACTTTGCCAATAAAGAATTCTATTCTATTCTATTCTATTCTATTCTATTCTATTCTATTCTATTCTATTCTATTCTATTCTATTCTATTCTATTCTATTCTATTCTATTCTATTCTATTCTATTCTAAAAAAGAGTGCTCCTTGCATTGGTTCAGCACTATGAACTGAATGTAAATGTCTGTTAACAGAAAGGAAAAAAGATATTTACCTATTACTTTGACATTAACTGTGCCAGTAGTTGAACCCAATTTATTCTCCAAGGTAATGGTGTAAACACCAGCATCTGCATGGACAGCATTTGTGATTTCCAGCAAGGCAGAGGTGTAGTCACTCTTCATTGTGGTTCTGTCACCTGCTTTAAGCTCCTTTCCACTTTTATGCCATGAAATGGTTGGGGTAGGAACAGCTCGGAAGGGAACTGGAATACTTAACTTTTGACCTTCAACCACAATAATATCAGTAGTTTTTATATCAACAGTTGGATTACCTATTTAAAAATAGAAAAGAATAATCTCAATCGGTGTTACAGAACAGTTTTATTGTGTCTGTATGTTTTATGATTTTATGTATGTTTTATGTATGTTTTATGAAATCAATATACTTACAATCTGGATCTTTGGCCACAACGTTTTCTGAAATATCTGAAGGCTCACTGGCTCCAATAGCATTGACAGCTCTGACTCTGAGAACATATTCTTTGTCAGGTACAATGCCTTCTTCTGCTTTGTATTTCAAGTCTTTGACCGGTCGAGAATTTATTCTCATCCATTTTTCAGTTCCTGCTTCGCAGAGTTCAATATTGTATCCAATGATAGGACTTCCACCGTTTTTCTCGGGTGGTTTCCAAGCAATGGAAATATGTTTTCTGCCCGCATCCGTAATATGCAAATCCAGAGGTGGTGAAGGAGGACCTGCCCGAATGGAGAGAAACGTATTATTCATAATACATTTACTAAACATAAAACTGTTTGACCTAACTTAATCTTTTCTACATTATGATTTTTATCTTTAATTTACTTGTGGGATCTTCAATAGCCAGGATGTCAGTTGGTTCACTGGGATGACCACAGCCAGCCTCATTTTCAGCACGAACTTGGAACTGCACCTCTGTGCCCTCAATGACATCAGTTACTCTGAAATTACAGTCAGGTCCAGCCGTCTTGCCAGCTTTCACCCAACGTGTGCCAAGCTTCTCTTTCTTTTCAATAACATATCTGTATTAAGAGGAATAGTATGGAATTATGCAATGAAATCAATTTGAGACATTGAATTAAAAACAAAATTGCTATTTATCTACATTGTATTTATCTACATTGTATTTATCTACAATGTATTTATCTACATAGATTATTTGTTGCATCACTGGTGTAATACATATAATATTCCATGCAAATAATAAACCTCAGAACCATTTAAAGGATGAGATCAGTTTCCTGCTGTGTTCTTCCCTGTTGTATAATTTCAGAGTCAGAATAGAGCCAGAAGGGACCATGGAGGTCTTCTAGTCCAGTCTACTGCCCAAGCAGGAGATCCTATACCATTTCAGATAAGTGACTGTCCAGTGTCTTCTTAAAAACCACTAGCGATGAAGCACCCACAACTTCTAACAGGAAATTGTTTCACTGGTTAATTGTCCTCATTGTTAGCAAGTTTCTCCTAATTTCAGGTTGCTTCTCTCCTTAATTAGTTTCTATCCATTGTTTCTTGCCCTGCCCTCTGGTGCTTAGAAAATAAGTTGACCCCCTCCTCTTTCTGGCAATCTTTTAAATATTGGAATACTGCTATCATGCCCCCCCTAGTCCTTCTTTTCTCTAGAAATGTTGACTTCAGAAAGTCCCCAAAGGGGTTGGGCCAAAATGACGTGGGGGGGCTGAGGGTTGAATGAATCTAAACTCCCCATTCCTTTGTTTTGGAGAACAAATTCAGACCAGTTATTTGAATAGTTATATGACTTTTTTTTCACCACTTGAAATAAGTGCCATATGGAAAATGGATCCAAGAAGTTGTTAGGAAGGGAACAGTTACTGCTCTCCATCTTCATTGTTTCCTTTCCAAACTGCAGTTAACAGCAAGGCCTTGTAGTGCTGTAGCAGTGGAGCACTAAAAGAATTGTTCTGCCAATGATTCTATCACCTTATCTAGCAAATTAATAGAGTTCTTACCAACTTATTTCCTAAGCACATTGTTTGTGATTCAATTCCTGTATGTCATCCTACTTACAAATTACTCCATTTACATAACTTTTAAATTGAACTTTACTTTTGGATCCAGATAACCAATCTGATCATAGATTAGAATGCATATCAAAAATTATCATATCCCACTTTTCTCAATCCAGAGCAAATCTTTATCACTTGGAAAATGGATGCCTCTATTGATTACTCAACATATTTCATCTATTTTTCCATTGTTCACCTAAATTTCCTATTGGTTTCTGGAAAATGGACGCTCTTAATGTACAAACTTTATTAATTCCTCTCTAATCATGTATCTTTAAACAGATTTTTTAACATTAACATTTTACACACAGCAAACATAATCTCTACAGAAATATTGTCCCAGATGTCTTTGTTAATAATATTACCGTTGAATTGGCCTGCCACCGTCATTCTTAGGTGGTTCCCATTTTAAGTCAACGTGTCTCTTTGTCACTTCAACTGGTGTAAGGGCATATGGTGCTCCAGGGGTAGCTAAAATAAATAAAATCCACGTTAGATAAACTGGTCGTTTAGAAACAGGAAATAGCTTGTTGCACAGAATTTTGAGGATAAACTCTGAAAACTTACTGAAAGTGTCTTTAGCTAGAACCGAGTCCTCAATTTCACAGTAATCGCTCTGCCCCACTGCATTTTCAGCAGCCACGCGGAATACGTAGAGAGAGCCCTCGGTCAGAGGCGTCACAGTATATTTGGTGTCCTTTACTGTGGTATCTACAGTCTGCCAGCCTTTGCGGCGCACATCCCTCTTTTCAACAATGTAGTTTGTAATAGGAGAACCCCCGTCTTTTTCTGGTACTGTCCATTTAAGGTCTGCAGTGTTTTTAGTGATATTAATGACCTCAAGCCATCGTGGAGGCGAAGGGGGATCTATGAAGACATTAACAAAAGAGTTTTACTTTGTAAAAAAAGCAATAAGGAATCTATCAAGCAGAGGGTTAAAGACAAACTGTATGTCTTTATTCACTTCTCCTGAGGTCTTTATAAATCACATTACTGTTATTATGGTCTGCCACCATCATTCGTCATGGTTTTTTAATGTAACTTTATTGAAGAAATTTTTAACAAGATAAAAACAATATAATATTAGAAAAATAAGAAAGAATAGTGAACAAGAAGGAAAACAGATTAAAAAAGAAAAAAGTTCATAAAGAAATGGCTTTTAATCTTTTTGAAAGTTACTATTTGAAGTTACAACTGCCAAAACATCTTCGGGAGATATTAACATGAGCGAGATTCGAACAGCTTGACACAATGGTCAGATATGGGAGATTCCATTCTATACCCTACAATGAGTGTCTCTGCATTTGCGGAGCGGCAGAGGTAGAAGACCTGGCTCACATCCTATTTGACTGTTGCTTGTATAAGGGGGTGAGAGACAGGTACCTTGGTCCATATACCAAACGAATGACCCATTGGGATCCCCATATCAAAACAACTTACTTTATGTGCGGCCAGAACCTGAAAATAACATTTAACACAGCACAGAACTTAAACAAAATGATTCGGTTGAGATCTGCATATGGGGGACTGATTGTGGTAGACTGTAAGGGTGACACTGAAATATAATTTTATGTCATTTTATTATGTTTTATATATTTATGTATTAAATTATATTGTATCTTTCCTATAACTATTGTATTTTACCTTACACTTATTTTAAATTGTTTGTATAAGATTTTATTGGTGATATGTGTTTGCACCTTGTGCTTTGTTAGGGCCTATAGCCGTGATGGTGAACCTATTGCATGCGTGCCACAGCTGGCATGTGGAGCCATATCTGTGGGCATGTGAGTGTTGCCCTAGGTCAGCTCCAGAGAGCATGCACGCGCTGGCTAGCTGATTTTCGGGCCTTCCGGGCCCACCGGTAGTTGGGAAATGGGCCATTTCTGGCCTCTGGAGGGCCTCGGGGGGAGAGGCATTTTTTCCCTCCCTGGGCTCCAAAAAAGCCTCTGGAGCCTGGGGAGGGTGAAAAATGGGCCTACGGAGCCCATCAGTGACCTTTTTACATGACAAAAGTGAGGGGAGCATGGGGTGTGTGTGTCACACACGCATGCATGGGGGGACGGGGTATGGGGGCATTAAACTATGGGTGTGGGAACGCCCATGCGTGACCCCCATGCATTCCCCCCACTTTTGGCATGCGATGGCTAAAAGGTTAGCCGTTACTGGCCTATAGGCTAATTAATAAAGCTATCATATCATATCATATCATATCATATCATATCATATCATATCATATCATATCATATCATATCACATCTTTATGAAAGTAGTTATGAATGCATTTATATTTTAGCCTCTTTCCAGGATAAAGGCAAGCAGGTTTCTAAAGTTTCCAAGCTCTGTTCAGCCTCAAGCTAGATTCTCAGGAAAAGTTACTTACTTAGCCTTTCCTTGCACAACACAGGATCACTGGGTTCACTTGGTTCGCTTTCTCCAGCTTTGTTCACAGCTCTTACTCGGAAAGAATATTCTTGTTTCTCCATAAGTCCTTTGAGGAAATGTTCTGTCATGGGGACACCTTCAGCCACTCTCACCCATTCATCTGTACCAGTCTTTAACAGTTCCACCACGTAGGATTCAATTTTGGCACCCCCATCATGCTCTGGTTTTGTCCACTGTAGGAAACATGTCGTCTTAGCAACATCCTTCACCGTTGGTTTCCCAGGAGGCCACGGAGGATCTGGAAATAAAGTGAACATTTAGATCTGGTGGGCTAACTTTAAATCATGAGTTTAAATGATATTATTAATCTAAGTTAATTTTTACCAATGGGATCCTTCACTAAGATTGCCTCTGTGGGTTTACTTGGTTTTCCTGGCCCAGCAAGATTCTCTGCCAACACACGGAACTTGTACTTCTTATGGTTTGTAAGACCCTTTACCCTAGTAATAATAAGAAAAAAAAACATTTCAATGTTTATTTGGCAGTAAATATTATTGAATATATATACAATGTTGCCAGTGGTGGGATTCAAAATTTTTTACCATCGGTTCTGTGGGTGTGGCTTTGTGGGCGTGGCATGGCTTGGTTGGGCGGGGACAGGGGAAGGATTCTGTAAAATCTCCATTCCCACCCCACTCCAGGGGTAGGTTACTGTAAAATCCCCATTTCCTCCCGATCAGCTGGAACTCGGGAGGCAGAGAATAGATGGGGGCGGAGCCATTCAGAGGTGATATTTACTGATTCTCAGAACTACTCAAAATTTCTGCTACCAGTTCTCCAGAGCTGGTCAGAACCTGCTGAAACCCACCTCTGAATGTTGCTTTATAACCTTCCACTGGTGTAAATAAAAAAAAAAAAACATTAATGAGAAGTTCTTGGTGCTCTCTGAGCTTGGTTGTTTGCTTGCAGACTTTTCATTACAAACACAACCATGCTCAGAGAGCACCAAGGACTCCACAGATCAATCCTGAGGTATATCTATTCTCTTTTATTGAAACATTAATACATTTATATCTACCATATAAATAGTATAAGGAGATTTCTTGGGGCAAAATACTTATGTAAAGCTTTCTCATGCCAACATGTTCTGCCATCGCTGAAGCACAATACAAAATCTGTCATCAGATAATGCACATGAAAATTTTTGTATACTGCTTAATATTTTAAGGAAGCAGTTTCTCGTTGCAAAGAACATTATATGATATTGTCTTGCTATATATTTATAAACTGAGAAGTGTTCTTAATTGTGTGCATGTGCTTGTATGTGTGTCTGTGAAATGCTGTTGCTCTTGTCCAATGACATAATGGCATTTTCTCCACTTCACTTGGAAGACAGCTGAAATCTCAAGGGCAGACATTAGTGGTTATAAAAGGAAAAATGGTGGGCTGTATGTATGTATGTATGTTCCAGCACATTTGTGAACTAATGTACAAGATCCACATATATTATTTTAGAAAGGAGTAGATACTCCTTTCTAAATACTATGTAGATACTATGTAGAGTATCTACATACTGTAGATCTGAATGATTTAAATACTTCAAGTTACTAGAAAGCCAAAATGTCTGTGAGGTTCCATTATCCGCACAAATGTCCTGAACTGCTTCAATAATAGACAATAATTAATTATTACTCTATTATCACAATATTGTTACTCTGTTATTGCCAGTTGTAGATCCAACATTGGAAAGACGATAACTATGGAGAGGATTTATCATATATATTGCCACCAGCTAATGAGGATTCAAATAGTGGAAAGCAAGGCAATTATTTGGAGGTAATAAACCCTCTCATACAGAATAGTATATCAGGTATATGTATTTGTTTTCATTTGAAAACATTATTTCTTTTCTGAGAAAATATAATATAAAATATATTCCTAAAGGATATAATGATCTTACTTGAATGTTGTATCTTTAACTGGTATTTTATTGCATCGAATCCATTTATCTTGATCAGGGTCAAACCGTTCAACCCAGTACCCAGTGATAGGACTGCCACCATCTTCATCTGGTTCAGTCCAAGTTAATGTTACAGAATCTTTAGTGATCTCAATAGGCTTTACACCTGTTGGAGGACCTGGTGTATCTGAACCAAGAAATACAAAGTCAGAATTAGCAGTCATGTATTTGTAATTTCAATGCAGATAGCAGTTGCTACTGGCTATTGCTCTGCCAGGAAAGCTGCTTATATTAATTCCCTCCAATGCATTGCCACCTTCTGCAATAAATTAGCCCCATACTATCAGCAAGATCCAAAATGATGGGGAGGTGAGATGGTTCTCACAAAATGATTCACTGGTTGAAGTGGCTGCCCCTGCCCCTGAAATGATGTGCAGCAGTTTCCATGTGACCATTGTACAGAGATAGGTGTACCTGCCTTTCAGCTGAACAAACTTACCAAATGGATATTTAGCAATCATAGGACTGGATAGCGCTGGTTCTCCAACTCCATACATGTTCTCTGCACTGACCCTGAAGATGTATTCTTTAAGTGGGGTGAGGTTTGTAACTTTGAATTTGGTTTCCTTGATGGTGGATGATAATTTGTGCCATATTTCACTGTCTGCAGCTCTTTGCTCTAGAACGTAGTTTGTGATTTTGGATCCGCCATCATCGCGAGGAGGATTCCAGGTCAAAAGGCAGGACACGTTTGTTATTTCAGACACATCAAAAGCCGCTGGTGGACCAGGTTTATCTGTGGAGACATAAGAGTGGTTTGAGCTTCCTCTTCAGCTATGCAATTAGGAAGTTGCTGAGAATTAAATCACAGAAGTACCGTACCTAGAACATTAACTTCAACAGTTGCTGTTGCCCGTCCACTGGTATTTACAGCTTCAATAATATAGGTGCCGCTATCGCTCCTTTTGCTGTCTGTTATTACCACTGTGGAATGGTTGGGTTTGGTTTCAATGGAGATCCTTTTGTCAGGTCTCAAGATATTTTCTGCTTTTGTCCAGGTAATTCGAGGTTCAGGCTTTCCAGTTACTGTTGCAGGCAGTTCTATTTTAGTTCCAGCTTTGACAGTGATTCCAGCCAGTAATTTCACATCTAAGAAAATTTCTGGAGCCTCTGATTTATGGACAATAAAAACAGCATGAATGAAATATAATATCCATCTAATGGCTTGTTTCATATAGTTGCACACCCTCCCACCCCAATATTTTGAAGAATAAAATACTGCTATAATATAATTCGGTAACTAATTACCCATTGCATCCATTGCCTGGATTTCATCTGTGGGATGGCTTGGTTTACTGGCTCCTTGCCTATTCAGAGCCTTTACCCGATAAGCATACCATTCCCCTTCCTTAAGTGGTTCCACCTTCATTCTGTTAATAAGAATACCATTTTAGTTAATAGTATCATTAAATGCCAAAAGAATCATTTGTAAAAAAATTCTACCTACTGCTGCTACTTACTTGGTCTCAATTACGGGTTCACCACAAGGCTCCCATTTGTCGGTGCCACGCTGGCACTTTTCAACTATGTAGCCTTTGATACGTGAGCCACCATCATATTTAGGTGGATCCCACATAAGGAAAATGGACTTTGATGTTGGATCTCGCCATTTAACATTCTCTGGTGGATCAGGAACCGCTGTAAGAGGGAAAACGTATTGTCTTATCATTGTGGGTGGAATGTGAATGGAAAGAAAGGTTCACTTCCACTATGTGGTATTTGGATTTTTAGGGACCTTCCCTGCTGCTTTTCTCATAATAATTTTCCCACAGTTATTGTTCTGGTAAGTCCTGCAGTCTAACAAACAGCTTTTCCAAGTATGCAGATGGGTGTATTAGATAGGAGGAAATTAGAAAGCCTGTGGTGCCATCCAGAAAGTCTGCATTTGGTTTTCTTTTTCAATGGGTATCTCAAACATTACAGTAATTACAGGTAGTACTTGACTTACAACAATTCACTTAGTGACCATTCAAAGTTATAACGGCACTGAAAAAAGTGACTTTTGTCCGTTTTTCAGGCTTATGACTGTTGTAACATCCCCATGGCCACATGATTTTTGGATGCTTGACAACTGGCCCACATTTATGATGGTTGCAATGTCCCAGGGTCATGTGACCCTTTTTGTGAGCTTCTGACAAGCAAAGTTCATAGGGAAACCAGATTCACTTAAATAACCAAGTTATTCATTTAACAACTGTAATGATTCACTGAACAAATGTGGCAAGAAAAATCATAAAACGGGGAAAAACTTGCTTAACAAGTTTTTCACTTAGCAACATAAATTCTGGGCTCAATTGCGATCAAATGTTGAGGACTACCTGTATACAGAACATGCAGAAATCCAAAATTATTTAGAACAATTATAAAAGAAAACTCACTAGCAGGTGCCGTCATGTTAACTGGCTCATCAATATAAGCAGGCTCTCCTGGTCCACATTTGTTGCATGCTGAAACTCTGAATAAGTATTCTTTTCCTTGGGCAAGATCTGGGATAGTAAATTCTTGATCAAGAACCTTGTCAATCACCTGCAAAGACAAGACATTCTTTTTCGTATCGCAGTCCAGTTTATTTCCAAATTAAAAAGCTGGCTTTATTAAAAATATTTTTCTGTTTAAAACATACTTTAATCCACGTTTTGCGGCTCACTTCACGCTTCTCAATAAGGTAGCCAGTCAAAGGGCTTCCTCCATCATTTTCAGGAGGTTCCCATGTTAGTTGTACTGTGTTCCTAGTTATTTCTCCAACTGTTAGCTCTCTTGGTGCACTTGGGCGAGCTGGAAATAAATGCAAATTAGATTATAAACCTATACATCTATACATATACACAGCTATACATTTATTTATGTATTTACTGCTACTTATATACCACTTCAATCACTAGTGACTGAGTAGCTTCCATGCCAAATACAGCAATCAGATTTAAAACCTAATACAATACAACACACAATAACCTAACAACCAGATGCAATGTGATACAGGAATTACATCTCCACAAGAACTAAAATTCATCTCATTCCCAAAGATCTTCTGGAAGAGCCAAGGTTTAATGGCATTTCAAAATCATAGCAGGGATTTATTTGAAATGAAATATTGTGGTGATTGGGCTTACAGAAACAGGCTTTAGCCCTAATTCACCATGCTTTTATTTTTTAAAAAAGCATATATCATCCTATACCTATGAAATTAAAATCTTCAAATATTTGTAGTAGTGCTTAATCCTGAGTATGTGCGTATAAAATGATACCCTGAATAACACCATTTTTATGTTTTGAAATGTCATAGTGAAAAAGAAAGTAGAAATTAATGTAATTGAGTGTTTTATATATATTGAAAGGTGCTGATTGTTATTCATTTGGTCATTTAATATTGTCGGATTGTTCATTTAATTTACAATAATTTATAATATGAACACATTTACTTGACATTAAAACTGAATGCTCACCAATGACATTAACATCGATTTCTCCTGATACAGACGATACAGGATTGACTAATTTCAGAGTATAAATGCCTTTATCTGGCCGTTTGCTTGGTGTAATAGTCAGTTTTGCAAAAGCAAAACTGGTCTCAATTTTCACCCGATCACCATCTTCTAAAACTTTGCCACCCACTGACCATGTGGCAGTGGGAACTGGGTAGCCAGTGATGGGAACACGGATTTTGACTGGCTCTGGAACAATAACTTCAAGGCCATCTTTAAAGCCACTTAAGTCCATTGTAGGTCCAACTGAAAAACAAACACAATTTGTGCCAATTAACTATGATAGGTTTAACTTTTATTTATGGTAGCTGTAAAAAGGTAGTTGTCATAATTGAAAGTACTGGTACTATTATAAACTGACTCTCTGTTTGATGTAAGACTGCGCCCCCCTCCCCATCTGATACAATTGGAGTGAAGAAACCTGATAGTAAGACCAGTTCTGTTTAAAGAACAATTTGATAGAAGAATAGAGGTACTACTTGTATGTGCTTAACAAGCAGCATGAAATAGTAGCTTTCATAACCAAGAACATCCCTTTGGATAAATCTTAATTACATCTCAGAACTACATGGAAATGTTTATCATGTCCTCCATTTCCACACAGTGATGACACCCACTTGAAACATTTCACAAGATCTTTTGCTCATGGCAAAATCTACTTTGGGATCTACATTGTGAAAATGCCAAGTAGTTGCAAAGCTTTGGTTACAGCAAAGCCTCCCAAAGCCTTGCTTTGCCAGCTATCACCAGCATACTCCACAAAGCCTTAAAATACCCCAACTGAACCTCTGAATGGCTGCAGCAGATTTGTTTACAACAGATGATCTTACACATAACTCTTGTGTTGTCATAAGAATATTTTAGTTGCAAGAACTAGAGCAGGGCTGTAAAACTCTCGGCCTGCGGGCCAGATGCATCACATGCTGGCCACACCCACACCCGGTTTAGCAAAGGGGAATAAAGTCCCAATACGTCATGCGACGCTGCCGTGATGACGTGAGTTTGACACCCCTGAACTAGAGGATTGATTTTAGTAATAAGCATATATAACATTTACTTTGAATTGCTGACATGTCAGAGATAAATGACATCTGCTTACCATGTGAATCATCTGCGGTTAGTGGTCCAATAGCTTCAGCTGGATCTGATACACCAGCAGCATTTTCTGCAGAGACTCTATAATAATACTTAGCTAGAGGTGTCAATCCAGTCACCTGCCAAGACAGGGGCAATTGTTGTAAATGACATCAACTGAATGAAACAATCCAATGCTTCATGAGCTTCAGAAAGAAGTTACAACTTACAGTAAAAGAAAGCTTAGGGGCAAGTTTTGCATTGCAGCGAATCCAGTCATCTGTTCCTTCTTCACGCCGCTCTATAATGTAACCCAAAACTGGACTGCCTCCATCTTTTAGTGGAGGCTCCCACGTCAGTTTCACAGATGACTTAGTTTGCTCAGAATGATCTAGGTTAATGGGAGGACTTGGTCTTTCTGCAAGACATAGTAATTTGGAAGGTTTAAATATTGTTCCTTTCAAGAAGGATGCACAAAATACAAAAAATAAAAAGATGAAATTGTGTCCATGGAAATCTTGGATGATTCCTAAAATAGCACAGCCAGAACCTTCTACTGAAATATCCTTCAAATCTATTGAATATTTTCCCGTGAACATGGAAAATACTTGAAAGAAATTGGCCACCTGTTTTGAATGTGATACTTCTATTCTCTCTTTTTGTCACAGCTAATGACAAACACTGAACCTATTTTCTCATATTTCCCCCCAATTCTCCTCAAATCTTTTCTAGGATTGTATTTATAAATAAATAAAATTATCACTGAGAGATAATGAAAAAATGCTCTTATTGTCAGCATACTAACCAATTGGATCGGTTATCTTCACTGCATGTGTGGATGCACTGGGTTTGCCAACTCCAATTTGGTTTCGTGCTCTGACCCTGAAAAAGTATTCTTTGTTCTCCACCACATCAGTCAACGTGGCAGATAATTCATGGGCTGGCGTAGTCATGGCTGGCTCCCACTTAATTGATCCTCTGTCACGCAGCTCAATCACATAGCCTGTAATTGGAGATCCTCCATCATATTCTGGTGGCTCCCAGGTAAGAGTTGCGCTGGACCTGTTCACATCAGCGACCTGTACATTGAGAGGTGGACCTGGCACCTCTGCAAAGTGGGAAGAAAATTACAAAACACATGTTACTTCTACTCTAAAGGATTGAAACAGCATTAATCTTTTCAAGTACCTGGAACTATTTTCTTACCAAATCTGCTCTTTGCTTCAACAGGTTTATCTGTTACCACAGGTTCACCAGTGCCGACTCTGTTTTTCGCACTCACACGGAAGAGGTACTCCACGCCACCTTTTTGAAGGCCGGTTACTGTGTATTCACAACTATCAGCACGATCAGTTGCCAAAATCCAGGTCTTGCGTTTTATGTCACGCCTTTCCACCACATAACCTGTAATCTTACTACCACCATCGCTTTCTGGTTCTTCCCATGCAAGGCTGACTTCACCATCAAATGTTTCCGTGACTTCCAAGTTCCTCACTGGGCCAGGGACATCTTAGAGAAAAGAAAGCAAGATGCATTCAAAGGAACAGCAAATCTTGAGTTTGACATATGTTTTATAACTGAATGGGTTGCATGACTATTTATTTCTTTTAATTCCAGTTTTAAGCCATTAAATCAAATTAAATCAAATCTCTTTATTTTACTTTAATCAGCCTTTGTTTTTAACTATTAAATTAATGCTTTCTGTATTAAAAATACAGGTACCACTGTTAAACTACTATTATCAGGAAAAACTTACTAAAAGTAAAGTTTTTGGAAGTTAAGAACTTACTGATTACTTGAACATTAATGCGACCTTCTGCTTTTCCATGTTTATTTTTCAGTATAACTTTGTAACTTCCCTTGTCCGATGGCTTGGCTGCAGGAATTCTGAAAGAAGTACTATCAGCTGTGGTATCAACAGTCTGAGTGGGTAAGGCTTCATCTTCTTTAAGCCACTCAGCCTCTGCTCGTGGATAAGCATCATATGGAACAACCATGGTTAATGGCTGGCCAACATCTACCACAAGATCTTGATCACCTGTCTTTATTCTTGGAGCAGCTAAAGGAAATAATAAAAATGAATTAGCGTTTGAAAATACGTTACAGAAACGATGCATTCAACTGAGTTTGATAAAGAAAAGCAAAGTGAACCTTGAACTTTTAAAATAATTCATTGTATTAGGTGAGCCAAATTGTAACTGCCAGTTTTGTGGTATTGGGTGCCTTCTGAACTGCAAAACAATGGCATCTTGTTATCACCTTTATAATTCACAGAGAATTTATTTAAGATGGGTAAAGTTTTCTAATTGCCTGAATGTAGAGGTTTCAGTGCATAAAAACTAAATTTATATATTATATATAAAATTTTATAAAGTAATGTAACATTTTCACACAGTGATGTTCAAAATAACTGATAAAACCTCCGTATAGAAGAAATAAGTGCTAGATATTAAAGAAATAGCAGTGATGTATGAAATCAAGACGTAATAGAATTGCATACACACACAAAAGATGTGTGTACTTTTTGTGGGAGAGTTTTTCATTCCCATTGAATTTAAGAATTCCAGAATTAACATTCAGAAGGAGAGTTGAAGGTTTTTGTTACATTCTATAAATGTTCTTTCTTGCTATGATAAATCAATTTGAAAGACTTACCTGCTAGTTCTAACTTAGCTCGAGCTTCTTTATCTTTGGCAATAAATCTATATTCTCCTTGGTCACGGGGCCTTATTTCACAGACCTGGAGCCTGTGGATCTTTCCTTCACTCATCATTTGATGTTTGTCACCTTGGACTATAATCATATTGTTTCTTAGCCATTTGACCTCCACTTTATCTTTATTCAGTTCAGCAGAAAAGATTACATCAGTGCCAGGAGCTTCATAAGCATCTTGGGGTGGGCGGATGATCTCAACAGGAATTTCTGTTAGAAATATCCATAAACATGTGTTTTATCATTCCGTCTTATAACTTTAAAAAAAAAAAAGTACTGAGACTTGGGAAGGAACATAAGTCAAAGCTGTAAATGTACCTTCAACGAAGAGTCTTGCTCTGGATTTCCTGTCATCCACTCCGCAGGAATATTCACATTCATCTTCTAGTCTGCAATCTTTTATAATTAATCTGTGTAGATTTCCATCCTTTTCAAACTGATACCTTTAGATCAGATGGAAAAAAAACCAGGATTATGCGTTCTGCTGAGAAACAAGAGCAGAAACTGTAACAACACATGGTTGAACTAGTACTTACTTTTTGCCTTCTTTTATTTCGCGCCCATTTCTGTACCACTTCACAGCTGCTTTCTCTTTGGAAAGCTGGCAACTAAAGACAGCATCATCAAATTCAGTAACTGTTTGGTCCTGCAAATGTTCGATGAAATCAGCAGGTGCTTCTGTGATAATAAGCTCCGCAACAGATTTATCTTGGCCAGCAGTGACGGTGTATTCCCCTTCATCTATAAACCCACAATCTTTAATAATAAGGGAATGCTTGTATCTGTCCACTTTGTATAAAATGCGGCGGTCAAAAGTGACTTCTTCACCATTCTTCGTCCATGGAAGTTTTACATTGAGACGGTTAACTTTGCACCAGAATGTGACAGATTTCTTCTCCATTGTTTCAATATCTTGAAGAGGTTCAACAATTCTGAGATCCTCCTCTGTGGTGAGAGATTAATTAAATGTAATTATTTTAAGCTCTTATCTAAAGTTGGGTAGGACTGATATCCTGGATCATTTGCTAGTCTGAAGCACTTACCAAGTACAGTTAAATTGGCGGATGACTTGACATGTTCTCCTCGCTGATTTGTTAGTGTTACTGTGTAAACTGCCTGATCATTCTGATGAGCATCTCTGATCCTTAGAGAATACAGTAAATCCTTATGGACCATGATGTATTTTGCGCTGTCAAATATCGGTTCGTTATTTTTGTACCATTTAGCTTTGGCACCTTCTGTATTAACTTCACAGTTGAAGACAAGCTCTTCTCCCTCTTTAACAGTTTGGTCTTTCAGCGGAATAACAATCCTGAGTTTTTCTGTAAACGGAATTAGTGTATCATTTGTAAACTGCATACTGAATCATGCAATAATAGCAATAGCAATATAACTTAGATTTATATACCACTTTACAGTGCTGTACAGCCTTCTCTAAGCGGTTTATAGAGTCAGCATATTGCCTCCAACAATCTGGGTCCTTATTTTATCCATCTTGGAAGGATGGAAGGCTGAGTCAACCTTGAGCCTGGTGAGATTTGAACTACTAAATTGTAGGCATCCAGCAGGCACAGAAGTAGCCTGCAGTACTGCACTCTAACCACTGCACCACCATGGCTCATAATAGCATGCATAATAGATGTGCAGAGGAAAAAGAAACTTACCAATCACTTTCAACTGTGCTTTTGCTTTGACATCTCCAAGCATGACAATATAACGTCCCTCATCATCCAAGACAGATTCTTTAATGACCAAGACTCTCTTTTTGCCATCCGAAAATATATCGTATTTGTCACCTGCTTCAAGAACAGTATCGCCTCTGAGCCACTGCACATCAACACCATCTTTAGACACTGAGCAGGAAAATTCTGCCTTTTGTCCTTCAATAACTTCAAGGTTTTGAGGTTTAGTTATAAACTCTGCTGAAAGCTCTGTAAGAGACATTATAAGTTATGATTTAGTTGTGGAAAGAAGATGGATTACTTAGTTCAACTGAAGAGTAATTGTTTTATTCAGCAGATGATACTATGAGTTCCCAGCCTTTTGATTTGGAAATTTGAAATCAGGTTGATGATTTATACTCTCACAAATTCTTTCTTGGCTTTCTAATCTAAGACACTAATTTATCAGCAGGATTCATTTGATTATCTAAGCTTGCTTCCCCCCACCTCTTGCCGTCTCTGCCCACCTCCCAAAAACCAGTTGAATGCAGCCACAAAGTTTTTTTTTTAATTACTATTTTCTAAGAAACTTATGGGCCCAGAGAATTAAAAAAATGATGCTAAATGTTGCCATTTCTTATGCAAAATGCCAACTTTCCATTTTTAAATTAGAAAGATGTTCCTGGGTGCCATACTGGGAACTGTGGCCTAACACAACCAGAGATTGCTTTGGAATAGACTTGAAACTTTTTACACATAAGCAGCAACTAAGCCCAGCATTTCACTGCCTACTTAACCACTCTCTGGTTCTGAAAGAGATCAAAGCAAACTTCTCACCATTGACTTTGAGTTTGCCTGTCGTCTGAGCATTTGGAAGCTTGCAGCTGTAGGGTCCTGCATCATCCAGAGTAGCATTGTGAATGATCAAAATTCTCTTTCGGCCGTCAACTTTTTGTTCAACTCTGCCACCCTCTGGCAACTCCTGGTCGCCTTTGAACCATGTTACTTCTGCACCAGGTTTGGAGACTTCACAAATAAATTTGATGGTGTCTGTTTCATTAACTTCCACATTGGGTAGGTTTTTAGTAAAGACAGCTTCCTCCTCTGCATAAAGGAATCATAGTTTTATTTCATGACAACTGCAATTTGCATAAAATAAAACAAAACAAAAAAAGGGGGATTCAGTTTTACCTATCACTGTAAGCATGCCCGAAGTTCTGGCTGCTTTTGCTTCACAAGCATATTCTGCTTCATCATCAAGTAAACATTTATTGACGACAAGTATTCTCTGGGCACCTTTCGCAATGATGTCATACTTCTTGCCTTTTTTAATTTCAATTCCATCCCTAAACCAGTGTGCCTGTATTAACATTATTGACAAAATATGAAATTGCGTCAAAGACAATAATAGGTATTAGAGTTTAAGCTTTCAAAATGTTAGTAAAGAATTGAAATCTCTATTTAATGATGATATTGGAATCAACATAGTTTGATTTGGTATTTTGAAGTTGATAGTTTGGACCGAACATTCCATTCTTATTTCGGAGGTCTGGTTATCTAGCTAGGACAGGTTTTGTTTTTGTTTTGCTATTGTGCCCCCTTTATAGGAACTACTCATTTAAAGGGTGCTGTGCCCAGAATTTCAACTCCAGAATGAACAAGTGGAAGATTGCATCCCCAAGCTTTATTTCTAAAAAAAACCTGGTCACATGATGAGTCAAAATTTGTGTAGAAGAAAATTCTCACAAATGCAGCTGATTAGGAATCTGGTGGCCATTTTGATAGGATGGCACATGGATGGCTTTAGCTATTGTGATGGGATTATTGGCTTGGACACAGAGAACCTGTAAAGTACATACAGATGCAAAGAAGGATGAGGGCAATTTTGCATCAATTGACAGCCCATTATATTTACGTGGTATTTTCTACATGGTGTAAGACTTCCATTAATAAAGATATATAAATCTTTTATTCCTTAACTGAATCCAGCATATAAACAGAGCACATTTTTATACATTTTTCATCTGCATATTTTTAAAATGGTAAATATTATTTTACACCAATAATAGTTACAATTTTAAAAATATGCAAATGAAATATATATAAAATATATTCCATCTATATACAGGATTCAGTTAGAGAATCAAAGATTTATATATCTTTTTATCTTTTTTTATTAGAGAAGAGAATGTCAGGGAAAAAGCAATTATAGCAATGTGGTGGATAATGCCTGCCTACAGTCAAAGCCTAAACAACTTTTGGTTTATACAAGTACTTAGTGTGAGCATAATGGCTAGAATCTAACTCTTTGATGGAAACAGATTGAATTTTGATAAGTGATAGGTTTTTCTAAATAAAATGTATTCAAAAGTTCAGGTATTAGATTTATTAAATATCACAGACCTTAACAGATGGCCGGGAAATTTCACATTCAAACCGAGCTGCTTCCTTTTCCTTAACTTCAAGATCAGTAAGAGGTTTAAGGAACTCAACACGAAGGGCTGCAAGAGAAAATGTGTATATTTCAATTAAGTACATAATAAAAATGAATCTTTATAACCAAGGCTGCTCTGCATCGACTTTTTTAGAAGAGCAAAATCAAACAAAACGGAAGTAGTTGGAGGACATTTTATAATGTAGGATAAACTCTACATGCTCTTAGGTAGATGACTTTGTTTCATCAGACT
Source organism: Pituophis catenifer annectens (assembly GCF_029215685.1). NCBI lineage: Eukaryota > Metazoa > Chordata > Lepidosauria > Squamata > Colubridae > Pituophis > Pituophis catenifer. The sequence continues at coordinate 193,035,660 of NW_027256881.1, read as the reverse complement.
ATCAGATACAAATCTCCAGTGTTACCCTATAGATTATCAATAATAATAAGACTGACATACCCACTTTGGAGGGGATAAAGCAGTGGTGAAATCCAATTTTTTTTACTACCGGTTCTGTGGGTGTGGCTTGTTGGGCGTGATGTGGCTTGTTGGGCGTGGCTTGTTGGGTGTGGCCGGGGAAGGAAACTGGAAAATCCCCATTCCCTCCCCATTCCTGGGGGAGGATACTGCAAAATCTCCATTCCCACCCCACTCTGTGACCAGTCAGAGGTGGTATTTGCCGGTTCTCTGAACTATTCAAAATTTCTGCTACCGGTTCTCCAGAACCTGTCAAAACCTGCTGGATTTCACCCCTGGGATATAGTATAATTAAGCTTTGAATGAAATTATAGTGAATACTTGCACTGCAAGAACAAGTCATTGAATAGTAAATGGTTTTGATCCTGCTGGACTTTAGGAAAGCCTTGAAGACAAGGCTCTGTTCTTGTTCTTTTGGGGGGGTGGGGTGTCTGGTAATGGTGGGAAGCTCTTACAATGGCTGTGCTGAGTTTAATACAATGATGGGTTTTGCCACTGATCATGGAGGGATTTTTTTGTTTGAATATACTTTTCTATGCTTGCATATCTGTTTTTCAACTAGTTTTCAATCACTTGGTTGTTTTAAACCGTTGTGAGCTGTCCAGAATCACTTAGGTGAGATGAATGGCAATACCAATTGAATTAAATAGATTTTTTTAAAAAATGAAAAGATTTACTGGAAATGCTAGCAATGAAACTAGATCATCAATATTCGAGGCACAAAATATGGAAGCAAGAACCTTTGGAGAAGCTTAGGAAAATTGAAGGCTGTGGAAAAGGAGAAAGCAGAAGACAAGAGGGTTATACAATGTGGCAAGATCCCAAAGGGAAAAAAAAATGCTGAGAGTTCCAGAGAACTACTGTTCATTGAGTCATGAGGAATCAGAAGTGACTGAACAACACAGCTAAGCCTCTTGTAGTTCTTGTAAGGAAAATACAAGCAGACTTACGTTCAACATTCAAGAAACAAGAAGTTTTGAAATCTTTAGCATCGCAGGTGTATGTTTTAGCATCATCCAATTTGCAGTCACGAATAATAAGTTTCCTGACTCTGCCATCGGCAATGATATCGTATTTCTTTGTTTTGTGAATTTCTTCACCGTTCTTGAACCATTTCACAGGTGCATTTTCTCTGGATATTTCACACTCCAATTCTGCAGTGGCTTCCTCTTCTACAGTTTGGTCCTCAAGGGGTTTAGTAAACTCCACAGGTGGTTCTGAGGAACAAAATAAACCAGTTATTTAGATCTTGTGTATTTGGCACAGAGGGGGACAGTTTAATGTAATGGTTAAGGCACCTAGCTAAAAACTGGGAGATTGTGAGATCTAGGTCTACCGTAGACCCAAAGTCTGTTGGGTGACCTTGGGTGAGTTACTCTTTCTTAGCCTTAGGAAGCACTGGCAAACCATTTCTGAAATCTTGCCAAGAAAGCTGCAGAAACTTGTCTAGGTAGTCACCAGGAATCAATACACACACACACACACACACACACATACACACACTTCAGCGAAGAATACGCTAGCTATCTCTTTGATCTTCTTTTAAAGACTGAAATATGGACACTATTCCAGTTTGCATTTTAGGTTATAAAATAATTATTCAACAAAACATTCTTCCTTATCTAGATCAGCATCATCCAGCATCATACTCTGTCGTTCTACAAAGCTTACCTTTTACAAAAAGATTTGCTTTAGTTTTGAAGTCCTGTGCAGTCAGTGTGACTTCTCCAGCATCTGTTAGCTTCACATCCCTGAGAACAAGAGTGTGAACTTTTCCATCAGCACGGGGCACAACCTAAAGGAAAAGAAAATATTGGATTATGGCCTTAACCTTAAATATTTATCATATAACTTCATTTAATATACACTTAATATTTCTGAATGGGGGTGCACAACTTTGCACAACTCAAGGCAGCACCAGCTCTTGTCTGGCACATCAAGGACTGAATTCCAAAAGTGGTTAAACTTTTGGACCCAAATTCACTGGCAATGTTTTATTTTATATAATTTAATCATCTCTATATTACTATCTGTACTTATACACACAGGCACATAATATATGTACATTGAACTGTTTATTTTCCCCAACACATACTATATATGCATTGATTCTACCTCCTCTATGTTTGCTTCTGTAACAACTTTTTATATTTCATTGCAATTTATTTAGTCATCAGTAGATGGCAGATATAGTAGTGCATAATGCAGCCAGTGAGATTCAGCACTGAGAGAGAGAAAAAACTCTCTCCCAAATTACCGTGTTTCCCGAAAATAAGACCCTGTCTTATATTTTTTTGAACCCTGAAATAAGCACTTGGCCTTATTGCCATGTGTTCAAAAGCCCGATTGGGCTTATTATCACAGGATGTCTTATTTTGGGGGAAACAGGGTAGGAAAAAAATGAGAAACAGTGCAGAAGCTCCAATTCAGAGCAGAGCAGACATTGATTTGTACGTAATTTAATCTTATTGATATCTTGTTCTATCCATATTTCTTCTAGAGCACAAGCATCTACATTAGTTTTAGGGCTATAATTCGGGAAAAGCTGTCACAGCAGATGATAGCTACTACCACTTTATCTGTTCTCCCAAAGAGAAGTAGAGTCAACTCTGATTAAAATTTGAATGAGAGACCATTAAGAGAACCCAGAACTGTAGATTAGGCCAAAAATTTGAAAAATAAACTATCTCTGAAGAAGGCAAGGCAATGGCAATGGCAAACTACACTTGTATTTTTGACAATTAAACAAGATATTCAGGATTGGTGCTTGTTAATCAAGCTCATTTCAAAAGAGAATCTTTTTCCTGGAGAAAAGAAACTGGAATGTTTGAATCCTTCTCCCCAACAGATGCTGTTTGGATTCTCTACAACGGCCATTTGGGTTCTATAAGGTCAAATTCAGAAGTTCAGTCACAATGACCATAGAGTGTACAGGATCCACCTTCCACCATTGTTTGTCATCAAAGTGAGATACATGCAAAGCTTGTTTCTGCATAAGTAATGCCTATAGCTGGATTGTGCAAGACTGCACTTAAATACTATATATGTTCTTCTAGTCTCTTAAACTGACACAAGTGGATCATTTAGAAATAAAAAACTAGCAAAGTTATATTAAGAAAAAATCACATCAAATCTTTTGATTGAAAAATAATTAAATGAATCCTTTATGATTGTTGCTGTCATGATAATCTCTGATTTAATTCAATTGCTGTGTGTTATGCCATGACTTCATGGTGTTTTATTGCAATTTACAGTGAGTTTTGTTTTAATCTGTAGAGAATTCTGGCCCTAGCAAAACTGATAAAAGAATAAATGATCAAATAATTTAAGATATATTTTATTATCTTTAAAATACTTAGGAAATAGTAAACATTGAATTATATAGATAGTTAATGATAGGCATTTAGCCTATCATGTGACTTACAATTTGTGACTTACAATTTGAAGAACCTGAAAATATTATGCTAAATTCTCAAGCTTAACTAGCCATCAAGCCTTCGTTTTAACAAGCAAATTTATATTTTCCTTTGAGGGAAATATAATCTCTATGTAAGCCTGTTATTAATAAATACTTCAATGGCCTAAATGAATTAACTAATAAATCAAGTATGAAACAAACATTTCATTTAATAGAACTTAGGCAGGCCATTTCTTATAATATAGAGACTGATGCTAAAGGTACTTTAAATAGTCAGGGAGCCACATTCCAAGCAATTCACATTTCAGTGGTGCTAACACATACTTAACAATGAGTTAAAAATAGAAAGTGGGAAAGGCTCAGCAAGGATCTCTTTCTAGAGTGATATCTTTAGGGAAGTGTGGCTGAAATGCCTGAAATAGGAATTTCCCAATCTCTTTCATCTCTTCCAAGAAAAATGAATGTTAGGTCTGGATTCAGAAAGCATGAATGATAAGGAAAAACTGATAAAAAAGTGCAGAATATTTATTGCTCCTCAACATCAGTGGTGAAAACATTTATCCAGATTCAGTGACATCAGACATCTTCCTATACATTAATGTTTTTAGAATTGTTTTTCAATTAATAGTTCAGGATAACCCCCTGCAAGGCAATCCAATACACATCTAGCCAGGAGAAATCTCCACTGTATTAATTAGGAATGAGTACTCAGCTAAGTGTTATCAGATTGTAGCTTCAGCTAGGACTTGGAAGCTCGCTAGTTGGGGTGAAAAGATGAACAAGAAAGACAAGGAAGGAGGTTAGAAAGTGGGAAAACAATGCGAAATGTCAGGAAGACAGGATGAAGGAAAGATCAGGTACCGTACCTTGTCACTGGGTTCCAATTTCTCCCCTTTCAGGAACCATTCCACTATGATTCCTTCATAGGAGAGTTCACACTCAAATGTTGCCGTTTCACCAGCCGTCACAGTAACATCTTTAAGTGGTCTCACCAGGCCAATGATACGTGCTTGAAGAAAAGAAGAAATCATCTTCAAATTGATCACTTTCACCCTTTATTTAACTTCCATAGAGACTTTTCCCAAGACAGAGGGAATATAATCAATCCAAACTGATTAAATTGACTAAATCAAGGGAAGGGGCTGATCTCTGGAGATTCTTTACTCACAGAGCTGGTGGCTTTTCAAGGAACAGATCAGTTAGAAAGTTACTTTGCATCTATGCCCTTGCCAAGCCCTACATGCCTCTTGCTAAGATAAGGAGCGAGCCATCCAAAATAGAAACACTTTTCTATTGGCTACAGAAAGAAGTGGTTTCCAACTATACAGGGTTTATTTATTTATTTATTTATTAATCAAATTTCTATACCGCCCTACTCCCGAAGGACTCAGGGCGGTGAACAGCCAAGATAAAATACAGACAATACAAATATTAAAAATCCCTTAAAATTATTAAATATTTCGGCCGAAACACAGATTAAAACACCCAATTTATAAAATCACGAATTCAAAAATTTAAAATTTAAGAATTTAAAAGAGGGGAGTTAGGCCAGGCCAGCTTGCTGAAATAGAAAAGTTTTGAGAGCACGGCGAAACGTGCGCAGGTCCGGGATCTTCCGTATCTCTGGGGGGAGCTCGTTCCAGATGGTAGGTGCCCCCACAGAGAAGGCTCTCCCCCTGGGGGCCGCCAGTCGACACTGTTTGGCCGACGGCACCCTGAGGAGCCCCTCTCTATGGGAGCGTACTGGTCGGTGAGAGGCTATTGGTAGCAGAAGGCGGTCTCGTAGATACCCCGGTCCGATGCCATGGAGCGCTCTAAAGGTGGTAACCAAAACCTTGAAGCGCACCCGGAAGACCACCGGGAGCCAGTGCAGCTCGCGCAGGAGGGGGGTCACATGGGAGCGCCACGTCGCTCCCATAACCACCCGCGCGGCCGCATTCTGGACCAGCTGGAGCCTCCGGGTGCTCCTCAAGGGGAGCCCCATGTAGAGAGCATTGCAGTAGTCCAAGCGGGAAGTAACAAGAGCATGAGTAACCGTATTTAACGAGTCCCGATCCAGAAAGGGACGCAACTGGCGAATCAGGCGGACCTGATAAAAAGTCCCCCTGGCCACGGCCGTCATATGCTCTTCTAAAGACAGCCGTGAGTCCAGGAGGACACCCAAGTTGCGAGCCCTCTCCGTGGGGGGCAATGACTCGCCCCCAATAGTCAGTGATGGCGCCAACTGACTATATCGGGATGTCGGAAACCACAGCCACTCGGTCTTGGATGGGTTGAGCCTGAGCCTGTTCCTCCCCATCCAGATCCGCACGGCCTCCAGGCACCGGGACATCACTTCAAGGGCATCATTGGGGTGGTCCGGGGTGGAGATGTACAGCTGAGTATCGTCAGCGTACTGGTGGTACTTCACCCCGAAACCACGGATGATCTCACCCAGCAGCTTCACATAAATGTTGAACAGAAGGGGCGAGAGGACCGACCCTTGTGGCACCCCACATACAAGGGGCCTCGGGGTCGACCTCTGCCCCCCTGTCAACACAGACTGCGACCGGTCAGAGAGAAAGGAGAAGAACCACCATAGGACGGTGCCCCTCACCCCTAACTCCTCTAGCCGGTGCAGCATGATACCATGGTCGATGGTATCAAAAGCCGCTGAGAGGTCTAATAGGACCAGGACAGAGGAACAACCCCTGTCCCGAGCCCTCCAGAGATCATCAACCAACGCGACCAATGCCGTTTCCGTGCTGTACCCAGGCCTGAAGCCCGACTGGAACGGATCCAGATACGACGATTCATCCAGGTACTGGGGGAGCTGTCGCGCTACCACACTCTCAACAACCTTCGCAATGAAGCGAAGGTTGGAGACTGGACGATAATTTGCCAACACTGCCGGGTCCAGGGAAGGTTTCTTGAGGAGAGGCCTCACCACCGCCTCTTTCAAGGCGGCAGGGAAGACACCCTCACTCAAGGAAGCATTTATAATCCCCTGGAGCCAGCCTCGTGTAACCTCCCGAGAGGCCAGCACCAACCAGGAGGGACACGGGTCCAGTAAACATGTGGCTGCGCTCAGTCTGCCCAGTATCCTGTCAGGGTTATCCTGTTAATCAATCATCTAGCAATTTCTACAAATTGTTGTGTTGTCTCTCCAATCTTAAAACCCAAATTCAGACTCGGAGAAGATAGCTATTAGCAAATAATTCATTTATGTCCATTTATACTACATAGCAACTGATTGGAGAAGCCCTAATTAACCCAATTAATGGTTAGGTTATAAACTGATATGATATAAAACAAAAAATCAAACTGAATTAGAAATATTATAATGAATGAAGTAACTGAATATAGGTAGTCCTCGACTTAGAACCCCAACCACACCCAAAATTTCTGTTGCTTAGTTGTTGTTAAGTGAATTTTGCCTCATTTTACAACCTTTCATGCCATAGTTGTTAAGGAAATCACTGCAGTTGGTAACTAAGTAAGATGGCGGTTAAGTGAATCTGGCTTCCTCATTGACTTTGCTTGTCACAAGGTCACAAAAGGTGATTACATGACCCCAGGATACCGTAACATGCCAGTTGCCAAGTGTCCGAATTTGATCATGTGGCTATGGGGATGCTTCAACGGTTGTGTGAAAAACGGTCATAAATCACTTTTTTCAGTGCCATTGTAATTTTGAACTGTCACTAAATGAATGGTTCTAAGTCAAGGACTACCTGTACTGCTATAATAGTGATAAGATGCTGGACTACCTCAATATGCCACAATATCAGAATCATGACTGAAGACCCCGCCTCTCCACTCTTATCTGATTGATTCCCATTCATAGGATTAACAAAATACATGGGATAAATTAAAAACAAATATATTTCCTTTTTGAAATAATTTTGTAATGGCCTTACGTTTCACTCGAAGATGAGCACTTGATTTCACATTGGCTGCTTGGAAGTCTACACCACCAGCCTGGTTCAAGCGTACATTGTAGAGTACAACACAATGCCTTTTGCCTTCTTCCTTAATCTCACAGTCCTTCCAAAGAAAATGTGAAATTTATGACTTATTTTAATAATGGCAGTTCCCAAAGTATCTTTTTTTTAATTAAGGGCTCACTTGCATTGTTTTTTTCAACATCTGTATTTAAAATCACAGATGGAAATTGTTTCTCCTTGCTGAGGATCAAAAGTATGTAGACCTACAATATTTTAATCCCACTGCATATTGTAAAATGTTATATGAATTAAAAAAAAAGAAATACATCAAATATTTTCCTGTCTTCTCCTGCCCTTACAAGAGAGAGAGAAAGTCAGAGAGAGACACACATACAGAGAGAGACAGACAGACAGACAGACAGACTGTCAGACAGACAGACAGACAGACACACACACAGAGACACACACACACACACACACACACACACACACACAGAGACACACAGAGAGAGTGAGAGAGACAGAGACAGACACATAGAGAGAGACAGAGACATACACACACACACACACACACATACAGAGAGAGAGAGAGAGACAGAGAGAAATAGAGACAGAGACACACACACAGAGAGAGAAAGAGACAGAGACAGAGACAGAGACAGAGACAGAGAGAGATAGAGACAGACACACACACACACACACACACACATACACACAGAGAGAGAGAGAGAGAGTCAGAGAGACAGAGAAAAAGCTAGAGACTCTTTCTAGATAGTCATAATCCTACTAAAGTGGGTTTCCATGAGATGAAGGGAACGTCAAGCAGAGGTTAACCATTTTTCTGCCCATAAACTGTAGAACACATGTTGAATTTTATTCAATATTTAGGCAACAGTTATGTACTACACCAAGAATCATGATTACTCATCAGTGTGGACTACTATATCGGATCAAAGAGAAGTATTGCTTACAGCTGACTGAGTCAAAGATTCTCCTTTCAGTTTCCAGTTTGCATGAATATCTTCCTCGGAGATTTCAGTTTCAAAACGAGCTGTCTCTGTCTCAAATATTTCCACGCTATATAGAGGACGCACAATAGATATATCACGGTCTGAAAGAAAAGAAGAGAAGAAAAAAAGACACCCAATACCGTCAGTATTATAAGTATGATATATATATGATAAAGTGGCTGTATTTTACAGTTGAAGGATTGAAAAAGCAGCTGTTGGTTGAAGTTCCATATCCTATTTTTTCAATTGCAGGATTTTTAAGGCATTTAATAATAGATTATAATACACCACAGTATTAAAAGGACTTACCTTCTATGTTGAGTTTGGCAGATGTCTGGTCGGTACCACAGTCACAGGTGTATTGCCCAATATCCTTTTTCAGTGCCTTCTTGAGGATAAGCATTCTCTTTTTCCCATCAGCTTTAATAATCACATTCTTAGAGGGAGTTATTTCTTGTCCATCTTTAAACCATTTTACTGGAGCATTTGCTTTGCTAATTTCGCACTGTAAAGTGACCTCATCTTTTTCCACCGCAGTGTAATCTTGAAGCTTCCCAGTAAAGTAAGGATCACCCTCTGCAAGTTGAAGTAAATATATCATGTTATCAATATTATTAATATGTTCAAAAGCCACAGATGCAGCTTACCAATGGGAGTTTAAATGTTTTCCTTGCTTTATGGGTTCTTGCATCTTTAATGGAAGTGTTTTAAATAGCAATAGCATTTAGACTTATATACCACTTCACAGTGCTTTACAGCCCTCTCTAAGAGGTTTACAGAGTCAGAATATTGCCTCCAACAATCTGGGTCCTCATTTTACCCATCTCGGAAGGATGGAAGGCTGAGTCAACCTTGAGCTTGGTGAGATTTGAATTGCCAAATTGCAAGCAGCCGGCAGGCAGCAGAAGTTGCCTGCAATACTGCAGTCTAACCACTGTGCCACCACGGCTCTTATGTTGCATGCTTTAAAGGTGTGGGGTTTTTTGTTTCTTTTTCCAACATATTGACTAAACTTTCCAAACCTAGAACGAACAGCAATAACTAATTCCCAATTATTCTGGAAAAGAAATGGCTGGTTTTTTTTTTTTTTTAGGAAATAAAATGTAGAAATATATATCAAGATGCTCCACAGCTATTTTTATGTTTAATTTAAAAATCTATATTCTTCATCTTCATAGTACTTAATTAAGTACTAGTAACTTAGTAACAAACTAAGTAACAAACTAAGGTGGCACAAGAGCCAAACGTTCATAAAAACACAACATGCTGACATCAGTGAAGACTCTGACAAACAAAATGTCAGAACAAAATAAAAAAGCAGAGTTAAGCAGAAACATAAAAGCTATTTTGCTCAGTAAACATTAGTTTCCTAGTCTTATGCCTAAAGTTTATTTTCTTACTCTTGTGTCTAATGGACAGTAATAAAAAGGAGAATTAAAAAAAATGATTTCAGCAAGTAAGAACATCGGAAGGTACCTTATCCAAACAAGTTCCTCAGTCTTTAATATTTAAACAGGAATGGTCTCTGAGATTTGGTGTATTGTATACAGAGTTGAAAAGAGAGCTTGTCTATGGAGTTTAGAAGTCACTTCTATTCTTCTAACAAAGACATGGCAATAAAGACACTGAACAGTCAAACAGACTATCTCCTGTAGGTTTAATTAGCTAATGAAGTTGTCTTATAAAATGTCATAATGACAGTTTACAAATTAGCAGGTACAAATTAGAATACAACTACTCAGCAAAATAACAAAACAAAGAAATAAAATATTAAAAAATAAGCAACACACCAGAGCCAAATAACAGAGTGCAACAATTAGGGGTACTAAATCTATAAAAACGTTCTGAAAGAGGAAACACTTTGATGACAAAAAGACAACAGAGAGGGAAAGACATAGACATCTCTCTTGAAAGGGGACTCCCCACCCAAATGTAGCCTCTTCAAAGTCTGGAGCAAGACTTTCTGAGAAGATCTAAAGCTGCTTCATGCAAATAGGCAGTCTGCCTAGGGCTAAGCTTATATATATATGGAAGAAATTATCTCTAAAAAGATCCATTAGGCAAACCAAAGTCAGGTGACACGTACCAAGAACTGTAAGTTTAGCTTCACTTGATTTGTCCATAGCTTCCACTCTGATCTGAGATGTGTCATCAATAGTTAGATCTTTAAATGTGAGCGTGTGAAATTTGCCATCATCTTTCATCGAAACAACCTTGGATGTGTGGAGTCGTTGGTCATTTTTATACCAGATGACAGGAATGTTGTCGTGAGAAAGCTCAACTGTGAATTCTGCACTCTCACGCTCCTTTGCTGTTACGTCTTTGAGTGGGGTAATGAATTTAAGACGAATGCCTAAACCATAAAAGTACCTCATTTAGTTAGATTCCAGATGCATGAAGCTATTTAAATATTTTAAAAAACCAAAGAGAAATTGCAGAATCGTTGTGAGAAACAAACCTTCAATGATCAGTTTAGCACTTGTTTGCTTGTCTTCGGCCTCAAACATGTATTTTGCTTCATCTTCAAAAGCTACACTCTTAATAATAAGAGCATGCCTTGTTCCTTCAGATTTGATTTCAAACTTCTCATCTCCTGGGATTTCCTGGGTTCCTTTCAACCATCGGAAAGTCTTTGGTTCCCTAGAGACCTCACATTCAAACTTAGCTTCATCCTTTTCAAAGACTTTGACGTCGCTGAGAGGAGTTATAATGAGGAGAGGCCGCTCTGAAATTAAATCAGGTAATGAAGAGTGTTAGGAATATATTTTTTAATATCGGTTATGCAGGTTATGGGTTTAATAAACAACAATAACATTGACGAAGAGTGATAAGAAAGATTTGCAAGATGGTCTTAAAGTTGATGCCTTGCGGAGCCTACCTTTCACTTTTAGATTGGCAGCACTTTTAGCATTGGCAGCCTGGAAAGACACCTCTCCTGTCATATCCAACTTGCAGTTGTGAAGAATGAGGATGTGTTTTTTGCCATCTTGAATCATTTCACAATCCTGATTGTTATTGGGGGAAAAAGAAAAGAAATGTTGTCCTGATACCTAATTCTCTTTAATTTTTTTAAAAAGAATTCTTTTTAGTTAAAATTGTTATGCTATGGTTTGTTCTTGCTGCTGTTGAAAAAGACTTACAGGTGAAGCTGTTAAAGTTTCTCCTTTTAACTTCCAAACTGCAGGAACATCAGGCTCTGAGATTTCAATCTCAAATTGTGCTGTTTCGCCAATGAACACCTCCACACCATATAAAGGACGTTCTATGTTTATCATTCGAGCTGCAATATACACATACACAAAGTATCTTAAGATTCCCTGCTCGGATCAGTAAATGTAAAAGATTCAAAAGAGGATCTACGTATAGGAGGACAATCACTTACGCTCAACCTTGACTTCACAATTGGTCTTGTCAGTTCTACAATTACACTCGTAATTTCCTTTATCAGCATCTAACACCTTCTTAATTTTCAATATGCGACGCTTGCCATCGGTCTTTATGGAGATTCTCTTGGAAGCTACCAATTCCTCACCATCTTTATACCACTTGACTGGCACATCTTTACTAAGTTCACATTCCAAAATGACATCATCTTTCTCAATAGCGGTATAGTCTTGCAATTTCACCGTGAAATATGGATCCGCCTCTATAAGATATGGGTTGGGTATGAAGTAGTCATTTGTTTGAAGAAGTTAGTTGTTAACAGTGAATACATAAAATCATAAACAATTAAATACATAAAGATTAAAATACACAGAGATTGTACCTGACCACATGAGACAACATAGAATATTACCTAAGACTTTTAGATGTGCTTGAGTGTGCAAATTCTTTACTACAGCTTTGATTTCAGAGATATCATCCAGTGTCACTTCACTTATTTCCAGTTTGTGATTCTTCCCTTCTGCAGAGATATGAACTGTTCTACTGTTATGAAGTTTTTTATCATTTTTATACCAGGTTACAGGCATATTTTCATGAGAAAGTTCAAAATCAAAGTAAGCGGTCTCTCCTTCCTTCACTGTCTGATCTTTGAGAGGAGTGATGAATTTCAGCCTAATACCTGAAAAGGAGCAAATGGTAATGAAAGTAAATGTTATATGGTCATATCCTGCAGTAGCTTTAAATGACCGATCCTTCTTTTAGGGTTTACTCCTGAATTTTTCAAAGTAATCAACTTGCCTTCTACAAACAGTCTTGCCGTGGTCTTCTTCCCTTCAACTTCAGCAGTGTACTGTCCTTCATCATCAAACTGAGAATCATTGATAACTAGAATATGCTTCTTTCCATCTACAATTATGTCAAATTTGTCACCAATTTTGATGATGTCAGTGCCTTTGGACCATATGACATTGGCTTCTCTGGTTAGCACGCATTCAAACCTTGCTTGCCGTTTCTCTGGCACAGTCACATCTTTCAGAGGTACAGCAAAGTCCAGCTCAATCTCTGTGAATCAAAAAAAAAAAATCCATCAATATACAACGTGAGATTTATTTATTTATTAAATTTATTTGCCACCCATCTCGCCACAAGGTGACTCTTACCAATACTCGAATTAACACATCAAGTATTTTAATAAAAACCTTACCTTTTACTGTTAGGATGGCTGCAGTAACTGCATTCAAAGCCTGATAGAGAACTTCCCCAGCCTGATCTAATTTGACTTTATGTAGGGTTAAGAAGCGTTTTCCTCCTTCAGCTTTGATGTCACAAGTCTGAAAGAATTTAAATATTTATGGATAAGGATACTGATGGTTTTTTTTAAAAAAAATACACTTATAATATCCTTGTGATAACAAAACCCATTACAGAATTATATGGCCTTGGACCAAGGTGTATTTATTTATTTATTATTATTTTCTATCCATAGATTTACCTTTCCATGTCTTGAGCTACTATTAGTTACTATTAACTGTAAACCTTAGCACATACACTTCTTCCTGTATTACACTATGCAGCACAATGTAGATCACCAACTACATACAGTAATTGTAACAAATTAATGAATCCTTAAGTACGTATCCTTACAGGGGATGGTCGGAGGATTTCTCCCTTCAGCTTCCATTCCCCAGGGATATCTTCTTCGGAAATCTCTGTATCAAAATTTGCCGTTTCTTTCTCATAAACAGTAACATCTTCAAGGGGTTTTAGCAGTTGAACTTCACGTTCTGTAACACATAATGCAATTAGTAAAACCTCTTCACAGTCTTGAGAGCTTCAATCTTTATTCTTAACGTGTAGGATAGAATCACTGGCAAACATGCTGCACTAATACAGTTTACACTTACCACCTAAGGTCAGTTTTGCTGGATATCTGCGACCTTCAACTTCGACTGCATATTCTCCGACATCATCTGGTGAGCAGTTCTTAATTTTGAGATAGAGATGAGAGCCATCTTTTATAATTTCAGTTTTGTCATTGGGTTCAAGAGGAACTTCTTCGTCGCCTTTGTACCATTTAATATTTGGCGTATCTTTAACAACGTCACAAGAAAATGTCGCAGTGCCTTTTGGCTTCACATGTTGATCTCGGATGGGCTTCACCAGCCAGTCCTTTATCATTTCTGCACAAGAGTACACATAATAAATGTTTTTCTCTTTTAGTATTTATTGGTATTTTTAAAATTATTTCAATTTTATCTCCTAGGTAACTCTTCACTAAACACAAAGATTAATGATAGCAATCTGTCTTCTGCTTTTCAGCTTTTCTTAAGCATTTCAAAAGATTTTCTTTTCTCTCTTGTTTTTCCTCACACTTTCACCTGCTCCCTCTGGGGCTTCTTGTTATGCAATGTAGCTGTACATATATCAAAAGGGGGAAGGAGAGCTACTGTGTTTAACAGAACTTATTCAAAGACTTTAATAATTAGGTTGCAGTCCTCTTTGAACTTAATGGAGCTGCTTCTGATTAGAAATACAAACTATGGCATTGTTAGTTTCTTCTTTTCATCTGTCTAGTTGCCTATAACTGGATATTGTGCAAAGTAATTATTTAATATCAGATTCATTTGATAGATCTATCAGAGATCTGTGTCCCTGAAGGCTTATTGGGTCTACTTTTAATTCTGGTGCTTCTCAAGTGAATATTATTCTGTATTGATCCCAGTGCAATTTCTCACGCTTAAGAGGGGAAAAAATCTCAGGTTAGAAAAACAAGCTATGCTTCTTTATCTCCTCTTACTTACTTGACATTTCTCTTTCTTAAGAAAAACGTCCAGTGTTTATTATTAATAAATAAACTTTAACTTACCAACAACTTTAACAGTTGTTTTACAAGAGAGATCAGTATCTGCAACAGTTACAGTGTACTGTCCACCATCGTTGTCATCAGCATCCATGATTGTAACCGCTCGTTGGAGGCCAATGATACCTAGAGCAAATTTCCCAGGTTTGTCTGTGACAATTTTCCCATCTTTCCTCCATACTACATCTCTCTCTTTGTTCAGTTCACATGATAAATAAAAGGGTTGCCCTTTGACAACAGTAATTTCCTCCTCCAGGGTCTTCACAAAGCGCACTGGCAGTTCTGGTGAAGAAGAAAAAGCAGGTTATTTGCATATATTCTTATTTACATAATGTATAAAACAGACATTTAATCAGATGTGTTTGTTTTCAGAACTCCTCACATGGTTTTGAGTATGCCTCTGTAGAGATCACATTAATTTCCATGGAGATGTTTTATTTACTTGTACAACTTGTACAGCTATATTGTCAAGGTTGAATATGTACTTACATCAAACTATCTAAAATGAATAGCTGGGTTGCCCCATATATGCGCAGTGAAGTTAACCTGAAGATATAGAACTGATGTACTCATATTTTCTTCTTTCCTATGCAACCTTTCCTGTTACAAATAGTCCTCAACTTATAACCACAATTGGGCCCCAAAATTTCTGTTGTAAGACAGATGTTAAGTGAGTTTTGTCCCATTTTATGACTTTTCTTATTACAGTAGTTAAGTGAATCACTGCGATTGTTAAGTTAGTAACACAGTTGTTATTAAGTGAATCTGGCTTCCTCATTGACTTTGTTTGTCAAAAGGTTATAAAAGAGGATCACATAAATACTTGCCACTTGCCTAGCTCTCTGAATTTTGATCATGTGACCATGGGGATGCTGCAACGGTTGTAAGTGTGAAAAATGGTTCTAAACCACCTTTTTCAATGCCGTTGTAACTTTGAACGTTCACTAAAGGAATGGTTGTAAGTCAAGGACTACCAGTATTTGAATTATTAATTATTGTTTAACAGGAAAAGAAGCAGAAACAACATGTTACTTTATGGGTCCAATAAGATGTTTCATATTTACCTCACAGTAACATTTGCGTATCCTTTCAGAGACCCACTTATCACATATGCAAGAAGATTTCTCTTGCTTTGCTTTCACATTAGGGAATCCTGCAGGTCAAAGCTGTGCTTATTCCCTACCTTAGCACTTTTATAAGGGTATTTAAGCCACCACCTTTACTTGATTTTAAACGTTAATGATTACAATATTGGTGGTTTTAATTTTCATTATATGTTAATTTCCATTTCTGCACTTTATCCGATATTGTCAGCTGTCTTGAAAATTCAACAAATGAAAGGGTAGGATATATAAGATGGCACCAAGAACTACCTTCAACAACGAGTTTAGCTGTTGATGTCTTTTCTTTGTTTCCCAGCTTTAGGACACAAGTGTACTCCCCAGCATCTGAAAGCTGAACGTCAATAATATGGAGCTTGCGGTCTTTGCCATCAGACAGGAACCTGTGCTTGGGGCTTTCCCGGATGTTGAAGCCGTCCTTCATCCAAGAAGTGACAGCAGTAGATGGAGAGATGAGGCATTCAAAGATGGCCGAAGAGCCAATAGACTCTGCTTCTGTCAGCACAATATCTTTAATCTCTGTCACAAACTTGAGTGGAACAGCTTTCAGTTGGTATGTGAAGGGAGGCTCTTCAGGTGGCTTCTCTCCGCCACTACCTGGCTTTAATTTCCTCCTTTCTGCATCCAGGGGTGAAGGTGTCTTTTTGGCTGCAAATCAGAGAAGTAAAAAAACCCCATAGAATTTACAATCTATTGTCATGAATTCTGTTCTTGGGTATATATGCAGCTGGAGCTAGCTACTCAGTTATCAGATCTGATAAAGCTCAGCAGGATTGCAGGTAGAAATAACACAGAGAAGAAAACCTTTGCATTTTTAATTGGTTAGAAAAGAGAAAAGGGTCATTTAAATTATGTTCAACACATGGAATACTGAAATCTAGACTCAAGATTTATTTTTAAACATGCCAGAAAAAGATTTGAATTTTATCTCTTTCTTACCTTTAATAGGACTTCTACCCTTGGCAAATTCCTCCTTTGGTGTAATTTTGGACTCTGGAATAAAATACCAAGAGTAGGATTACCAATGAAGTAATGTTTAAAATATATCCTTTTTTTAAAAAAAAAAATCAGTATTATTTTATTTAAATCAATACCATTATGATTATTCTGTGTGTGTCTTTATAAACTGATCTTATTTTTATGATTTGTTTCAAATAAAATGAACTATTTGGAAGTTTCTGATAATGAAAAAATATTTGGATATATAGACACACATTTTTCTGGGTCCCATGGAATATTGAAAGCAAGCAGTGAAAGGACTATGTTGTTTATTGTTTACTTGTTAAAAAAAGCTTATCATGTGATGCTATTCAATTATGCATGAAAGGAAAAAAATAAAAATGAATGCTATTTGACATTAATTTAGGCCCAAGTACATTTCTCTGGGAATAAATGTATGTATGTATGTATGTATGTATGTATGTATGTATGTATGTATGTATATGGTATATAATATCTATATGAACACACACACACACACACACACGAGTTCTCCAATGTTTCTGGCTTTCCGGACTGGTGGAGGGTGGAGAGGGGACAGTTCTATGCAAGTGGCCAGCAAGCGCGCTTGCACAGCTCCATTTGCATGAGCGGCATGTACATGTCCCTTCCTCTCAGTTACATGGAGCGAGCGCATGCTCGCCCGCTGCTCATGCAAGTGAGGATTTGCGTGCACATGCACTCACCGGCCATTCTGTAGCCTGGTTGCAAATCTCTCATGGCCCATAGTGGGCTCTGGCCCACAGGTTGGGGGGACACCCCCCGCACTGGATATTTCTGTTCAAACATTGTTGCGCTCCATACATGTATACAGATCTGGGATATCAATGCTTTCCTGCCATAATATGTACACTTCACAAAATATGCCTACAAGAAAGTTCTTCAGAAAAAAAGTGGCAACGGAAGGTCACCATATTTTCTAAACTTGCCTGTATAATGGTTTTTACCTTCCTCCTTCTAGAGGAGAATATAGCCTAGCAGCTCACTATTCACAAGTACACTTTGTCCTAATTCCTCCACATATAATTTATAGCTACTGGGTTATTATTGCTGTTCTGAGCCACCCAGAGATGGGCGGCCATAAAGATCATTAAAACAAATAAATAAAACCATTAAAGCAATAAAATAAAACGAAACATATGCAGAATAATTGGTGTCATTATATGCAAGTAACATTGTATAGAACAGTAATGCAAATGAATGAAGTTATTAGAGAGCCAGAATTCATACCAGCTTTCTTTCCAACCACTGGAACCGTCACAGGAGCAACTTCAGGTGCTACTTCTACAGCTGGCTTAGGAGATTTCAGAGCTGTGGAAAGAATTAAGTGGCATTTTGAAAATGAAAGTTTCAAATCTCAGTTTATGTGCATACATTATAGTAACACTTTGATTACTACAGTAAATTGGCTAACAGTTTATTTAAAATGGCTTACCTAGAGCAGGTTTTGGTTCAGGAATCGTTGCCGGTTTAGGTTCTGGAACTTTGAAAAAAAAATAACAAGTTGATTAATGAACCATCATGGAGACAGAATATTGAAAATCAGCTAGAATGCAAAGGTCAAAGAGACAGACACAACAACAGAAGACAATAACTTCCATTTCACTGTCATAATCTTCACCCCTGCAAACATAACTGGTTTGAGCCATGCAGAGTCAAATAAAAGCAGGAGGAGAAGAAGAAAAGAAGAAGAAATAATTGGATATGGCAGAATGAGATAGTAGTTAGAGCAGCATAAAGATTGTAGCATTTATGGTTGCTTGAAATGAAAGATTCCTTTATCTTGCATATCAAGGTCAGCTTCAAATTTAGTTTATAGCAGCAAAGAAAAGAGTAATGCCATTTATGTATACCTTTGGCTGGTTCAGGCACTGGTTTTTCTATTTCTTCTTTTTTCTTGATTGGTGGAATCTCAATTTTCTTCTTTTCAATCGCTGGGACTTTAAAAAAAAGTTTTATTTGGAAGCTGAATGTAAACATTTGGACTCCCAATATATTATTTGTCATGAAAAACATAGAGGTAGGTGGAATTATTTTTAATGAAAAAGTTTGCCAACGTTACTAAGTATGCCAAAGATGACAAAAAGATAAAAAAAAAAAAGACAAGACAAAATAAGAGTTCACAGAATATAAATCAGTCATGGCCTTTTTATTGGATTTCTTTCAAGACTCGGAAAGAATAAATGTATAGAAGGATGAGAAAAGATAAACATTACATATTATGTCCAAAACCTTTGGGAAATGTTTGAATTTAGTATCTTTTTAGTTTTTATACTGCTTAGACATTAAGAATTGAAAATGGGGTTCCTGTATTGTGGTTTATGTGCTGAAAATATTCATGAAACTGGGGTCTTAAACTGAATTTGTTAATGGATAATTTCATAGCTATCTTCTTTTTATTTGTACCTTCAGGCTTCTTAATTTTTTCAACAGGCTTCGGTTCAACTTTAGGTTTCTCTGGTTTAGGTTCTTCCTCCTCAGGCTTCTTAACAGCTTTTGTGACTTTAAAAAAGAAAGCATTTTCTTTCAAAAACATTTGGATGAATTGCAAAACAATTTTTCTTGTAATAAAACCTCACTCTATTTAAAATATATAGACAAATAGAAGAAATATAAAGGGTCCAATAATGAAACCACATATTGAATTCTTTAATTCAAGTTACCCAATTGGCAGTTGGATAATGATGACCAAGTTTATAAACTGATTATCAAATTAAATTTGATAATCGCTGATTTATCACTGATTCACATGAAGGAATTTCTTTGGAGGGAGGATGAAATCAAATGCATTTTTAATTAAAAACTTAAAAATTATTCTAGGAACAAGAATGATAGTAGGTCATTTTATGCTGTAAATACTATGGTGATCAAAAGTTCTGAAAATCTGGAATTATGTTTAGCAGATAGAATCCTGATGGCACAGTGATTAAAAGGCAGCATTGCAGGCAAATTCTGCCCACATCCTAGAGTTTGATTTGGGGGGGGGCTTAAGGTTGACTCAACCTTCCATCCTTTCGAGGTCAGTAAAATGTGGACCCAGGTTGTTGGGGACAATATGCTGACATTGTAAACCACCCAGAGAGTGCTGTAAAGCACAATAGGACAGTATATACAGTAAGTCTAAGTGCTACTGGTATCTAGATAGTAAGAAACATGAGAAGGTTTCATTTGAACCAGCAGATGAGTTATCTGCTTGACACTAGTCTCTAAGAGCTCCTCAAAAAATATGTACCTATTTTTTTTAGTAATAAAGACCAATAACTATACCTCTTTTCAGAACCACTTCTTCTTTAGGTGTAGGAGCAGGGGGCTCACGAAGCGGTGGTTTCCGTGGTTTCAGTCCAGGAGCTTGAAATGATATCAAATTCAGAATAAGCAATAGTGATAATTGTCTATACCTTACATCAGTATCTGATGCATTATAAGAAAGAAATACTAAAGTGTAAGAGATTAATGTGTATGTTGCTTCTGAGAAATCTTTTAGGAAAAAAGTGACTTTCATTTGAACCGACGCCAAATATAGAAAAGCTACAAAATTTCTATAAATTTTCTGTTTCTAAATACTTTTCTCAAGAGATTTATCATTAAAAAATCAACAACAATATTTGTAACAGAAGATAATTTTTGCATTTTTATGAAGGTTTTTTGTGTACGTGTGCAAGCATTACTGTCATAAGTGACAGAAGATCCAGTCAGAAATGAAAGCATGCTGAGATGAAATCTAAGTGAAATGAAGATACCACATAAAGACATACATGGGAAGAAGAACTTGACAGCAAAGTAGAAGAATATCAAGAAAGAAAGAAAAAGCATGCATTATCTCACAGCACTGCATGGGAAGGGGAAGAACCTTTCTGGGTATGTATAGCCTGAAATGCTTAGATTGGTATATCATGCAATTTATTATTTCCTCTGTATGTCTATTAGTGAAGACAACCGTTTCTGCTGAAATCTCAATAGTTTTTGTATATTGAGCATTATTTTTATTTACCAAGCTATGGTATATAATTTAGTTTGCCCTAAGAATCTCTGTAGTAAAAATATATGTAAAGGAAAGAAAATTCTTGAGAAAGAAAGCTAAGTTTTCAGTCAGAATATTAAGTAAAATGCAAGATGAATATATATTGTTTCTTTTGTTATTCTATTGTTCACTTTCATATACAGGAAATAATCATATTTGTTTTTTAAAATAATAACTTCCACTTTGGCCTCTAGTACGTACATGCTTCTAAATAAATAAAATGTATTGCGAAAAGTATAAACATTCTTAGACCTATTCAGCTGGCTTTGGACATTGTAATACTTCCAAATTTTGAATTTCAATAGTAGATTGTTGAAAATAGGTACATGTAGCTTTCTAATTTGCTATACTACTAAAAAAAGTCCTACAAGTGGGAAGATGTAAATCTTGGAACAACAGTTAAAAAATTAATGGACTTGAATGCATAAACTCAGCGAATAAGTTAATATTAAGTCATCTTAGTAAACCAATCATTACCAAATAGCAGTGTTAGAATAAAAATTATGTAGAAAACATTCAGTTAATAATGTATTAATGTATTAATAGTGTGATTCTATACTTTTTTTTACAGAGAAATTAGTGAGCGTAATAAGGTTTATTCAAAGTAGATTGGATATAGTATGGCAGGCCAAAGATCTCATACTTTCAGAAAAGGTTATTGTGCATCAAAAATGTATTAGTTATAATAATTGAGTCTAAATAAGATTAAAAAATTGCTTGATATTGTTGCTTATACCTTTAAGCTGAACCTTTTCCTCCTTAACTTCCTCTTTTGGTGGGATAGGAACACGGGGTTTGGGTTTTAGGGGTATCTTCTTTTCTGGCTCTGGTTCTTTAAATGATACGTAGTAGATTTTAGAGCAGGCATAATTATGCTGTTCACTTCAGGTGAAAACTTCTAATGTATCACAGAAAACCCATCTACTGATACCATTAGTAAAATTTCAACATAGCAACTGCATATGCTATGCTAGGCTATGCTATAAACTAATTCAGATTAAAATACCTGATATGATGAACACCATAGCATCAATTCCAAAACAGTAGTAGCAGAATCTGAAGACTATCTCTCTAAATCCTATGAGTAATTGCTTTCATAGCCAAAAAATAATGTGCCACAGAAATTAAGATGATTAGACAGATACAAACAATAGCATATACGCACAAACATAAAAATAACATATATATCACCAAATGAACATATATAATTCCTATGAGATGATAATGAACATGCAGATGAAAGAGGTATTACTCATTCTGCGAGTTATATACCTTCCGTTGGAATTATGTCTTCTTTTTCTGGAATAGGAACAGGTTCTTCAGCTTCAAATTCCTCAATAACTTCCGCCTCTTTAAAGAATATCGATAACTAACATAAGATCTTCATTTCAAAGACTGAATGGCAAAAAGAACTGAAACACGACATTGCTTGGGCTTCAACCCATTCATTCACAGAGACACACCACAGCAATGATACATTGATAAGAAGCCCTGGTGGTGCAATAGTTAAAGTGCAGTATTGCAGGCAAGCTCTGCCCACAACCTGGAGTTTGATCCTGACAGGGCTTATGGCTGACTCAGCCTTCCATCCTACTGAGGTTGGTAAAATGAGGACCCAGATTGTTGGAGCCAATATGCTGACATTGTAAACTTCCCAGAGAATGCTGTAAAGCACTATGGGGGCGGTATACAAGCCTAAATGCTATTGCTGTACACTGAAGATTTCCTTATATGTAAACTGATGGCAGTACATAGGTGACCTTGGCTAATCTTGAAAAACTAAACATGGTTGGAACCTCCTTAGTAGTTGGGTAACAGACTACCGAGAAATCCTAGGGTAGTAGGCTAGATTGGATAGTGAACAGAATATCCTGAAAGAAGATAATGATAAACCAGGTCTGTTGTTTAAAATAAAAAAACTTCATGAATGTACACAGTGGTGGAATTCAATTTTTTTTTACTACCGGTTCTGTGAGCGTGGCTTGGTGGTGTGGCAGGGGAAGGATACTGCAAAATCCCCATTCCCTCCCCACTCCTGGGGGAAGGATATTGCAAAATCTCCATTCCCACCCCACTCTGGGGCCAGCCAGAGGTGGCATTTGTTGGTTCTCCGAACTACTCAAAATTTCTGCTACCGGTTCTCCGAACTACTCAAAATTTCTGCTACCGGTTCTCCTGTCAGAACCTGCTGGATTTCACCCCTGCCCCATTCCCTCCCCACTCCTGGGGGAAGGATATTGCAAAATCTCCATTCCCACCCCACTCTAGGGCCAGCCAGAGGTGGTATTTGCCGATTCTCTGAACAACTCAAAATTTCCTCTACCGGTTCTCCAGAACCTGCTGAATTTCACCCCTGGATGTACAAAATTACCAGCTGGTGCTGAGCTCAGCTTGAAGGAAACTTTACTTATGATAGTGTGTTGGCAGGAAATCCACTTGGACTCCAGACCTACAGTATATAACTTGCCTCTGCATATATAGTTGGTTAAATGTGTATACAATTTAATTGGACTTAAAATGCTTAGCTTTTTCTGCATTATAAAATAAGTTTTGAAACATGGTGTTTAATGGTTGCAAGCAATATAAAAATTCATCCTTTAGTGACAGGACATGGTTTGGGGAACATGCAGATCACACCTATCTGCAACTCTTTAAACCAACATGGCTTCTCTTCAGATAGCCTCACCATCCTGGAGAAAGAGGCAGTTGTTTTAAGGAGTGGTAGACAGGTTTCCATGAATGGCCCTTTGTGCTCTGAAGCACCTTTTTGGCCTTGAATCAGAAGTGCTGTGCAACCTTTCTCTGTCTCTCTGGCTAGGACTGTTTTATAAAGAAAGCACAAGTACACCACCTGCACCACATACAAACATACACATGATTCGTGTAGACATCTATATATGTCAGCATAAAATATCAGGCCAGGCAGAAACAAAAATGTGGAAACAAAGGCTTTGGTGAAGACATCTACCTTCCTCTGTTGGATGTTCTGGCTCTTTAGGTACAGCAATGGGCACTTTTTCTTCTGGCACTGCCTTCTTAGGCACTTCAAAAGATTTTAGTACGTTTTGCTTTGGTGAATATTATACAGGGCACTTAAAGCTTCAGGACTCAAAATAGAACAGTTAACACAACATAAAAGTTAAGACAAAGGCGCATAGGGACGTGCTTTGGGTCTGAAGGCAAAACAGTTCTTGGACCACACAGGAGCCTGCTTTGAGCCTGTGTGTATAAGAGCCCTGGTAGCACTGTGGTTAGAATGCAGTATTGAAGGCTGACTCTGCCCACAGCCAGGACTTCGATTCTGAGCCCCTCCTTTCTCCCCATATACTTTGAAGCACCTTTTGTGTTTGATTCTAAAGCTGTGCAAATCAAACACACTATCTACCTACACATACAATGTACATATATGTATAGGCACATGGCATTTATGAGGATGTGTATCTTTGGCTGGTGGATATTCTGGCTCTTTAGGTACAGCAACAGGCACTTTTCCTTCTGGCACTGCTTCTTAGGCACTTCGACACTCAAGAGATTTTAATGTGTTTTACTTTTGTGGATAATTATATTGAGGTACTTAAAAACCATGTATAGTTTAAACTATGACTATTTTTAAACCACTGAGAGTCCTTAGTTAGATCGCAGTGGTTTATAAATGTAATAAATATATATTTTTTGCTCTGAGGGGCTTATTTTTGAGGGCATGCAGAGGCTTTTGTATGGAGGAGAGAAATTGAAACCTCTACTTCCCAAGCAGACTTCTGCTCGCATGAAAATGGATTCCATCATAATCTTTTCTCTCACTCTGTTTTAGGCTCATCATACAACTAATGGATATTAATACAAATTACAAACTCAACAACAGAACTAACACAAAGAAAACACAGTTATAACGTAGTAAAGGTAGCTTTTCAGTAGATGAAGAAGAAATTTTGAGTTTTTGTTTTCTTTTGGCAGACTCTCAAGTTACTTTCAAGATATTAGGTTTCTTTTTAATTTGAAAATAAACATAAGACCAAATATGAAAAACAGAACAGATGAAGACTTCTGAAACACAAGACTGATGATGCAGACATATGTGAACATTACACACATATACAAATATATAAGATGGATTCCACAGATTTCAGAAGAGACACTACAGAGAAGAACATTTGAAGAGATGTTAAAAACAATTGTCTTGTTTAGATACATTTATCATTAGTGACATGAACCTGTAGCTGGTGGTGGCTTGATTTTTTTAGCTAGTACTTTCTTTTCTGGAACTGGTTTTGTGGGTAATTCAGGCATTTTAAAGATATTAGTAAATTTGTTAATAAAAGAGAAACATAAATCCACAGGCATAACAGACATTAAGACTGTATATCCTATACACTCCTTACCTGAGGATAGGTTTGATTGAAAATACTTCTGAATATATGGGATTACATATACTAAATCATCCAACTGCATGAGTGTTCATGAATCTGCTTCTATATTTACAACCATTCTATGCATATATTTTGAATTCAAAGTAATCCATTTCAAATTCAAAACAAGTGAAAAAAATGGCTGTTATTCCATAAGTTCAAAATAAATTTGATACAAGTTTTAAATTAAAGCAGTACTCTTATAACACTTCAACTTCGCTATAAATTTAAAAGATTCACATTTGAAAATTATTTGCATGGTACTAATAATACACCTAGACTTAATGCATTTGATTTACTAATACCTTAACGTACTTTCTATTTTTGCAAATATATGCCAATTCCTTTAAAGGATCAAAATAATATTTTTGCCATACTGTTTTTCTTCCATTCAACCCCATTTGGACAGACAGGCAAAACATATATTTGCATACAAACTACAGTAATGTGATTTTCTGAAAAGAATGTTTCTATAATAATTGTTAATTTCTGATTTATAGAAGAGACTTTTTGCTGTACAAAACATTACACTGTGTACCTTTAACTGGTTCAGGTTTTTTAGGTTCTATAGCAATCTCAGGTTCTTCAGGGGCAACAACAGGCTCGGGCTCCTCAGGGGAAACCTCCTCTGGCACTTCAAGGATATGTATTTCAGGTTCTGTGACTTCAAAAGCTTCAACAGTTTCAGCTTCAAATGCAGTGATGGCTTCTATGTCTTGGTGAACAGGGATATATTTCCGTTCTTTATATCCAATGAATGTTTTCACCTCTCGTTCTTCTTCATGCTCCACAGTTTCTGGTGGAAGTTTTGGTTTTTTAAATTCAGGTTCTGGCTTCCTAGATGGTTCTACTTTCTTAGGCACAGGAGTAAGCTTGGTCTTCTTAAAAGCAGGTTCTGGTTTTTTGGGCACAGCTGGTTCTAGTTTTTTGGGCACAGCTGGTTCTGGTTTTTTAGGCACGCCAACTGGCTTTGGCTTTTTCGGTGTAATGGC
This sequence comes from Pituophis catenifer annectens, assembly GCF_029215685.1. Lineage (NCBI taxonomy): Eukaryota > Metazoa > Chordata > Lepidosauria > Squamata > Colubridae > Pituophis > Pituophis catenifer. The sequence goes on along the minus strand of NW_027256881.1, from coordinate 193,009,445 downwards.
TGGTTCTTCAGGAGGAGGAACAACTTTGGGTTTTTTAGGAACCTCAGTAGGTTTTTTAGGTACTGCAGGAGGTTCTTCAGGAACAGGAGCCACCTCAGGTTCTTCGGTGACAAGAGGCTCAGGCTCCTCAGGGGAAACTTCCTCTGGCACTTCAAGGATATGTACTTCAGGTTCTGTTACTTCAAAAGCTTCAACAGTTTCAGGTTCTTCAAATGCAGTGATGGCTTCTACTTCTTGGTGAACAGGGATATATTTCCTTTCTCTGTACCCAATGAATGTCTGTACCTCTCTTTCTTCTTCATGCTCCACAGTTTCTGGTGGAGGTTCTGGTTTCTTAAACTCAGGTTCTTTTTTCTTAGGTGGTTCTACTTTTTTAGGTACTGGTGTAAGTGCAGGCTTCTTAAAAGCAGGTTCTGGTTTTTTGGGCACAGCTGGTTCTGGTTTTTTGGGCACAGCTGGTTCTAGTTTTTTGGGCACAGCAACTGGCTTTGGCTTTTTCGGTGTAACGGCTGGTTCCTCAGGAACAGGAACAACTTTGGGTTTTTTAGGAACCTCAGGAGGTTTTTTAGGTACTGCAGGAGGTTCTTCAGGAACAGGACCAGCCTCAGGTTCTTCAGGAACGGCAGTGATCTCGGGTTCTTCAGGAACGGCAGTGACCTCGGGTTCTTCAGGAACAAAAGCAGGTTCAGGTTCTTCATATGAAACAATATCCTCTGGTTCTTCAAGAACATATACTTCAGGCTCTGTTACTTCAAAAGCTGAAGCACGCTCAGCTTCTCCAAATGCAGCGATGGCTTCAGCTTCATCTTTGTACACAGCTACGTGTTTCTCTTCTCTATGTGCCATGAATGTTTGTATTTCTTTTTCTTCTTTACGTTCTACAATTTCTGGTGGACGCTCTGGTTTTTTAATCTTAATTATTGGTTTCTTAGGCACTTCTACAGGTTCAGGTTTTTTAGGTATGGGAGTAACTTTGGGCTTTTTGGGCACTGCCACAACTGGTTTTTTAGGCACAGCTGGCTCCGGTTTCTTAGGCACAGCAACTGGTACAATGGCTGGTTCTTCAGGTTCGACAACAGGTTCAGGTTCTTCAGGGGAAACAACAGCCTCCCGTTCTTCCAAAATGTATTCTTCAGGCTCTGTAACTTCAAAAACAGCCGCATACTCAGGTTCTTCTAATGCCTCAATGGCTTCTACATCTTGGTGAACAGTTACAATTTTCTCTTCTCTGTATCCAATAACAGTATGGATTTCTCGTTCTTCTTCATACACTTCTTTAGCTGATGGAGGTTCAGGTTTCTTAGGCACGACTTTTGGTTTTTTAGGCACAGCAGTAGGTTCAGCTTTCTTAGGCACTGTGGTAGGTTTTGGTTTCTTGGGCACAATAGCAGGTTTAGGTTCTTCAAGAACAACAGTTTCTTCCACATGAACAAAGGTTTCTACTTCTTCAGTCACAGCAACTGGTTCTGGCTCTTCTGTCACTGCAAAATGCTCTGGTTCTTTAGATAAAACAAGAATTACTTTTTTATTGGCAAAAATGTTTTGACATATTTTGGAAGTTTAAAAGAGGTGAGCATTCTTTAAGAATGGTTAAAGATATTTTAGCTCACATGACAATGTAAGAGTAAGAGCAAGAGTAAGAAGAGTAAGAATAAGAGGAGGTACAAAAACAATGAAACACAATAAAAAGCATAACAAAATTAGCCATTGTGCATCCCATATTAAGGTATACACAAAACACTTCTGATGAAGATGCACACAATTAAGCATTATAACTCATTGGACTATGTCAACAGCACTTTTTACAAATGAAACCTCAGCAACAAGGCATCAACAGGACAAGAAGTAGTTAGCCAGCTGATCGATAAACAATTATTTATAGTTTCATTAATTGTGAGCTGTACCTGTAACAGGTGGAGCTTCTGGTTTTTTAACTACTGGCTTTTTAAACACAGGAGTTGGCTCTTTTTCTTCAACAATCACCTTTTCGGGTACTTCAGGCACTTGAAAAATATTAATTAATTAACTTTTACTACATTTAAAAAGACCAACAAAACATATCAGAAATGAAAATGCCAAAATTTGAAGTAATAGTATAGGTAACGTCTATATGCTTCTACTTTCAATGTGATCTATCAAAACAGCAGTGCTAATTTATTTGGACTCTCAGTTGAGTATAAAGATCAAAACTGATATCTATACATAAGAAGGCACAGTGAGCACATTATAGAAATATATTATGAAAAGTATAGCCAAGAATTAATCAACCATTAAAGAATATGAAAAACATTCTTAATGATTATAAGACAAGGTATCACTTTTTACAAAGAAGTCTTTGTTTTGAATGGAGGAATGATCTCTTCAGTTTGCTTACTTGAGGATTTCAGGCAGTCTAAGAATAGTTGTTCGATTTTTAAAATAGTATTGATTCCATTACAATATACAGTATAAGATACAGTATAACATGAAGATGTAAAATATTATACATGACATATTACTCAGTTTCCATCAGCCTATCGTTTTCACTATGAATCCCAAGTCTTTGCTTTCATGTAGCTTCACATACATAACTGAGCCACATTTTTATAAGTCACAATGTTTAAGTTCACAGATAACTGCAAACCATATAGTCATTTATGGAAATACTTCATAATTTTGTACAACTTCTGATTTGTAAAGTTGGGTATATTCAATACAAATACATATTTATGCCATAGGCCTCAAGGTAGGATTATGTACATGGCATTTTATTAAAGCAAATAAAAGGCGGCTAAACTTATATTTAAGACTTTGAAATATTCCTCTACCTAATGGCATAAGATTTTCTCAAAGAAAAAAATTGTTTTTAATGTCTAACTATTCCATTTATATCAGTGGGAGCAACTTTATGTATATTTCCTGAAATATAAACCTCAAAGATATCCTGTAGACTTATTCTCAGAGAAATATGACTACAATTGCAACCGTAACAGATCTAAGTTTGGGCTGGATCATTCCACATAAAACATAACAGGGCCATAACTCAATAAAACATAAACTTTATGTATATTTCCTGAAATATAAACCTCAAAGATATCCTGTAGACTTATTCTCAGAGAAAGATGACTACAATTGCAACCAAAACAGATCTGAGTTTGGGCTGGATCATTCCACATAAAACATAACAGGGCCATAACTCAATAAAACATAATAAATTAAATATTATTTGTTATTTAAATTTTGGAGTTTTACATACAGAATCATATCCAAAACTTTGACTCTATTTAATTCAGATACCTTTAGCAGGAGGCTCTGGTTTCTTAGGTACTTTTTCTTCTGGGATAATTTTCTTGGGCACTTCAGGCACTTTAAAAGATAATTATTGATTTTGAATTTGCAGTATCAAAGATAGAAAAGATTTGAAACAATGAAACGTTGGACACCAAAGACAAAAACAATGGCACTGTTGAAGACATACAAATAACGATTCTCCTGAACTCTTCCAGCATAAGCAATACAAATCCTATTTTTTCCTCTGTTTTTACACTTTGTCTTTCACACTAATATGCATCCATTCATATTCTCTTTCCAGTATATACAGTCAGAGCTATGAAGTTTATCAATTGGGTCATCTGACATCTCATGTCTATGAAGACTTGATGATATATAAAGAAGAAATGAAATGATTCCCCTATCACATATTGATCTGAATTTTCATAATGTCCATATATTTCCACTTTGTACAAATCTTAGCTACTCCTGACAAATTATACAACTACTGCTGACATTTATTGGAAGGAGAAAGAATGAATGCCGTGCTTTAAAATAATGGAGGAAAATACCTTTAGTAGGTGGAGCCTCTGGTTCAGCTGATTTCTTTTCTGGAACCACTTTCTTGGGAACTTCTGGCACTGTAAAATATGGCAGCTAGAATTAGTTTTTGAATGTTTGGTTTTGAATAAAACAAAAATCACTAACCATTATGTGTGTCTAATATCACTAACATATACCTTTGGGGGCTGGAGGTTCTGGTTTTTTCACAGGAACTTTTTCTTCTGGTATGATTTTCTTTGGCACTTCTGGAACTTTAAACATAGTATGTTATTTTCAGATGAATCAATTACTTAAATCTGGAAAATAAAAGCCCGGTGGAAGCCTAATTAACAGGGTAACCCTCATGCTCTAAAGCAGGGGTCTCCAATCTTGGCAACTTTAAGAGTTGTGGACTTCAACTCCCAGAATTCCTCAGCCAGTGAAGAGTGCTCTAAAGCAATCATTAATCTCTAGCATCATTTTTATTTAGGGGAATTCTTCTAGGCCTTATGGGATTGTCCATATATTCCTAGAAAATAAAAATGCTGGAATAGGAATGGCTTTGGCACAGTCCTTTGTCTGAACAGTGTATCCAGCTGAACAATTTTCCTTAATGTACACAGGGATTTTAAAGAGCTTCATTTTGGGGTGGGGCTGTGACGGAAGAGAATGAGTGAGAATGACAAGGAACAATTTCTTCAAATTATTTTTTAGTACATGAATGTTTATGACTCCCTTTGCCTTCTGGTATCCACTGTATGTGTCAGCTAGTTTTCTAGTCCACGGAAGGTATTGTAGGAGAGTGCTCAGAAAAGAATTTAAATTTTTAAATATGCCCCTTGACCAAAAATTCATGTCCTGCCCTTCCTGTATGATGGTCCAAATCCTGATATGTACCTTTGGCAGGAGGTGGCTCTGGCTTTTTGATCTCAGGCACTGGGACTTCCTCTTCAGGGACCACTTCCTCAGCGACTTTAAAGATAAAAAGGCCTTTTACTTTGAATTTTAATAATCTGTAGGAAATGTTATTTGTATAAAAATTAATTAAATACAAAGTTTATAAAGACTGACTCATGAGAGAGAACTAGGATGAGATTGAAATAATTCATAGAAGAGTTTTTTAATTCTTTATAAATCAACAGTAGAAAATACACACACACACAAACAAATACAAATAGATTGGGGAAGGGAGGACATGATGACATCATTACATAATTTCTTTCATTCGCACCATAACAAAGATGATGCCATCATGGCTGAAAACAGGTTCCTAGAAATACACATATAATAATACCCCCACCTGCTCATTTGTTCCCAAGAAATAATATCAAATATTAATTATTGTTAACAATTATTAACAATTCATACCTTTGGCAGGTGGAGCTTCTGGTTTCTTAGGCACCTTAGTTGGTACTTTCTTTTCAGGAACAACTTTCTTTGGCACTTCAGGCACTTCAAAATATTAATATACTTTTAGTATAAGTACTTTGAAAAATGACTTGAAGAATGCAGGTGCCAATAAAATAATTAAAATAAAGCCACCTGCCCATTTTTCATGTTCTAATTTTTAGCCAAATATATTTTCATATTATATTCAAAAACTATTAAAATGTAAAAGAGTTTGCTTTAAAATACTTAATATTATTGTTAATTATTCCTTTAATATAACACTTACCTTTAGCAGGTGGAGCTTCTGGTTCAACTGGTTCCTTTTCTGGAACGACTTTCTTGGGAACCTCTGGCACTTTGGAATACAAGGGACAGAATTAATTAATGTAAAAGAAAGAAACACAACCTCAAGAAAAAAAGATTTTTTAAAAAAAGTTTGGACAAAAATATGAAATGATGCAGAATTCCTGATAACATATCTGCAGAATAAGAACTGAACTGCCACTGAATATTTTGAATGGGGTGATGGTCAAATAATAGGGAACCTCGGGAAGGGATGACATTAAAATATTAACGTAATCCTTGAGGATGCAAGTAATATATGCTAATCCATACCTTTGGGGGCGGGAGGTTCAGGCTTTTTCACAGGTACTTTTTCCTCTGGGATGACTTTCTTTGGCACTTCTGGAACTTCAAAAATATTACACAGATTGTATTCCCAGTTTTGAAACAAAGTCTCTCAGTTATTTAAATGTGAAAGGACATTAGAAAAGAGAAAACTAATATATGCATAAATGCAATCAATCCATCATCGATCATATGTGTTGTAATTTTCAATACTGTGCATGTAGTCATCTTATATTAATATTTGTAATAAGGCAGAGAATCTACATTATTCATTATTCAGGAAGTAATGGAAAAAGAAGCCTAATGAATGTTATGCTTGCCTTTTAAAGGGAGCACAGAATTTACTCATAGGAGGATGCTTATTTATTTATTCAGTCAATTTCTAAAGCTGCCAGGCATCAAACACTTCAGGCAGCTTACAAAGAGCGGAGAATAGTAAAAGGGAAATAAAAAATATCAAACTTTATAAGAAGACTGTGTGAATCAAATCTCATCAAAACAAAGCATCATTCCTGCTGAGTAGCACGACCTTATAAATTCTGACTGAAGTGGTACCCACAAACGTCACTTTCTTTGCTCACCAGGCTACAAGCCATTTCTGAGTTTATTTTTCTAATCAATCTTCTAATATAATTTAATTCATGCAGCAAAGGTATCACTTTTATTTGGAATAACATGTTGGATTTTAGAAAATAATATAAAAATGCTGGCACCTTTGGCAGGAGGTGGCTCTGGCTTTTTGATCTCAGGAACATAGACTTCCTCTTCAGGGACCTCTTCCTTTGGAATCTCAGGAACTTTAAAGATAACAAGACAATTTAAGGTTTTGAATTTTAAAGATCTGGAGGAAATGTTCAGCATGCAAAAATAAGTAGAAAAATTCATAGAGATGGACTCATGGGAGACACTCAGGAACGGAATTGCTTAATCATAGAAAGGAAGCTTTTTTTCCCTTTTACAGATCAATGGTACAAAACAGAAATGATGATGTCTACCGAATACGACAGGGGAAGAAATGTGACATTGTGCAAATGAACTGGGTTACAGACTGTATGTATGTATCATGTCAAAATAAAGCAAATTACCCAAATTTCTCTCATTTGCACCATGATGCAATGACACAAATGATCCATCATGGCTTGTAATGGATTTCTGAAAACATACATAGTAACAATGCAGGTCTGCCCATTCTCCCTCAAGAAAATAGTATAAAACATTAACAATTATTAATAATTCATACCTTTGACGGGTGGAGCTTCTGGTTTCTTAGGCACCTTAGTTGGTACTTTCTTTTCAGGGACAACCTTCTTTGGCACTTCAGGCACTTCAAAAATATTAAAATACTTTCAGTACAAGTATGTTGCAAACAACTTGAAAAATGCAGGTGTCAAAAAAATAATGACACCCCCCTATACATTATTCATGTTTCTGATTTTTAAACAAATTTATTTCTATATTATCTACATGCAATATAATAATCTGAAAGATTTTGCTGTAAATGTATAATATTACTTATCATCTTAATAATACTACAACCATACCTTTAGCAGGTGGAGCTTCTGGTTCCTTTGGCTCAGCAACTGGAACCTTTTCTTTTGGAACAGGTTTCTTTGGCACTTCGGGCACTTGAAAATATTAGTTGATGTCAATATTACGCATCCCAAACGTTTAAAAAATCTACCATATGCTAAACCCTGTCACTCAAAATGATCAGTAGTTTCCAACACATCATTAGTCATGCCTCATTTTAATAAAATGAAATTATAGCATACAAGATACTTATAGCATAATGAAAAATACAAGAGAAATTAAGGGCAAATTCTAAAGTGCACTATTAGGTTAAAGGGAGATAACAGAATAACAGAGTTGAAAGGGACCTTGGAGGTCGTCTTGTCCAACCCACTGCTCAAGCAGGAAGCCCTAGACCATTTCAGACAAATGGTTGTCCAATCTCTTCTTCAAAACCTCCAGTGTTGGAGCATTGATAACTTCTGGAGGCAAGTCATTCCACTGATTAATTGTTCTGTCAGGAAATTTCTCCTTAGTTCTAGGTTGGTTCTCTCCTTGATTAGTTTCCATCCATTGCTTCTTGTCCTACCTTCAGATGCTTTGGCGAATAGGTTGAAACCTCCCCCCCACTTCTTTGTGGCAACCTCTTAAGTATTGGAACACTGCTATCATGTCACCCCTAATTTAGATCCATATTAAGTGTGTTTGCTGAATTTACAAATTGCATGTACCTTTAGCTGGTGGTGCACCTGGTTTTTTAGGCACAGGTTTTTCTTCTGGAATGGGTTTCTTTGGTACTTCAGGCACTATTAAAGGAAAGATATACGCTCTTATTACTCGCACTTGAGGCATCAACTGCGGCATATACACAGGGCTAGAGTTAATGGCTTGCTTTCACTAACAGAAGCAGTTTCCACTGATAGAACTAGAAGCAGCTGATTCCCACTCCACTCCATAGCCTCCTGAAAGGTTTCCAAAGCTTACAGAGCAAATCTTGACAGTTTGCTGGGAAAGTACCCACATGTGAGCTTTGCACAGAACATTTTAGGAATAAAGATGGAAGGATAACACACAATATAATCAAATGATGACTGTGGTGGTAAGCCAGTGGTGGGTTGCCCCCGGTTCGTACCAGTTCGCAAGAACTGGCAGTAAAACCATGGGGAGGCCCCGCCCACCACCCCAGATGTCATCATCAGCAATCTGCGCATGCGCAGAAGCTTCTGTGCATGTGCAAGTGAAGCAAGTGCGCGCGATCCCGTTGCAAACTGGTAGTAAAGGTAAGTAGAACCACACCTGTGGTAAACATATACATAATGAAAGCAATGGTGAAGGCTTCAGGTTTTGTTCACTTAGTTTAAGCTCTCTTTGAACACAGGAGGAGGAATATCTAATAAAATAAGTACAAGCACACCAAAACACATTATGCAACATATACTTTAAATGCTTCCTCCCATTTGGATATGGTAACTGGGGAGACAAATATCTTAACTGCGATGCATCAGTTAGTTTATGTGTTTATTAATGTAATTTTCATGAAATCACAGCCTCATGGCTCTTGACAAAAATTTCAACAAGGAATCTTAAATTACAATCAATCAGATTCTCCCTAGGGTGAATCAACTGGGGCTGAATGTCATCTTATTCCATTGTCAAGCAGTGAATAACATGACATTTCTTCAGGCTCTGTATAAGGTAATCTTATAAATGCCTATTTAAAAGTAAATTCCACTGAAGCTCAATGGAGCTTCTTCTTAGATAAACATCAATTGTGCTAGTCTCTTCGCTTGTATGCCACATTCAGTCATACATAAGCTTAATTTATTTATTGTGCACATCCTTAGGAAATTTATATAGAATTCTTTATTGGCCAAGTGTGATTGGATACACAAGGAATTTGTCTCTGTCTCAAACAGTGCTATAAATCCTGAACAAACATATGTCATTAGCTCAAATATAAATGGTTTTGTAAGACAGGCAAAGAGGCAGAATGTTCTGTTTTTATATGCCAGTAACAGGGTTCAGAGACAATAATCTACAAAACATAAAGTAGCAGTGTACATTTATAAAACAAATATATACTATCCATCAGGGTTATTTTTAATAAGATGTACCTTTGGCTGGAAGTGCTTCTGGAACAGCAGCTGGTACCTTCTCTTCTGGGACTGCTTTCTTGGGCACTTCAGGCACTTTAAAGAAATAGTATTGTTTTCTGTTACATTTCAGTACATTAAAACATAAGTGAAAAGGAATTATAAAATGGACTTTGGCACTGATAACTCAGCATTATTTTAATACTTACGGTATTTCAGGATTTCAGATAAAAAAAAATTAGTTATACAAGTATAAAAGTATAAAAACTGAATTTTCAAGACTGAGGGGAAAAAACAGCACAATTTTCTCAGAATGACATTAAGCGTGGGATGTACCTTTAGCAGGGGACGGTGGCTCTGGTTTTTTAGGCACAGCAACAATTACTTTCTCTTCCAGCACAACTTTCTTGGGCATCTCAGGAACTTTAAAGATATTAGTATGTTTTAGTTTAAAGAATTTCAAATAGTTTTCTCACAGTATAAAGAAAAGATTTCTTGTTCAAACAGACAAAAAATGACAGAAAGACAGAAGGTCAAGAATACTGGTAGTAAAATCACATGAAGAAACATTCAGGATCCTTCCAATTATCATGAACAAGTCATCCCTGAGGACATCTTCAAGAGTTATAAGAAATATTGTATGGTCAGGCAATAAATATGATAAATCTTTTAAGTAACTAAGGAATTGAGATACAAATTTTTAGCTGCGGCTCATTCAATTGTGGGTGATCCATTTACCTAAGCAAATATGCTCTCATCTGAGACTTTGGATGTTTCTCTATTAGTTGATGGACATGACTGAACTCAACTGAAAATATAAAAGATTTCAAAATATCTGCAATATCCATGTTGTAAAATTATCTCCACTGCTCCTCAGCCCTAAAAAATATTTTGCAGTTTTCTTCTATATATCAAATATTTAAAATATATTAGTGTTAATTACATAAATGGAAAAAAGATAAACATCAATAATTATCAACAAGACAAGAGACAACAAGAATTGACACTAAGTTTGACATGACTTTCACATATTCACAGTTCCAAGTTATAAGACAAGGAATGCGTACAGATACAAAAACATATTTTCAAGGAGACATTTCTTCTGTACAAAACTAGACAAACACTTATTAAGATAAGAGTGTATTTTGCTTTTGAAGATAACATCTACATCTTGTATATATCAGATATTTAAAATATATTAGACGGTATAAATTACATACATAGAAAAAGATATCACACCAATAATTATCAACAAGACAACAAGAGACAACAAGATCTGACACTAAGTCAAATGTGACATGACATGACATGACATGAAAGTGACATGACTTTCACATATTCACAGTTCCAAGTTATAAGACAAGGAATTTGTACAGATACAAAAACATATTTTCAAGGAGACATACCTTCCACACAAAACTAGACAAACATTTATTAAGATATTAGTGCATTTTGTTTTTGAAGATAACATCTACCTTTTATTGGCGAAGGTTCTATGGTTTCAGGTTTTCTTTTTTTAGGTTTAGCAACAATCACCTTTTCTTCTAATTTTTGAGGCAATTCTTTTTCTTCTACTTCTTCTTCCTCTTCTTCTAATTGCATTATTTCTGGCACCACCAAGACTTCTTCTTTCCTGGGCTGGGAAATAGCAATCTTTTCTTCTTCTACTAATGTTTTAGACACTTTAACAGTTGTCTTAGGTTTAGCTATACTTTTCTTCCCTTCAGGTACCAGAAGTTCTCTTTCAAGCAAGACATAATGTTCAGATTTTTGGGGTTTGGAAATGGCTGCCTCTTCTTCCACCTCAATCACTAATGACTCAAAGGGTTCTGGTTTTCTGGGTTTGGCGATAGTTAATTTTATTCCTTTCATTTTTTGCTCTGCTTCTTTAGGCTCCATAATAGCTTTCTTGGATTTCATGATATGTTTCTTTTTTTCATGTTTTGGAGGTTCTACTGGTTCAAGGCTCACATGTTCTAGTTCCTGAGGCTGTGCTATAGCTATCTTTTCTTCTACTGCTTCAAGCTCTACTGCCTCAGTCAGCACAAAGGATTCTGGTTTTCTAGGTTTGGTTGCAGTTACCTTTTGTTTTGGCACGTGGGGTTCCACTTTTTGGGGGATGATAATAGGCTCAGGTGGCTTAGCTTTAGCAACAGCTATCTTGTTTTCTGGCTCTGGGTGATCTACCATTTCACGTGTAATCATAGGTTCAGTTTTGGGGAGTTTAGCATGAGTTCTCTTCTCTTCTTCTCTTTTTTGCTGCTTTTCGAGTTCAACTACTGCAATAGCTTCAGGTTTGGCAGATACTAGTTTTTCTTCTTCCACTTTTAATGTTTTGGGCATTGAAATTGGTTTTTTAGGTGTAATCATAGTTTTCTTCTTTTCAGACACTTGAGTTTCAACTTTTTCATGTTTCACCATAGCTTCTGGTTTGTGGAGTTTAGCAGTAATAATTTCTTCTTCTTCCTCCTCCTCCTCTTCCTCCTCTTCTGTCTTGAACTCTATTGCTTCTGGCACCACTGCGGATTCTGATTTTTTGAGACTAGGCACCATAATGTTCTGTTTAGATTCCACAGCTTTATCTACTGCAATAGTCTCTGTTTTTTTAAGTTCAGTAATTACTAATGTTTTTTCTGGTATGTGTTCTGTGATTTCAGGTATCACCACAGTTTCTGGTTTGGGGGCTTTAGCAATAGTAATTTCTTCTTCCTCTTCCTCCTCCTCCTCCTCCTCCTCCTCCTCCTCCTCCTCTTGCTCTTCCTCCTTTTTGAAATCTATTGCTGCAGGTTCTGGTTTTTTTCGTCTGGCAACCACAATTTTCTTTTTAGACTCCACAGTTTTATCTATTGCAATAGTTTCTGGTTTTTTAGGTTTAGTAATTACTATCTTTTTTCTTTGTATGTGTTCTGTAACTTCTGGTTTGAGGGGTTTAGCAATAGTAATTTGTTTTTCTTCTCCTTCTCCTTCCTCCTCCCCTGCTTCCTCCTCTTCCTTTTTGAACTCTATTGCTTTTGGCACCACTCCAGATTCTGGTTTGGCAATATCAATCTTCTGTTTAGATTCCACAGCTTTATCTAATGCAATAGTCTCTGTTTTTTTAAGTTTAGTAATTACTAATGTTTTTTCTGGTATATGTTCTGTGGTTTCATCTATCCCCACATGTTCTGGTTTGGGGGCTTTAGCAATAGTAATTTCTTCTTCCTCTTCCTCCTCCTCCTCCTCCTCCTCCTCTTGCTCTTCCTCCTTTTTGAAATCTATTGCTGCAGGTTCTGGTTTTTTTCGTCTGGCAACCACAATTTTCTTTTTAGACTCCACAGTTTTATCTATTGCAATAGTTTCTGGTTTTTTAGGTTTAGTAATTACTATCTTTTTTCTTTGTATGTGTTCTGTAACTTCTGGTTTGAGGGGTTTAGCAATAGTAATTTGTTTTTCTTCTCCTTCTCCTTCCTCCTCCCCTGCTTCCTCCTCTTCCTTTTTGAACTCTATTGCTTTTGGCACCACTCCAGATTCTGGTTTGGCAATATCAATCTTCTGTTTAGATTCCACAGCTTTATCTAATGCAATAGTCTCTGTTTTTTTAAGTTTAGTAATTACTAATGTTTTTTCTGGTATATGTTCTGTGGTTTCATCTATCCCCACATGTTCTGGTTTGGGGGCTTTAGCAATAGTAATTTCTTCTTCCTCTTCCTCCTCCTCCTCCTCCTCCTCCTCTTGCTCTTCCTCCTTTTTGAAATCTATTGCTGCAGGTTCTGGTTTTTTTCGTCTGGCAACCACAATTTTCTTTTTAGACTCCACAGTTTTATCTATTGCAATAGTTTCTGGTTTTTTAGGTTTAGTAATTACTATCTTTTTTCTTTGTATGTGTTCTGTAACTTCTGGTTTGAGGGGTTTAGCAATAGTAATTTGTTTTTCTTCTCCTTCTCCTTCCTCCTCCCCTGCTTCCTCCTCTTCCTTTTTGAACTCTATTGCTTTTGGCACCACTCCAGATTCTGGTTTGGCAATATCAATCTTCTGTTTAGATTCCACAGCTTTATCTAATGCAATAGTCTCTGTTTTTTTAAGTTTAGTAATTACTAATGTTTTTTCTGGTATATGTTCTGTGGTTTCATCTATCCCCACATGTTCTGGTTTGGGGGCTTTAGCAATAGTAATTTCTTCTTCCTCTTCCTCCTCCTCCTCCTCCTCCTCCTCTTGCTCTTCCTCCTTTTTGAAATCTATTGCTGCAGGTTCTGGTTTTTTTCGTCTGGCAACCACAATTTTCTTTTTAGACTCCACAGTTTTATCTATTGCAATAGTTTCTGGTTTTTTAGGTTTAGTAATTACTATCTTTTTTCTTTGTATGTGTTCTGTAACTTCTGGTTTGAGGGGTTTAGCAATAGTAATTTGTTTTTCTTCTCCTTCTTCTTCCTTCTCCCCTGCTTCCTCCTCTTCCTTTTTGAACTCTATTGCTTTTGGCACCACTCCAGATTCTGGTTTGGCAATATCAATCTTCTGTTTAGATTCCACAGCTTTATCTAATGCAATAGTCTCTGTTTTTTTAAGTTTAGTAATTACTAATGTTTTTTCTGGTATATGTTCTGTGGTTTCATCTATCCCCACATGTTCTGGTTTGGGGGCTTTAGCAATAGTAATTTCTTCTTCTTCTTCTTCTTCTTCCTCCTCCTCCTCTTCCTCTTCCTCCTTCTTGAAGTCTATTGCTGCAGGTTCTGGTTTTTTTCGTCTGGCAACCACAATTTTCTTTTTAGACTCCTCGGTTTTATCTATTGCAATAATCTCTGGTTTTTTAGGTTTAGTAATTACTATCTTTTTTCTTTGTATGTGTTCTGTAACTTCTGGTTTGGGGGGTTTTGCAATAGTAATTCGTTTTTCTTCTCCTTCTTCTTCCTTCTCCTCCGCTTCCTCCTCTTCTTTTTTTAACTCTATTGCTTCTGGCACCACTGCGGATTCTGGTTTTCTCGGTTTGGCAATATCAATCTTCTGTTTAGATTCCACAATTTTATCTACTGTAATAGTATCTGGTTTTTTAGGTTTAGTAATTACTAATGTTTTTCCTGGTATGTGTTCTGTGATTTCAGGTATTACCAAAGTTTCTGATTTGGGGGCTTTAGCAATTGTAATTTCTTTTTCTTCCTCCTCCTCCTCCTCTTCTTTCTGGAAATCTATTGCTTCCGGCACCACTGCATGTTCTGGTTTTTTTCGTCTGGGAACCACAATTTTCTTTTTAGATTCCATGGTTTTATCTATTGCAATAGTCTCTGGTTTTTTAGGTTTTGTAATTACTACCTTTTTTCTTTGTATGTGTTCTGTGGTTTTCGGTGTCGGCATAAGTTCTGGTTTGGGGGGTTTAGCAATAGTAATTTGTTTTTCTTCTTCTTCCTCCTCCTCCTCCTCTTTCTCCTCTTCCTTTTTGAACTCTATTGCTTCTGGCACCATTGCAGATTCTAGTTTTCTTGGTTTGGCAATCTTAATCTTCTGTTTAGATTCCACACTTTTATCTACTGGAATAGTCTCTGTTTTTTTAGCTTTAGTAATTACTAATGTTTTTTCTGGTATGTGTTCTGTGATTTCAGGTATCACCACAGTTTCTGGTTTGGGGGCTTTAGCAATTGTAATTTCTTTTTCTTCCTCCTCCTCCTCCTCTTCTTTCTGGAAATCTATTGCTTCCGGCACCACTGCATGTTCTGGTTTTTTTCGTCTGGGAACCACAATTTTCTTTTTAGATTCCATGGTTTTATCTATTGCAATAGTCTCTGGTTTTTTAGGTTTTGTAATTACTACCTTTTTTCCTTGTATGTGTTCTGTGGTTTTTGGTATCGGCATAAGTTCTGGTTTGGGGGGTTTAGCAATAGTAATTTGTTTTTCTTCCTCCTCCTCCTCCTCCTCCTCCTCCTCCTCCTCCTCCTCCTCCTCCTCCTCCTCCTCCTCCTCCTTTTCCTTTTTGAACTCTATTGCTTCTGGCATCATTGCAGATTCTAGTTTTCTCGGTTTGGCAATCTTAATCTTCTGTTTAGATTCCACAATTTTATCTACTGGAATAGTTTTTGTTTTTTTAGCTTTAGTAATTACTACCATTTTTCCTGGTATGTGTTCTATGATTTCAGGTATCACATCATGTTCTGGTTTGGGGGCTTTAGAAATAGTAATTTCTTTTTCTTCCTCCTCTTCCTCTTCTGTCTTGAACTCTATTGCTTCTGGCACTACTGCAGGTTCTGCTATTTTTCGTTTGGCAACTACAATCTTCTGTTTAGATTCCACAGTTTTATCTACTGCAATAGTCTCTGATTTTTTAGGTTTAGTAAGGACTACTGTTTTTCTGGGTACAAGTTCTGTGGTTTCAGGTGTTACTATAAGTTCTGGTTTGGGAGGTTTAGCAATTCTTTCCCTCAGTTCTTCCACTTCAACCTTGAGTATTTCAGGAACCCCAGCATGCTCTTTTTTCCTAGGTTCTGTGGGAGTTATTTTCTGTTGAGGCACCTGCGAGTCCACCATTTTCTGCTCCGTAAGGGGCTCAGCTTTTTTAGATTTAGTAACTGCTATTTTCCTTTGGGGCAGCTGAGGTTCAGTTATTTTTTCTTCGAGTTCTACAATTTGGGGTTTTCTAGGCTTAGTAGTGGCTGCCTTCTTCTCTGGCACTTTCTCTACTACTTCTAGCAATTCAGTGAATTCTTGTTTTCTAGTTTTAGAGATGGTTTTCTTCTGTTCTGGTACCTGAGGCTCTGCTGGTTTAGATTTAATGATAGATTCTGGTTTGGGAGTTTTAGTAACAATTTTTTTCTCTTCTGAAATTTGAGGTTGTACTGTTTTAATTTCAGCAGTAGATTCTCCTTTTTTATATAGAGAAACCGTCTCTGGTTTTTCAACTTTTGCAACAGGTATCTTCTCTTCTGCCATCCCTTTTCTGGATACCTTGGACACTTTAAATAAAATTAATTCTTGTAAGAATTTGCAAAACACAAAATGCAAATGGCAGCATGAAACTGTACAGATAAAATAATGGAACATTTTCAATAGTTTGGTGATTTTGTTGGTCTATGTACTCTTTGGAGAGATTATGTACCTTTGAAAGACAGAATCTTTTCTTTCCCAGAAATGATATCTGGAACTCCTTCTTCTTTTTCTTCTAGGAGGATTTCCTCATAGGTTTCTGCCACTTAAAAATATTATTTCTTTTGACATACAACTCATACTTTGAACATTTTTGGAAAAAAAGAAAGCAAAGGACTATGAACAAAAAGAAGATCTGGCATTCTATGTTAAGATTCAGATTTGTTCATAATATCTGAAGTAGGTCAGTTGTTAGATTAAATAATTGATTCCCCTATAAAAATACTCGATCACAAGTTAGATGTGCTTGCAACAGACTTATTCAGATTCAATCTTTTAATAAGTGAATTCTCTTCCATAGTTAAGAATTTTCTTTCTCTCTCCTCTCTCTCTCTCTGTGATATCTCAGAGTTGTACTGGTCTTTGATTGTAATAAAAAAAATCAACCTTTCATATCACAGAGTTCTTTTAAAGATATTAATTTCTGCAAGAGTTTCTTTTTTAATGTAAAAAAAAAACATCCTGACAATATGAACAATTTATGTCAACCAAACACAAAATCCAGAAATATATGATAACGTATTTGATTAAATTGCCTTGAAATTCATTTATTTTATGATTATGTTCATGAAGAGCTGATATACCTTTAGATGCTGGAAGTTCCTGTGATTTAGGAGTCCGTGCAATAGAAATTATTTTTTGAGGAATCTTCTTCTCTTGAATCTCAGGTGCTTTAAAGATATTAGTATTTTTTTTTAAATAAGAGGTTAATGTAAATAACAGACAAACAGTTACAACAACATATATATTTCACTGGTCTTGTATTTTCCTTATATTGTTTTTTCTATGCAAAAATTAATAATAAAATTGTGGTTTTGATTTTTAGGTCAGCCAGTTTTTTTCATGTTGATGGGCTGACATGATAGATTAATATACTATTCTATAAATCTGCAAACCTAATTGTATTTTCTTGGGCAATTTTCCTCAAATCATTGTTTTCTAGGACTGTCCTACTACAATCTACATCATCTCATGCCAGCATGGATATAAGACTGATGATAATTTCATCAAGTTAATTGAAAAGATGCATTTAACTTTAGACTAATGTTTTAGAAGATAGATGTTTTCTCCCTAAAAAGGCATTGAGAAATCTGTTATAATTTTTATTCAGTTGTCTCAAAGTAAATTGAGATCTATATAAAGAGATATTATTATTGACTGCAGGTGTTGTCTCCCGTGACTGAGGAAGCACCCAATCTAATGGAGATATTAGATTCTCAGTACTGAATTATATCTCATTTGATTATTCTATAAAATTGTAGACTTTAAAAAAATGCAATGAATCCATCCACCTTCCATTAAATCTTTGATTCTAAAAGAGATTAATAGAGGAAAATGAAGAATCATCAATTGTTATTCCATTTGCAGCTTGAAGATGTTACCTTGGATGAGTGTCACTTCTTCCTTAGGGACGGGTTTCTTCTTTTCTAGCACATCTTTCTTGGCCACTGAAGACACATCAGAGATATTAGTTTCTTTTTGAGTATAGAGACAAACATAGAATATTAGACAAACAGGGAAGGGGGCAGGCAAGAAAAGACTGAGAAGGCACTTTAAGAAGGGTTGATTGCTTGAGAAATGTGTATAGGAACTGATGTACCTTTAGCTGGAGGAGCTTTGTCTTTTGCAGGAATGCCAGTTGGTATCTTTTCTTCTGGAAGAGCTTCCTCTTCCAGTTCATACACTTTAAAGATATTAGTAGAAATTTCAAAATGATGCACACAAACAACAGATTAGACAGTTAGCATTCAAACAACAGATAAGAAGACATGTAATCCATGATAACTAAAGCTCAAATTAAAACTCTCAAAAAGATAATTCATTAATTATTTGCTTTCTATGTCAATAATAATAATAATAATAATAATAATAATAATAATAATAATATATTAAATATATATGCTGCCTGACTACTAGTGTTTCAGGGTGGTTTACAATTGTTCAAACAAAGGACAAAGGGGGAAAAACACAAAAACAACATCAAAGAACAACAATAGTAAAAAAAATAAATAACCTAGAAGGGAACAAAAAAGAAAAAAAGCCATGATTGTACTTTCCTTTTCAAAATACAATGATTAGCAGGCGGAGCAATTAATTTTGCAGCCAAAAATGAATTAGTATATTGCTGATCACATGATGGCTGCTAGCACTGCTTTGTTTGATAAGATACTTCACATTTAAATTAGGATTTCAATAATGAATCTTTGTCACAATGTGCCAAAACAATACAAAAACAGTACAACTGAAACAAAAGAACAATACAATCAGATATCACAAAGGAAGAAGACCAAAAATGGTGAATTCAGGGAACCCCAAATCCTCCCACCGACAATTGACATCCAACAAAGGGGCCACCAAGCACCCTTACCCAAGGCCTGGGAGAATAATGTCCAGACAGAAACAAAACTAGGGCAATATCATTAACACCAAACAGATGAAAATAAATATAAGATTTTAATCTTCTTTCTCGTCAATATTCAATGTACCTTTAGGTGGTAAAGGCTCTTTTCTTTTTGGAACAGGCTTAGGCACCTTCTCCTCAGGAACAGCTTTCTTGGGCACTTCAGGCACTTTAAAGATACAGATATCTTTTTTAGTTATTGATTTGTATAGGATTCTGAGAAGAATGTTACTTAATAATGAGGAAAGAACAGAACACAAGATCACACTTAGTGAGCACATAATTTGACATAATCAATACATACAAGGCAAAGAGAGAAGATATAGAATATCAGCAATTAAGTCAGAATTTATATCATCATGATAGCTGAAGAAAAAGAGTACCTTTAGGTGGAGGTGCCACTTCTTTTTTAGGAACAGCAGTTGGTACCTTTTCTTTTGGGACTGGCTTCCGAACTTCAGGCACTTTAAAAAGATGAATTTCTTTTTTAAATACTTATTCAGCCATTGAATTAGGGATTAGTCAACAATGAAGAAGAACAAATTGAGTGTCTCACATTCAGATTTTAGGGAGAAGCAAAAAAGAGACAAATTCATGGTGGGGAATCATTCCAATCACAAAATAAAAAAATTCTTAAAATAGTTGAGGATTGGACAGGAAGGGAGGAATGGGGCTGCATTTGACAATTGGACAACTCTCTGGCATAGTGTTTCTCAACCCCAGGAACTTTAATATGTGTGGCATTGAAGGCCACACATTTTAAAGTTGCACTGCTCTAGCACATGTAGAAATGCCTTCTGGTCTTGAGCCAAAATGTTGGGGTTCAAACTTATGTTCTGGATTTTTTCCCCTTCTATGATTTTTTCCCCTTCTTCAGATATTTAGCATGAATTCTCAAAACCCATGAATCTCAAAGCCCATGAATAAAATGGTGATAGTAGTAGGAAAACATAGTTAATTTAATACATATATTCCTCAAACTTAAACAATTAAATTAATTGGCCCAGCTTTTATCAAGAATGCTAATGAAAAAGGAAATATAAAGAATATGATCCTTTAATAAAGAAACATGAGGACTCAGGGTTCCAGAAAAAAATGTGATAATAATTTATCTATATTTCTCTCCTAGGTACAATCCTTTGGACTTGTAGGCAGGGCAAAACACTTCCAAAAATATGTTGCCAGGAAATCTGCAGACTAATGCATTTAGTCAGCAGGAGTTGAGACCAACTCAAAGGTACAAAATGGGGGCAGAAAAAGAAAAAGGGAAAGTTATGTAACTATCATTTTGTTAAAGGAGGGATTTAAGTTATGAAATTGATCCTAAATACAACTTCTCCTAAAGTAAGCATATTGCAGTGACTTGGGGTGAGGGAGATAGCTGGAGGGGGGGGGGATATTTATTTATTAGCTTCTCCCTACTTCATTCTCCTTCATGCTTATGAAAGCTCTCTGTATAATAGAATTTATTTGTACACTGTCCAGAGTCCCTCTATGAGAGAGATACACAGTTTCTAAATGTGATACATAAATAACTATATAACCATATTTTATCTTGAAAATTCCCAGTAACAACAGGAGAGTTGGTTTGATCTACATTCTCACATGGAACCTTCTATATACAGTCAGTAAATGGGGGTTGGTGGAATAAAGATATTTAAAGACAATCTAATCAAGACACAACAAATAAAAGAATTGATGTACCTATGGCTGGTGGAACCTCATACACTTCCTCATATTCTTCTGTCTCCTTAACCTCTTCATAATACTCATATTCCTCTGTTTCCACTGTTTCCTTATACTCTTCAGTTTCAGGTTCTTCTGGAGCTTCCTCATAATACTCAGCTTCAGGTTCTTCTGAAACTTCCTCATAATGCTCAACTTCAGGTTCTTCTGGCACTTCTGCATATTCTTCTTCAACTTCTTCGGCTGGCAAGTATTCCTCAGCCTTCTCATATGTTTCATACTTCTCATATTCTTCATAAACATATTCTTCAGCAGTAGGAGCAGGAGCAGTGACCTTTTCTTTATGGACAATCTTCTTTCTTATCACAGGCACTTTAAAGACAATTAACTTGCCATTATTTCAAAGACTGCATAAAAACCATTCAAAACAAAGTGAAACTAAAAGCACCCACAGATGTCAAATAATTATAATACCTTATTCTAAAAAAAAGCATGTAACCTAACTGGCATACAATATTGTTAGTCAGCAGAAATAAACTGGAAGGCATTATGAAAGATTATGAGGAAAAAATCTTTGCCAAATCTTTGTCAGGAAATGCCAATGTTTTATTAGATACCAAATGTCTTTTCATGTAGCAGCAAATAATTTTCGATATGAATCTCATTCTCTCTTTTTTTACTTTTATTTAACTTTACATTCTACTTTGCTTTGAGAGTTTAGATTAGGTCTAACTCATTTTATTCTTACAAGAGCCCTGTGAGATAGTGACAATCCCAAGTCATCTAGTAAATTCTATAGTTGTTGAGAGGACTGCAACTGGTTACATAGTCATTGATTTGCAATAAAAGAATAAGAAAGCAACATGAAACACAACCTGCATTCATGGGGTTTTTGTTTGCAAACATTTGACATACACATTATTGACATATATTTGATAGACAATAAAGTATACTGTATATACCAATTTTAATACTGTGGAATAAAATTTTAACCAGGTAAGCATTGTGCCTTTCATAAATGGATTGAACTTTTTTTTTTTTTTTGATGGAGTAATGGGTACGTTCCTTTCAAGAAAGACTTCCTTGGACACATCAGATATCTTAAATTATGAGTCCACTGGCAATATGGAGAGAAATTGGATATACTCTTTAATAGCTTTGGGTTTTTTTGAGCAACAGAAATGATACATCAGTGACAAGGTGAATGATTCCAATATTTATATAGATATAAATATTGGCTGGAGGAAGTGGCATTTTCTCTTCTGGAACAGGTTTAGGAGCTCCAGGCACTTTAAAGATAGTACAGAGGTGAGTTTTTTTTAATGATCAAACATATAGAATCAAAAAATTCTGAATGGTTGATACTGGTGCTTAATATTTAAGAATGTAACAGGTAGCATCATTTAAGAGCATAAGAACATAAGCAATTCCCTGTGAATCACACCCTTAGCCCATCTAGTCCAGCATGGGTCCTCATAGTGGCTACTCAACTGCATAAGGAAGCCCAAAGATCTCCTAGCAGATGGCTTTCAGAGGCAGCTATAGTGCCATCAGAGCTAATAGCCATTGATTCCCCTTGACTTCCAAGACTCGATCCAACCGTTATTTAAAGCCAGCCAAACTGGTAGCCAGCATTACATTTCATGATTCCAAATTCCAAAGTTGAATTATGTGTTGTATAAAAATACATTTTCTTTTGTTTGTTTGGATTCTACCAGGATTCAATTTCATTGGGTATCCTCTGATTCGGCAATTTTGGGAACGAAAAAACATAGTCCAGATCATGTATGCTGTTGTACAACACAATCCTGTCCCCTTGCATTTGAATCAATATAGTTTTTTCTGCAGAGTTTCAAAATGTTAGATGTACCTTTGGCTGGTGTAGGTGGCACTTTTTTGGGAACAGGCACTTTCTCTTCTGGAACAGGCTTGGGAACTTTAAGAATTGAAAGATAGATATTTTTTCTTAAAGATATTGAGCTTAACTCATCATTGGCAAACACATAAGACATCACAATACCTACTAACATTGGTGTCTAATCTTTTTAAGAATAAGAATTCCAAGTATTGTCAACATTAATCTTTTTCATATTACTATAGCAAAATATTAGATATACTTTTGGTTGGTGAAGCTGGCACCTCTTTAGGAACAGGTACTTTCTCTTCCAGGACAAGTTTGGGACCTTCAGGCACTTATAAGATAGTATAGAGGATATTTTTGTATATATTTTGGTGTGGGGTCAACATGGACAAACACATAAGACATCACAACACTTTCAATGACCAATATTGGTGCCTAATGCTTAAGAAGAAGGAAGAGAAGTAATGTTTTTATACTACTTTTAAAAATGGTGAATATGCCTTTGGATAATGGAAGTTTTTTGGAACTGGCACTTCCTCTTCTGGGACAGGTTTGGGAAGTTCAGGAATTTAAAGATACATTTTTTTGTTCTTAAAGATATTGAGCTCAACTCACCATGAAGAAACATATAAGTTCAGAAATTGAAAGATTTTTTTTTTCTTAGAGATTTTGAGCTCAACTTACCATGGACAAATATAAAATACCAGAAAACTTTGAACTACCATAGCAAAACTTAACACTTAAAGATATAGATGGCAAGCAATTCCAATCTTGATGTTCTTTCTTAGTATTATAAATCTTAGACGTACCCTTGGCTGGTGGAGTTGGCACCTTTTTGGGAATGGGCACTTCCTCTTCTGGAACAGGTTTGGGAACTTCAGGAATTGAAAGAAAGAATTTTTTTTCTTAAAGATTTTGAGCTCAACTCAACATGGACAAACATATAAGATACCCAAAAACTTTGAATAGTATATTGATGTCTACCTAAGAATAGACAATATTGGTGTCTACCACTTAAGAATAAGTAATGTCAGTGTTAATGATTTTGGTATTACTATTTTAAATGTTAGATATACCTTTGGCTGCTGGAGGTGGCACTTTTTTGGGAATAGGCACTTTCTCTTCTGGGACAGGTTTGGGAACTTCAGGCACTTTAAAGATAGTATAGAGGATTTTTAAAAAAGATTTTGGTCTCAAGGCAACATTGACAAACACATAAGACATCACAAGATTTTGACCTACCAAAATTGGTGTCTAATACTTAAGAATAAGGATTGCAAGTTATGTCACATACTATTACACATACTATATGTACCTTTGGCTGGTGGAGCTGGCACTTTTTTAGGAACTGGCACTTCCTCTTCCGGGACAGGTTTGGGAACTTCAGGGATTGAAAGACAGATACATTTTCTTTTAAGATGTTGAGCTCATCCCACCATCGATAAACATATAAGACATTACTCAGTTTTGGACTACGAATGCTGGTGTTTAATGCTAAACAATATGGATGACAAGAAATTTTAATCTTAATGTTTTCCTCTTATTGTTACAAATCATAGATGTACCTTTGGCTGCTGGAGGTGGCACTTTTTTGGGAATAGGCACTTTCTCTTCTGGGACAGGTTTGGGAACTTCAGGCACTTTAAAGATAGTATAGAGGATTTTTAAAAAAGATTTTGGTCTCAAGGCAACATTGACAAACACATAAGACATCACAAGATTTTGACCTACCAATATTGGTGTCTAATACTTAAGAATAAGGATTGCAAGTTATGTCACATACTATTACACATACTATATGTACCTTTGGCTGGTGGAGCTGGCACTTTTTTAGGAACTGGCACTTCCTCTTCTGGGACAGGTTTGGGAACTTCAGGGATTGAAAGACAGATACATTTTCTTTTAAGATGTTGAGCTCATCCCACCATCGATAAACATATAAGACATTACTCAGTTTTGGACTACGAATGCTGGTGTTTAATGCTAAACAATATGGATGACAAAAATTTTTAATCTTAATGTTTTCCTCTTATTGTTACAAATCATAGATGTACCTTTGGCTGCTGGAGGTGGCACTTTTTTGGGAACAGGCACTTTCTCTTCTGGGACAGCTTTGGGAACTTCAGGCACTTTAAAAAGAGATGGTTTTCTTATTTCAAGGTTTTGTTCTTAGTTCACCATGGACAAATATAGAAAACAATGCAAAACCCTGAATCTTCTGTTCTTGTATTTAACCCTTAACTAAAGAATATAAGTGATATATATTGTCAATTTTTTTTTTCACAGGGTTACAAATTTCATCTGTACCTTTGGCTGGTGGAGGCGGCACTTTTTTGGGAACAGGCACTTTCTCTTCTGGGACAGCTTTGGGAACTTCAGGCACTTTAAAAAGAGATGGTTTTCTTATTTCAAGGTTTTGTTCTTAGTTCACCATGGACAAATGTAGAAAACAATGCAAAACCCTGAATCTTCTGTTCTTTGTATTTAACCGTTAACTAAAGAATATAAGTGATATATATTGTCAACTTTTTTTTCACAGGGTTACAAATTTCATCTGTACCTTTGGCTGGTGGAGGCGGCACCTTTTTGGGAACAGGCACTTTCTCTTCTGGAACAAGTTTTGGAACTTCAGGGACTTGGAAAAAAAAGATTTAACGATTTTTAATAAAGATTTTGTTCTCAAGTCACCAAAGTGAAACATACAGTAGAAGATATTACAAAACACTGAAGAACCTTCAAGCCCAATATTGCATCGCATGATCAAGGAAGAAAGAAGCATGTAGACATTATGAAGGTCTTTAATGCAAGAGTTAAAGAATCCTGGAAAAGGCAACAGTAACCACCCATTCTCTTTTATTAATGAGTTGATTGAAATGGACTCTTACTCTTCTTTCTAGGCTTTTCAGAACTCAGACTGAGTTACAGTTGAACCTCTCCATTAATTGTGGATGGTTTCTGTCTAAATTCCTCCTGTTTCTACTTCAGCCTCCTCAAATTCTCTCACAACTATTGATGTTGTTCTGCTCTTAACTGGAGAATAACAGTGACAGATAATGTCATTCCCCCCTCCACCCCCCACAGTTTCGAAAATTAGTGGAAACAAACTTTAACTGGTGGAGCTGGTATATATTTGGGGAACTTTTGGCACTTCTTCTGGAACAAGATTGGAAATTTCAAAGACTTGAAAGAGGTATTTTTTTTCCTTTAAGATATAGAGTTCAACTTACTATAGACAAACATACAAGATAGCACAAAACTTTGAACTAGCAAGATTTTTGTCCAATGTTTAAGGATATGGATGACAAGTAATTCATTTTTTTTTCACACTATCATAAATATTTGAAGCATGGTATGGGTCTTTCTTTGAGAATAGGCATTTTATCTTCCTGGACATATCTGGAAACCTTTGGCACTTTTATGATAGGAAGATTAAAAAAAAAAAGATGTAGGTCTCAAGTCAACATGGATAGACAATACAAAGACACAGTAAAACTTTTAAGTTATTGATTTTGTTGTTTAACATTCAACTGAAGAAGATACATGACTAGCGACATCATCATAGTATTTTCTTTCATACTTCTTTCAAGTTTCGCATGTACCTTTGGCTGGTGGAGCTGGTACTTTTTTGGGAACAGCTACTTTTTCTTCTGGGACAGGCTTGGGAACTTCAGGCACTTTAAAAAGAGATAGTTCCTTTTTAAAGGTTTGATCTCAAATCAGTATGGACTAGCATACAAGCTGCTAGATATTTTTCAACAGAAATTGGTATTTAATATTTAAGAAGATGTATGATAGCTAACATCAACATTTCCCCTCAACTACTATAAATATTCTATACAACACTCAACAGATAGAGCTGGCAGTTTTTCAGGAACAGGTTTGGAAACTGAAGGGATTTGAAAGATAGATGTATTTTCTATAAAATTTTGAGCCCAGTTCACTAGGGACAACAAACATGTAAGACTTCACAAACTTCTGGACTACTGATATTGGTGACTCATCGTTAGGCATTTGAATGATAAGGAATGCCAAAATTAGTCCTTTGTTATAAATATTAGATGTACCTTTGGCTGGTGGAGCTGGCACTTTTTTGGGAACTTCAAATATTTCTTCTTCCTCCACTACTTTGGGAGCTTCAGGGACTTGAAAGACAGTATGGTTTTTTTTTTAGAATGAATATTTTTTATTTATTTCAGATCAACACAAACAAATATGGAAGACCTAAAAGCTTGCAGCACTAGTGTAGGTGCTTGAAACTTAAAATATTAATGATATATACTCCCCACGTTCATTTGTTTTCAAGATATTTTAAGTATTAAATATTTGGCAAGAGCACCTAACACCTCTAAGAGGAAAGAAACATTTTTGCACATAACATGATGGCAACTGCAGACAATTTAAATAAAGCATTTTAAAAAAAGATTTTGAACAGAACTTGGATAACAGACAAAACAACACAAAACATCTCGTGCTGATATTAATGCTTAAAATTTAAGAACGCCGCAGATACTGTCGACATTTATATTTTTCATAGACTTATACATTTCATATGTACCTTTAGCTGGCGGAGCTGGCACCTTTTTAGCAACAGGCATTTTCTCTTCTGGAACAGGTTTGGGAACTTGGGATTGAAAGACAGATTTTTGTCTGTAAGATTTTGAGCTCAACTCACCATAGACAAACATGTAAGACATCACAAAACTTTGTGAAGTGCCAGTATTTATTTCTTATGCTCAAGAATAAAGATGACGAGTCACGTCAATATTAAAGTTCTTTCCATATTATTTTTTCAAAAGTTAGATGTACCTTTGGCTGGTGGAGCTGGCACTTTTTTGGGAACTTCAAATATTTCTTCTTCCTCCACTACTTTGGGAACTTCAGGGACTTGAAAGACAGTATGGGTTTTTTTTAGAATGAATATTTTTTATTTATTTCAGATCAACACAAACAAATATGGAAGACCTAAAAGCTTGCAGCACTAGTGTAGGTGCTTGAAACTTAAAATATTAATGATATATACTCCCCACATTCATTTGTTTTCAAGATATTTTAAGTATTAAATATTTGGCAAGAGCACCTAACACCTCTAAGAGGAAAGAAACATTTTTGCATATAACATGATGGCAACTGCAGACAATTTAAATAAAGCATTTTAAAAAAAGATTTTGAACAGAACTTGGATAACAGACAAAACAACACAAAACATCTCGTGCTGATATTAATGCGTAAAATTTAAGAACGTCACAGATACTGTCAACATTTATATTTTTCATAGACTTATACATTTCATATGTACCTTTAGCTGGCGGAGCTGGCACCTTTTTAGCAACAGGCATTTTCTCTTCTGGAACAGGTTTGGGAACTTGGGATTGAAAGACAGATTTTTGTCTGTAAGATTTTGAGTTCAACTCACCATAGACAAACATGTAAGACATCACAAAACTTTGTGAAGTACCAGTATTTATTTCTTATGCTCAGGAATAAAGATGACAAGTCACGTCAATATTAAAGTTCTTTCCATATTATTTTTTCAAAAGTTAGATGTACCTTTGGCTGGTGGAGCTGGTACTTTTTTAGGAATGGGCACTTCTTCTTCTTCTTCTTCTTCTTCTTCTTCTACGACTGGTATGGGAACTTCAGGCACTTTAAAAAATATAAGATTTTCTTATTTTAAGATTTTGTTATCAATTTACTATTGACAAATGCAGAAGACAACTCAAGAATGTGAAGCATTAATAAGGGCATTTAACCCTTAACAGAAGAATTATTGTGAAATAATTTTGTTTTCACAGTGTTACAAATTTCACCTGTACCTTTAGCGGGAGGAGCTGGCACCTTTTTGGGAACGGGCACTTTCTCTTCTGGGACAGGTTTGGGCACTTCAGGCACTTTTAAAAAAAAGAGTTTTTAATTTTTAAAAATGATATTGGTCTCAAGTCACCAGCAGATACTATGAAACATTGAACTATTAGTTTATGTTGTCTAATTGTTAGAAATTCTGTTTATATATAGCACTACAGATCAAACAGCGTACAGTCACCATGTGCTTTACTGCTTAACTGTTTAATTATAACAGGAAACAGAAAAGTTTTCTTAGAATAAAAGGAAATAAAGTTTATACTATAGATCCAAACTTGTAAACTCTGCCATATACTAGCTGAATATTACTG
The DNA here is from genome assembly GCF_029215685.1 of Pituophis catenifer annectens. NCBI lineage: Eukaryota > Metazoa > Chordata > Lepidosauria > Squamata > Colubridae > Pituophis > Pituophis catenifer. The sequence goes on along the minus strand of NW_027256881.1, from coordinate 192,980,813 downwards.
TAGTTGTTGTATAAAATATATACTCCAACAAAATATATTCCAACACTAATATTTAAGAATATGATTGAACATTAGCGTTTTTCATGCTGTTATAAATATTAGATATACCTTTGGCTGGTGGAGCTGGCACTTTTTTGGGAACCGGGACTTCCTCTTCTGGGACAGGTTTGGGAACTTTAGGCACTTTGAAAATAGTATGGGTTTTTTTTAAGTATTATGTACTCAAGTCAACATGAACAAACTTAATAGAAGTTTAAACTACGAATACGGATTTTATGTACTTGACTGACAAAGATTAATGACAAATACAGTCAACATTTATTTGTTTTAAGAGGTTTTAAAGACAGGATGTACACTTGACACAGCGAGTTGTTGCCTTTACAGGAGGAATCAGATTGGTTTATGGAATTCATTTGCGATCCTATATGTTTTAAAGATAATAAGAATTCTTAAAAGATTTTGGTGTCAACATAGACAACAAACAAGATATGACAAAATTTAAATACTGACAATAGTCTATATCAGTGACAAGCAATGACAACATTTATAACTTTTTAGTACTGTTACAAATTTTACAGGTACCTTTGGCAGGTGGTGGTGCTGGAACTTTTTTGGGAATAGGCACTTCCTCTTCTGGGACAGGTTTGGGAACTTGGGATTGAAAGACAGATTTTTGTCTGTAAGATTTTGAGCTCAACTCACCATAGACAAACATGTAAGACATCACAAAACTTTGTGAAGTGCCAGTATTTATTTCTTATGCTCAAGAATAAAGATGACGAGTCACGTCAATATTAAAGTTCTTTCCATATTATTTTTTCAAAAGTTAGATGTACCTTTGGCTGGTGGAGCTGGCACTTTTTTGGGAACTTCAAATATTTCTTCTTCCTCCACTACTTTGGGAACTTCAGGGACTTGAAAGACAGTATGGGTTTTTTTTAGAATGAATATTTTTTATTTATTTCAGATCAACACAAACAAATATGGAAGACCTAAAAGCTTGCAGCACTAGTGTAGGTGCTTGAAACTTAAAATATTAATGATATATACTCCCCACATTCATTTGTTTTCAAGATATTTTAAGTATTAAATATTTGGCAAGAGCACCTAACACCTCTAAGAGGAAAGAAACATTTTTGCATATAACATGATGGCAATTGCAGACAATTTAAATAAAGCATTTTAAAAAAAGATTTTGAACAGAACTTGGATAACAGACAAAACAACACAAAACATCTCGTGCTGATATTAATGCGTAAAATTTAAGAACGTCACAGATACTGTCAACATTTATATTTTTCATAGACTTATACATTTCATATGTACCTTTAGCTGGCGGAGCTGGCACCTTTTTAGCAACAGGCATTTTCTCTTCTGGAACAGGTTTGGGAACTTGGGATTGAAAGACAGATTTTTGTCTGTAAGATTTTGAGTTCAACTCACCATAGACAAACATGTAAGACATCACAAAACTTTGTGAAGTACCAGTATTTATTTCTTATGCTCAGGAATAAAGATGACAAGTCACGTCAATATTAAAGTTCTTTCCATATTATTTTTTCAAAAGTTAGATGTACCTTTGGCTGGTGGAGCTGGTACTTTTTTAGGAATGGGCACTTCTTCTTCTTCTTCTTCTTCTTCTTCTTCTTCTACGACTGGTATGGGAACTTCAGGCACTTTAAAAAATATAAGATTTTCTTATTTTAAGATTTTGTTATCAATTTACTATTGACAAATGCAGAAGACAACTCAAGAATGTGAAGCATTAATAAGGGCATTTAACCCTTAACAGAAGAATTATTGTGAAATAATTTTGTTTTCACAATGTTACAAATTTCACCTGTACCTTTAGCGGGAGGAGCTGGCACCTTTTTGGGAACGGGCACTTTCTCTTCTGGGACAGGTTTGGGCACTTCAGGCACTTTTAAAAAAAAGAGTTTTTAATTTTTAAAAATGATATTGGTCTCAAGTCACCAGCAGATACTATGAAACATTGAACTATTAGTTTATGTTGTCTAATTGTTAGAAATTCTGTTTATATATAGCACTACAGATCAAACAGCGTACAGTCACCATGTGCTTTACTGCTTAACTGTTTAATTATAACAGGAAACAGAAAAGTTTTCTTAGAATAAAAGGAAATAAAGTTTATACTATAGATCCAAACTTGTAAACTCTGCCATATACTAGCTGAATATTACTGTAGTTGTTGTATAAAATATATACTCCAACAAAATATATTCCAACACTAATATTTAAGAATATGATTGAACATTAGCGTTTTTCATGCTGTTATAAATATTAGATATACCTTTGGCTGGTGGAGCTGGCACTTTTTTGGGAACCGGGACTTCCTCTTCTGGGACAGGTTTGGGAACTTTAGGCACTTTGAAAATAGTATGGGTTTTTTTTAAGTATTATGTACTCAAGTCAACATGAACAAACTTAATAGAAGTTTAAACTACGAATACGGATTTTATGTACTTGACTGACAAAGATTAATGACAAATACAGTCAACATTTATTTGTTTTAAGAGGTTTTAAAGACAGGATGTACACTTGACACAGCGAGTTGTTGCCTTTACAGGAGGAATCAGATTGGTTTATGGAATTCATTTGCGATCCTATATGTTTTAAAGATAATAAGAATTCTTAAAAGATTTTGGTGTCAACATAGACAACAAACAAGATATGACAAAATTTAAATACTGACAATAGTCTATATCAGTGACAAGCAATGACAACATTTATAACTTTTTAGTACTGTTACAAATTTTACAGGTACCTTTGGCAGGTGGTGGTGCTGGAACTTTTTTGGGAATAGGCACTTCCTCTTCTGGGACAGGTGTGGGAACTTCAGGCACTTTTAAAGATAGTATGGAGGATATTTTTAAAAAAGATTTTCATCTCATCATGTACAAACACATAAGACATCACAAAACTTTGAACGACCACAATTCATGTCTAACAACATGGATGACAAGTAATATTAATGCTAATGTTTCTTCATATTACTCTTTAGATAAGACATACCTTTAGCTTTTGGAGGTGGCACTTTTTTGGGGACAGGTACTTTTTCTTCTGGAACTGGTTTGGGAACTTCAGGCACTTTGAAAAGAGATGGTTTTTTTAAAAAATTGAAAGATAGATGTTTTTTCTTTAAGTTATTCGGCTCAATCCAGAAAGATATAAAATATCAGAAAACTTTGAATTACTTTAGCAATATTGGTGTCTAACATTTAAGAATAAGGATGACAAATAATAGCAATGTAAATGGTTTTTTTGTATTGCTATTTTATATATAATATGTACCTTTGGCTGGTGGAGCTGGCACCTTTTTGGGAACAGGTACTTCCTCTTCCAGGACAGGTTTAGGAACTTCAGGCACTTTTAAGATAATATGGAGGATTTTTATAAAGATGTTGCTTTCAACAGGTGCAAACATATAAGAAATCACAGACTTTGAAGTACCAACGTTCACATCTAATAACACAGATGACAAGTAACATTAATGTTAATGGTTTTTTTCCACATTACTGTTTTAATTGGGCATACCTTTAGCTGGTGGAGCTGGCACCTTTTTGGGAACAGGGACTTTCTCTTCTGGGACAGGTTTGGGAACTTCAGAAATTGAAAGACAGATGGATTTTCTTTTAAAATTTGAGTTCAATTCACCATCAATAAACATATAAGATATCACAAAAATTTGAACTACATTATACAGGTAGTCCTTGAGTTACGACCACAATTGAGCCCCAAATTTATGATGCTAAGTGAAACATTTGTGAAGTGAGTTTTGCCCCATTTTACGACTTTTCTTGCCACAGTTGTTAAATGAATCCCTGCAGTTGTTAAATTATCAACATGGTTGTTGAAACGAAACTGGATTCTGCATTGACTTTGCTGGTCAGACGGTTGCAAAAGGGGATCGCATGACCTTGGGAGACAGCAATGGTCATAAATATGAACCAGTTGCCAAGCATCTGAATTTTGGTCACATGACCATGGGGATGCTGCAACGGTCATAAGTGTGAAAAATGGCCATAAGTCACTTTGTTCAGTGCCATTGTAACTTTGAGCAGTCATTAAATGAACTGTTGTAAATCGAGGACTACCTATACTTAAGAACAAAGATGAATATCAATCTTGATTATTTTTCTTACTGTTATAAATATTAGATGTACCTTTGGCTGGTGGAGCTGGCACTTTTTTGGGAATGGGCACTTCTTCTTCTGGGACAGGTTTGGGAACTTCAGGAATTGAAAGAAAGAATTTTTTTTCTTAAAGATTTTGAGCTCAACTCAACATGGACAAACATATAAGATGTTAGAAATCTTTGAACTACGGTAGCAATATTGGTGTCTAATACGTAAGAATAAGAATGACAAGTAATGTTAATGTTAATGTTTTTGATATCACCATTTCAAATGTTAGATATACCTTTAACAGGAGCCTGGATAGCTCAACAGACTAAAAGCCTGTTATTAACATTCAGCTGTCTGCAATTATTGCATGTTCGAATCTTCCCTGGCTCAAGGTTGACTCAGCCTTCCATCCTTTCTAAGGTAGGTAAATTGAGGACCCAGTTTGTGGGGGCAATAAGCTGACTTTGTATAAAATATACAAAAGTATGAAGGCTATTGCTTAACGCATTGTAAGCTGCCCTGAGTCTCTGGAGAAGGGCGGCATATAAATCTAATTAAAAAAAACAAACAAAAAAAAACAAAAACAAAAATAAAAAAATAAAAAAAAACCTCAGGGGTGGGTTCTAATTTTTTTTACTACCAGTTCTGTGGGCATGGCTTATTTTGTGGGTGTGGCTTGGTGGTCATGTGACTAGGTGGGCGTGGCTAGCTGGTCAGAGTCATTTCTGGAAGGTCCTCGCACTTACGACCAGTCCTCGCACTTACGACCCGACTCATTTGTTTGCTTTTAACACTGATCAGCTGTAGGACGGCCCTTTGAAGCCCTGCGGCAAGAGTTTAAACAGTTTTTTTCCCTCTAGTCATCAGCTGGGACTCAGGAGGCAGCAATAGATTGGGGGTGGGACCAAATAAAAGGTAAGAATAACGTGGGTGGGTGGATGGGTGGGAGGGCGGGGAGGGGGGAGAACCGGTTCGGTGACGTCATATCGTCACCGCTACCGGCTTGGCCGAACCGGACCAAACCGGGAAAAACCCACCACTGCTTTAACTGCTGGAGATGGCACTTTCTTGGGAACAGGCATTTCTTCAAGCACTTTAAAAAGAGATGGTTTTCTTGTTTTAAGAATTACTTTGCAACTCATCATGTACAGATGTACAAGAAAACACAAAACTTTGAAACATTGGTGGTTTTTTTTTTTTTTTGCTTAATTGAGGAACATGAACAAGAAGTATGGTCCATGATAATTTATTTTCACACAGGTTCAAATATTAGATGTACCTTTGGCTGGTGGAGGTGGCACCTTTCTGGGAACAGGCACTTTCTCTTCTGGAACAGGTTTGGGCACTTCAGGTACTTAAAAAAAATAGTTGGGAGAGTTTGATTTGAGGCTTCCATGGGACAATAATGACAAGAAGAATTTTCTAAGATAGTGAAGTATGGTTGGAAAAGCCAGGCATTTGCAGAAATGGTTCAGAAAAAGGACTTAGAAGTTAAATAATTCAGGGGAACCTCTATCAGGTTAAAATGTTTGCAGATAGAAAGCACATAAGAGTTTTTCTTATACAATTTAGAAGTACAGCTAATATAATTCTAGTATATTTGGTAGGAAAGAAACAGTGAAGTTGTCTGCTTAGCCATTTCATTAGTGTAACAGAAGAATAAATCATGCTGCTGCCATAATAATTCTTTCTCTATATTAGTCAAAGTACCTTTTGCAACAGGTGGTGGTGGTGGCTCCACTTTTTTGGGAACAGGTTCAGGAATCTTCTTTGCTGGTACAACTTTCTTAGGTACTTCTGGCACTTCAAAACATTTTTTGTTCAGATTTAGACTTAAGTCTCATTAACAGATGCAGTGAAAAAAACACAGTAAGGCACAATCACTGTTTTAACGCAGTGTAAGCCAAGAACATTGAACTCAATGGGATTTATGACTAAGTAAAGATGCATAACATCAGGTCACAAAAATTATCTGGAATGTACTATGAAAAATACTGGTGTCTTTCCAACAGAAGAGAGTATATGTAATAAAATAAAATAAAATAAAATAAAATAAAATAAAATAAAATAAAATAAAATAAAATAAAATAAAATAAAATAAAATAATAAAATAAAATAAAATAAAATAAAATAATAAAATAAAATAAAATAAAATAAAATAAAATAAAATAAAATAAAATAAAGTCTGGTATTTATTCCAGTGGTATTCAAAAAGCTTTTGATAAGGTGAATGAGGTTGATCTACATTTTGTTGGCATGTCTTCTTCAAGAAGTGTTTTTTCTTAAATTTTAAGAAATAATTTGTAAATGAATTGTCATCAAACACAAAGACATAAAAATGACACATGTAAAGAACATGCAACAATAATATCCAAGATAATCAAGTCCTTCTTTACAGAACAAGTTGGTATACCTTTAGCTGGTAGAGGCACCTCAGCTTCAATTTCTTCTTCCTCAAGGATCTCAGGCACTTAAAGATATTAAGAAATTTGATGTTTGAAACATATCACAAAGAAAAAGAACAGAAGGAGGTAGAAGAGCGAAAGGCAAACCCTGCTATAGGTTAGAGAATTATAATTACAAATCCACTTGTTCTTCCTGGGTATCATAATTCACACTGAAAGTCATATTTGACCCATATTTGCAAGTTCCATGGGGGAAAAACAGTTGCGTGTATAATTTAAAAGTGCTCTTTCATGTACCTTTAGGTGGAGGCAGTTCTACACCTTTTCCCGCACAGATTAATTGGCAAATCGATTTTATTCAAAGCAGAATAAAAGGAAAGCAAAGCAAAGTGGAAAAGTGAAAGAAAAAAACCGGAATGGTAGAACTGGAGCAGCTGAACCCAAGAGATTTAGGGATTTACAAAACGGGACTGACAGAAATTATCAACTGTTGTTGTAAACTGCTTGTTCTGGCTTGAATGCCATTTGCTTAATATAGACCAAGTGAATAACTATAGAACTGTCTGCCTCACAAGATGATATACCTTTAGCAGGAGGTGCTTCTACTCGTTTAGGGACAGGAACACGCACTTCCTCTTCAGGTACCGGTTTCTTGGGCACTTTGATTGAAACAATACAGAAATACTTTTGAGCTTGGGGTTCCATTTTGGCACAAAGCAGAGAAGAATAGCCTCAAACCCACCAAAAGACAGACATAAAGACCACTTGAAAAGACCAGGAAGATGCTTTCTCGGCGCATTGTATTTAAAAGCATACACACACACAAGGACACAATGTTTGTTACATGAATTTGTACATGTTAAATCCCAAAGTGATGTACCTTTAGCTGGTGGAGCTTCTTTCCTTTTGGGCACGGGAACTTTTTCCTCAGGGACAGGTTTCTTTGGCACTTCAGGCACTTTAGAGATAAGGTTTGAGATGACTGAGGACTAATATGTTATGGCACATTAAACAACACAAACAAGGCCAGTTTGGTATAGTGAGTAAGGTGCTGGTCTAGAAACCGGGAGACTTGGGAGTTCTAGTCCCTCCTTAGGCATGAAAACCAGCTGGATGACTTTGGGCCAGTCCCTCTCTTTCTCAGCCCAACCACCTCACATGGTTATTGTTTTGGGGAAAATAGAAAGAGGAAAGTAGTATATGGTATGTTTGCCACCTCAAGTTATTTATCAAAATACTAGTAGTCCTTGACTTACAACAGTTCATTTAGTGACCATTCAAAGTTACAACAGCACTGAAAAAAGTGACTTATGACCCTTTTCACAGTTATGAACTTTCTGGCATCCCCATGATCATGTGATCAAAATTCAGATACTTGGCAACTGGTTCATACTTATGACCGTTGATGTGTCCCGAGGTCATGTGATCACCTTTTGCAACCTTCTCACAAGCAAAGTCAATGGGGAAGCCAGATTCACTTAACAACCAAGTTACTAACTTATCAACTGAAGTGATTCATTTAACAATAGTGGCAAGAAAAGTTGTAAAATGGGGCACTTAAATGTCTCACAGACATTTTGGGCTCAATTGTGGTTGTAAATCGAGGACTGCTGGTAATAAAGGTGGAAGATAAATACATAAATAAAAAATAAATAAAAAGGATACAACTACATTGGATGCTACTACATATAAAAATAGATCTACAATAATTCTCCATCCACTTAGCAAATGTCTTTACAGCTCTTAAGAACTTATGAAAAGGAAAACAAAGATGAGGAAAATATGACATACCTTTGGCTGGAGGAGCTTCCTTTTTCTTAGGAACAGGCACAGGTTTCTTTTTCTCAGGCACGAGTTTCTTGGGAACTTCGGGCACTTTAAAGATAGAATTATACTTAAAAGTTTAGACTCAGAGGAAGACGTGGCCATCCACAAAGTCAAGATGTTAACTATGGCTGTACAATCAAAGCTTCACTCCTTTTTATGTGTCGCAGATACCATGCATTTAAAAAGGAGGGAGGGGATGGGCTTCAATCACGCTGTAATGATTATTATCTTGACTTTTTTGGTTTCTTTCTGTAATGCCCCTGGTAACATAGTGCAAACACTGGTGAAGCCATACATTAGATCAGAGAAGTTTCTTATGTCTTCCTTGATATAATACTTCATGCCATATTGTTCAGCAGAGTCCCCACTCTTCTGAAGAGCTTTCGGGGGACTGAATTTTTCCATACAATTCCACTAACTGGTATCTGAATGGCTCTGATAAGCAGAATACACACGAGTAGATTCCTTCTTTCTCCTTGGAATCTATTATCTCAGTTTACTTCTAAATTGCTCCCTCCCCCCATCAGAGTGATGGATTCAAAGCCCTTTCTGCTACTTTCTAGGGTATATGCAGGGCCCCAAAATATTCTTTGAAATAAATAAGATGACCAGGCCTTGTAGAATGCTATCTTCCCAGTAAACAAAAAACCACTTCAAAATACATTTAAAATTACACTCAAGTGAAGCATGATGCTTGGACAGGGTCAAAAGTGTCTTCAGGCTTTATGTTAAGGATCTGACTAGCACCCTCTATTTTGGGAGATTCACTGAATTCACTGGAACTACTGTAAGAACTAAAGGGAAAGGTTCTCCTGTCAGTCGTGTCCAATGGGCATGTGCTCATCTCCATTTCTTGGGCAGATAAATATAAAATTGCACTAATATATTTCAAGATTTTTAGACAGAGCAGGCTTGTTTAGTAGGCTCTGTTTCCAACTAGGAGAAGTTTGGATATAAGTAGAATAATTTTGGACAAATAAGATAGCACCTAAAGTTAAACAGGTTAAATATTTTTGGAATATTCCCTAGTTCAAACTTTCCTATTTGCAGTTTATATCGGAAAACCATATATGAATTTCAAATTTCAGTTAGGAAGATGAATTTTTAATTTTTAATTAATTTTGATTTAAAATTAATGATAAATCTGAATAAATATAAAAATCTGAGACAAGAGAAAATTCATAAAATATACATTGCCATTGCCATTGCTTTTAAAAGCTGATTTTTACCTTTATGTGGAGGAGGTAGAGGAATTTCTTCCTCTTCTTCATACTCAGGAACCTCTTCATAATGAGGTACCACTTCTACCTCTTCTTCCTCATGAGTTACTTCCTCTTCGTATCGTGAGACTTCCTCCCCATATCTTGAGACTTCTTCCTCATATCGCGAGACTTCCTTCTCGTATTGCGACACTTCCTCCTCATATCGTTCCTCTTCTTCATATTTAGGGACTTCTTCCTCTTCATATTGGGGAACTTCTTCCTCTTCTTCATACTCAGGAGCCTCTTCTTCATATTGAGGAACTTTCACATGGACCACTTCTTTTTTAATAACAGTCTTACGAACTTCAGGAACTTTAAAAAATATGAATTTTTGAGAGTTTTAGTTATACACACAATCAACAAGGTAAGCATTCATCAAAAGAATACTCAACTAATCATAAGTGCTAGAATAACATATGACAATACACAACAGACCAAGGACACATATTTATATCTTAAATATACCTTTAGCAGGAGGTTTCTTCATTTTTGCAGTAATTGATATAGGCATTTTTTCTTTTCTGATAGCTCTCTCAGGCTCTTCAGGAACTTTAAAGATATAGTACATTAACATATAAGAGCTGAAAAAGCTTTAAGAACAGCAAGACAGCAACATATATTTCTGTTGCCATAGAAAATATACACATATTTGATTAAAGAAGATATTTGACTTTACTGTAGTTTCATCTCTTTTATTTACATTATTTCTTGAACAGTGCTTGCTCCTGGATTAAAAGGAGATGTGAAATTTTATGTTTGATATGTTAATGCATTTTTTTTAAAAAAGTATGCATTTTTCAAATTTCATCATCAAGAATTTTTGTCAGTTACAGCCAAAGACTTTTAAATATTTTTCCACTTCTGATTTGCCACTGTTTTGTCGATGAATAGCACTGAAGATAAGTCAAAGATTTGTTTTGATAATCGGTAGAGACGATTTCTCTACACAATTTTTCCAGAGAGTATCCAAGATTAATAAAAAACAAACAAACTTTTCAGCCCATTCAGAAGACTATCTATCTATCTATCTATCTATCTATCTATCTATCTATCTATCTATCATCTATCTATTCTTTATTATTTCTAAACTTTCCACCTTGCCAAAACAACTACCGCCTAGTTGTTAAATCTGTGCTGAAACTTTTGAATATCTGTTGGCCTTTTCTATAAGCTTCCTAAATGCTGCTTCCATAATATTTTTCCTATTCCAAGTCATTTTACTTAGATGGAGCTTTCAGTATAGGAAATAGAACAACTCAAGCAGTTATCCAAATAAAAAAATTGAAAAGAAAAAAAGCCAATTTTTTTTAATGCTGTGCAAAATTTATCTTCTTAGATTGTTAACCTCTGTATTAGATTGTTAACCGTTGTATTCAAAGAAGAAAAATCAAGCTATCAAATACGATTATTTATTCTTTAGGCCATTAAATCTTCCTTACTATTAAGAATCAGAACCCTCGCTGATTCATTATATTTAAAAATTTAATAAATTTTTATTAAAATGTTATGTGGTAAATTTCGTACCACAATTATATATCCGTAAGATTTCTATTGGAGATAGCAACAGACTGGGAGGCTTCGTTCTCTCAGAGATAATATTTTTATAAATAAATGATAAATATTCATTTTCTTAACATATATTAAATGGCAGTGACAAATTATCATTCAGTTGCTAAGTTTCTGGCCCCTATGCTTTTCCTCATTAATATCATACCTGCATATGAAACTTCCTCCTCTGTATGAAGAGAAACAGAGACTTCCTCTGCATAACCCCAGTGCTCTTCTATGGCTGTTATTAAAGACATAGTATTTCACTTTAGAATACCACACAAGAAGTATCATTTAAAGCAATAAGAATTCCAGTGAGACGGTTGGAACTATTTGAGACTTCCTTTTAGAAATTAAACAGAAAGACAGAAAAATAGGCCTTGCCCATTCTCCTCATAGGATTTTAGAAGAAAGCTATTTTTTTTATTTGAGAATTCATAAGAAATGTCTTCTTATATGTATGAATTTTTGTTTTGTATGAAGATCATATACCTTTTTCTGGTGGAGCTACTTTTCTTTTGGGGATAACCATAGATACTTTTTCTTCTGATACAAGATGCTTTGGAACTTCTGGCACTTCTGGCAGTTGAAAGAAAGTAATAAGAAAACCATGCCATGAACTTATGCTCTTCTCTATAAATTATTGATGCTAGTAATGATATAAATGGAATAATGGACAAAAACGTCCAGACAATGACCAAATTGCTAAACAAGACAATTGACAATTCTTCTGAAAATGTCATCAGCCCAATAACATAGTATTTAACAGATTTACACTGAACAGATACTAAAAACTCCATATTACACCTATATCACTTACAGAACACAGAACAATGATTTGGTTTTAAAATTATCTTAAGATGAAGCTGTTTTTTTTTACAATACTGATTTAGTAGTAGAAATAGTATTTATTAATCATAATAAAGCATACCAAAAGGAAAACAGATAACTCCCTGCAAAAACTTATATCAATAGCAAATAATTGCAAGATGTTGATCCAGACAACACTTTTCAACAAAGGCAAGAACATAAGAGACACAAACAAAGCTAATGATACTTAAGAAGACTGCTAAAATACATTATTTCTATAATAACAAAAAGGAAATCCAAAATGCAACGAAGAGTTCAGTAGTCTTTACAGTACAATTTAGTGTCCTACAGATATGTTAATTTCAACTTTTATTGGCTGCTCTGGCTAGGAATTATGGAAGTGGAAACCAATATATCTGGAAACAATGTTCCCACCTTAGTTATCAAATCCATTCATTCTGTTGATTAGAACTAGCTGACATCTAATAATAACTGTTAAAGTTAATTTGTACTATCATCCTGAATGTTAGCTAATCAGTTAACTTATGTCAAGTCATATGACTTCCATAATGCTAAAACCTTAATATAGGGGCCTTTTGTGGGAAATATCTAGTCTTATAATTTAACTATTTTTATTTCATTTGAATGACAAAATCGATCTACAAATAAATGGCCCTTTACTCTTGGATCAACTGCTTTGAAATGTAATATCTATAATGTATAGTTTCTCCTTACAAATTAACAAATTTGATTAGTTTACTTATTAAAACTACAGTCATAAAAAGTAAAACAGATATATAATACAAAATCGGGAACTGAAATTTATTTATATACAAATTAACCTAATATTCTTTGTTTGTTGAGAGCAAACCATTTTTGCAAATGTTAGGCAAGTTGGAATGTATCTTTCTTGGAAGCAGCTAGCTCCCAACTTCTGTAATTACCTGATTGATATAAAAAAACTTTCTACAGAATCAAACAAGTATTATACCTTTAGGTGGTGGTGGCGCTACCTCTTTCTTAGGTTTTGGAACACGGACTTCCTCTTCTGGGACAACTTTCTTTGGCACAACTGGCATTTAAAACATATTTTTTAAAGTTGATTTGAATTATATGTGATAAGACTCGGTCAAAGTTACAAAAATACACTGTTATTAATTACAAACATGATTAAAAATATGAAGGTAACCAAGACTGAACATCAAATAGGAAACCAGGTCTATTCAACATAGTTAGAGGAACAATACTGCCTACTTAGGCAAGCCTACTAAGATATTTTGCTTCCCTACTTTCTTTGTATAAAAAGTCCTCCTTCTATTAGTTATATCACAAAGTGCTTTTGAAAGCTCCCTAAGTTTTAAAAGTAGTTTGTTGTTTTTTTCTCTAAGTGGTGGTTGTTTGAGAAATGAAACCGATAGGTTCTTTGCGCTTTATTTATTAATTTCTCCTCAGCAATTTATCAACCTTGTATTGCCATCATTTAGCTGCCATTCAAAATTAAGATATAGATGCATGCTATAGAATTTAAAACTTGATGTACCTTTCTTTGGTGGAGCTTCTTCCTTTTTAGAGACAGATATTTTTTCTTCAGTAACCACTTTTTTCTTGCGGATTTCTGTCACTTTAAAAAATAATGAAGATAGGTCAATTGCATGTATTTCAAGTATACATAAATATTTTAAAGTGAAATAGTCGCCTTTAGTAATCAATATTAATTTTTAAAATTTACAAAAGGAATTAGACAAGCGGTGAGGCTGAGGGTTTGTCAACATTACAGGGAGAAGACTAAAGAAGGACCAAAATAGGGTGACAATGAAGATACTATTCATAAAACAATATACCACAAGAGATAAACAAAACACATCCCTGATAATTCCTTGCTTGTTTGGTTTATTTACCTTTGGGTGGTGGAGGTTCTTTAACTTTAGGTGGAATTTTCTCTTCAGGAGGGACTTTCTTGGGCACTGAAAAATAAACATTTTACAATGTTGGAGTGATTTCAACACAATACATTTTTAAGTTGAATATATTCTGAGAACTAAGGACACACAGATTTCCTTGAAGATATATGAGGTTAGATTACATTGGAACATGTAGTTTTCATAGTCCATGAAAAAGAAATTAGTGTAAATTTAAACATCTTTCTTTCTCTTCCCACCTTTTCTTCCCACAATACATGTTAGATTTGCTGAATCTCATTTGGTTGAATAAAAAGAAGCAATAAATATTTATACCTCTTGCTGGAGGGGCTTCCACTTTCTTGGGAGGAGCAACTGGTTCTTTCTTTGGTGGTTCAGGTCTCTTCCGGACCTCTGGCACTTTAGAAAAAATATTTAGATTTAAGCAACACTTTCTAAGTACTTCCAACTGCCTCTTTAAGTTATATGGAAAGAAAGGGAGGAAATCCTTGACACAAAACATAAATCGAGGGTTCAAATTAATTCATTGATACATGAATGTACTATTCCATGGCAGCAGCAGCAAAAAAAAAAAAAAAAAAAAAAAAAGAAAGAAAGAAAAAGAAAGTGAGGTATTATATGAAATTAATACAAGACACTGGGCAGGTTCCAGTTACAACCATCTGCATAAGAAGTAGGTCCTTCTGTTCAAGGCCAGCTTCTTATCCAGTAGAGCAGTTCCACTGTTGATACAGACTGCTAACATCCCTGCATATTCCCATGTCTGCTAAATCTGTTCAGGAACTCTTCCAAACAGCACTGACATACTACTAGGGGAAGGCGGTAAAAGATTGTTTCATCCTGATGTGCCAGTTGAGTAAAACTTTGCTTAGACTACAACTAGGAGGAAATGCTGGTTCTAAGTCAAAATTGCCAAAGATATTCTACTTCTAAAATTTGAAAGTAAGTAGTTGCTACTCAAAAAAGAATCACCTTGCTAAAAGGACTATACTATAACAAAGAACACAGAGAGAGAGAGACAAAAAAAGAAACATGTCAGTTAAGCTACCTTTATATGTTAAGAAGTTAATGAGATACCTTTAACCGGTGGCACTTCTTCGGGAACAGTAATATGCACTTCCTCCTCAGCATAGTAGGTCTCCTCTGTCAATGTAAAAGTATTGCTTAGAATGTACAGTCAAATAGTTGGAATTTTACAATTAGCAAAAGGGAAAATGAATAAGAGTTACAAATTTGCTTCATTCACTGGACTGTATGTTATGTTTTTTCATGCCTGCAAATGTATTCTCCAGTAGGGCATTGACAACTCAAAGAAATAAATGCCACATATATTTAGATCTTGCAGAATTAAGAATCCATTATTTATGAGTCATGTGCATTTATGTATACTGTATGAGGGTGTGTTCACACACATTGGGCCAGTTCAGACTCTGACATGTTAAATAAGCGTCCATATCCTAGACGTCATTCGCTAACCAAGATTAAGATTCAGAAAGGTGTCTCAGAATGTCTTATATTGCATATACATGCATTCATGGGTTAATTCTTTACCAAATCCCTTACTTATAAGATTCACTAACTTAAAACATCAGCAGCAGCAACAGCAACAACAATAATAATGCTGTATTATATTTAATATATCTTGCCTCTTTGAAATAAGTGAATGTAGTGAAAGAGTAAGAAATACACCCTGGTTGTTATGGTTGGGTTAGAAAGGCTATGAACATGGAGCATAAATAAGAAATGGTAGGACCTCAGACTTGAAGAAATCACCTGAATGTATGTTATACCCTCAAGATGAGCCCTGGTGGAGCAGCAGACTAAAGCACTGTTATTAACATCAGCTGCCTGCAATTACTGCAAGTTCAAATCTCACCAGGCTCAAGGTTGACTCAGCCTTCCATCCTTTCTAAGGTAGGTAAAATGAGGACCCGGATTGTGGGGGCAATAAGTTGACTTTGTATACATATACAAAAGTATGAAGACTATTGCTTAACGCATTGTAAGCCGCCCTGAGTCTCCGGAGAAGAGCGGCATATAAATAAATAAATAAATAAAAAAGATAAGAACATGAATAGCCAGGAGACATGCCAAAGGAGGGCAAATGGAACAGAGGAACTGAAGTCTCCTTCTGTTGTATTTGATGAATTGTATTTGCAAAGATTTCCCTGTTCTTTGTCTTACATTACTAAAAGGAAGACATTTATATATAATACTATATTTCCATATTACATTTATTTAAGAATAATAAAAGCCCTTTCAGATGAAATGTTGCTATGAATTAGCATACAAGTGGTGCAGGACACTATTACCATCTCCTGATATCTGTATGTATAGCAAAACAGAATGACTACATAAAGGAAGGAAGTCTTATTATATAGAGATGTACTAAAGGCAATAACTACACCATTTGGAATCAGATGAGCATGTAGAATTTGAAGCATCAAGGCTGCTCTACAAATGCATTGCTTTACATATGTATGTATCCATATGAGGAAAGCAAGATTCAAGACAACAATATCTTTTAAACAGACTTTAAGAATGCTTTAGAAGCTGATGTGATCCTTACATCAAAAATCCATCCAGATCAAAATAAGGAAGAAGATGCAGATATTCTTAAACACATTGTTTAAAGTTCTCTTTGTAATCAAACTATTCGCTTGACTGACACAAACATTAGTGGATTTGATTAATTTGATTAGTGAATGGATTTAATTTAAAGATGGCATAAATGTTGTAATAGCAGTTATGCTACTGCTGGAAATATGACAATTATTTTGCTTTTTAAATAGTAGAATACCTGTTACTTCTGAAATTTCCTCCTCTTCCTTGTAAGAGACTTCTTCTTCCCTGTAAGAAGAAATGGGGAGTTCTTCTTCTTCTTCCACTTCTTCTTCTTCCTCTACTTCTTCTTCTACTTCTTCTTCCCATTTCTCCACTGTGAAGATTTAAATGATGAGTTTAATATTATTATGGAATAGGCTACTACATTATATTTCCACTCTTGTTAGGAAAATATATTAATATTCAAAAGAAACATCAATTGGATTGAGCAGACAGAAATCTACAAATCCATGTTTGAACGAAAATCATTTTTGTAAATATGAATAAATGAACATCAAATTTAATATGAGTGCCTTGACTCAGTTTGGGAAAACTTAAAGAGTTTTAGAGATAGAGATTTATAGAATCTCATAGTAATGGCATCATTTGATACATTTTTTTCTGAAAAAAGTGGGATTGGAGTTTTTGCTTATGGCACATAGCTATAAATCAAATATCCAATATCCTAATAATCATTTTGATTAAGGATAATTAGCCATAAACAAAAACTCCAATCCTGCCTTTTTCAGGGAACAAGTAACATATGATGACAGTATTAAGAGATTCCAAAATTAGGAGTGCTTCCGGTGGCTCCGCAGACGTCGAGGACGGTCTCCATAGACCGCCAGCCACCCGATCTGTAAAAACCGCCCTGACAGCGCTAAACAGCTGTCCGGCGGTTTGAAAAAACTCTCCTTCGGGCAAAGAAGGAGAGGAGAGCCGGAGGGGGTGGGTAGAGCTCCCCGATAGTCACTGGATTAACTCCAGGGACTCGGAGGGTGAGAGCTCCCCAGTTCACCCCTCCCATCGCTCCGGATCGCTGGTGCCTCTGTCTTCAGAGCAAGACGTCTGCGTCCAATTCTGCCGGCAAACAGTGAGTTTTAATGATTTTCAACAAGGCAGACAGAGCGGAAGCAAGAGTGCAAGCTTTTTAAGAGAAACAGAACTTAACTCTGTGATTACATTGTTGCAAACGGAGCTCTCTGGAGCTGGAGGCTGGGAGGAAGCCTTTGTTATGGGCGGAAGGGAAAGTGAAAGTTAAAAGGAAACTGCTTGTTAATAGCCCTCTGCCTGAAGAGAAAACTACTGGGCTTTGAGTATAGTTTGAAGAGAGGATTGTTTATTTTGGAAAAACTTTTGAATATACTTTCTAAGACTGTTTACAAGATTTTCTGGCTGTAAAAGGAAAACTTTTTTTTAAATAAAATGGCTGCTAAACAACTAAAGCCACCAACTTCTAAAGGGGGAGGAGGTTCCCCTGTAGTGACTCAAAAACAACAACTTCCGGCTGATACACAGTCACAAGACCTTAAAGAATTTATAATGGGTGCCCTGAATAATCAGACAGAAATGATGAAAGGATTTTCAGAGGAGTTAAAGAAACTTACAAGTGTGGTGGAGGAAAAACATGATGAAATAAGAGATGACATTGTCTTTGCAGTTTCAGGACTGGCTACTCATATGTTAAAGATTGAGGAGAGAGTGCGGGAAATTGATGATGCTAATTTGGAGATTGCAACTAAACTGGGAGAGGTTATGATACAGACAGAGAAAGTGGATGACGAGATGGTTATGTTACAGTACAGGTCAATGGAATTTGCCCTGAGGCTGAGAGGTTTGAAAGAAAAGAGTGGTGAAAATTTAAAAGATGTTTGTTCCAATGCTTTAGCAGAGCTGATTCCAGAAAGGCCAGCAGATGTGGCAATTCAAATGGACAAAATTTACAGGGTCAACTCCTGGCTGGCAAAACAAAAGCAGCTACCAAGAGATGTGGTGATCTATTTTACAACAAGGAGAGTTAGAAATGATATTTTGCAAGCGTCTTACAGAAATAAGATTAAAGTGGAAGGACAAGAGCTGGTGATCCTGAAAGAGCTTCCTCCTAAAATGTTAAGAGATAGAAAGCAGTTTGGCTTTTTGGTGAACGAACTAAGAAACCAGCAAATTCAGTACAGATGGGATGTCCCATTTGGGATAATAGTGCCATACGCTGGGCAAAGACATCGCTTAAACACAGTTGGAAAAGCAAAAGATTTTTATGCCAATGTTTTAAAGGCTGGAAGGCCACCCTCACCAGGGGGTGCTAGAAAGCAATTGGAAATTACTCAACAAGAGAAAGATGGAGGGCAACCACAAACCTATGCTCAAGTATTAGCTGGAGGAGCTATTCTGGAAGAAGATCCATTACTGACTGGGGGTTCACCACCAACTTTGGAGTCATTAACGATGATTCAGCTGCCAAAAGATCAACGACAAGAGCTTCTTATTATGGAAAGGGGGGCAATGTATTTGAAATCTTTAGATACACTGAGAGAAGAAGGTATAATTTATACATGGTTTCAGTATGGTCAACTTCAAGCTAGATGGAAGGAAGATCAAAAAACTGGCTTTGTGCAAAATGAGGAGAATTTGGTAAAACAAATTAGAGATCAAAAACAAATGCATATTAAAAGGTTGTATAATGCTTTATTGGAAATAGATTCTGAGACAGAATTGGTTAAAGACTGTATGATTAAATGGGCACAAAATTTTCAAGAGCCAGTAATGATGGAAACTTGGGAAAAGATTTGGATTAGAAATGTGAAGTTTACACAAGCACAAAATTTAAGAGAAAACTTTTATAAAATGTTTTATAGATGGCATTTAGATCCTAAAAAATTATCATGTATGTATTCTAATGTGCAAGCTAAATGTTGGAGATGTGACTGTGATGATGCAACTTATTATCATATATGGTGGACTTGTAGAAAAATCAAAGCATTTTGGATAAAGATTTGGTGGGTGATGCAGAATATTCTTAAAAAGAGACTGAAATTTACTCCACAGTTGTTCTTATTGGGTATAACTACGGACTGTACAGTTGCAGAGACTAAATTGATTTTGAACTTGATAACAGCAGCAAGATTGTTGGTAGCACAATACTGGAAGAAGGACTTTTTGCCTACTATTGGTGAATGGATACTGAAAGTAACTAATTTAGCTGAAATGTCTAAAATTTCAGCATATCTGAAGGATCACACACAAGAAAGGTACATACAGGACTGGAGAAGATGGATTGATTATATACAAAATAAGTATCAGACCAAAAAATATCAAATAGCTTATGAATGATTTTTTTTATTTGTATAAGCGTTATATAAGTGACATTAGAAGTATTATGTTTAAGAAATGGGATTTTATATATGGGGGGTTAAGAATTTTTTTTTTAGGGATGTTAGTTTAATGATTGGTTATGCAATTTAGATTATTGTTAGAGATCAATAGAAATACCTTGTGTTCTGCTCTGGGAAGTCGGGGAGGGGGCGGGGGGGTTGTGGGGGGTGATGGGGGGTTGTGGGGAAAATATGTTTGTTTTTTAAAACTTTTTCAATAAAAAAAAAAAAAAAAAAAAAAAGAGATTCCAAAATTAGGAAAAATTCTCTCCCTCCCCCCCTATCTATCTATCTATCTATCTATCTATCTATCTATCTATCTATATCAAAACAGAACAGAACAGAATAGAATTCTTTATTGGCCAAGTGTGATTGGACACACAAGGGCTTTGTCTATCTATCATATATCTTTATGATAGAATGATACATTGATAATAAAATATATAAAAAATAGAGTCATAATAAAAGATAGACGAATCTATCAACTATCTTTCAATAGTAGAACATTTCTAGTCTTGTAAACATAATAAAAAGTTTTTTAAAAAACTAGTACCCATATCCAGATAAGATCCTCCATCTTCTTAAACACTTGAGAAAGATTACGGAGAATCATTTTCACACCTTTGTAGAGCCGCATAAATTTTCTGTTAGTGTTTACATAAGCAGTCAGATTTTGGATTTTCACTTTCTGCTCATGGTTTCTCAGATCCAAAGACCTCTCCCACCAAAGCACACAGAGTACACATATAACAGAGCACAAACATATTCACACAAAAATGTAGAGATGTGTCAGAACATTTTAATGGGGATGGGGTGGATTATGTTCGGATAAAGTCATGGAACAAAACTGGAGAAAATGTTACTTTCTGCAAGGATCTTGGTCATATACAAGGGTATTCCAATGATACACAAATCCAAAACAGAAACAAACCATTTAGGTTAAAAGAAACAGAGAAAACCAGAACAAGCAGGCAGTTATTTAGTTACAGAAGTGTCCAGAAAAGTGAAGAAAATAGATCATATTTCCAATTATTTGTAAAGATACCTTTAGGTAAAGGAGCTTCCATTCTTTTAGAAATGGTAACAGATACTGTTTCTTCAGAAACAAAGCTTTTCTCTTCTACAACAGCCCTCTTAGGCATCCCAGGCACTTTAAAAGACATTAAATGTGCACAGATTTAACTGGAATTCATACATTCCTGGCAGATGACTGCAACTATTTTCAGTATTTATTGAAGAGTTTAAAGTGAGAAGTGAACTGAACAGTACTTTTGAATATGAAATGTACAAATAAAAGCTAAGCAGCAGTACAAAATGAATACAAATAAAGCCCATCTCCCCACCTCCCATTATCTACGCAACAATGTCTTCATGAGGTACTAGCAATAAGCATGATACAAAGTGCAAAACATGGAACACACACAATGAGAAAAGACACTCTTTGATACGATCGGGTTAATCCAACTATATCCCAAGATATACCTTTAGCTGGAGGGGGTTCAACTCTTTTGGGCACAGCAACGGTTACTTTTTCCTCAACAATTACTTCCTTTGGCACCTTGGGCACTTTAAAGAGATGATTGAGTCTCGTTTAAGAATTTTCAGTGGTAACAGAAGTGCAATTAGTACATATAAAATAGAAAATTACATAACAATTGAACTGTGAGGTAAAACCCAGATATTTTTTCTTCTTTTTTAAATTTTATTTTCTCCTAAAGGAAGGCACCATACCTTTCTCTGGAGGAATTTCTTTTTTACGGAGTCGAGGTACTTTTTCCTCCGGAATTGCTTTCTTGGGCTCCTCAGGTACTATTAAAAGAAGCACATAGAAGGAATATGTAGAATCTTCAAAACATAATTATGATGTACCCTAACCCTGAACAATTACTGTATAAACAAACTTGAGCATCGGACTCAAGTGAATTGTGGTGTGACTCAGGGATGAAATGCTCCCGGTTCGGACCGGATTGCCCGATCCGGTAGCGATGGTGGCGGGTGGTTCGGAGAACCGGTAGCAAAAATTCCTGCACCCCCCCCACCATGCCCAGCTGAGCCGCGTGATCATCAGAGGCTTTTTAAAAAACTTTTAAAAGCATTTTTTCTACAACCTCTTCCGACGAAAAAATGCTTTTAAAAGTAAAAAAAAAAGCCTCTGATGATTGCGCGGCTCAGCTGGGATCGTCAGAGGCTTTTCAAAGCATTTTTTTCTGCAACCTCTTGGCCGAAGAGGTGGTAAAAAAAATGCTTTGAAAAGTCTCTGACGATCCCAGCTGAGTTGCCTGATCGTCAAAGAGGCATTTTTTAAAAAGCTTCTCTGACGATCCCAGCTGAGTTGCCTGATTGTCAGAGGCTTTTCAAAGCATTAGAAAAAATGCTTTGAAAAGTAAAAAAAAAAAAAAAAGTTGGCCACTCCCACCCAGTCATATTACCCCCCCACCAAGCCACGCCCACAGAACCGGCAGTAACAAATTTTACATTTCACGCCTGGTGTGACTGAACACCCATACAGTTAAGGTAAAAATACAAAGAGATCATTAAAGGAAATTGCTTTCTCTTACCTTTAGCAGGAGGAACCTCTTTTTTCTTCAGAATGGTAACTTTTTCTTCTGGAACAACTTTCTTAGGTACCTCTGGCACTTTAAAACAGATTTTAAAACATAAAAATGTAATATAATTTTTTAAAAAGTTGTGAGCTTGCCAAGTATAATACTGTGAATGGATTCTTAATTAAATCACAGCCAAATGGAGAAACCTCATCTACTATGCCTTTTCTATAAGAAGTTAATAAGTAGCTCATCCCATCTCTGATACCTATAATAGTATTTGGATATACCATGAGTGCCTTCTGACATATTTAGTGCACCTACTGGTAGTTCCAGCTTCTGGTGTCTAAGTAAAAAAATAACAGTTTACGAAGACAACTAACTAACTATATAAAAGACAATATTGCATGGATGATACAGTGCAAAAAACAACTGTAACACAGTAGCACTACCAGTTGAGGGATCATAGATCAGTTCTGAATATGTGCCATAGGATAAATGTCTGAACCAATAAAATATACCAATATAATATATATATTTAAATTCTGTTACATACCTTTAGCAGGTGGTTCGACTTTTTTAGGAATGGGAACAGGCACTTTTTCCTCTGGTACTGGTTTTGGCACTTCAGGCACTTCAAAGATATTAAAAACAAAAGTGAGAAATCCATAGATCAACAATTTTCAATGGTTAATCATTTAGCAATAGCACTTAGACTTATATACCGCTTCACAGTGCTTTACAGCCCTCTCAATTTCCATAATAAAATGAAAGAAAATATGGCAATTCTGAAAGAGATGCTTCCAGTCCAGCCCAACATTCAGATGGTCCTCAGTTTAAGATTCCTGATTTCCATCAATAAGCAAAAATGTCCATACTAGCACCAACAGCAAAACACAGAAAATAACTAATGATGATCAACCCCCCCCCCGCCCCCAAGCATCAAAGGAGAGCGATAAAAACCATAAGGGACGTTAATGCTACTTAAAATTTCAAATTAAATACCTTTAGCTGGTGGTGGTACTTCTTTCTTGGGGACTGCAACAGGTTTCCTTTTTTCTGGAACAGGTTTCTTAGGTACCTCAGGAACTGTCAATGGTCAGTTTAAACAGGAGAATGTTAGTATTTTGGCATGTTTATTAGAGGAGTGGTGGTGGTGGTGGAAGATGTTGGACAGTCAACAATTGCTCCAACACACTCAAACAAGTAGAACTGAGTTGTAAAACGTACGTATGTTATTTAATCTTCTGTATTATTAGAAAATACTGTTCTGATAGGATGCAGTCCCCAACTGTGTCAAATCCCATTGATTTTTGAGCCTATAATGAGACTACTTCAATAAATCCTAATCCCCTTAATACAACAGGGTATATAACCTTTCCTCCTTTTGTGTTAAAAAGCAAAACTCAGTAAATTATTCTACCCTTTACTGAAGTATGTCTGAAATAAACACACACACACATGCACACATAGGGAGTCCTTGACTTACAATCACAACTGAGCCTAACATTTCTGTTGCTAAGTTGTTTAGTGAATTTTGCCCCACTTTACGATCTTTCTTGCTACAATTGTTACGTGAATTACTGTAGTTGTTAAGTTAGTAACACGGTTGCTAAGTCCATCTGGTATCCCCATTGACTTTGTTTGTTAGAAGGTCACAAAAGGTGATCACATGACTCTGAGACAATGCAATCATCATAAATATGAGTCAATTGCCAAGTGTCGTGACCATAGAGATGCTACAAGAGCCATAAGTGTGAAAAATAATCATAAATCACATTTTTAGTGCCTCTGTAACTTCGAACAGTCATTAAATGAACTGTTGTAAGTTCATTTAGTGTTGTAAGATTACCTGTATGCAAACATATATATGCATATATAAACAATGTATGGATAGATACATTTTGTAAAGAGTAAAAGCAAGCAAGCTTTCTGCCAGTTTATATACCTTTAGCTGGAGGAGCCTCCACTTTTTCAGGAGGGGCAGGTTTTTTCTTTTCTGGGACTGGCTTCTTGGGCACCTCAGGCACTTTAAAAACACGTAATATAGAAGTTTAGAAATGTGCTCACGATTTATCCATTCTAATGAAATATTGTTCAACATTGGCAGTAACGTTTTCTTTTAAAAAGCACCTATTATTCCAACAAAGAAACACGAAAGATCAAATCAAATGTACAGTTCTATTGACAGAAAGGCTGTCTATTACAGCAAAAAGATATTAAGTTTATTGTACTAATCAATATCTCATTATTATTAATTCACCTTTAGCTGGCGGAGGTACTACTTTCTTAGGAACAGCCACAGGAACCTTTTCTTCTGGTTTCTTAGGGACCCCTGGAACTAGATAGTAGTAATATTGAGTTTAATCAGATAAAAATCAAGATTTTTCTCATAGACTAAACTAAACACTAACATTATATTTGAAAAACATTGTATAGTTGCTAATTTCTTTATATGTGAAATATAGATGCTCAGAGACCTGGGAAAAGACTGACAAGAATATGAAATAACAAGTAGAGAGATGCAACAATCAAGTTTTTGATAGCTTGAAAGCAAATTAGTTCTTCTTGGCCTATGGTCAAGGGATCAGTGACATCAAAATAAAATAACTTTTTTTCAAATTGTCAACATCTCAAAAAAATTACCATATCTCTCAGAATTTCACTTTTCTTCTTCAAAATCTAAAAGATTCTATGTATGAATATTAATACTGCAGAAGATTTAGCAATTTCAAAATATTTGCATTTATTAAACAGTGTTATTTTTTTATTCTGCTGTGGAATAATATATACACCATTAGGGGAAATGCATGCTGTGATGCCCATAGACATCACGTTGCCGAGCTTGGTTTTTAAGTGATTCTCAGAAGTTTTTAATGATGATGTCATGACCTTCTTAAAATTAAAAAAATGGATATTGCTTTAAAAAAATCTACCTTTAGGTGGTGGAACCTCAGGAACTTCTACATAGACCCTTTCTTCTTCATACTCATCTGGTTCTTTAAAGGAAAATGGGAAAATTAAAAGGTTGACTTTACCCTACTCTCTACATACAATTAAAAATACCCAAGATCAATTTACATAGCCAGTTAGCAAAAGAATGAGATAGAACTGTTCCTGCTATCTCTGTTCTCCAATGGTCAATTATGTTTCTGATCTTGAGCACATACCCTCTGTCTTATAGCTGATTCAACACAGTGATGAAATTTACTAGTCTAAAAATTATTTGTCATCTGTGTAGCTCTCAAGATATTTTTAAAAGGGTAGACAGAAATAACTGCAAAGAGCATGTTTAGAACAGTTAAGAAATTATATGAAATAATATATTACTGCACTGGATAATGCTAGGTTAAAATAAAATATATCAGATTTACCTTCAGTTGGATATTCAACGTAGAAGCCTTCATGCTCATATTCTTCTGGTTCTTTAAAGAGAATAATCACGTTTAAAAGATGTATTTACACTATTTTCAACACTATTGAAATGATCCGTAAGATAAAACAGAGATATTAAATAAAACCCAGAACCTGCTCTGACTATCCAGAGAGATATTTATGTTCCTAAAGTTATAAAGGATAAATGTCTTGAGCATTTCAAAGGGAGCATTTTCTCACAAATAGAAGACTCACAAATAAAAGAATAAGGCAACTTTTTTTGGTGGGAGACAGTTCTATGCTATGCGCAAAGCTGCCATATTAAGAGAACATTGAATAGAGACAAATGCAATTTAATTGGCCTATTTCATTTTTTATATAGGACAAGGTGGTAAATAACAACAACAACAACAACAACAATATGTTTGTAACTACCTGAACCATATGTATATTCTTCTTCATGATATGAAACAGTCACTTTTTCTTCTGAAATAGTCCATTCCTGTTCAGCTGGGACTGAAATAAGAATTCAATCAAAAATACTAAATTAAAAATAGGAAAATGGTTTGCAAACATATTTCTATTCTATTATATCAGACAAGTAAAAATTTGTCGTAGGTAAAATGTAAGGATAGGAAAAAAAAATCCCAGAAGGAATGATCTAATCTCAAATCAAGCCAGTTAGAATATTTATAGAACATTTCGAGGTAAGACAAAGTTCAGGAACATTTAGAACAGCCCATTTTCAGCATAAAACATTCTGTAGCATTTTGCATTAGACATCAGAAAGCAAAAATATTTTTGTCAGGGAGCAATCAGTTTCCTATGCAAATGTTACAAGCAGAATAAAGAAAATAATTATTTCCAAAAATTGCAAAGATGAATAAGAATTTAAACATATGCATGTTTTGAGATAAAGTCCCACTCCCCCCCAAAAAAACCTTACCCTAGTGTCCATTAATAAATATAAAAACTGTCTTGATGATATGAGCTTGATGGTCATCTACTTTTTTGGTGACAATAAGGAAGTGATCTGCCATTACTTCCATCTATGATGTTTTC
The DNA here is from genome assembly GCF_029215685.1 of Pituophis catenifer annectens. Taxonomy (NCBI): domain Eukaryota; kingdom Metazoa; phylum Chordata; class Lepidosauria; order Squamata; family Colubridae; genus Pituophis; species Pituophis catenifer. Next base: position 192,953,942 of record NW_027256881.1, on the reverse strand, counting down.
GACTCTCCCAATCTAACCCATGCCTGGAATTCATTTTAGGTACCAACTAATCCGCTGGGCATAGATGAATGCCAAATCTCATAAAAGAACAAAAATGCATGGAACAGAATTTTTGCTCATATAAAGCAAATGATCTTATTTTCAATCATGCACCCAATGTACAATGCACATCATCAGTTAATGGTCTATCACTAGAATGCTTCTCAATGAAGATTCATCATTTTAAGGAACAGTGGAATATTAATTCCTTTTTTATATAAATAATTTTTATTGTAGTTTTTCTTTTCCAAAACTCTAATACATATTCAAACAGACAGTGTCATTTTTATATACTTTGGATTAACAGCTCACATAAAATCTACACTATATATATACATCCTCAACTTCATTATGATTATTACCTATTTTTGTTTCTGTTGTCTATCCACCTATACCATTTTTCCAAAACCTCATAATAGTCCAAATCCTCTTTTTCTTTTAATTCTAAAGTTAGTTTATTCATTTCGGCACATTCAAATATTTTTTTGGATAATATTAATTCCTATTGGGAAAAAAATTCAAAGGCTGGATGGTGTGAAGGAAATGGCTTTTTCAAGTTCTTCATTAACTTGGATTTTTTTTTTTTTTAAGAAGAGGACATGATTAATTGGCAGGAATTCTGTACAGAATACTGTTGCTTTTGGGTGGACTCAACATTTTCTTAGAGCTCGCATTATTTATTTTTAATTTTCTGTTCCTTCAACTGAATAATTTGTACATGCATTCACAGGGAAAGGCTAGTAGAATTGTAATAAAAAAACTGAACTGAAAAAGAACTGAAAAAAGTGAACAATACCATGAAAGGTAGGAAAAAATTGATATGATTGATAGAAATCAGTGTTCATATATGACATAGGTGTTTCACAAGAATATAGAAAGAGATGGAAAAGGAGATTTTCTGTACCTTTTCGTTCTATAACTTCCTCGTGAATGACCCTCTTTGCAGGTTTTTTGGATGGAACTTCTGGAACTTTACGGATATAAAAGTATATAAAAGATTATTTCCACATATGATGTATATTGAACTCTTTTGATCATAATTAAGGATAAAATAATAAACTGATAAATAAACTACATTTTAAAACAGATTTCTCAAGCCTGATTTCTGCCCCCCCCCCCACCAATTGGGCCAGGCTGGCTGAGAATTTTTTTGGGGGGGCAGGAGGGGTGAAATCCAAAGGCATTTATCTATGCTTTTTATATATTTATTTAAAACATTTATGTTGCCACCCATCTTAAGCCACTCTGGGCGGCTCACAATAATAAATTTTAACTGTATCAGGTTTAAAAAGATTGGTTTAAATCTTAGCAAGTTTTAATAAATGGAACCATATAAAATGAGAAACGGTTAGCAAATCAATGAAGGAAAATATTTGTAGCTCAGGGTTGATATGAGGGGTTCTTGGTGCTCTCTGAGCACTGATGATGTTACCTACTTAGGATAATGAAACATCTGCAAGAAAACAAGGAAGCCCAGAGAGCACCAAGGACCCATCAGGGTAGCATATATTTAAAAAGGAGAAAATTTGATATGCAGCAAAACCAGCAAAGAAGCTGAGTTGTCTTCCATCTCTTTTCTAAATCAACAGAACTTTTATGACTATTTTAACATCTAAGTTGTAGGGAAAAATTAAGAAGATAGTGGAACATAACAGCTCTAAGCAACCAGCAACGTATATTTTAACAATTAGCTAGATGCCATTACTTTTAAGGGATTTTTCCCCCTGATCCCATAGATAATAGCATTTGCTGTTAAAAATCATGAATATATCATAGGTTGAGACTGTAATTAATTTAAGTGGCTAGGACATATAATTTAATATTTTAACATAAAAAGATCAGTTATTAGCCATTAGAAGTCTTTTTATATATGCAAGTAAGGGACATATTTTGATGCCAAGGATTTTTGTAAGTAGACCAAGGACTACACAAAATTAAAATGAGCAGCATGCACATACTGTATTCCTATATTTCCCCAATATTAAATTAAAGCAAAAGATACATAGCACCATTCCTTGTTAAAAAACCTAATTTAATTTTTGTCCATTCCTACCTTTAACTCTTCTCTTAAACTGTTCTTCCTCCACCTGCTGAGCTGTTTTTGCTACTTCTTCAGTTACAGGCTTCCGAGTAACTAAAGGGGATTTAAAACACTTAGCATGAGTATGTATCTGAATATTTTAGCCTTGAAATGGTCAGGTCCGTCACTCGTACTATTTAAAAAATCATACTGGATTCTAGAAAAAAAGCTCCAAAATTTCTGAGGTGGACCATAGTTGAGCCCTGGATTGTCCTTTATTTGTCCCGAAGTCTACTTCCGAAGCAACTCTGGTCCCACTTTTGCTTCCATCAAGTACATTATATCTGACTTTTCGGTGCCAGAAAAAAGGAGAAGCATGCATTCTAGTTCACTGATTTCTTAAAAGACATATAAATTGGGGATTCATATATACCACATTATGTTGTTCTCATGACAGCTTTTGAACCTTGGCTTTGCCCAATTACTTCAATCAGTGATGGAGAATCTCCTGCCATTGATAACCTCTTTTCTGGATTTCTTTGAATGCTATGGTAATCCTGCCTAATTTCTGAGATCTGCTAGGGAGATTAGAATGGAAACTTCCCCACCTCTAAAAACTGTTGATATTGGAGATTCCTTTTCTTCCCTTTCTTCTCCAGTATTTCACACTGAACATTCAGAACTGAGCTTTTTCATATTAGAATTATTGATATGCCCGTGAATGATGTTTAGAAGGAATACCTGATTTAACAGTTTGGATTTACGGTTTGATAGGAATCCTTTTAATATGTGAGATTAAGCAGAATGTAACCTGACAGTGTGTTGCCATGTCCAATATATTAAGGGTGGACAAATAGAGACATCTGTTTTGTACATTTAGCAATAAATCTATAAATTTAATGTAGGAGTTTATGATTAGTATTCAACTTGTCTTCACTATACATGACCTGAAAATACTTCCATGCATTGCATAATTGAAAGATTAAAAACACCTCCAGTGGCATGATTTCATACCTTATCTTGGTTATATAAAGTCTCTTGTCTTGGGCTCTAGTATTTTAGAAGCCTAGAACCTTTAATCTATTTTTTAAATCATCTATTATATAAACTAGTTAGCAAATATGCATCTTGAAAAGCAAATTTTAAAAGAAACATGCTGCAGTGCTATAGTTTTAATGCCCAAACCTTTCTGTATTGTAACTTTTTTCTTTTCTTCTATCTTGGCTGAAATTTCTGGACGTTTTGGCACAGGTTCTGGTTTTTTAGGAACATGGACCACTGTAACAGAAATAAAACGTATTTCAGGAAACACGTGAACACTAGAGATGTTTTGGGATCTTTGACACACTTTATTAATATCCCATGCTATTTTAAAGCAATATTAGTTGACTTGTTCATTTTACTTCCTTCCTTGTCTAAAGGTTCTAAGGTCTCTGTTCTAAGAGCAAAAAACACATTTAAGAAAATGTTATACAATAAAAATAGTATATTTAATTAAAAATACATATCAAATTTCCTTATATTTCCTTCAGGTAGTGGTATGTAATAATAGCAAAGTAAAATAGGAGGTGAATCTTAAAAAAAAAGTTTAGATTAATATAATTAAGTACTGGATATAATTTAAATATTCTATCATCATTATATCATACCTATCACCTTATCTGAACAAATATTACCTGTTCTCCTAAAGCATGTTGGCAGAATTAGCCTGCATAAACTTACACACTAAATCACTTCAGTCAATTAAACAGTTGTAAAAAAAATGTAACTTTTCTAATCCTATTAAATTACCATTGTGATCAAGCAGAAATTTCAGTAAAACAATAGAAATTGATAAATTTAATTATCTATAAAATGTATTATTTAAAAGAGAGAGAAAGGGAAAAAATGAATGTCTTTAAATAAAAAAGAAATATACCTTCTTCATGATATACTGGCTTTTTCTTGAGGGTTACTTGTTTTTCTGTATATGCCCATTCATCTTCTCCTTCCTCATAACCTTCTTCTCGTTCATAGTATTCATGTTTTTCCCCATACTCGTCTTCCCATTCTTCCTGATAAGCTGGTTTTTTCTCTTTTCTTTCTCCATATGTCCATTCCTCTTCCCCTTCATCATAACCTTCTTCTTTTTCATAGTATTCATGTTTCTCCCCATACTCCTCTTCCCATTCTTCATGTATTTGTTTGCGAACCTCATGGATTTCTTCCTTTTTCTCATACATAGGCTCCTTCTTCTTAATCACAGTTGTCACTTTGATCTCTTCAGTTTTCTTGACTGGAACTTTTACAAATAAAACATTGCACATACAATTGAGATCAGTGTTCTCATACATTAATAAATGCAGCTGCTCAGAAATAATACACAGTTGCTTTTTTAAAGACATGTCTTTTGTAAAACATAAGCAATTTTTTGGTTCAAGACAGATATATTTATTAGAACTTGAAATTATCTGCTGAATGGAAATCCTAATACTCCCCTCCTCCTTTGGTTAAGGTATTTAATATATTGGTCAAATATTTTAGTAAATTTAGTCAGTAGGTACATATGTCATAAGCTGCCCATCTGCAACATTTGTAACAACACAAATGTTGCAGAAAGGAAGAATTCAACATAAATTGGATTATCAGAAGTTAAATGAAGAAGAATGACATCCACATTTTAAATTGCCCAAGCAAAGAACCCTTTTCAGTTTATTATATTATTTTGTGGGCAAACATGTGTCAATCTTTGATTTTTTACCTTTGGTTGGAATAACTTCTTCTACTTTGGGGACTGGGACTGGGACTGGAGCAGGAGGTGGAGGTTCTGGTTTCTTGACTGGTTCTGAAACATATGAAATATACCTTGTAAGGTATTTGTTTCCCTACTATCAACTGCACTTCGATGTGATTTGATTTTGATTTAATTCATACAAGCAACATTGAGATGGCACTGGATTCAGTTTACTAATTTATACAGTGAGTTGTGTATTAATAAACACTTATCACTTCCACTCGAGTTTTAACAGTGCACCTTACCTGTACAAAAGGAAACTCACTAAATTCAATGAATCTAACAGATAGGTTCATATTTAAAGAACAAAAAGCAAGACTTACAGCAAGAGAAAAATATAAATACATGTGCTTTCCAAATTCACATATCAGTATCTAATATAATAAAACTGCAACCAAATCACTCCCATTTAAAAATTGAGGAGAGTCAGCCAAACTTTTAAATAAAAAGTTTATAAAAGAGTTTAGCTCTTTTGTATGAGCTAATATGCATATGTATCCTTCTTCAGGTATTTAGCACTTGGGTCATTCACTGTAAATGTGAAATATACTAAAGCCTTTAGAAAAACATGAGTGAAGGTCAAAAAGACGTGATATTTTTTCTTCGCTAATATTTTGTTGTTTATAAATGTCCTTTATACTTTGGGAACAAACAATTTGACATACCTTTAGGAGGTGGAACTTCCTCTGGGACTTTTGGAATCACCTTTTTGATTATTTTCTTTTTAACCACTTCAAAAAAAAAAGTGAAAATAATTAAGCATGTAAAGAAACCGATCAAATTTGGAAATATCCAATGAATACAAGTTCTGAAATGCAAAGTTGCAGTACCTTTTTCTTTTTTCTTCTTCTCTTCTGGCATGGGAATTAAGATAGGAAGAATAGAAATATCTTATAAAAAAAAGAAATATATTCATTAAAGTGTTTTCATGGTGTTCCCAGTTCTTAAATACTTCTTTACCAAAGTTAATAAGAGTCTTTTTAAAAGTAAAGTTTACCTTCAGTTGGAACTTCAACTGGAACTGCAACTCTAGCATCTGGGACATCTGGAAAACCATTGAACAAGTAACAAAGTGATCATATTAATCTAATTATATGCTGCATGCTAATACTGTTCTAATATTCCAAGCATCAAGCTTTCTGAATCCATGGCCTCATCCATGCATAAAGATAACTATCAAAATCTTGGGGGAGGGAGCCTTGAAAAATAGTAATTTAGGATCATGACTGAGCCTTTGGGCCAGAAAACTGACTGGCTGGCAGAGGGGAAAAATGCAAAACCAATGGGAAGGAGGAACAAAACAGTTCTCACTACTCATTGCCAGGAGTTTGATTCTGACTGGTTCAAGGTTGACTCAGTCTTCCATCCTTCTGAGGATGATAAAATGAGGAGACAGATTGTCGGGGCAATATGCTGACTCTGTAAACCACTTAGAGAGGGCTGTAAAACACCGTAAAGCGGTGTATAAGTCTAAGTTCTATTGCTATTGCTATTCTGAAAGAGAGTGCAATCCTCTCCATATTGCATTATTTTCTTGCTGGAACCACTTAATGCAAATGACTGTTTCCCTTGGGAAAAAGTGCTATAGGTGGTGAGCACTTTCTTCTTCAGATGGTCTTTTGTAATGCATGGGAATCATTTTAGGGAACATGGATCTGCCAGTAAATGAGAATCATTATAAAGTATTACTAGCAACAATACAGCAACAGATAAAATGAAAGGAACATTTCAATTGGATGTGTTCTTACATGTGCAGACGACTATGGAAAACTTTTTAACTGAAAATTAAATATTTGTGCAGAATTATAAAAAAACCAGAAGCAGATTTTTCTGCATGCAACAATGCATTTTTTTTAGTAACATGTGGCATTCCATACACAATGGATCTTCACAGGGGTTGCTTCAACTGAGGATAAAGAGGTGGCTAATAAAAATAAAAAAGGTTTGGTTTTGATGTTTCACACTGGGCCAGAGCACACTAAGATGGCATGTGGATCAGTGGTGGGTTTCAAATTTTTTTACTACCGGTTCTGTGGGTGTGGCTTGGTGGGCATGGCATGGCTTGGTGGGTGTGGCTTGGTGGATGTGGCAGGGGAAGGATACTGTAAAATCCCCATTTCCTCCCAATCAGCTGGGACTCAGGAGACAGAAAATAGATGGGAGCGGGGCCAGTCAGAGGTGGTATTTATTGGTTCTCCGAACTACTCAAAATTTCTGCTACCAGTTCTCCAGAACTGGTTAGAACCTGCTGAAACCCACCTCTGATATGGATGTATGGTAGAATGTTATCCTGGGATGCCATGAGTTTTAATCAATTTTTATTCTGCTTATTTGGATTTTGTTGTTGTTATTATTCTTTTTGCTGTTTTCAAGGTATCCCAGGGTTGCGATTACAATACGGGCAACTATACAAGAAAAGAAGCTATACTTCTTTTATAAGAAAGAAATGTAAAAAAATAAAAGGTGACACAAAAAGCATTCGTCATGTCTTTCCTTACCTGGCGGCTTTATTTCTAGTTTAATTTCTGCAAGAGAAGAAATCAAATGATTGTACTTGGAATCATTTTCACCTCAGAAATATTTATTCAGCAAGACCAGGCATAAATGAAAACTGGAGCAAAGAAGTACTGACCTTTAGTGGTGAGGTAGAGTTCAGCGGTGCTTCTTGCTTCACCTCTTGGTTCGAGACAAGCAATAACCGAATATACTCCTAATAATAAATAAAAATGTAAATAAATAAATAAATAAATAAATAAATAAATAAATAAATAAATGGTGTTATGGTATTTATGCTGGTTTGTACATTTTAGAAATAGGAAAGACCAGCAAGAAAGAGAATCAAATCACCTTCATCGTCTGAGGTAACATTGTGGATAGTCATGTAATGGCATCGGCCTTCGCTTCTAAAGCTGTACTTGGGACTCTCCGTGAGTTCCACTGACCCTTTGTACCATGTGACGATTGCATTGTCAAAGGAGACTTCGCACTCAAAGGTCGCAGACTGGTGTTCGCTGACCACAATATTTTGGATGGTCTTTGTAAACTGAATTGGCTCAGCTGTAGTTTTTGAAGAAATTGGGGGGGGGGGGACAATTATTCTCATATTTCATTTGATTTTACTTTTCTTTTTCCCTCATGATTTTGTGCCCGCGGATATATGTGTACATGCTTCTATGTTTGTACATGGATAGGTATACTCATACCCGTGCATGTTTCAATTTAAACAAAGACATACAGACAGTGCTTATTGTTTTCATGAGAATACAGTGTGAGTTTCAAAATGGATTTGAAGTACAGGTAGCCCTCGATTTACAACCACAATTATGACTTACAATCCATCATTTATGAGACATTTGTTAACTGAGTTTTGCCCCAGTTTACGACCTTTTTTGCTGTAGTTGTTAAGTGAATCACTGTAGCTGTTAAGTTAGCAACACAGTTGTTAAATGAATCATCTGGCTTCCCCATTGACATTGATTGTCAGAAGGTCGCAAAAGAGGATCATATGACCCAAGGACACTGCAACTGTCATAAATATGAACCAGTTGCCGAGCATTCAAATTTTTATCACATGACCACGAGGACGTTGCAACATTTGTAAGTGTGAAAAACAGTCATAAGTAACTTTTTTTCAGGGATGTTGTAACTTTGAACAGTCATTAAATGATCTGTTGTAAGTTGAGGACTACCTATAGCAGATAGTTATTACAGTCTTTCTCATATTAAAGGAAGCACAGGAGATAGATAAATTGAAGTTAATTGCTGTAATCATAGCAAAATCAGATCATAAGAGGAAACAAGTTAAAAATCCTATCATCAGGTTATAAGAATGTTGAAAAAAAAAAGACAAAGCATAGTTAAATTCCCTGCAGTCAGGCGTTCAGTATTTCATGACTAGACTACTGTAATGCGCTTTACATGGGGCTACCCTTGAAGAGCATTTGGAAGGTACAGCTAGTGTAGAGTGCAGCAGCATGTGTAGTTTTGGGGCCCCCAAGAATGGCCCTTCTAACATCACTGTTCTGTGAGCTGCATTGGTTACCAGTCTGCTTTTGGGTGCAATTCAAGTTGTTGGTGATCACCTTTAAAGTTTTTTGTGGCATGGGTCCAAGTTACTTGAGGGACCATCTCACCCCACTGAGATTGGCCCATATCACTCAGGTCAACAGAGGTGTCATGCTGTGGGTCCCATCAGCCCAATTATTCTGGCTGGTGGGGTCCAGGAAGGGGGTCTTCTCTGCTGTTGTTCCTGCCTTCTGAAATATCTTGCCCCTCAATGTGAGGTTGTCCCCAACCCTTCTATCTTTTCGTAAGGGCCTAAAGATGTGGCTTTGCCAGTCATCTTGGGGCCCCAGTGGGGGAACAGCGCAATATAGATGGTTGATTGAGTAATAACAGATCGCACCTCCCTGCCACTCCGCCCCCACCCTCGCCATTGTTTTAATGTTAGTTTTAAAATTTTAATGTTTTAGCTTTTATGTAACAGTAAGCCGCCCAGAATTACCCTATGGTAAGATGGGCGGCCAATAAATTTTATAAATAAAAATAAATAGATGGCAACGAATAAAAATAACTTTAGAAAAAAAATTATATTATTAAGACGTGATTAAGATTTATCTAAGCCATCTTATTTTATGACAACACAAACTCTTTTTTTTACAAACCTTCAATGATTAGGTCAGCAGTTGTTTCTAGATGGTCAAACCTGCAGGTATACTGTCCCTGGTCTTCTGTTCTTACATCTTTGATAATGAGTCTGTGCACTTTGTCAGAGACATCTGTGGAATATCTGCCTCCTATTTGAAGGACTTTTCCGTTTCTGTACCACTGGGATTTTGCATTTGGCACAGAGAACTGACAAACCAAAGAGCAGGTAAAGCCTTCCTTGAGGGAAGTATCACGTAGATGACGTTCAACAGCAGGTTCTGTTAGCAAGTTAAAAATGTGTGTTTTAGAAAATACCAACCCAAAACTACATCAGATAATTTTAAATATTTGATCAATGAAAATGTGGCACCAATTTTGCACTTACCAATCACATGAAGCTTAGCACTGGCAATATGTGGACCGCAGACCACCCTATAATTTGCCTGGTCTCCAAGTTGACAATTCCTGATTTTAAGAATGTGCCGGTCTCCTTCAATTTTGATTTCATACTTCTTGTTCGAGATCAATCTCTCTGTGCCTTTGTACCAGGTCAGTCTGATTTCTGGATAATTTATTTTAATCTCACATTCAAAGATGGCATCTTCCTCTGTTAACACAGTCTGATCTTCAATATCTCTGATCAAAGTAACAGGCTGAAAAATATTTTTCATGTTTTTGAATCTCTGTGTTAAGCACTAATCCCGCTATATAATAACTCTGTAAACAGACAGCATTAATTACATATCATTGTAATTGATAAATGGCATTAATTACCTCTGTCTGAGTAAGCCTTTGCTGAATGAATGCTACAAGTTCATCAAATTCTTGTTCTTCTCTCCTTGATCTCTCTTTTACTTCAATCTCCTGTTAAAACCAGGACCATGCATTAATATGATTGTTTAATGTTCTACTTTATAAACAATATAAATAACACAATAGAAAAACCTTATTAAACTGAAAGAAATATCTATATCCATTTCAGCACTAATTGCTCCAGTACATAATGGCTAGCCTTTAACATATTGGAAATGTCAATATTTTGTTCAAATATAGCACCTTACTCAGAATTATTAAACTAATTTTTCTCTTTGCTCTTTTCTGATCAAAAATATTCATGAGACTCTGGTGTTTTAATCCTTGGAGCAAGAACATTAAACAGAAATTGCTAGTGTACAGCTTTTCCAGATTGGTGCCCTTCAGATTTACTGGACTTCAATCCCCAAATTTTCAAGATAGCTGATTGGAAAAATGGCTGTAGAGAGAATATATATTTTAGTGGTGGGTGGAGATTGTAGCCCACAAACTTAATTATAGATACTAGTTTTGATTAGTAAAGTCCCTTCACAACTAACACACTTCTGAATCAGATGAACAGTTCTCAAAAATCTTAATGGAAGTTGCCTTCTATATAAAGAAAGGTAAAACACTTCCCTCTTATTCATGTGAGATCACTGTAGACTCAAGAGGGAAGAAGGGGTTTTGGCTTTTATTAACAACTAGAAAAATTGTATGAAAATGTTGGGGAGAAAGTACCACAACTGATTTTGATTCAGAATTGATAGTAATGCCCGTTGCAGAATATTAATTTTAAATGAATAATTCAACCACTTAAACATTGAACACACTTTTTAAAGTAACAGAACTATGGTTTGAAATGATTCGTTAATAAAGGAAAATATTGGTGTTTACCAGTCTGTGTGTTTCTTCTGCCTGGCTTTCTTTTAGCAATTCAAATGCTTGTAGGAGACCTCGGAAATCTGTGATTCCATACATGCGGGCATATTTTTCATATTCTTTAGGATCTACATTTTTTAGGAGTTCCATGATATCAATTGCCTGCTCTTCCTCACCTTCCTTCCTTTTTGTTGGAGTTCTGCAGAAATAAAGAAATTACTTATTAAGCAAATAGACACCAACATCCATTAAACTTACAGCTTGAGTGAAATGATTTATAATTTTTCCAAGATTCTAAGCATCTTCAGCCTGATAAAGTGGGATTCTTTGCTAAAGGAACTCCTAATGCTTACTTTGATTGCAACCTTATAGATTTAACAGAGTTGGACCTACTTTTGTGTTTCATTTTACAACCCAATAAAACTTACAAAATGTTATATAATAAGACATTTGGAGAGTGTTTTCATTAATTATGAGGACCCAGTTGTGGGGGCAATAAGCTGACTTTGTATAAATATACAAAAGGATGAAGGCTATTGCTGAGCACATTGTAAGCCGCCCTGAGTCTTCGGAGAAGGGCGGCATATAAATCAAATTAAAAAAAAAAAAATTAAAACTTTTAGAATACGTATAAAAAATGTTCATTTTTTTTTCAATTAATAGAGATGCCCAATTTACAAGTGATTCAAGGTGGCTTACAAAGAAGGTTTGAAACATAAGAGGCAAAGATAATAATAAAAAATAATAGCTATTCCAGAAAAGATTAAAAAAATTAAAACACTCCAGTGGGTTCACAAATTGCCTTGCTGGACGAGACAAGTTTTTAAAGAACATCCTAAAGAATAATAGGGTTGGGGGGCCATATGGATTTTTGTGGGGATGTGTTTCCAAAAGCCATGAATGGCATTATAGAAACTGTTTCTGCAGGCTCCCACTATACAACATTGTTGTATTGATGGGATCTGGAATACATCAACCTTGTGAGATCTAATAGTATAGGCCCATGATGGTGAACCTATGACACATGTGTCACAGATGGCATGTGGAGCCATCTCTGCAGGCATGTGAGCTGACGCCCAGGCCAACTGATTTTCGGGTCTCTGCCAGAAGATGTGCGTGCATGCATGGGGGGGTGTCATACGTATGCATGGTGTGGGTTGTCGTACACACATGCACAGGGGCTGGGGCTGGGGTGCGGTGCTCCCCGTGCCCAATTTTTGGTCCCAGGAGGCTTCAGGGAGGCTTGCTAGCACAAAAACAGTGCGTGGGAGGTACGCGGGGAGCACAGGGGGTGTTGTGCGCATGCACTGGAGGCAGGGCCTGCAGGGGGCAATGCATTATAAGTGTTGGCACGCAGTGTGCACTGTTGCGTGCACACACGCGCTTTCGGCACCCAAGGAAAAAAAGGTTCACCATCACTGGTATAGGCAGACAACTGAAGAATGGTGATCCTGTAAACATCCTAGTCACAAATCTCAAAAGTCCTTATGGAAGTCCATTAGCACCTTGAATTGCCTCTGGAAGCCAAATGGCAACCACTAAAATTTGCAGAGCTGAGATCTTACATGGATGAACAGAAGTGCCTTCATAATAACTTGCATTATCATATTCTGGACCAGATGAAACTTTGAATGGTTTTTCACATAGAATACATTACTGTAGTGCAAACAAGAGGTGACTAGGGGATGGAGGTGACACTAAGGGCCTTATAATCCAGGAAAAGATACAACTGGTACATAGTATGATATTATGTTAAGGTCCTCATTGTTAGGATATGGTTTGAGCCTAACAAGTTGTCCAGGCAATATATGTGTTCTGTGACTTTAATATGAATATCTATTGTGTAACTTTAAGGCTTTAATGCTGAGTCATGCTGTAATTAGGTAATGACTGGTTGTGAGAGTATTTAAGCAAGGTATTGTAACGTGTTCAGTTGCTGCTATGATATGCTGCCATTGATGATGAAGCTGAGATGATATGCTACCATTGAGAGGAGTTGTTATCTGCTAATCATCGTTTGATGGAATCTGCAACCATCGTGGTTTGTGAACCAGAGTGAGTTTATTCTAACCAACTAATGTTTGTTTGGTAAGAAGATATCTGTAACTACTGGACTGATTTAACTGGCAAAGACTTGGAATTTGTTTAAAGACTATGAGACTGTTTTTCTACTATAAAGTAAGCTTTTGATAAACCAGTTTGCATATCTCTTATTCATTACTCTCAGCAACGTTTCCTTGTGCATTTACTCTGCTGGTTGGTAACCCAACACTAATATCCTTAACACTCATAACCACCTGTTTTATTTATCTTTGTGGCATTTAAAATAGCATATTCTATGGCACCTTTTTTGAGTATCCCTCACTCTACACTTCTAACACATACAGCTATTTTTAACACGATAACTTCTAGTGTCATCAGCATTAAAGAAGGATGAAGGAATAATTTAAAATGAGTTGAATTATATTTTATTCTCCAACTTCTAACTATTAAAGCAAGCTTTCGGTCTCACAGTTTAACATTATTGGAAAATGTTAACACTTACTTTTTTAATTTTGCTCTTAGATCACCCTCAATAACTTCTTTCTTCCGTTCCTCAACCTGAAGGTTGACGACACTTTCAATTTCACCATGCTCATTAAAAGCCACACATCTATACTGCCCGGAATCAGTTTTCATTGCATCCTTGATTTCCAGCTTGGCCTCATCTCCTTTTTGCTGGATTATAACGCGACCTCCTTGATTGAGTTGCCTCCACTTTCCTTTCATCCATTTCACATTGGGGATCGGATCACCACCAACTTTAGCAGTAAAGGTTGCTAAGCTCTCTGTTTGAAAAAAGACACAGAGGGAAGACAATGTCAACCGTAGGTTGAAGGAAGAGAGTTGTCAACAGATATGGGGAAGAAAATATTTAGAAGCTGGGCTCACTTTCAATTATAGTGATACTTCGAGGTTCAGAGACAAAGTAAAGCCTTCCATCAATAGGTGCTTTCTTAGCAACTGGTACAGCTGTGGGTTTTTCTGTAAGTCAAAGCAAAGGTATGATGTTGGAGAACTGAAAATGACAATGAAGTAACCATTATACATAGAGGATTCCACCCCCCCCCCCATTTTGAATTCTACAGTACCTAAAGAATTTATTATCAAGCACTGATATAATATTGGGGTGGACATGACCAGTATATGACACTTCTGGCCCGTGGGCCACAAATTTGACACCCCTGCTCTAGAAAGAGTGCAGAGAAGAGCAACAAAGATGATTAGGGGACCGGAGGCTAAAAGATATAAAGAACAGTTGCTGGAACTGGGTATCTCTAGTTTGATGAAAAAAAAGACTAGGGGTGACATGATAGCAGTATATCCAATATCTCAGGTGCTGCCACAAAGAAGAAAGAGTCAAGCTATTCTCCAAAGAACCTGAGGGCAGGACACGAAGCAATGGATGGAAACTAATCAAAGAGAGAAGCAACCTAGAACTATTCTATTCTATTCTATTCTATTCTATTCTATTCTATTCTATTCTATTCTATTCTATTCTATTCTATTCTATTCTATTCTATTCTATTCTATAGTATGTATTAGAGCAGTTTTGTATGATTTAATTTCAGTCAAACCACTGTAAATTAAGTGCTCCTATTATTAAATGCTTCTATTAAGGAATTTCATTTATGCCTATTTTATTTATGCTACAGTGCATTACATGCCTGACAAAATAATTCTCTTCGGCATGTTTATGAAGTCTTCATAGTAGTTCCTGGGGCTTTGAATTGTTGTTCTCTCTCTCTCTAAATATTCAATTTAACTGTACCTTTAATTGCCACTTTAGACTTAGAAGAATCACTTCCAGCTGCATTTGAGGCTTTGCACACATATTCTCCAGAATCAGTTTTAGTAACTGCTTGGATCTCTAAGAGAGCCGTTCCATTTGCAAAGCTGAAGCTGCATTTATCAGAGGATCTGAGCTCTCTCCCAGCTTTGAGCCACTGGATCTTAATGGGTTGTGATCCAACTACATGGCAAGCAAGTTGCAGGATCTTGCCTTCATCTATTGTCACTGGTTTAAGAGGTCGATCAAATACCGGAGGCTTTTTAGGTTCTGAAATGTAATCACATTAAGAAAGCAAGAGGAGGAAAGTAGTTAGATTACCATTCATCTTAAATTTTTAAAAAAGTACATATCAAGGTAAGAACAATATGATGCAATGAATTAATTCCATTTTCTCAATACAATTTTTTTAAATAGGAAAAATAATGGTATCATACAGAATGCCGATATTTAGTGAGCTTGTTTTAAGATGATATACAAAATGTTTGATATACAATATACACTATCTATCTTTTATGCTAAATGTAACATAAATATTGTCAAGATGAAGGTCATTTTAAATTTTGAAAAAAATCATGGATGAATACTTCTAGCTGGATCATAGATGGGAGACAGTGAAATGAATTTACATGTTATTGGCATACTTTTATCTATAGATGCAGATGCTGGTGAGTCATAAAAATTGCCAATGTATATATAATATACCTCAACTGGACCCCTTGAAAAACATTTTCCTCGATTTTTGGCTGAAATTTCTAGGTTGAGAATGAAAAATAATAAAAGGATTGTTTTTCATCAGAAAATGTGTTGCCTTGAGTATGAGTAACAACATTTTTTATTTAAAAAAATGAAGAAAGGTCAGTTTTGCAGAACCCCATCAATCAATTATCACAAAAGGGGTGCACCCTTCAAATAGGCTCATGATTGAACATTTTAAGAAGTGAAATTGAAATAAATCAGCAGTCCAGTATAGTTTTCTGTCATCTTATTGTGCTGCTGCAACCTACTATAACACCATATACAGTATGTAGAATTGATTTTTGTTATCAAATACATCAGAATTAATGTTTTGATCATTTGGACCCATGGGTAAACAGTAGTAGCTAATAAAATAAATATAGTACAGTAGGCCTTTAGGAAATGAACTAACCTTTAATAACAACGGAGGAAGTACACAACGTGCTCCCAGCTTCGTTGGATACTTTGCAGGTATATAAGCCTGCATCAGCTGGTCCTGCATTTTTAATGAGCAGCAGAATAGTATTGTTCTCAAAAGCTAGTTCACAGTTAGGGCTTCCATAGATTTCCTGGTTATTTTTGTACCAAGCAACCATCAGAGGCTGGGTACCAGAAACACGGCCTTCAAGTTTAAAGGTGTTTCCTTCCGTTTCTTCTACTGTTTCAGATAACTTCTTGGTGAATGTAGGCGGATTCTGTCTCTCTGTCAGAAAGGAAGATAAAAGGAAAATAAATTAGTGAGAAAGATGTATTCAGGCAAATGTTTTAAAATTCTATGGATTGTCTTGGGTTATCTTCAAAATGGCAGAAGGTTTGTAACTTGTGCGTGGCTAATCAATCAATAATATTTATTCGGTTAGTGATTAGCAAAATTTAAAAGACAAAATGAACAAAAACAGAATGAAGCAAATAAATAAAATAATATGCTAACAGCTAGCAAAATAAAAATGCCACTTTTGTGTGGCTAAAGAAAAAAGTGAGATTCATACATTTAAATCAAATATACAGTAAAATATATCTTCATAAAGTAAAATATTACCAAGAAAGGACAGGTTTTAATCTAACTGAATTCCAAAATACTTTTGGTACAAACATCTTTTGGAAAGAACATCTTATTTCTTTAGTTTTACTTCTCTCTCTCTCTCTCTCACAAACTCTTAGATTCCTATTTATGAATATATCAAAACAGAGATACTAATTCTAGGACTTTGCTATGAAAGTGACACACAGTCACTGTATGACATACAGTGACATACTGACATACATATGACATACTGGGTGGGGAATTTCTGATTTCTGTGGCTTCCAATTTTAGCTGCAGGATCATTAGCATTGTATCTCACATCATTACAAATGATGTCCCAGGTCTCATTAGTTTCCTGGCAGGTACCAAAGGTGTGCAAGTGAGATGTTGCTTAGCCAATAAGCAATGGAATCTAAATTTTATCTTACTGATGATAATTTCTAGTACCTTTAATATTAAGTTGAGCTGTGCAAGATTCTTTTCCAACTTCATTACTAGCATGACATGAATATTTTCCAGAATCTCCTTTGTCAACTTTCAGAATTGTCAAATGGGCTATATTTTCCATATAGCTGATCTGATGCTTCCCTCCAGTTCGCAATTCACGGTTATCCTTTGACCAAGTAATCTTAATAGGGCGCGTTCCAGAAACACGACACTCAAAATCCGCACTGTCACCAACAA
The DNA here is from genome assembly GCF_029215685.1 of Pituophis catenifer annectens. Lineage (NCBI taxonomy): Eukaryota > Metazoa > Chordata > Lepidosauria > Squamata > Colubridae > Pituophis > Pituophis catenifer. Next base: position 192,936,514 of record NW_027256881.1, on the reverse strand, counting down.
CTGCATCAACATGCGTAATTGGGATGTCAAAGAAGGGTGGCATCTTCCCCTCTAAAGTAGGAAGAAGTACAAGTAAATTGTTAATTCAGCACATTTAAAGATTTATATAAGCTTAAATCAGGCTAATGAACTGAGCTTATAACTGAGACTTGATATGCCATATAAAAGTATCAAAGGATAGTGACGTATTTTTGTCAAACCTGTAAGGATGAGTTTGGCACTACAAGAAGCGGTTCCAATGGCATTGGAGGCTGTGCAAGTATATTGTCCACCAAGACTCATATCAGTTTGTGAAATCTGTAAAACGGCGACTTTATTTAAATACGATATTTGCACGTTGTAGCCGTCTCTTATTTGTGCACCATCTTTATACCAGGTAACTTCCATTGGTTCAGAACCATTAATGCCGCAATCAAATGTAATCGGTAAGCCAACAGTTTCATGAATGTCCCTTAATTTTCGTGAAAATGAAGGAGGAAGTTTACGTTCTGCAAGAAAACAAATATTGTGCAGAGTTATTGACTCTGAATGGTTTGGATTTGAGTTTGGGCATTATTGAAGGAAATAGTGAGTTCTTGACATAATTTCTTGATGTATTCCAGTTTTGGCTTGGACAGCTATTGGCCATGGGTGGATTTCTGAGTTGATCAGGGGGTTCAACCTGATGGACTAAATAGTTCTTTCCAACTCTAGGAGTCTAGTGTCTACCAATGTGAGATACATATATCTAACTATAGCATAAGACTATCTACAATGCTAATAAATAGACTATATAAATTAATGTCCTTAACAGAGATATAATTAGACATGCTTAAATTAAACAGGATAAAAATGGAACTCTAGCAATGTATCTCAAGTTTCAGTGAATTGTGGACATTGTCTTTTCTGACAACTTTAAACAAGTATGATAGTAGATGACATAAAAGAAGAAAGACTTATTTTAATGACGTAGTGAATAAAAAGACTCTCTTGAGAAGCTACAGCCAGTCACACGGTGTTGCTGTTAACAATGTGTATCAACTTGCTTGTATTGGCTACAGAAATTCTCCATTGGGAAAGAACAGCTAAAAACAGACATATTTTTTTCTGTCTCATGCCTTTCAACCGAGTAATAAATAGTTTTTCCCAAACTTTTAAATTACTCACCTTCAACAGACAGTAGTGCTGAAGACGTAGCTTCCCCGACACTGTTTTCCGCCTTGCAGATATACTCCCCGCTATCATTGCTAACCACCTGGCTGAATACTAAAGTGGCCACTTGGTTTTTATAGTGCATTTTAGAAGTACTGGTGGGTCTTAGTTTTGTGTCTCCTTTGTACCATGACACATTGATTTCAGGTGTTCCAGCAATTTGACACTGTAATGATGCAGAATCTCCAGTGGTCACTTGTACAGACTCTAGATTTTGGACAAAGTATGGTGGTTCTATAGAACAAAAGCACAGATTAGTCACAAAATGAGTTTGTTTCCCACAAAATAATCAATAGCTCTGTTAAAATATTCTTTGATATAAGCTACATACGTAAGATTGAGACAGCTGCCTGAGAGTTATCTTGGCCTGATTCGTTCTCTATGTGGCAAGAATACAGGCCAGCATCTTCTAGTCTGCTGTTAGAGATTTCCAGTATGGCAGATGTTTCAGTAGTGGTAATACTGCATTTCTCTGAATGAGTTAAATTTACACCATTTTTCCTCCAAGACACTTGAATAGGAGCGGTACCAGTATATGAGCATTCTAAAGTTAATTGTTTTCCTTTCTCAGCATGGAAGTCATTCAGTTTTTTCACAAATTTCGCTGGTTCTGTAAAAAAATAGCACAAGATGGGAAATTTAAAGTTGTTTAAAATTGATGGTTGCCTTTTTGTTTAGCCCAGAAGACAGAATAATTACAAACCTTTTATAAAGAGATGAGTTGTACAAGAGATTTTGCCAGCTTCATTACTGACAATGCAAGTGTAGTCTCCACTTTGGACAGCGTGAACATCAAACAGCTCCAGTTCAGCAACTGATTCTTCTAGAGATATGTTGCATCTATGTCCTGGAACCAATTCAACACTTCCCCTAAACCATTTGACCTCAAGAGGGAGGGTTCCTTTAATGATACTTGTGAATGTTACATTTGCCCCAGATAAAACTTGCAAAGGTTCAGGTTTCTTCACAAAAGATGGAGGTTCTAGATAAACATTAAAAAAACAACAACCACACATTAAAGCTAAATGTGCAGATTAAAGAACATAAAAAACAAACAAGATTTTTAAATAATTATTTTCTTTTAATACATATTTTAATCTCAATTTTTTACCTCTAACTATGAAATACGCATCACATTCTTCAGATCCAGCTTCATTAGTTGCTATACAAGTGTAATTTCCAATATCTGACTCTTGAAGATCATTCACTTTTAAAGAACATGTGTTATCTGTAAGGGTTGCCTGGTATTTTTCTCCACTTGTGATCTCCTCACCATCACGGAACCAAAAAACAGAGATCGGAGGGGATCCAATGACTTTGCATTCAAGTACACTTGATGAGCCCAAGAGACCATGTGTTTCTTTCAGTGGTTTTGTAAATGAAGGTGGTATAATACGATCTGTGAGCACAAAATAAAAATTAAATTACAATCAGCAATAATATCTGCAGGGAGGGGTAAGAGGGGGCAAATGACAAAAACAGTATTATGCTCAGGCAATGCAAGCTTCACTTTTTGTATACATGTATTTTGATGTTATAAACATGTATAAAAAGTGTGAAACTCACAGTGCAAAGCTGCTTGCAACATTTTGAGGAAAGCAGCAGATCCTATGGACAACTCAGATGATAATAATAGGGCTTTTACTCAATTTTCTGAGTAATGAATTTGTACTTTTGTAGTTTAGTGGGGTATTTTTTTGGCATATTATATTTAAGACAGTATTGAATGAAAACACACTCTTTCCCTTTTAGAAAGGCGTTCCCAACTGTGTTAACAGTACTACATATCATTAAAGGCAATCATAACTTGAGAATGGGTATCTAGTAATATTCATTGCTATAACTGATCCTCTGCCAGATATTCCACAATAAGTAGATTTCTAAAGCATTTAGGAATCATACATGGAATCCTAACATCAGAAGTCAACATATGCATAACCTGATATGAAAATGCAGAGGAAATACAGAATTGTATTCCATATTAATCCACTAACCTGAAACATGTACAGAAGCTGTACAACGACTTTGACCGACGCTGTTTTTCACCTCAAATGTATATTCTCCACTATCTTGTAAGCTTGCATTCAGAATCTTGAGCACAGATACTTTATTGAAGAAAGTGATTTTGTATTTATGATCAGAAGTGAGCTCATATCCATTCTTGAACCATCTACTAGTAAACTCAGGTGTTCCAGAAACAGTGCACTCCAAGGTACAAGAATCCCCTGTGGTGACTGTCATTGGTTCTGGTTTCTCTACAATACTTGCTGGCTCTGGAATGAAATGCAAATCATCGTCATATTAGCAAGCAAGTTTATGTAAAACATGGCAGTGTACTTTGGTTTTATTGTTTAAATCTACTAACCAAGAACTGATAAGTTAGCAAAACATTCCTGACTTCCAGCATCATTTTTAATTTGACAGATGTATTTTCCCATGTTGGTTGGCTCTGCATGCACAACTTGAAGGATTGCCACTTTATCTGTGTAGGACATCCAGAGGTTGTCACTTTCGTGGATAATTTCTCCTTTGTCTTTCAACCAAAGAACAGAAATGGGCTCAGAGCCTTCAACAGTGGCTTGTAATTCTGCTGGCTCCCCAACGATCGCACTGATATCATGAAGTTTCTTCACAAACCTTGGAGGCACTGAAGGCAGGAGAAGAAAATATGTAAATGCGAAGTAAGAGAAAAAAAAAAGATGTAAAAAGAGAGAGAGAGAAAAATGTACAAACCTTTCAGCATCACGGAACAAATGCAAGCATCGCTCCCCACATCGTTGACGGCTTTGCAGTGATATTCACCAGTGTCTGCAGCATCAGTGTTCAGAATATGTAGACTAGCAAAGTAATTCTCAGACAAAATCTTGTACTTCTTGCTAGTTCGGATTTCTCTTTTATCCTTATACCATGAAATTTGGAAGGGCGGTGTGCCTTGAAGCACACATTCAAGATGAACATCAACTCCTTTCAACGACTCCATTGGCTGGGGTGTCCTGCGGAAAACTGGAGGAGCTGTAAAAACAGAAATTAAAATTTCCATTAAATGTGGAAGATGGATATTAATAAGCACCAAGAACGTAACATTACATTGAGATGGGAGATTGCATGTATTTGAATAAAAATGTCCATGTCCAGTTAAACTGATTGGCTTTGATCTTTAATGGAAAAAAAAAATAACCCTGACCATTCCCCCCCCCCCCATAAATCAGGGGTGTCAAACTCAATTTCATTGAGGGCTGCATCAGGGTTGTGTGTGTGGCCAGGGGGCATGGCCACCTTGAAGTCACTAGAGGCTCCATTTTCGGCTATGACGGCCTCCTGCAGCCCTCTGCCAGTGAAAATGGAGCCCGGGAGGCCCGCATGTGGCCCTCCTGAGCTCCATTTTTGCTGGCAGAGGCACTGTGGGCTGGTCCCTTGCTGTTTCCAGGGCAGGCCCATGGGCCAGATCTAAGCACCCCACAGGCCGGATCTGGCCCGTGGGCCTTGAGTTTGATACCTCTGCCATAAATGAGTGAGAAACAAAGGAAGAACAGATCCTGACCTTTCACTTTTAGGGATGTAGTACTGCTAGCACTTCCAGCTGAGTTTTGAGCTTCACAAGTGTAGTCTCCACTGTCTTCAACAGTCAAACTGTGCATTTCAATGATAGCCACAGAATCAACGAAAGACATGATGTATTTGTCACTGGGATGAATTTGGGTTTCACCCTTGTACCATGCAATATGAATTTCTGGTGATCCACCTATCTTGCATTCATATCTAGTTGAATCATGTTCTTTCACAACTCTGGAAGAATCTAACTTCCTAATAAATCTTGGTGGCTCTGTTGAAAAAAAAAAGGGGGGGGAACATATTCATGAGGCAATGTTTAAACAGTGTTATTTACATTAAATATGTAAAATCTCAAGTTGCCATGGTATATCAGCAGAAAAGGTCAACCTATTCCCTTTACGTTAAACTGTGCTCTCCTTCAAAGGCTTCTTACTACTTATGAAATATACATTTTAAAGCTCATTATAACTACAGTAAATGCTCAGTTTCTTTCTTATTATTGCAGATTTTAATAGCTTAACCATACTTCTGTGGAAAATAAAGCTGCCCAGAATTATGTTCACATAAAAGTAAGATACTCTATTTCAGATGTTGAAGGATAACCAGCTTCTTTATCACCTAGTATATTTCCATATATTAAGTTTAGAAAGTCTTCTAAGCATAAATACAAAACATAAAGCACCAGCTTTCTTATGAAAATCACTTCTTTCCATAAATTTACCAGCTGCTGCTTTAAAATGAGGAGCTTATCTACATCAGCATAATTCCCATTTCATTTTTTTTTTAAAAAGGAACAACAACAAAAAATATAGCAAGGGCATATATGTATATGTGTAAGTATAATATAAGTGATATGATTTATACTTTTTAGAAATTTACCTTTGAAGCTCAGCTGAGCACCACAAGAATCCTTCCCAGCACTGTTGCTTGCCGAGCAGGTATAAAGTCCAGCATCACCTTTACCTACTTTAAGAACAGTCAGCGTGGCTGTGTTTTCTACCAATGTAATCTTGTAATTATCACTAGGACGGATCTCTCGGTTATCTTTTGCCCAGGTGATTTTCATTGGCATAGAACCTGTGATGTGACACTTGAAAGAACCACTTTCCCCAAGAGCAACATCAACAGGCAAAGGCTTCACATCAAAGGAAGGTGGTATCATATGTTCTGGAGGGGGCAAAAAAAAAAGGGAAATTATATCTGCCTTTTGTCACTTTTTCTTAAAAACAAAGCACAATTCCCTGCTGCATCACACCTGTGATCTAATTGTGTTCTTTAAAATGGCATTACTGAATGTGCCAAGTCTGAATTCAACAAATGACACACCTGAGAGCTGGAGCTTGGCACTGGAGGAAGCCGTTCCAAGAGCATTTTGAGCTGTGCAAGTGTACTGGCCAGAGTGAGCCACTTCTGTTTGTAAGATCTGAAGAGTTGCTATGTTATTTAAGAAGGTTGCTTGAATGTTAGTATCGTCCCGCAAGAGCATCCCCTCCTTATACCAAGACACCTGAAGAGGTTCAGAGCCAATGATACGGCAATCAAAAGCAACAGGAGACCCAATCATTTCTTGTACATCTTTTAGCTTCTTTGTAAATGAAGGTGGAAGTTTACGGTCTGCAAATAGAAATGGTAACGTATACTATATGATCCTAAAACACAGTAACATTTTAGGCATATCTTACTAGAGACACAATACCCCAGTATAGACATTTTCTTTCTGGAGATGGTGGAATGTAGAAAGGAAAGGCAGCATCCCAAAGGACCAAGAGACAGCAAAGTTAGATAGTTTGATTGGGATAAAGAAGATTAAGATGGCTCCTCCCTAGAAATTCTCAGAGTATATCCTTAATGATGCAAGTAGTTGCCTTAGTTTGACAAAATTTTTGCTTATAGGTGAGGAACAATAAAGGAAGTTGCTTTGAAATAACTCTGCATATCTTTCTTGATTTTTGGAGCCTGACACCCAATTCATATATGCAAGCATCTGCACATGCACAGAGGCCAACAGGACATTCTGAGGAACAGGAATTCTGTGCACCTTTCTGTATTCCAAGCAGATGACCTGCTCTGACTGATGTAATGTGTTCATGCTGAAATTGTGAGGCATGGACAGAGATGAAAAACTGCATAAATCTTCTAGTTCACTGAATATTTAACCCTGCTGCCTATGTGTATGCCAGGATAGTGGAATAATGCAGCTTTCTTCCTATATTTGCCACATGAGTGGATTTTCTTTTTTTAAAAAAGTACATTGCACAAAAATATTTGAACCAACAGACGTAGCGAATTATCACCTTTGACAGCTAGCACAGCTGTTGAAGTAGCAAACCCAGCGCTGTTCTCTATTTTGCAGACATATTCGCCAATGTCAGCATTCTCCACCTGGCTGAAAGTAAGTGTCGCTATATTGTTCTTGAAGTGCATTCTGTAAGCCTGAGTAGATCTTAGTTTGGTATCTCCTTTATACCACGAGACTTTGATTTCTGGAGTTCCAGCTACTTGGCATCGTAAAGACAAAGGCTCTCCGATGGTCACCTCCACCCTTTCCAATTCCTTAACAAAGTAAGGTGGCTCTGAAGCAGAAATTAACACCATAGTAAGTACCCAGGTAGTTAAGGTATACCATACAATTAATATAAGAGTAGTTACTCAAGTCAACAACGCACCTAAGATTGATACCAAGGCATGACATACATCCTCCCCAGCATCATTTGCAACTTCACATGTGTATTCTCCTTCATCTTGTCTGCTACTACTCAGGATTTCTAGGATGCCTGATTTTTCTGTTGTTGTTATATTACATTTTGGAGACTGGGTGAGTTTTGAGCCATTCTTCTTCCATGTCACCAAAAGTGGAGGGGTTCCACTAAATGTGCTTTCTAGAATAATGGAGTTTCCATGCTCCACGCTGAAATCACTCAGTTTCTTCACAAATACAGCTGGTTCTAAGAGAGTTTGTAAGAATGGGTCACGTCAAAAACAGTAACACACATATACGAATGCGTGCGCATACATAATTAAATGTATGCCTGTTGCAATAGATATAAAGAGTAGTATTCAAACAAACCTTTCACAAAAAGATGCGTAGTACAAGAACAACTGCCAGCATCATTAGTAACAAGACAGGTGTAATCTCCAGTCTGGAGAGGTCCTACTTCAAACAATTCCAGTTCTGCAGTTGAATCTGTCAAGAGGGTGTCGCATGTTTTCCCAGGCACAAGTTCCCTGCTTCCTTTGAACCAGTTCACTTTGAATGGAGGAGTTCCTCTGATCAGGCTCCTGAATGTCACACTGTTCCCTGGTAAAACCTCCAGAGGATCCGGTGTCTTTGCAAAAGAAGGTGGTTCTAGGTTCACACAATGTTAACAGTGTTAGTAGCTATGCCAAGTAGGTGGAATATGGATAAAATAAAGATGCAAGAGAAATATATAGAAGAAACACTCAGAGCCAGTGGCTTTCCTTTCCTTTACTGACCTTGTACCGTCAAAAAGGCGCTGCATTCGGCAGAACCAGCTACGTTGGCAGCGGTACAGGTATAGGGACCTGTGTCAGTGGTATCTAGAGCATTCACCTTCAAGGTACAGACATTATCTGAAAAGCTGGTTTCATATTTATCCCCACTGAAAATCTCATCGCTTCCATAAAACCAAGCCACGGTCATAGGTAGCGATCCAGCCACTTTGCATTCCAGAACAATGGAAGAACCCAGCACACCAAAGGTTTCTTTCAATCTTCTTATGAAAGAAGGTCGGATAAGGTGTTCTGTTTGGGCAAAGTCACCAAAAGACATGTTTTAAGAGAAGAAAGACGTAACCAGAAGAAAGAAGACGGCAACTGAGAAACGAGAGCTTTGTCTAACCTGAAACATCCACGGAGGAAGTGCAGCTGCTTTTTCCCACTTCATTTTGCACTTCAAAAGTGTAAAGCCCTCGGTCATCCATGTCTGCAGAAAGGACTTTAAGCGTGGCTACTTTATTGGAAAAGGTAATCTGGTGTTTGCGGCTGTTGGTCAGCTGTCTTCCATCCTTAAACCATTTGGTGATTAGATCTGGAGTCCCACCCACGGTGCACTCCAAAGTAAAAGCACTGCCAGCTGTAGCTATCATCGGTTCAGACTTTTCTAGGATCACAGCTGGTTCTGGAGGAAGGGAAACCATCAGTTACAAAATTGAGACTGGTAGAATAGCTTTCTGCCATGACAAAGAGAGTCAAGATTTATTCTTCAGAAGGGGATAGAAGCCAATACCAACCTAGAACTTTCAAGTATCCAGCACATTCTCGCATCCCAGCATCATTTTTAATCTGGCAGATGTATTTCCCACCACTGGCAGCTTCAGCACTTGCAATCTGAAGGGTTGCAATGTTGTCTGAAAATGAAATCTGGAGGTTTTCACTCTCTCTGATTATTTCCCCTTTGTCCTTCAGCCACAAAACAGAAATGGGCTGGGAACCTTCCACTACAGCTCGTAAAGCAGTGGGTTCCCCTGTGTAGGTGAAGGTGTCACTCAGTTTCTTAACAAACCGTGGTGGTTCTTTGAGAAAAAAATGATTCATGGTAAAGAGAGAGAGAGAAAGAAAAAGAAAACTGTACGTGAGCAAGAAAGAAACTCATGAAAAGAATTTTCTCCAAAGAACAATTTGAGTAAATACTAACCTTTGAACTTGACAGTGCAAGCGCAAATGTCACTTCCCACCTCATTGGCGGCTTTGCACTGATATTCTCCTGTGTCACTAGCTTCAAGATTGAGGATGTGAACACTGGCACTGAAGTTCTTCACTGTAACTTTGAACTTCTTGCTACCTCTAATCTGCTTTCTGTCTTTGAACCAGGCAACTTCGAACGGTGGTGTGCCTGCAAGTTCGCACTGAAGGATAACATCAGTGCCCTTAAGGGTGTCTACAGGGCTAGGCTTCTTGCTAAAAACAGGCGGCTCTATAATGAAAATATTAGGAGAATACATAATTGATCTTCTGGAAGAGGCTTCTTGAAAACAGAGCAGAACATCCAGAAACAGAAGAGATCCGTTACATAAGAACTCTCCTAGTTTCCAAAAATGCCATATATATCCCACTTCACTTTGAAAATGTTTCTAAATCCAAACCTGTAAAGCCCTGCTTGGAAACTCTGCCATCCCCTGCAAATTCTTATTGCATGGGGAACTAAATATTCCAAATGAACGTAGTTCATAAGGTTGGGTGCGTGCCCACGCGTGTCCTTTAATATGGATTGTGATGTATGACCTGACTATAGTCAGATCTCCTATTCTCAATTTCCATTCTCCGAATCTCTTATACCCAAGAATATAGTCTTACAGACTTCCTTCCTATCTCCATGAGATGTAATTTAAAACAAAAATAAACAAAGGATTTTTTTTCCTCCTCTCGATCTATAATTGTTGTTAACATTTAAGTTGTTGCCTAACTATAGAATGTTGCTAAGAGGTGACAGATAAACAGCATGCAGGTTTATTAGTGGGCAGAGATAAACAAAAGGCAGTCTTCCTACTCATGTCACTCATGTGTTATATTCTCTCCCACTCTTTCATTCAGCCACCTGTTGGTCTTTGTCAATTTCTTAAGTGCTCATATCTTGACCAAAGCGCAGGATAAAGCTTCCCCCCCGCCCCCCCCCGATCGAACCAGAATAATAAGAAGTAAGATCGGACCTCCTTCTATTACTCCATGCTACTACAGTTTTGGATCTTCTGAAACTGACAATGACAGACAAAGCTAGAGGTTCCTACTCTTGATCTAACATGAGTATTTGGTTTGGCACATCAACACCCCCAATGCATTGCATAGAGATTGAGATATCCCCCAATCTCTAACTCATCCTCCTCCAACCAAGTGCCCTGCAGATTTAGTGGAGTCCAGTTTCCAGAATTTCTAACCAACTGGCAAAGAAATGACAAGAACTGCAATCCAAGACGTCTGCAGGGCACCAGGTCTGTAAAAGATGAATTAAAGCTTTTAGAGCGCAAAAGGATGCAGAATGAAGTACAGAGGATGCAAGACTTTGGAAATAGTAGCTTCTAACCTTTTACTGTGACTACTGAACTGCAGCTCACAGTGCCAGCAGAATTAAGAGCTTCACAGATGTAATCACCACTGTCTTCAAGGGTGGCACCAACAATGATGAGGACTGCTGTAGCGTCACTGAAGGTCATATGGTATTTTTCACTAGCATGGAGTTCTTGGTCATTCTTATACCATGCAACTTTGATTTCTGGGGAGCCACTGATTTTACAGTCAAGTTGACATGAGTCACCTTCCTTCACCATTCTTGAGGCTTCGAGCTTCTTTACAAATTTAGGAGGTTCTAAGAAGTCAGATGGAAAGTAACATTTAATTACATGGTGTTCTATGCTTTGAATAAGAACCATTGGTAAGTTCCATAATATTAAAGAAAAAAATAAGTTTAGATGCTAAGAGTGCAAGAGCTGAGATAGATTGTTCATACCTGGCAAAGGTATTTAGACATAAGTAGAAATTAATTAGGTTTACTATTAGCTGTGATTGCACAAGTTGACCCACAGTTAGCTTAACCATAGTTTATTCAAGTCAATTTTCTTTATTGGCATGACACACTAAACCATTAATTATGTAATACAGTAAACTGAAATGTCAATGGCTAGTTTGTGGTTCAGTGTGTCTTGCAAATGCAGCTTAAAGGTTTTATATTTCTATATTGAGTGCTTTGTAACTATTGTTTTACTACTAGCCTGTTCATATTACCATTTTTTTCACTCATTCCTATTAATTTGTTATCAGTTTGTATATTAATAGTTTTATCCAAAAATATATGTTATTTTTTTGTATTGGAAACTGAAAAATGCAGGTGTTCTTAGACTAATAAGTGTCATCAAATAAGCTTGATGAGCTGAATGGCAAGGCCAACAAATTGATATGCTAATACTTCTTTACCCTTCTTTTCCTGCTAGTCAGAACTCAAAAGCTGAACCGTCCTGCAGTTACCCTTAAATCTGTGTGGAGAAGGTGGAAGAGTAACTAGTAGCTGTTCCATTCTGCCTTATAGGTCTCCAATAAGAGATTAAGGTTGAGATTAATCCTTCACAGATTAGATATTAGAAGAAATAAAGGAGAAAAGAGATTTCAAGATACCCTGAATAGTCTGCTTTTTTTGTTTGTTTGAATACCATCCATTTTGTTTTGATATCCAGTTGTTAGAGAAAAAGAATGGCTAGGGGGAAAAAAACCCCAAGAATTCCCACTTCTGAATTTTTTTAAAAAAGTGATCTTTGATCAAGCCTATTAAAATTCCAATACCTTTCACATTAAGCTGAGCTGAGCAAAAGTCTTTGCCAACTTCATTGCTAGCCTGGCAGGTGTACTGTCCAGAATCTCCTTTGCCTACTCTCATAATCCTTAAATGAGCGGTATTTTCTACAAATGTAATTGCATAATTTCCTCCTGTCCGGATCTCACGGCCATCTTTTGCCCAGATGACATGTATAGGGTGGGTTCCAGTCACATGACATTCAAAGTCAACACCTTGTCCCACAGGAACATCTCTGGATTCAGGTGTGATATCAAACAAAGGAGCTTGTTTGGTTTCTGAAGATTAAAAGGAAGAAGAGATCGTTGTTGTTTCCTTTTTAGCCCATATGAAGTAAGTATCATAACATTGCTTTTGAAATCAGAAAGAATACAGGACAAAGTGAAACAAACCTGAAACTCTGAACCTAGCATTAGAAGTAACAGTGCCAACAGAGTTGGTAGCTGTGCAAGAATACTGCCCCGAATGGGCCATGTCAGTTTGTAAAAGATGAAGGGTTGCCACATTATCAATGTAAGAGGTTTGCACATTGAAGTCGTCTCTTAAAGGTACACCATCTTTATACCAAGTGACACTAATAGGTTCAGACCCATTTAGGCGGCAAACAAATTTAACTGGGAAGCCAATAGTTTGCTCTGTATCCTTTAATTTCCTCACAAAAGAAGGTGGACGTTTTCGTTCTGTAAAATAACAAGCATGCAGTCAAGATGGGCAGATGAAATCCTTTGTCAGAGAGTGAAAGACTGATAAATCTGCATTTTTAAGCAATTTGGAATGAATTTATCACCTTGAACTGTCAAGAGAGCATTTGAAGAGGCTGATCCAACACTGTTTTCAGCTTTGCAAATATATTCCCCGCTGTCATTGATATCTACTTTGTTGAAGATCAATGTGGCAACATTGTCTTTGAAATACATCTTATGCTCAGGAGTGGATCTTAATATAGTATCTCCTTTGTACCAAGATATTGTGATTTCTGGAGTTCCAGAAACTTGACATTGTAAAGTTGTATAATCTGCAACTGATACTTCAAGAGGTCCCAGATGTGTAATGAAAGAAGGAGGTTCTGAGAACACAAATATTCAATGTCAGCATTAAGGTAATCAGATCTTGGAACTACATAAAAAAATAATAAAGAGGATTACAATGTCATGGAGACACACCTAAAGTAGATACCAACGCTTCACAAATATCTTCTCCAGCCTCATTTTCCACCGTACAAGTATATTCCCCTTGGTCATCCTTTGTACTATGAAGTATTTCCAGAATGCAAGATTTTTCAGTTGTGGTAATGCTGCACTTATCAGATTGACTTAAAATGACTCCATTCTTCTTCCAGGTGACTGAAATTGGGAGGCTACCAGTGTACCTGCTCTCTAAAATTATAGATTTTCCTGGTTCCACACAGTGGTCACTCAGTTTCTTCACAAAGACGGCTGGCTCTGGAGAGCAAAGAGAACTCCGTTGTTAAACAAAATGTTGTACAAACGTTTGAAAATCTCAGAGTGAACAATTGCTTTTGTTTTCTAAATTTACCAACCTTTAACCAAAAGATGTGTTGTGCAAGACGCTTTGCCTGCTTCATTGCTTACAATACACGTGTACTCTCCACTCTGTGATGGTTCCACATCGAATAGCTCTAGATCTGTGACCGAATCTTCCAAATAGATGTTACATTTATCACTCAGTACCAGTTCAGTGACTCCTCTAAACCAGTTCACTTTAAATGGCGGAGTTCCTCTGATGGTAGCTGAAAGTGTAGCACTTCTGCCTGGTAAAATGTGCACAGATTCTGGTTCCTTCACAAAAGACGGTGGTTCTAAATTTGCATTAAAGGAAACAACAGATTAGTCGATTAGTAAGTAAGCAAGCTTAAAATGAACATGTCTCTCCTATTCCAGAAGAAAAATGTGTTAAGGATTAAGCATTAAACGGTTTCAATGAAGAGCTAGCCAGCTACTAACCTTGCACAGTTAAAACAGCCCTGGTCTCATTGGAGCCTGCTACGTTAGCAGCTTTGCACACGTAAGCCCCTGTGTCAGATAAATTCAGTGAAACAATTTGCAAAGTGCAAACATTGTCAGAAAAGGTGATCTGATGTTTTGGACCACTAGTGAGCTTATGACCATCATGAAACCAAGCAACGGTAATTGGTAGAGATCCTGCCACTTTGCATTCAAGAACCACAGAAGAAGCCAGCACACCATGACTTTCTTTTAGCTTTCTGGTAAAAGAGGGTGGAATGATCCGATCTGTTAAGAGGAACAAAGCAAAATAATGATCCTCCGGGAAAAACTGGTATGATTTCTCTCATAAAACATGTTATGGAAAGAAGCCACGCAACCAACCTAGAACATCAACCGAAGCAGTGCAGCTACTTTTGCCCACGTTGTTCTGGACTTCAAAGGTATATAAGCCACTGTCTTCACTTTCTGAATCAATAATTTTAAGTGTAGATGTGTTCTTGTAGAAGACAATTCTGTATTTGTCACTGCTGATCAGTTCTTTTCCATCCTTAAACCAGCCTACGGAAAGCTCAGGGGTTCCGCTCACTTTGCACTGTAAGGTGCAGACATCTCCTACGGTAACGTTCATTGGCTCAGCCTTCTCTACAATGATAGCAGGCTCTGGAAAAAGACACAGCAAGGTCCAACTGTAAATCTCTTTTGTTTCATCCGACACAGGGCTCTTCTAGTTACAGAAGCCTATGCTCAAGCATGCTTTTTTTGTTTGTTTGTTTCACTTTTGACTTTAGAATTATTGTTGACTGTGTTTAAATTTATTGGCTGCTCAATTCCGGTGAAATGAGGATAACTCTATGAATGGCTTTCCTGCTTTGGAATACACAAACCCAATCAAACCTTCCAATATTATATTTAGGAAGGGAAATGATACCTGTTAATGGAATCTGCATAAGGATATTAAGGCATCAAAACATTCTAATTCAGTAATTAATATAATCTTACTGGATGCAGTAAGATTCATTGGTACAGTTTCACTCTGTCATAACCAGAGCATGATCATCCATGTTGCTTTTCTAAGCTAAAGTTAAGATGATGTCCTAGGTCAGTGGTGGCGAACCTTTTACTCACCGAGGAAAAGTGCCATCCGCACTAATGCACGGCTCCTCCCCCATGCGCTGCGTGCGCAACCGCACCATCTGTGCATGCACACATCTTTTGTGCGCATGCCCCACTGTGCGCTGTGCTTGCAAGTGCACCATCTGCACATGTGCGCAGGTTTCACATGGCTCCCCTGTGTGCTGCGTATGCAATCGCACCATCTGTGCATGCGTGTGGTTTTTGCACGTACAATGCACATACGTGAACGCCATCTGCGCATGCACACGCTGCCCACCAGTACTCTTGCGTGCATGCGTAAATGTGCACGCATGCGCAGGAGAGCTCTGAAGACCAGCTGGGTCCCCTGAATTGCACACATGCGCACCAGAGGCCCAAACACCAGCCGGGGCGCGCACGCATGTGCAGCTGCAGGTGAGTTCGGCCATAGCTTGTGTGCCCAGAAAAATGGCTTTGTGTGCCACTTCTGGCACATGTGCCATAGGTTCGCCATCATGATCCTAGGTCAAAATGATTTTTGTAACATAATTCATGTTGCTAGCAAAAAGTCAGTTAAAATGCCCCAAGAAGCTCTGTTCTTTTCTTCTTATGCCTTGGTATGTCTAAGCTTGTAAGTAATTTACTCTGATGTAATCATAAGCCAATCTACTCCTTCCACAGCCATATCTCCTCTCCTTTCTCCATTGTTCCCCTACACTGATTATTGATTATACAATTTTGGGAGAAGAGCAGTTACTTCCCCTTTTGTGTACTCCATAATGTGTCTTGCACATCGATAATTATAAATAAACATAATTATTATCACAATTTTAAAATTATCAAGGCTCTGATATCTGGACTACTCAGCTTTTAAAAATAGGTCTTTTTAAAGAGACAAATCTCTGTGATTACCAACCTAAGACTGTTAAAGTAGCCATACATTCACGGGTTCCAGCATCGTTTCTGACTTGACAGATATACTTCCCAGCGCTTGACGGCTCTGCTTTGGCAAGTTGTAAAGTGGCAATGTTGTCCATGTAGGTTATTGCAGTGTTTTCACTTTCTCGGATGACATCTTCCTTGTCCTTGAGCCATATAACTGAAATAGGCTGAGAGCCTTCTACGGTTGCTTGTAACTCTACTGGTTCACCCACCACAACAGTTAGGCTATTTATTTTGGTGACAAATTTTGGTGGTTCTGAAGAGAAAAGAGGCAATGGGCATCAAGACTCCCAGGAACAAAACACTTGGCCAAATTTATACAAAAGAAGGCGTATATTCTACGTTAACAAGAGATTATTACCTTTCAGTTTTACAGTACAAACGCAAGCATCACTTCCCACATCATTCTTAGCTTTGCACTGATATTCACCAATGTCAGAAGTTTCAATATTAAGAATATGGATATTGGCAAGGTAGTTTTTGGACGTAACCTTGTATTTTTTACTGCTGCGGATTTGTCTCTTGTCTTTATACCATGTGATATCAAATGGCGGAGTCCCAGAGATTTCACACTCAAGGCGAACTTCAGTACCTTTGAGCGTATCTACTGGAGATGGCTTTCTGCTAAATACAGGAGGTTCTAGGAAGAAGAGAGAAGCAGGTTCCAATTTTTAAAAGATAATTATGGGAAAGTTAGTCTTGTAATCCTTGTGTAAATAAAACCAGAGCAGTGAGAAGACTATATCTATCATGGCACATGTTTGTCAGAAGTGAATTTATCAAAGTTAGCAATCAGCATAAGACTGACATCTCAATTATAATGCCAAGTCAAAAAGGCAAGGGATGCAGGAGATGGATATTTTATGAAGAAAACTCCAGATCTCCTCTAATATGCCAAAGGTTTCATGATCATCTCCATCTTTAGAACGACTACAACCAAATCTCTTAGACCAAGAATAGCCAATGGTGGGTAATAGGTCACTTGTCTCCCTCTTTTTATGGCTCGGTGTCCCTAAGACATATAGCTAAAATTTGGCAGCAAAATAGCAATTCTGAGGACATAATGATTTTCTGACAGTTTAAGTTATAAAACCAGGATATTATCCTCCAAGAGGACTGATACATTTATTTTGTATAACCCTCCCCCCCAGATATCGTGCCACCTCCATTCTCCACCGCCCCCAAAAGTTGCCCTGTCTGCCTTCATTCTCTGTAAGTAGGGCAAATGCCATAAGTTAGAAAATTCTTGCTGAGTGAAAATAAGGACCCTGTTGTGACAGCCAGCTTCAGGGTGTCTTAATATTTTTCTGCAGATCTTAGGAACTGCAGGGGGGAAGATTTTAGTTTGACTACAGTATCTATTCTTCTTTCTGGTGGCCATTTACCACTGGGTATGATCCAATTAAGGTATAAGATAAGATAACGTTATTGCCATTTTTTTTACTGTGAACACACTGGCCCACATTAAAAATGAAATTCTGTTGCCTGCTCTCAAGAGAAAGTATATATCTACCCAAACACATATGTAATACACATATACACATGCCATATACATATACATATAAATATAAATATACCTGCACCATACACACACACACAGACAAATTAGCTTATGAACATAGACATAGACATTGACTAAAGAGAAGGCAGAAAAGCCCTTGCTAACCTTTTACTAGAAGCTTTGTACTGCAGCTTGCCCTGCCAGCAGGATTCTGTGCTTCACATATGTAATCTCCACTATCTTCAGTGCTAAGATGCTTCATTTCAAGAATGGCAATAGAATCTACGAATGACATTTGGACATTTTCACTAGCATGGAGCTCAGTATCGTTTCTGTACCATACCACTCTGATTTCGGGAGAACCAGTGATTTTACACTCAAGTCGCGTGGAGTCACCATGTTTCACGATGTTGAATGGGTTGAGCCTCTTAGCAAACTTTGGAGGTTCTAAGAAGAAAGAGAAAACATTGAAATAGCAAGGAAAGGGATCCTCCCTCTATTTACCGTATATAGTAAAAGAGAAAGAAAGGAAATTTATGTTGTGTAGCAGAAGAGAGAAGAGAACTCCGATTGTTTTGTGTATTTTACAATGCACAACAGAATGCAATTAAAAAAAAACCTTCAACAAAAGGAATCCTAAGAGAGATATGAAAGAAGAAACACAGAAGCCATTAGCACACCTGTTATAATCAGTGTGGTTGTACAAGAATCGCTGCCGACATCGTTGGATACTTGGCAAATATAATTCCCACTTTTTAAGCCATCCACTGAATAAAGATTTAAGAAACCAGTTGACCCTTCAATCCCAAATGCACAATTAGGTCCAGGTGCAAGCTCTAAATCTTCTTTAAACCACTTTATTTTAAAAGGCGGTGTTCCCTTTAAAAGAGCTTTAAATTCCACAGTGGAGTCAGGAACTGCTTCTTGGCTTTCTGGTTTTGCCAGGAAACTTGGTGGTTCTAAACGTTTCAAGAGATAACAGAATGGATTAGGTTTTGGCACAAGAAAGGTAGACCAAAAGACACCATTACAAAAGAGGGAAAGATGAAGAAGACGGTAAGAAGTTAAATTCTAAAGCTAGAAAACACGAAACAACATTTTTAACTAGGTTAACAGACTGTTGTGAAATTGAAACTGGACAAGATTTGGATTTTATACAGAACAGAATTGAGAAAGAAGATAGGAATCCAAACCTTTCACGGCTAAGATGGCACTACACGAGTCACTTCCTGCTATATTAGTCACACTGCAAGTGTAATTTGAGGAGTCGGTCAACTCTAGGTTATTGATCTCTAGCGATACGGTGTTCTCGTGGCACAAACTTCTGTATTTTGCACTATCGGATATCTCTTTTCCATCTTTATACCATTTTGCTGTAATTGGAAGTGACCCAGAAACTTTGCATTCCATACGAACAGATGATCCAAGAATTTTACTCATTTTTGATAATTTTTTGGTAAATGAGGGTGGAATTGCTTGATCTGTCCAGAGGGAGAGGATAAAGACAAATAGTTACTCATTCCTTGTTTGTGAGCTTCTCTGTGAAAATATTTTGAAATTTTAAATGACATGCTAATTGTAGTAAAGGTAAATACAAACCTAATACAGTCACAACGGCCTCACAACTATGACTTCCATAATCATTCTCAACTTTAAAAGTATAGACACCACTGTCTTCCTTCACTACGGATTCCATTCTGAAACTGGCCACATTATTGTCAAGGCTCATGGTGTAAAATCTACTGGGCATAAGTTGTTTCCCATCTTTAAACCATTTGACTTGAAGTTCTGGGGTTCCCGACACGGTACATTCCAGAGTCACTGGGTCTCTTTCAGTCACTTTAACTGATTTTGCCTTTTCTATGATCTGAGCAGGTTCTGAAGTAAGAAGCAAAACAAAAATGTGTTGAAGTCTTCCTATGCACAGTAGGCAAAAGATGAGAATTCACATTCGAAGTAGAGATTAAAAAAAACCTCACACACCTTGTGCTAACAGTAAAGCAAAGCACTTCTCAACTCCTGCGTCATTCTTTGCCTGGCAGGTGTATCTCCCACTGTGACTAAGGTCAACCTTCTTGACCTTCAGTTTTGCAATATTTTGCTCAAATGTAATGTGGAAGTTCTCATCATTTTCAAGGATTCTCTCATCTTTTATCCAAGATACCAGTAGTGGCTGGGAACCAGCCACGACGCATTGAAACGTGGCAGATTCTTTCAGAACAGGGTGGATATTTTCTATCTTCTTAATGAATGAAGGAGGCTCTGTGATTTTGAAGACAAGCCAAGAGAAGGTTTAAAATTGTGTTGAAGAAGAGGAAATTTAAAAAAAAAAACTCCACCAAAATCTTTCATAGATGTTTCCTCCCGTACTGCCACACGTAAACTAACCTTTCAGGCTGACTTTTGTGCTACATGAACAACTTCCACCTTCATTTGATATAACACACTGGTATTCACCAGCATCTTGGGAATCGCAGTTCATTGTTTGAAGGGCAAATATAAATTGTTTATCAATCATGGTGTATTTTTTGCTGCTTCGAATTTCAGTGTTGTTCTTTAGCCAGATTACATCAAAGGGTGGGGTGCCTGTGACTTCGCATTCTAATACAGTATCATAACTTTTTACCACCTCCACAGGCTTCAGCTCCCTTACAAATGTGGGAGGTTCTGAATTGGAAGAAGAAAAGAAAACCGTCTCAGGGGGGTGGGAAAAAGAAGGAAGATAGAACAATGCAGGTGAATGAAGCCAGAAAGGATGACTAACCTTTTACTTTCAGTTCAGTGCTGCAGCTCTTGCTACCTGCATCATTACGAGCTTCACATATATAAGTCCCACTATCCTCCACCATGGCATTGATGATCTTAATGGTGGCAATGTTGTCCACAAAGGAAATTTCGTATTTATCAGAGTCGAATACTTCATTCCCATCAAAATACCAAGCCACGTGGATTTTCGGTGTGCCAGCTACCTGGCATTCCAAAGTAGTAGACTGCCCTTTCCTCAAAACTACTACAGGGCTAGGCTTCTGTATAAATCTGGGTGGTTCTAAAATTTGGAGGGGGAAAGATGTATTTAGAAAGGATATACCGAAAAGCACAATTGGCATTTTTAAGAGCGAAGAAGGGCACGACGATATCCGTGCATCACTTCCTTGCATATGATACCCCTATGTAAAATGCAATTAATAACCACAGGAGAAAGAAAATGCAGACCTTTCACAAAGAGAGTTGCTTTGCAGGTAGTTGACCCGACATCATTGCTGATTTGACAGATATAATTTCCTGAGTCAGATAGCTTGGCTGAAAAGAGCTCCAATACACTTGAAGTGTCATCCTTATACACTGAGCGAGAGGCTCCCGAAAGGAGTTCTTTGCTATCTTTGATCCATTTGATTTGTAAGGGAGGTGTGCCGCTCACAAGAGTTTTGAGTTGGACTCTAGCAGCGGGGATAACATCTTGTGACTGTGGTTTCTCGATGAAACTTGGGGGTTCTACAAAAAGTGAAAAGAAAAACGCCCCCAAAGGTCATCAATGATACCGGAATGAAGAAGATTCAGAATGAAAGATAAATGCAGAATGATTTGCCAACAAGAAAAGCCATCCAAACCTTTAACAGTTAAAAATGCACTGCACTGGTTTTGTCCTGCTTCATTTGTTGCTTCACAAGTGTAAGATCCACTGTCGGAACCTTCCAGCTGATTGATTTCCAAGAATGCTGTATTATCGTGGAAAGAATATTTGTGCTTTTCACTAGCACTTATCTCTTGGCCATCCTTGTACCACTGGATGCTTATTGGATGGGACCCAGATACAATACATTCGAGGTGAACAAAAGACCCCTTAATGCTATCCATTTTCTTTAGCTTTTTGGTGAATTTAGGTGGTATGATCAGATCTATCAAAGACAGACCAAGAGAAAGAAATTAGATCAAACCTTCTATGTTTGCCTTGCAGCCCCCCCAAAAATAGAAGTTCTATGAAAAGAGAAATATATTGTACACACCTAAGACATTAATGCTAGCTTTACAGCTGCTGCTTCCAACATCATTTGAAACCTCAAATGTGTATTCACCACTATCATTCTTTTCTGTAGAAACAATCTTTAACATGGAAACTGTATCAGTAACAGTGATCTTGTATTTAGGGCCAAAGGTCAGTTCCTTCCCACCTCTCAACCATTTGACACTAATATCTTTCGTTCCTGAAAATTTACACTGCAAAGTAGCTGGGTCGCCTTCCGTGACATCAATGGAAACGGCTTTATCAATGATTGTGGCAGGTTCTGTAATACATATAGGAATAAATATGAGCTGTAATGTTGACTAAAGATAATGTTATGCATCCTAGAACTGAGGGTAGGCTACACAGACCTTTTACAGTTAGCAAAGCAGAACATCTTTGGATGCCGGCTTCATTTTTCGCCTGACAAAAATATTTCCCATCATGCTTCACTTCAATGGCTCTGATCATGAGAGTCGCCACATTGTTCAGAAAAGTCATTTTTGTGTTGTCATCTTCAATAATGTCATCGTTGTCTTTCAACCACGAAATTGTTATTGGCATGGAGCCTTTAACTGTTGCCTGAAACACTATGGTGCCTCCCCGGAGAGAGCTAATGTTCTCAATCCTCTTCACAAATTGTGGGGGCTCTATTGGAAGAATAGATATTGAGTGAATACTGATACCATCCACAATATTAGCATAAAAAGACAGATTTTCTAAGTAGCACTAACCTTTCAGGGCCAGTTCAGAGCTACAGACACAGCTTCCTACATCATTTGTTACCCTGCACTGGTATTCCCCAGCATCTGAAGAATCAAACTTGAACACTTGGAGGCTAAACAAGGATTTCTCAGTGGTTATTCTGTGCTTCCTGCTACTCCTCACGGGCTTGTTGTCCTTTAGCCAATATACCTCCAGTGGGGGAGTACCTAAGACCTCACACTCCAGTATTACATCTGAGTCTCTTAATACTTCCCTGGGTTCAAATTCCTTGATAAAATATGGTGATTCTAAAGTATAAGACAGAAGAAAGAGAATAGGAATGGTAAATTGTGTTTTGGAATCTTTCCAAGAAACAATTGTCTTATTGAGAAAACTTGGCAGGAAGGGTATTTAAGATACATGTACACACACACACACCTTTTACTGCCACCATACTACTGCAGGTCTCTTTCCCAGCATCATTTTTCACCTCACACATATATACACCACTGTCTTCAATGGTGACATCCAGCAGACTGAGTACTGCTGTAGCATCCATCAAAGTCATCCTGTACTTGTCGCTCTCTTTAATTTCTCGATCATCCTTAAACCAAGAGATTTTAAGTTCAGGGGTACCCTTTACTTTGCAGTCCAACTGGGCATATTCTCCTTTCTTAAATAACAGTGAAGGCTCCAGCCTTTCCGAGAAAGAAGCAGGTTCTGTGAAATTAAGGAGAGTCATTGAAAGAGTGGTAGAAAGAAGTTAAAATAAGAGGCAAACATTTTACATTTCAGATATCCACCCAAATAAAAGGTAATAAGAGAGTGCAAACCTTTCACAAATAAGTTTGCACTGCATTCAATGGAGCCAGCCGTATTGCTGACTTTGCACGAATAAACACCGGAATGGGAAGATTTTACTGCATAAAGTTCCAGATAGCTTGAGAAGGCTTCTGTCATGATATAGCAAGCTCCGCCAGTGGTTAATTTAGCATCACCCTTAAACCACTGCACAGAGAATGGTGCTGTTCCTTTAAAAGTAGTCTTCAAACGCACTGTCGATCCAGGCAATATTTCTTGAGATTCTGGCTTTGTTACGAAGCTAGGAGGTTCTATAAGATGTTTGAAAGACAGATTTGAGAAAAGGTAAGTAAATAATGGACGACAAACACTTTTTGGAAAGAAACACCAAGAAAAGAAGGCAGAAAAGATGGCAAACCTTTTACGGCCAAAGTGCCACTGCATTCTTTACTGCCTGCAGAGTTGGTGGCTTTACAAGAATACACCCCTACATCCTTGGTGTCCAATTTCTTGATTTCCAAGGACGCTGAGCCTTCTTCATACCGTATTGCGTACTTGGCGCTGGGAGTGATCTCTTTGTCATGTTTAAACCAAGATACCTTTATTGGAAGCGAGCCTGACACTTTGCAATCCAAATGGCAGGTGCCCCCAACCACACTGTCAACATTCCGCAGAGTTTTGGTAAAGAATGGAGGAAGAGTACGATCTATTTCAAGACAAGGCAAAGAAAGAAAGCCAATGTAATACAAGAATGTGTCGGAATTGGTTGGAGAATTGCAGTCGTCATCTCTTAGCCTAAAGATGTCTACCAACCTATCACGCTAAACGAGGTGGTGCAGGCACTCCGTCCAACGTCGTTAGAAACTTCAAAAGTGATTTCCCCAGTGTCATGTAATTCCGAAGTGTAGAATTTCAACTGGGCAACGTTGTTTTTAAAACTGATTCTATACTTTTTGTTGGAAACCAGAGGTTTTCCATCTTTGAACCATTTTGTTTTTAATTCTGGGGTGCCCGCAACTGTGTATTCCAAAATTGCTGGGTCCCCAGCTGTCACCTGCACGAATTCTGCTCTGTCAACGATTGTGGCAGGTTCTAAAATAGAATTAAACAGTCATCATTACTGAATGAACACAAACAGCTTGCCCAGGTAGGGATTGTGAGATGTTAAAATGTTCCTCAACTGACCTTTAACTGCTAATTGTCCAAAACAAGTTTGACTTCCGGCGTCATTCTCAGCCAGACAGGTATATTTACCACTAGCATTAATCTGGACACCTGAAATTTCCAAAGTGGCAAGGCCGTTTTCAAAAGTAATTTTGACTTTGTTATCTTCTTTAATAATGTCTTTCCCCTTCATCCAAGTAACAGAAAGAGGAGCTGAGCCTTTCACAACAGCCTGCAAAAAGACTGTCTCTCCAGCAAGCGTAGTCACATCTTCAACTTTCTTAATAAAAGATGGGGGCTCTAATTTGAAATAAGAGGGGGGAAAAAAAAACCATATTTGTTTTTATTATTTCACATTAGACACAAGTCAGGCTTTTGAAAGAAAATTGAGAGATCTTGTAATGCGGTACTTATCATACCCTTTATAACTTATACAACACCAAAAGAGATTTAAAGGAAAAGGGAATGTTACAGTCTTGATGAAAAGAAATTATTATTTGCCATGTAATCTTAAATGTTTTACATGCAACATTTTATCTCTGAGGACAGGGGAGCTAAAGGAGTGGGAAACGTAGTTCCAAGATAGAAATCTTTGCATTTGGCACATCTACAGTACATTCATATTATATACCAAAGACAGGAGTGGGTTTTTATGTGCTATTCTATCCTGTTTTCTCTTTTAAGACACATGACCCGTTCCCTGCCAGGCTGCTAATCCCCAGGTTTTTTATGGGAATCCTGGGAAGAAACTGTCTGGCTGCTGCTGAAACTGGACAGCATTACCTTGTTGAATCATCAGATCTCTTTCATTTCATCATTAAGGTGCTTATCTCATGTGCCTGAAACCTCTAGTAACTATCTTAAATTTGAGCTAAAACTGCTTTGTTCACATAAGTGAATCCTGAAATCGAAAGAAGTGTCTCTAATGCAAATAAGAGATCTGGGTCATGTACCCATTTGCAACCCAAAGCGATCAATAAAAAATCTTTTGAAATATTGCATGGGCAAAACACTCTTATTCTGGGGTTCATTTGAAGGACACTTTCTTTTTGCTTGTATCCGTGGGCCATGAGATGAGGAAAGAAAAGCAACAAAAGGTTGGCTAAGCAAAGAAAAACTGTTTCCAAGTAAGAATGTCCTTCTTGCTTATGTTAAAAGATACATGCGGCCTTCTTGATCTCTCACTAACCTTTCAGTATGTATGTTGCACTGCAAATGCACTTTCCGACTTCATTTGCTATAGAACATTCATATTCACCAACATCTGCACTATTGAATGAAGAGATCTCCAGAGAGATAAGAGACTTTTGGGATGCCAAGCGGTATTTTTTACTACTGCGAATTTGCTTCTTTTCTTTAAACCAAGAGATTTCAAATGGTCCGGTACCAGAAACCTCACACTGAAGAATGGCATTTGTTCCTCGGACTAGTTCAGCTGGTTCAAGAGTTTTGATGAAAGCAGGAGGTTCTACAAAACCATCAAAGCAGGAATAAAGAATTAGCGGCTGGCGAAACACATGCATAGAAAACAGTATCTCCATAAGAAAGCACCAGGGAATAGAAGAACAAACCTTTTACAAGAATCTCAGTGCTGCAGCTGTCACTGCCAGCATCATTAACTGCCTCACATGAGTAACTTCCACTGTCGTCCACTTTCATGTTGGAAATATCTAACACAGCCACGTTGTTGGCAAAGGACATCCTGGATGTATCGCTTTCTCTAATTTCTTTGTTATTTTTGAACCATGTCACCTGGATCACAGGAGACCCTTTGATTTTGCACTGAAGATGGGCTGACTCTCCTGGAGTCAACAAGTAAGAGGGCTCCACTTTTTTCACAAAGGATGGTGGGTCTACAGAAAGAATTCAGAAAGAAAAAAATCCCCCAAAGATTTTAGAATATCAACTTAATACGAAGAGTACAACGCAAATTATTTAGGAGCATGCGGTCAGTTTTGGACTGAATTCCAGTTCCTGTCATTATTCAGAATTTGACTTTTAAACCATGTAACCAAGATTTTTCTAGGAGGAAAAAAAGATTTTTATCCATGCTACTAAAATGTATGCACTTCTACTTTGGTCAAACCTTGAAGTTTACTCTAAGCTTATTAAGACTATGGCTAAAGATTTTAAAGCATATGGTTGATATAGAAATGGTGCACCAAACTTGAAGAAGCAGAAAAAAATAAATCCTTAAAAATGTTTCCTGGCCACCTTCTAATTCTAAATATTACGGTATTGGTAAAGAGAGCGCAAAGAGCATTTATGTTGTGTGGGCCAATTCTTTTCTTACCTTTGATTGTTACCATTGCAGATGAGGAACTGCTTCCAGCTTCATTTGTGGCAGTGCAGGTATATGTGCCTGAGTCTTTAAGCTTGGACAGCGGGATGTCAAGAGATGCTATTTTATCTTCAAACATGATCCGGTAATCCTTGCCTGGAGGTATTTTGTGGCCATCTTTAGTCCAGGAGACAGTTACTTTGCGGTCTTCATCCACTTGGCATTCAAGACGTATCTTTTTATTGACTGCGGACTGCACAGACTGCAGTTCCTTAATAATATGTGGCTTATCGATAATGGTTAATTCTGCCTGGCAGACGTCCGCTCCAAACTTGTTGGAGGCTTTGCAGCTGTAAACCCCCCTGTCATTGACTGTGAGACGTGCAATTTCTAAACTATGCTTGGTGTCAGATGCTATAATTTTGTAGCGTTCTGTGGAAGAGATGGGAGTGCCGTCCTTCTGCCACACGGTGTCTATCACAGGTGTGCCCGCCACAGTGCAGGGAAACCTAGCACTCTTACCCACAAAAGTTGTAAGAGATTCAGGTCTGGTTAGAAAAGTTGGAGGAAACGCTTCTGCAAAAGAGAGGGGAAGAGACTTGTTTGGCTAGGCAAATATGTCGGGCTGTTTTCTCTCCCACAAAAGGAAAAGACTGAAATCATATTTCCCCATGCTTTACATTGACTAAACATAGACATGAAATAAAAAATCCCCAATAGCCAATATATATATAGCATAATTATCATTTCTAGGCACCATGTGTATTTCAAAACTTAGAATTTCATCCAGAAAGAGTAATTTTCCTACAAAATTGGGTTCCCATATTATTAGTTTACCTGTATCCCAGAACTATCCTGTAATAAGGGTTGCATGAAATCTTACAGTAGCATTTTTTAAAGATGTAGTAAGCAATTTGCACCAGTGTTTTAAAAAAGAGAAATATCCACATGTAACATATCTTTTATTTATTAAATATGACTCTTAAGATATTTATTTTGAGATGATTTCCTGTCTCAACTCTCATAAGCTTCATAATATGCAGGTAGTAACTCAAACCAGATGCATCCACAGTATATAGATTTGTGATTGGATGAATTACTTAAATGTATAATTTCTTCAGGAAACAGAAGACATTTAAGAATGTTTTGAGAAGAATATGAAGGAAAAATGTGTCTGACAACAACCCATTCATGCTACACGTCTCTCCCCATTATGTTCTATGGAAGAGGGTGGACATGCCAACTGAACCCCCCTCCCCATCCCACCAGCAGTGTTTCAGTTCATGGAGACTTCAGTTCATGGATATTGATGTAGGCATCGCTTGTACACTAATTGAGACATCCCAACAAATGATTTGCTTAGTTTCCTTCCATCTTAAAAACCGGTCATTAAACAAAAAATGTGATCAATTGCAGCACTTTGACCGGTCAAATGGTCTACCTTCTCTCCATTCTTCAAAACTACATTTGGCAGTACATTAAACCATGGAATTGAACAATAAATAATGCCCAAATATGTGATTAGAAAGCAAATTGAAGCTCAGGCACCACCCTTACCAGTTACTTTCAACGTAGCTGTGCTGCTCACACTCCCATACTGGTTGGACGCCTTGCAGGTATATTCACCACAGTCCACAACTTGAGGTCTTGGGATTTGAAGAGTTGATGTGTAATTAGCTGTATAAACGGTGTACTTGTCACCATCGTAGATTTCCCGTCCTGCTCTGTACCACTGAAATCGTACGTCTGGTGCCATTTCAATCTCACAAGTAAACTTAGCAAGGTGATTCACAGCAACCTCCTGGGATTCTAACCTTCTTCTCAGTATGGGTGCAACTAAAATTGAAAGCAAAGTAAAAAAGAGTTACAATCACCGACATGAACATGAATAAGAACAAGATGATATCATTCCAAATTTCTGTTTAATACAGTGACTGGAACAGGATGGGTGATTTCTGTCTGTGCACAATTCAAAGTGACTGTAGAAGAAAATTACATTTAGAAATGGGAAAAAACAACTACCAGTTATTGTGATGTGGCAATGGCAAGACTACTGCAAGTCTCCACTGAGGTGCATAGTGGAGCTTTTAAGGTATTACGTTTTCTGCTTACTACAATAAGACAAGCAAGCAAAGAATGTGATATACAGCATTGCACCAGGTTGTGTAGAAACAGTGGCA
The DNA here is from genome assembly GCF_029215685.1 of Pituophis catenifer annectens. Classification (NCBI taxonomy): domain Eukaryota; kingdom Metazoa; phylum Chordata; class Lepidosauria; order Squamata; family Colubridae; genus Pituophis; species Pituophis catenifer. Next base: position 192,907,841 of record NW_027256881.1, on the reverse strand, counting down.
AAATAAAACATGAGAAGCAAGTTGAAGTAGTGGGAAAAAATGCACAACACACAGTGGAATCTCTATATTTATTTACTGATAAGTGAGCCCCACAGTTTTCAGTGGGACTTCCTCCTGAGTAAGTGCTCCCTTATTGTAACCGTGAAAAGACTGTAGATATTGGGATGAAATTTTAAGACATGCACTCTTTTAAAAAAAGAATAATTACATATTATAATTATAAATTACAAATGAATTTATTCCTGAAAAAAATTATAGTAATTAATGTACTGTAATCCTATTACCAAAAAATTAAAAATACAGTACAATAATGTCAAAGATTAAAGTAGGTACTAATGCATATGAAGAACTGGAAAGTGAAAGTGCAGGCACACTAAAGAAAAAAACAAAAGGGTGAATTTTGTGATTAGTTTGTGATGCTCTACGGAAGTCGTGTTTTGGATATTATGGTAATATAAGAACTGTGTATGTATTCTACTCAGTTAGAAAATCAGTGATGGAAAATAATATCTCATCCTCATATTCCAACCTCTTTTTACAACTGTGAGGGTTGCTGTTGCTGTAGTTTTTCCATTTTCGTTCAGAGCCTCACAGGTGTACTTCCCTTGATGTACTTCCTTGAGTGCTTGGTTGATTACGAGTGTGTAAGTGTCATGTTCTTGCAAACACTTGAACTCACTGCCTGAAAATATCAGATTACTCTCAAAATACCAATTTACCACTTCAGCATTTGCTATTTTGGAATTAAATTTCACTCCATCACCTTCCTCAACCACAGTGTCCACCAAACTTAGGTTTATGATGGGACTTCTATTTTTTTCTTCCTTAGCTTCAAATAATTGAGTCTCCTTGTCATGGTCCTCAAAAAGTTCTTCTTTTCTTTCTCTCGCTTTTGGAGAGAAAGTTGGTTTTTCAGCTGAGGCAGGCCCTGATGAACTATCATCTTTAATTTGCTCCTTTAGAGCAAGAATTCTGACTTCTTGGGCAGACACAGATTGCTCCAGCTGTATTTTGGATTCAGTACTAATTCTGGCATGTTGTAGCTCCAGATAACCAGTGACATCCCCAATGGTTTGCTGTTGAATGGGAATATCAGTTACAATACCTAAGTGCATTTCTCTGAAAGGTAAAGAAATAACAAGCAATTTATAGCTTTTAGCTTCAGATATAACTTTGGGTTCCTCTGCCATTAGAATGTGTTTTTCTTCATAAACAACAGGCTGAAATGGAGCTTGCAATTCATTTCTTATGGTAACCTTATGAGAATATATTCCATCAAAGGGAAGACTTATTTCTGCAGTATTTGAACTTTCTTTGGTAACAAGGCAGATGAACAAGATATGTTTAGGTTCTCTGACTATTTTTACAGTTTTTAATTTAATCTTTTCTATATCACTGAGACTGTCAAAAGAAAATGAATGGTGTTCATTTACGAGAGCTGTTTTTAAGGTGCGTCTTACTGGGGGTTTCACATCTAGGCTGCAACACATTGGAGTTTCTTGTGCAAGTTGACTTTCTTTAGAAAGAATTTGGCTTTTCAGAGTTTGGGGCACTCCCATCACTATTCTCGATTCTTCGTGAACTGTCGTATATTGACTTTCTGGGCTTGTGAGTTTGCTTAGGTGTTCTTCCTTGAAAGGCTGTTTTTCTTCTAGTATTAATGGGAGCCTGACTGACTGCCCTTCTTGGATTCGTGCTGCAAAATCTTGCTCTGCGGCTTCTAACAGATTAGCATCCTCGATGGGAACATTACATTCTTCAACACATACAGATTCCAGAATTAGTTTGGGCTCAGAGGCTACCCCACAGTTCTTGCTTTCAACATCCTTAAATGGCTTAATGTGCCCTGCAGCCAAGGCCCTCGTTTCAGTGATACCTGAAGCCTGCATAACCATCTGAAAGTCATCCTTATTCAGAGCTGCTTTCCTCTCTCTGTCCATTTGAGGAAGCGTTTGCTCTTTGGGCAGTAGCCATTCTTCTGCCACAACAGTCAAACACTTAGGGAGCTGAGGCTCTGAGGTAGCCGAAGATTTTTCTCCAGCAATCCCATCCTGAATGGCTTCCAGTGTATCTGCAGAGATTGGGCTCTGTTCCTCCCAAGTCGCGGTACGCTTAATCATGGTTTCTGCTTTCTGTATTGCAGCTTGACATTCAGGTTTTGGTAAAGTCAAAATGTCTTCCTTAGACAATACTTGCTCAGTATCATTGATCTGGAGATGCAAAACAGAAACAGGCTCTTTGACAAGCTGCAGGCTAACAACTTCCTCCAGGGGAGAAAGAAGCTTAGCTTCATCACTTGTTGTGGGAAGCTGCTCTTCTGCTATTAAGCTGTGAAGCTTCTGTTTTTCTTCTGCCATGAGGTTTGCTTTGTCATGCTTCAGGGAGCCTTTTTGCAGCTCTTCCATAGTTGCTTCAAAAATCTTTTCTTTGGGGAATATCTCTTCAGAGGCAATCAGAGGGACCTGCAATGCCTTTATTGACTCTTGGGTTGGTTGAATCTTTTCAGGCGTGTCCATGTTATTAACGGTCACTGTAAGAGCTTCATTGATCTCACATTGCTGGGTTGCTATAATGGACTGGAAACTCTGTTCTTCCTGCACTAGTACCCCCTTCTCTGACTTATGTACATGGACTGCTAAAGAGCTTTCCTTGGACAATTTTTGGATGCCCTCAGTTCTAGAAATATACCCCTCTTGCTTAGATTCTTGGACTGAGATAGCTTCTCCAGCTTTTGGAGCTGAGAATATGAGAGATTCATCCAAGCTTATGCCATATTTCTCCTTAGAAAGAATAGAAATTAATGGAGATGTTTCTTCCTGAACTGATTCTGGATTTATTATTTCTGGCAGCTTAATTGGCAACTGTTTTTCTTTTTCTTCATGGTTTGCTTCTTCCACAACTGGTAAACAAATATCAGAAATCTGAGGGCATTCAGAACTAAATACCTGAAGTAGTGATGTGCTTTGAATGGCCCCTGAATGCTGCTCTAGAAAGCCACTATGCTCCTTCACCTCACTCACAGTTAACGATGTAGCAGCCACAATATTACTGGTCTTATGAGCGACGTCTACAATTTTTTCAACTTTCTGAGACTCAGGCAAGGCCTCTTGTTGGGTAAGCAGAGATTCCTGCTGCAGAGTAGTTGTTGAGAAAGAAATTAAGGTATCAGCCGCACTATATAGGGAATGCTTATTCTCCATTACAATTGCATCCGTTGCTTGCTGGCCGTTGTGCCTTTTATCATCAGAAACTGCACTCATCTGTGACTCAGTGGCCTGCTCTCTTGCAATTTCTTTAACTAACATAGTCAATTTTCTCTGCGTGGCTTTCTGGTCTACATATGGAAGTTCATCAGGGACATCTTGGGCGATAATAAGTTCGGCACTACTTGTGGCTTCACCTAAGATATTGCTTGCTTTACAGAAGTATAATCCTCCATCTTCCCTCTGACAGTTATTCACTGTCAGAGACCCAGAACCATCTGGATTATGGATAATGGTGTAATGTACACCGGGGAAAATTTGGTCATTTCCTCTAAACCACTGAATTATAGGATCTGGCTCTCCAATCACATTATATTCAAACACAGCTGGAGCACCTTGCACAAAATGAGCAGGATTTAGTTTTCTAACAAAATGTGGAGGCTGAGGGCTTCCTATCATCTCTGTGGAAACAGCTCTGATTATCTCTGATTCTGCGCTACCTCCTTTACGATTTACTTTCAGATAAGCACTACAAGCTGTCTCACCATGAACGTTACTAGCAATGCAAGTATATTCTCCCTCATGTTCAAAGTTTGCAGAAAGAATAATGAGGCTGTAGCTTTCCTCATCAAACACAAATTTATAGTCTGCAGATGATGTTATTTTAACATTATTGAAAAACCATTGTATCTGAGGTTTTGGACTGCCAGTAACAGTAACAGAAAGCTTAGCTAGGTCTCCTACACTGACTTCAACATTGGACACATGCTTGAGGAAGCTTGGAATATTCCTCTTCTCCTCTTTCCTGTCTAAACTGTTGGAATAAACTGATTTTTCAGGCCCGAGTTCATGTGTTGTATTTTTATCGTATAACCGTAGGTCACTTTTGAAACTCTTGATGCTTTCTTCCTCAGCAGACACAGTAACAGAGCTAGAAATCTCTGTATGGGAAAAAATTATTTGAATTTTACTAAATTGTTTTCCTGAAAAATTATTCCTAGTAATTATAAAACAATTGCTAGGGCAATACTTCAGAAAATGTGACACAATGATAACACAGCAAGACAACACACATATTCATATTTTTTAGAATATTGCATTCAATATATAGGTAACATTCTAATTCGTTATATCATTGACAGCCAATTGTTAACTATGACATAAATCCCAGACAACAGAGTCAACAAAGATTTAGAAAGTGGAAGGTGAAGGGATTTATTTGTTTTCATTAACCAAATTGATTACTTATACAAGGAGCCCTCACTTAGCAACTACAATTGGGACTGTCAGTTCTGTCACTAAGGACCATGCTGGACTTACATCACTCCTGCTATGGTCATTAAGCAAATCACCTGCAGTTGTTAAGTGAGACACTGTGTGACTGGGTCTTGTGACTTTATTGCCAACTTCTACATTAACTCTTGTTGTTGGAAGCCAATTGTGAAATGTGCAAATGATGATCACGTGATGCTGTCATAAGCACCTGCTGACTGCAAAACATCTGAATGTCAATCATATGACTGTGGGGACATACGTATGAGGTCTGAAAACAATTTCCACCAATTCCCCCCGCTCTCTACATCAATTCTGTGTCCTAGGAATGTTGTTTTAGATACTTGAAGGATTCTCCAGAACACTGTTAGGCAGCCTAGAGATACAAGAGGAAGAAGAAAGCTATTGCTAGATTAATGACTATTTGAAGAAGAGAAAGTCCTAAATAAAGACATATTGTAGGATGAATATTAACTAAAGTATTGTTCAATTATTATATTGACCCTTATACTTCAACTTGTAATTGTCTTTTTTCTTGCAAATGTACTTATAGGCCTAGGGATACTGGAAAAGTAAATAGCCTTTGGATTACTTTAGTAAGGTACACATTGTGATGTGCATTTTAAAAACCCATGACTTTCTTGCACCTAACTGAATGGATTTATTGCCTAGGAACAATGAATATCATGCCTGCCTGCAATTTGGTAGTTCAAATCTCACCAAGCTCATGGTTGACTCAGCCTTAGGTCCTTCCGAGGTTGGTAAAATGAGGACCCATATTGTTGGGGGCAAAATGCTGACTCTGTAAACTGCTTAGAGAGGGCTGTAAAGCACTGTGAAGCAGTATATAAGTCTAAATGCTATTGCTATTTCACTTTTTTATGTAATTTGGAATAATTATAATACAATAATAAGCTACTAAAACAGGTTAAGATACAGTCTGGTGTAGCAGCTAAGTGATTTATGAATGAAGACCCAGATTGTTGGGGGCAATATGCCAATTCTGTAAACTATTTAGAGAGTGCTATAAAGGACGTGGAGCAGTGTATAAGTCTAAGATATTCTATTCTACTCCCCAATGCTTAAACACCTCTTTTAGATCTCACACAAACATTCTTTTTTTAAAAAATCAACTTGCATTTGCACCAGACTGATTAGTCTATCTGCTTTCCCTTCTGAATCACTCACCTTTTTTCTTTAGACAGCTGATTCTAGTCATCTAGAAATAACACTGAAATTATTGATACAGTTTTAAACAAAGAACTTTTAAAGTAATATTTGTGTGTGTGTGTTTGGATTTGATTCTATCCTTTGTTCAACTGAATAAATCTTGCCTTATTTCTAGTTTGACGTCTGTGAGCAAATAGGTATCCCGTCTTTAAGTTTAAAAGGACTGTGCTGAAAAGGATTGACATTCACATACCCACCACCACAGCCTAAAACTTGAATTAAAAGGAAAAAAGAAATCAAAACATGCTCAATGAAGACAAACACAAGTATGTTGTGTTCTATACTTTTATTAAAACAATATATACACTGGCATTTCAAGGTAACATAGACCATGGACAAATGAAATCTGTTTTAATGGCTTTACTAAAGTACCCTGTGAAGAAAGCAAAAAACCCAAAAGGCATTGGATTTTGACACTGAAAAAGTAAGTAGCTTAAATGAAAGTTTGAGGGAAAACACCACCTTCGTTTGACCTGGATGTGTTGGCTTGATTTTACAGCAGCCATTATTTCAGCTTTGCACTGTGGTTTTCCTGGTCAGTTACCCACAAACCATAATTTTAATTTTAAACTGGGATATTTATCCCGAGAAATGGGAACATTGCCAAGAGCCTGTGGCTCCCTGCAGCAACTAGGATCAAAGAATGACAGGACTTCTCAGCTATCAAGAAGGGCTTGAGTAGTAGATTTTGGGGATTGAATTCTCTCTCCCCTTGTAAAAGATGGTCTTCTCGGAGTCAGGAGAAGAAATGGACAAAGTACGAATCTATCCAAGGTAAAGAGTTTTCCACCTGTTCATAGTCTACCGTCTTCCTAACAGAACAAACATGCAGACATAATGGCTGCACATTTTTCCCCCTTGGGAAGATTAGGGCTATAAATGCAAGATCATATTCTGCAGCAATATTATAGGCTGAAAATCAGAAGTCAGTTTTTTCTCCCAAGAGGAATTATTTATGTTCTTTGATGTTAGACAGCAAAATATGTGCAATGTATATTCTTTGATATTCAGGGACATTGACACTTCAACTGAATAAGGGGAATGGCAGTGAACACTAATTCCTCTGCAATTTCTGCCCAGCTCAATGTTGGATCAGGTAGATTTATTTCTCTTATACCACTTCATTTAATCTACGTGTTTTTATGTTTTACTAATTATTTCATTGTTCTGCTATCAGGCCATCATGCGTATTATTTAAATGGTATTGGCTTGTTGTTGTTAATATTATTATTAACCAATTATCAATTATATCAAGGTAATTAAATTTGCTAAAATATCCTGTATATCTATTTGGGTAGTTCAAAGTAGCAAAACAAAATCAAATCAAAGAACATTCTTATAACCGGTCATCTTAAATTTAACTTATATAGGTGCACAATATTAAAATACTGTAATTGAATTTTGCTTAAGCATAAATTCTAATAAATAAGTTTATATGATATATAAATGGGAAGTAGTATAAAATTAACATTAGCATTGGCCACCTTGGTCTTTTCTTGATCTATCTCAAGCAATCTGACTTTAGAAGGAAACACACACACACACGCACACACACACACACACACGTGCAAACACTCATACAAACATTCTGTTCTTCTTTCCAAAAATCTACTTTTCCAAATTAGTTGGGTCCAACTTCAGTTAGTTATTTATGTTCTGTGAATATCCATTTTTAAGTTAATTGTGAGTTTTGTATCTCCCGTGATTGTGTGAGGAGAAATTAATAATAAATTTTGGGACGTATGTCTAGTTCATACATTACATTTCATACTTAAGTTTGATTAAAAATGTGCTTCTCTAGCAGTTAGCTCCCAGAAGTATTTTCTCTACAGTATTTCAATTCAAAACTTCAGAAGTTGGTCTAAACGTTCTGTGTTTATAACGGATGGTATTTTTAAAGGTGCCAAAATTTTTCAACCATATTTTCTTGAATAGTTATGAGAACTATTTTATATTTTTACTACAATGGAGCCTCCTATTCAGATTATGTACTGCCTAAAGCCAAAAGTATTGTCCCTTGAGTAAGCACCAGGCATATAGAAATAAGAACACACCCATACATAAATGAGTATTTAAATGCACTACGTTGAGTATAAATTATCTTGCTACTTTTAAATATCAACGTTGGAAATAAATAATGAGCAACTATAACTGTCAGGAATATTCATTAAATTTTTAAAGTGATTGTTTTGCCATTATTATACCTGACATATTCTTTTTCCATTTCTAGCTTATTTTCTCTGCAGTGCTAAAATGTTGTTCAAAACAGTTAACATGCTTTTTATGTTAATGCCTATACTAATTCTTGACATTTTTCTTTTTAATATAGTAAACATGCAAGTATATGCATGTAGATTAAGAAATAAATCTCACAGCATGCAATAGAGCTTACTCCTATATGAGTGAGTACAAGATTGGATCTTAATATGCAACCATGTACACATTTAATCAAAATCAGCTCAATGGATTTCAACAGAATTTATCCTCAGGGAAGTATATAAAGGATTGTAGCCCAAGGCTATGAACCTATTTAATTGGAAATACATTTTATTGAACATATGACTTAACTACAATATGTTCTCTTGAAAACATGATTTATGTACATATAATTACACTATAAATCCTATGCTTACTTGGGAATAAATCTCATTACCTCCACTGATTCTGAGATTATGTTATTCTTTTGAAGTATAGAGAGGAAAGTATAAGAATTATTCATATACTGAAAAACTGAATGCATACATTTCATTACTGGTTTTTTAAATTTATTTTTGGTTAGCTATATAGAAATATTTTTTTTATCAGTTATTGATCTCATTGGGGATTTAGTCTCATTTTATCTATCTTTGAAAGTTAATTTTTCTGGGTAAATTTAGAATAAATTTTATTCTATTTTATTCATATTAAGGTATTGATGTGGTTCATCAAGCTTTCCTCTAGATTCTAGATTCTTCTCTACTGGTAAAAGAGAAATAAATCCTGATATTTTATACAGTCTCTAGTATGACAAAACTTTAAACATAACTAGTTTGGTCTCTATTATCTTTGATCAGGGTATTTTGACTGGCATGCTAATTTTGGTTTGTATTGGAATGAGAACAATAAAAGTCTCAGTTCAGTGAAAATTTTGTCAGAAGAGAAACTGCATAAATATTCAGAACATGATCAGGAAAAAACATTACCGATACAACACTGTGAGGGTGAAATTGTTGTTCTGAGTTCTTTCACAGAACTCTAGTGAAAATTTAGTGTTGATTATAGAGTACAATTTAAAGTCAACCAGTCACTAGTGAAAAGAGTATCAAAGATTCCAAAACCCTCTTCACAAAAATGCAAATTAGCTTTTAATGACATAAGTATATTTACAAGTATCTAAGATGGTATACAAAAGTAGGTGACAATGTCAATAGTATAATCATGAGGTTGCATGAGCTGTTGGCAACAGTAAAATTCATTTTGAGAGACATGTAATCTGTATTTCAGTGCTGAATAAAGTCTAAACACCAAGTAGCCTTATGAGACTGAGAACAAATTCACTGGGACTATCTACTCCCTTTCTAAGAGTGCTTTGAAGCATCCAACATTATTGTTACTGCTATGTCCAGTTCTCTAAATTAAGCCTTCATCTACTATAACTTTCAGACGAAATACATTCTTATCTCAGGGTATTTAACAGATTCTTAACAAAGCAGTGCTATGAGCAGTCCCTGCTTTGTTTGTTGCTACACATGTGTACTCTCCTTCATCACTTTGGACTACATTTCTCATAACCAGACTGTGACAGACTTCTTGACTTTCTTCCATACAACATCTTTCTTCTATACAACATCTTTCATCACATATCAGTATCCCATTTCTGAACCAGCTGATAGCTGGTTTTGGGGAACCGTCTACAATGCATTGGAAGCAGGCAGAAGTTCCAAGAAAAGAAAAACAGTCATAAATGTTTTTCATAAATTTGGGAGGTGCTTCGGTGACTTGGAATTCAAAGCTACAGCTGCCTGTGCTCTTTGCTTCAAATTTTATGTGTTCTTCTTTCGATGGCTCAGCAAACACATCAACATTAATGTTAACGCAGGACTCTCCTTCCTCTTCCTGCTCCTGTTCTGTAACTGCAACTAGCCTAACAGCTTTTTGGGAATCATCAGTGCTGTGTTCAAACTCAAACTCCAGTTCTATTTCAGTTTGGTTGCCACTTGGGATAGTATTATCTACAAGCAAATCAATCTTTTGTGGTTGATGATCTGGGACTTTCAACCTGACTTTTCCTTCACCTTCATCACTTTCTACTTCAAAGGACTTCTGATCCTCAGTCACAGATAAGAAGCACTTACACATCGCTTCTCCAACGGTATTATGTGCTTTGCACAAATACATACCACAGTCAGAACGCACCACATTCTGAATTTTAAGACTGTGACTTCCATTCTCGCTAACAATAGCATACTTGCAAGTATCTGGAGTAAGGCACTTACTCTCCTTAAACCACTGCACTACTGGAGTAGGACAACCTGAGACTTTACAGTGAAACAATGCTGCTGATTTTTCTGAAACCTCTGTATCAACAACAGGAGTGATGAAGCGTGGAGGCATTTCAGTTACTTCAAAGTCAATCTGAACATCTTTGCTTTCTTTTCCAGACAAGGCCTGGGTGTTTTCCACCAAAGATAGAGGGAGAACATCAAGAGATACAATCATACTCTGATGTTCAGATTTGAGCTCAGGTACTGTGGCTATTTTCACTTGCTTCTCACATTCTTTGATGTCAGCTTCATCTAGTTCTACCTCCAGAAGTATTTCCTGTGGGGAAGGTGTTCGTGATGTTGACCCTTTTTCTATATCAAACTCTATAACATGTTGATGAGTTACAGGAGGAGGAAGAGCTAAAGCTCGTCCATCATGAGGCAACACTTCTATCTGTGTAATACTTTTAGCTTCCCCTATAATATTTACTGCATGGCACATATATTCTCCTCCATCTGTTTGTTTACTGTTATGGATTTCCAAGGTACATATATTGTCTTCTTTTTGTATTTTGACTTTTTGATTTTGTTCAAGAAGAGACTTATTTTTATACCATTTCACATCAGGCATCGGAGAACCTATGACTTCTGCAATCAAACACAATGTGGTGTTTTCATAGATCTTTCTTTTGGTCAGAGGTTTAATAAATGCAGGAGGCATTTCATTTCCCTTTGGCTCTAAGGCTTCACAAGGTGTAACAAACATTTCCGCCTGTAGTTCATCAAAGGAACAGCTCCTTTGTTGCAAAAGAGATGCAGTTGCTGTTTGATAACATTCTGGTGATGTATGTTTTCTTACCAGCTTTGCAGGAGAAATTGCTGAATTTAGATTTGACTCCTCAGAAGGGGTAGAATATCGTTCTTCTGAAGGTGTAGAATATCTTTCCTCTGAAGGGGTAGAGTACCTCTCCTCTGAAGGGGTAGAATATCTCTCCTCTGAAGGGGTAGAGTACCTCTCCTCTGAAGGGGTAGAATATCTCTCCTTTGAAGGAGTAGAATATCGTTCAGGGGTACCAACTGGTGTATGATAAGAAGGAGAAGATGAGAGTGATTCAAAAACCTCCACTGATGAAGGTGGTGTGTAGAATCTCTCACACTCTACTACTTCATCTCCATTCATGCTTTCAATATCAATAGACATTTCTGATTCAGGAGACAAAGGGCGTGTTAATTCTTGTTGTTGTTTGTAATAATCATAAACAGTGCTAAATGTGACATCTTCAACCTCCAAAGAGGTGATAGATCCCTCTCTGGTTAAAAGCTTTGATGAGCTTTCTTTCACATCTGGAATCTTTTCACCACTAGCAGCAAGCAAATATTTTGTAAAGCAAACATCTGTCCCATCAGGAGAACTGTCTATCTCTTGAGATGGAAGAACAGCTTCTTCATTTAGTTTTCTGAGGGAAGGACTGACAATTTCAGCACTGCCTTGTCTTTCACTTGGGGGTTTTGAACTTTGCTCTTGTTCTTCAAGATTATGTATGGGTTTGGTCTCTTCATGTTGATGTATAACTGACTCATTTTTTAATAAAACGAGGAACTGTGACAACGAAAGTTCCTTGGTTGAGGTATCAGGTGGTTCTTGAAAGACAGAATGTTCTTCTGTTATTATTTGAGTATCAATAAGTTTCTGCTTATTGCTTTTTTCTAAAGAAAAGTCTGCCATCTCTTCAATAAAGGAATGCTCAGTGACCAATGTTTTTTCTTCTTGTGTTTTATGAACAATTTGAGATCCTTTTTCAAATGCAGCTTTTTTCATATGAGATATAAAACTATCTGTTTCTGCAACTGTCAATCCTGAAGTATCAATGTGTTCAGGGATACTGGTTTCTCTTACTGTGGTTTGAAGATATTTATTATGTGGGGTGGGTTCTGAAGAGTCCCTCATAAAGGCTTCTCTTGACATGCTAAGTGGTACTCCCTCAGAAATATTTCTTTTTTGTTCACTATGCTCAACAGAGATATCAGTGTTTTCTAAGGCCTTCTTTAGTATCTGAGTTATAGATAGTTCTGCTTCTACTGCCAACTCCTGTTCTGTGGTATTATCTTCTTTTGACTCTCCTTTATCATTCTGACAAAGTTCTTCAGGTAAAGAAATGGTTTCTCCTGACACATTTTTGTCTTCCATCTGTTTTATGAAACTCTCTGTTTCTGTCTCCACCTTCTCAAAAGCAGACTTCTGACTAAAAGGGCATGTTTCTACCTCGTGCAACGTTTCAGCCTCTTTCAACAAACATTCTGGGAAGACAATAGCTGCATGTTCTTTTAGATCAAAAATTGGCTCTTGTGTTTGCAATTCTTTTTCTTGGGACCAGGGGTCTTTTTTCTGGCAACTGCTTTTAAGTAGGAGTTGGCTGTCATCAGAAACCTCTTGACTGAAAACCAGTTCATGTCCTTGAAGGGCTTCTAGTTCCTCAGAAGCAGAAGGTGGAAATTTAAGAGGTCTTTCCTCCTGTGACAGCTTCTCTTCCTGCTGCTGGTGAGCATCTTCTGTGTTCAAAAAAGCTAATTTTAGATGAATAGCTTCTGGGAAAGCATATTCTTGAATATGCTCTTTTTCCATGTTGGCTTCCACAGAGAGTGAATCTTCCTGAGTGGGATGCATTATCTGATGCTTATTGTCTGTGATATCCTGTTCATCAATTATCATTCCTTCAGAGGCAAAATAAAGTTTTCTAAAGCTTACTTCCTCTGGCTGCATTGCTTCTTTTAGCTTATTATTGTTCTCTTCATCAGGGTGCACTTGTTCTAATTTCTTATTTGTAGATGGCACTGAATGTTGCTGTTCCTTAAATTCTTGCTTCACAAGTTCAATTACTTCAGAAAATCCTTGGTCAGAAGGTATGATTTCTTCTAAAGCTAGCATCCTCTGTGCATTATCCATAACCTCAGCTTCTGTGCTTTGAAGATGTCTTTCATCAGTTTCTATATCTGAGTAAACAGAGACAGAACATTTTTCTTTTGTATGCATTGCTTCCTGCTGAAGATCTCTTTGGTCTTGACTAACATCTGTATTCATTTCTATTTGCTGAATGGATTGACTGAAAACTGTTTCTCTCTCCAGAAATGATTTATGTTTTAATTCGTTTGTTGCATATTCCCTTGGTTGGCTTTCTTTGCGAAATTCTTCTAATGAATTTTTCTCAACATTTTCTATTATTTTGTCATTGTTGGAAACAATTACTACTTCAAATTCTGAAATACCTTTGGCAATACTTTCCTTCTGCTTTTGAACAACAGCTTCAGTATCATAGGAAGCTGAGTATGACTCTAATTTGTCTATAGATTCTGTCTCATTAGCAATATCTTTCTTAGGATATACATCTTGCTTTATAGCTTGTATGGCTATTTTCTGTTTCTTTCTATCAGTTTTTCTTATTTTTGAAACAAAATATTCATCATGGACATATGCATCCTCTAACTTAAGTCTGATTTGTTTGTTATCTATGTTTTCTTCATTCTGTATTTCATCAAATGAGATATCCAATTTGTCAGAAGTTATACATGGTTTGATAGGCTCCCGAGATTCAATTTGTTCTTGAATATTTTCTCTAATAGGAAGAATTTCTTTTAATTCAAATACAACTTTGTGTGTGTCTGTTTTCCCCATTCGTTCTTTATTTTGATCTATTTTTCTTGCTGCTTCACCAGAGCTAAAGCGTTTTCCATTATGGAGCAAAACAGTTTTGCCAATAGTAGGGCTTCTAGTTGTTCTCCCTTTTCTTTCTTTGAGCATTTCTTGATGATCTGTAGAAATCTTCTGCGTCTGCATCTTCTCCACCGTACTAATATTCTGGAACTCTTGGCTTACATAGTGTTGTTTATTATAAAAATTGCTCTTCATTAGTCCCACTGAGGACTCAAAATAATACTCCTGTTCTTTTGTAGCCTGTTCTTGGATGTCTTTGGCTTGGCTTGGTGAAGTTTTAAAGTCAGTTTGATCTATGATATTGGAAAATTCTTCTGGAGAGGGATCTACTAAAAGATTGCAAGCAGTTTCCACTAAACCTGCATTGTTTTCAGCAATGCATTTGTAAATGCCAGCATCTGATAAGGAAACTTTGTAAATGTGTAACCTATAAATGCCATTTCCTTCTTCAAAACAAAAATTGCCATTGGACATCAAAGCCTGGTTATTTTGAAGCCATGTTATCACTACCTGAGATTCTGTGGATATTAGACATTCGAGTACAACCGAATCTCCTTCTCTACACCTAATATTTGGTTGAATTTCTTTTAAGATTTTGGGGGGTTCATGAACTCTATCGAATGAAAATTTAAATTTATGTTTTATTCCTTTGGAGGTTTGTTCTTCAGGAAGTTCTTCTGAGATAATTTCAGTCTGAATTATTTCTTTAAATTCTCCTTGTTCTGGAGTTGGGGTTGGGGCAGTTACTTTGATTTCCAATGGAAGAGAAAGTTGATCTGTTTTGGAAATGCAAGGCTGATGGACATGAACTTGTGGAAGCAAGAGGGTAGCTTTACCAGGAGCACTTAAAACTGGTTCATACTTTTTCCTCCTGTCAAATGTCAAACTAAGTTCTTCTTCCTCTTCTGTATAATCTGGCAATAGTTTAACTTTACATATACCAAATTGTTCCAATTCAGGCATCTCTTTTACTTTCACTTTTAGCATGCCTGAAGTTGTTGCAGTTCCATATTGGTTAAATATCACACAAGTGATAGAACCTTCTTGCTTGCGGGTAGCAGCTGAGAAGGTCAAGGCAGAATGATTTTTTGTGGTGTTAATGCTGTAACCTTGGCTTAGTGATAACGGTTTGTCATTGTTATACCAAGTAACTGTGATGTACGGATAGGCTTGGTAAGCGCAGCTAAAAGTACAACTCTCTCCTTCACTTACTTCTTGAGATTTAATTTCCTGGATAAAAAAAGGAGGGCATGGCTCCAAACGTTGCACTGGAGGAGTCTTTACTTGTGCATAACATTCCTTAATTTCAGTTAGTCCTTCCGATATATTTTCTTTGCTTTCAAAAGAACATTCACTTACTGACTTCTCTACTTCAACACTTTTGCTCTTGCAAAGTGCTGTAGGTTCATTGATACTAAATGCAATTGTATCAGACATCATCATTTCTGGTTTTTGTGTCTCCCTGACATTATCTGTCATTAGTGCATAAACCAGAGGGGAGGGGGGTTTCTTAGCAGATGTTATAGGTGTGAAATCTTTAGCACGTTCCTCTAATTGGGTATCCGTTTTTGTTTCTAATGACTTTGCTTGGACGTCAGTATAACCCATCCATCTAGTATTCTTTTCTGTCGGTGAAACTGGTTCCAGAACTTCTTGTTTCATTGCTCCACTAAAGATCTTTTGTTTTTGGAAGATTTTTCCTGTACTGCTTCTTTCGTCTGACTCCAGGGGATCCTGGAAAGACGTAGAAAGGCCGAGAATTTGTTCCATTCTAACATGAAACTTTTCTGAAGTTTTCTCAAGCTTTCTATTAGAATGTCCTATGATCAGTTCTTCTGGGCGTGGCATGTTCTTTTCATTGATTTGCTCAATTGTCTGAAAGAAAGCCCTCTTTGTTCCTACCTGACCTACCAGGCAGACTGGAGGAGTTGATGGGGTTCTCTTATTCCTAAAGCCAACATTGTTCACATATTGTGCTACAATTGATGCCTTTTTCTTTTCTAATATAACTTTCTTTGCCTCACGAAGACGCTGTAGCTTCAGCCTGATCTCATCATCAAGCAAAGACTCTTTGTCACTTTCTACCCTAACCAAATGCTTTTTTCCTATCCAATCATTGTCATATGTAAGTTCCTGTCTTAAAGATGGTGTATTTTCAAAACTAATTGTCCTTACCTTTCCTTTGGTAGGAGACAAATAGGTTAAAGCTTTTTCAGTCTCCTGTTTCTTATCAAATGGTGAACCAATACATCTCAGGTCAACCTTAACCCTATCATCTCTCTTTTTCTGCATCATATGTTCTATATGTTCACGGGTGCATTTTGACTTTCTTAGAAACTCTAGATATTTGGCATTTTGTTCATTTCTTTGAATTACTAACAAAGATGCTATGGACTCAGCTGAACCCTCACTATTAATAGCAAAAATCTTGTAGCTCCCTGAATCCTCTTCCAGAACATCCTTAACTTCTAGCCTGGAATCGTGCATATCCATATAGTTCTCATTTTTAATTATTTTTCGTAGACTTTGTGGGATTTGTTTGTTATTATGAAACCACGTAACTTTGGGTGATGGATAAGCACTTAGTTTGCACTGAAAAACAACTGGTTCTCCAACAGAAACTGACTGGTATTTTAACTTTTGTAGAAAAGAAGGTTTCAGTTTCTCAGGACAAGAGGCCATAGCTTTGATTCTACTTGCACACTTTTGGTCAGAAAAAGATCTCAGAAGATCCTCTGAATCAGCAAAAGTCTCTTCTTCATCGATGGACTTTTCTGCTGTATATTCTGGCTCTTCACCAAAGAACAATTCTGCAAGAGAATAACATTATATTGCAGCACACTTTGCTCTTCCATCAAATAGAGAAAAAAAATGAATAATGAGCATGCTACAAATTCATCCCAAATACATAAAAAAATTCACTCACCATATTTGTTCGAATAAACGCAACACTTGCTCTGTTTTAATGATTCTGACTTGAAAATCGTTCATTGTCGGTTCTTTCTTCCAACTGTGGAAAATTTCTTCAGCAACAAGTAAAAAGGAATCTCAAAAGGACATGTTCTTGTGAGTGCATGTTTTACCGCCCCAAAAAGCTTTTTTATTTAATTTATATGTTTTGTTTTCAAAGGGGGGGGGGGAAGATTCTTACCTGACTTGCAGACAATAGAATAAACGCCCTTTCTGAGCTCTTTGTGAGTTACGATGGCCAAACAATTTAAAAATATTATTTTCAAAACTATTCAAACTTAACGATAAGTAATTTACTAAAATGAGAAGGCGTTTATTCGAACTAATACAGCTGCTAACCTCACAATGTAATGCAACAGAAGAAAAGAAAGAAAAAAGGAGCAAGCAACAATAACCAACTATTCTATCTGCAAGCCAAGGTAAGAAATCTACTGTGGAGAATTAAATGCATACAACGGGAGGGCACAATGAAAATCGGTCACTTTATTTTCTTGCATAAAACCACTTCATAAACAAATGCCACCCCAATTTTACTGACAAATTAATTTAATGTTTTAAATTATTATTAGAAATTCAGTGGAATTGTAAGGGTCCTCATGCATTAGAAGGTGATATGTAAAAGGAAAGCTTTTGCAACCAGCTGCATAGCATGTACTGAAAATAAAAATGGCACATCTATAAAATGAAAGCTTTCAATCTACTTTAAAACTCATACTTCTCTGTAGTGCAAAATGTCTAGAGCATATTTAGACACAAAAAACCCCAAAACATGCAGCATATTTGAATGTCTTGGAATAATACTTTTGCTTTTATAGGCTTTTTAAAGTGGTCACTGAACCTTTACGCTAAATGTAGTATAACATCCTTTTGAAACTGTACCTTTAACTTCCATTTCAATCTGCTGCTCTATCTTCTCCTGAATAACTTTTTCCATATCTGTAATAAAGAAAGAAAGAAAAAAACTTGAATACTATGACGGAAGAACACTTCGTGATGCATTGCTATAAGAAAAAGAAATCACACAAACATACAGACGTGTACATGCCAGGAGATGCCCAGTTAAGTCTATAAAAAGTGAAACTAAAGAGTGTTCTATTCATCCACAACCCTTATAAAAGGGTTTCTTCTTCTTTTGGGGGGGGAGGTGGGGTAATTCAACATGCCTTTAACATGCCTTTAATATAACGTGATGAAAATATTCATGGATCCGCAGTTGTTTTATAGTATATATCATGTACTGAGAAGCAAGCAGGTTTCAGTGCAAGAGGAGATTGTATATGGAAGGAACATGCAGTTGCCAACCTGTCACTCTCAGATGTGTGCTGCACTCGGCTTGTCCTGCAGAATTAATTATTCTGCACTTGTATATACCTCTCTGATTCCCATTAACTTTCAGTAATTTTAAACTGCATAGGGGACCATCATGTCTTAAAGAGCATAAGGCAGACTCCTCAACTATTAACTGATTATACAGCCAGATGACACAAGGTGTGGGAACACCTTTGATTACACAGAAAAGTGAGACATCATCTCCTTCTTTGACCAAGGTTTCTGGGGGCAGAGATTCAAGGAAGACTGGTACGGTGAGGTTAGGTTCTGCAATGTCTTCTTCGCAGGGCACTATGTCAGGATAATAATCTTGGAGCCTTTGTTTGATTGTTTGAGCTGAAGATACTGTCACACTTGAAGTTTCTGTGGAGGATTCTTCCTTGTATTCATAAGCTGCTTTAAACTGAGACTCTTTGACTGATTTTATACTTTTAGTATCTGATTCAAGGGTAATTTTTGTTACTGTCCTGGCTTGTGCTTCTTTAGCTAGGTAAGAATAAAGTTAGGATAAGATTAGAGGTTTTGTAGCACTCAAAATCTCAATGTCGAAAGATACACACACCCACACACACATATATAAAGTTATTACTATGGTGTAAAATGTTTGGCATGTTAGTGCAAAAGCAATAATATCTTATTCCATTTACTATTCTGTTCCACATTTAAGGGTTCTATTCATTTTAAGAAAAATATATGTCATTGTCTTTTGATTTAGTATTAATAATATCAGAGGAACTAGAACAGATTCATATATTCAGAAATATATCTTTGTCTAGTTCCTTGTGACTGTTTTCTGGAATTCTTTATCATAGATACGAGAGGGCCAGGAGTAGATTTATAATAAATTTACAAATGTTATCATGGCATCAAAGCTTCTTTCTCACGGCCTGGAATGCAGATCCAGAAATGAGGAAAAATCAGTTGGAAGGAGCTAACTGAATGGATTAAAAATACAGATTTTCTGTTTTGTTTTCAGGATGGTATTCCTGCTCTTTTGAATGCACTTCCAGGTCATTTGTAACCAAAAGAGGAAAAAGGAATGCTTAGTCTTCAGAAGAATACAAATTATTATTCAGATATAATCTATCAGGAGTGGAAAATTTTCAATTGCATTATGATATTAACGCTACTGAAAAAGAAATAGGGGTTTTACCAGAAGAGAAGACTTAATAGCATAATCATATAATGTGGAACAGAAAAGGAAAGAAAAGTAATTGGCATTTGTGTTGATTACGTTTCTGAGATTCTGATTTTGAAAGAAAATCTGTATAGATATTAACTTAAAATTAATTTTAAAAGTGTGCATTAAAATAAAAACGAGTTATATAAATTAAACATGCTTCAGAATATGATTACATCTGCTTAGACAGTATCTGCCAAAGCAAGAACAGCTAAATTAAAGGTTAATTTTCCAATAAATATTAATTTTAAAAATCTAATCCTTCTATTTTACTTTCTACAGAACACTTTTCAATTTCCTGGAACAGATTAGATCTTCTTTTTTGGAAAATAATACAATAGTGTTGAAACTTGCTGCAAAGAGGCATGAAAGCAAGTTACACAGATTAAATAAGCGTGCACATATTTTACGAACCAAGGCCAAAAGATAGAGGCTAGGGGGAAAGTGGGACTGAAAATTAAGACTAAATCAGATGCTAGCGCTGAAGCCATAGGTGCCGAGGTGATGAGTTGTAATGAGGTTAAGTAACACAAGGTTAAAAATCAGAATAACCACCTTCTACAGTTAGTATAGCAGTTGTCGTTACTTCTCCATAGTCGTTACGAACAATACAGCTATATAATCCTTGATCTAGAAGTTGGACGTTAAGAATGGTGAGAAATAGAACAGTTCCACTTTGTGACACTCTTAGTCTTTTGGACTCTTGAAGCATTTCTCCATTGTGGGTCCATAAAATTACATTGAAGTTCTCGCTTTCAAAAGCACACATAAACTGAGCAGTGTCACCACATCTCACAGTGAGATCATGAAGCTTCAGAAGAATCTTTGGAGCAGTCTCTCTTTCTACTTGGCTTGAGGTTGTACCTATTTTGGCACTTTCCGATTTCTGAGTTATGATTGTAGTCTGGAGCATCCCTGCTTCTTTCCCAGCTGCAGCTTTCCAAGTTGAGTTTCCACCAGACACCTGCACAAGTGTTTCTTTTGAAGGCTCTTGCATTGACTGAATTTCCTTTATATAAACTTGGCTTTCCTTCTTTGCAAAAGGGAAAGCAATGTAAAGTTCTGATTTGTCCTGGACAGATTTTCTTACATCTTTCCCAGAACTTTGCCTATCTAGGGCTTGCACTGTGTAATCAAGTAACAAAACATACAATTAATACTGAATTCCCTTTAAATTGCTCAATTAAAAACAAAATTACATATCACAGATGATGAGAACAAAACAATGTCATCTTCTTTGGTATGGCCGGCATGCCAGGTGCATTGATTAGGGCACTTTTGGTAGGAAGCATAATACATATGAAACTCCAGCCACAAATGAATGATGAATGAAAAATGAAGGGTGTTCATGCTGATAGGATGAGCATTTGTTTCTTCTTTTCATTGCGACACTGTCCATGGCAATTTGAAGGTGGTTACGATCCCCATGAAAACAACTGTCATCTCTCATTTGGTCCCCATGTTTTCCTTTTAAAACCGAGTAGAGCAAACCTCAGAGAATTTGACCAACTGCCAACACCTCCCTATCTTGAAGTGTGCATCTATTTAGTTATATAAATCGGGAGTTGACTCTGAAATATAGAGCTAGGAAGGCAAACGCTAAACAATCGGAGACTTGAAAGAAGAGGAGAGAAGAGAAGAGTGCTTTATTTGGTTACTGCTAGAATTCTACCCACATTAGTGACAGTACATCTAAAGAAGTGTGAAATAAAGAAAGGGGGGAGGTGTCATTAGTCACAATCTGGAATGTGTGGTTTATGCAACAAACTGAATCCCTAAGGAAGAAAAATGGGGCTTTACCTTCAGTGGTCACTGTAAGTGTAGCTGTACAAGTTGCATCTCCAGCACTATTTCTGGCTTGGCAAGAATACTGCCCAGCATGTTCTGAGAAAGCATCTACTATTATCAATATGGCTGTGCCGGTCGACTCATCAAAATGGAAAACTATATCTTTGGATGGCAACATTAGCTGCTGGTTATGAAACCAGAGGATCTCTGGGCTTGGCCTGGCAGAAACCCTGGCTTGAAATCTGACTGTTTCCCCGCTGCACACGCTACAGCTTGAAATGGGCTGGATAAAGGCGGGCCTTTGGCCAACGGATTCCTTCTTAATGGAAACAGATGAAGAAACATGCCTTTGGGAATAGGAGGTACCTTCTTCAACCTTAAACCCTGAAAAGAAGCATGTCATCTTTTAATTGCTTACACCTACTCAGCATTCTCTTGTTCTCCTACCAGTCTTCCATTATACTCCTCCTTTCCCTGCTGACAACATTTACCATTGAAACACCAAACAAAAATTGGGATTCAGTATGGGATCAAAGGTCTCCAGTCTCCAATCCGATTATTGCTTTTGACAAACATTCACATCTGATTTACGAGTGACTCTTTTCCCTAAATTCCTGTTAAAGATGTGATAGAAACTTAGGTACATTACCTATAGAATTCCTCTTTTCTTTTTAAAAACACACTGGAATGCTAATGTACCTATTTGTGCTCAAGTGGGCATTCCTTGTCCTATTTGTCTTGCATAAATTGAATGTCATTTATATTAATAATGTTTAACTTGTCAAGGCAGCCATCAATTTAAAGTCAACATTGACTATATATATAAACATACACGACGGCAGGTCAGCATTAACCATGTGGTGTATATATAATCAACACTGACCATATATAAGCACACATCACAGCAGTCCGATATTGACTATGATGTGTATATAGTCAACATTGTCTATATGCACACATACATTATGGCAGGTCAACATTGACCATGTTGTATATACAGTATAGTCAAAGTTGATCATACACACATATCACATCACATTGTTCAACATTGACCATGATGTATATATAGTCAACATTGATTATATATACCTACATACATCATGGCAGGTCAACATTGACCATATGTCTATATAATCAACATTGATTATATATACACATATAGTACATCATTGCATATATCCAGACATATCCAAAGAAGCTTTGCGGGATAACTGAACCAAATTCTTTGAACAGCTGATACTCCCATGATCTATTTGGGAAGCCTGGATTATGATGTTTTGAGAATGATTATATAACATTTTCATTTCCTGAAATAAATTGAGGATCCAGTCTATCCACTATATTCCATTTTTCTCTATATACTGCACTGCAGTTCTTGTCAGTTTATATCGGTCAAAATACATATGTTTACTTATATGCCGATTTTGAGAGGAAATACACATTGAAATATATATTATGTGCTATGTTTGGACCAGAATTTTTTTTAAGTGCAGATTAATATGGAAATGTAACAAAATTACAGATGTAAACATGCAGACCAAAAAGAAGCAATTTCCTCATCCTCAGAAATTCCTTTTAAAACTCATCTTAAAACAGCGTTTGCACACTTGAGATGGCAAAGAAGAAAAATAATCCCATGTCTTCCCTTTTCTTGTATTTACAATAGTGCACAATTCTTGGTGTGATCATTTTGTACCCAGAGAAAGCATCTTTGGGCTGTTGCTTTTGAACAACAGCAGTCACAAAATTAAAGGTGGTCTAGTGTAAGGTATAGAAAAGAAAATGAAATAAATAAATGAAATAAAATGAAATAAAGATAGGAAGTCAGCAGTCTTCTCTAGATTCTGCTTACTTGATTGCTTGCTTGCTTTCAGTTATGGAGATGAAAACAAAATCTGCTCATGATAAAGAGGATTTTTTTAAATGCTCTTTTTGGTCCAGGCTAAATGCTAATTGGAAACAGAATGGAAGAGTGAAATGAATGGAACACTGAAACAATGTGAAGTGGGCAAAGTTTATACCTGGGAGAGAACATGGATATTGTAGACATCAGACAATGGGAACGGTTATTTGAATTAGAAAACGTGAACATGGAAGACAATTACATGTAGGTTTATGAATGGGTATTAATCTTTAAACACATGCAAATTAATGCAGGGCAGGTGCTGTTGTAGACAGTGCATTGTACCTTCCAGCCTGAGAGTAGCTGTACTTGACACCTGGCCAACAGGATTGCTGGCAACGAAGGTGTAAATTCCTTCGTCCTCTGGGTAAGCTTCTGCAATCTCCAGCTGGTAAGTGTCTTCGAACTGAGTCATCCTAAAGAAGCGGGATGGCTTGATTTCTTTGTCTTTGCTATACCACGCTATTTTGAGGTCTGTTCCAGTGCAAATAAAATGTGAAAGAAAAGAAAAGGTCTTTTGAGTTTTTTTTTTCATTCTTAATGAGGAAACTAATGAAAACACTGGGATCTTGTTATATTATCCTGGTCAGAATTAAAATGGATATTGGATTTGAAAGCCCTATACTGAGATCTCCCCACTCCCTTACTGCCTTTGCATTGTTTTCCCACATGTCCTTTTTCCTGCCAGTAGCTACCATTATAGGGCCCAGATACATGGAAGCATTATTTGCAAATCTTGTTAAAATTTTACAGCAGACACAAGGCAATTTCAGTAGTAACTATAGTCAGAGCATCATGTGCTATTCCATTTCTACAACCCTCCAGATATGCTGGGACAGCAACTCACCCAATTGCCAGTTTATGGATTTATGGAAGACTGGTGCAGGCTGATTAATCAAAGATGCAATTATCCTCATTCTCCATTACAATTCACATTTCCGTAAGCAGGATAAATGATCAAATGACCAACTATAGGATTTCTTCCCCTGTTCCTCTTTTAAATTACTCCCAAAGTAATTCCTCACTTCTCTCACTTTTATGATGAGAGGCGCACGGCATTAATATCTCCTTTTAAAAAACTGTTAATTTTTAGGATGCAGGATTAGTTCTTTCCTGATAATTACTTTTGAACTTAAAAATATTTGCTCCTGTTCTGACATGTGCACAACTTTTGTAACTAAGAAGGCACCGTAAGCAATCAGAGAGATGGCATTGTGGGAAATAGGCAAGACTTATTAATATAAGTAAAGAGGTTCAAAAATTCCTTATGTTCTGGGAGACAAGAAGAGACTAGGGCTGGTTTCATCATTCTCCACACACACACATAATTTGTACCTGAGCATGTATACCCCAATACATAAACACTGAATGTGTGTGAGAGAGAGAAAGAGAGAAATAGGGAGGGAGAGAATTAGCATTCAAATGTATGAAAAAAACAATATTTTAAAACAATCCTACCAGTAGTCATTCTTCAGGCTCCCAGTACCATTTAAGATTCTTAGTTGTCAATGCACCAGTATTTTGAAGTTTGAAGCCAGGAAAACATGGTAAAATTGTGTATTAAGGGCAAAATGATTGAGTTTTTCACTGATTTTATAATGTTTTACATTACAGAAAAGTTTTAGTTAGCTGATTAGATACAGAAGACAGTATATCTGTATCATTTAGAGAAGCTTGATTTCAACTGAGTATTTTGTCTTCAGATCAAAGAGAATATATCTGCTGAACAAAATTCCACATTGGTGACAGGAAGAGCATCTGGCCATTAAAACACTCTGCTAGCTGCATTCAGTTGCCCAGACTCCACCCCGCAAGGGATTATGAGGTCGTTAAAAGACGATGATCAACAAGTACAACTAACCTGTCCCAGTAACTCTGCACTGAAAGAAAGTGGATTGTCCCTCAGATGTAATAGCATCACGCAGCGGTGTAATAATGGTAGGTGGGTAAATTGGCACTTCTATGTCAGGAGAAACAACTTCTGGAACTAAAGGAAAAAAAATTAAAAGCGATTATTAGCTTTCCATGGAAAAGCATACATAATACAATATGGCAACGCATTTCAGAAAGCCTTGAGACAAAGAACTTCAAGAACTTGCCTTCCACTGAAAGGGAAGCTGAAGAGGTAGCAACACCATAGTCATTCTTTGCTTCAATTTTGTAAATGGCAGCATCTTCAGGGAAAGTCTCAATCAGCAACAAGGTGTACTCTTGGGCATCATGAAGGAACTTCACTTTAAAGCCTGGAGAAAGAGGCTGCTCATCTTTATACCAGAAGATCTTGGGCTGAGGTCTGCCTGACACAATAGCACAGAATCGGGCTGGCTTCCCAGACTCCACAGTGGCTGGTTGGAGCTCCTTTACAATCTTAGGTGGCTCAGGGGCTGAAAATCAAACAAGAAATCATTATCATCATCATCATCTGAATTTTTCTTGCATGGTTCATTCTATTTTGATATCAATCTGAATGAATCTCAATGCATCTGAGTTCAGCCACAAAGCTTTTCAGGCGGTCTTCAATATATATATATATGAACATAATAAACACGTGAATTGCACATCCACTGATTATTTGAGTTATCTGTTCTTGGCAATATACAAGTCTTTTACGTACATCAGGAAAAAGGCTATGATAGAACAATTCCACTGATGTGAAGATTTTCAACAGGCAGGCGGATTAAAATGCAGGAAGTAATATGGAGAACATGGGCACTAATAATATGAGAATTTTTCTGCTCATGTGCAATTGAATAAAAGTTTAAAAAAGCAACATAGAAAGAGAGCTAGAGCATGTAACTTATTCACCTGGGGCACAGGGGTTAAAACAAAATATTTATATCAAAATAACACCTCTATCTTACCATTTACATAAAGAGTGATGGAACTCCTGTTTTTTCCAGCTAAAAAGGTATATTCTCCAGCATCTGTATATCTAGTTTCTGTGATAACCATTTTATGAACACGTCTTTCCACCACATAATGGTATCTTTCCTCAATCTGGAAGTTGATCTCAATTCCATCCTTGTACCAGTGAGCATCAATGTCATCTTCATTGACTTCAAACTCTACTACAGCTCTCTGCCTCTCAAGAACCTGTCAGTTAAACAGAAATATAATAACAGTTTTGTGAATAGAAACCCTATAACTAGTATTTTTAGTTCTCAAATGGAAATGAAACTGATTTGCCCTTGGCATCACATAAGATAGATGTATTACTTTTTGAGTAATGCAGTCAGACAAAACAAGCACTGAATTTATTAAAAGCTTATATATTTCAATATTATAGATTTCATTCTCATTTTCCAAATTCTTTTTATAAATGGGGGCCTTCATCATAGTATTTTATGCAGTATATTTCATGCACTGAAGAATAGCTCCTCATCTGATAATGTTGCGCACATGTAAAATACAGATAAACTTTAGTACAAAACTAGGATTCTAAAAATAAATTTCCTGGAAAAAGGCAATCAGAAGATGAAATGGTCACTTTGATTGAGTCCTACCAGTCCTACCTGTGCTGTGTGAAGAGTCTTATCTTATTCAATTTTAGTTCCAAAAAATTTAAAAATGTTCTTTCCAACAAAGAAAATAATAACTAACCTAAATTAAATCTATCTGCATTCCTCTATTAAATGTGACAAGTAAAATTGAGAAATACAGAAGGCAGATCAATCTTAACAATTCTCCCAAGTGATATACAATGGAATATGATAATCCTTTATTGAAACTGTGTAAAATTGTATACATATGTATGGGAATCCTACGTCTATCATTTTGCTATTCTATTGCTTTCTTTTTTTCTTTTACTATATTTCCCCTTTTATGCTGTATTATTTTATTAAAATATTTTTTAAAAAAAAAACAATTTTTTTTTAAAAAAAACCTTATACTGGCCATGTGCTAATCCAGTCAAGAGTGTGCCGCTTAATTAATTTATTAGCTAAGCTAAGGACTTGCATTTTATTATTTCTTTTGGGTTTTAAACTGAATTTATAATTTCTCTCAGCCAAAACAATTAGAATATGTTGTATTTTTCTTATTTTCAAAATCATTTGTGCAAATACTTTCTAGAAAGTCAACAAAAACACTCAAATGGAAGAAATTGTGGCGTACAGTATGAGTTGATGGGTTTAGTTCAGCAAAATGTTCATTGTTTAAAAACCCTGACATAATTTGAACTATGTTCCTGAAAATATGTGGCAATCTATTTTTTCAGATTCTGACTAATCTGGAAAAGGATATTTGCAACATTAGGGATGACATGTGGAATGCAAGATTTCCCAGCCTTTGTGCCTTCTCCTTTATGTGATTACAATAACCATGAAGCCAAGACAATAGGAAAATACTAGTTGGTCATGGTTCTCTTTCTGCATCCTTGTTTCTTGGCCTTGATTTAAAATTGTATAGAAAACCAATAACTGAAGAGGGTCTTTCTCCTCCAGACCTTTCCTTACAAATGAAAACAAGTGACAGAGATGCTACAATGGTTCCACTCTCTTTCTGAATGAAACAATAATAGGACTTCAGTTTCTTTGAGGTTGTATTACAATAATGAGAAAATAATAAAATGTTCCTGTCCAGGGCTGCTTCTGGCTTGAAACAAAGCCTTGCAGTTATATTTAGGATATACATGGAATATTGTTTGAAGACTACAGAAGGTAAACAGACACCTTTGAGGCGGAGGGTTCATTCTACCTGCTATAATCTCACCATTTAGAGATGAAAGTAACTCTTCTATTTATGATATATTCTAATCCTACCAACATCTACCATATCTGCTACTACAAAATCCTAGAAGCTGTAAGGTTCAAGCTAGCCAATTCTACTTCCCAAGCCCCCATTTTCTTTCTTCTGTCCATTTCATCATTCCAGAATCCCTCGAAGTCACTGGTCATATGTTCTTATTGGACTCCCTCCCTCCCTCCCTCCCTCCCTCCCTTCCTTCCTTCCTTCCTTCCTTCCTTCCTTCCTTCCTTCCTTCCTTTTTACAGTACTGTTTAAATACTGGTGGGCTATCCAATATAGTTAGGTTTACATATCTGTGTTTCTTTTCCAACACTAATATGTAACATTGACACAATATCTGAAAACTAAAAGGATACTCAAAATATACATCACCTTTCTTTAAAGATACTGTAAAATATAGTATTTCCTCATTTGTTTCACTTCCTATGTGAGTGACAACTCTTATTGCTGAAGAAACAAGATATTGTTTCATTTAAAAGGCATCGTGTTCAATATATATTAGCAGTGCTCTCTCCTCTGGTTCTGCCAGTCCCTTGGCATGCATTTTAAAAATAATAAAATATGAGATTTGCGAATGAGGCTCGGGCTAAATGTTCACCTCTGAGCATCATCCCTTGTTACACTGAAGAAATTGAACATTCTCCACAATTGCTTGAATGCAGTTTTAAATTATATATGTATATTATTGTTGTTGGTAATCTGACTATTTTATTTCATTGTCACATATTGTATTGTGTATTATTGCATGGTATCACTAATTTCTCTCATCAGACCTGAAATACCATACCTGAACATTTTTCTGGAGGCTTCTGATGCGAATATCACGCCCTTCCACTGTCAAATTAGCATTGGACATATTTCCTCCAGCCACTACTGTGTACTTCCCTGAATCAGACATCTTTGTGGATGTAATCAGAAGGCGATGAACAAACCTTTCCCGCTGAACTTTTACTCTAAAAGCAAATTCAGAAAAGAGAAAATGAACTTTTAGAAAGTTGTTCTTAAAATATTTTAGAAAAGTTAGTATGATTTCATACACTTCTGAAGTTCATAGTCAAAAATAGCCAAGAAATGGCAGACAATTGTTAAAGCTTTAGTTTACAGGACAATGAATAAATCTAATCATGAACAGAGACCACAAATGGACTAAGCAGATAGTCCATTTATTTATTTATCTATAAAATTTATATGGTCTCCCATATCACAGAAGGTGACTCTTTAATCCTTAAATTATCTAGAACAAGTAAATATATTAACATTTTAATTTCTTAATGCAGGGGTTTACAACTTTCACAACAGACAGATCTTGAGTGCCATTTTTTTTTCCAGACACTCACTTCAGAACTTCCAAGATAAAATCACTGCAAATTCAGCAGGAATGGAAGCAAAAAGCAATGGAAAACTAGTTTGTAGGATTCAAGTAGGTTTAACATAAGGTCTTTTTAAAGATCTGTGAGCAGAAAAAAATGATCCTAAATTTTGTGCTTCAATCCTCCCTGGTGGTATCAGATATTTCCACCCAGCTCACTATGGACTTCAGTTACCCCCTCCCCCAAATTGTTAAAAAAAAATCCCAATCTATTGAAGGACAATGCATAAGATCAGTTAGCTCATGGAAACTCTTGTCTTTCTTACCCTATGACAACTCCCTGCTTACAGCAAGGAATCATCTCAATATTCCCTACCCAAAAGATTGCAATAAATCTGTTTAGGTGATAGATAATATGGCTAGATTAAGTTAGACAAGCAAAAGGTAGCATGTTTTGCACCAACTGAAATATTTTGGATCTGCTGGTTTTTCTTAATAATTAATTAAGTAACTAATGATCAATTGCATTTTGTGATACCCATAATCAGCTGACTCAAATGGCTGGCTTACTTTTCTTAAATGCTAAAATTAACTTGTACATGAGACGAAGACGAAGCTGCCCAGACTTGGAGGAGAAAATTAATAATCAAAATCTAGGGATGTTTCTGCACTGATCCTAAAGTTTCGTGAAAGAAGAAACAGATACAGCAATCAAGAATTATGACTCTAATTTTCAAGTTACAAACTTGAAAATTAGCTGAAGAGTTAGTCAGACTGGCCAAAAAAGATGTAAAAATCTGTATTCATTATCTAGACGGCTTCTGCATAGTTTTCATCAGTAGTTCACAAGTTGTGTGCCCACATAACAAAGTAGATGCAACTCTAAAGAAATTACCTATCTCCAAGCTGAAGCTCCTGCCCATCTTTCATCCACTGAACAGAAATGTCAGGTTCGGAGATTTCACATTCAAAAACAGCTCTTTTCTTCTCCACCACTTTAATGTCTTTGATGTGTTTTCTAAATTCAATATGGCGGGCTAGAAAAGTCAATGCAAGTTGTTATCAATAGCTAATATGAGTCAAAAAGATTAATAATTATAAATTATGTATTGTCATATGAAACTTGCTTCTTTTTCTCCCCTTCAGTGGCCTATATGACTCAGTTCTGGAAAGTATATAATGCTCTAGATTCTAGAACAAATAGGATGACACCTTGAAGTTACAGAATCTGTTCTATTGGTAGATGGAGGCAATTAAATATCTCCTTATTTATGAGGTTATTACAATTTCTTTTTGCTCTGCACTGGAATCCTGTCCTATTTATTTTACTTCTTCCTTGTTTTTCTGCATACCATAGTAATTTACCATAATTCCCGGCGGGAGTGAGTGAATGACTCTTAATATTACGTACCATTTTAAAAGCAGATAAGAATAATTTCAATTAATTATATACATATAGAAATTTCTAGTATCTGACTTCCAGTACAGGAAGTACCCTGTAATTGTGAATATTATCTGCATTTGGACATTCATATCTTAGCTTAATTAGCCAAGAGATGAATAAGCCTTTTTGCCTCTACCAAAGCTATTCTGCAATGTTGAACAAATCAAAAAATCTCAGTAACCACTGTTTCAGCTTTTGATGATGGAATGATGGAGCATAAGGCACCCCCTCCCTATTATATTCCGTAAGGAGGACAAAATTGAAGAGAGAGGAATTTGGAAGTGGGTAAATGGATACATTTTGGGGAGATTCAGAGATAAAGCTTAGGAAAACTTTTGGCAGATATACAAGAATGTATTTGGTATCACAGAATTCAAGTACAGATTACAGACATGTTGCAGTATTAAATTAACCTGTATACAACCTATTTTAAGTTATGTTAAAAAAGTAATTTTTTTCTAGCATTAAATATTAACAAAGTGACCGAGAGTCCTATATTTCACCCATATCTGACTAGTCATATTATCTTAATGACATAAAATAAATAAAGAGAAAAGCAGACTATATCAAGATTTAGTGGAGGTAGGAAAACTGATAGATCCTTGGCGATTTCCCACAGTTAATTTTGAAGAACAAAAAGATGAGAAAAGGCCAACCATAACTGAAGCAAAAATTATGGTTTCCCAGCTATGGAATAAGACAGAATATTCTAGAATGGTCTGGATCTGAAAGTGATGATTTTGTTGTTTATGAAAACTATGGTGAATTTGATGCTGCCTGGTTTTGTTACAGCTGCCTACGTTGGAAATAAATTTCAATTATAGCATATCAATTCAATATATGATCATATATATACGGTAGATCATTGTTGACTAATGTTAGACCACCTATTGAGACAAATCCAATATTATAGTTTCTGAAAGCTAATTTATGCTGAATCAATGTGTGTTAGCTGAGGATCATGTGTCTTGATATGAATAAATGCAGATCGAGTTCTGACTGGGTTGCTTCCTCTCTGAACACATCTATGTAAACAAGCCAAAAATTATATAGTGTACAAAAAGAGGGAATACCTTCCACATATAAAGTTGCTGCTGATGCTGCTTTGCCAGCAACAAATGTGTATTCAGCAGCATCTCCGAAATGGACATTCCTTATTGAGAGTGAATGCGTAAGTTTCTTTGTTCGGATCTGGCATCGGTCTGTGGACTTTATTTCCACCCCATTCTTCAACCATTTATATGTGATGCCTTCATAATTGACGGTGACTTCAAAAGTGATTGTATCTTTCTCTTCAGCATTGATGTCTTTCAGCATAGATGTAATCAGGACAGCTGTGGAAAAGAAATAATCAGTGAAAGACTGATTCAGTGTTGCTGACCTAGATAACTGATTAGAATTAGTGGCTAATAATAATAGATATTTATGATCACAGCAACATATAACTGGAGGAATTAAAATTAATTGTTTGAATCCTTCCCCCAAGGAAGGTTTAATTATTTGTCTGCTGCATTTCATTCTTCAACTCTGACAAGATTGGAATGGCCACCAAGAAATGTAGGGACTCCCTAAAGTTCCACTAAAAATGGTCAACCCTCAGACCAAAGGAAAGCAGATCATTTCTGCTCTAGATGTCCATTTTTTACTTGCTCTAGCTTTTGTTCAAGATACTCTACCGACCTGATACTCTTTGCTTCTATAAAATATCCTTTTTTCTTTCCAGTTTCAAACTTACGTTTAACAGTTAAGGTTGCGCTGACTTTATCATTCCCACAGATGAAGGTATATTCCGCAGAATCTTCACTGCTGGTATTCATGATGTTGAGCTGGTGTAGTTTCCCTTGAACGACTATTTTAAACTTCTCGCTCATTTCAATTTCCACTCCGTTTTTCAGCCACAGAGCAGGTACATTGAAATGAGACACCTCACACTCAAAAGAGGCAGTTTTAGTCTCTGGAACCTCAATATTTTTCATGGTCTTTGTAATGTGTACCGCTGCGGAAGGTAATATTAAAAAGTAAAGTGAGACAAATATCCTCCGGTGTGACATTTGTTAATGGCACTTAAAATCTATTTTAGGCAGAAGGCTTTTTAAAAAAAACTTACTTTCCACAAAAAGCTTAGCTTTGCACTCCAGTTGTCCCACAACCGCTGTGTATTCTCCAGCATCAGCAGGAGATATATTCTGCAGGGTCAGTTTATGAACTTTCCTTTGAGAACTCATACTGCATTTGTCACTTGGCTTGAGCTCGATGTTTTTGTGGAACCATTTCACAGGCACAGCATCGTGAGATACGCTCACTTCAAAGGAAACAACAGCATTCTCCAGAGCAGTCACGTCCTTTGGCTTTTTAATGATTTTAACAGCTGAAGGAAGAAATTAGCAAACATTTAGTCATGATACTTGACTTTAATTCCCAACTAAGATATTGGCCTTAGAAAAGGGACAAGTAATGGGTGGCTTTTCAGAATTTAAAATGGAGGCGGTTGAAAGAGGCACCACTGGCCGTAATACCGTGTTTCCCCGAAATAAGACCCTGCCTTATATTTTTCTGAACCCTGAAATAAGCGCTTGACCTTATTGCCATGCGCTCAAAAGCCCGATTGGGCTTATTATCAGGGGATGTCTTATTTTAGGGGAAACAGGGTATGCACATGTGTGTTACAATTATCTCTTTTTCTGAGAATCTCCAGGATACAAGACAGTGTGAATGAATATGCTTATTAAGAGCAATTGTGCGTCTTGTCCTTTGACTATTAATGCCATCAATTTTACATCAGTCTACTTGGTTGACTTACTTTCAACATGGAGTCTTGCATTTGCTCCTATTCTTCCCAGTTTAAAACCATAAACTGATTCATCAACTACTGTACAGTTCTTCACTTTCAGTGTGTAGGTAGTTCCTTCCACCTTGATTTCATATTTGTCATTAGAATGTAGCTCGACACCATTTTTAATCCACTGAACACCTTTCACATTTGGGTGAGTAAGTTCTATTGAAAATACTGCATCTTGTGTTTCTGTCACAGTCAGGTTCCTTAGTGTCTTTTTGATCTTGACAGCTATTTAAAAAGAAGAGACAAAGAATTATAAAATGAATAGTTACATGTCTAATGCAAATCTAATATTGTACCCAGACTTTATAAAATAATATGAAAAATAAGTGAGGAGCTGGGTGTTCTCAGGACAGAAATGTCAGTTGTACGAACAACTGTACAATGTGGGACAGTCCTGAAGAAGACAAAATGGGTTGAGCTTTCTGTGGGCAAAAGAAGGGAATGGCACACTCCCACTCATAAGGGACAACCAGCTGTTTAATATGTCTTCATTCTAATTTATAATAAAGATTCTTATCTAATCATGTTTTGCCAAGTGTCTGAGAGAATTCAGCCAAATTCAAGCCTAGCAGTCTAGTTAAGCTATGCACAATTGGGGGACTAAGATATACAGTTAAAGTCTAGCCCAGGAGAGGCTATGAGGTAAAAAGGAAGCAACAGCTGTCTCCCACTTGCTCATAGAAACTGCTCTGCTCAGTTTTTGATCTTCTTCCTTCTTATTTTCCCCTCCACACAGGCTATTTCATTCTGGAGGGATCTTCAGAAGAGAATTTGGGTGGGCCTTAGGGAGGTTGGAATAGGTGGTTATCTTTTATTACCCACACCTCCCCCCCACTCAACACTTCTTAAAATCCATTTTATATTATGCTCTTATTTTTCTTTCTATGCAGTGAGTAAAACTTACATCTCATACTTCTTTGTCTAATACTGCCTTTTATCTGTTTCACAATGGAACATTTGAAAAATCCTATTCCACTTAGGAACTAAAGATGGAACTAACAATGTTAGATTTTGACATTAAAAATGGAACTAACAATGTTAGATTCTGACATTAAAAATACTGAATATGCCTATACATATCCACTCAAAAATAAACCCACTATGCTCAGAGATATATCTATTTAGAACCATGGTCTCAAATTCCAGGAAAAAAAAAATCAAGAATCAAGTAAGATAACAAATACATGTTATCTGAGATGAGGTTTTCTCGATTACTTACTTTCAACCTTCAGCTTAGCTGATGTTTTTGAAGATGCCACTTGGAAGGTATATTCCCCAACATCATCCAGTTTGCTGATTGGTATAACAAGTCTTCGCTTCAACCCATCAGATTCGCTTTTGCAGCGAGCTGTCATAGTAAGCGGCTTTCCATCTTTCAGCCATTGGCCTACAGATTCAGGATTGGCTACTTCACATTCAAAAATAGCTTTCTGGGACTCAGCTACTGTGAGATCAGTGAGGGGTTTTGAAATGGCACCACCTGTAAAAGAAAGGGAAAAGGAGAATGTTTATCTACAGCATAGGTCTTCAATTTGATTCCACTTTCATTTTATTTTTATTTACTTATTTAACTAATTCCTATAGCTGCCCATCTCGGCTAATGACTCTGGGTGGCTCACAATTCAGAAACACATACTAGAATTAAAATCTTAAAAACATTTTAAAACAATAAAAACAGCAAAAACCATTTCAATACAACAACCATTAAAACATCTAGTTCGAGGACATACAAGCAAGATATCTGTCCTGCCACTATATTTGAAGCCCAAACCTACTCTTAGATATAGTTGCCTTCTCAGGTGACTGATATGAAATGGCAAAAAAGGTTAATTTTCGGTTTTATTGCTTGAGTAGATTTTTTTATCTAGATGCTAAAATTACTTAGGTGACTTTAGATACTGTGTGGAGCTGTGTATCTTTGCTGGTCCCCTCCCTCCAGCCATGGAATGCATAGGGCTGGCTCTATCTGTAAATAGGAATGGCCTTCTAAGATGTGGAGCTCTGCAACATGCTCTGTAACTGACCTGTGGAAAGGTGGTCATAAAAAAGGAAAATGAAATGCTAATGGAACCGCACTACACTTGGCTGGATTTGCACCAGAGGTGCACAATCAGCAGCTTCCATACTGCCCCTAAAAACTTGCAAAGTCTTGCAGCATTTAATGTGTGTACTGGATTATTAAATTTAATATTATTAAATGGATGGTTGGTAAGTAATCCTATTGCTTATATTTCATTTTACTTAAAAATAATACTAAACTAAAGGGATCTTTTTTTGTTTGTTTTGGTCTTCATGTTGCAACATATCCTAGGCACGTTACTCAAAAATTGGGGGGGGGGGACTTCACCTCCACAAAATTGTGTATCCCTGGTTATGATGATCAAGAAATGATTTCCTCTCCAATGTTTCCATGGGGCATGATAGAAAATTAAAATTAAGTAAAAAAGGGGAAGTGATATATTCAAACACTGAAAATCTTTAGTCACATTAAAAACTATTGTCCTATATTACCTACCTGCAATTGCCCAAAAGGTACCTGGCTCTTTCAGTGAGTTTGGAAAGTCCTGGAAGAGTGCTTCCACTAGGAATGTTAAGAAATATCCTGACATTTTATCCCCTAGATTCACCCTGATTTTTTGTAAGTTTCAACTTGTAACAATGAAATGAATTGCAAGCACCTTAACAAATGATTGGGCATGTTGTAAGTCATTCAAAGTTGCTTCAAAGTAAGATGGGCAGCAAATAAATTTAATAGATAGATAGATAGATAGATATAGATAGATAGATGGATGGATGGATGGATGGATGGATGGATGGATGGATGGATGGATGGAGAGATAGATGGATGGGTGGATGGATGGATGGATAGAGAGATGGAGAGATGGATGGATGGAGAGATAGATGACAGACAGACTGATAGATAGATACAGATAGATACATAAAATGTAACTTTAAAAAGAAAATCAATACATTCTATTCATGAAGGTGGAGGTTCATTCTCCGAGCTTGTGGGTTTGTTTCTGAATGTTTTGTTACCAGGCTAGGTAACATCTTCAGCTGAATTCTATTAAAGATGTTACCTAGCCTGGTAATGAAATGTTTGGAAACCAACCCACAAGCTCGGAGAATGAAACTCCACCCCTCATCTTACGCCCCAACTAAAGATATTCGCCACCATCACAAACAAACATTGCATGCAACTAACCTGCTACCACCAGTGTCCCAGAGGTCTTCTTTTCTCCAGCGTAAAATGTGTATTCGCCTTCATCATCTTTCATCATGTTGATTACTGTCAGCTTATATATTGTGCCATGTGCCTCTATCTTGTACTTGGGGCTGGCTTTGATTTCTTGGTCCTTAAAATGCCATAGCACATCAATCCCAGCATGGGACAGCTCAACTTCAAAGGTGACGTTTTGGGTTTCAGTACAGGTGATATCATGAAGCCCTTTAATGATCTTAATCTCTGTTTAAAATAAATACATAAGGGGGTTATATATATAGTTTTGAATTCCTATTATCGCATCTTTGCATGAGCAGAATAGCTGCACGTTTGAAGAATACATACTTTCAATTATGAGATTACAGCTGGTTTCAACTTTGCCAACAGCTAATTTACATTGTCCTTCATCTGATGCATATGTCCTAGTAAAGACAAGTCGTTGCTTCATGCCCTTGGAGACTGCTTGTATACGGTCATCGGGCTTTATTTGTTCATCATTTATAAACCATTTGGAGGAAGATACATCAGGGACAGAAATTTTGCTCTCAAGGATGGCTTTTGTGCCTTCAATAGCATGGACATCTTTCAGAGGAACAATTATCTCCACACCTGCAAATAGCATATAATGGCCATCATAAAAGTGTTACGTTTCAAGCATTCCAGATTTAAGATTCTTCCTCGGGGTCATATTAATACACTTTCTTCCTGCTCTTTAGTTGGGAGGAAAGTATATTGATATAAACTGCCCTCACAGTCTATCTTTAGAGTGCCTCATCAGCGGGGCTGAGAGATCTATTGTTTCATGAAACAAACTCATCGATGTGTCTTCTGGAGGTAATTTGTACACTGTAATCTAGGCAATTTCCAGGTGGCATCATCTATGAAAATGGGAAATAGAAGATTGATATGCCTATGCTACCCCCTCTCCCCCCCCATCCCTATTCCTGCAAAATTCTGCCTGAGGGACTGGAAGAGCTGATTGCTCTCAATGCAATTGTATTGCTAGATCATTATTTCCTATCCTCCCCTGAAAGTAATTTCTCTTCCAAATCAGTTTTGATTAAGAAAAAAATCCCAAAAAACTTTTTCTCCCTCTCTCATCTCTTCTATTTCCTACCACCACTGCCCCCATTCTGCAATTGTTTTTGTGCATATACTTCCTTTATAATTTCTCCAGTATGCATGTCCATAAATACACATGCAAACAAGATACACAAACACCAAATAGCAGGGTTCCTGCCTGGAAAGTCTTTCAGTCTCCTGGAAATTCAATATTGTAGTGAGAAAAAAGTCCAAGTGTTCCTACAGCCAAAACCAACATGGAGGCACAGTGCTCTGCATCCAGAGGGAAAGAGGACATATCCATAACAGACGTGCTAGGGTAACTAAACCTAACCCTAAACAGATGATGTCCCTGACCATATCTTCCCTGTCTTATCCCAGAGGTTCGCTAGATTGTCTTTATGGGAAGTTTTGTGTGCGACAATTCTTGGCGGCAGATCGGGTATGAGATGAAAGTGATGTCATGAGAACATATGTCTTAAAAATTAATAAAATACCTCCATGCTGCAGCAGCAACAAGAAAATATGCCTTGATTTAGATTTCCTCTCCTTTTTTTCTCATTTCCTTTGATCTCTTTTATTTAGTAGTTATTACTTCATTTTTGCATTGCCTTAATATTGCCTATGTAGGATATGGTTACTAGATTCCCAAGGAAGCTTCCAAACTTACTAGAGACAGAAACGCGGCCAGATGTTACAAGAAGACGACTAGGGATGTTAAAGGAGTAGGCTCCTCTGTCTTCTTTGGTTGCATCTTCGACTAGGAGCATATGGGACTGCTTATCTATGACAATGTGTATACGATCACTTGGCTGAATTTCGGCGCCATCCTTCATCCAGACACCTTCAACATTTTCTTGGGAGAGCTTCACTTCAAGTTGTATAATATCGCCTTCACAGACTTTCTGATCAGACAGACCTTGAAGGATAGTCACAGGTCGCGCTAAGGTATATGAAATAAAAAAAACACAACACAGTTATTCATGATGAGAAATGGTGGGTATGAAATATTTATAAGGTAGGATCAGTTTTTGTGGATGGACTTACGTTTCATTTTTAGTTTACAGGAGGTCTTTTTCCCTTCTGCCACAAAGCTATACTCTCCTTGGTCTTCTTTAGCAACATCTTTAACTGTAAGGATCTGACGACCTCGGCGTGAGGTTATTACATATTTATTATTGGATGTCAACTCAGTGCCATTATAATACCACTTTCCGTCCACATCTTCAGGTGAAATTTCACATTCTAGTTCCCCTGAGAAGGTTTCTGGAACTTCGATATCCTCCAATTCTTTTATAAATTCAACAACAGCACCTACATCCAAGTATAGACATTTCAGTAAATGTTATGAAAATTCCCCAACTGGATTAAACATATGCTACATTTTAAAGTGTTTTCAATAGCTAACAACGAAAGCTGGTAACTTTAGATGGTATAATAGATATCAGAATAAAACTGTTTCTATCAAAATTTTATTTTATTTGAAAACTATCTTAAATTTACACATAATTTTCATTAAAATGCCTGGTTTCACAATTGTTTATGGCTAGTTTAGGCTATACCCTGTCCCTTAGGTTTCTTTAGATTTTATATAAACAGTGCATCTCTAAAAGTAGCCGGGCATCATTTGTTACTCATATTTAGCATGTTGTAAAAGGAACCAAAGAAAGCTTGTTTGAAGAGCCATGGTGGCGCAGTGGTTAGACTGCACTATTGCAGGCTAATTCTGCTGATGGCCAATTGCCAGTAGTTTGGAAGTTCGAGTCTCACCGGCTCAAGGTTGGCTCAGCCTTCCATCCTTCTAAGGTCAGTAAAATGAGGACCCAGATTGTTAGGAGCAATATGCTGACTCTGTAAACCATGTGTGTGATTTATTTATTTTTTTACTGTGGATGCCTTTTGTAAATTGCATTGTAAGCCATCCTGAATCTAGATGATTAGGTGTTATACACATTTAACAACAACTATAGAAGACAAACTGATCCCATCGCACAATAACCATAGCAGAATGAAAATAAGTACAGGTAATCCTTGAGTTACAACTGGTCACTTAGTGACTGTTTGAAGTTACGGTTTACCTGGAAAATGGGAGTTATGAACTGGTTCAGAAGTTCTGCCAGGTGGACTCTACCCCACAGTCATGGTACTTGTGATGGTACTTCAGGAACTCTGCAATACAGCTGCATTTGTGGCCATTTGCAGAGTCCCACAGTCATGTGACCTTGCTTTATAACACTTTTGCCGAAAAGTGTTGTCGAGAAGTAACCAGAAGTTACTTCTAGTTTTCGTAAAAAAACCTCTACTCCTTAGCAAACAATAGGTTCACTTAAAAACTATGGTTTCCATTTAATTATTGCTGCATTCATTTTACGACTGCCTTGTTTGCTTAACGACTGCCACAAAAAAGGTCATAAAATTGGGTTGGCCATGTGATTGAACCGTTTTACATCTTTCGTGACATACAACTTAATGTGCAGGCTCCATTAAAAGTCAGATGTCAAGGACTTCCTGTATTATGGCTATTCAGAGAAGCTCAGAATGATAGGATGAAAAATCTGGATAGAGAAACTCCCACTGAACAGCACAGTTCATATGTCATTTCTATACAAAGAGATATTGGCAAAAAAAGCATGCGTTAAAACTATTTCTGTCCTCACCTTCTACAATTAGCTTGGCTGTTGTTTTTACAGATTCGTCTTCCACAAGGGCACAGCTGTAATCATCTTCGTCAAACTTGTCGATCATTAGTATGGAAAGGAAATGGCCCTTCCTGTCAGAATGTGTTCGGTATTTGTCTCCAGAAGATATCTCTATCCCATCTTTGTACCATTGCACTTTAACAAAGGGCTCAGAGGTTTCACATTCAAAGGTTGCCATTGAATCTTTCTCCTTAGCGGTGACATCTTGTAACTCCTGGATAAATACTATATGCTGTTTGGCTGCCAAAACAACAGAAAGATATTGAAGAGGGATGGAAGCAGTGGTGAAATGTAAAATTTGTTACTACTGGTTCTGTGGGCATGGCCTGGTGAGGGTGGGGGTTAAGGTGACTGGGTGGGCATGGCCAACTTTTTTTTTTTACTTTTAAAAGCATCTTTTCTACAACCTTAAGAGTTTGCAGAAAAAAATGGTTTTAAAAGCCTCTGATGATCCCAGCTGAGCCGCACGGTCATCAGAGGCTTTTTTTTTTACTTTTAAAAGGATATTTTGGCTGAAGAGGTTGTAGAAAAAATGCTTTTAAAAGTAAAAAAAAGCCTCTAATGATCGCGCAGCTGGGCATGGTGAGGGGGCGCAGGGATTTTTGCTACCGGTTCTCCGAACCACCTGCTGCCATCGCTACCGGATTGGGCGATCCGGTCCGAACCGGGATCATTTCACCCCTGGATGGTAGGTTTGAGCATGATGGCATGAAAGCCAAAATGAGACAGAAACAGAGGTGTATACCTTACCTTGTACTAATAAGAAAGCATGACTGGAGGTTTCACCGGCTACGTTCATAGCTTTCACCATTATGCTGGCAGAATCCTCTGCTGTTACATCTCTGATGACCAATTCACAAACGTTATCTTCTGGCCAGAACCAATAGATGCGGTCTGACCTTTCAATTTGCACACCGTTTTTGAACCACTGGCATTCTGGATCCGGTTTGCCTACTACACGAACACGGAAGTGGGCATCCCTTCCTTCACTTATTGTCTGGCTTTGTATACGCTCAAATATCTTGGGAGCCTCCATGCTTGGACTAAGTTGAACTTTCTCTGGCTTGATGGTTGGAATAGTGATTTTGCCTTCAGCCTCTAAGGCTTTCCTTTCCTCCTCTGTTAACTCCTTGGTCCAATGGAGAAGTTCTTCCTTTGTCTTCTTAAGCAACTCTTCGTATGATTCATCCTTCTTACGAGATTTAAGCTCCACAGCGGTCATAGCTTCATAGTAGCCCTCCTCAGTTCTGCGTTTGAATTTACTGCGGAGTTCTTCAGATTCTTCAGATACTTTCTCATGGCTGACTTTTTCTGCCTTTTTCAGCTTCACCACTTCTTGGGTAGTTGCCTCAACTGGTTTGTCAACCTTTTGGACTTGAAACAGAAGTTTTCCAGGCTCTGTTGTTGGAGCTTCATGCCTAGGCTCGGGTGCCCGGCGAAGTACTGATCTGAAATCTTCTCTCTGTTCAATTTCAATCTTCACTGAATGTTCAATTGAACCTTCGGGGTTTTCTGCAGTTATTTTCACTTCACCTGTATCGTAGGTTTTGCAGTCCACAATGTCCAGGTAGTAGATTCCATCATAACGAAGTCTAAACCTTTTACTTTTACGAACAAGTTGTCCATTGAGGTACCAATTGACTTTTGGTTGCGGGTAACCAGTCACCCGGCAATGGAATCGTGCAATTTCACCTTCAACGACTCTTGCAGGTTCGGGAAACAAAACTATTTCTGGCTTTTGTTTCACTTTTTGATCTTCTACAATGCCAGTAACAGCCCCTTCATGTGCCATCCTTTCTAACTCTTCAATGTGCTGAAGACCCTTCCTGCCGTCCGGCAACTGAGTTTCTTCAACCAGGCTTTTCTCATCTTTAACAATGAGAGTTGCTGAGGTATGGTCTGTACCGTATTTATTTGTAGCCCTGCATGTAATCACACCACTGTCTCTGGGATAGGAAATATCATAGTCAAGGCTGCAATATCCAAATTCATTAATCATCCGAAGTCTGTTTGCTGCCTCCAAAGGCTTGCCATCATGTAGCCACTCTACTCTCATGGTTGGATCACCAATAGGTGTGAGTCTACAGTCAAAATGGGCTGGCCCAAAGCGTTTGAGCCTTAAGGAAGTGAGTTTTTTCTTGAAAAATGGCTTCTGTTGTTTTTCTTTGTCATATAGGTCTCCTTCCTCCCATTGTTCTTGACCATAACGCAAATGGAGAGGTTCTAATTCTGGTGCCGCAATTTCTTTTGCTCTGTATGTCCCTCTGGGAATGATTAGCCTTCTTTCTGGTTCAGGCTCAGCAAACTCAACTTCAACATTCACTTTACATCGTGTAGTGTCACGTCCGGCTTTATTAATGGCAGTCGCAGTATACCATGCGGCATCATGTCTAATTGTGGACTCAATCTTCAAGGCAGCTTCGCCTTTTGTTCCCTCAATTCTGAAAATGAGAATGGGGAGAGTTAAGTAATGATTTGAACAGAACTTTTCAACCAATTAAATTGTTTATGAATGTTGTTTACAGCACCCTTCTATTTTCTAGCATTTGGGGAGTGCGGAATTTAGAGCAATGTAGATAGTCCTCAAATTAAAATGACAATTGGGACCAGTATTTCTGTCACTAAATGACTAAAGCAAGGCATGCAAGCATGCATGAGAGGCACCATACAAGTTAGGTAAGGTGTGCAGGGGTATGCGAGAGGAGCCATATGGGTCAGGTAGTCCCAAAGGTGCTTTTTCAAGAGGTAACTGGACTTTCTGGTTTTTCTTTGAAGATGTTTCACTTCTCATCCAAGAAGCTTCTTCAGCTATGATTGGAGGAGAAGCAAAACATCTTCAAAGAAAAACCAGAAAGTCCAGTTGCCTCTTGAAAAAGCACCTTTGGGACAACCATGACCTGGATGACTGAGAATCTCCATAGACATGGGTCAGATAGGGTGCACAGGAGTGCCTAAGTGGCCTCTGAAGCATGAACAGGAGCTGGGAAGAGCGTGCATGTGGGGGAGACTTATCCCAGTGACTTGTGATCTTTCCTGCCAGCTTCTCCTTTGTCTTTCTGGGGAAGCTGGCATGGAAGATTGCATATGGCAGTTGTGGGGCATGTAGCAACTGATCATAAGTGCAGTCAGGTTGCCATTCACCCAGATCACAATGACATGACCACAGGGCTCCTGGGATTCCAAAACTCTAAAGAGTGGTGATAATTGCTATTCCTTCAGTGCCATTGTAACCTTGAATGGTTACAATGAATGAATGGCTGTAGGTCAAGGACTACCTGTATGCTTGCCGGGGATAAAAAGAGTTGTATATCTCTTTTAACTAAATTGTATCAGATTGAGAAACCTGTTCAGAACATCACTGAATTCTGAATGAATTGCTTAATCAAAAAGAGGCATAGTATATTATTATTTTAGTCTTCCTGCAAAATATTCTGAGCACCCCTTAATTTTCTCAATGCTAATTTTC
The DNA here is from genome assembly GCF_029215685.1 of Pituophis catenifer annectens. Taxonomy (NCBI): domain Eukaryota; kingdom Metazoa; phylum Chordata; class Lepidosauria; order Squamata; family Colubridae; genus Pituophis; species Pituophis catenifer. Next base: position 192,864,006 of record NW_027256881.1, on the reverse strand, counting down.
TGCAATGGTTAGGAGTATGCATGATACAGCTTTGACTGCATTACAAGCGGAACATTTTATTCATTCTATTTATAAGGCTTACTTTATATTGGGGTATTTGTGGGGAACAATGATGTCACTGTTCTTTAGCCACACAATGTCAGGATTAGGGTTTCCCCGGGCTTTCACATTCATTTCCAGTTTATCTCCTTCCTTGACACTCGTATTCTTCAGTTTTTCTACAAACATCGGTCTTACCAAATGTTCCCTAGCTATGATAGACAAAGAAACAAGTTATCAGAGGAATACAGGTACAAAATTATAACCAGAAACATCCCAGCCATCCCCTAAATCAGAGGTGTGAAATCCAGATCCGGTCTGCAGGGTGCTTAGATCTGGCCTGTGGGGCCGCCCTGGAAACAGTGAAGGAGCAGGCCACAGTGCCTCTGCCAGTGAAAATGGAGCTTGGGCGGGCTGCGTGTGGCCTTCCCAAGCTCCATTTTCACTGACAGAGGGTTGCAGGAGGCCGTCACAGCCAAAAACGGACCTTGGGAACCTGTTTTCGCTAGCAGATCGCTTGGGCCTCCACAGGTGCCCCCAACATAAGTGACGTCAAGCTAGCCACATCCACCATGCCCCCCCCGCCCCCCAAGATCAAACACAACTGATGCAGCCCTCAATGAAATTGAGCTCTGCCCTACATTAATAAAATAAATACCTTCGACTGTCAAGGTCATTGAAATGGATGCTTTTCCTGCTCTGTTTTGAGCAATTACAACCCATTCCCCTGAATCGGAAGGCATTGCTGGAACAATAATCATGGATTGTGTGCCATCTTCCTTAATCACTATTTTGTGGGTATAATCGTTAAGGACTTGCTGACCTGCGGATACAAATACAGGTATCATTTCAGACTGAGCATTCACTTCCCTTTAAGTGAATCTTGGGTTTTACAGAAGATGTCGTGATCAGTAGAAAGCTTTCATACCATTTTGAAACCAGTACGTCTCTGGCATTGGTCGACCCACAACTTTGAGGTCAAATCTTGCCGTCTGTCCCTCCACACATTTAAATGAAGTTGGCTTCAGCACAAATACTGGCTTGTACAACCTTTCCAGCTGTGCTTCATCTGTCTCTTCCAGCCTGCGTGCAGGAGAGCGTGAAGGCGAACTGCGTGCAGGGGAACGGCTTGGGGATCGAGGAGAAAGAGATCTGAAAAGGCAATGTGTTAACATGTATAGTTACATGTATCAGGTAATGTCTCATTATTCACTAGAGTCGGTTCTTTTATTCTAAACATGGTACACAAAGTCTGATGCTGTAAGGTTGGGGCTTTTTACCACTCGGTAAATATTTATGTATGCAATAAAGGTCCCTATGCAGCACATCATATCAATACAATTAAAACATAACTTAGGCTATCTCTGAAAATGCCTAGAATCATGCAAAACAAAAAATATTTGTGCTAACCTTTGCCTTTTGCTTCTGTTTTTATCTAAACAAGTGCCATTCACTTGTCTAAATAAACAAGGATTAAGGAGTAGATATTACCCTGTTTCCCCCAAAATAAGACATCCCCTGATAATAAGCCCAATCGGGCTTTTGTGTGCATGGCAATAAGGCCAAGCGCTTATTTCAGGATTCATAAAAATATTAGACAGGGTCTTATTTTCGTGGAAACACGGTATCTATAATGATGAATATAGATATTATCTATAATGAGGGACGTGGTGGCTCAGTGGCTAAAATGCTGAGCTTGTCGATCAAAAGGTCGGCATTTCAGCGGTTCGAATCACTAGCTCCGTGTAACAGGGTGAGCTCCCATTACTTGTCTCACCTTCTGCCAGCCTAGCAGTTTGAAAGCACGTAAAAATGCAAATAGAAAAATAGGGACCACCTTTGGTGGGAAGGTAACAGTGTTCCATGCACCTTTGGCGTTTAGTTATGCCAGCCACATGACCATGGAGATGTCTTTGGACAGTGCTGGCTCTTCGGCTTTGAAACGGAGATAAGTACCGCCCTTAGAGTCTAGAATGACTATCACATATGTGCGAGGGGAACCTTTACCTTTTTATTATCTGTAGGTTGGATTAAACGAATGGCTAATCAAGGGAACATACCTACAGAGCAGGGAAATGGTGAAGGATATGAACAGGACTCAGGACAGCCCAAAGGTGCTTTTTCAAGAGACAGCTGAACTTTCTGGTTTGAAGACGTTTCGCTTCTCATCTAAGAAGCTTCTGAAGAACTGAAGAAGCTTCTTGGATGAGAAGTGAAACGTCTTCAAAGAAACACCAGAAAGTCCAGTTGCCTCTTGAAAAAGCACCTTTGGGACAACTACAACCTGGATGACTGAGAATCTCCATAGACATTTAGGACAGCCTTGATTTAGAGGTTTTTGTTATCATGCTTCGAGAACCAAAGCGCCTGCCAAACCCTGTACCACACAAGGGAATATCTCAGTTGTAATATAAAAGAAAAGAAAATATTTAAATATTATGTGATCGTAAAATCTTTCAGGAATTGAATATTTTCATGCAACACTTTACGAGATTATGAAGTCAGCCATTTTGAAAGAGGATATGTTAAGTTGTTGTGCTTGAATGAATGCCTTCCTCAATATATAGCAAATCAGGAACTTTTGATCAGCAAAAGGTTTATGGTACGTATAAATACCACCCTGCTCAGCTAACACCTGTAATTTCTAATAAAACATTTCTACCTCATAATTAAATAAAACAATTACTTGGAGAATTGGGGGGGAGGGGAATCAATGACTTGCAGGAAGGAGGCCTGCATGGAAACAGCCAGGGTGAAGGTCTTCTTATTAGTGGCATAAATTTACGGCCCTCCCTCCCTATAAAGATCTGATTTGTTCAATCCCTAATTATTATTTTTTAAATGATTAAAAATAAAGACACTATTTCCATGATTATAAAATGAAACAACTACGGCTCTACAACATTGCAGGAATGAAGTTTCTTCCATCATAGCATTCAAAATTTATTCACAGAAAAATAAATTCATAACATACTATCTATGTGCAACTACAAGCAGTTGTCTCAGGCTACAATCTAAAGATGTATTGGCTGCCCCAAATAAAGGGAGTCCTCAACGTACAACAGTTCATTCAGCGACCGTTCAAAGTTAAAACGCCACTGAAAAAAGTGATTTATGACCGTTTTCACAGTTACGCCCTTTGCAGCATCCCATGATCATCTGATCAAAATTCAGATGCTTGACAACGGGTTCATGTTTATGACCATTGCTATGTCCCAACGTCATGTGATCCCCCTTTGCGACCTTCTGGCAAGCAAAGTCAATGGGGAAGCCAGATTCACTTAACAACCGGGTTACTAACTTATCAGCTGCAAGGAGTAACTTAACAACTGTGGCAAAACTCACTTAACAAATGTCTCACTTAATGACAGAAATGTTGGGCTCAACTGTGGTTGTAAATCAAGGACTACCTGTAGTCAAGTCATAATTAAGACAAGATTGTTCCTTATTCTTACCGATATCTTCTCATCATTTCCGGTGATGGGATATAACCTGGAGATCCAGTAGGTCCAACAGGCTCAACATATAATTTTGCTGAGCAAATGGCATTTCCTTTGACATTGCTGGCAAAGGCTGTATAAATGCCTTCATCTTCAGGCAAGACAACAGGAAAACGTAGACTGGCTCTGCCATCTGGCAGGATCTCCATGTGGTAATGGTCTCCATGCCTGATACGCTTGCCATCTTTGTACCATGCAATCTGCATTGAAGAAGTTACAAAGCTATATGAGAGGCGAAAATTTTTAGCAGGCTTAGGGTTAGGATTTGGGTTAGGGTTAGAGAATTTTGAGAAGGACCTTCAGTTCCATAAATTACAGAACATTGTTTGCTGTGTCTGCTTTGCTAATGTGCATTTTTCTATTGTCTGTCTGTCTGTCTGTCTGTCTGTCTGTCTGTCTGCCTGCCTGCCTGCCTGCCTGCCTGCCTGCCTGCCTATCTATCTATCTATCTATCTATCTATCTATCTATCTATCTATCTATCTATCTATTTATCTCACAACAAAGTAAAATCTCTGAATCTCTGAATATTAAAGGAAAAGTTCCAAATTTGAGAATTGTTTAGCTCGCTAGAATAAACAGTTATCAAAACAATCAGTTTGGAAACAGACCAGATATATTGGTAACTTTAAGCTGTTTGGATTCATTTGTTTGAAGTGCTTGTAATAAACATAAAGTATTATTTTTAACCAATATTAAAATCAACAAGAGGAAAAAGAGGCTGCTACTACTATAGTGTAATGCAATTTCATAAGAAGATCAATCAATCTATCAGGATAGAGCTAGAAGGGACCTTGGAGGTCTTCTAGCGCAACACCCCCCCCCACCGCTATGGTATAGATCAGGAGTCTCCAACCTTGGCAACTTTAAGACTTGTGGGAGTCCCAATTCTGGGAGTTGAAGTCCACAAGTCTTAAAGTTGCCAAGGTTGGAGACCCCTGGTATAGACCCTATACCATCCCAGACACGTGGTTGTCCAGTCCCTTCTTAAAAGCCTCTAGTGATGGAGCACCCACAACTTCCCAGATGAGGTTGGGAAGTGTACAGATAATCTATTGCTTGCTCTCCTGAAAAGCAAATACATTCATACCTTAGGCAAAGGATATCCAGTCATCTTGCAATGGAAGGTCACGCCACTTCCCTCAAAGATTCTGTAATTTTTTAGTCTTAATTCAAATCCTGCTTCAATGGTTTCGGATTCAGGAATGTCAACTACCATCTCCTCTCCATCTTCTTCAAGAAGTTCTTCAAGTGTAATCTTAATAATCCGGTACTCAATCTCTTTCATAAGTCTTTCTTCAAAGGAAGAAATATGGAACTCCTGCAAAAAAAAAAAAAAAAAGAAAAGAAAAAAAAAAAAGAAAGAAAGATGGGTTTATTCCAATATTAAGAAAAACTTGTGAAGAAAACAAAGAGGAAGGAAAGAGTAAAAGTACACCGTTGTGTCTAATTTTGAAAAGAAAAAAAAATATTTTGTGACATACTGATGTCTCCCATGATTCTCTAGCATTCTCTCATGCTGATAAAATTATTAATATTATTCTTAATAACTGACAGCAGACCCTGGCTGTAGGACAGATAATATTTTCCATAAAAAATAGATTTCTCATAGGAAGAGGGAGCTACTGCTAAAATGACAAGTAGGAGGAGACAGGTGGAGACTTAAAATAGAAAGACAAGCGGGTAAAAAGAGAGAAGGAGGACATGTAATGGCTGGCAAAACAAAATGGATTTAGATAATGCTAGTTATAAAAGCTTGATCGTTTCTTAGGATGATTGGGCTAAGACATCTGAAATGGATCAGAATGTGATCTGGAGCACAGAACTGAAGAAAAGTAGGGGGCATCTTGGGAGAAATCTACGTAGTGAACGTGGCCTCTGTGGGAGAATGAAGATGAAGACAAGAGATAGAAAGATCAGAACAACAGAATAACAGAGCCGGAAGGGATCTTGGAGGTCTTCTAGTCCAACCCCCTGCTCAAGCAGGAGACCCTATACCATGTGGCTGTCCAGCCTCTTCTTAAAAGCCTCCAGTGTTGGAGCAATCACAACTTCTGGAGGCAAGTCGTTCCACTGATTAATTGTTTTAACTGTTAGGAATGTGTCTGTGTGTAAGAGAGAGTGCCAGGGCTAGTTTGAGAGAAAATGCCAACCAATATGATTATCTCCTTAATTAACTCTAAATAGAAAATAGGAAGGGAATTAGACATACAAATACTGAACGTTTGCTGAACTCTGTAGGTTGCATACATACGCTGTATGAAATAGGTAACATTAAAATGCCTATTAAGCCTCAAGCCACGATAGAGGGAAGTGGGAATATAGAAAAAAAAGGAAAAGAAATTTGTCATCTTTATTGATAAATAAATGTTGCCATATTGCTGGCATACCAGAAATGGCAATTAAAATTAAACTTGGTTTGTTGTGATAATGATGACATCACAAGTCTTGTATGATGTCGTACTCCAAAACCCATGAACCCACACAAACCTGTGACACACTTACTTGTTCCTCCGCAAATGTCCTGATTAATACAGTATCTTTTGCCATTTTCTTCCTAATCAGAGCTTGTTCTTTTTCATATTCTTTTTCATAGTCAGCGTATAAAGTGGGGGGGGCAACCGCAGCTATTTTGGGTTCTTGAACATAGGCAGTTACTTCAGTTTGATACATTATTTGTTCTTGAGATTTTAGGTAGACCTCATAATCAGCTAAAGAAAAAATAAATAAAAAGTAGTTAAATAGTTAAAAATAATTCTAGCAAGAACCTAAATGGTAATTCCTTAACCATTGACATAAGCAATAGTTCCTGTTTAACAAGTTACAGCATTTTAAACAGAACATTTTCCATTTATAAACACCCATTGCTAAACAGAACACTTATGTGTTTACAAGTTGGAGAGATTAATTCTACCTTTTTTTTATAACTAAGTAATAATTAGAGGCTTTAATGAATATTTTAAATCACTGGTTCCAAATAATTTATGGAGACATGTGTGAACTATTAATCTCTTGGCTTGTAGCTTGCTATTAGATGTGCATGTTGGAATTAATAATTGGCCAAGTATGACAGTGCTGTGCTCTTTTACTAAAAAGATAAGTAGTCATTAAATATGATCAATGCCAAAGATTAAATTTAACTCTTCTTTTTTTTTGCTACGCAAATCCTGCCCTTCATTAGCTGCATTCACCTAATAAGATAAGTGGCAAGTCTAAGCTAGCATGAACATATTCAATGATTTCTTATTGTGAACAACATAGCTATTGACCTCACTACAACTTGGTTTGTATATAGTTAGAAGTGTTATCCAAACAAAATGCAGGTATTACTTTCAGCTGCACAGAAAGGACAGCCTGGTCTTTTGACCAGAAGTATTCAGATGATACCTTTAGTTATAAGCAAGTACTTTAGTAATCATGTATGTATGTAAATGCATAGTGACGTTCCAGTTCACATTTTATCACTGGCATCCTTTTGGCTAGCTGTGGATGTCTCTGGCTGCACAGAATATGGCTTTGCACATATAGTTTATAAAATCTATTGTTTGCTTTTTTATTTGTTTGTCTAAATGTTTTATGGCCACCAGTCTTACGACAGGATTCTGTTTATTATTTTTGGACCATATTGTTCTTTTCTTCCAAATTACTCCATTTGCTCATAATGTTACCTTTTAAATAAGGGCAGTATTTACCAAATCAATTTTCCCCTCATGGTTCTTTAAAATCCATTTTCACCACTTCTTATTCACTTACCTTCTTCTAATAAGGAAGCTGATGCAGAAACTTCCCCATGTTTGTTACGAGCAACAATAGTATATTCTCCGGCATCATCGGCAAAAGTCATAGAAATTTCAAGTCTGCATTCCCCAGTTTCTTTTTTATGAATTATTTTGTATCTTTAGGAAAACAACAAACAAACAAGCCCTCTAAGAATGAAGAATTACAAAGGCAAAAATTTCAAATCTATTGTCTCTGAATGAGAACCAAATGCTTCAAGAGTTTAAAGGTGGCCTCATTCTGCTCAAGAGGAAGCTGCTCCTTCAAGAGACAGAACAATGCGGCACAAGTGATAGGAAAGAAATTGCCTCTGAATGGTTCAGCCAGACTTGCCAAAATTTTGACCTTCACATGAGGCAGAGATTCAATGTTCTTCTTTAGTCAATCAGATGTCTTGGGCTTAACAGCACCTCCAAAACTAAAATGCTTCACAAAATCAATTCCTGTTCACACAATACCTCCCAAAAGAATTTCTTTAAGAGGGAACACCCTTCCATCCTAGACTATTTTTCCAAGGACCATATATTGTGATGTGGAAGATATGTAAATATATATGTATATATATATATATATGTAAATATATATCACATTAAAGTTACATCATTATGCAATCTGAAAAAGAAATTTATCTTCCAATTTCAGGTCCAATTTCCTGATAATAAATAATTAGGTACTATACCTTGGGGCAGCATTATATAGTAATTCATCTGTTCTATGCATGGAGTTCTCACACCATTGTAGGCATTGCATTTCACTATAAAATGTTATTGTACCTATAGCCTGTAGTGATTGGAAGCCCAGCTTTCTTCCAGTAAACATGCGGCTTTGGGTTGCCCCCAACCTGGCACTCAAAAATGACACTTCCACCTTCAATTAACTTCTGTACAGCAGGTTTTATTATAAAGAATGGAACTGCAGCTTCTCCAGGTACTTCTTCTGCTGCAGCAATTTCTGCCATTATTACATCTTTGGACTCCACATAGCTAGATGTATTATAAGAAAAGTGAAAAATTAGGAGTGGAAGTGAATGCTGTTACATTAGCTATCATTACAAAACTAAATCTCCACAATTATTTCAACAATTACCGTTTTTCTTCGATGACCTCTTTTGCAGAAACAGCTTCTTTGGTCTCAAACTCTTCTGAGACTATTTCAAAACAAAAGAATAACAAAACTGGCATCAAAATACTTTCCAAAATGAATCACTAGCAGAGATACCCCATAAAATGCCACTGAGAATGGCCACAAATCAAAGGATTCAATTATATAATGATGATGTAAGGATTCACCTTGGAATAGTCTCCTTCTAGGAATAATTTTGAAAAAGATCAGTTTAATAAGAAATTTTTTATCTAGATAATACAACTTAGATCAAATCATCACTTTGGATCCTGGATTGTTACATATTTATAATTAGAACATGCCACTTTCCTAATTTTGATTCAATAGGAAATTACATTTTGTCCAAAATAAATGTCTTTCTTCTCTTGTGCAAACTACATTGTGCAAATAATCTGAATAAGAATAGCATTAATCACTGAACCTATAATGTATTTTCCCTCATCAGTTTAAGCTACATTTTTCACTGCATTGCAACTCGTGCAATCATCTTGTGAAGAGTTTTATGTTCAGTTGGCTAACTAGTTTTGTATTGACCTCAGTCAAAGCAATGGATGATGACTGAACCAAATCACAACTTCTTTAAAATAGTTTAATGAAATCAGGGTTTTTTGTTTTTTTTAAAAAAAATCAGCTGCTGCTTTTGCCCGATTTGATAGTTTGTCTGCGGATTGGATTTATAGGATGAATGAGTTTGTCCTTGCAACATGGTGCAATTGCTTTGTATAGTAATGAAAGGAATCTCCTTTTAAGCATGACCTATTTGAGATATTGAGAAGGATTTAGATCACATTTATTGGGGTGAGTTGCATGTTTCAGTCAAGAAGAGGAGTATACATTTGAAGGAAATAAAACATGAGCAAAATGTCTATTTTTTTTCCTTTTGGGCATAAAGGCTGCCATCATCCCTAGAATGTCAAGGTGAAAAATAGTCTTTCTATCCACCCGGTGATAAAATCTTCCTGAGTATCATGGCTGAGGAAGATTTAAAGCCTCTGGTCCAAAACTCTGCACTGCCACACGCTTTCAGATTGATGGGTATGATAAAAATGATTACATGTACATAAAGATACAGAAGAGTGGACTTGTGACTGCTTTATTCATAGTCTTTAACAATTCAGTGAACCCAATAACTAGAGTGGGAAAGATAACCTGTTTGTTTCTACTCATTCAACCAATTATGTAAGATTCTTTGATATTATACTTATATAACAGTATATTTAACAGACTGCCCACCCAGGGGTGAAATCCAGCAGGTTCTGACAGGTTCTGGAGAACTGGTAACGGAAATTTTGAGTACTGCAGAGAACCGGCAAATACCACCTCTGGCTGGCCCCAGAGTGGGGTGGGAATGGAGATTTTGCAATATCCTTCCCCCAGGAATGGGGAGGGAATGGGATTTTGCAGTATCCTTCCCCTGCCATGCCCACCAAGCCACACCCACAGAACCGGTAGTAAAAAAATTTGGATTTCACCACTGCACCCACCCAAAACACCTGGCCTCCGTTTCTCTCCATACTTGCCTTGAACAAGGAGGTAGCATGAAGTGCTAACGCTTCCTGCCTCATTGGAAGCTGTGCAAGTAAATTTCCCACTGTCTTCAGCAAAAGCTTCTCGGATCACAAGGCGAGCAACTCCTGACTCAAAGGTAATTTGGAAATCAATGGAACTTTCAATGTGGTAGTCTTCTCTGTACCAAGCAACAGTTGGAGCAGGATATGCAGAGATGCGGCACTCCAGGGTGACGGACTCTCCCTCCATAACAGTCACATTTTTCAGCATCTAGATAGACAGAGCAAGCAAGAACCTTGTGGCACCTTAAACAAGTTACTAGAAGTTTGGATTGCCCCCCTTCATTCTGTAGAACCAGGTAGGTTCATCTTTACAAAATATCGCTTTATAAAGCCTTAGTAAGACTACACTTAGAATTTTACATCCAGTTTTGGTTGCCATATTATAAAAAGGAGGTAGAGACTCTGGAAAAAGAGCAGAAAAAAGGCAACAAAGATGATTAGTGGGCTGGAGGCTAAAACATATGAAGAATGGTTGCAGGAACTGGGTATGTCTAGTCTAGTGAAAAGAAGGACTGGAGGTGACATGATAGCAGTGTTCTAATATTTGAGGAGTTGCCACAAAGAAGAGGGAGTCAACCTATTTTCCAAAGCACCAGAAGGCAAGAGAAAAAACAATGGATGGAAACTAATCAAAGACTAAGGAGAAAGTTCCCAATAGAACATTTAACCAGTGGAATGCAGTGGTGGGTTTCTACCGGTTCACTCTGGTTTGGGCGAACTGGTAGTGGAGGCGATGGGAGGCTTCGCCCACCAGCCTGGATATCATCACAGATGCTCTGCGCATGCACAGAAGTGCTGTGTGCTAGCGCTCACAGTTCCGAACCGGTAGTGAAGGTAAGTGGAACCCACTACTGGTGGAATGGCTTGCCTTCAGAGTTGTGGGTGCTCCATTACTGGATGCTTTTAAGAAGAGACTGGAGAGCCACTTGTCTGGAATGGCATAAGGTCTCCTGTTTGTGCAAGGGGTTGGACTAGAAGTCTTCCAAGTCCCTTCCAATTCTGTTATTCTGTTATTCTGTCTTCTTTTAGCCAACATTAAAGGTATTTTGAAAATGGCAGATCCAGTTAATGCTGCAGATCTTCCTACATATATTGCAAGTCAGCTTAGTATGGCAAATTCTCAAAATGTTCTGTATTCCGTTTTGCTAAATACACACTTGTTTATTTATTTATTTGTTTGTTTGTTTGTTTGTTTGTTTGTTTGTTCAACTTGTATGCCGCCTTTCTCCGAAGACTTACAATGCGGCTTACAATGCACTTACAATGAAGGCGGCTTACAATGCATTTAAAAACCATATATAAAAACATTAAACATTAAAATATTAAAAACAATTAAAACCTATTCACACCATTCATGGCCGGATCTTGCCAGATCACAACAGCGAGATCAATGGCCCCAGGCCTGCCGGAAGAGCCACGTCTTCACTGCTTTTCGGAAGGCCAATAGGGTGGGGATGGTCTGGATCTCAGAAGGTAACTGGTTCCAGAGAGCTGGGACAGCCACAGAGAAGGTCCTCCCCTGCGGGCCCGCCAGCCAGCATTGTTCAACTGACAGGGCCTGGAGGAGACCAACTCTGTGGGATCTTACCAGTCGCTGGGAGCTATGTGGTAGAAGGCAGTCTCGAAGATAACCTACCCCTGAGCAATGTAGGGCTTTAAAGGTAATAACCAACACCTTGAATTGTGACCGGAGACCAATAGGGAGCCAGTGCAGCTCGTGGAGAATTGGTGTAATGTGGGTGTACCTAGGTGCACCCACGACAACTCGCACGGCTGCGTTCTGGACCAACTGTAGGCTCCGAACACTTTTCAAGGGTAGCCCCATGTAGAGCGCGTTGCAATAATCTAACCGTGAGGTGACAAGGGCATGAGTGACTATGAGGAGAGCCTCCTGATCCAAGTAGGGTCGCAATTGGTGCACCAGACGAACCTGTGCCAAGGTCCCCCTAGCCACAGCTGACAGATGTTGCTCTAATCTTAGCTGTGAGTCTAGGAGGACACCCAAATTGCGAACCCATTCTGAGGGGAACAATTTCTCCCCCTCCAGAACAAAGTATGGACAATCAACATAGTCTTTATGAGGCAATACCCACAGCCACTCCAGAACCAAGTATGGACAATCAACATAGTCTTTAGGAGGCAATACCCACAGCCACTCGGTCTTGCCTGGGTTAAGTCTGAGCCTGTTGACTCCCATCCAGACCCTCACGGCCTCTAGGCACCGGCACATCACATCCATCGCCTCACTGAATTTTTTTTTTTTTTTAATTTGATTTATATGCCGCCCTTCTCCGGAGACTCAGGGCGGCTTACAATGCTTTAAGCAATAGCCTCCATTCTTTTGTATATTTTATACAAAGTCAGCTTATTGCCCCCACAAACTGGGTCCTCATTTCACCTACCTTAGAAAGGATGGAAGGCTGAGTCAACCTTGAGCCTTGGAGAGATTCGAACCAGCAGAAATTGCAGGCAGCTGTGTTAATAACAGGGTGCACTAAACCCTTGTACTATCAAGGCTCTTGAATTGACGCGGGGTAAAGATATACAGCTGGGTATCATCAGCGTATTGCTGATACCTCACCCCGTATCATTGGATAATCTCACCCAGTGGTTTCATGTAGATATTAAATAGGAGGGGAGAGAGGACCGAGCCCTGGGGCACCCCGCAAACGAGGGGCCTAGGGGTCAACCTCTGTCCTCCTACCAACACCGACTGTGACTGACCAGAGAGATAGGAGGAGAACCACCGTAACACGGTGCCTCCCACTCCCAACTCCCTTAGTCGTCCCAGAAGGATACCATGGTCAATGGTATTGAAAGCTGCTGAGAGGTCAAGTAGCACCAAGATGGAGGAATGACCCCCATCTTGGGCTCGCCAGAGATCATCCATCAGTGTGACCAAGGCAGTTTCCATGCTGTAGCCAGGCCTGAAGCCAGACTGAAAAGGGTCTAGATAATCTGTTTCCTCCAATGACCGCAGGAGCTGAAGTGCCACCACTTTCTCTACAACCTTTCTCACAAAGGGTAGGTTGGAGACTGGACGAAAGTTCTTTAATTCTGCTGGATCCAGGGAAGGCTTCTTGAGGAGGGGCCTTACAACCGCTTCCTTTAATGGTTGCAGGAAGGCCCTTTCCCTCAAGGACGTGTTAACTAAAGCCTGGAGCCAGCCTCGTGTCACCTCCCTGCTGGCCAAAACCAGCCAGGAGGGGCATGGGTCCAACAAACAAGTGGAGGAACTCATCACTCCTACAGCCTTGTCCACTTCCTCAGGAGTCTCAGGCTCCCACACAATAGGACTAAAACCTGCCCCAGTCATCTCAGTCGTAATTGCCCAATCAGAGTCCAGGTCCATCCGAATCTGAGCGACTTTATCCGACAGAAACTGCACAAACTCCTCAGCTCTACCCTGCAAGGGCTCCTCCACTCCCCCTGCATTAAGGAGGGAGCGAGTCACCCTAAATAGGGCGGCTGGGCACGAATCAGCGGATGCAATAAGTGCGGAAAAATGCGAACATTTTGCTGCCCGTATCACTACTAAATAAGTCCTAATAAAGGCTCTTAAGAGTGTTCCGTCAGATTCGGAGGTACTGGTCCTCCAGCATCGCTCTAGACCATTTTCTATTTAATGCAAAAATAGTTAATTTTGATCCTACTGGTTACTTGCTTGAATTCGCCATCGGTATCATATGCAAAGTTTGCACTTTTCATTTTCACCCACGGAATAGATTCATGCATACATGAATCTCTGCTCTCTCAATTGAACTGAATGGGGAAATTCCTTTATGCAGTTTTATTTCAGACGGCAAAGTAGGTATATGAGAATCGGTTTCAATATCTTCTCTACTTCCATATTCTATACACTAGATGGCAGTAGTACTGCACCATATTTTTATGATTTAAAAAAAAAGATTTACTCAAAAGATCACAGCAGAGTAAATTAGTCTACCTATCAGCAGAACATTGATTACTTACTGAGACTATAGATGGGGGTGTAGCGGGAACTTCTGTAGGTTTTGGAACTCTAGCAACTTCGATCACCTAGGGAGATTTCACACAAAGTTAATTGGTGTCACACAGCATTTTGTTCAGCAAGCAGCAGCATGCGTGAGAACAGAAACAAGCCAATGGCCATCTTGTTTGGGTCTTTTCTATTGCTCGCTCTGAGGAAATGGTCAGAGACAGAAAACAATGTCACCACAGATGGTATACAAAGGTCAGTAAGAAGAGAGGGAAACCTTTAAAAAGGGGGAAGGCTGGTGGAAAAAAAGGAAAGAAATAAAGAATGCATTGTTCTGCATGCAAAGACTGAAAGGTGCTTAATGACCAACCTTGGGTTCAGCTTCTGGCATTAATTCAACACGTTCACGTTCCTGCACCAGTCCACCTGTCACACTCACACCCGTTTCTCTTTTTATTTCAACGCCATAAAGCCTCTGATAGGTTTCAGCAGGCGTCTCTACAAAAGGGAACTGTGGAGAGACGACTTTCTCTGGCATCACTCTGGGTTCAGGAGACTTTGCAATAGGACGTTTCACAGGTTTGGTTATTTTAGGAACAGAAGTTGTTGCTAACTCTTTTTCCAGAGTAGCTATAGCAGATCCTGCTATGGAAACCTAATCATCCCAAAATAAAAAAATAAAAAAGGGTTACCACTGCTAGCTACACACACACACACACACACACACACACACGCACACACCTATATGTATATATAAATACATGTAATATGTAAATGTTATGGTAAAATACGGCTTCTTTCTTGCAGCTGATATTTGGTTCTAACCTTTCGGAAACCACATGTTATTTTTCTCTCATCGATTGGCTTTGTTTTTACAAGAAGCAATTAAGAAATACTCCTATTGGCTTTTTGAAATAAGAAATTATATTTTAATCTTTCAATGTTGTTTACATTCAAATGTTTGATGGTATTATTCATCTTGTCAATCAAAGTTCATAATTTGCTATGAAGCCATAATTGGTCTCATAAAAGTCATACTCCTCCATCTTTGTCCAGTAGATATAATGACAAATCTTGTCTGCAATATTTAGAACACTAGATTCTATTCACTACAACACTATTACGTAACTAGGATTTACATGTTGCATTAAGTATATAAGACAGAATATACTTGTATTTTCATATACCTTGTCTTTCTTTGAGAGAAAAAAAAAGAAAGACTACAGTATCTGAGATAATATGAAGCCAACCACCATAAC
This sequence comes from Pituophis catenifer annectens, assembly GCF_029215685.1. NCBI lineage: Eukaryota > Metazoa > Chordata > Lepidosauria > Squamata > Colubridae > Pituophis > Pituophis catenifer. The sequence goes on along the minus strand of NW_027256881.1, from coordinate 192,848,782 downwards.
ATTATTTACATGTATTTGATTTTTTAAAAAAGTCATCCTCTGTACAATGATGAAGTAACACAACTCTGTATTGGAAAAATGGATTGGATTAGATGGAATGGTTAGATGATGAGACCTGTAAAGGAGGCAATTAAAATGTCAAATGGAAAAATGAGAGGGGTGAAAAAGAAAAGGTAAAGCAAAACCCATGTACTCTTGATGAGTACACTATAATTGGGATTATAAATATACAGCATGTTAATTCCTATACACACTTAGTATTCAACATGACCACATGAAAGACAGAACAAACACTATCACTCTATGAATTATTTGATTAATTTAGGAAGTAAGAATTTGCAAATAATGTTTTACTTTTTACGGAGAGAAAAGGAGTATGCCAGGCATTTTAGGTCTCTTCCTCTACCTTCTTCCTTGTTTTCCAGACAAGATATTTTGAAACATGCTTGGTTCATATAACCAGAGCATGTAATATCCGTTTTATTGATGTACTGATACAATTATAGTGGAAGGATAGCAGAAGGTCATTTTCCTTCTCTTACACTCCCCCAACTCTACTGTGGAGGGTCATCTGGATGCTTTAAAGGAGATTTAGAGGGGCTGCTCAGAAAACTGTTCTACCAATGGATGCCATTCAATTGGTGAACAGCCCCATTAATTTCCTTCTATAATAAATAATAGCATGCCCCCCTGTACTGTTTCAGTATTAGAAATTTTCTCCTCCCTCTTTCACTTAAGCCTCATTCTATTCTGGTTTATGTAGAAAAAGGAACTGGGTTAACTATTTCAATAGAGATCTCTATTTGCCTGACATACTCTTCCTTCTCTTCTTACCTCATAAGTATGATCTGGTTTAGGAACGGTAATTTTGGAAACTGTAAAATGAGGGCTTGCTGTACGGGGACGTATGTGTTCCACATGGATTGATTTTTCAAGTGATGTTTCTGCAGTCCTTTTAATCTACGTTAACCAATAAAATGGGCATTGAGAAGGTTGCCAAATAGGAAAAAAAGAAAAGAAAAGAAAAGAAAAGAAAAGAAAAGAAAAGAAAAGAAAAGAAAAGAAAGAAGCTTGACAGCCATTGGAAATGGCTGCAGGGTTAAAACTGAGCCTAACCTGTGTTGATATGTCCGTTTCCATTCTTTCAGCAGCTGCAACATGTATTTTAGGGGGAATTCGAACCTCCTCAGTTTTCACCTCTTTGGTGACAACATGTGGTTCTGGTGGTACCTCAACAACATGTCTTGCTAAAGCATGCTCTTTATAGCCATAGTCCAGAACTGCCTGTTCAGAATAAGCTTCTTCGGCATAATCTGGTTCTCTGGGTTCTCTAATGCGTGCTTGGTCAACTGCATGAACAACTGTGGCTACAGCTTCAGCCTTTTTGCCAACATCAATCTAAAGGCAACATTTGCAAAACATTGATACATAGCTACATTCATGACAGAACAGCTAGCATAGAGCACATAACATTCAAAAACGTTACATTTCCAGCCTTCTATTTTTCTTATTTCATATGCACATACATTGCCAATTATAATTATATAGGATATTTAATATCTTCATATTTTCTGCATCTCTGTTCATTGAGATAATACCCTGTTTCCCCCAAAATAAGACATCCCCTGATAATAACCCCAATCGGGCTTTTGAGCGCATGGCAATAAGGCCAAGCGCTTATTTCAGGGTTCAAAAAAATATAAGACAGGGTCTTATTTTCGGGGAAACACGGTATATATCATTCCTTAACGATGTTCAAATGTAAAGAAATGAATACTATACTGGATGCAGACAGTCAATGTTTACATTTAGTACAGAATGTACAAACTATTCAACCATGTTAGAATAGAACTATTCAACCCTTCCAGGGAAGGGAAGGGAAGGGAAGGGAAGGGAAGGGAAGGGAAGGGAAGGGAAGGAAAGGAAAGGAAAGGAAAGGAAAGATAACCATATAAATATATATATATATATATATATATATATATATATATATATATATATATATATATATATATATAATAGCATGGTTGATGAAGACTTACAGACACATAAGCTTGTCAGAAATACACAAATAATTTTGCAACACACATTTCAGAAAGTCCTTTATCCATTTATAACAGATCTTCTACTTAATTTCAAATATGTCAAAATCATGTATTTGAATGTTTACTTTTTTATGGTATTAATTTATACTTCTGCCTTAAATAAATCTACTTTAAAATACCCCTCATGGAATTTAAAGAGACTGAATTTCAAGAAGGGGTGTTCAGGCTTCAGATTCAATCATATTCTGTTACCTGAAGTAAAACAAAGAAAAGAAGCACCATTTTCTCAATATTCTAATTACACAATGTAGGAGCTGTAATTAATTTCTGAGATGCATATTAATTGTTAGAGAAGAACAATGCCATATGGTACTACTATTTCTTTTGTTTTTATTGCTGCATATATTATTTTGTTTTTGGCATGTAAACAGCCCAGATTTTGACTTTAAGATGGGTAGCTATACAAAGGTCTAAACAAATAAATACTGGCACTAGGCTGAGTCAAAAGTTTGCATAATTTTGAATAATTTGTATTAGTAAACATCTTGTTTTGGTGAATGCTATTCACCTGTTCATGGACTAGATGGATTTGTTCTCTTTTGGCAGCAGCTTCTTCTCTGGTTCTTGATATTATATCTTGTTTTTTGCGTTTATCAACCTCAATGATTTTCGGAACTATGGCAATTTTTTCAGTCTCCTGTCTTACCTAATTATATTATAGCAAGAACATAAGTTTTAGGTTACGTAATGTCTCCAAACAAACAATAGTGACAGCAAAATTTCAGAAAAAAAGATGTTCTCTGTTTATGGATAGAGAAAAGTTAATATATTAAATGCTTTATGTTCTGTCCCTGCAGAACATTCTAATTCCTGAAGCAGATAAATATTGATGTTTGGTTATTAACTGACTGGATGTTAAAAAAACTGTTAAAAAAACTGCAAGTTTAGTATATGAAGTTTTAAAGCCCCAAACACCATGACAGGGAAGCTGTGAATATATTATGGCATACCATATGAAAAAATGGCCATTTCCCATTTCTCTTAATGAACGCAACCAGAAAAGGGTATGGAAGAGTTAGTAGGCTTATTGAAGAATTATGAGCATGTCAGTGTGAGAATGGGACATGAGAATGACCATCACATTAACAATGGTTCTATTCACCTTTTCTTGGATAAAGTGGGCTTCTGCTTCTTGTTTGGTAGCAATTCTCTCTGTAGTTTTTACTACCGGTGCAGGTACTTTGGGTTTGTCAGCTGTAATTACTACCTTAGGTACAGAAGGTTTCACAGGCTTCACAACTTCTTTCCATGTCTGATGTTTATAGTAAAAACAGAAGTGTGTTTATATATGTGGTGTTGCAAAAATGTTCATTGGGACAGCAGCAAAAAGCAGACAGGAAGCAGTAAAGCGCATGAAATTACAAAGAGGCAAAAATAATAATGAAATGCTATCCAGATTATAAAACGACTGATATGCGGTCTTTATACAGCTCCACGTTAATCTATGTGGCCTTATTATATTTAATTGAGGTGACTTAAAATGCAGAAGGGGCAAGCTGACAATTTATGAATGAAATGGAAATAAACCACGGGTTCTTTTCAGTGGAAAAGCTAGCCTTCTCTTTCATTTTTGAAATTTAACAAGGACACAAGAACAATCTTTTAGAAAAGAGTTTGCAGAGAATTTTTTTTGGGGGGTGGGGCAGATTTTTAAATAAAGAGATTTTGTTCGTATTTTCTGGATCAATATGCAGACATAATTTATCTTCTGAACTGAGTTTACAAGGCATACTGTATAGATGGAAAAAAATCATTAAAATAATATATTATAGAATTATCTATTAAACACATCTCTGGGATAAATTGACTTGAAATTTCAGAATGAAGTTGGCTGAAAGGAATTTGTGTGTGAATTGATATCAGAATTACATTGATTTGAGACAGACTGGTTTCTAGATCCACACAAGAACACGATGTCTTACATTAATTGTTGATTTAAATCCATGTGGAACAAGTTATGGGAGAAAATAGTATTTTTTATAAAACAAACCAAATTTAGTTCCTAAACTCTTTTTAAAAAGATTTGTAAAGCTAACATTAACATATATATATATTATTAATTATGTCCTTTTGAAACTTCTCTCCATTGATCCCATTGAAAGAAGATCCAGAGAGAGCAATAAATCCAGTGGGACATTTTAAAAATGAGCAAAAATAGTTATTGAATTTCAGTGGATAATTTGAATACTGAAAAGTTTTTTTCCCCTGTTCTCCTTGATATCTGCAAGAACAATCACACTGAAAACCACCAATAAGCATTGAAAAATATGAGTATCTTAATAAAGAAATATACATTCCATAAAATTTTCTAGATGCAAGGCACTGGATTATTTAGCATTTTTCCTTAAATCTTTTAACTTTGAAGGATTCCTTTGGGGTGGCTATATAAGTTTTTTGAATGAATCAATGGAATTTTAATTAGGATTAAATTGATGCTTTGTTTTAACTAAATGAAGATAATTTTTATAAAAGGGAGCAAAGTTGCTATTGCAGGGAGTTCACAAGAAAACGAAGAAAATAAAAAGAAATGTGAAAATAAAGTCTGCAACTGAGCAGAAAAAAAATTGTGCAAAATTGATAATATTCACCTTTTCATGAGCGATGTGCATTTCTTCCCTTCTGGTTGATATTTCTTCTCTGGCTCTTGAAATCTGTTCTTGTTGCTTAAGTAATTCAGGAGCAATTATCACCTTGGGCACAGGAACTTTAACGGCTTCTTTTCTTATCTAATCATATGATAGAAAAGAAAGGAGTTCAGTTATCAGATTCTCCTCCCAGCATAGCTGAAAACTAATATTATTTTTCAATAACAGAGATAACTTTAAACAGCACATGGCCATTGTTCTGCAGAGAGCTAAGTGTTACAATAAATAAGTCTACTAAATTCCATCCTGGATTGTGATCCATATTGAGAATAGCAATTCTAGAAATGGAATATTTGTATTTATTTTATTTCATCTTGTTTCGTTTCATTCATGTGTTTCTACTTCAGGATATTTTTTAACAATGTTCAACATGCCGTACTAAATTGGTTTGCATCTAGAGCCATAATGGGTGGCTTGCTAAGCAAAGGACATCACAAACTTCATGTTTTCTATCTTTGTTGTCATGGAATGTAGTTGAGCTTCCTGGGAGGGAGTGCATTCCAGAAGAGCAAGAGACAATTCAGTTCAGATAGTTTGTGTGAGAGATAGAGGGTGAAAACAGCTCCTCCCTAACAGTTCCAGACTATAAGCTTTATGAGGTTTGGTAGTTGGTTTTAGTTTGGCAAGATTCTGTCTATAGGCGAGGAACAATAACAAAATCTGCTTGGAGAAACCACAACGCGTCTTTCTTGGTTTTGGAGACTTGACAGTAGTGAGGCTATATATTTCACTTTAGATAGCTACAATCTTAAATGCATTAGAGGTATATCAGATAGGTTGCCCAAAGTAAAATACCCTACACACAATACAATTTGTGCCAATTATTACTATTTGGTAAAAACTGATTGCAAATAAAATGAACAGCAATCTCATTTTTGATTAGCAAGAGTACCCTGAAAATATTGCTTCCATGTGTCCTTATGTCATTTCTAAGCTCCAGAAACTTGCCCAATAACTTTTTTTGTATCCCATACTCCTGACAGCTGACATGCAATATTTTAAGGCATACTGAGCATGCTGAATTTCAAAGCTGTGGTGGGGAAACATTTACCCCATGATTTTATTTTATTTGTTGGAAAAGACAGTGTTTCTTCAGAAGTGTCCCCAAATTGCTGAATATTTCCTTTTTTTTCCTCAGTAGCCTCATGTTGACTTCTAAGTTTGTTATTTAAATAAGTGATGTTACAGCATTTACCACCAGAGAAATAAAATTTGGGCTGCATTTTCTTGAACAATAGCAATAGCACTTAGACTTATATACCACTTCATAGTGTTTTACAACCCCCTCTAAGCAGTTTACTCCAGCATATTGCACCCAACACAATTAGATTTGTTTGAACAAAGCAAAATTCCAGGAGTTACTAAGGAAATGGTTTGTTGCTGCATGGTTTGTGTACAATTTTTGGAATATCCCACAATTTCAAAAGCATTTTTCCATTGAAAAAATTGTTTAAGAAAACTAGGGTACTATTGTTTCCTTCACCCAGCTCTAGAATTTCTGGTTTCTAAGATCAAAACTTCTCTTTACTAAGTTGGCCAATGTAATTACCGTAGTCATATTTAATGTAGATACATGATTTAGAGAGACTTCTGCGAATGTCAGAAATGACAAATATATATTGGGGATAGGTGGAAAATATCAAGCTAGAGGAATGTCAAATCAAATCAAATCTATATTACAATCATAGACAGTATAAAGTTAGAGACATAATTTCTAAAGAGGAATTCTTTAAATTCATAACAAGCAAATCAAAGCAGAAATGGATGCCTAATTAATAGTGCTTATAAATTTTATAACTAAGAAAGAGGAAGAGTTTTTTTTCCACACGACTGATATTTACCTTTTCATGAGTAATGTGAATTTCTTCCTTTCTTGTAGGAATTTCTTCTCTAGCTCTTGAAATCAGTTCTTGTTCTTTAAATGTGTCAGCGGCAATTATTACTCTGGGTACAGGAACTTTCACTGGTTCTTTTCGTATCTAATTTAATGGTAGAGAAAAGAGTGTATTGATGACTGAATTTAAACAAACAACAATATTTCTCAAAATGCATTGCACATGAGATGAACATAATCAGCATAAGGGCAAGGTGTGGCATAGGATTCAAATAAATAAGCTTCAGCAACATAGAGAGCCAGTTTGGTCTAGTGGTTAAGGCACTAGGCTAGAAAGTGGGAGACTGTGAATTCTAGTCCCTTCTTGGGCATGGACACAGGTTAGGTAACTTTGGGTCAGTCACTGTCACTCAGGATCTCTCCCAACCCACCTCACAGTGTTGTTGTTATGGGGGGAAATAGGAGGAGGAAGGTACGTTGGATAAGTTTGCCATCTTGAGGTATTTGTAAAATAATAAAGGTGGGATACAAATAAATAAGTAAAACATCATGGCTAATCAGCATGTTGACTTCTCATAGCACTTGTTATGAGGAGAGGGATGGGGGAATTCCCTCCTATTCACTGATAGTTTACTGTGGAAATGAAGCTTGCTGATGAAACTAAATTGGCTATTCACCTTTTCCTCAGTAATGTGTATTTGTTCTTGTTTTGTGGTAACTGCTTCTCTGGTTCTCAACATCATTTCTTGCTCTCTGGTTTTTTCAGCAGTAGCAGTAATTACTAGGGCAGCTTCTTTTTTAACCTATATTTTAATGGTGAAAAGAAAGAAAGAAAGAAAGAAAGAAAGAAAGAAAGAAAGAAAGAAAGAAAGAAAGAAAGAAAGAAAGATAAAGCAAGCTATAACATTTAATTTCATCAATCGTCCTATATAAAAAGTATGCAAAATATAAAAGCAAATGAAGATAAATATATTTGGGGATAAAAGTTAGTTTAAGCTCAGAAAGGGGAAAAAAATAAACATTAACGTTGATAGATTTGGTATCCTAACATGCTTGCTTGTCGTATTAGCCAATGTGTTGTTCATTTTCTGCAAATGCCTGCATTGGCAGTATTAATGGAAAACAAGGGGAGAGTGTTATTTATTGTCACTTTGCTTTATATCTACCTGCTCCTGGACAGGCGGAATGTGCACTGCGGTCATGGCTGTCCTTTTAGCCATCTGCTCTACAGCACTTGGAAGAGGTTCTCTCTCTCTGGCCATGTCAACAGCTGCAACGACGGTAGCAACAGCTGCTGTTTTGTCCATGTCCTGCGAGACCCAAATGAGTGGCATGAAAAGACAGCTCATTGGAATACAACGTCAGCAACATGAGGAATAGGTGCAAACACAAGCATCTGCTTTGCCAGATTGTCCTGTGACAACATTATTGCACAGCACCATCTACATTAGGGGTCGGCATATTGCAGCCCAGGGGCCAAATACTAGCCCAGTGTGTCTGTTGTTTTATATGGCTTCTGAGCTAAGAATGGGCAAGCAGATAGCAGATCACTAGGGCCGAGCTTCAGCCAAGATCTTACAGCAAGGGTAGTGGAGCAAGGGACAGGTTCATGGTGTACTGGACAACGGCGGTAGCCTATTAGCAGCCTCCTTGCTGGTAGGCCAGCACCACATAAAGGCTGCCATGTTTCTTGGCCTGCAGATCTACCAGGCAGACTTTGTGGAGGCAGAGGAGGGGAAGGATCTGGCCATTTATAAAAAACATGTTTGCCAAACCCTGGCCTAAATAACCAGGCATGTAAAATAACAACAACAGAGGTCCTAATTTCTCCTAAGCAGACCAATTCTGTGGCAAAACCACATTACTTTGAGAAAAACACCTTACCCCTTCCACCCTAACCCTTCCACCCTACTCCTTCCACCCTACCCCTTTGAAAAGGTCTCACCTCTGTAGCAGCAGCAGCAGCAGCAGAAGCAGCAGCAGCACCAGCACCAACTGCCAGGGTGGCTTCTGCTGCAGCGGCTCCGCTGATAGCAACCTGTTCATGCATTCCGTATCTCCCTTCCCATCTTTCTTCAGTCCTCATCTGGGTGGTGCTCGTAGTTACTCGGGTGTCTTTCATTCTGGTTTCCGAACTAGCTACGTAGCCTTCCTGTTTCCAAGGAGGAGGCACATCAGCCCCCATCACTGCTGCGGCCTGTGTTTTCCGGACCAAGATTGGTGATCTCACAGGTCTGATAGGTGACGTAGAGACTGAGAGCCTTGCAACTCCAGCAGGAGACACCGATCTGTTAACAAAACAGAACTGATATTGATGCCAGGGGAAGAACAGCTCCCCAAAGTGACTGTTGAAAGGTGGAAAACTAGGCCACTGGTGTGAGAAATAGAGTTGTATTGTTTTTACAGAATTGCAAGAAGACATGTTGGCCTGTGAACAAAATGCATTGTATATGTTTCTAATCTCATGAGCTAGGCTGAAGCCTGAGAATTGTATGTAGGAGCTAGGATTAGAAGCCTTTGCTATGCTACAAACCAGCCAGAACCAGAATTTACTGATATGATAGTTACTCTAAAGATAACCCCTAGGAACTAGGACCATAAAAGGAAATTCGTAAATAAAGGCAGGGGGCGATAGAATTAGAGTAGTGGGAGATGTAATCAGGGGTGGAGATAATGTATTCATTTTAGACACTTTGGATAGGTTGTGACATCATTATTACCCAAGCCAATGAAGAAGAGGTGGGAGGTAAATTTGTAACGGTACTAGGGAATATACGACAAATGTATTGATGATTTAGGATTTGTCCACTGTATCTATGTGTGTATGGTCCACCCGGTTTGCAAAGTGAAGAATAAAATTACCATTGTTTTCTCTTGAAAGTTTTGGCTGGTGATTGTTTATTTCCAAACTAGACAATGAATCCCACACCGGTAACCCTTCAGAATACCCAATTCCATCAAAACTTCTTTTCAATGGATATTCAGTTACATAACTGTAAATAACTCACAGGAGTGTATAATAGCAGTGTTGGCCACAAATATTTTGCTGCACTGCTTAAAGATCAATGTTTGCCTTAAGAAAGGCACAGTGGGATTCTCCAGATGTTCTTGAATTTTAACTCCCATCAGCTACCGCAACTATAATTAATAATAATGAGGAATTCTAGGAACTGCAGGGCAACCCTTTACTTTTTCCTGATCTGGGTCAAATTTTACATGTGAGTGGTTTACCTGACTGGAGATGGTGTTGGACCTCTCACATGTCGTACAGGAGATGGCGACTGTCTGATGGGGGATGGTGATTGCTGGCGTGCCATCTGTACTTTGGCTGCAATGATTGGCGGAGTCGGTGATTTAGAAGCAGGGTGAGGAAGCATCCGTGGGGGTGCCTTATGGGGCAGCTGCTGCCCAGTGACACTTTCTATCATCATCTCAGCAGTTGCAAGTGTTCTGGCATCAAAGTGAGCTTCAATCTTCTGAAATGAAAGATCAAGAACACTCATGAAAATCTAGTTAAAGATTTTCCCCAGCCTTTGAAATGGTTGGTAACAGAATCTGACAAATTACCAACCTTTTCAGTTCGGGTTTGTCGTGTTGTTTGTGTAATCTGAGCAGTCGAAACAATCGTCTTTGTCTTTTTAGCGGGAACGGCTTCTTCATCGCCTTAGAGAAAAGAGAATGGGAGTCATTAGAATTGGTTCTGGGAGGGGAGTAGAGGAGAGAAGTATATCGGTGATGCCAGTTATTTATGGGTTCATGTATATGATTGCCAAGAGAGCTGTGCAAATTTAGCCACAAATTTCCCAGCAGCTTTGCTTCAGCTTGAAGGAGATGTTACCCATTTATAGAAAAACACCATAAGGCAAATAATAAATAAATAAATAACTGAATAAATTAATTCTCTCAGGCACAGATTAATAAAGAGAGCAATTCATTTCAAATTAGCCTTTTCATACATCAGCCAAGAATATAATGCAGAATAGTCAAGTCTAAGTAAGTCTGTTTAGAAAGAAACACCACTGCATTTACTGGGGACAATGCCTAGATAAGGGAGCCTAAACAAAACTCTTGGAAGATATTTCCTTATGAAATATAAGGTATAAAACCAATGGAAGCCACCACAAATGGTCATCGTCTTTTGTTCCTTCATACTTATAGAGTGAACATTTAAAAGGGTACAATAAGCATGCCCATAAAAATTACCCATTTTTCATCAGGTTTTCTGGGCACAGAAAGCTTTGTAAAGTTAAATATTCTTGTAATATTTTTTGGATTTTAACCTAATGATTTTAGCCTTAGGAGCATGTAGAGATTTGGGACACTGATGCATTTGTGTATTTCTTTTCTACTTCAGTCCTTCCCACTTGGATATCTAAATGCATTGTTAGGGCTGGAATGATGTCTAGGAAAACACAACTTTCAAAATATTTGGGATCACTGAACATCACATTAAGCCATCACATTAGCCATGGTTTGTTGAATAAACCATCATAACCAAGTTCTGACATAATTACAGATTAACAGAGTTGGGAGGGGCCTTGTAGGTCATTTTAGTCCAACCCCCGCCCAAGCAGAATTTCTGAAATATGGTAGGCCAATGTGGAGCCACAAATCATGGTTCATTAATCCCAATAGCTGAATTCACACTTTATGTCAAAAATGATTTTGCCTTAAATAAATAAAATAAAAACCACATTATTACTTAGTGTGATGTGTAAATCTAACCTATATAGATTTAGGCCCATGTATTTTTTATTTTCTTTTACTGTGTGCACGTCAAAGCAGTAGTGAGGCCTGGATTTTTGCTCTTTCATAGGCCTGCAACTGCACTATATGCTTAAGCAAGTTGCTGTGAAACTATGACACCCAGCAAGAGAAACCCTGGAGTGAAAAACTGAGGTGTTGATTTACTGGATTTTAGATTAATACAATGTAAAACAATTACAAATAAAAAACACTGCCTCGCACTAGCAATAAGTTAGCCTACTTGTTTTCCTTGTATTAACAGGGGAAGAAAAGAAGCAGAACATTTGTTGCTGCTGCTTCTGAAAACAATTTTATCTTTTTGTCATGCTGAAGTATTTATGATCAGCTTGTGTCCAGGGTGAAATTTTACAGCCACATTAAAATCATCTGAGAGAAATGGAATTGATGGATTTGTTGACAGAAGAGCAATCATTGTGAAGTTTGCTGCCCTGATGGAATAATCCTAAACTTTTGAAAACAAACAAACAAACATTCTTGGTTGACTATCCTACTAATCTTTACCTTGTATGAGCAGTTCGGCTGTTGAAGTTGCTCGTCCCACGCTATTAGTGGCATTTACTGAATAGGTTCCGGAGTCTTCAGGGTAAGCTTCTGCAATTATTAAACTGTAGAGGTCTCCTTCATGTAAAATTTGAAAATCGAGGGAGCTTTGAATTTCTGCTCCATCCCGATAGAACTTCACCACAGGTGTAGGGATTCCAGTCACTCTCACGTCAAGTCGAACTTGACTTCCTTGTCGAGTAGTCATGCTCTGTAGTCTTTGTGAAAAGTTGGGTGGCGCTGTTTCAGCTGGGAGGAGGAGGAGGAGGAAGAGGAGGAGGTTATATAAGCAAGAACAAACATAAGGAATATTATGTATCTTCTTACTACTAAAACTGTTGTGTCTATAACCTTTAACTGAGCTAAATGGTGCATCATAGGGCAAAACATTTTGAACCAAGATACCAGGGGTAAAATCCAGCAGGTTCTGACAGGTTCTGGAGAACCAGTAGCAGAAAGTTTGAGCAGTTCGGAGAACCGGCAAATACCACCCCTGGCTGGCCCCAGAGTGGGGTGGGAATGGAGATTTTGCAATATCCTTCCCCCAGGACTGGGGAGGGAATGGGAATTTTGCAGTATCCTTCCCCTGCCATGCCCACCAAGCCACACCCACAGAACCGGTAGTAAAAAAATTTGGATTTCACCACTGCAAGATACCTTAAATAGGCTGACAAACAGAATGTGCCTGGGATCCATGACTACCATGGTACTGGAATTTGGCAAGTTCTATAAAACTTTTTATGATATAAAAATCATTTTAAGGCATGATGTAAAATGCCTTAAACATTACTTGTGGTCAATTATTGATGTTTGACTGTGATATACAGTTATACATGGGCTACTTGCAAGGCAGATAGATTTCTGATATCTCCCTGATTTTTTTTAGAACTTTTCAAGTATATTAGAATATGCTCTGCTTCTGTTGCAGGTAAGGAATCTGGTAAGGAAATATCCCTGAAACAATAATCTAAGAGTTGCAAACTCTGCCTCTGAAAATTGACAGAGGATTTCAATTGGCAGAGAGGCTGAACCCAAAACTCTTTGGAGCCATATGTAAGTTGCCCATAATTTTGAAATTATGGGGCAGAATTTAAAAGAATCACACAGAAGTAAGGTTTTCTATGATCAAGTTATAAAGACACTTTCCCTTTAAATATCAAGAGGTAGCCAGATGCAAAATCTGTGTTGATGGACCCCATAGAAATAAAAAAAATAAAAATCAACATAAAGCAGAATGTGGACCTATAAGTTTGATTGTTCTTAGAAGTACATATAAGGCAGCCTTCATATTTACCATTTATTTACTGGCATTATTTACAATTAAATGTTAATATTGAGGGGTGTGTTAGATTTTTAAAAACTTAATAAGTAGCTATATTTGATATGTCAGAGAATTTTGAAAGGGGAGAACCTTGTGTAATGCGATCTCTTAATACTTTTTTTCAATTTAGTCTTCATCTTTGTGGATTCTATTCACATGTTTTAAGATGAAAGATGGAAAGTGCCAACTGGTTCTATAACCACAACCTACCGGTGACAAGTAGTTCTGCAGTACTTGTGGCTTGTCCAGATCCATTGGTGGCTTGTAGGGTATATCTTCCACTGATAGCTGCGGTCACGGTGGGGATCACAAGTTTAGCGCGGCCATCGCTAAATGAGATCTGCGCACCGGGCAGAGTTGCAGTAGAAATAACCTGGCCATCCCGATACCAGCTCACCTCAGGAACTGGGAAACCTTGAGAAGGAGAGTGAAGTAAAGATAAATGCTCATAAGGTCCCATTGGCATCAGTCCTAAAATACCACCAGGTTTTCCTAATGTATATGCTAAAGTTGCTAAAGGGCTAGATCAAGGGCTTCAGTAATTGAGATATGATGAAAGAAATGACTGGGCATTGGGGGAAATCTATGCTTACTGCAATTCAACGTCCCAAAATAGAATAAGGCTTAATTTATTTTATATTTGGTTGGTTATATTATCATTATTCTGTTGTCTTGCATATACACTGAGAGTTTATGCACCAGAAACAAATTCCTTGGTCAAATAAAGTATTCTATTCTATTCTATTCTATTCTATTCTATTCTATTCTATTCTATTCTATTCTATTCTATTCTATTCCATTCCATTCCATTCCATTCCATTCTTCTGTAATATTCAGATCTGCTTTCTTTAGGATATAGTTTGCTGCTCCTTCCTCTGAATATCTGATACAAAGACATATTTATATTCTTAGATGGTATTATCAGAGGAAGACTATATTTTAAATGCTGGATGCTTGAAAAGGAAAGGCATGTAGGCGTAATGATAAAAGATACACTTTTTGTGATTTAGGAGGTCAGATTTCAAGAGATAAAAACGTTCATAGAGTTTGGTGCATTACAATAACCAAGTGCTGAATCATTGTCAAATCTGTCCAACATAATGAGTAACTTGGGGGAACAAGAGATTTATAACACCATGTAATATGAGTTAGTGTTGCCATAAGATTGCAATGGTTGAAAGGTTGTACTCTGAACTGTACTCTGTTTGCTTTTGGTAATGATGCATGGGCCTACTTACTATGTCTTAGAATTACGTACAAATGCAATCACAGTTTCAGAAATGGAACCTTTCACTTTAATGTAAGGCAAGTATTACCATAGTTGTCTACTAAGGTCACTGTTCGATGAAGCCCAGGGAATGTGGTAGAGGGATTTTACTTTGAGAGATACAAGGAATAGAATAGAATAGAACAGAACAGAATAGAATTCTTTATTGGCCAAGTGTGATTGGACATACAGGGAATTTGTCTTGGTTCATATGCTCTCAGTGTACATAAAAGAAAAGATACATTCGTCAAGAATCATAAGGTACAACACTTAATGATAGTCATAGGGTACAAAGAAACAATCAAATCATATTAGGAAACACTGATCTTAAGGATACCAGCAACAAGGTTACAGTCAAACAGTCATAAGTGGGAGGAGATGGGTGATAGGAACAATGACAAAGAGGAGTATGGTTGGATGCAAAATCTGAAGCATAGTTACTCAACTTTAGCAATACGGTATTTCTTTAAGCTTGAGAAACACTGATCTCAAGATTGTTTAAGATGGGGCAACAAACCAAATAGAGAAGGAAACAACTTAAAATCTTTCCTGACAGATTGCTATATCATATTCTCAGTTCCATACTTCTATATTCAATGATTTCCCTTGCTAACTTTTTCTTCTCTCAGAATGGGAATAAAGAGTTGTCAAAAAACAGCAATCAATGGAGAGAGACACTATTTGGAAACCATGACTACCATATGAATGGGGAAGATTGACGCATATCTGATGCAAAGCTCTGTAGAATTTATCAGTGTTTTAGGAAAAAAAAGGAATAAATAGAACAAAATATTATGTCTAGAGGATTTACAGAAAGGACAGAGGGCTGCCTTTGATTTGTCTAAAATCTAGTGATAGATTATATTTTCCTATGAAATCTTTTGTGTAGGGGGTGTCAGTATTAATTTATGGTCCTCTGTCTATTAGGTAAATGTTGTCATTTTCTAGCAGTACACAATTAAATAATAGTATAACTAATTTCAGTGGCGTGTTCTAGAAAGTTTTAGGATCTATATCAGTGATAGTGAACCTTTTCAGCAACAAGTGCCCAAACCGGAATATGTGTGCGAAAACTGCAGCCCCGGAAACCTGAAGACCAGCTGGTCAGTGTGCATGTGCATGCCGGCCACCTGGTCTTTGGGTTTCCGGCATATGCATGCGCCAGAAACCCATGCTGAAGCGCCT
Source organism: Pituophis catenifer annectens (assembly GCF_029215685.1). Lineage (NCBI taxonomy): Eukaryota > Metazoa > Chordata > Lepidosauria > Squamata > Colubridae > Pituophis > Pituophis catenifer. Next base: position 192,833,118 of record NW_027256881.1, on the reverse strand, counting down.
GCCACCTGGTTTTCATGCGCAAAGATCAGCTGGACAGCATACATGCACGCATCAGAAACCAGAAGAGCAGCTGGCAGGGGCGCATGTGCCCACAGAGAGGGCTGTATGTGTCACCTCTGGCACGTGTGCCATAGGTTCGCCATCACAGGTCTATATCATATATTTGTATGTATGTAAAAAGTGCTTTTCAATAATCTACTCCCAAAGTGCTGTAACAACATGAAAAGAAAACTTACATAAAAAATACAGTTGGAGCATATAACATTAAGATATTTTAAGCCAAAACATTTCAGTCAATTAAACTTTCAGGCATCCACCCCAATAACCTCAAATACTCATGACCATAACAGATAGAGGCTCCATACAGATGTTTTAAATACAAAACTACTCAAATAATATAGAAAAGCAGAAGGATCTGGTTTAAACTTCACAAGTGTCTATGTCTATGTCCGTGTGTGTGTGTGTGCGCGCGCGCGCGTGTGCATGTGCACGTGCACAGACAAATATGTACACATGCAGACACACCTCATGTACTTCTACTTAATTGTTGCTGACCCTTCAGTTGTTCTGAATTATGGTTGTGGACATCATTCAGTTGGGAGAGAAAAGTATCTGCGCACAAAGGCGACTTAGAAATATGCAAAATTGCAGACAGGCTCGGCATCTTAAGGTACATACAAGGCCTATCTTAAGAATTTGAGAAGCCTAGGACACATGTTTATTTGTTCCCATTAAGTAGCCATTTTCCTACTTAATTCCCACAACATCCTGTATTTTCTTTTCCTGACAGAGAAATCAAAGGAGAAACATCAAAAGTAGGGAAGTAAATCCCATTCACTGAAATAACTCTTGGAATTTTAAGTGATCATCATATTTTTTGCTAATGAATATGAAAGCCTTGACTGGCAAATATTGATTTCAGTTATCATTTCAAATTCTGAATATATCTTTTGAAGTTAGTAATAGACTAAATTTGCTTATCATTTCAAATTCTGAACTAACCTTTAGATAAAACCTGGGCAACTGATTCATATATATATATATATATATATATATATATATATATATATATATATATATATATATATATATATATATATATATATATATATATATATATTGCCCAGGTGTGTGTGTGTGTGTGTGTGTGTGTGTCTCCCAGGTTTATATATATATATATATATATATCTTTTGAAGTTAGTAATAGACTAAATTTGCTCCTGCAACTGCAGCAAGTGGAGCATGGCTAATGAGTATTATCCTTTCTCTGATATCTTATAATTTCCAGCTCAGAATAAATAATTGAAGTTAATATGATTCAGAGAACAAAGCCAAACAGCTGGGATTTTAAAGTAAGGTCTATACTGGAGACCTTTTTAGAGGAAGCGAGCCCTGCCTTGATTCTTCAAACATATTACTTAAATTCTGCTCGTTGTTCATTGTATCATTACAGCAGCCTGGTTAATATGTATATTGTTTTTCCTGCTTGGTGAAAATAGATTTATTGTCAGCATATAATCCAAACATGCATATGATATAATGTTGGCATATGTTCTGAATCAAGGAATACAGTATTTTTATATTGTATTCAATTTCTATAATATGGTTCTTAGCTTAGAAATATGTGGGCTGCTATAAAGCACAGTATGATCTTATTTGCCTGGAAATAATTGTTCCACATCTAAAATAGTCATGCTACCAGTGGCATCACAATCAAAGCTTTTTTAAAAAGCACATACAATATTAGTGCACATGTGAAAGAGGTAGGACTTTTATGCCACAACAACTATAGCTTGTTGCTACCATTCTGGTGTAAACTGGAAAACATTATATACTGCATATTCAAGGCTTGAGCCATTTCAAAACTTAATGCTATCTTAAAATTTAAGGGATTCAGGAAATGAATTCCTAATGGTTCATGATCAACATTATTGCTGTGATCCACAAGCTCACCCTGAGATAAAAGAACACCCATTGTTTCCACTTGGCATCCATCAGGGCTGCCATGTTTGGGCTATAAATATTTAGAGGAGCACTAGCTGGGAAAATAATCTGTATTACCATGCTTCCATCTATTGGCCATTTGGAATTTGTGGTCTGGCTATGCTAATTTTAGTCTTAGAAAATAAAACCTGTGACTGTAACCCAATGATTTATTAAATTGATCGTGTTGGTCGCGTTGGTAGATGATCTCTGGAGGGCTCGGGACAGAGGTTGCTCCTCTGTTCTGGCCCTGTTAGACCTCTCAGCGGCTTTTGATACCATCGACCATGGTATCATGCTCCGACCGGTCGCAGTTTGTGTTGGCAGGGGGGCAGAGGTCGACCTTGAGGCCTCTCATATGTGGAGTGCCTCAGGGGTCGGTTCTTTCGCCCCTTCTGTTCAACATTTATGTGAAGCCGCTGGGTGAGATCATCCGTGGCTTTGGGGTGAAGTACCACCAGTACGCTGATGACACCCAGCTGTACATCTCCACCCCTGGCCACCCCAATGATGCCCTTGAAGTAATGTCCTGGTGCCTGGAGGCTGTGCGGATCTGGATGGGGAGAAACCGGCTCAAACTTAACCCTTCCAAGACTGAGTGGCTGTGGTTCCCGGCATCCCGATATAGTCAGATGACTCCATCTCTGACTATTGGGGGCGAGTCTTTGGCCCCCTCGGAGAGGGCTCGCAATCTGGGAGTCCTTCTGGATATGCAGCTGTCCTTGGAGGAACATCTGACGGCTGTGGCCAGGGGGACTTTTTGTCAGGTTCGCCTGATTTGCCAATTGCGGCCCTTTCTTGATCGGGATTCCCTGCACACAGTCACTCATGCCCTTGTCACCTCTCGCCTGGACTACTGCAACACTCTCTATATGGGGCTCCCCTTAAGGGGCACCCGGAGGCTCCAACTGGTCCAGAATGCGGCCGCGCGGGTAGTTACGGGAGCTGCATGGCGCTCCCATACAACACCCCTCCTGCGTGAGCTGCACTGGCTCCCAGTGGTCTTCCGGGTGCACTTCAAGGTATTGGTTATCACCTTTAAAGTGCTCCATGGCATAGGACCTAGATATCTTCGAGACCGCCTGCTGCTACTGAGGCCTCCCATCGACCTGTGCCCTCCCCCGAGGGCCTCCTCGGGGTGCCATCAGCCAAACAATGTAGTCTGGTGACCCCCAGGAGGAGGGCCTTCTCTGTGGGGGCACCTACCCTCTGGAACCAACTGCCCCCAAAGATAAGGAGAATCCAAGACCTCGGTGCCTTCTGCCGTGCCCTTAAAACTTTCTTTTTTCAGCAAGCCGGGCTGGCTTAACACTTTTAAATGTTTTTAATTTGTTTGTCATTGTTTTTTAATTATGGGCCCAAATTTATATATATTTTTATATATAAATTTACTTTTTTACTTCATAAAAAAGTAAACTTTTTTACTTTACTAAAAAAATAAAAAAAATACTTTTTTAATAGTATTTTAATGTTTGTAGTCTATGTTTTTATTTGGCTGTACACCGCCCTGAGTCCTTAGGGAGATGGGCGGTATATAAATTTGATATAAAATAAAAATAAAATAAAAAGAGGGAAAAATGAGGTGAAAGTTAAGTGTGAGTAGGGAATAACTGAAACCATCTGACTTCTGGTAAATTGATGTTTTGAGCATGGCCATGCCCAAGGTGAGGCGATTTTGTAAATGCCACTTTCTTGGCGTGTCCATAATATACTGTCAAAGTGTAAAATGCGTCCATTGACTCCATATTCCCTGACCTAGCCTGATGTCCTGATGATTTCCCAGTCTTCAAATTGATACAGAAGAGATAATTGATCTCTTCCCCCAATGAGATCTTCTTTTACCTATTACCTCTCTAATATACAACTGATGAAGCTTCCAGGATAGGAAGTGAAACGTCTTGTTTTTCCTCAAAAAATCAGTCCAGTTGCCTTTTCAAAATAAAAATGACTTTTGATACAACTATGACCTGAATAACTGAGAATCTTTATAGGTAGTTGTTTAATGGAGTCCTACCCCATCTGTCTGTCAGTTTTCTAAAGCCCCAGAAAAGCTGCCCTCTTAACCATTTTTGAAGATCTCAGCCACAGCGAAGAAAACAATAACCAGAAAAACACACGGACACTCACCACTAATATGAGCCTCAAAGGTTGCGGCACTACCCTCCAGTGCCACAACACTTTGTAACGGCTGCGAAAATGTTGGTGCTTTGCTTGTCATTTTTGCAGGCACTCTGGAAAGAAAGATAGACATAAAAATAGAAGGTGAGAAAACAATTTGTGGAAAGCAACATAAATATGTGGTGTTGTGGAGGGATTGTTCTACTTAGATTAGATCTGTGGCTCTTGAATGGGTCACTTTTGTTAACGTGGCATTTACTGAAATTTATCCCCTTAAATTATTTTTCTATATTGCCCATCTACTGAGTAATTCAATCATAACAAATTGTCAATAGTTCAAACAAGTGACAGATCATCAAACAGAATAACTGTGCCAATAAAGAGGTTACTTTTTAATGTTGAATTTGCCATATCTTTATATATAACCATTTCTTAATTCCTTCTCAGCTGGAATTGGATAAAAAAAACCCCCTCTATAACCCAAAATTGTTTGAAAATTGGAATTTATTTTCTTTTCTTACTAAATAAAAGCACAATAAAATGATTTTTTTTTCTTAAAAGAAATTATTTGAAAAGTTTCCCTTAATGTGAAAAAAAAGGTTTTGGTAAGAGGCTATTACAGAGAAATGAAAAGAAAAAAAGGAAAGGAAAGGTAAAAAGAGAAGAGAAGAGAAGAGAAGAGAAGAGAAGAGAAGAGAAGAGAAGAGAAGAGAAGAGAAAAGAAAGAAAAGAAAAGAAAAGAAAAGAAAAGAAAAAAAGAAAAGAAAAGAAAAGAAAAAAGAAAAGAAAAGAAAAGAAAAGAAAAGAAAAGAAAAGAAAAGAAAAGAAAAGAAAAGGAGAATGTAAAAGTATAAGCGGGGCAATTGAATCTAGGAAAGAAGGAGAGAAGGCCAAGTTTGAAATGTGAGCTTGGCTATAAGATAACAACTGACATTGATGGTTTGAACAACTGCAGGAAAGTACAAAATCAATAAAACTATACTTTGTCCAGTATAATATTTGTTGCTGTAACACAATGTCCCCACTTTCTTGTAAACCACAAAAAGGTATATATTCAAACAAGAATAACTGATTTTATTGCAAAATGTTTCTTAATATGAATGCCCATCAGTGTCAAATCAATTTATTCTGTTATATTAACTGAGTACTAAATGTTAACTTGATATTTATTATGATTTATCATATAGGATTGGACAGAGTCACAGGGGGTTATGACAGCCAAAAATAGAATTCCAGTAAAGTCAGTGATTTATGTGAGGCCTATTTTTCTTGGCCACCTTAAAAGTTGCTGAGCACATTGTAAGCCGCCCTGAGTCTTCGGAGAAGGGCGGCATATAAATCAAATTAAAAAAAAAAAATTGCTATGGTTTTAAGTTTGGAATAATCATAGCATGAGGTGAATATATAGATAGATTGGGGGGGAGGGAAGGAGAGAGAGAGAGAAAGAGAAAGAGAGAGAGCGTGCATGCCAATATATTGCCTTAATAAAGCATAATATACTCAATTTAGTCATTCCTCTTTTTAAGGTTACTCGCTCCAGATTTTGAAATGTTTTACAGCAATATATTTCAGTTAAGTTAACCCAATCTATACATATTATGTACTTCCCCCCCCCCAAATCAATCATAGCCATATATTCCAGTTTAAAAAAAAATTAAACCACACACCATCCCTTCCAAATTGTTGGATGAATTCACTATTGGTAGGTATTTCAGTCCTCTTTTTTTCCCCCAACTTCCACAAAAAGACGAGAAAAATATCCTATTATTCAATTGTGATCTTATACGGCTTTTGTATTACTAGCATTTCAAAGGTATGCCTCTGAAATGTCACATTCCCAAAATAACCATTCCAGGTTTGAGTGACAGGAGGCAAGTGGTCCAGAGCTGCGATGTAATGGATATGGCAGCAGCTGATTCCCTTAAAAAGTCATCGGTGCCTAGCCTTGGCAATGTGGCTTTATCAGAGCTATTCTGGGAACGTCTTGGTTTATCTGCAAGTAACATAACCTTCAACACTCTTTTGGAAGGATTAAAAGTTAACCCAACGTTTGAAATAACTTTTCACCCTCAAGCACATTATAAGAAATGATCACAAAGTCCTAAGAGTTCACAAACAGCAGGCATCATTTCATTCATGGGAAAAATGCAGTCCTCAAAAATAAATCTACAAAGACCTACAGACTTTTCTCCCACTTCTGCCCCTCCCCTCCCATCCTAGCCTGTCCCATCCCACCCAAATGCATCCCCTGCATATAGGGCTGTATTTAAAATAATTAAAGTGCCCCAGAGCTTTCTTGACAGAGAGAAATCACTCAATTCTTGCAGACATGCTACTAACCTGATTTCACAAGAGTGCCTAAGTGAAGTGGGCTAAGCCCAAACGGAAGTTTCTGGAGCGACGTCCTTATCCAGAGGATGACGTTAAACAATCCCAACATGAGAATGGTTGAGCCTCTAGCCCTCAAAAACAAAACTACACAGTCGAAACAGTGTAGTTTTGTTTTCTTTGCAATCCCTACACCCGAGGCGAGGCTGGGAATGCACGACTGCTCAAAAGGGCAAACATGGTGGTTTGGCTTTTTATACTCCTGATCTGCTGACAGGTCTGCCTGTGTCATTTCAACATCACTTCTCATTGGCTTTCGGAAAGGAAGGCCTTGGGAGAAGAGGGGGGAAGGGTCCACTTGGAGCAATAGGACCACCTGTTCGCCTGATTGACACATCTAATTTTGGCCATGCTGAAGACGGAGCAACTGGGCTGTTCAGAAACTCTAGTTGGGAAGGTAGACAACCATTGTACCAGATGCTCCTAAGCAATTCAGGCCTTCAGTATAATTCTTCAATAGAATAAAAGAATAGGGGAATGTAGGTAGAGATGTCAACACTTAACCCAGAAAAATCCATCTCTAATCACCATACGGTCAACCCTGTTACTGCCACTCAACCAGTCACATGGTGGGGAAAGAAACTGCTATCAAATGCCATTGCCCAATACTCTTGTTCATGCCATCTGGCCTTTGTTATTGTGGCAGGATATACGATTTCATCCAAGCAAGGTCCTTGTGCTTGTTTAATGGCCAATACATCGTAGCAATGACTTGACAACACTGTAGTCTAGATCTGAACAGATGATTTTGTATTTCTTGAATAATCTGAAGTGACACTTCAGATTACAGCTTAACCTAATATATATTAACTCATAATGGTACTGACTGCGGAAAGGGAACAGGCTATAACCAGCTCCATGCTTCAAATAGTATCAAAGTGAAGGCAAAGATATGAATTTGAAACTAGCGGAAGAGCATGGAAAAAGACTTATTCAGTTTACGCTAAATAAAACACTCCAGTCTAGCATCAGAAGTGGCAGAAAGGGGAAGGTGACACCCCCCCCCGATCTAGTGCAATTGGCCCTCACTCTTACAACATTTGTTGAGCAAAGACATTTCAGTGGTTTCATAATGCCACTGCATCTAGAAATGTTACCTTCTCAGTTCTTACATTTAATTTAAGCACCTTCAATTTGATTAACAGGGGGATACAATCAAGATCAAGGGAGGTACTAATACCACTCTATAAAGCCTTAGTAAGGCCACATCTAGAGTACTGCATCCAGTTTTGGTCACCACACTATGAAAAAAATATGTTGAGACTCTAGAAAGTGTGCAGAGAAGAGCAACCGAGATGATTAGGGGACTGGAGGCTGTATGAAGAACGATTGCAGGAACTGGGCATGGCTAGTCTAGTGAAGAGAAGGACCAGGGGAGACATGATAGCAGTGTTCCAATATTTGAAGGGCTGTCACAGAGAGGAAGGACTCAAGCTATTTTCCAATAGCTTGGAAAATTTCTTGTCTGGCACCCGAAGGCCAGACAATATTCCATGTCTGGCATCCAAAGGCCAGACAAGGAATAATGGATGGAAACTGAACAAGGAGAGATTCAACCTGGAAATAAGGAGAAATTTTCTGACAGTAAGAACAATCAACCAATGGAACAGCTTGCCTTCAGAAGAGCTTCATCGGAAGCTTTCAAGAAAAGACTGGACTGCCATCTGCCAAAAATGGTGTAGGGTCTGCTGGGCGGGGGGTTGGACTAGATGACCTACAAGGTCCCTTCCAACTCTGTTAATCTGTATCTGTATTTGGTAGCATAGTTATCCAATATTGGCATAAAATGTTTAAATGATGAGCTGAATAAGTTAAAAGAGGAACCCATAGTGTCAGTTTTCTTAAAGAAAAGCCCAAAACTAATAACTGTTGCTCCAAAAGACATGGATTCTGACAGTAAATCTCTTTCTCAGGTTGGACAATAAGTGCATGCAGGAAGGGAGATGGCCAGGCTTTTTTCCACACTTCTATTGTTTGCAAGTTTACATAAAATTTGCCTGTGCTGATACATCTATGTAGATATACACATTTATCCTTGCTATAAAGGTAAAAGGTAAAGATTCCCCTTGCACATATGTGCTAGTCGTTCCCGACTCTAGGGGGCGGTGCTCATCTCCGTTTCAAAGCCAAAGAGCCAGCGCTGTCCAAAGATGTCTCCGTGGTTATGTGGCTGGCATGACTAAATGCCAAAGGTGCATGGAACACTGTTACCTTCCCACCAAAGGTGGTCCCTATTTTTCTACTTGCATTTTTTACGTGCTTTCGAACTGCTAGGTTGGCAGAAGCTGGGACAAGTAATGGGAGCTCACCCCATTACACGGCACTAAGGATTCAAACCGCTGAACTGCCAACCTTTCGATCAACAAGCTCAGTGTCTTAGCCACTGAGCCACCACATCCCTTCATCCTTGCTATACTATAATCCAAATTCTTACTACAGGTAGTCCTCGATTTATGACCACAATTGAGCCCCAAATTTTTGTTGCTAAGGGAGAACATTTGTTAAGTGAATTTGGCCCCATTTTATGCCCTTTCTTGCCACAGTTGTTAAGTGAATCATTGCCGTTGTTAAATTAGTAAGATGGTTGTTAAGTGAATCTGGCTTCCCCATTGACTTTGCTTGTCAGAAGGTCGCAAAAAGTGATAACATGACCCCGGGACACTGCAACGGTCATAAATGTGAATCAGTTCCCAAGTGTCTTAATTTTGATCACGTGACCATGGGGATGCTGAAACGGTCATAAGTGTGAAAAATGGCCATAAATCCCTTTTTTCAGTGCTGTTGTAGCTTCGAACGGTCACTAAATGAACTGTTGTAAGTCAAGGACTACCTATATTAATTAACACAATATATGCACCTATGGTGGGGAGGACTGTGTGCAGGTGTGCATGCTCAGCCTTCTGCCCAAGGTTTGCTGATAGGCAACTTCAAGACTTCTAACTATCCCAATGAGAAGGAAATCTTCTATAGTTTCTCAACAACTGAAATCAGCATTGCAATCCTTCCTTCCTTCCTTCCTTCCTTCCTTCCTTCCTTCCTTCCTTCCTTCCTTCCTTCCTTCCTTCCTTCCTTCCTCATACAAATTTATTATTATTATATTTTTTATTTTTTGTATCCATTTGTTACCGCACTGACAGCTGCAGTAAATGATGTTGGAGCCTGCTCATCATTTATTTCATCTCTCCCCTAATGCCTCTAACCAAAGCTGGCCTTATGTTCACCCATAGAGACTTTGTGTATGTCCAAATTTCCTAATGTTCTTCCAAAAATTTATAGTATTACTATATTTGATTGTAAGATTTGTTCCTGAATTTTAAATTGCTAAATTGCTGTCAAACACTGATGGGTCAGTTACTTGGCAAATAATCTACAGATACTGTATATTAAGGGATTACTCTTTCAAACAATGGGATTCTTTTTTTTCTAATTGTCCAAAAATGTATCCCATACCAGAGAGCAATTTAGCTGTCTTGAGTGCCAGATAGGTAGAAAAGTGGGGTATAAATGAAAAATAAACATTTTAAAATGCATATTCTTTTTAACATTGTAAAAGTGGGAACTCTTCATTTATATTTATTTTCTAATTTGCCTTCTAATACTTTTTTTGTTTTGTCCCTGTCCATAGAACAATGGGCATTTTAAAGAATGTAGTCCTTGACCAATCATAAAAAAATGCAATTATTCATTCCTGTGTTGTCACCATTATTGTCTTTCTGCCACCCATGTTCATGACTATTTTATTAAGGCACAGCTCTGGGGCCACATCCAAGGCTCCGTGGGAGGGGTATGTAAAAGCTAGGAGTCTCAGATTTTCCCGTCTTGATCTACATCTTCTTGTTCTTGAGTAGCACAGCATTATTTTTCACTGTGTAGATAATGCTTACTCAGAACCACAACTGAGCCCAAAATTTCTGTTGCTAAGAGAGACACAGTTGTTAAATGAATCAGTGCAGCTAAATGACACAGTTCTTAAGTGAATCTGACTTCCCCATTGGCTTTGCTTGTCTAGAAGGTCGCAAAAGGTGATCACATGACCCTGGGACATTGCAACTGTCATAAATATAACAGCATTGAAAAGAGTGACTTATGACTGTTTTCCACACTTACAACCATTGCAGCATCCCCATGATCACGTGATCAAAATTCAACGCCTGAACGTGAGTAAGTCACTCTTTTCAATGCTGTTATAATTTTGAATGGTCACTAAACGTACTGTTGTAAGTCGAGGACTACCTGTATCAATCTCCTAAACTCTGTTTTCCTTTTCATTTATCTACATACATTCAATCCAACCCTTAGGAATTTTCTGCCAGTTCGAGGAAGTTTACTCAGTTTTGCGTAACTAATGCTGACTGTGCTGCACAATCCAAGAGAGAAGCAACTAGGAATGAAGAACCGAAGAGCAGGGGATCCTTCATCTTTATCTTTCTCTTTACACCAACCCCTATCACACTAGCCATCCTCATTTTTGCTTGGTCCCATATTAGCAATTACCAACCAGGACCAATTTTGCAACAGCTTTAAACCATGCCAGCTTGGAAATATGGTAGCTACTATAATTAGCTGCTGACCAAGCATCAGACTGGGAGTATGGATGACAACTGTCAATGACGCAGGACATATAGAAATGCAAGGGTGTTTGGGGTCAGCTGTAGCACTTTTCTGGAACTCTGTGAATGAAGAGGAGCTAGTCAAAAGTGTATTTTCCACAGTAAAATTATTTTTTAATTAATGGGTAAGGACAATCAGATCTTTTCTGATGGAGCCCTCAGATCTTCAACGACAATAAGATCTCCACTGTTTTGACAGCAATGGATATTCAAGACTCAGATGAAGTGATATTTGTTACTATTCCCGTTTTGTTTGTTTTTTAACCATTGTAAAGCAATTTTCTTCAGCTACTGGTCATCAAATGAATTACTATATTTTAGATCAACTCCAGATATTGGGCTGAATTTTCAGGTGATTGCTGTGATAAATTGGGAAGGTTTTGGTCTGCACAAACTTTTAGTCTCAGGATGTCTTTATGACACATTAAGATCCCTTTCTTTTCCCAACAGTAAAGATCTACTACTGAAGAAGTGATTATCAGCTTATGACCACAACTGAGTCCCAAATTCTGTTGTTAAGCGAGACATTTGTTAAGCGAAGTTTGCCCCATTTTAGGAACTTACTTACCGCAGATGTTAAGTGAATCGATGCAGTTGTTAAGTTAGAAACAAGCTTTTTAAGTGACTTTGATTGTCAGAAGGTAACAAAAGAAGATTGCATCAGTAGTGAAATCCAATTTTTTTTACTACCGGTTCTGTGGGTGTGGCTTGGTGGGCGCAGTGTGGCTTGGTGGGCATAGTTTGGTGGGGAAGGATATTGCAAAGTCTCCATTCCCTCCCCACTCTGGGGCCAGCCAGAGGTGGTATTTGCCGGTTCTCCGAACTGCTCAAAATTTCCACTACCGGTTCTCCAGAACCTGTCAGAACCTGCTGGATTTCACACCTTGATCACATGATCCCAGAATACTGTGACCATCATCAATATGAACCAGTTGCCAAACATCTGACTTTGGATCACGTGACCATGGGAATTTTGCAATAGTCATGTGAAAAACGGTCATGATTCATTTTTTACAAGGGTATTGTAACTTTGAATAGTCACAAAATGAACTCTTGTAAGTCAAGGACCAGCTGTATTGTATCACCTTGGGAGGAACAAAATAAAGGCATCAGAGATGGGATATTCTTCATAAGTAGAGGAATGTCTCTTCTATACTGTATATCAGTATATCCCCTCTGGCTGGGGGATTCTGGGAATTGAAGTCCACCCATCTTCAAGCTACCAAGGTTGAGAAACACTGCTGTATATCCTACAAAACCTGAAAAAAGAGCTTGGAGCCATAGCATTATAGCTTGAAAAATCAGGTTCCAGTTGTATCTATCCTTCTATCCAAATAGAAGGATATGGTAGAATAAATATTAATATTAGATTGTTACATACTGATCACTAGGTTTGGAGAAAAGTATTCATCCATTCAGAGCCTAAAGACAATACTAGTTTAACATTCCAAACTTTAAAGATACAAATACTGCTGTATGTTCTATGGATTAGCCTTCCTATCAAGAGAGAAAGATAGCTTTTTCAACGGACTGCATGCCCTTTCAAATTATATTTGATTTCTCTGTGGATCCGTTTTACTAATCCATATTTTTTTTTCACTATTAAAAACCTGTACTTTTATGTTTGGAAGCTCATATTAAATTGAAGAAGTAATGTCAGACCTCAAAGCTACTGCTTCTATGTATATACCACAGTTCTTGATGCTGCGTATTGGCAATATAAATGAAGAGAAAAATCAAGCTCACAGTAAGCAAAATAACTGTTTATTGACAAATTACATTTTATCTTACTTCTCATTGTATAGTTACATATTATGAAAATATGAGGTTTCCTTTTATGTTTTGCTTTAAGGAGGTAAAGGATAAAAAGATTACAAAGTAATCATACAACATATTATTTTGCTTCATTACAGATATACTAAATTATCCATTTAAAGTTTCTACAGAAAATACTAAACAGATAAACCTAAAACAAAATAAAAAAATCTTATGCAGTTCATTTCACCTTTGAAAATCAGCCATGACTGAGAAACAAAACTCTCTAGTACAAATTTTCTGGATTTATCACATTCATATAACTGTAAACTCTGCAGGTGTTTACCCCATCATATGCTGGGGAACAACTGTTTCATCACGAAGTTGGATTAAGCTGCATTCTTCCACAGTATAATATTCACTCATTGATTTGGTGTCACCTTATGGGAGAAATTCTTCATTAGCCACCCGTAGCTACACCCATGTAGTTAACTTTGTGAGTGAGACATTTTTCTCTCCTTCATGATACCGCCAAATCTTTAAATTGTGAATCCAACTTTAAAACTAGAGGGTTGCAGCCAAATATGTCATTCTAGTCTAGGAGATCCTGGTTGTGTCTCTTTTATTATATAAAAGTATTATATTATATAAAAATTTTGTAGATGTTAAGCATAAGAGTATCCAATTAATTCATGTTGGCAACATGATACAAAACTCTTTGGAAGACCAATTATAGTATAATATAATATATTACATTACATACTGTATAATTATTGTATAGTATATAATAATTTATGCTATACTTTTCCAAGGTTCTTTTTTCCTCCAATAACTCAGGCTATATCTTCCAATTTCTCCTCTTGATGTATCTATGCAATAATTAAAGTGCAGCTCTCATTTTCTACAGTCAGAAAAAGGAAGCTCAATTTTCTAATGTACAGCTCACCAATAGTCGCTGCCATCAGGTCTTAACACATTTCCAGTCTCATAACAAATCCTTCACAGAATCTGTTTTGAATAACAGGACTGAGGTTCGAGAAAGAATGAAGTCATTTTTAAAAATATTACCACTAGGCAATTCAGATTATCTCCATCCTCTTGGACCGAACAGGAAGCTTTCAGGGCAGATGGTGAGGCTCACAGGCAGATTTAAATCTTGACAATTGCATTTTTAGAAACTGAATGCTGATTATCCCTTTCGGTACGTAGGGGGTATTGAAACCATGTTCATACACATCCATACACAAGATATACACAGTACATGCCACACTAGCTCATTCTTGCTATTACATGAATATGAAAATATCACTAATCCCCACCCACCCCACTTCTAAATGCTGGGAGTCATTTGAAAGTCATCTGATTCCCACCAGACTGGTACCAAAAGTAGTCACTATTGGTATCTGTCAAGAATCATACTTTTCCCCCTTCTCCTTCTCCTTCTCTTTTCCTTCCTCCATCATCCTACATTCTCCCGCTCTCACTCTCGCTTTCACAGTCTTTTCTCGGTCTTTCCTTTCTTTTGGCTCCTCTCTCTCAGCAGTTGTTTTTAGTGAATCACAGCTCTTCTCTTTAAATCGCCGCTAGTTTTCTGCCGGAGCTTCCTTCCTCTTTGCCAAATATTTTAAAATTACTCACTTTGACAGTTCAAGCCACAGCACATATGGGAGTTCCTCACAAATGAGAAGGGCACAGTCTGCTAATAATGCTTTCTCTTCCAAGTGTATTGTGGTTTGTCATAGCCTCGAGTCCGCCATGTCAAAATGACATGACAGGACACATTCACACTGGGTTAAAGAGGGCTTCCCTCATTCCAGCGGGTGGTTGCTTTCAACCTCGTTGTCCCCCGGACTTCTCCTCTGTTTCGTGTGGATCTCCAAACTTAATGCACCTTCAAAGGGTCCCCGAGCACGAAAAAATCAGAGTCAAAGAACAAAGATCGTTCTTTTTCCTCTGCACTGCCCCGACATTGCCACCGGAAGTCTTAAGAAGTGGCAATGGGGGGAACAAAAGCATACAGTAGAAAATATGGGACTAACTGTTATAAACTGCAGGGGTAAATCTGTATCTGATAAATCACTCTCAACAGTGAGTTCACATGACAAAATGCTTTCATATGACAAAATGACAAAATAGCATATCCAGCAAATGCTATTTATATAAAAGTCAAAAATTCTTTATTACTGGTCAGTGATCCCGACTAAATAAAGCTTATTGAATAAAGCCTACAAAACATTAGAAGTTTGTAAATGATAAAACTCACACAACAGAGGCATTGGGGGAAAGCAATATGTCCTTCTTTTCCTTGGTGTTTTATTTGAACTATGCACAAATGAAAGACTGGGAGTGGAGAACTTTGTGCTAGTATCACCATCTTCCTTTCAGAAGCAAGCAGATGGTTTCACTCCCCTTTTTCCCACTGCCTCTTTTAACCTCTGAAAATCTGATCTGGGGAGAAAATTGTCCTTCTCCCATTCTCCTTTTCTGGATTTTGTCTTTTCCATGAGCAGAAAGATCTATTTTCTTCACAAAGTCTGGTCTGACTACAGACATAGTTAAGGATAAAATATTTCAATGCGTGAAACTTGATCTGGAACATGAGGTGTCACAGAGCAAGTATGATTTGTTTCTTCATGACAAAACAGAGGACTGTAAGCCACCTGCTGCAAACAGCTTTGAAGGGCAACCTTTTTTTTAAAAAAATAAAAAAGTGCACTAAAACCCCATAAAGTTCCATATCTTGCCACATTTAACGTTGTGGGAGCTTCATTTGCCAGAAGGTTCCATAGCTTCCTACACATTACAATACAGGAGCTTTCCTGTGGCCACACAATATGTCTCCAGTGCATGGACTATCTACACATTGATTTTTAATGATCAACAATTCTTATTCAACAGAAATTCTGTTCAGTAAGTGGCATTAGCCCAGTGGTGAAATCCAATTTTTTTTACTACCGGTTCTGTGGGCATGGCTTGATGGGCATGGTGTGGCTTGGTGGGCATAGCAGGGGAAGGATACTGCAAAATCTCCATTCCCCCCCACTCCAGGGGAAGGATACTGCAAAATCCCCATTCCCTCCTCACTCTGGGGCCAGCCAGAGGTGGTATTTGCCGGTTCTCTGAACTACTCAAAATTTCCGCTACCAGTTCTCCAGACTGCTCAAAATTTCTGCTACCAGTTCTCCAGAACCTGTCAGAACCTGCTGGATTTCACCCCTGCATTAGCCCATCCCCCATTATTGTCCTCCCTGATATCTGAGATAACCTTAATTACCTCACAAAGTCATTGCCCATCACTGTACATGATCACAAGGAGAATTTCCTTACCAGGTATAATCTTTACTTCATAAATCGCAATCACTTAAAGGGTTCCTCTGCTTTCAGTTTTGCCTCTTTGGAAGTTTGAGTTTGAAAAACCTGAGTCTGCTTGTGGCCCTTTGCCTCATGGTTAATGTCTGAACATTAGCTGCTTTGTTGATGAAAAAACACACAATATGAAAAGAAGACAATAGTAAGAAAGCTTTATAAAGAAAATACTTGAGGGGCTGTTCCTGTGCTTCCAAAGGCAAAAGGAACTTAAATTGAAGTTACCTCTTGGAATGTTTTTTTATTTGATTTTGACCTCTCAAGCAATGTCAATCTTGACCTTGTACTGCTCAGGGTGTGGCAGTCCTCATTTTCCCCCCCAGCAAACGGCCTTTCTCTTGATTTGATTTAGTCTTGCATTGAGGATATGTCACTTTTATTTTTCTCTGAAACAAAATGAAAGTGTCAGATAGCACGGGAACAAGGTCTTCCTCATTTATTATACTAATGTGGTCTAAGTCCAGTTACCTATTACTCTGATGAAAGCTGAGCAGTGCGCCTCCCCTAATTCATTAGTGGCAAGACAGATATATTTTCCAGTATCAGCAACAACTGCGTTTCTTTTTACAAGGTAGTAGATGTCCCCTAATTTCTCAATCTGAAAAAAAAATAAAGAAATATGAAAATAGATTAGTGCTGAAATGAAAGACATAAGCCACTGTTCCCAAAGGAAACATTTAAACATACACTTATTTCCCTTGCTGCCATTCTGCTGCCATCTTTTGTCCAAATGACATTTGGCCTTGGCTCTCCGTGTATTGTACAGTGTAGATCTAAATCATCGCCTTCTTGCAGAATGAGGTGTCCAAATTTGTTTATGAAGTTGGGCTGTTTTCCTTGTACTGACAAAGGAAGAGAGACACAAAGAAAACAAATATATGGCGCTTAAAATAACAACATTCAGCTAAGGAAATTAAGTTAGACACCACAGAGAAGCAATTTATAGGAAACTGAGTCACATGCAACAGATGTGAGGTTAAACTGGATTGCAACGTGAATATGGCCGTGCAGCAGAAAGGGACCGTTAAAACTGAGGGTGCACCAATAAAATAAAATAATTTCTAAGTTACAGAAAGTAATAGTTCTATTCTGCATTGGCCAAACCTTATTTCAAGTACTGTATAAAGTTCTGGAAAGTATTAGCACAACTGGAACAGGTGCGGAGAACAGTAACAGAAATGATCAAAGGGTTGGAAAGTGAGGCCATGTTCCGAGGCTGAAACAGATCTCTGAGCACAGAGGATTAAACTGTAAATCCCACTGCCGATTTCTCACCCTGCATTTAGATCTATTTCAGTCATAAGGCCTGCCTGAGGCAAGATGGGGAATCCGTTGCTGCTTCCAAGCAGCAGTTAGAAGAAATGTGTTTTATGGGAAGAGATTTGCAAGAGACGCTTGATTACCAAGCTTGGATTTGCTGAGAAATGTCTCCTCCCTGATTGACCAAGAAAGACACTTTCTGACTGAGCACTGGATCTCTGCAGGTGCTTCAGTTACAGTGCAGAGATCCCCACACTGCTCTGAGCACTTTAAGCCCCCAAGCATGAAGTTTACATTTCAAATGTAAACTTAGACTTGTGTACTTAAAAAAAAAAATGTGTGGAAAGACTCTGAAATACTCACAATGAAGGAACGGTTAGTGAAGATGAGCAAATTTGCAAAGATGGAAAATTAACTTGTTTGATTATGGATAAGTCAATAAGTACATTTGTTAGTAACTGGAAACCCTTTATAGATATTTTACTGAAAACAGAAAAAAAAGAACCTGTGATTTAGGAGTTGGCTGATTAGAAAAGGATAGAATATGGAGGGAAGGGAGCATAATGTAACTTTAGACAGAGAAAATAAAATGCATTTATAACTGCTGTAAAGAAGACTGGAAGCTGCTCTCTCTATATTTTTTCTGGTTTTTTCTGTTTCACTTTTTTGTATTTTTTTTCTTTAATTTCTTTCCTATTTACTTATCACTTTCCTTTTACTTTTCTTTCTTTCTGTCTTTCCTTTCTTTTTTCTTTACATTTTGATGCTTTTACTTTGCAAAAAAAAAAAAACCTTTAAGAAAAAATAGTTTTAAAAAAGTTGATTGTCTGTAAGGGCACTAGGACTAGGAGAAAAACTGAGAGGATGAATCATGTTGAGCCTTAAGAAGAAACCACTGGGGACATATTATGATCCTTAAGTCCTGAAAGGGGAGAAGGGACTCTGTCTAAAAGATCAAGACTTCTTTTCAAGTGCAAGACAACAGGACATGAAATAAAAACAAATAAAATAAAAAAATCTGTTTGCAATCAAATGCATTCTGATAAAATGCTATGGAAAACCTTAATTATAGGACCAAAATTGAAAGTAATTATTGATGCATTCAAGCAGAAGCTGAATCCTGGTGAGGATACTTTAATTTGGGTTCATGCGATAAACAAAGGAATTGGCTTAAATGATGCTACATCTTTGGAGTCTTTCATAAACTGCAGCAAAGATTTTAGAAGGAATAGAAAAGTATGGGATCTGTAGGTATGGTATTCATGTCAACAATTCACCTGAAAAGCTATGTTCACGTGCTAGGGATGATATTAAAGTGTCAATCACTTTCTGATGTTGTTTTGCAGATGAACTAAACCTTACAGAACTACAGAGCATAAAGTACTTAATCCCACTGGGGCAACCCAGGTTGTAATTCTGCCTTACACAGCAAAGCTGACAGTTTTATATATATATTTGATTTATATGCCGCCCTTCTCCGGAGACTCAGGTCACCTTACAATGCATTAAGCAATAGCCTTCATACTTTTCATATATTTATACAAAGTCAGCTTATTGCCCCCACAAACTGGGTCCTCAATTTACCCACCTTAGAAAGGATGGAAGGCTGAGTCGACCTTGAGCCTGGTGAGAATTGAACTCGCAGTAATTGCAGGCAGCTGGATGTTAAATGCTGCCTTAATAGGAGGCATTAGCCTCCTACGCTACTCAGGCTCCTAGTGACTCTAGGCCAGTGTTTTCAAACTTGGCAATTAAGATATGTAGACTTCAACTCTCTGAATGCTGGCTGGGTATTTCTGGTAGTTAAGATCCATATATCTTAAAATTGCCAAATTTGAAAAAACACTGATTTAAAATTATATTTATCTGTAAACCTGCATAAAAATCTTCCCACAAGAAAATGTTCCTGTTTGCATTGTGGCACAAATTATTGGAAGCAAATTGGAAGCTCTCCATACCTGTGCTGCAAAAATCCAGATGAGAGTTAGATAACAGCAAAGGCAAGCATAAAGCTTTTTCCTTCAACTAGCCATCATTTGAAATTTGGCACATTCATACTTCAACTAAATTGGCATGAAATAGGTATAGAAACTCTTATCATATTGCAATTTTGCTGTGGGAGGTCTAAGTAAATAACAGAGTTAGGGCACAGGTTTTTGGTGTTGTATTAAGACTGCTGCAATTACACAGAATTGTGTATTATAAATAAGAAAAAAAGAGGCTGGTATGCAATGCTTAAGAAGTTACTTTTTTTTTTTTTACTTTAGCAATCCCACTTACACAAAAATAAATCAGGTTTGGTTAAGCAATATGGCACGGATCATTGCTCCTTAAGGATAAAGCCATTTTTAGTCTTGGATTAAGTGATTATATGAAGATTTGAGGAAATGTAATTCTTCTGACAGATTCCTCCGCAAATAGATACTTTACGAACAAAGGGGGAGGGAGGCAACTACTATTAGTTCAATTCCCCTGCTAATTTGAAAAAAAAAAAAAAAAACTTTAACCAAATTAAGACTTCTTATCTCCTTCCTGAGGCACCATATCATTTTCAACAGTGGTACCAGAGAAAATCAAGAGCTTTGTTGATTTATGGCACTCAGTTTTTCTGTTTTGTTTAGTTCCTTAGTTGTGCATTTATGCTGTATTGGACAGTGGAGAATACTAACTGAAGATGTCAAATAATCAAGGGCAAAGAAGAAGACTCAGAGATAGGTTTCAGGAACCTCAAAGAGATTAAGAGCAAGGCTTTGCAAGAAACTTGAAACCATGGAATTGAGAGAGGAAAGCTTCTTACATTCTCTAAAGTCTAAAAGAAAATGACTGGTATATAATATTTCCCATCTCTGTGTTATAAATGCAAAAATGTTGTTTTCCCCAGCATGGGCTTCTTCTTTAGATGGAGGTTTACAGGGGAGAAACAATTTCTTTATAATACTTTATTTTTCTTTTTAGTTGCCAGATTTGGAAATTGCATAGAAATAGACCCTCTTCTGAGTAAACGGCTAACAGAAATTACTATAAAATAGGCACTTTGTCATGGAGCAGCTCCATAGCTTACACATCTGTGTAGAGTGAGATATTTTCTATTTCTAGTTCAGATTCTATTTACCCATGAGGGTTTCTCACTTAAGATTCACAAACAGCAAACAAGTCTTTGCAGTAAGTCTGTTCACATAAAATCACAAAGAATCTTGTTAGACATATGTTAATCCCGGTATAAATCTAACATATGTTGGCATAATCTGTAGAAGTAATCCTATATTCTTCTGAACACTTCTGAGAATACCATGGAGAGCCAAGAAAACAAGCAGATGGATCATCAAATAAATCATCCCAGAGTTTTCACTTGAGGCACAAATAATCAAAATTCACAGAATATCAGAGTTGGAAGGGACCTTGGAGGTTTTCTAGTATAATACCCCGCTCAAGCAGGAGAGCCTATAACATTTCAGACAAGTGGTTGTCCAATCTCTTTAAAATTTAAAACGTTTATAACTTAAAATGGTTAAATTTGGAAGATCATGTAACGACAGTGACCAGGGGGGCATTTGCCCAGGTTTGCCTGGTGCACCAGTTGTGCTCCTACTTGGACTGAGATGCCCTACGCATGGTCACTCATGTGCTCGTCACCTCTTGTATTGACTACTGCAATGCTCTCTACATGGGGCTGCCCCTGAAGACCACTCGGAAGCTTCTGGTGCAGAATGCGGCTGCGCGGGTAGTGATGGGAGTCTCCCAACACTCCCATGTTACACCTCTCCTGCGCGACTTGCATTGGCTGCTGGTTGCCCTCCGGATGAGATTCAAGGTGCTGGTGATTACCTATAAAGCCCTACATGGCCTAGGCTAGGGATATTTGGTGGACCATCTGCAGCCAGCAACAGCTTCCCATCACCCGGTGCGCTCCCACAGGAAGAGCCTACTCAGGGTGCCATCGGCCAGACAGTGTTGGCTGGCAACCCCCAGGGAGAGAGCTTTCTCTGTGGGCGCACCTGCCCTTTGGAATCAACTCCCTCTGGAGCTCAGGGTGGCCCCTGACCTTCGTTCTTTCCGCCGTGGGCTGAAAACTTGGCTATTTCACCTGGCCGCCTTGGACTGATGGGGGTTTTAATCTGGTTTTTATTGAATTTCTTAATTTTAACTTGGACTTCTGTTTTAATGGTTTGTCTGTTCGGTTTTAATTGTTGTGAGCCGCCCTGAGTCCTGTGGAGATAGGGAGGCATACAAGTCCCAACAAACAAACAAACAAACAAACAAACAAACAAACAAACAAACACCTCCAGTGATAGAGCACCCACAACTTCTGAATGCAAACTATTCCAATGATTAATTGTTCTAATAACCAGGAAATTTCTCCTTAGTTCTAGGATGCTTCTTTCCTTGATTAGTTACCATCCATTATTCTTGTCTTGCCTTCTGGTGCTTTGGAGAATAGGTTGACTCCTTTGTGGCAACCCTTGAGATATTGGAACACTACCATCATGTCACCCTAGTCCTTCTTTTCATTCAACACATTTAATTCCTACAACAGTTCTTCATATGTTTGAGCCTCCAGTTCCCTAATCATCATTGTTGTTCTTCTCTGCACTCTTTCTAGAATCTCAGCATCCTTTTTATATCGTGGCAACCAAAACTGGATATAATATTCCAACTGTGGTATGGCTGTCTCAAATGTACAGACACATTATGCAAGGAACTAGTTGTTGGGAAAAGACTCTAATGCTAGAAAAGGGGGAATGAAATAGAAAAAAAGGATGATCCGAAGCAAGACAGACAAACTTAGTTACAGTGCAATGAGTGCACTTTTGGAAGACTTGAAAGAATAAGTTAGGGATAGATCATCATAGAGAAAATATGAGTCATCCTGTGTCTGAGATGGGTCGTCTCTAAATTTGATATATATTAAATAAATACTTACTTACTTACTTACTTACTTATTTATTTATTTATGCGCTCACTAAGAATCGACACTGACCTGATGGAACATAATCAATCAATTAATCTTATATTAGTAAGTAATTGAGGTCTACACAGAGATTGGTTGAGCTTTCTTTCACTTTAAGTAAAAATATTGCAAAATGATTTATCTTTGTTTTTAAAAATTGGCATGATAAATATTTCAAGATATGACAGAACTGCCATCAACTGACTGAAGGAAGATCAATACGCCTGGACTTAAGGGACCCATTTTTCTTTCATTCCTCCATTACTTGGAATTTAAGATTGAGGTCTATTTCCCATATAGGTCTCCTTTCTCATTATTTTATTTCTAATTCCTGTAGTTATTACATATGTGTTAGCTTTGTTGAAGAAGACACAAAATATCAGATTGTGATTTATTTTGATCCATTTTCCTCCTGTGAGATTCCAAAATCCCAAAATGAATGTTATTAAATGTAGAATTGCTTTCTCATCATCTTTAATTTATCTACCTTTGAACATCGAGTAACTAATATTTTCACAAGTACAAGTTATGAAAGATTAACCAACTAATATTGTGATTTATACAGCATGGTTTAAGGTGAAAATCATTTACCTTCCCAAGAGGTCCACATAGGAAGCTATAAACAAAACGCTCTCAAAATAATGCAGAAAGATAACTTTCTGGCTTGTGACTTTGGAGAAAAATGAACCCTACTCAGTTTGACAGTTCTTTTTTCCAATTTGGAAATTTTGCTGATACCTGGAAACTAGCTGAGGCTTTGTTTTCTAAAAAACAAATTGCACATACTCATTGAGTAGACACCTGAAGAAAAACGTAAATGAGGCACTAGGGAAACCAGGCAAAAACATGAGTTTTCTGGCTTTTCTTTCTCTGGTACAAAATTGGCCCTGGTTAGTGCTTGGATAGACTAATCAGGAAACAGCACAGCAGTTGATTAGATTGAAAATAAGGGTGGGGGGATATCTAGCTCAAGTAGAGTAAATCTTTATCTTTACTCCCAGCTCCATTTCAGTTGGAGCATCCCAACGAATCAGAGTTCCCTTCCCAGATGAGTTTGCCTTGCTTCATCTTTATTCTAAGTACTTTACTCTAATTTTCATTCAGTTAGATTTGCAGAGTGGCTTGCATAAAACCCGAATGAACAAGAAGGAATTAAATAAGGAATAAATCAATATAGCCAAGTACACAGCCATAAAATGCAATGTTTTGCAACCAAATGGACAACAAGGATGACAACATGAAAAAGAGGACTGCTGCAGCTGCTGTAATCCTCTTCCAGATCATTGTTAAAAGGGTAGAAAACTTATCCTTTTTTGGAGGAGCAGTCAAATGGTGACAACACCATCAGCTTATCCTATTTTCCATTCAGCCATCTTAGTCATATTTCATGGGATTGAGAAATACAGGCACAATACAATCCAGACAGAAACAGGGTTTCTGTGATGACCCAGGGCATGGCATGAAGGCAACACAGCCAGAGAACTGGTATGAGTCCCTCTATTGGCAGCAACTTTGTCCCCAACATCCTGTTTACTCTCCAGCCTGGAGAAAAGCTCTCCCACAAACCTGCAGCAGCTTCTGGCTACAGATACTCCAGTCCAAATGCTATAAATAGAATGATGGAAATCAATCACTCCAGCACGGCAAGATAATGAGTCCCAGAAATGAAGAATAATTCCAGCAAGACAAGATAAGCACATAGTAGCACGATACTAATTCAAACAGTCAGCAGGAATGCCAGGAATGCCAAGGCCACAACTCTCACACCAGATGAATTCAGAGTTTGTTCCTCCCAACTGAAACTCCATCCCCAGGTGTGCCTTGTGAAGGGAATCGGGGCCCTTTCCTTCCTCTTAAGCCACGTTGCTCTCTTCTGCGTTCTTCCCTGCACACCCTAGGATGAGGAGGGGGTGGGCCTTGGTCTTCATCTGAATTCCCTCTCCCTTGTTCTACCTTTCCCATGCTCTGCCCAACCTGACTTTGCCCTTCCCCAGTTTACTCCACAGCCAACGGAGCCACTCTCCTGCTCTCTGTCAGCTGTTTGTCTTCCGTCTCAGATTCAGACTCCGACAGGGGCATGACAGTTTCTGTTTCAAAAACACTACAACTCAATTTTCAAACAAATTAAATTTTTTAAACAAATTAATACCTGATTCCAGATTACCTGGAATTGTGTGTGCAATCTTTGCTTTCCATTTACCTATGTATTATACAGTAAGTTTAACAAAGAAGAAATGATAACCAACCTTTTAAAAATATATTTTGGAAAGTCCAATGAACCAGAAAAAGACTTTTATGTTACATTAGTCTATGGTTAAATTAGTGTTCCTGGGATGATTGATTTGACAATCCAACTTTGAAATTATGCTCTGCAAATTAAAGTTTTACCCACTTTTAAAAGGATTTGTTCCAGATAGTCAATTTTTCAAGAGAACTCCAACAAGAATTTTAGTTTCTGATCCAGTAATACCACAATATGTCTGATCACCTTAAGTGCTGAAATATCACTAAATTTTGTCTGTTGTTGTTACTGAAATTAACAAATACAGTCAATGATACAGAAGACAATCTGGAAAACTGAAATCACCATTATTATATAAAAGCTAAAACTTTAAGAAATAAATCTTTGATATTTTACTGTTCCATACAGAATTTATCATTAACATGCCAACTTATTTACAAAGCACAATTAAAATATGCAAAACTCTCAAAATGTATATCAGTCTTAAAGCCATGTTTATTTTCATCACATTTATCTTTCTCCACAGATTTTTAAGCATTTTGATGCATCATTTCATGTTCTCTTTTTCTCCTGTACCACTTGAGACATTTGCTTCTACCAAACAGCATATTTTCCCAGGAATAATTATCCCACATATTCAGTAAAAACAAACAGTAAACAAATCCTATTTTACATAGTTCTTTGGATACTTATTCTCAATGGGCAGATTTTTAGATTTATTCTAAAATATTGTATATCCAGAATTGCTTACAAATTGCTGTACCACTTGTTCGTACCTAGGTAAAGTTCTTTACAGAATTGTTAAAAGGGATTAAATACTATCTGCTTATAACAATTTGTATTTGGTTCCTATGCCTGGAGCCACCACAAGGTCACCTGGCCATCTAATTAAATATGCACATGTTCCAACATCAAAGTTTAAAGGGGACAAGAGGCGACATTTCTGAGTACCATATCTCATCTTAACTCTAAGGAAAATAGTCCCATTGGTAACCACTGAAGTAGTAGGATGAGAATAATATCATTTTATTTAGAATAAATAAAATTCACTAGAATTTTTTAAATCAAAATTTAGGGCAAGTAGTTCCAAGCCAGAACTTTTTTTTAGACATCTGGAAATGCTGGGCTTGAATCTGGATTCTCTTCCATGCAAAACAAGACTAGTGTAGCAGTTGAAACATTGGGTAAAATGTCCTGTCTTGTGAAAATTCATGGAGTGACTTTGATTAGTCACTCCATCTCATTCCAACCTACCTCCCAGGGTAGGTAAATTCTAAGTTTGTGGGGGGGGGGAATTGGAAGAAATGCTATGTACATACATTTAAGCTCCTGCGTGCATAAATTCATAGGATATAAAGCTAACAAAATTGTAACAAAATAAACAAGTAATTCTAAGCAGCTCACAGTTTCAAACAACAAAAGCAAACTTATATAAATAAAATTAAAAATGATTAAAACCAGTAAACAGTTGATCAGAATTCACTCATACATCACTGTCTTCAGGGATAATGTGTCTGTCATTTGCCATTTTTTCAAGCACTAGGAAAAAATATTCCTCACTGATCTGCCTTCATGTTAGGAGCCCAACAAGTTTTAGGTACACTCTTCCTGCTTCCAAATACAAGATTGGATTACTTCAGTGACCAATAAGCCATTAACACATTCCTGCATCGCAGCATTCTTCTCTCTTTAGGATTTCAGAAGGACACAGCTCCCTTTCAGCTCCCATCAGAGAGACATCAGGTTGGAGAAAAAGTGGCCAATGGGTCTCCAGTCCACAAACCTGCTTTGTTTTTTAAAATAAACCTACTGTCTCAATTGATAAAATAAATTCCTCAAAGTTGCCAAGATGGAAAGCAAAAGAGAAACAAAATCTCTAAAAGATAGAATCCAAGAATTACATCATCCAACTCTTGCATTTTTTCCTAAATGGGTAATTTACTCACCTAAGACATAGTAAAATATCAATATTTTAAAAATCGGCATTCAATCAAGCCAGGCTCCTTTTTGCTCTTACTTTGTATCTGTTTTCTATTCTCATTTGGTTCAACTCTGTACTGTTTTAGTTTGCCACAATGGGGCATCTGGATCCCATAAAACAATCTTCCGCTCCAAAGTATTCAACTACAACCATCTTCAAAAAGGACAGGTAGAAATACAGTTAGTACAGGACAGAGATATCATCTCACTGTTTTTTCTGTGAAAAGGAACAGCAAAAGGTGTTCCAAAACTTAGTTTTGTTTCAAGATGTGCACTTAATCAGACAAAAAAATCTAAACACTTAACTCTCTTGGTTTGTTTGTTTGTTTAGCCACGAATCTGTAGGCAAAAAAGTACTAGCTTTTACACGAGAGAAAGCTTTTACTGTGAATAACTGAACTAAATAATTACCGTATTTTTCAGAGTATAAGACGCACCTTAGTTTTGGGGGAGGAAAATAAGAAAAAAGCTGATTGGCAGGTGGATCAGCCTCCCGGAATACCCCAATCAGCTGTTCCCAGAGGTGAATTTTAGCAACAAGTTCCTTGGTTGTGAGCTCTGTGCCTTGCTTTTTTTTCTGCCTCTGAAACTTCTGAAACTCTGTTTCAGGAAAAACTTTTTTTCCTGCCTCTGAAAGCCTCCGAAACAGAGCTTCAGAAAAAAAAGGCCCTGAAGCTCTATTTGGGGACTTTTTTTCTGAAGCTCTGTTTGGAACTTCATTTCTGATGCTTTTTTCAGCCTCTGAAACCGCTGTTTGAGAAGCTGGGCAGGGCTACATTCGGAGTATAAGACCCACCCAGATTTTCACCCTCTTTTTTGGGGGAAAAAGGTGCATCTTATACTCTGAAAAATATGGTATCTAATGTTATCACCAGCGCATGCCAACCACTTAGGATACCTCAAGGGTCACTGAAAGCAACATATTTTCCTGGCTTGAAACCTTAGTTTCATATGTTGTTGTTAAGCTTATCCTTCTTTTATTCCATAATGTAACTCAAAAAGACATGGGGGGAATCCCAAGATCCATTCATTGAACACATACGTTTGCAACAGCCATTTAATATTACCGAAAAGATAGTAATAGATTCCAATCTCTTACAGGTGGGCTCGCTTAGGCCTTTTTTTTTAAAATGGCATGGGATGATAGCATTAGATCACAGTGTCTCAAAGATTGAAAAAAAAAAAGTCCTGCAAATTAAGACATTACTGAAAGAAAGTATCTATAGCTGTTGCTTAGAGACATTCAGATGCACTTTATGTCCTGTCATAAGTGATTAATTTGTCCCCTTGATTTCATAAAACCTGAGCATATTAATTTTATCTCAGTCTGGCAGTTTAGTAATCCTTTACTGTGAGTAAACCTTAGTTCTCTTTTTAGGGTAGGAACTATTAATAGAGTAGAAAAAGCAAAATGGGCCTCTTTTTTCAATGTACGCAGTTCTGGATTTTTGTAATGAGTCCCAAAAGAAGCATTTCATTGGACATAAACCTTCATACATTCATTTTTCATGAACAGACTGCATTTAAAGAAAATGTTACACATGACCTGCAAAATATTTTCTATTCATTGAGCTAGCATAACTTTTTTCTGGACCAGCCAGTTTTCCCTTCACTTCAGGAACCCAAAAAGAGTTCATGTTTTACAGGACTATTGAATAACTAATCTGATGAATTAAAACTATAAAATATTTACTTTTACAGCACTATAGAAAATCTGATGGATGTCCTTCGTTATTGCATCATATCCTTACCATTTACAGTATATAATCTTCTACTGCATACCGCAAGATTTCTTTTCATTTTGCAAATTTGTTCTAAAAGATTTCTGTACCTTTTTTCTTGCACATAATTCATAGAACAATTGTTATAGAAAAGTCAATTTCCAATTAAATATACATTGTTGTCAACCATGCTTTAAATGATAGAGATGCAATATACGTCTATTTTTTAAATAATGGCAAGAATTCATTATGAATACTGTGTCATTTGAATACAGTGAGAATTTATAAGACAAATCACTCCTTGAAAGCCACTGCTTCTTTTCTTCTCTTTGTCAAAACTCACAATAAGTTGAAGAATCAAATCTGTTACACCCATTGGAGTGAAAACATACAATGCTGCTTCTTTTATCACATTTAAAAAATAAAAAAACTAGTTTAGTCTCTAATACTATATTTTACTGTTATCAATTTTTCATTATTTTAACAATCTAAAATTATTTCTATTATTTGCCTTGTGCCTATTACATTTTTAAAAAACTTTTCACTCATTTCAAACAAATACTTCTCATTTTTCTCACACTAAATTGTTTGACGTTTCTGATTTTTTAAAAGAATAAGTACAGTATTGTGATTGCAATCCTAAAAGGAAGTAAATTGAATTAAGCATAGACAAACTAAATGTTCATACATAGGTTTGTATTGTTAGCGGCTTTAAGCTATTATTCCTTCAGCTTTAATAGTGACATTCTATATAGAAATGGTGCACGTGTATATAAGGTACAAAAATATTCTCTTTCTGTATATATTGCTTTTTCATAAAGTAGCATCAAAACAATATATTTGTAAGCTGTATATAGAATGAAGCAAGCATATTGTGTTACACAGATCAATCATAGCCCAGTGACATATTTTCTCATAATCTTTAGAGGTATATTTATATTCATACAATCATCTTCATTATCTAATAAAGAACATTTCCCCCCATGCATACATATCTCTTTGCATTATACCATTGTACTGTAGACTAAAGGATAACTTCCTTTAGTATGCCCGGGACAAGAATATCAAAAGCACTACATTCAGCGTGACCGATCAGCAAAAGTGTCAAAGGTGAAGTGAGGTGCATCAAAATATGGTTGCTTGCTGTTGACTCCTTTGGTGAGTGTTAAAGTCCAGTGAAGTCAGTTGGCTGTGCTAAGTGAATAACCAGTGGGCGAGTGACGCAATCAAGTAGAAAGCACAAAGGGTTATCCAGTCTACTCTTTTTATAGATGGCCAGTTACCTTTCACCCGGAGGATGGCACTGGAGGACACTGTGCCGCTAGAATTTTTAGCCCGAACCACATACAGTCCAGCATCTGAATCATACACCTTCTCAATGAACAATGTATATTGTGTATCCTGGTGTAAGAGCTTTATGTGCTCATCTCCCGTCACTCTCTGGCCCTTCTTGTACCTGGAGTAGAGAGTCAGGTTTCAAGTCAGGTTAATATGAATGTTGGATGAAGCAATGGTAATCTGCGATGTCAGGCAAAGTCTTATGGAATATGAAAGTAGGTTAAGAGTAGAAACCATTTATAATTGTAGCTTCCCATCACATCATATTTAAAAGAAAGTAGATTTGTGGTTAAAAAAATAGAAGAAAAGTGTTAGTAGCAAGGAAACAAATAAAATAACGCCCTAAAAACTGAAATATTCTTTAGAAATAGATCTTCACATAGCCTTTATTGGACTACAGTATGACTAGGCCAGAGGTTTAAATACTGCCTCAGTCTGTTTGTCCCTAACAAGGACATAACACTGTGAGTAAATATATATATATATACAGAAAGTGTTGGTTTTCTCCTGTAAAGATATCCCATGCAATGAATTGCTATAATTGTTGATTAATTGTTGTAAATGAGGAGCAAATGGATCTTAAATTCATACATTTTCAATAAAGGCAAAAACCCTGCTAGAAATTTTTATTTAAATTTGTATCTATTAGTAAAACAGAGCAATGGTCTGTCTCACGGCTGTGGGATGTTTTGAAGGAAAAGAGCTTAGCAATAGCAATAGCTCTTAGGCTTATATACTGCTTCACACCCTCTCTAAGTGGTGTACAAAGACAGCCTATTACCCCCAACAATCTGGGTCCTCATTTTACCAACCTCGGAAGGATGGAAGGCTGAGTCAACCTTGAGCCACTCAGTATCAAACTCCTGGAGTGAACAGTGAGTTAGCCTGCAGTATTGCATTCTAACCACTGCGTCACCACGGCTCTTATTTCTTAGGTTAGCAAATACTAGAATAAGTGGGTGGACAATACTGCTAGCTCACCTCCTCCAGGACATACTGTCTAAGAACTCTGATGCACACTTCAGGCAATCCCAAAGCACCTGGGTGACTTTGGCACTTGCTATGGAGAATACAAAAGCTTTCAGTATCGAAGCACTTGGCCAGCACTGGAAAAAAAAAAGGCTGAAAGGATCTTCTCCTGGGCACTATCATGAAGGGCTTCAGGGTCACACCAACAGCATTGTTAAGGTGAATTAGGTGACCTCTTCACTTTGGTTAAGCAAATCAGAAAACCTCTATGCCCAAATTGTTTCACTCTAGTGAATTTTAGTCCCTTAGCACAATCCTGCTCTTTATGTCTGTCTCTTTCCACTACTGATGACGGAACAAAAAACAACAACAAAAAACAGACAAATTCTTTGATTTTTGACCATCATTTGATCTGACTCCTACTAGTTTTCTACATAACAGTTTACTGGTATTTATTAATGCCCTTTAAATACAGGATTGCTTTCATTTTGCTGTTATTGTTAAAAAGAAAAAAAAATTCCTTCGATGATCACCAATATTAGAACGTAACAAATTTTTACTGAGACATTTCTTTTTTTTATTAACAAGGTTTCTTTATAAATTGTTTTTATAATACTCTGTTTACTTCAGAGATTGTTTAATTGTAAAAAGTTTATTTTATTAAGAAGTTGGACAAGCCGTAATAGCATTTTGTGTCAAATAAAGTATTTAAGTTGGGAACATTAATGATCCAAAGAGAAAGTGATAAGGTATTTTAAAAGGAAAGAATGAAAGAAACAACTCTAAGAATTGGATTAGTGATTCAGGCAAGCTTAGTGACAGGTTTTTTTTAAAAAATAATACCTTTTAATTGTTAGCAAATTTTATCAAATGTGTTAGTTGCTTTCAGATTTGTTATACATACTCATGAAGAAAATGTTTTTCTCTTTCAAATTCTGCTTTCTTTCTGATTTAGCACATATAGGATAGAATATGATGATTGGGGAAAAAAAATCAAAAATTATAATAAAAAAGAGGCAACTCTAGAAAGGTGAAGGGAAATAACGACTCCTATGAAATGAATTTAGAATCAATCTGGATCTTATTGAGCCTCTTCTATTCACTTCCACTCTACCATGAATTTACTAAGTTCTACATTAGGCTTAATACACAAAGGTCTGTCACTCTCTCTTCATTCTTGAATTTCTTGACTAGAGATATCCTATAATCTAGTCTTTGTCTGATTTGACGTTGGGTTGGAAATTAGAGAAGCTGTAGCCCAAGAAGTGTGAGCAAGCCTACCAGAACCTTTCAAATTCTGTATCATATCTTTGTAGCTTACCCTTCAAAAGAAAGATCAGAAACATTAAACTAGTGTCAGAGTGGTACAGAGGTCAACATACAGGTTTTGGAATGAGAAGACACAGGTTCTAATCCATCTTCAGCCAGGGCAGTTCCCTGTGCAACTTTGGCCCAGTCACTCTTTCTCCTGCCAATCTGTTTTATAAGGTGGCTAC
Source organism: Pituophis catenifer annectens (assembly GCF_029215685.1). Taxonomy (NCBI): domain Eukaryota; kingdom Metazoa; phylum Chordata; class Lepidosauria; order Squamata; family Colubridae; genus Pituophis; species Pituophis catenifer. The sequence goes on along the minus strand of NW_027256881.1, from coordinate 192,800,944 downwards.
TGTGGGGAAAAATAGCCTCTAAACAAAATAGGAACCAAAAATCTGATAAAAGGTGGCTCAGAATAGAATGTAAAATGGGTTAGATTTCCGCTGCTCTTGCCAGCATTATAAAACTCCCTAACAGATCATCAGTTTTTATTTTGTTAAATTATATCCCAACTATTTACAATAGTAAGAAAAACTCCTTTGAAACTCTGCTCATGAGGAATTCTTTTGAGTTACCAGCTTTATAATTTGGGCACCATGGAAGAGGTGATGATTGACGGTTGAACTGATTTTATTGTTTGACTCATTACTATTCTAAACTTAATTTGCAACATGGGCCTTTTTTCTGCTCTAAACTCTTTCTTTTTAAAATTAAAGCTTGACTGGGATTCTTTTCATTCCCTAGGACTCCTTATATAAATTCTTAACCTTTCTGGATTTAGAGTTATAGCCAGAAATAGCAGTAAATATGAATGTGCTGTAATTACACACAAAAGATAAATGCAATTTAATTACTGTTTGCCAACTGTGGGATTTAACATCAACTTTTCTCTGCACTGGAGACCAGCTTTATTTAGTGTATATATTCTCCCATAAATAATCCCAGGAAAGCTTGTTTTCATTATCCTTCAATATTATAAACCTTGTTTTACTCTCTTGTTAGTTGGCCAATTATACCCTGTTGGTTCTCCCACCTTTATATGGAAAGTATCTGCAGAAACGAAAGGACTTTTGGACTACCATTTTCAAAGCAAATAGGTAAAATCTTGAGGCCAGTTGTCTCTTAATTATGAATGCTACCGAAGTATAAATGTGAATCTTATATAGGCAAATCTCTGGCAAATTACACAAGCTAGGGGCTTACATCTATGGGCTTACAGGTCCAGTTTGAATCAGTGGATCAGTGGCTAGACATGAGGTAAACTGAATCCAACACAGAGAATGGCATTTCTTCTTTACTCAGTTTCTGTAGCTACCATAAAGCTAATCTTCAAACACAGAGGAATTTCTAAGAATTCAATTCTCATAAAAGGAGTTGCAATGTTTAATAGCTGGAATGTTCTATTGCTAAATAGAAATGTTTTAACTTCGCTCATCTTCAAATACTATTTAAACATATAGACTGAATGTGCATGAATTATTTTGAATCTGGAACCTGACAATAAGTGTTAATATTGTGCAAACACTGTGGGAATGGAATTATGTGGAAATGTGATGTGAATGCTGTGTTTGCTGGATTACCCTATTTATATTTAGGTTTTTTCATTATAAGCTACCCACCAGGTTAATGTAGGTTCTGGGAATCCTGTTACTTCTACTTCCAAAGTCACCGGAGCACCTTCCATGACAGTTACATTAGACAGAAGCTTGGAGAAGTGAGGTGCCTGTCCAGAAAGGCTGACCTTGCTGTTCTTTTCAGATATGCTTTTAATCTCTTCTCCGGTAGCCATCTGCCTCTGACAGTTTCTCGTGGAGTCTGATTGAAAGAGACCTGAAAATGCATTGGATGAAGCATGCAGCCTAGCCTGGTTTTTAGTAAAGTTATTTCCGTCATGCAATTTGCTCTGTGCTTCCCTCATGCTTCTGGGAGCCTCATGGCATTGCAAATGGGTCTCGTGCACTTCACCCCTCATGCAGTAGAAAGCCTTTGTCTTGAACATGGAGGAAACAGGGGGAGTTGCAGGCATTTCTGGAGAACTATGAGCAAATGGAGATTCTATCTTGCCCTTGGAATGGCTGCTTAGGGTAGAAGAAGAAAAACTTCCTAGCTGCTCTGATATGCACTCGTTCCTGTGGCCAGGCACATCAGCAGAAGCAGTTGAGGTTAAGGGATCGGAATCATCCTCCATTGTTTTACTGCCAGCATTTATTGGCATTTGCACAGTGTAAGAGCTGACATGCACACTACGGGAGCTACTGCTATGTGGTTCTTCTAGTTCTGTCTCCGAATGCAGAAGGTTGGATTCTGGGGTTTCGGAAAGTGGAGGCAATGAGATATCATCAGGAGATATACACTCATATTCCTCTCCAGAGAGTGCATCTTCTGCCAGGAGCTCAGTGTGAAAGCTTTCCTCCTTGGCAGCAAAAGACAGTCCTGTGTCCTGTGAAATAGAATCCTCAACAGCTGGGCAGATAATTGATGTCTCAGCCAAGTTCTTCTCTTCCTTAAAAGCAAAAAAAGGAGGGGGAGGGAAGGGAAGGGAAGGGAAGGGAAGGGAAGGGAAGGGAAAGGAAAGGAAAGGAAAGGAAAGGAAAGGAAAGGAAAGGAAAGGAAAGGAAAGGAAAGGAAGAAAGGGAGGGGAGGGGAGGGAAGGAAAAGAAAAGAAAAGAAAAGGAAGGGAAGGGAAGGGAAGGGAAAGGAAAGGAAAGGAAGAGAAAGAAAAGGAAAGGAAAGGAGGAAAGGGAGGGGAGGGGAGGGGAGGGAAGGGAAGGAATGGAAAGGAAAGGAAAGGAAAGGAAAGGAAAGGAAAGGAAAGGAAAGGAAAGGAAAGGAAAGGAAAGGAAAGGAAAGGAAAGGAAAGGAAAGGAAAGGAGGAAAGGGAGGGGAGGGAAGGGAAGGGAAGGGAAGGGAAGGAAAAGAAAAGAAAAGAAAAGAAAGGGAAGGGAAGGGAAGGGAAGGGAGGGAAGGAAAGGGAAGGGAAAGGAAAGGAAGAGAAAGGGAAGGGAAGGGGAGGGAAGGGGAGGGGAGGGGAGGGGAGGGAAGGGAAGGGAAAGAAAAGAAAAGGAAAGAAAAGGAAAGGAAAGGAAAGGAAAGGAAGAAAGGAAAGGGAGGGGAAGGGAAGGGAAGGGAAGGGAAGGGAGGGAACGAGAGGAAAGAGATAGGAAGGAGAAAGGGAAGGGAAGATGCAAAAGAGACTTTAAATAATGTCTATAAAACTTATTTTACCTAGTCTTTTTTCACATATTTCTTTCATATATTAAATTTTAAAGATGTATTTAGTCATCTGTCAGAAGGTCTATTTAGTCCTTTTTAAAATAATCTTTGAAAAGGAGAGTAGATATCATTCTGAGCAAACATAGAAATTACTGTTTTTTTTTCTATTTTTTGGAAATGTATTTTTATTGCAATCGTAGCAATGTTTTCTAAATTTGCATCCCTGAAAAAAGTATTTATTATGCCTTTTAATTTATTAAGCTGATTATGTAAATGTTAGACTGCAGATTACTTTTACTGAATGCAATGAAGAGAGAAAAGTACTACTGAAGTAACATCTAATGTTTCTATTTGCACGACGATAACATAAATGTTACACTGAGAAGGAAAATATTCTGTTTCTCCCATAACTTTGTGTCCGCCCAGTGATCTGTGTTTGGAACAGATTCTGAAAAGATAGTTATTGAGATGGCCGCTAGCTTGAATGTTATTATCACGAAGGATAATTTTATAGCTAGCTATTTGCCTTAATAATGAATGGGACATCTGTATTTGTGGTATATTATAGAGCTCCGTTTCTACAGATATTCAGGATGGAAAGATATTTTATTTCTCGATGCACCTGCTTGGCTAGTGTAGGACATAGAATGCTAACCTAACTACATTTTTTTAAAAAATCAAGAATAAAGAGTAAAGCTCTTTTACGCCTATGTTTGATATTTGTTGCTCCCAGGAAGTTATGCAAATCCAATTATTTATCAATAATTAAAAAATTTTAGTTTCCTTTTCTTTAAAACACATTAAATTTTTAGCTGAGGAACATTTTCCTGTTTAAACTATGATTTTCCCTACTAGAAATCATTCAGAGATATGTCAACGGTTCTTAATATACTTTCTGCTCACCTCTGTTCTAAAAGCAGAGGCAAGAAAGAAAACTTCCTTAGAGTTTATTGGTGAGAGGCAGTGGCAATGCCTAAACATTACATGTTTAAGAATTTCTGCCCCACTCCAGAAACATTAATAATTTTAGTAACTGAGTACGTGAAAAAAATGTGGTGTATTGTCCGAATCTTAGGCTTTCACAGGATAATTTTTAAAAACCTGTTTGTGTCTGTATAAAAAATGGCTGAAACACTATTTTCTAAATAAATAGGATACCTTTATATACTGCCAATTTAAGTTACAGTTTATGCTAGCTATTGTGGAAAAAAAAACATTTTATACTTGCTGTCCTTCCTTAAGCCATTCATAACTCAAAATCTTTTCTTGAATTTTCTTGAGGGCCTTAAATTGGATAGGAATACTGTTCTTTTTCAACAGCATTGAAGATAAGAATATATTTGCTATGAAAGATTATAGTATGAACTTTGATGGATGTCACTTGATTTAATTGGATGTGTGGATTATAGTTTGTGAGATGACTATACTTCCTGTACCAATTGTTGTGGGAATCTCTCTCTCTCTCTCTCTCTCTCTCTCTCTCTCTCTCTCTCTCTCTCTCTCTCTCTTTTACAATTTTTCAGCAAGTGCAGAGTCCTTTTTTTCAAATCAACTGTTGATTTATTGATTGCAACAGGAATTGACTGACTGGCTTGCCACCTGAGCCTAAAGTTGTGGGCTGAAATGGAATGCTGGCTCAAAGTCACCCAGCCAGCTTTCATGGCTAAGGAGGGACTAGAAGTCCCATCTCTTGGTTTCTAGCCTAGTGCCCTAACCACCAGACAAAATTGATTCTCTAAATGTTATCTCTCGTTGTCTTTCCCTCTGATTGTTCTTTGCTGATCTCAGAGACTTTCCTTTGCCATTCTACCCAGGCATGGAATGTTTGCTCTCTACTATCAGATAGAACATAGGTAACTACCTATTAAATATTGCTTATTCCTCTCATATATTTCTTCCCATAAGCTTTCTTTCTCTTAATGTTAGAAAACTGTTTCACTAATAGGAATAGGAATATTCTTTATTGGCCAAGTGTAATTGGACACACAAGGAATTTGTCTCCAATGCATAAGCTCAGTGTACGTACAAACAACAATGTTTGTAATCATAAAAATCATCAGATACAATCCTTGATCTGATTAGATTCCCACTCTTAGGAGCACTTATATACCAATGCAAATCATGCTGCCTCCAATAGACTTAACTAGGGACTTGGAATTGCAAATAACCCTGATATATCTCTGCAGAGGGGGGATATGCAATTTTAAGGCCGGGAATACCACCTCACAAATTATAATGTACTCTTCCCTTGTGTTGTCAGGGAGTTATTTCATTTGTCCTGTCTCCCACCTCCTGGAATTCCCTCATACTGGCCTGACTCTGTTATTCTATATAGAAAAGACCAAAAGCAAAATTTCAGCATTAATGCTGAAATCTGCCACCATGACAAGCTCTTTCATTTTTTGAAGATCGGAAGAGTGGTGCATTTAAGTAGAGGTCTGAAAAGGCTGGTCAAAGGAGGTAGTTGCTGGCCAGCATGTAACAACTCTTCAGCTGTTTGATTATTCACTGGCCAGAAAGGGCAAGAATGATTGTCTCTCTGCAAGTGGTATGAATGCCCAGATCCAAATGTATAGGACAGCATGTGTCAACTTTGAATTCCCAGGACTGAGAGACAAAAATATTGGCTGTCCAGAAGTGACCATTGTCCACCTTTTCTTAAATACCCTGTTTCCCCCAAAACAAGACATCCCCTGATAATAAGCTCAATTGGGCTTTTGAGTGCATGGCAATAAGGCCAAGCACTTATTTCAGGGTTCAAAAAAATATAAGACAGGGTCTTATTTTCGGGGAAACACGGTATTTCTCTATCCCCTATCCTACTTTCCAACATTATATACACAAATATAATACTCCTCAGACAAATCTATCCTTCATGAATCATGAAATGGTACATATAGTAAATATATTAATCTTTAATTAGTCTTTATGGTTCCATGAGACTCTGCTGGATTTCCTAAAAAAGATTAACCTGACTTTTCCCCCCTCTGGAAAGCAACACCATCTATCTTTCTTAAGGTTACCTTTTCCATGCTGAATGAAATAACAGTGCTTTCCATCTTAGTTATAAATGGGCTTTCAGATAATGTTAAAAAGCCTTCTCAAAAGTACACAAGTTTATGACATAAATGGATTTATTTTAACTGTAAGAAAGCAAATAATTCAGTGTGGGAGATGTTTCCCCAATTATATATTTTCCAAGCAAGAGATTTTTCTTTTAAGAATTTTCATGCTTGAATTAATTCCCTAATATCAACCCTTAGTTTGATTTACACATTTATTTGGGGAGGGGGTGGGTACAAACCTGTTTCTTCAGCTCGTATATTCTTTCTTTTATATCCTCTTTATCTATCTTCTGTTTTTGACTGTCTTGTTCTGTTCCTAGCTCATCATCACATTTATTAGAATTTGGTGATTTCCCGTTTAACGAATCTTCCTGTGAAACAAAGCCAAAAGTAGAAGCAAAGTATAAACAATTTTCCACAGCAGGGGATTTGATGTTTTATCAATACAAGCAAGGAAACATAAGCTTTTGCAGCAGGAGATCTGGGATTCAGATTCGCATAAAGCAACACAATATAATCTTTGTATTTTTCATGGTGCATTTTTCATATTTACAGTTATATCACAGCTGTCCTTCTAGGTAGCTCATATCACTAAAAAGTCCCACAGAAATAGGAAACAGCAAAATGTCCCAAAGGTGTTTTTTCAAGAGGCCACTGGACTTTGTGGTTTTTCTTTGAAGACGTTTCGCTTCTCATCCAAGAAGTTGAAAAAGCTTCTTGGGTGAAAAGTGAAATGTCTTCAAAGAAAAACCAGAAAGTCCTCTTGAAAAAACACCTTTGGGACAACCATGACCTGGATGACTAAGGATCTCCATAGATGAAACAGCAAAACATGAAAGAAATCCTATAACCCAAAATTTGATAAAACAGCAGTAGACTTTACGCAGCAGTATGCTGTCTTAAAAGAAGGACTCCTACTGAAGGAGTGAAACAGGTTTTGTCCATGGATTATGTTAATCTGCCCCCAAGCCCCACTCCCTCATCCTAAGTAGGTTGTGGGCCATTGGGATATATTGGAAGGCCTTAGAGCATGGGTGTCAAACTTGCCACGTTGCCGTCAAAGATGTTTTCCCCCTTTGCGGAGCTGGGGTGGGCGTGGCCTGCATGTGACGCATCCGGCTCGCAGGTCGCCAGTTTGATATCCCTGCCTTAGAGGATGCTGTGATAGAAAAGCAGCTTTCCCTGAAATTGGTGTCAAATCTTATTCAGACATACCCCACCCCAAGTAAAGACAGACACCATAATGGCTCAGCATTTGAATATCATTTTTAAACTCATTTCTGACTTCTAAACTCTTCAGATTAGAATCCAATGTATGGATAGAATCCTGTGTCTTGTGTTTAGAAATCCACTAGCACCAAAGGATCCTCAGCTATTGCCTTGGAAGTACCCCCTGGAAGCACACCTCTGCATAACCTGCATATTTATGACTTTATTATTGAGTACCTGGCTCACTTAGTCACTATCCTTAAATCTCTGTCCTGCATCTCCACAGCATATTTTAATGGCATAAAAAGTTAATAGATTCTGCTGTAAAATTATATTTTTTCTATAGGAAGAAAACATTACCCCAAGCTTGTCTTCAAGTTCTGTCAAGGAACTACACAGTTCACTGATAGAATCAAGAACTTCTTTGTGTTTTGCTGTTATTTTTTCAACATACTTCTTTCCTTCTTCATTACCTGTAGTTTACAAAAAGGAATGATAGAACATCTGCATTATTCACAACAATGCGAATGAAAAGCTGATACTTTGACTGGATCCCAGAAAATTTGCACCTATTTTCCAGGCCCTGGAACTCTTTTTGCATGATTACTTAGAAATAAGTCCCAGCAGTAGGTTCAGTGAAGCTTTCTTCCAGATAATTAAGATATAATGAAACAGGAGCTCTTTTAAAATAAATGTATTTATTAAATTTATATCCTGCCTTTTGTATGGAACTCAAAGCAGGGTGTAGAATATTTCTTCTTCCAACTTTTCCAATAATCCTGCAAGGTAGATTTGGTTGAGAGAGGAGATTGGCCCAAAGTTACCATAAGCTTCTATGAACATGAACTAGCTTCTGGATGCTTCTAGTCCAACAGTTTAATCACTATAACACTTTGGCTTAATGTTAAAAGTTTAAAAATTGACACTTATATGTGGAAGAATTTATTTTTATTTTTGCATTTATCATTCTAATTTTCAGTCTGAGTGATTAATATACATAGTCCCTTTGTTGCAAGTTTTGATTATATAAATTTACTGAAAATTACAGTTGTGGTTTTTTCTCTCGATGCTAGTGATTGTATGAAAGTATCAGAAAGCCAGGACACAAGTACAGTATCGACTGGGGGAAAAGTCATAAATTAAATTTAACTTTCCTTAATAGAAATTATTAGGACCGCTATGCCACTACTAGTTATACACTCCCTAACCTTAAAGATTATCACTTTTGTTGACTTCAAATGCGGAGAAGGAGGGCAGAAAATTATAGGCCTACCTATAGTCTGCAATCTCCTGCAGTAACAAAAATCTCTAATCTTTTTCCACACAAAAAAAAGGGAGGGAGGGAGGGAGGGAGGGAGGGAGGGAAGGAGCCCATTGATCACCTGAATTGTCATTATCCTGCATATTCCCTTATTTTGGATTACTGTATTCTGGAGCTGTTTGCAGAAGTATCTTTTTCAAAAACCAGATTGCAGATTTTGAAAACTGTGTCTGATATTTTTATGGCTCTGCACTTTAGTATTAATCTTTACAGAATCCTCCAAAGATTGCCTGTATTTTTTTTTAACAAACTAATATTCATCCATCTTGGAATAATAGCAACTCAATATTCAAAGTGTACGGATCAGATTTTTAAGTTGCAAGTTTTTACCATATAAGTCTTTAGCAAGGTTAGTAAGCTGCTGAATTCTTTCCTCTTGCTGAGGGATCACAGGATCAATAAACTTCTTGAATTGCTTGTAGAGTATTTCTATTGCTTCCCTTGTCTTGCACTCTGTTGAGTATCTTTCAACCCTAAGTACTGTTGCATTTGCCTCTTCACACCAAAATTGACACTAAGAGAAAGGGAATTAAAAATCCAATATATCAAATACTAGTATTTTTTCCAGTAAAATCATTCTATGAAATATTGCTTCATGAAGAAAAACTGTCAATATAAGAATCAACAACTTGATGGCACAAAATCCAATCAGTCCATCAGTCAGTCAGTCAATCAGTCAAAACATTGCGCAACCAAGTACATTAAATCTTCATTCTCTTATTGCTGTAAGACAACTTTCACCAATCTCAGGCCCTACCCAATATGTTGGACTACTACTTTAAGACTGTTACAAAGAACATTTTGTCTAAATCCTGACAATCTTATATTAATTTCATGAGTCCATCCCTCCTGCCTTTCAGATATATTGAAAGAGAAAAAAAGTGGCTGCTTTAATAATTGTCAGCAAGTTGCAGGACATTCATAAAATATGTACAAGATTGTCAACATTTGTATCAACTATTCACTATAAGTGAGAATATTTCCAAGTGCTCAGCAGGAAGTGGTCAGTCATGCAATTCTTCACTGGGAATGGTACCAATTTATTACTAAAATATGAGTCAGATGGAATTGCTTGAGATGTCCTTTCAAAAGTATGGTTATAGAATGTTAAAAAAAAAGCAATTATTTCCTAAAACAAAATATATTATGCTTAAGAGTAATCAATCCACCAATCTATCTATCATAATAGTAATCTGAATAAGCAGTTAAGGCCCACTTTAAAAAGAAAGGTTTTCAGATGCTTTCTAAAACCAGGAGCAAAGGGACCAATTATCTCCAGAGACAGTGCATTTCATATAGCTGAAGCTGCAAGAAGGGCCATGATCTGGCCCAGAGTCTATTTAATACCTTCTCTTGATAACCTTGCAGAAAAGTTAGGCTCATTTGGGATAAAATTGTTCTTCAGGTAACAAATTTCCAAACCATGTCACAAACAAAGTAAAAGCAGATATACCATGGCTGAGCATGAACTTCAGATTGGGACACTCTTATGCAAGGCTAGCACTTTAACCAAATTTTTAGGCAGGTTTCCTTCACTTGTAAATATAGATAAATGATAGCGAGAAAGAGAGAGAGAGAGATGATAGATAGATAGATAGATAGATAGATAGATAGATAGATAGATAGAAAGATATACTGTGTATAGATAGTATATATACTGTGTATGTATGTTATTGTATATGTATTATGTATATATATATATATATATATATATATATATATATATATATATTCCATTAGAGTCAGTGGTGGGTTCCTCCCGGTTCGGCCCGGTTCGGCCGAGCCGGTAGCGGTGACGATATGATGTCACCGAACCGGTTTTTCCCCCTGCCCCCCCACCCACCCACGTTATTCTTACCTTTTATTTGATCCCACCCCCAATCTATTGCTGCCTCCTGAGTCCCAGCTGATGACTAGAGGGAAAAAAACTGTTTAAACTCTTGCCACGGGGCTTCAAAGGGCCGTCCTACAGCTGATCAGTGTTAAAAGCAAACAAATTAGTCGGGTCGTAAGTGTGAGGACTGGTCGTAAGTGCGAGGACCTTCCAGAAATGACTCTGACCAGCTAGCCACGCCCACCTAGTCACATGACCTCCAAGCCACACCCACAAAATAAGCCACGCCCACAGAACCGGTAGTAAAAAAATTTAGAACCCATCCCTGATTAGAGTGTATTATTATCATTATTATATACACACAGTGTAAAGTCACAACTGCCAGTTCTTTAGCTGGTGTTGGCCTTCAAACTCATTGAGTTCTTATCATCTCAATGTCATAATGTGTTGGCAGTATATATGCAAATCCAAGAAGAATTGTGTCCTGTAATTGACAGATTGTATATTGTCAATATACAGATTTTCGAAATGTTGTTCAAGATTTTTTTGTTTGCAACCCAGTGCATTGATAACCACTGAGAAGACATGGCCAGTTTATGCCACAATCTTTCAACTTCATTTTTCAGAACTTGATTCTTTGTGATTTTGTCCAATTCTTTGCCTAACGTAAGAATTTAGCATAACATAATATAATAATATTATGTTAATATTATGTTATAATATAATAATAACGTAACAATATAATACAATATAGGTGATTATCATCATTACTATTACAATTACTATTATTCTGGATCAGCATATTAGTCCTTAATTTTATACATTATATTCCTTTTGTTTGTTTGTGAGATGGGTGGCTATATACATTGTTTAAAGAAAGAAAGAAAGCATAAACTAGTTATAATAGTTGATTTGCTTTAGTTGTTGTTGTTGGTACTACTGCTGTTCTTAATCTAAGGTACAATATTGCATTACAACCCAATCCAGCAAAGGAGATCTGCTGGCTTTCTTGTTCCAAACAGAGTTCCATCAATTAATGAATCCTGACTCATCAGGACTGGCACTGAGCCTTGGACCACTTCATCTCCTGAAAGAACAGAACCACAAACTGTTCCCTCAGCAAAATTGAATTTGTTGGGCCAATTCTAGTGGGAGAAGTTCTGAAGGTAACTCAAGGTAATTTGGTGCCAAACAAATATCAGCACTTGGCTCTTTTGGGTTTTTAATACTATGTCAGCCAGGCAGAATTGCTATTTGCAAATTGGCTGATCCTATACATTGTATAAATAAATAAGGTTCCTGGAGCAGTTCATACAAATTGTGTGATCTGTCAATTACATCTGGACCAGGAAGAGATTTGACCATAAGAAAAGGATGATGGTCATACTTTCCATATCTAGATCATGTAACAATGTTCCAAAGTGATAGCAAAGTCTAACACATATCCACCTATATCCATCAGGTCCAAGATTACTTGAGATAAGCCTATAGTTGCCATAGGAGTCCTGAACTCCTGGCCCAATTCAACCCAACAGCACTCCTATGCCTCAATCTAATATATAGGCATTCAAATCCCACTACTTTGATGACACTGACTCTGATCGCTGATAAACTCTAATGGTAAAAGTGTTACCCAGCCCATGAGGCTGAAATCTACCTGGGTATATTTCTAATATGTCAACACTGCTCAGTCAGGTTTTAGTAATACACACCAGATGTACCTTTTGTCCACAGGCCTATTGTAACTATATTGCAGAGCTAACTAGCAGTTCTCAGCAATATCTGAATGCCAGATGCTCTGATAATCCAACTATCAGATCACCAGGATGGAGTTACACACACAGGTGGGTTTCAGCAGATTCTGACCAATTCTGGAGAACCGGTAGCGGAAATTTTGAGTTGTTCAGAGAACCGGTAAATACCACCTCTGACTGGCCACACCCATATCTTTTCTCTGCCTCCCGAGTCCCAGCTGATCAGGAGGAAATTGAGATTTTACATTATCCTTCCCTTGCCATGCCCACCAAGCCACACTCACAGAATAGGTAGTAAAAAATTTTGAAACCCACCACTGGTTACACAGTTGCACAACCAATTACTGTATGTATATTGGCAGTCTTCATTACCTATGTTATTCAGTAAGAAATACATTCTAATATATTTAATGTATTCATTTGCATTCTAATAGCATTTTCTGTGCCCAAGTATACATTTTAAGTAAAGGAAGATGGAATGGGAACTTGTGGGTTTCATTTTTTTTTGCCTACAATTACTTTACTATTATAAACTGGTTCAGGAAAACATATAGTAAACAGGCTAGTCTGCATATTTAAGTAAAGTAAGAAGAAACTAGTCTTTAAAAATTAAATGACTATATTCATTTAAGCACCTTTTTGCTTAAAATTAAATCCATGAGTTTATAGATGACAGACATATGGAATCTACATTTGTTTCCTAAATCTCAGAGCTGGCATCTTATCCTAGCTACAAATCAAAGACATTTTATTTTATTTTATTTTTTGTTATACCTCTTCCATCATCTCTTGCAAATGTTCCATCAGTTCCAAATTTTTCTTGTAATCTTCCATAATCTTCCCAAATTCAGTCAGCTGTTTCTCTAATTCATTGACGGCTGCAGAAATAAATTCGGCTTTGTCACTTGGTTGAGTCGATAGGGAATCTAAAACTTTCTTCTTTAGATTCTCTAACTTGTTTCTCAGTACCTGTTCCAAAGAACATGAGAAGAATTTAAGAACCATGTTATTAAAAGCTTAAGATCCATGTTTATGCTGTGTAATACTAGCAATATTAACAAAATTACTGGAGAGCAAAGGAAATAAAACAAACTGCACCATTTCATTGTGCATTTGTAACAGTCCATGGAATCCCATTTTTTATAATACCGAGTGAAGACAAAGCCCAGGCACTGCTGCATGGCATCCTCAATCATCTTGGCAGATGAGATCTTACACATGCTTGGTAGATTTTTTCCCTCCAGGCATTTTAATGTTTGTTCATATGAAAATATGTATATGCCAATGGCAATTACAATAATGATGATGTATTATGAAAAAGAAAAGCAGACTGAGAAAGTAGAGTTGGTTTCTAGCTTTAAAACGCACAAGCACAACCTATCTTAGGTCAATTATTAAAAGAAAATGATGTGACCTTTGGTGTTCTGTTACATCAGCTGCAAATGAAAGAAACGTTTGACAGATTACTTTAGACATCTGTGTGCATTCAGAATAAACCTCATGCATGAATTCTGTGCCTTAACTGCTATAAATATTACCTGATATTTTTCAGAAAAAGCATCCATTTGCTGAATTTGAATTCTTAGAGTCTTCAGATTTCGTGCTTTTTCCGTTTTCTTGCTGTAGTTGAATTTCATGTTGTTGAATTTCTTTCTGAGATCTTTAAAGGATTCTCTGAGCTGAAAAAAAAGAAATACCTTCATTTTAAAACACGATTTTGACAGTAATACTGTAGATATACACAGATATATCTTTGCAGAGATCAATGCATCTTAAGTCGGTGGTTGAGCCTATATTCTAATCATTTACTGCATGGATTTGTGGTATTCTGTATTGTGGGGCAATCACCTATATAGTGTAAATCCTAAATCATTAAATGTGATGCAACATTTGCAAGTTAATTTCTGTGATAAAAATACTGAGATAAATCACATGGAAATAAATAGTGCAAATTGATACCCTTATGAAAACTGCCCTTTGGGACCAGTAGTGGGTCTGGGCGGGTGGGCTGAACCTCCCTCCGCTGCCGCTACCAGTTCGCCCAATCCGGGGCGAACCGATAGCAACCCACCACTGTTTGGGACTGTGTGGTTGTTTTTGGTTATATTACACGCACACACACACGCCCACACAACTGATGGGTTTCTACCGGTTCGCCCTGGTTCAGGCGAATTGGTAGTGGCAGTGGTGGGAGGCTCCACCCACCTACCCGGATGTCATCACGGATACTCTGCGCATGCATAGAAGGTTCTGGGCATGAGCAGAAGTGCCACGATCAAGCAAAGCATGCGCACAAGCGCACACTCCCAGTTCCAAACCAGTAGCGAAGGTAAGTGGAAACCACTACTGACACACACTGCTTGATAAAGGGTAGAGTGTGTAAAATACATAAACAGAAATTAAAAAATGAAAATTGTACTGTATGTGTATATGACTTCTCCATACACATGCTGGTAGTATGGATGCAATGAAGCTTCCCTTGTGAAGTTGTTCTATTTGCCAGAGTGTTCTGCTATGAAAGCAGCCTGCAATTCTCCTTGGATGCCATCAGAACAATAGTTTGTATATAGGTATTTTCTAATTGGTCAGTCTTACCATCACTCCAGTTGCTGGCATCACAATTTAAATGAAGCATTGCTTTAGCTGGCTGTTCTGAAACTTTGCCTGAGTGCTAATAGATATTTTAGTTTTCTGTGAGGCTGCCCACATGGGACTGAAAGCCAAGAGATGAATACAGAGATGTTTTAGCCAATTGGAGCTCATCTATTTCCAGCAAGAAGTGCCTCTTGCCACGTCTATTTTGCTCCAAAACATAAATGCCATCCCTTTTTCTACCCAAAGAAAAAACTGAGACTTTCTCATCTACCCACCATATTGGCGTACCCTCAACATGACAGTTCTCTGTTAGGATCTTTTCACAGACTCCTGCCATCCTCTGTTACACAGAAGAGACACTGGGGAAGTTTGGCATTGTTGGTAAGACAAAGGCATCTCACATCTGCTTTTCACCATGACTGATTGCTTGGAAACATAAGTTCTCTATTTGCACAAAACTTCATGTGTGTCATAGGAACGAGGAAGGACTAAGCACAATAAGCATCCAGTGATTACCAGAGATGGGATCAAATCACTTCATAAGATTTACACCCCATCTGCAAACAGCCTATGGAATGAATCTTCACTAGATCACTCTCCTTCCGTCTTAAGGAGAGCCTTAAAATATAAACATGTCCCCCCTCCCGGCTTTTCTTTTTTTTTTAGCCAGGCAATTTCAGCTCTAATTTCCAAAACACAACAAGGCAGAGGTTAGTTGTCATTTAGTAACCTGTGAGATTAAACTGCAGGCCATCAAGTGTAATACCAATATAAGTTCTATATTGGAATGAAATTAATTGCTTCTTGAACATTGGCAGCTGCAGCAAAATTATGCTGCTCTGTATCTCAAAAACAACGGATTACAAAGTTGCATTTCATTGGTTTAAAGCAAGGGTTCTCAGCCTTTTCTTCACTATGGACCCCCTTTAAATACCTTTTCTGGCTAGGGAACCCCAAGACTTCACTCAAAATTTAAATCATAACATTTCTTCAAGCCTTCATGGAACCCCCTGTAATGGCATCACAGCCCTCAGGGGACTGTGGAACACAGGTTGAGAACCACGAATTTAAAGGAACAAACTAAATCCGTGGTTTCCAGTTTTCGACAAGATATGCCGAAATAAAAAGTCACTTTGTTTTGGGTAGGATTTTTCAAGGGAAGTCTTTAAATTATTATCGCTGTCATGATATTGATTTGCATGTACTAGAGCTTCCCTAAGCTGACATTTATTTTTGCTGCTGGCAGAGCTGAGAAAGAGTCTGGGCCAGTCATGATTGGGGAGGTAAAGTATTTATGCTACTGAAATAGCAAACAGTGGTGACATCACAACACTTTGTGAAAAGGTTACAGCTACTCAGGGTATTAGCAAACAAAAATCAGAAACAAAAAGGAATAGGAATGGTGTGCATCAGATAAAAGTGTAGAGGAAGAAAGAACATGCTAAGCAAAAACAAAACAAAATTAAAAACTCGACAACATTGCAGCTGTGTCCTGAAGCAAGAGCCAAGAGGAAGGACTAAGGCATGCTTTTCAACCAATCCCCATTTTGGGCCAGAGGGAATTATGGGAACCAGACAGCAACACAATAGCAGCTGTCAGATTTTCCCAATTCATCCCCCTCCCCATAACAGAGAAGCAAACTTATATATGTATGTGCTCTGCAATCTTTCTATATCCTTGCTTAACATTGTCTGCCTGAGAGGAAAACAACGGCATTGGATGTTACATTTCTGGATTCTGGTATGGCACTCACTGGATGTATCTGGATGTACAGGTTCTTCTGTTATATTCCCCATATAAGGGGCTCTTCATATTCTATTAACTATTCTGCAACAATGGAATTACAAATTTATATCCAACTTGCAACCAACCGTAAGTCTGTTCGGTTAATATTCAAATAATTTATTTTCTCATAGAAGATCATTGGTCAAATATTCTTGAGCTGTTTGTTGTAGCGTTATATTTTTATATAATTTATTTCTTCTTTCTTTTTCCTATATATATGGCATACCGTGTTACCATCTATGATCTTATAAATGTAAATCATATGAAATGGTAGGAGGTACTTAAATTGTACCAGATTTCATATTTCTATCTTTGTTCTGTCGTAAATATTGCAGTGACTGTTATGAGTATAAAACTCATAGTAAAAGAAAAATAGAATTCCAGATTTATTATCTGTTTAATGGGTATATGAACAATTTAACTTTTGGAAGACAGCAGCAATTGGGTTTTTCCATTGTTTTTATTTTTATTTATTTATTTCATAAAGCATGTATTTTATGACAGATACAAGTGTAAACATAATTATAATACATGAAAAGGATATGAATAAAAGAAAACGTTAGGACAGGGACAGTAGGCACGCTGGTGCGCTTATGCACGCCCCTTACAGACCTCTTAGGAATGGGGTGAGGTCTACAGTAGACAATCTAAGGTTAAAGTTTTGGGGATTTAGGGAATATAACTTTAACTTTAGGGAATATAAGTAATAATTGTAGATGAAATTGACTGATTGGCTGGAAAAACATTCTTAATAAATGTTCAATGTATGTTCTTTCTACCTTGTTCCAGAATAAAGATTATTTATTATGTTCCAGAATAAAGATTAGGAGTATATGTGTGAGACTTGTTTGAGCATTGCCATTCATTTTCAACTTAAAAATGTCTTTTACTTTAAAGTAAGGATCTCAATTTATATGAGAATATATAATAATCAAAATCCATTTTTCATCAGCTGAAGTACTGTAGTTGCAAGTTTCTCTTATAGGACACCAGAGCCAGCCAGAAATTCATTTTCCATTTGACAGTATTCTTTTTCTATTTAAAATGTGAAATCATGATTCTTTGGCTGAGGACAGGAAATCCTTACATAGAACCACAAATCAGCAAAGAAAAAAAATCCTTTTAACAGGTTGTCAGTGTACTTATTAAATATTTTAAACTTCTTTTTTTCTGTTTTGATAGAAAGTGCATAAAATAGAAATTCATTGTTTCAGAAAGGGATGTCAACAGAATTCAGAATTCAGTTCTTACTTTTCTCCTCCTAAATGCAAAACAGTGACAAATTTCAATCCACAGCATTAGACTTCTTACATTATGCCTTAATACTGATTAGCTTTCAATAATTAAGAATAATGCTGCTACTTATTGATAGACAAAATCCATTTACATTAGGAGCAGTATAGATCAAACTACTAAACAAATCTACATATTATGGTTGGATGATAGATAGATAGATAGATAGATAGATAGATAGATAGATAGATAGATAGATAGATAGATAGATATCCATCTAAACTTCAGAGATGAAAGAAGTGCACAAGCATATTTGGAGAAGGAGAAATCCAAGACTCATGATGGAGAAAATCTATGTTGTCACTAGGATTCAAAAACTTAATCATCAATCAATCAATCAGATTCAAGGTAGGTAAAAAATCTTCACATGTATCTAATACTACAGTCTTGCTTTAAGCATGAGTACTTGAAAGAGGCACCAACTGAATTCAGTAGGACATTTCTGAGAAAGTCACTAATATCAGTATATTTGATTCACTGAGGAAAAACACATGAAAATATCACAGTACAAGATTGCACAAGACAGCAGGCAACTGGGTGTTTGAGTTGACCACAAAGTATTCCACATATTATTAAAAAGTTATTTTAATTAGCCTTGACCTTAGAAAGCCATTGTTTCTTACCTATGACAAACCTGATTTTTCATGCGTAAGGAACAACGCAAGGAATAATGTAATGCAATTATTGCAATTTGTCACATAAGGAGAAGAAAATAACAATGGACAGTCTATGAGGACTCTGTTTTAATAAACCGTTTCTCACGTTTCACAAGAAAACAGAAGATAATACTTCTCTTTTTTTTCAAGATGAAGGATTTCAAGGAATCCCTTTAATGTAGCTTTTTCCACATGTTTGTAAGTTGATTGTTGGAAGACATGCACTGCAGAGGTGGGTTTCAGCAGGTTCTGACCAGTTCTGGAGAACCGGTAGCGGAAATTTTGAGTAGTTCAGAGAACCGGTAGTAAAAATTCTAATTGGCCCCGCCCCCATCTATTCTCTGCCTCCCAAGTCCCAGCTGATCAGAAGGAAATGGGGATTTTGCAGTATCCTTCCCCTGGAGTGGGGTGGGAATGGAGATTTTACAGTATCCTTCCCCAGCCACGACCACCAAGCCACGCCTACCAAGCCACGCCCACAGAACCGGTAGTAAAAAAAAATGAACCTACCACTGATGCACTGAAACATCACAAATGCAGTATGTAATTTAAAAATACTTATGCCCAATATATTTGCCCACAGTGCTGTAGCACTTCTGGAAAGGAAGAAGCGGCAAGGGGGGGTGGGGGCAGAGAAAAGTATTGGTTCAAAATGTTATTTTAAAATGCTGTCATGGCAAGTTCTGAACAAGCCTACATTGCAGTGATTGTGATGTAGAATTGATTCAAGTTGGATACCAGGCAGAAATGTAAACTTTGATTTATGATTGCATGCTATCATATATCCAGAATGGCATTAAAACGTCCTACAAGCTTGAAATTGGTTTTGAAATATGGGCCTAATCTCTGCTGAAGTAAGCATGGAGTTGTAAAATGATAGGGGTATTTTGCTTAGATTCTTTTACTTAAAAACTCTATAAATAATTTATTTTCCTATTTAAGTTGTTTATATAGTTTATATAATTCAATATAGCAGTTTATATAATTCAATTAGAGACCCAGTATTTTAGAACAGGGAATTTCTCTAGTATAATTCAATATGATATTATAACATTCAGATTACAATTATATTATTTCTGACATAGTGTTGTCCTGCTTCTGCTTAAAAATCTCTAGTGAAGAAGACCATTTTCCCCCCTGAGGCAGACTGTTCTCCTTTCTTAGTTTTCATTACACACAGGCTAAACATTAATAAATTTCTCTTCCAATAAAAAAGAATATGTGGAGCTCAGGGTTAAACTGTGGAGTTCTTGATGCTCTCTGAGTTTGATTGTTTTATTTGATGACATTTAATTATACAACTAGGAAACATTGTCAATGCAAGTAAGTATTGGGTTTGCTCCATGTTTATATACAGTAGCTTGCTCTGCCCATTTTGGTGGAGGTATAATTTTCTCCTTGGTAGGATAATAATTTTTCTTATCATTGCACCAAAATTGGATTATTTTATTATCTTCCTTTTAAAAAACATAGAATAAGTCTAATTCATTTCAGTCCAGTTTCATTTGTTTTAAAATGGAAAAATCCATTCAGTACTCACTACTCATTGTCAACTCAGTTTTAAAAACAGATTTAAGGGTTGTTTTGGATATGTGAACCATATATAAAAGTTAGATTGGTTGATGTGTTTTGGACAACAAATTCGTTTTAAAATCTAGTATAATCAGTACACTCCAGCCTTTAAATGCTGGGCCACCTACAAATATGAATCTCTGCTCACTCACTCACAAAGAACTAATAAATTAGTGCCACACAGAGTGTTACTCCAAGGAATAAATTGACTTTGGAGGACACAGTCAACCATGCTTTCATTGGGCAAAATGAAGGGAAAAATTGGTTTGTTTTATCTGAGTACTACTTTGAAGATAATGTGTTTCAAATTTTCCCCATTTAAAATGTATTTTCCATTTGAAAAGAGATGACACTGAACTGAGCTAATCAGCAGATTTGTTCTGTGCTTTCTAAAATAATCTGTGTCTTCAAAATAATCCAATCAAATTAAATACTATTACATAATTATCAAATAAATGTTGATGAACTGCCTTCAGCAAACTATCCAAGTTAACTTAAACAGCCTTCTATTTAGTTTACGCTTAGCACAGGGGCCTCCAACCTTTAAAAGCATTACATTACTATCATGCCAACATAATGTCACTGCTTTTCATGATGTACTTACTATTTATACAATAGGAAAGCACTATCTAAATCTCAACTGACATCAAATGTCAGTTTATTTTTAATTGTACACTTCACCGGAGATAAGCTGCAATCCATAAATAAAATTCTTTCTATAGTAATTACATGACAAGTTTATTGGCTTTTCTGTACTGTACAGGATTAAATATCAAAGCTATGAAAAGTAAGTGCGGTTACCAAAAAATGCTTTCAGACTGTATATTGAGAGATCTGCAGTGAAGTTACTAGTTGGAGACTGTTTTCGAGTCTGGGGGAACTTGTGCTAAGGTGACATTTGCTAATCAAAACAATACATTCCAAATGAACCCAGCTCACAGAGCATGCCAGAGCAATCATGTTCATCAAGGAAAGTGGCATTAACAGGAAAGTGAATGATAAGAATCCTTGCTTTTTGTCCTACTGAGTACAAATCACTAGGCTAAGTACAAAAAGGCTGATCAACAAGACGTAATCGCTAGAGTATAAACAAGGATGCCAGTTGAGGACACAATTAAGACAGTTTGAAGATACATAAATGCATCTGCATAGACTTAAGATTGATTTTCCTTTCTCTTAAAAGCGTTCATTGTATGGTGATTCACAAGCACATGTTTCAAACACCGTATATAGAATGTCCAGACAATCAGAAACAAATTCCTTACATCAATGGGACTTTACATGGGTGTTTCTTGGATAGTAGCTCACCATGAATCAGGAGAAACCATTTTTAAAATCAAGAGAACATTTTGAAGTATTTTATGATACTCCATTGGACTTTTCTAATAGGAAAGAAAATGAGAGTGCCCAAACCACTTTTATGGATTTCAGCCACCATATATTAAGAATTTAAGAATCCTTCAATAATTCTTAAGATTAAGAATTCACCATATTAAGAAATGACAACCCATTTAAATATGCTGGGGAGCTATCTATGCATTAAACTTTATTTGTCAGGAAGTAATAGCTATTATTTATGTTGCACAAAGGAACTGAAGGATGTCAGATGAGTTTCCACCAGGCATCGTTTTAATCCTATTGTCACTGACTCAAATAAGAACAAGACACCAGAATGTATTATTTCAAAATTTATGGGTGGGGTGTAGATTGTGATTTTGAGTGCTTCTGAACACAACTACTGTGAAAAACATAAATTTCAGAGTAATGAAAATACCGTATTTTCGGAGTATAAGACACACTCCCCCCCAAAAGAGGGTGAAAATTTGGGTACGTCTTATACACCAAATGTAGCCCCGCCCACCCAACGGCCCCCAGCCTCTCAAATGGAGAACCTTTCAAGCAGAATTTTTTCCCCCTTATTTTCCTCCCCACAAAATAAGGTGCGTCTTATACTTTGGAGCGTCTTATACTCTGAAAAATATGGTATTTATTTTAGAATACCCCTACTGGTGGAGTACAAAATTGCACTAGCAACAGTCAATGTGCACAATAAGAATTCTAATTCCATTCCTTCCTCTGACATGCATTCCAGATCTCACATGGACTTCAGGGCATAGGAAGGAAAAACTGCTCCTGCTTCTGATTAATTCAATTTTTCATTTAGTTCGCGCTGTTGTGCTTTATTAGATGCAGAGGGCATTTTACATATGGGTGAAGAAAAATAACTGTAGCAATTCAATCTACAGTCTACCACTAATCTATTTTACATACTGATTGACTCAAGTGAAGTATAGCTGTGCAATTCTGCTTTTCAGTCTCCAGTAATTCAGATTTTAGCAAAGGCTATAATTAGAGAGGCACCAATATCTCTACAACGGTTTGTGAATTAGGGTTTCCTTAAAAAGCTTAAACAAAATGAAATGCAATGATATTAGTGAAGAGTAAAACAAGAAGACAAAGGACACAACAGTAGCAGTCATTTAATGATTTCTTTTCACCACACCTCATGTATCTCGTCCCTTGTCATGCAGAAATGGAGGACATGCGACAGCTCTTCCTCGTACTTTTCAGCTTTGGAGTCCCAGTTAATGCTGTCAGACTCCATGGTATCCAGCTGTTGCTGTAAGTTCTTTACAGAAACATTAAAGGAATTCTGAAACGAAATATATAAATTATGCTGAAGCAACAAGCAATTGTCTATAAACAGAGACAGTAATAATGAAAAATATTGTGTGGTAAATTATCATTTTCCAAGAGCATGGTACTCTAATTCTAACTCTTAATATTTCCAAGGTATGGAAATATCAATTCGAGTTCTATACCTGTCAACATATATGCAAGATATAAAGCTTGGTTTAAACCATGGAAAAATCTACTTATTTCACAGAATGTGCTGTTTCTTGTAATGTAGATGAACAGAGGTTCTACCGCTGACCTTTATTAGTGGTTAAGGCGCATTCAGATAAATGACTCTGAAACTCTTTTCAATCAAGTTGATTTATTTTATCTAGTCATCTTTTACAAGGTAAGAAACTACTTTTGGGGGACAATCTCCCCAAAACTGAAAGAAAAGAATAAGCACAACCAATGCAGAAGCAGCAATAATCAAAAGGAAAACATAAAATAAGCCAACAGCAGATCAATAAAATACAACAGAAAGAGTTATCAGTCAAGCTCAAAAAGCAAATAAATCCAATAATAAAGTCGGGAAGAATGATCTGCTTTGTGTCAGAATATCCCTGGTGAGAACAATGGCAAACACCATATTCCTATTGTGAAAGCATCCACCTGCATTCTCAGAATGAAGATATTTGATCAAAAGTTTTAAGGAGTGGGCGAGAATAAATGGGGCAAAGTAGGAAGTCCATGAGATATTTTGATACAATGTTTCTGCATCAGCACTGTCCATAGTACTGCAGAGTTTCCCTTACCTTAATTTATTTCAACACCTTTAAGTAGTATAATAGGTATGTTACTACTTTATTTCTATGAAGCTGAACTATCAATCCTTCCATGGATCTATAGAGGAATACCGGGACAACATCAAAGAATAATAATAACTTTTTCCTACTGCTTTCATTATTGTAGCATCAGAACTTTATTATTCTTATAAGGAGAAAAAAAAGGGGGGGGGAAAGGAAAGGGTCTGTATTGATGTCAAAGGAGATAATGTGGAAAGGGAGAATGAAGGTGTGCATATTGGCAAATGTTTGGGAAAGCAAAGTCATGGTGACTAGTGAGAAAGGAACAGCCCTAACAAGAAATGGCACTCACTGGTCCATATGGGAGCCAGGCAGTAAGGTCTGCCTTTCCTGCAAGAGATGGGGGGAACAATCAATCGGGTCTATCAATGACTGTGGTCTAGGCTGGTTATCAGGCCACTCTCAGTCTGGATTGTATCTTGACAACCCACTGCAGTCCGGACTGGGATTTCTGAAGTTGGCTTGGAACATCAGGAGAGACAAGCCTCTTAAGTTGTAGGGCGAAATTGCCCTAAAAGAGGTTGCAATTGATCGACTAAGCTAAAACTGGTCAAAAATACTTCACATTACAAAAGAAAGCTTTGCCTTTAACCTTTACTCAAAACTATGTACATTATGCTTAAGGGGGGGGGAGATGAAAATATACCCAGAACAAATAAAAGACTGGTAGGTATCACCTCAACGTTTGTACCCCTTTATCAATACTACCGTCTTCTTTGCTAAGCTGAGTTCCAATTAACAGTATTCACTATAGCCAGTCATCATTTGTGTCAGAGAAAGTTACATACAGTTATGTGATACATAAAGAGGACAATAATACTAATAGTCACTCAATATACTCCCACAATGTGGGGGAAAAAAATGTGATGGCAAAAGGTTCAGTTGTACTTCTGGCACTGTTGTAAATTCATAGTCCATGACTGATGTAAGAAAGAAAGTAGCTTGTCCTGGATAATTGCTCCCTTTTCCCCATTTTGGATTTGCTCTGATATTTACTTACAGCATGTATTACTGTTGAGAGTATATCCCTTCCAAGCGAAAGTGCTGATTTTCCCCATTCTAGACTTGCTCTAATATTTACTTACAGGATGTTTTACAGTTGAGAGTATATCCATTCCAAGTGAAAGTGCCAATTTATACAGGTGCCTGATATGTACATGCTTCTCCTGAGCATTAGTCAGGTGGATCTTAGCATGGGAAGTGTCACTTGGCACATCTTTCATTTGTAGGATCTCCAGTCCTCCTGATTTTATGAGACCTTCAAGCTGGGAAAATTATAGATATGTTTCATTAACGTCAAGCCTTGCATCTTTTAATGTTCACGGAACATTCAGGTTCAGTTCAAAACAACTTTGACTCTAAATCCAGAATTTGGCTACCCAAATACTTTAGCATAGTTATTGCCTAACAACTGCTTCTTTTAAAATGGTATTTATAGGCCAGTAAAAGAAAATACACATGGATGAATGAGTTAGTGAAATCACGAGGTTCATGAAAATAAAGACAACTACACTTACCTCCTCTCTGATTTTGTGGAATTTGACTGTCTTGTTGAAAACTTCATCGTATTTTGCCATCATTTCCTTTATCTCCTTATGGAGATGAATGAGCTCACTTATTTTCTCAGATTTTTCCACGTCAGGAGCTCCTTTCAAGCCCAGCTGCTCTGATAATTTTAATGTGTATTCCACCTCAGCATTGAGTTGCTAATGAATTAGGTACAATAAAAAAATATTCAAATCTCAAAGGAAAGCACATTTACATTTAAGCCAAGCAAATCTCTGTTCATTTTGTTTGAACTGTTACTTTCCCCTTGTTCTGAAAAAGTGAATGCACTAGTTTCAGTCTGAATGTCTTCCTAAATTTTGCTGCACTTCCTGCCAAATATGGTTTTAAATATATGGCTTTTCATTCAGGGTGGCATGTTTGAATTACCTTAGGGTTTATAAAGAAGTAAAAGACATATTTCTCAGTATCTACTGAAACAAATAGAACACAATTTTTCAACATTCTCAGCTTATGTTCTTACCTGAAACTGTGGCTTAATTTCATTAAACTTATTTTGTAACTCCATAAGTACTGAAAGATTACTTCCAAGATCAAGTGCCAGAGTAGATCTGAGTCCCTCTTGAAGAACAACTAAGCGTTGTGTTGTCTATAATGCACCACAAAACAATTTGTAAATGCATGTTTAGAATTTTTGAAATAAGAAGAGACCAGTTTTAAGAAAAAAGGAATGTTAAACTTGCATATTACAAAGTAAAAATGCTATAAAGTATGTTAGATTAGTGCCTACCCATATATCTTTTATATTCTATTTTTGAGGCCTAGAGTGGACCAGAAGATATGAATTATTGTTGATAAATGTTTAAACACAAAGTTTCAGCTAAATATTACTAGCCAAGATCCAAAATGGAACTGAAATTAGCATCAAGAGCTAAAGGAGAAAAAGGTGCTTGTAGATTCAGCTCCCGAATCTACTTTTCATCTGACAATACTGTATTTCCTGACATTCTAAAACCCTTTTACTGAACTATCTTACAAAAACTTAGGTCGTTTAAATCTGCCAAGCTATCTTAAATACACCAACAAATAAAATGTAAGGGATCAAACTTGATTGCAAAATTCCAGAGAAATCTAGAAGTTATAGGAGAAATGATTGAGTAGTAGATGCCATCAACAAGGCCTTTTATTTTTTTGATATAAAGATATATGCAAGGGTGTCTGAACTATGCTATCAAAATGCATTCTGACACATAACAAAGAGCAGAGCTTTGATTATGTGGTTGACTCTTTGACCCCTTGTGATCACTTCTTGGCATTTGGGACATTCGTTTTACTTTGATTATCACATATTTTATTTGCATGTACACTCCAGGAAGGATTTCGTGATGGCACTTCATGTTCCCCTAAAATTGCTAAAGGAAATTCTTCATTTTGAAAAACACACTATTGTTAGGAAAAATGTCTAGACAGTTCAGCTATTATGCTTTCAAATCTCTTGAATATAGTGCAGAAGAACCATGGCGTTCTGATCTGCCCCAAACAAAATTAAAACAAGTGGCAATTCCATTTTACCAAAGAGAGTTAGGAATAAATATTACATAGATTTCACTTACATTTTTAAATTGCTCATTAAATTTTCCACATTGTTGCTTGATCGATTGCACTTGATTCATGCTAAGTTTCCATCTTGCCCAAAGTTCGGTTAATTCTTCTTTTTCTTTGTTCAGAATATCAAGAGTACGTTCCGTTACTTGAACAACATTTTCCACATTCATTATTAGATTGTTATTCACCTGTTCCAGACAGAATTTATAATTTGGCATCTTTATGATGGCATCAAGAAGGGGCAGAGATTTATTTCACCTCCACCTCATGCAATTCTATACATTTTTCTAGAAGTCAAACTAAATGGATGTAATATGCATCATGCATCTGACTCCCCTTTTCTCTTTACTGAAAAGGAATTACATCGTTTTTAAAAACCACCATGCAGAAATAATGAGGCTTTAATACTTCCTCCCCGGTCCTTTGGTTCTTAAAATCCACACGTTATTTGGGATGTGGTGTCCATACAAATGTTAAACAGGATTCTTGAAAGAAGATTTGACTCCTGGAACTATGTATATCATGAACTCACTCTAGATGGGGTTACCATGTAGTATTTCAATATATACTCTAAATGACTTGCTTAGCTTTACCTTAGAAGGTATATCTAATTATACTCACTGTGGCTTATCCCAAACATACAGGATTAGTTCAGAAAGAATGTGGGAAAATAAACATTGTTGGTATCTATAAATCATCAGAAATTGCCTCACCATCTTTACTAAATTTAAAAAGTCATGACCCATATCTTGAGTGGAAAGAATCTTCTTCAAAACCAAATACCACTGAGCATCAGCTGATTGTAGCAAGGCCTCATTTTTAGCTTCAATGTCTTCTGCAGGCTCGCTTATATAGAATTCTTTCAGCTTCTGGGCATCATTTCCAACCTAAAGGAATAGAAATGAATCAACCCAACTATTCTCTTCTGAACATTTATGATGGACATTCTTTAGGCTATTGAGCTGCACCTACGGAATCCTTGAAGTTCTTCCCTGCAGTAAATAAGACTTCCAAAAAGCTAAGGCAAGAACTTACTAAGGCTTTTAACTTAGTAGTTAAAAAATGTTTTGTTAAATATATTGCAAATAAAATTAGAAAACCTGAAAGGATACTTTACTAAATTTATTCTGTTTCTTTAATAGGTTTTAGATGTTCTCTTATTCTTGTTAAATATGAGGCAATTCACCATTTGCTCTGGAAATTGCACTGTTAAAGTAGGGAACGAAAACTACTTTCAGCATCCTAAACTATTGTCCATACTGTCTGGTTGTAATGAGCACTGAAATCCAGCAACATCTAAAGAGTCACAAGTTCCTTTCCTGTTTTGTAAGAAGGTGTTAGCAAAGGCACACTTTCAGTGACTTTTGCTAAGCGAGTACTGCACTGGATGATGTTTGACACTGAACGCTCTTACATAGTGTTGCCCTTTCTGAAAAGTGAGTTAGGAGGAAGTTATATGCCCGATCAGTGATCCCCACCTTTCTGTCTCAGCAGACCAGTGGAAGTGACCATTGTGGCAGCGGGGGAGAGACGGGATGATTTTGCATGCATGCGCGCACTGCTTTCACGAATGAAGCTCCATGCACACACTCACCCACCACTTCCACAGCCGAGTTCCAAATGGGCAGCGGCCTGGCACCAGGCCACAGACCAGGGATTGGGGACCCCTGTGCTAGATCACATGAGCAATTTCATCTTTATTTTAAATTACCCTTTATCTTTAATTCAATATTTAATCTAATTCTATCTAATTAAGAGGAACTAAAATATGCTACAACATTCTACCAACATATATTTTTTATCCATGAAAAATCCATATTTTTTACCCACCAGCTTTATAGGAGACCACTTTCTCCCATGCCATTGAGCCACCACAAAAAATAATGATCAATTCACTACTTCAGCCAGCAGATTGCTAGTCATTTCTTTATGTCAAAATAACATGGAAGTATCTGCAGTTTTCTCACTCAGTCTTTGCTATCAAGTTTGACACATATCAATACCAAGTGGGGAAGGGTGCAACATTATTCTGAACATTATTCCATTGTATTTAAAGATGTCACCAAATGTAGGTATCTTTCCGAACATAACATTTTCCCACAAAATATGTTTAAGTACCTCATCTGATGACTTTAAGAAGGCTACATATGGCTTCAGGATTTTGAGTTTTAAGGAAAGATTTCTATTCAGTGTTGCCAGTTCCTCATTTAAAAGCTCAGTTTTGTTTGAAAAAACTGCTATTTCAGTGGTTTCTAGTTCTTTCATTTCCTTACAAATTCTTACAGCCAATTCTAGTTCATTGGCCATCTCCTACAATGTATAACAGAGAAAAATAAGTGCATTAACATTTTGAAAATTAATCAAAATTAAAATTTTCCTCATTTATTGGTTATCAAACACATATGAGTATTATATTATATTATTGAATGTTTATCAGTATATCCTACTATGGTTTGCACACTGAAGCTAAATTTATTCTTTCCTCCCTCCCACAAAAAATAATTCTCAGACTTTTTATACCACCACTCTCATTTCTAAAACAATGTATATTTCCCCTCCTGATCAATTGTTGCAAGAATTATGCAAAAAAAAAATAATAATGCTTATCTTTAATAATTAAATGTTAATTTATGGATCAAGGGAGTTCAGAAAATTTGCAACTGCCTGCCATGGGTTCACACAGAGAAAGTGAAAGCGAAGCTGGTTGCACCAGAAAGAGTGAGAAGGGAAGTCTGGCGTCCAACTTTGCCCATGCAAGATTTATCTTTTTTTTTTTTTTAAAGAAAGAAATTATGACCTTCTGATAAGCTGTTTATTGAGCCCTGGCTAACAGTTTGAAAAGCCTACAAAACCCTTTTATGATCCTATAAGAAATTTGGAAGATCTTTTAGAACAGTTGGGGGTACAAGACCAAGAGTGCTAATTAGTATATGAAGGCTCTATGAAGGACTGTTTCCAGGAGTGTCCATGGAGACGAAGGCAGGAGTAAAAAAAGTCAAGATGATGGCCATGAGCATATAATTGAGGCCATATTTCTCTTCCATTTGTTGCATGTGTAACATACCTAAACATATGGAGAGCTTCAATCATGTGGTTGTGGCCTTGACTCCCCCCCCACCCCCTTCTGCAAACATTCTTGATGCTTGCTGATTTTATGCAAAGAAAATACTTCCATACTGAATAGTAGGATTTTTCTTTAATTTTATATGTATATACATATAATATATAGTAAAACTTAAAGAAATGCATTACAATTTTTTTTTTAAAAAAGCAACGTGTGCTTAATATAATTTTTGGTGTAATAAGTTTAAAATCAACCCACTGGTGCCAGTACTACACTGGTGGTACTGAAATAAAAGTTTTTGAAAAATTGTAAGAAAATCCCATAGTATGAACGTATGATTTAACCATTTAAAATGATGATATTAAAACAAATGCATCAGACCTGACCTTGGTTTGATTCGCCAGCTCTAAATATTTTTTCAGGACTTCTTCTGATTCAGGAGCAGATGATCCAGGATTTACTGCAGCTGAGAGTACTGGACCAATGTTTTGAATCTTTCTTGATGCCTTTATATTTAAACAGATATTAATAATAGCTGAAAACCATGTGGAAGTATGTCAACAGTAGGGAGTTGTAAAGTGAGACAGCTTTCAAGAACACAATTCCCTTAATATCATTTAAAATAATATAGTCTTATGAGTGTGCTATCTTTTTCCTTAAGTTTCCCTAATTAGTATTCTGATGTATAATATTTGCTATTTTATTAGTTAGGAGGAAGCAATTTGTACAATTATGAAGGTGAGTAATATTCCAGAATGGCTCATCTTCTTGGAAAGCTGCCTACCTTTTTTATATAAAATTCATTTAAAATTCTGTCACAACTATATTGTATTTTTTATTATTTTTATATATATATTTCACATTTCCAAACTACCCATCCCCCTCAAAGAGGGAGATGTATGGAAGACTGTGATATATAGTGTAAGAAGAACTAACAAATAGAATAAAAGGAAGCAAAGTAGATATGATGTACATCTGTAGAGATAAGGAAAATGAAAAGGATGTATCATATTAAAATGAAAATGTTTTGATCTTGTGGTGTGGTATTGATGAATGCATGCAGAAAAGGAATGTTACATATGAATGAAATAATTCAAGTGAAGGTCAGAAAGTATTAATTTGTGTCATCTAGATTGTTGTGAATGCGTATGAATGTATGAACATTAGTGATAGTTGGATAGTATGCTCTAGTGAATGGTGATAATTGAAAAATCCGATATGAGTTTTTTTTGGGAAAATACTATAATATTCTGAATTAATGCAGTCAACAAAAAAAATCTACTAGATGACATGAATTGATGGGTGGGAGTAAGACAAGAGAGCAAAGAAAAGGTGAGTGGAACATTTAGAAACCTAAGGATAAATGAGAATGGTATGGTTTGACAGGTATGTACCTATCAATACCTATTTTAAATACATAATCTAGATATGTAGATAAATCTGCTTGCACAAATACATGGCAAATGAATTAATTTATATCTGAAAGCATGATTGAACATTTATGATGAAAGATAAAGAGAATGTGAACTGAGTACAAAAGTAAGCGATCAGCATGAACAAAGTACAAGAAGGGTAGGTCATGTAGAATGAATGAGGATACAGTTACAAAACAAACAATTTTAAGGTCAAGGAGAAATGTAAAAAATCTAGAAAATCATGACTGGATAGAATTTATGAATTACTGAAAATGAGAGTGACGGGCAGTGTAAAGAACAAAAGGCAAGATAGGAACAGTGTATGGATGTTGCATAAGGACAGATGTGTAAGCAGGGGTAGAAAATATGGAAATATATAGATAACTGCATTAGCATAGTCTAATTTGACCTATATCTCTTTTTCTTAAGCCAAGCCTTCAGGGTTTTTTTTTGCTTAATATTTCTTAATATTTTTCTATTGCTTATTTCAAAAACGTGTGCTAACAAATGCTAGAGTTGATTTGAGCATCAAATTTTATTTTGCGAGATTAATTAGAGAAAACTTCAAGGCAGGGGTGGGCAATTAATTTTCCCAAGGGGAGACATGAGAAACTGGGATTGTTGTGGAGGGCCGAACCAATGTTACCTGATTTGATGTCCTCAAACTCTGTCACCTCAACTCCTCAGGTTGCTCCAGGTGAGGGGTAAGCAGTGCACAGGTAAAAAAAGGGGTTTCTCTCCTTGCCCTTTCATGGCTGCCGATCGACCGAAGGAGCACATGGTGACTGTGCAGAACTGTACCTTACTCGGCTTCTTCTCCTACACTTTGTGGCATGTTTATTTACATTTGATTTCTAATTTCAAATTGACCTCACAAGGATCACAGGGACAGCCAAAAGTCCAGATGTGGCCCCGGGGGCCATAAAATACCCAGATCTGCTTTAAAGTTAGCATCAGATTGAGTGGCCTTACTGCTCTCAATTAAGTAAAACTCCTGCTTACTATATGCTCTGGGAGCAGTTTTTAAGCCATTCTATTTGAGATCATTGGTCAAGGAAAGCAGAATACAATGTCTTCGTTCTCTGTTGGTGATGGTTTGCAGCCAATGGCAGAACTCTTTCTGATGTGTTTAACTTAATACTATTTTTAATGGATCTGCTAATATCAGGTTCTTTGGTGCTTAAAGTATAATTGGCAAATTTTATTTCTCTGACAAAAGCAGTATTTTGCCAGTCATGAATAGAGATGATGAAGAGTAGCTTTCTTATTGTCCTACCAGGTATGGGAAAAAATAAAATCATTGAATATTGAGAGAGGGATGGGGGGAGGGAGGGAGGGAGGGAAGGATGGAAGGAAAAGCCTTCTTGCTTTAACACTGTCCAATTCTCTTCCCTCCCTTTCGAAGTACAGCTGCTCCTTTTGAAATTTGACAACACTGAAAAGAAGAATCAGCCTTGAAGATATAAGGAAGGGTGAATTTGACTTGTCCAACCTCCAATTTCATCAGGAGATGAAATCATGTAAATTTATTCTTTTTACTGGTATTTCAAGGCAGTGAACATATCCAACCCACTTTCCTATATTGCTGGAAACCTTTCCATTGCGTGTATGCTAGTGATAAAAAAAGAATTAAAATTATGTATGTGTAGGTTTATTGAGAGCTCGAAATAAGTTTATATGCATCTTTTAATACATCATTTTAGTATTCTGTAATATATTATTGCTATACATATATCAGGGAGATATACCTTCTTTAGGTAATCTTCTAAGGAAGTGGCTAAGTGTTCCTTGTTTGAGGTAAATTGTCCATGATCAGGAAACTGTTTGATCAACTGATCTACTTTTTTCTCAATGTAGTCCATTCTTTCCTGAATCCCAATCATCCAAGAACTGAAAGTGCAATAAAATCACGGTTAATGCTGGCTGGTAAATGAAAGTGTAATGTTATCTACGGTATGTATTCTAATGCTTTATATCATAATTATTTACTGTTGCTCTATTTTCAAAAAGCCCAAAGATAATGAAAGTAATGCATAGCAAGAGACCTTAAAATATACTGTTTGATTCCAGTTCTTATTCCACATCTTTACGTCAAGGCTTATCTGTAATG
Organism: Pituophis catenifer annectens; assembly: GCF_029215685.1. NCBI lineage: Eukaryota > Metazoa > Chordata > Lepidosauria > Squamata > Colubridae > Pituophis > Pituophis catenifer. Next base: position 192,767,817 of record NW_027256881.1, on the reverse strand, counting down.
ACCCCAGAATTCATCAGATTTCTGGGGTCCTGATTTTTCAGCATTTTTTTTAACAGTGGTTCTTGTGCAAACATGAACTAAATATGGTGATCATGAAGTGAATCCATTTTACCTAAGGGGCATTTTTTTTTTTTTTTACTGGAAACCTGAAGTAAATGCAGAAACTGAGAAAAACCATCAAAAAATGTGGTCACGTGATTCCGGGATGTTGCAAATGGCTGTAAAGTTTACCTGGTTGCCAAGTGCCCAAAATGTGGTCATGTAATCAGGCAGGTATGGTCACATGCAACCTTTAAAATTAAGTAGTTTTGAGGGTTCCATCATAACTTTGAACATAAGTTATGGACTACCTAAATAATTAGCATTACCTAACACTCTGAGAATATTAAGTATCATATTTTAATACATCATTTTAGTATTCTGTAATATATTATTGCTATACATATATCAGGGAGATATACCTTCTTTAGGTAATCTTGATTTAGATGGTTTTATCAAAATTAGACCCTAAGTTAAAATGCAGTTTAAAAAAATACATAACTGCTTTTATTTCAAATCCAAATTTTAGCTGTAAAGAGTTTACTTTTTTTTTTACAGACAACTCACAATGAATATTCCCCCTGTGAGTTTTAAGACTAGCACTTCTTCTAAAAATGTTGCTTTAAACAAAAATTAGCACACAGTCATGTGGCAAACAACCAACAAACACACTAAATATTTGAGCTCCAGGGTGCTGATTTATAATAATGCAAAGACGCAAGATAGTTCTCTTCAAACTGATTATCACATACAATTAGGATAAGAAAATTGCACTTAAGGAACGAATTGTTACCTTCAGTTAATTTATAACAGAAATTTTCTCTGGCAAAGCATTGTGAAATTAAATAGCAATACAAACTCCATTAAAATATTAATAGTGATCATGAAAATCATTTGAGTGCCTAAAAAAGAATTGCATTCTCAGTTGGAACTTTATTAGATCTGAAAGCCCCTGTTCAGAATAAAAGTATACTTGTGAAAGCTGAACTGAAGAAAATCACTTCCCCCCCCACCGCCCCCTAAATGATGATTAGTGGAAATATTCTGAACTGGTAATGGGCAGAATTTTCTTCCTTTAATACACAACAGAATAACCATAAGTACCTTAACTAAATGTAATTGAAAACAGCTGTTCCTTTATTTCCATTGTACTGATGTACAACTTAATAGAATTTTTATTAAAAACAATCCTATTTTCTATCAGGACAATTTCCATTTACTATAATGATATTGGGAGATGAATAAGATCAAAGTTTTCCTTCTTTGCCCACTTCTTCTAAGCTTATGTGGGCAAGCAGAAATGAGCTGGCAGGTTAGCCATACATGGTTACATATTGATGTTACTACTTTTGCTTATATCAATTTGTTTGCTTGTTTGTTCGTTCGTTTATTCATATTTATAGTGGCATCCATGTTATATAACAATTTCCAGTCATTTATGCTGGCTCCCATACTGCTTGTCATAACAATGTCTATGACACAGAAACGAAGGTACTACTTCTACTGATCCTAACGAGGCTTTGAGTCTTCACCATTACTTGTGCTGGCTTGAGAACATCTAGAAAAGAAATCAGTTGGATGGGCTTTGAGAGACATCCAACAAAATTCTGTAGAATCACTTGGAATCTCAACCTATCATAAGTGGATTTGGATGAGGGCAATTACATACTAAAAGAAAAGTAAAGAGTCTAGAGGCAACTGTAGCAACTCTGAACGAAGTGACAAAACCCCAACCTAAGCAAGAGGACTACGCCCAAATTGAATACAATAGGGAAAAGTTTCCATAAAAAATGACCCTTAGAAGCCCAGATTTCAAGTTCTCTATTTTAAGATTTCATTTCAACACTATTTAACCATTCGAAGAAACATAATTTCCCAATAGGGATTCTCACACCTATATGTTTTATAATGTATGTGGAACTCTCCAGTTACCGTATTTTTCGGCGTATAAGACGCACCTTCCCCCCCTAAAATAGGGTGAAAATTTGGGTGCGTCTTATACACTGAATGTAGCCCCACCCAGCCTCTGAAACAGAGGTTTCAGAAGCTGAAAAAAGCCTCTGAAATGGAGTTTTCAGAGGCTGAAAAAAAAGCCTCTGAAAGGGAGCTTTCAGAGGCTGGGAAAAAAAGTCTCTGAAACGGAGGTTTCAAAGGTTGAAAAAAGCCTCTTGGGAAAAAAAGCAAGGCAAAGAGCTCACAATCAACGAACCTGTTGCTAAAATTCACCTCTGGGAACAGGTGATTGGGGGCATTCCAGGAGGCCAATCCACTCACCAATCATCTTTTTTCTTATTTTCCTCCCCAAAAATTAAGGTGTGTCTTATACTCTGGTGCGTCTTATAGTAAGAAAAACACAGTATATATTATACTTACCTGTGAGCATCTTGTTTGCTAAGTAAGGCTTGTCCCTTCTGAAGGGCATTATCTGATCCATTTTTAATTTCTTTTTGTAGTTCCTCATGTTTTACTGCCAAAATGGGCAAGTTGAAAACTTTAGATTCAAAAAGCTTAAGGGAAGCCTCTACATTTTCAAGTACATCATATGCCTGTCAAATTAAAAAAAAAAGTTTGAAAAAGTTAAAGAAGCACAGTGACTGCCAACTACTATGATTAAGACAATTGTTTGAAAAAATTTCAATAAACCATTTTTCCTCTCTATGACATTATAGAAAGAGTATATAGTGCATGCTTATTTGGTTGCATCCTTATTTGATTAACATTGTGGAGTAGAGTAGAGTAGAGTAGAATAGAATAGAATAGAATAGAATAGAATAGAATAGAATAGAATAGAATAGAATAGAATAGAATAGAATAGAATATTGGCCAACTGTGATTGGACACACAAGGAATTTGTTTCTGTTGCATAAGCCCTCATTGTATATACAAACAAAATAATCATAAGATACCAATAGGAGAAGGTAATGGAAAAGATGAGAAGGATAGTAGTAATTATTTATTTATTTATTTATTTATTTATTTATTTATTTATTTATTTATTTATTTATTTATTGGTTCGATTTATATGCCACCCTTTTCCGGAGACTCAGGGCGGCTTACAATGCATTAAGCAATAGCCTTCAAACTTTTGTATATACCTGCTTAGTAGGGCTATATACTATATCCATACTATATGGTTAAATATCCTTAGACATAAAGTGTACTGTAGGAATTAGGTATTCAGCAGAGTGATGGCACAAGGGGAAAAAACTGTCTGTGTGTTTTGACATGCAATGCCCTATAGCAGCAACCTTAGGAGAGGAGTTGAAACAGTTTACGTCTAGGATGTGAGGGGTCTGTAGATATTTTCTCAGTCCTCTTTCTTACTCGTGCAGTATACAGATCCTCGATTGAAGGCAGGCTGGTTGCAGTTGTTTTTTCTGCAGTCCTAACTATCCATTGAAGTCTGCATCTGTCTTGTTTGGTTGCTGTACCAAACCAAACACGTATGATATTAATGTGAATTTTGACAAAAACAACTTCTACAAGATTTTTTAATTCCCCCTTTTTCTGAAGTCTCCATTCCACCTTTTCTTTATTATTCCAGATTATTCTTCCTACCATTAACAGCAGATCTGAGGAAAACAATCTTACCTCACTTTCAACTAGCGGAAAAATTCTATCAGATCACAAGTCCCCTATTCACAGATGCATATTATTAGTGCTAATCCATTCTGTTTTTCTTATATTATAAAATCAATTCTTCGTGACATCTAAGAGCTCTAAATGTGTGATCATTTTAATTGCTGCAATGTGTGCAAATTATCTTTATAATCTAATTTCAGCTTTGATATAATTGGATTTTCTTTTTCAAACCGGACACTTCATGCCATAAATATGAAAAGTGAAGTTTAGATAGCAGTATTTTCTTTTGAGAAAATATCAACAATCTATCAATTCTATGCTATAGATTTTTATAACATCTCTAAAGATTTGGTTTCAAGTCAGAAAAATACAGTCCCAAATGATATTATATCCAATACACAGGCAAACTCTATATTTTGCTCAAACATCTTCCTAGATCTTTTTTCCACCGAGTGGCCAATCAGTTATCTCAGAAAAGTGTATAATGGTACATTTTATTAGTCTTTTCAAGTAAATTCTAAAGAGGGTTGTCATAATAAGTGCCTACTGATGCCCTATGCTGTTGTGGGAAGTCCCCGCCCCCACCAGAGAATGAAATATTTGGGGGAATATTAAAAGAGGAAGAATATTATATTTTCCCAAAGGAGAAATGCAGAAAAATCTTAACAAAGGTAGAAAACAGCCTGTTGTGATCTAGGCATAGCCCCGACCTGCGTACCTTTCGCCGCGCCTTGAAGACCCTTCTGTTCCAGCAAGCCGGGCTGGCCTAATACAAATGTTATAATGGGTGTATGTGTATTTTAATTTGTGAGCCAAAATTTTATATATTTGATTTTAATTGGTTTTAAATTTTGTATATCTATGTGTTTTAATATGGCTGTACGCTGCCCTGAGTCCTCCGGGAGAAGGGCGGTATAGATTCTCTAAATTCTAAACTCTAGGCTCGCTTAGTCATTACAAGACACAATTAGTCCCAAACAAAACTATTTTATTATAACAGCTGAGAATTACTTCATTCCCACCTTAGTCCAAATTAATTCCAAAACAAGTCCTTCAGAAAAAGTCCTTTGGGCTTATCACAAACCTTTATCTTGCCTTTCTTGGCAAAGCCCCACGAAGTTCAGAAACAAGAGATGCCAACTGGAAACAGATCTAGCAACATTGCTTTCCTACAAAGAGCCCAAGAGCCTTTGCTTCTCTTTTCAGCCTTATGGGAGGGGCCAATCATCTCCTGGCCTTACTCCCAAGTCATCCCTTTTGCTTTAGCTGCTCTTGCCTTCTGGCAGCACATGCGTGCACTATGAACAGGCTCCTCCTGTTCCTCTGCCTCTCTGCTGTCTGACTCTGGAGGCTCTGGAGTCTGCGCATCACTCCCAGATGGCCCTGGCCCCATCTCTGCCACTGATGCAGAGCCCTCGGCAGGGCCTTTCCCAGACTCCAGGACTGGCCCATGGTCCTCCCCAGCCTCCTAACTGTCCGACTCCGCTGCCAGTTCCGCAGGCTGCTGGTGGACCATAACTGTCATAGGAAAACAGCCTCAAGCAGAAGAAACTGGTCTTTTGGAATGGAGATTTTATATCCGTTCAGAAAGACTGGGCCAATCTATTCATAAACAAAATGCCTTCAGCCACAAGTTCCCCTAGGCTGGAGCTGATGGGATTAAGAATTTACATTCCTCCATCCAAAATTCTAAGGACAGGACATTACCTTTAGGACTTAATAGGATTTACTGACCACTATTAGAATAGCAAAAGACACAAAGCGCACTACATTGCATAACCCCCTGGAGCATCTCAATCAACAAACCCCAGAACTCTATAAAAATCCATCCACTCACTCAGCCATTTTGTCAGCCACCCCAGAAAGATGCTGCTGTCACTGAAGTTTCTGGAAACCAAATAAACAGAGACCTTCTTTCTTGTAGCCAGACTCCATTTTATTTCCAGCATCCTTCTCCCAGCTTGGAACCAGACTGGATTTTTCTTCCTACACTGTATTGATTCCAAAATTCATGACTACTTGAATGAAAACAATCCATACTATTGGATTCGCTCCAATACTTTTCCTACTCAAAACTAAAACACCCATCACACATTGCCAGGTGATCAATAGGTTGATAGATGTTAAGAATTCTTTATTATTGCCAATCTGAATATTTTCTGTTCCGTATTATGCTGATGAGAGATATACTGGAATTTTTGAAAATGCTATAATCTTGAAGTAGAAACAGTAGACCTGTCATATGAACAAAAATCTCCCTGCTGAGATCTAAATTTTCTGGATCAATAATGTAAAATAATATACTTATAGCTAATTTTAAGGTCTTTTTAGCAATTGTCAATTTTTCTATCACTATTTCAGAGTACTGGAGAATAGTCTCCTAATTAACATGGTCAATGCTAAGGGATGCTCAGAATTAAATTCAGAATATCTGGAAATTCTAGCACTAGCCTCCTCAATGCTCTTAGAGGTAATATTTTTAGTCTTACTCAAAATAACCTCTTCTTTGAGTGAAGTAGAAGAGACAACTATATTGAATAAATTTTCATTCCTACTGTTAATTGAATGCATTGGTTGTTAACATAAAAGAACAAAAACTGAATTGGATAATTTAAATTAGTTATCTCAGAGCATTGTAAAAAAAAAAAACACCTGAAGATTAATTAATTTTCCAAAATCACAGCAGGGGTTATTCATTATCTTTATCTGCTAATGTAATTCTAAACAAAACAAAACAATGAACTCTTTCTCATAATTAAGTTATTCCAATTCTAGCCACACAATGAGATTGCTTTGATAATCAATGTTTTTGTTTTGATTGTTATGTAATGGAGTTTGTGATGTCTGTAAACCAGAGTTCCCCAATCTTTCCAGCTTTGTGGACTGGTGGGAGGGGGAAGGGAAAAGATGGTCCTACGTGAGCAGCAGGCAAGTGAATGGCTCAAGGCCCAGTACTGGGTCACGGCTCAGGGATTGGGGACTGTAAGATGTAAGCGATTTTAATGTTCATCTGCGGAAACATTCATTTAAATGGTTAACAGCTCACCATCTAGTTCTACACATACTTCAGCCACAACTGCCTAGAGTACATGAGGATTAAGGTAGATAAATTGCATAGATACAATAGATAAAAACAGCATTTTTCCACCTTATAACCAACAACTCCTTTGGATATTATACGCTTACAATTAAGTTGTTCAAAACATTTTTGGAAAAATAAATGTGGCTTATTTTATTTTATTTTATTTTATTTTATTTTATTTTATTTTATTTTATTTTGCCTTTTCATTATTTGTTTATGATCAAATTCTTTGCTGGAGAAGTTTTTTTATGGGGCCGTTGATTTATTTATGCTAGAATCTGAGGCACTCTCATTAAAAGAACTCCATTACTTTGCTCAAACGATTTTAATATACAGTATTACACAATCCAACAAATGGCTTCAATCAACCATTTAAACATGTTGTTTCTGAATTTCCTATACATATACTAGTCCTCCTAGACTGTTATACCTGAATCAAAAGTGCCAAAATACTTAGTTCATGAGATACCCCAAGATATGCTAGAAAACAGATTCTGCATGGCAGATTTTAATAGTCAAATATCAATTCAGACATGGAGTGCTTTATCAAGAATTGTACTGCTTAAATGCAAACCCAACCTTCAAATGATAATCAGCCACTATTCCCCACCATCTCCTCCTTCGACAAACTGAGCACAGATATTGTTGACTCCATAGAACAAGCAACGTCACTTATTATTACTCTTTGATTATGAACCACAGTGGCACAGTGGTTAGAGTGCAGTATTGCAGGCTACTTACGCTGACTGCCGACTGCCTGCAATTTGGCAGTTCAAATCTCACCAGGCTCAAGGCTGACTCAGGCTTCCATCCTTCTGGGGTGGGTAAAATGAGGATCCAAATCGTTGGGGGCAATATGCTGACTCTGTAAACTGCTTAGAGAGGGCTGTAAGGCACTGTAAAGCAGTCTAAGTGCTATTGCTATTCTTACCCTGAGGCAGCTTTGTTTGACAGTTTTTTTTTTTTTTTTTTTTAAATTTGATTTATATGCCGCCCTTCTCCGGAGACTCAGGGCGGCTTACAATGTGCTCAGCAATAGTTATTTCAGCTGTTGCCATTCTCTGTGCACCACAGTATATTTTTGCTCATTTTCTATCTCTTCAGGAAGCAGTTACGGATCATGAACAACATTTGTGGGTTGCCTGCCTTTAACATTTTTCCTATGTGACATTAAGCATATCTGTACTTCCAAAGAGCAAGAGAAATTTCAGGTCACATAGTGTAAAGGGAGGGGAACTGGAAAAAGGAATTTGCTAAGGTTTTAACTGCATATCATCCTACCCCACAAGGGCTTCAGAGCAGACACCCGCTAAATTGCTTCTTTCTCAGCACATTTGTACCAACCATTTTGGTCTGTCTCAAGTGAAAATGGATGATTCAGCTGTTGCAGGACATCATCAAAAATAGTGGGTCCAAAAGAAACATTAAGCTGACATTAACATTAAGTTAAATGATGGTTTGAAAGTAGGGACTTGGTACCCATTGGTAACAATTTGGCTGGTGATAAACTTCAGCCATTATATAAAAGCATGTGTGACCTTATCTTCTGGAGCATTTCTGAGTCTTTATTTGAATTACGGTAGCATTTTAATTAAAATGTCAAGCATCTTAGAAAGGTTCCATCTCAGCTGAACCACAGCGATGTGGCAATCCCTTCTACTTCAGACCGCACAACTGCTGCATCTCATGATACGGAGACTTCTTCACCATAGAATGCTGGAGCCGGAGACAGCAGCGGGAAGCTCTGAAGTGACCTTCACACAGGGGATGACAGCTAGACATGGCAGATTTATTAGAATACCTTCTAGAATTCATGAAGTAGTTTTGGGTGAGGGGTGTGTGTATATGTGTGTGTGTGTGTATGTGTGTGTGTGTGTGTGTGTGTGTGTGAGAGAGAGAGAGAGAGAGAGAGAGAGAGAGAGAGAGAGAGAAAGAGAGAGAGAGAGAGAGAGAGAGAGATTTGTGAGTATTTTTTCTTTGATATTGAAATATTTTTGCACATTAGAAGAATTGGTTTATAATTGTTTCTATTTACCAAGAGAACAATGTAATGAGTTGTAGTAAACAGAAATTGGAAGGATTTAGGAGAAAAGCCTGAAAGTGTATATGACTAAAACTGTTATATAATAAATAGTTTTAAATTACAACTTAGTCTGGAATCCCTAAGAAAGAACATAGCACCTCCCATAGCTATGCTACTCACTTCAGCTTTCTTCTCTTCAATTTAGAGTAACGTAGTTAAACTTTGGCCTTCGAAATGATATTTAACAACAACTTTCAACATACATCACTTATTGGCCATGTTGGCTGGGTTGGAGATATGTTCAACAGCATCAGTACTTCCACTTTTGATTTAGGGAATATCTTATGTCATAAAACTAATATAGGCATTAAGATCTTCAAAAAGAATCCAGTTCCCATTTTCTTCTTTGTTTACAGTGAACCAGCAGATGGAGCCTAGTGGAACTAAAATTCCCAAACGAATCCCAATTATTACAAATTCTTACTGGTAAGTGGAAGATGGAACCCTTCCATCTGTTTGGTCCTTTGGGTTTCTGGAAAGGGCATATTAAACATGAGCTGCTTGACATTGTGGCTTGACATCTTAATCATCAGTTAGCCCCATAATCTAGCTGCATATTGCAATCCCTTTTCTTCAACCACTCCTTCTAATATTGGAGCATCAAAATCTGGACTACAGCACCAACTATCAGAAGTTCTTATAAGAGAAATCATTTTTATTTCTTGGAATTGTCCTTGAATCTATTCCATCTCTTTTTGTCCTTACCATCTGGAAAGTACAGCTGCCTCAACCAAAAGAGATTACCATAAATACCTCCTGTATATCTCTAATACATTGACATTTTAAAAGGATTAATTATAAACTTTTTGAGCACCAATCATAGCTGAGTAGCACAGAACAAACAAACAAAATACTAATTTGGGCTCTTCACCACATAATCTTTGAACAGATCTAATGGTTTTGGAACATTTTATAATTCTAATGAGGCTCTCAGAACGTGTTTTTTTATATAAAAAAACAAGTTTAAGGAATGGCTAACTACCTATTCTGATGCTAAAAATATAAATTACTCACAGTAAAGTCATGAACAACAAGAAAAACTAGACACAAGGACAGGTTTTTTCCCGAATGCCATCACTCTGCTAAACAACTAATTCCCACAACACTGTCACATTAACTACTAAGACTTTATTACTATTCTTCTTCTCATCCTTACTAGTAGCTATCTCTTCCCACTTATGACTATATCCATGTTGCTTGTATCTTTACAACTGATACTGTTTTTATTGTTTCCTAGTATGATTTGATTGCTTATTAGTATCCTATGACTATCACTAAATGATGTATTTTATGATACTTGATGAATATATTTTATTTTTTCTTTATGTACACTGAGAGCATATGCACCGAAGACAAATTCCTTGTGGGTCCAATCACACTTGGCCAATAATGAATTCTATTCTATTCTATTCTATTCTATTCTATTCTATTCTATTCTATTCTATTCTATTCTATTCTATTCTATTCTATTCTATTCTATTTGAGAGAACTTCACTCTATTCTTTTTACATCATACAAGAAAATATAAAGAAAAATAGCATTGAGTAACTCTCTCTGAAATGGAAGCAGAATGTAAACATTAAAATAACTGCAGCATTAACACTGAGATTCACATAGAACAGGACTGTCAAAATCCTGGCCCGCGGGCCTGATGTGTCACAAGCTGCTCACACCCACGTCTGGTTTAGCAAAGGTGAAAAAAGTCCTGGTATGTCACGTGATACCACCACGACGGTGTAAGTTTGACACCCCTGACATAGAAAATCGAATCTTGTAGATACAGCTATATGTGGACTAACTCTGGTGAAAAAAGATACAGTTTTTATACAGTTCCCTACTCCATTTGATTTCTAGATTATTTTGGTGAAGTTAAAAAAACTACTCCACTACCTGAAGTGGAGAAAACACTCTAAAAGTACAACTTTAAATTTAAACATTTGATTTTGAAATTCACCAGAAATAATTTTCTATCCTTTTGAAATGTTAGGCCACTGGCAAACTTTCTCTTTTTAGAGCCTTGTGTAGGAGGTGCGTGCATAAAATAAGAGTTTTGAGTGGTATGATTTTTCTTAAGCTGCAGAAGTGGACCAGCCAAATTTTCTTCAGTTTGTCAAAATTATTTTAGGCAGATAAGATATTTTGTTGCTACCAGGAGTCCAGAATCCTTACTATAAAACATCTAAACTAAAGCTTTATCGGTAGTTCACCATTCTGCCTATTCTACATATTCTGTTTCCATGAATGCATTTCTGTGCATACTTACATCTGTTTTCATGGTATACTTTCCATTTCACACAGGCCACACATTTAATCATGTTTGTGTAGAAACAATGGGAGATTGGAATGACCTATCGTTAATTGTTTTCATCTGACTTATCACTATTTTTTGTGAGGTATGTAACGTTTTACAAAGCTCCCGGGGTCATCATTCAAAGCTTCTTCCATGTGGTTTGGAAGATGGCAACTTCAATTACCAATTGTCCAGAAGTCCTATACTCCTCTCCTGGTTTTGGCAAAATAATTGACAGTGAAGCAACACCATTCCTTACTTTATCTCTCTGCATATCTCCATCATTCCGCGCGGGGGATTATGGGAGCGACGGGGCGCTCCCATGTGACTTCTCTCCTGTGCGAGCTGCATTGGCTTCCAGTGGACTTCCGGGTGCGCTTCAAGGTGTTGGTGATCACCTTTAAAGCGCTCCATGGCTTAGGGCCGGGATACTTACGGGACCGCCTTCTGCCATCAATAGCCTCCCACCGGCCGGTTCACTCCCACAGAGAGGGCCTCCTTAGGGTGCCGTCGGCCGGACAATGCTGGCTGGCAACCCCCAGGAGGAGAGCCTTCTCTGTGGTGGCACCTACCCTTTGGAACAATCTACCCCCAGAGATACGAGTGATCTCCGACCTCCGGACTTTTCGTCGGGCCCTAAAACTTACTTTTTTCAGTTAGATGGTCTGTCTTGATTTTAGGGTTGGTTTTAAAATTTTGATATGGATTTTAAATTGACAAGTTTTAAATTACGGGCCAAATTTATTTAATTATTTTAAATCTATTTTTAATTGTAATGTTATGTATAAATGTTTTTATTTTGGCTGTTCACCGCCCTGAGTCCGAAAGGAGAAGGGCGGTATAGAAGTTTGAATAATAAATAAATAAATAAATTCAAAGTTAGACTTTGTGTAATTCCACCCCATCACCTTTACTGATCTTATTAATTTCTGTTTAACAGTGATGCATCTCAGATTACATACTAAGCTATTTCACTTCTACTGCACTGATGGTCTAGAGAGCTTTGGGATAGTCTGGTTTCTCCTAGTCTGGTTTCTCTCTCTGATAGAGATATCTGATAGTCTGGTTTCTCTCTCTGCAACCTTAAACACTCAAAGAGCCATTTGGATCCGTTTCCACAGAAAACACCGGGAGCCACAAAACCTTGGTGGGCATGGCCAACTCGACATCACACACTTTCACCAGTCACATGAACCCTAGCTATGCCTACCCAGCCGGTCATTAGGGCAGAGAACCAGTTGTTAAAAAACAACGGAAACCACAAAACCCTTTTGACATCTCTCTCTCTCTCCCTCCCTTCCTCCCCCTCCCCCCCTCTTTCTGTATCTCTCTATGTCGCTCTCTCTCTCTCTCCCCCTCTCTCTGTATCTCTCTCTCTCTGCCCTGGCCGCTTCTCCATCCCCCGCCATTGCCCTTTTTTTTTTTTAAATTTGATTTATATGCCGCCCTTCTCCGAAGACTCAGGGCGGCTTACAATGTGCTCAGCCCTTACCTTCTCAGGCTAGGCGAGGAGTGACTGGGAGGGGAGAGCGAGGGGTGCGGCCAGCCAGAGATGGGATCATCCAACAGGGAGCCACAGCAGAGGGCCCAAAGAGCCCCATGTGGCTCCGGAGCCACAGGTTGCAGACACCCGTCCTAGGTGATAACTCTATCAGCCCATTTCCTTGGATAAACCCACCTTCTGCACTTCTAGTTCAGGATCCACTTTCAGTTTTCTTAGTAATCCCCAGGAAAAAAAATGTACACAAACAGAAATTTAAAAATGGGAATTGGCATTGGGTGATACTATTATTTCTTGCAGTCTTTGAAAAAGCAGGAGAAAGCACTAACTGATTCAAGATATTTTTGGTAATCCAAAGGTTGATTTCGAACTGTTTTTAAGGAATTGTGTGTATAAACCATAGCCATGTGGAAGTGCTCCATAACCTCATTAATAAAATTGAGGAGGACACCAAAAGAAGCATGGCTGCCAGAAAGTGAGACAAAATCTTCAGGTTGGTTTGCAGATGCTGCCCTCCCCACTTCATCTGTTTATCAATAGAGCTACAAATGTAAGGGAGAGTAATAACCTTTTTGTTCAGCTTTACAATGGGTTTCTGTTAGGAATTTTAATTTTTGACTAACCTTCCTTGCTGCATTGAAGAAGTCATTGGCTTCTTGCAACAATGCTTTCCGTTCTTCGAAACAGCGATTTACTTCTTGTTCCAGTAAGCTCATTTTTTTATTTGAAAGCTTTAGATGCTCTTTTTCTGCATACTCCTCTGAAAGCAGAATTTTGAGTGCCTCTGATTTTAATCCTTGCATAGCAGAATTCCATTCCTGGGAAGAGAAGTGTGACTCAGTTAATTATCTGCCAATGGTGATTTAGATTCAAGTTACTTGATTCACAACAGCAAAGTAATCATAGATAAGAATAATATCCGCACTAAGCTAAAACATCCCATGCGTCAAAAGATAACATAACATAAACAGCCGCAAGAAAATACACAGAAATCAGCTTGAAAAGAATAAAACTGAAATATTTGATGTGATAATAATCTAACAACAATAAATATTCCTTCCATATGTAATGGTTGCCAGGGAAAGGGGTAGTTAGATATCTCAGTACAATGAATTTCAAAACTGAGAAGCCTTTATTCAATCTGAAGAATTTCTCTGCCAATGCTAAATTATTTATTAACAATCTACTTTATATTGCTGTCTTTGCACTATTTGTAAAAGCAAATCAGCTTGCTCCCAGTAATACATGTATTACTTCTGCATAGAAATTGTTATTTCTGATTTTCCCTCATGTCCCGCTGTGATGCTTCAGTGTGGCAGGTGTGTGTGTGTGATCCTGGGAGGGATGAGGAATGAAGCTGAAACAAGCATATTGAAATATTTTACAGTAGAGATGTCAACATTAAAGATTCCTTAGAAGATATTCCATACTTATAACTGGAAGATGTATAAGAGAGCACTGAACTGTTAGAGGTCTGCAGGAACAGATGGAATGCTCACAGTAGTGTGATAAGCAAAGTTGGCCAACAGATTGGAAGAGATCAATCTACATTTCAATCCTCAAAAAGGGAGACTAAACAGAGTGTGCAAATTAGTGTAAAATATCTTTAACTTCACATGCTAGCAAAAAATACAAAAGACTCACAGGTGAGCAGTAGACAAGAGAAAAGGACTACCTGTAGAAAGACAGATGGATTCAAGTACAGCATTGATAAATGCACTGTTGAAAGATTTGAAGGGACAAGGAAGGGACAAATTGTCATAGAGAAAATTTACATATTTGATTGTTAAGAGTCAACCTAACTTGATGACACATAATCAATCAATAATAAATTACATTTAATCTGCACACTTAAAAAAATGAGAATGTTATTTTTTTCTCTGAGAAAGCTTATATCAAAAGTCATTGAATTTTAGAATACTAAAATTCTTTATATGATCTGTACTTAAGGTCAATAAGAAAATTTAATATTATATTTGGTGTCTCGAAGCTACCACATTTAGTGGTGGAGACACTATAACTACATATCTGAAATTCCTGAATTAGTACTTGTGCTATTGGCTTATAGCACAGGTATACAATCTGCATTCCTGAACACTTACATGCTATCTCCAGGTCCTTGCTAAGAAGGCTACTGAATTGTAATTTTTAAGGTGACAAAAGAGGGATATTATTGGGAATATACTTAATTTGTATGCACTGATCTGATTTACATTCAGTCGGTTTTTTTGCTCTGACTGCCCCCCCCCCACTTTGTCAGGGGGAGGCTTGGTGCTGGGATATATTTTGAGTGTGGCTTTTGGTATGCTAGTCAAAGATTAAGATGACTTTTGATTCCAAAACAGGTATGCATCCCTTGCTTTTGTTAATATATTGCCTGGGAACAGGCAAACATTTACACATGATGTGATGTATGAAGCATTCCCCATAGTCTGACCCTGTTTTATAGAATAGAGTACATAAGTAAATGCTGTAATAGAATAGAGTACACTACATAATGCTGTAAATAAGTAAACAGAAATAATGCTGAAAGTTACAGCAATGATTTCTCACAGGAATGGGATATTTGTTAGGCATTTAATGCCCTATGCCATTATAATTATAATAATAATAATAATTATTATCTCTTTTATTCATTAAACATGAAACTCAGTCAACTGAACTTTTAAAAATGTGTCACAAATATGATTGACTGGTGCTAATGGTTGATACGGGTTGCTGCCAGCATCCTAGGTACCAATCAAGTATCTGCTTAAAACTATTATTATTATTATTATTATTATTATTATTATTATTATTGTTATTATTATTATTATTATTATTTACTTTATTCATTAAACATGAAACTCAGTCAACTGAACATTTAAAAATGAAATACAAATACCATTGACTGGAGCCCCACGGAGAGGGCTCGCAACTTGGGCGTCCTCCTGGACGCACGGCTGTCTTTAGAAGACCATTTGACGGCCGTGGCCAGGGGGGCTTTTTATCAGGTTCGCCTGATACGCCAGTTGCGCCCCTTTCTAGATCGGGACTCTCTACGCACAGTCACTCAGGCACTAGTCACTTCCCGCCTGGACTACTGCAACGCTCTCTACATGGGGCTCCCCCTGGGGTGCACCCGGAGGCTCCAGCTGGTCCAGAATGCGGCCGTGCGGGGGATTACGGGGGCGACGAGGCGCTCCCATGTGACACCTCTCCTGCGCGAGCTGCACTGGCTCCCGGTGGTCTTCCGGGTGCGCTTCAAGGTGTTGGTGACCACCTTTAAAGCGCTCCATGGCTTAGGGCCGGGGTACTTACGAGACCGCCTACTGCCACCAATAGCCTCCCACCGGCCAGTACGCTCGCACAGAGTGGGCCTCCTCAGGGTGCCGTCCGCCAGACAATGTCGGCTGGCGACCCCCAGGGGGAGAGCCTTCTCTGTGACGGCGCCCACCCTCTGGAATAACCTTCCCCCGGAGTTACGTATAATAACAGACCTCCGGATTTTTCGGCGGGCCCTGAAAACTTATTTATTTCAACTAGCTGGGCTGGCTTGAGCTAAATTTTAAATTGGTTTTAAATTGGGTTGTTTTAATTTACGGCCAGAATATCTAATTATTTTAATACTGTTTTTTAAATTTTGTATGCTTTGTTTTTACTTAGGCTGTGCACCGCCCTGAGTCCTATTTGGAGAAGGGCGGTATAGAAATTTAAACAAATAAATAAATAAATAAATAATGATTGATACGGGTTGCTGCCAGCGTCCTAGGTATCATTATTATTATTATTATTATTATTATTATTATTATTATTATTATTATTATTATTATTATCTTCTTTTCTATCATCTCTTTTCCTGATTATATAATAGTAAGACTGAAATAAAAAGAAATTAATAGAAGTCCTTGAAAACAACTTATATAAAGGTCCTGATTTAAGACGTTTGATATTCAAGTAAAGCTTTAATTAGAGGTCATTTTATCCAACACAATACTGAACTTAAAAAGAAGACTCAAGAGAAAAATGCACGCTATTTTGGATGAGATAAAAAGAAAAGAGGAAGAATTAAAGAAATTGCCAGAAAAGATAAGCATTTCACATCAAATTAAACTTTTATAGCAACAGCTATCTATGTGAACAATAAGAGAACTGGAAATAAAGGTGAACTATGCTAAACAAAAGAATTTTAAATTTGCCAACAAACCAGGGAAATGGTTAGCATATCAATTAAGAAAAGAGAAAGAAAAGAAAATGATTCTGAAACTTTAAGATGGAAATACTATATAAATAGACAATGTGGCTATACAAAAGTTTTCATATATTACTCTAACTTGTATAAAGGACATGATATTTTCTTGAAAAAAATAGGCAACTCTTTTTTAAAAAATAAAATTTACCAAGGTTTACAGAGAATCAATGGACTTATAACAACAAGAGAAGCATCTGAGGCTATAAAAAGCAACCAGGAAAAGTACCAGGACTAGTTTAAGTATAAGGCTATTTATTTAGATTTCTATTAAGGTGTGCTTTTGTGTACGTGTGTACACACACACACACATTTTTTTTTATCGTAATGAGTGAGTATGCAAAAAAGCTTTAAAAATGGTTGAAATACATACATTAATTCAGAAATTTTTAAATCATAAATTTTTTTTCAGGGGCGGGGGGTGGTTGATTGATAAAAAGCTGGAAAACACCCACGGATGTTTGCTTTGTTCCTTGGCTTGACATGAGCAAACATTCCCTTAGTAAAATTGGAAGATTTACTGAGTAAATTACCCTTTTTTTCTTTTCTGGTATTTATTTGCCAGCTTGTTTTGTATGGATGAAAAATGTATTGCACCGATATGTCTGACAACCGATGTGTAAATGTTAAAGCAGAATATCCCGAAATGATGCAAATGAGTGCCTTCTTAGTTCTATTACTTATGGTCTATACTTCAGTTCTTGTTCAATTTGAAATATGACTTATAACAATTATTACCGGTAGTTGCCAACCAGGATCCTTCAATATATATTACTCACTGTGAACAAGACACTAATGTAATAGACTCTCCTAATGGTGAATTAAGTTACAGAAAACCCCATTTATAAACAATGCAGAGTCTAGTTTTTGCAGTGCTATTCATGTGCTAATTAAAATTTTACTTGTGGAAAATGCTTGCTTAGAAAAGCTGAAATCACTGAAGAGTTTTAAATGGAAAGAACATTTATAAATTGGTCTCAATAGTTAGTTCCTCAGTGCCAACCTAGCAGATATATTTCAATTAAAATTGAATTTTCTTTAATAATCATACCAGCTCTCTGCTTTTTTTAAATCTTCAGAATGGTTAAGAGTTTAACCTTTGGATCAGAATAATAATACTGGACAAAGATTGAAAGTTTAAGGGGAAAAATATAACCCTCAACTCAGTGGTGGGTTGCCCCGGTTCGGACCGATTCGCAAGAACTGGTAGTAAAGCCGGCAGGAGGCCCCGCCCACCACCCCGGATGTCGTCATTGCGCGAACCCGTTGCAAACCGGTAGTAAAGGTAAGTAGAACCCACCCCTGCCTCAACATCTACAAGGGAAGAATATCTGTTTCATAAAAGCCTCATTCTTTAGAATGTCTTCAGATAGAATTCCATTCACTCACAAACCACATTTATTATTTAATGGTATGTGTCTTTTAATAAACAATAACACAGGGTCATTGTATGAATTTTAAAATAAAAGCTGATTTGCTTCTATCAATTACATGAAGTCTTTCTTTCCATTATAGAAATTTTGGAGTCACCCCTAATTCCTTACCCCCCCCAATCTGAAATATTAATTAATGAGCATTCAGGTGTGCACTGCACACTAATCGGGACTAATAAGGCCTTTTTCACTGATTTGAATCCCACATGGCCAATATTATATTTCATATATTTACTTTTAAAATGTAACAAATGCCTTTCTAAATAAATAAATAATAAATAAATAAACACTCAAGGCAAATGTGGCTGAGAAACCAATGAAAATGACACATACGTTAAATCTACCAAATTATGGGAAGATTATATCCAAATTGTAGGTGTGTCTATCATAATTTTCTACCTACCCAAAGCCAAAGAGCATACTAAACTATGAAGACAACAGTTTAAAAGCATTACTGATAGTGCTTGCTCATTCTTATTCAGGTGTTCAGAAGTCATTACAGGTAGTTCTCAATTTACAACCCAATTGGGATCACAATTCCATGGCTAAGCAAGGCAGTTATTAAGTGAGTCAAGCCCAATTTTATGTCTTTTTTTGCCATGGTTGTTCAGTGAATCACTGCAATTGTTCAATGAATCACATAGTTGTTAAGCAATTCCAACTTTCCCTATTGACTTTGCTTATAGGAAGATGGCTGGGAAGGTCGCAAATGATGATCACATGATTCTGGAACTGTGCAACTGTTGAAAATACATACCAGTTGCCAAGTACCCAAATTTTGATCACCTGAGTATGGCGATGCTGTGATGGTCATAAGTGCAAGGACCAATTTTAAGTCACTTTTTCAATCCCCTTGTAACAGTTGCTAAATGAATTGTTTTAAGTTGACTGTTAAACCTCTTTAAACCTGTCCCCCTAGATCAGAGGTGTCAAACTCGTGGTGTCACATTTTTGTCACGTGATGTATTGTGATTTCCCCCCCTGCGCTAAACCTGGGGTGGGCGTGGCCAGAGTGTGACGCATCCGTCCTCAAGTTTGGGATGCAAGTTTGACACCCCTGCCCTAGATACTTATGTATACTATGTCCACCTCAATTACTCTCCCCAATGAAAAGTTAATGTCACTTTGAAGGAGGCCTATGCATCCCTGTGGCCATACATATTGTTTCTTTTGGAGTAAGACTAATTATAAGTTGGCCAGCCCATACATCAGCTTCTGAGGATATTGCCTGTTTTAGAGGGCCTTTCATGGAGTCAGTACTCCATTCTTAAATACAGGGATCATGTAATAAGTGACTCATCCTTCAGATAAATTCTTTCTTAATCCCTTGGACAAAGATATTTTTTCCTGGCCATCTGCTGAGATATTGAGAAAAAATTCTGAACATCTAAGATAAGTTGTGGAATATGTCTTACTTATAACAAAGAATTCATAGTCATTTGGTTTGGTCTAAAGTGGCCATAAATGTTATGTTTTGAAAGCTAAGTGATATTTGTAGCAAGAAAATGAAGTTACATGTTTTCACCAAAATCAAATAAAAGTATGCTATTGCTGTCTTTTCAATTTCTTTGAATAACTCCAAAAACATTTAGCCTTACATATAACCTTTCGTGATTCTCCACAGAACAGTTCACGCTATTTCACATTATGTCTTCAGAGAAAGTAACCTTTTAAATTGTTGCTTTCGGTGTTTCATTCTCAACCCTTGATAGATCCAAGATTGAACTTTAGTTTTTTAAAAAGTTAAGAAAAGGTAAGACGAAAATAGAAAAGTGGAAATGATGCTTTACTAAAAAATAAAAACATTTGGACCATTTGTTCTCAAGAAGTTGTCGGGCTTTCAAAATCATGCACTTGTTGAAAAAAACAAATGTTCCTTTGAAAAGCTAGTTGCAAAAAAGAGTTGTTAAGTAGAAAGTAAATTGGAATGATTAACTTTCTCCTTTTAATGGAAGGCAATTTGCTAGCTCTTCTATAGAAGATATTACTAAAAGTCTAGGCAGATTTTGTTATTGTTTTTTTCCCCCCTAGTTAAATTTAATAACATGCATTCTGCCATGAAATATGCATGTCATTCTGTTAATGATGGAGCAAACTGAGAAATATCTGTGCAATTCATTTTGTAAAATAATTTAAAACAAAAGAACCAACTTTATCAACAGTACCCTCGAAAATTATACCTCTGAAGCTGGTTCATAAAAATGTTGTAACTAGATTAGAAAAAGAGCTGTAGTGAGCACAAGCTGGAATATTAGCATAAATCTTTAAAACAAATAAATAAAAGGGTGACTGCTCAAAAAGAAGGTAGCTGATGAAGTTGCCTTTCTGCATCTTTCTGCAGATAGCATCAGTGCTTTTGTTTCCATAGCCAACTTCAGCACCAGCTGGAAGACAGGTTAGAGTAGATGGTACAGACGACCCTCGGTATCATCTGTTTCCAATTTACAGGTTTCGCTCTAAGCAACAGCAAATGCAGGAGAGAAGAAAGAACCAGGTTGAGAATGTAATGGGCAATAGATTCAAGCTGTGCACTTTTTCACATCAGAGCCGTAATCTAGATGACCTCCAGCTATTTGTGAAAGACAAGTTCTGTGCCCAGGCACAGTACATGTATTTTGGTCATTAAGGGATGAATTATTGTTCTCTTCAATTTTGCATCAATTGGCCTACAGTATATAAAAATGCATACATTAACATTGCATTTGATGAGCCCTTATGCACAAGTTACAGCAAGGGTGTCAAACTCGTGTCGTCATGGCATCGTCACGTGACATATCGTGACTTTTCCCCCCTTTGCTAAACTGGGCTTGGGGGTAGCCAGTGCATGACGCATCCGGCCTGTGGGCCACGAGTTTGACAGCCCTGGGTTACAGCATTAAACTACTATAGTTTCTATTTATCCATGGAATTTACTGGATGATTTACACTATTTGCTATTCATTAACTTATGTAGATAAAATGGTGGTGAAGGAAGAAGAATGCTTATGTTCCTTTGAATGAAGTTGGAGTATGTGCATATATGTGTGTTGTGGGTGAGGTGGCCTTTCAGTCTTTGGATTGCCTGAAATCCCTGATTTATTTATTTTTTATGAACTGATTTCACTGGTTTCTAAATATTTTTTTATGTAATGCTATTTTTATTGTTGACATTTACTCTACCTTCAAGCATGCTACAGGTTTTGCTAGAAAGAACAAAGCAATTTCAGACTGAGCTGAGAAGGATGATTCCTTACAAGTAATAAGAAAAGCTTCATCTTGAAATAGGAAAACAACAATAATAAAAAAGATAATGGTAATCAGATTATGTAATCTTAGATAAATATTTTAAAAATCAATGTCTTAAATTAAAGTACAATCTTCTTTAAAAAAACAAAAACAAAAACATCAATAGAATACTCCATAAGGGATTGGAAAATTAGAATGTGACCACTTCAGATAAAGAGTCTTACTTTAACCTTATATTCCATTTCCTTGTGTTCCTGAAGCAATGCTTCATTTTCCTTTAAAGATGAGCCCAAGTTTTGCTTATTAGTGTAATCTTTTATGTTCTTCTTGTACCAAGAGGTTATCTGAAATCAGAAACAATCTTTTAAATGAATAATGTACGCAAAGAGCTTGAAGGAAGCTGAGTCAATAGGGACAGAATCTGCTCTGCTGACACAAGCTATTCTCTTGTGGACTGGCAGATGGATGTTTTATTCACTGTGTTAAGTCAAAAGATCATTTCTTAGATTGTGTTGTATTAAATCAGGCAACTGTGGTTTGTTCTATAACCCATGGTTATATAAATCAGAACTTAGCATGATGTGGGAATCCATCCACACAATATTTTTTTTAATCTGTGGCAAATATATTCTCAATCATTATGTAACAATTCTAGAAGGGTTGATAATGAGCACATCATGTTAGGGTCCTATTTACAATAATTGGGCCCCTGTAGTTCTACTACCTTGTTAGGTTCCTAGAGAATAGTCATAATAGAACTGGGCATTATACCCTACCTAATGTAAAATGTGTGGTGGTCTATTATTTTTTAGCAATGGTATTTTTAAAATAATTTTTACAATTATAATTAAGATTATAAAATTAAGATTATAATAATAATCTTGGGTCTCACGATGGGTATTCCTTATCATATTCTTTCAATTGCTCAGATATTTGCAAAGCGGTAGAACTCCAGTCATTTGTATCTTGCTCAGAAATGCTAAATGGAGATTGGGCGGGGGTGGTATTAAGGAAGTTAGACTAATTAAACCAGCATTAGGACAATGGGAGGCAAACTGTGTCCCTTTTCTATGGACATTGCAACATTGTGCTTATTCCCCAAAGGGTCAGAAGCTGCAGTGAATGTGATGCTTTAACTATTCTGACAGAAGAAAACACTGCTATTTAGCAAAAAACTTTTCCATTAACTACCAAAACCAGTTTTTATGCTATTAAACAATATGCACCAATACCATACTTCTAAGATGAAAATACTATTAAAATGTTGTATTTAACATAAGGAAGCCATAAACAGAAAAACTTGCATTAGAATGTTAATCTATTCTTGATGTTGCTTATTCAGCAGTTGCCATTTCCAGATGTGTTGGACTACAATTCCCATTATCATTGCAACATAGGCATTTGTAAGCGGATGACAGTAGTACGAAGTAAATCCTATTTAATTTAATTGGGCTTAATTCTGAATAGACATATAAATGTACATTTTTGTTTTCAATTTGCTTCACTGCAATGTTTCATTTCCAGAACTGTGTTTTGCTAAACCAGTACTTCTAAGTGTTTTTTTTTTAAATTGGTCTATTTGTTTTAGTTTCAGACAGAGCCCCTTTTAGGCAGTTTTATCAATGTGTAATAGGAAGGAGCAGAATCGCATTTCATGATCACCAAAATTGCTAATGAGGATTAAGACAAGATAAATAAGACAACATTATTATGTTTGGTGCCAAAATTTGCTGCCCCACAATTCCACTTCCAGAAATTGACTGTACTCAATTATAATAGAGATCACAAGGAGTGACACAGTATTTCATCCACATTACACAACTCAGTTCAAAGACAAACTAATCCATCAACCACACCAGCCTCTTCTCTACAAAGTGACATGCACATCCTTCCCCAGCAGCTGTTACCTCATGCCACTATAATGTAAAGACTGTTGAGTTAGGACTGAGTCAAAATGGCAGCCAAAAATGGTGTGATTGAAGCAATGCACATAAAAACAGGCAGAACTTCGATCAGACCACTGTGTCTGCTATCTTGATTTCTTTGACAACATCCTGCAGGTGGCTCTGATGAGGACCGAAGAGTAACAGGTCAAAATGCCTCAACCATGAAATTTACAAGATATTTTCAGGCCAGTCACCTTTCTCATCCTGACTTATTGTACAGAGTGATTGGGAGGAAAACCAGAAGGAACACAAGTAATCACAATACTACTAACTTAAGATACGGGAAGGTAACGATGATAGAATTGGGCTAAGTAAACAAGGCCTATCATTTCTGGGCTGCAAAGCCTGGATGATCCTTAGATGGCTACAGAAAATCAACTCTTTGTTCCCAAGTTTGCAACCCAGCTAAACTATGCCTCAAGGAAGTAAATGATGGCATCGCATAACGACTACAAGTAATTATGAAAACAGATCCTCTGTTCCTATAGCTGTATTCACTGGAGCTGTAATGAACATGTAGAAGCCAATCCTGCATAATCCTTCATTAATACCACAACAGCCCTAATATGGAAATAAAATGAATAATGTACATGCTACAGTGCAGGATTTTTTTTTACTTTAACTCCATATTGAATAATTGTCTAAGCATAGACCACAATCCAACATTTAATTATTCATCCCGAACCAAGAAAACTACCCAAAAATGTCTCTAAATCACTAGAAATCTATCTTTCCTTGAAAGGCCCTAGGAAGGAGGCAATGGAAAACCACCTCTGAAAAACCTTGCTAAGAAAACTGCAGGAACTTGTCTAGGCAATTTGAGAATCAGACCAAATTGAACGGAAGGGGAAAAAATTACACTAGACAGACTCCATCTTCTGTCTCATTAATGAGTCAATTAGAAAGAATGTTGCTAAGAATATTCTGAACATAAACAAGAGTATTTCCAATAAACTGTTCAACTACAAACTCAGCAAATTACCAAGGTGTTCAGAGTAGCACAGGATTAAAAAAAAAAGATAATTAAAGAAATTAAATTTTCATTTGGTGTCACACCATAAGATGACTTTTTGAGTGCTTCGAATTTATTCATTTTGATTATCGCTCCACATTCAACTCCTGATTTCATTTTTAAATAAAAAATCTGAAGAAGTGGATATATAATCACACATTTTCCCCTGACAAACTTGGGATCTGAACTGAAGTGAAGTATAATGCAGTGGCTCAATTGAGCCATAGTGGTAAATCATTATGATTGTGAGTTTTGCTTTGTGATTTCCTTTCTTTTTGAAGGAGAAAGTTTTGGCATTTTCCCTTTCACTTCAGAATACCATGACCATGTTTTCTTGGGAAAAAATAAAGGACAAATCTAAATAAGGGGCAAATCTGAAAGAGGTTCATAAGGATTTTAAAGAATTGTTTATAACTTTGCTTTACAAGAGAAAATTCACAAGAAAATAAAATTTAAAAATTCTAAAGAACAGCTTTTTGAAACAAGAACTCTACATTATAAAGGATATGGGGCAGTGGTAGTATTCAGCCAGTTCTATCCGGTTTGGGCAAACTGGTAGCGGCAGCTGTGGGTGGCTCTGCCCATCCACCCAAACATCATCACGTCCCATTTTTGACCCTCTGAGAATGCGCGGAAGGATCTTGCGCACACTCACATTTGCGAACTGGTAGCGAAGGTAAGTGACTATCACCCTTGATATGGGGTCACTGTACTTTACAGCAAACTAGGTTTTTTTATTTACATATTTAATTCATCTCATGACCCTGGTCAGTTCACAATAATAAAAATTCTGTGATATGGCCGCTAAAATGAATTTTAAATCACAATTAACTGAAAAGGCCTGAGGAATAATCCACTTTTAGAGAGTTTCTTAACCAGTATTACAATTTGAGCCAATCTCATATGCATGGAGAAGCTCATCATGAGGATGAAGGCCATAATGGAGGAACTATGTCTCCTAGTCTGCCTTCCCCCTCAACTTTCAGATAATGGGGCATCACCAACAATTTGTCCTGATAAAGAGTCCTCAGACTCTGATTAGAGGAGTCTGTCTTGAATTTATATAAGGCCAAGCCATATAGGGTTTTATAAGTTAAAACAAGCATTTTGAATTGTATCCAGGAATCTCCTGGCAGTTTAAATCAGGATCCAAAATCATAAGCCATAGTTTAGGATTTCAATTGAGGGGAAGCCTGGTTTGTTGCTAAATAATAACAGGAATTATTGAAGTCTTCCTCTTGGACACAAATTTCAGAGAAATGGGGGAAAGTAGCATATGAATCTGAAGCAGGTTGCAGCTCACCCCTACTCCACAAGTCATGTTTTGGAGGAAGACTATAATATTGACAGTATATTTCTGTCAGATTTTGTTTTAGTTTAGTTTAATTTAAGAGATCTGTGTGAGAAACGGCCCCTAGGTTTAGGTGAGGAATGCCAACCTTTTGAAATAAATTGTTACATCTGGCATTTTTTAGCGATAGGTGGTCGAAGAAAACAGCTCTTGTAAGGAGTGTTTGCTCATTCATAAAGTGAATGTCACAGCAGGTAGGTACAGTCAAACACAAAATATCAATTATCAGAAGATAAACGTATAAGATTGCTCTGTGTCACAATCTCTAGGCAACCAAGACATTCAGTATCAAGCCATAGCCTACTATCAAGAGACTTAATCTCTCACTTTCCATCAACTCTGCAATTGTCCCTGGCTCCTATAACTAACAGTAGGGAAAGAAACTTGTTGAAGAAGCGAAAAACGAAGAGGGTCTTTTCCCCTGGGTATTTTTAATAGATTGATAATATGCTGCAAAACTCCTTGAATGAAAGTTGGTTCTGCGAAACTGGCAACAAAGAGAAACGTATGAAACGACACTAAGATTTTATGCAAAGGAACAAAAGTATAGACAGCTATATCTATCTAAAGCAGAACAATGGATAATACAGAATTGATAAATCAATATATTTTTAGCTTTTAACCTAAGTCCGAATGAAAGAATTGGTGGTGTTCATCCACATTTCATGACCACTTTTATCTTTTTATAATTTTCAAAACTACAGTCATGTTTACGAGGAATCCAAGACCATTCTTAGAAATAAGGATGATTCCAAAGGCAACATACCACTTTCTTTTGTATCTTTGCTTAATATTAAAGTAATATTTAATACCATTTTTAAGAGAGAGAGATGGAGGGAGAGAGGGAGGGAGGGAGGGAGAGGGAGAGAGAGAGAAGGCCTTATGGGTCTCAGAAGAATTTCTCTAAATGTCTATGGAGATTCTCAGTCATCCAGGTTATGGTTGTCCCAAAGGTGCTTTTTCAAGAGGCAACTGGACTTTCTGGTTTTTCTTTGAAGATGTTTCGCTTCTCATCCAAGACATTTCTTCAGCTCACAAAGAAGCTTCTTGGATGCAAAGTGAAACATCGTCAAAGGAAAACCAGAAAGTCCAGTTGCCTCTTGAAAAAGCACCTTTGGGACAAGAGTTTCTCTAGGTGCACATTGGTGCTCACGATTGCTACACTGAAGCCCCAGTGAAAAAGGTGTGCAGGTAAAGGAGGAAAACCTGCACATTTGAACCAACTATCAGTCAGTTCTTCGTCTACCCTTACTTGTTCCTGAACAAAAGTAAAAACAGTGAAGTAAAAGCCAATAAAAATTTACAAGAATTTACACTGTCACAGATTTTTGCTAGTTTAAGAAGGAAAAGGCCACATTGATGCTGGTACAATTTACTTAGACCTATTGCATTAATAGGATGGGAATAAGATAAAGGAATCAACATGAGGACATATCACAAAAAGAAATTGCCAAGGCACATTTATGCTGTGCTTGGATGCAAGGGGGAAAGAAACCAAGTTTTGTTAAGTCTGAATTTTTGTCTACTAGAAATTTGGCTGATATAAACCAGGGGTGAAATGCTCCCAGTTTGGACCAGATCACCCGATCCGGTAGCGATGGTGGCGGGTGGTTTGGAGAACCGGTAGCAAAAATCCCTGTCCCCCCCCCCCACATGCCCAGCTGAGCCGCACGATCATCAGAGGCTTTTTTTTTAACTTTTAAAAGCATTTTTTCTACAACCTCTTCGGCCAAAAAAATGTTTTTAAAAGTAAAAAAAGAAGCCTCTGATGACCGTGCGGCTCAGCTGGGATCGTCAGAGCCTTTTAAAAGCATTTTTTCTACAACTTCTTCGGCCGAGGAGGTTGTAGAAAAAAATGCTTTTAAAAGCCTCTAACGATCCCAGCTGAGTTGCCTGATCATCAGAGGCTTTTAAAAGCATTTTTTCTGCAACCTCTTCAGCCGAAGAGATTGTAGGAAAAATGCTTTTAAAAGTAAAAAAAAAAAAAAAGTTGGCCACACCCACCCAGTCACATTCCCCCCTCACCAAGCCACGCCCACAGAACCGGTAGTAACAAATTTTACATTTCACCACTGATATAAACCTATTACAGCCTTATTTTCTGTTAGAATTCTGATCAATGCAGGGATTAGAACTAATAAACGCAAGCAGAGTGTTCCCCTTCTATATATCAATTTTCACACGTAATGGTTGCAGCAGAAATAGTATGAGAAAATATTAAAATGTATAACTATGTATAACTATATTAAATGTAACCAGAAATCCACCTAAACTGCAATGCAATCCTAATTTCTCTTTTCCTATTCATAATATCTGACAATAATTATGCTTTTCTACTAGTAGAAAAGAGCTCCACTATATGAAAGCTCCTACTGTATCAGAATAAGGACAAACCTGCTATCTTCATCTTCATTTGGAAATGCAAGATATGAATAAAGAATCCTGAGATCCTGGAATAATTGATTGGTTTGTACACTTCATAGGAGTGTGTTTGGAAGACATTAAGAAAAATACATTAATAATGGATATGCTTCCTTAAGATAATTATGAGTAAAATAAAATAACTCTGTCTGCCTTTTGGTTTCCATTAATGCCCATTATTGAACATATTTGACTGAGAAGAGCATTCAGCAATTATGAAACTGCTCAGAATACTGCACAACAATAAATTAAGAAAATTATATTGTTTTTCAACTTTCATGCCTAAAAATTTGTTCCTGGTCAGCTATTGTTCCTCATGAGTTATTGAAACAAAATAAACCAAGGTTGTTATTATTACTGCTGCTAAGATGTGATTCTAAAAATGAAAGAAATATTTGACTACAAATTGAGTGAGCCCTATGCAGGGAGACACCTGCATGTGCCAGAGCTAAATCTACGTACCTATTCGGGTTACCTGCAGTTCCCATCCCAATGTTTTTGTTACAGTACATAGCAGTGGTGGGTTGCCCCCGGTTCGGACTGGTTCACAAGAACCGGTAATAAAACTGGCGGGAGGCTCCGCCCACTGACCTGGACGTCATCACAGGTGATCTGCGCAGGCGCAGGTGCGATGCAAACTGGTAGTAAAGATAAGTAGAACCCACCCCTGGTACATAGTTATTTCTAAGTGCCAAGGTCTTAGGAGGGTTGGAGGGTCCACTTAACACACCTATAAACTTCTCTATGACTGGAATCCCTGGACAATATTATTATCACACCTGTGCATGGCATCCTGCCAAATAGCTTGTCATAAACAAGGATTAGGAGCCAATTAACTCAAGAAACATCATTGAAAAAGCAGTTAGAGGAGGACTGCCCAAAAATCATTTACAAAGAACAAGTACAGGTCTATCCAAAGTACAAAGATGAATTCACACAATAAAATGGATTTACCCACTTCATCGACCACTCTCTGTTTTTTTGAGATGGGCAAAAAATAATTGGGAAGGAGGCAAAAATCTCTTTCCACAACAACCTTGTGTTAGATACTACAAAAACAACAGTATTAAAAAGCAAGAGTTTTCACCGTATTTACTTTCCCTAAGTTATTTCGATAAATTCATTTTGCTTTTTAAAAATGGGAGTCAGTCTTTGGGAAATGAAAGCAGTACAGTCTAAGGCTGACTTTTCTTAGGAGACAAAACAATCAAGTTTGTGTCTCACTGAGTCTTAAGGATGGTAATTTGTGATGCCATCATGACTTAACATAGAGATGGCTGCAACATCCTGGTTTGTAATTTACCTCCTTTGTATTAATTAAGAATGAGGATTTGTTCTCAGCTAT
The DNA here is from genome assembly GCF_029215685.1 of Pituophis catenifer annectens. Taxonomy (NCBI): domain Eukaryota; kingdom Metazoa; phylum Chordata; class Lepidosauria; order Squamata; family Colubridae; genus Pituophis; species Pituophis catenifer. The sequence continues at coordinate 192,738,279 of NW_027256881.1, read as the reverse complement.
CAGTTTACAGCCAAAGGCACTGAAGATGATGCTTCTGAAGGAACATAGGATTTGTCATTCTGGATACAGATCAATCTAGTCGTGAAATTGGTAAATCTAGTCCTCCCACAGGCAATTATGAGCATCTGATGAATGCTTCGAAGTTTGCTAGCAAAGCCTAAGCATATTCATAAGACTTTACTTGGGGGATTTTTATATCAAAATTCAAACAGCAATTTGTAATTTATAATATAGCCATAGCGCATTACAAAACAGGTAATATGGCACTCTCCAGGGAGCTTTTTGGAAATTCTTGAGAGGCATCCACAATAAATAAATGCTGTCATTTGCATATTTAATTTATATGCCCAGTCTGTTTCAAAGGACATAAAACACTTTCTGTATCTCTTATGTTAAGATGATTTCTGCATAACATTATATGGCTTTTCAGTTTAAATTAATATCCCTTTCTCTACTACGTACTGCTCCCTCTCAGGAGGCTGGTCATGCTTTCTCCACTGAGTAAAAGAAAGTGTCACAGAAAGTTTAACACCTTAACATGTTTATCTTGTTCAAGCCATATAGAATTTTAAAAACTGTTTCATCCCAAAGGAAAAAAGGAGGTGTTAGTTGCTCATCTCTCTGTTGCAGAATGATTCAGAAAAATCCTGCTGCGTCAAACAGAAAACCCATCTAATCCAGCATCCTGTTTCCCAAAGAAGCCAACCCCCCCAAAAAATTTACAAATGGGAATGAAAGCCGTAGCCCAGTTCCTAGTTCACAACTGAAACACAGAGGCAGGTTGGCTTTCCAACCTGGAGGTAATACTTGTCCCTCTTATTAATTGCCTGCATTTTTGAAGTTGGCGTATCAGTCCATACAATGACCACAAAGTCTGATGTTGCACAATACATCTCATGTAATCCTTGCTGACTGACCATTCATTCAGCTATGGATGACGCTGGCCGGAGGCTCACAACCAGTCCTCAAAGTCGTGGTCATTGCAGCATCCCCATGGTCAAGATTTGGGTGCGTGGCAACTGGCATGCATTTACAACATTCATAAGGTCCTGCAATCATCTGAAACGTTCATAGTTGGCATCCAACAAGGAAAGTCATGGGGAAGCCAGTGGGAAGTTGCTAGTCACTGTCACATGACATTGCACTTAACCATTCACAGTGATTTACTTAATGATCATAGTTGAAACTGACAAAACGCTGTCATAGGACATGATTTGTCACTTTATGATTACATGGTACACTTTACAGTTCCAACTGCAGTCCTTAAGTGAGGACTACATGTATGTTAAAATCTGGTTGGCTAATTGACGATTCGGTGTGCAGTGCAATCACAAGCACTATCAACAATAGCCTCCATTAATTTGCCCACATGTTTTTTAAATATATTTAAGCTAATAATGAAAACTGGAAAAAAAAGTGTGGATTGGATATAGTCTCTGTCAGCGGTACTATAGTCTCATTCTATATCAACTTAAAAAATGAAAATAATCCTTACACTGGAATTCTTGTTATTATTATTTTGTTATAATTTCAATTCTCAGTTGCATTAAATAAGGATTAAATAAGGACTGAATGATTTGTATTATTAATATGGACTCACTAATTAAATTTTTGTGCCTACTTTGTCTGTGTTTCTTATAGTCTGCTGCAATGCAATAAATTTCCCCTTTCCCTTCTAAGCCAATTTTGCAAATGATTTGTTAGCCAGGAATATTGAGGATTGTAGTCCAACAGATCTCGCAGATAAAAATGTGGCGAAACAGTTAATTCAAGAATAATATAACACAAAACAACTTTCCAGACTGTACCTGGTTCTCCTGGCAATGCCATTGACAGATTTGCAAAACTTGTTCCAATCCTTCACCCTGGAGCTTCAAGTATTTGTCCAGCTGTCTCCTCCTGTCTTGCAGAACTTCAAGGAGAATGTCGATTTTCAAACAACTATTGTGGGCTCCCTGAATGAATTCTGGATTTATATTCGGCCCATCAGATTTGAATTCCTGTATGAATGCAGTTAGGTCATGGCTTTTGTTTAAGAGTCTCAATGATTTTTCCAGAAGCTCTGCAAAGACAGTATTAAAAATAACGTATTAATTTGCGGGTGGACACATCATCATATGTGTGTGTCTGTGTGTTTGTAAGTTTGTTTTATCATAAGAGAAAAACAGTAGAAACTCTGTACTTCAGTGTCAGGCTTAAGTGAATGTGATTTTGCTGTGCCACGTTTAATTCCCTTGGGCTCTTAGCAGTCATACTTACAGCATGAAAATGCCAAGAGACGAAACTCTTTGGAGTAATGGAATATAAAGAGACTTGTATATTATATCCAGCAGAGGGCACTGCTATCATTCAGATTAATTTTAACAGAAGCAATTCAGATATTGGCATATAATGTTCAGGACTGACAGACTGACAGTTCCTAAAGCCCAAAATAAAAAAGCATGTCATTTGCATATTACATCAATTGTACTTAAACATGCATTTGCACATTATCTCTGTGATTCTTGATCTTTTTAAAAACAAAACTAAACCACAGTACAGCAGGCAGTTCTAAGCACCATTGCTGAAATTACATTCTTATAAAAGCTGATGTAAGGGCAGAGTTCAACTCTGAATGCCAATATTTCATCTCCCTTTGGCAACACAATTGGATCAAGTACTTCACATGTTTGTTACCACACAAACACTCTTGACAAGTGACATTCCTTGGGATATTGACATAGTGATTTTAACAGCAGCTAGTGAAATATCTCCATGGTACGGAGATAGGAAAACACAAGGTACTTTCCAAAGGATTAAAATTATTTCATCATGTAAACATCATGAGAAAAATCACAGGCCAATTTCTTCTAAAAGACACCTGCAATTTCTGAGGACAGCTGCCTAGGATCTGAAATATAATTTAAATCAAATGCCAAAGAATGTTGAATACATTATTTAACAAAGATGTTATGTCATACAAGGTGCCTTTTGCAAAATGTAAAGGTAGCAGCAGTACTTAGTCACTTATATCACATAAAGCTGGGTCTCCAGCTGCATTTCAGCAAATACATTGCGAACATGACAAAGAAAACTAAATGTAACAAGGCAGGGCTATACCCTGTCTCAGGATCAGATCTCAGGATCCCAAAAATAAACAAGCACCAATATTATTTACCAAATATGGAGAATATTTGCAGCTCAGGGTTGAAATGGGGGATCCTTGGTGCTCTCTGAGTTTGTTTTCTTGTAGAAGTTTCATTACCTAACTAGGTAACATCATCAGTGCCAGCACTTGATTTATTTCAGTTTTCCCCTTCCTAAGTGGCCTATGCAATACTTAGAACTCTGCATGCTTAGTGAATTCAATTTCACCAGAGTCCAGATGTAAAGGCCTCACCCAGCAATCTGGACTTTGTATAGAGGAAAAGGTTTATGTTTTTACCCTGAGTAATATAGCCCTATTACTCAGGCTATAGTAATTAATAAGAGGATGTGTCTTCAAGCCAGTCTTAACTGCTGGCTACTACAAAGAGAGTCCTGTAGTTTTCTTGACAAGATTTCAGAAGTGGCTCGCCCTTGCCTGGTAGTCTCCTGGTCTCTAGCCTCCTGCCTTTAACCAAACTAGCTCTTGGTCAGCTACTAATTCCCAAATAAAGCAGAGATGTGGAAAGGATGGTTCACCTGTCTCACTAAACCAGTAGTGCTCCACATCTCAGGAGCTGGAAGTCACAATTCAGCCTCCTAGTCTTTTGAAATGATGGAAACCAGTCAAGGAGAGAAGCAACCTAGAATTAAGGAGAAATTCCCTAACAGTGGGAACAATAAACCAGTGAAACAGTTGCCTTCAGAACTTATGGGGACTCCATCCCTGGAGGCTTTTCAGAAGAGACTGGACCACCACTTGTCTGGAATGGTGTGAGGTCTCCTGCTTGCCGGATGTTGGACTAGAAGACTTCCAATGCCTTTTCCAACTCTGTTATTCTGTTATTCTGGAATACTTAGTATCTCTAAACATTGGGGGGGGGAAGGGGCACGTCTTTAAATTCTTCTTTTCTTAAATGTTTCAAGGGGACAAATTCTTATCTTGGCCTGATATCATTGGAAATGGAGAATGGAAACATTGTTTTTACCCATTTTGCTTGTTTCTTCCAAGTTTGAAAAATGGGAATAAGAGATGGAGTTTTAATATTTATTTATTCTTAACCTTTAAAAATCTTTAATGGAATCTGTTCATTATTTTTTTTAACAAAAAATGTTTACAAAAATTGTTTGCAAAGAAATAATATACAATACATTTTTTTTTTAAAAAAAGATAATTCATGCATACATAGGACAGAGGGCATTAAGATAAATTTGGTATAATGAAGGTGATACCAAAATAGTTGGAGAAATGCTGACCTGGAGTGTCTTAATTCTTTTGTAGAATTATAGAAAATTCAAACTTTGCTTTTATGTACAGGTCATCTAGTTGTTGAAACTCAGATCTTTCAGTACATAAACCTATCTTTAAAACCGTCTCCAATTGCCTGAGTTCACACAACACGCTCAGTCTCAAACTATCCAACTGCATTTTAGCCATACTGCACAATCTCAGCTTTTAATTTTAGAAGCGATTATATTTAGGAAAAAGTAGAAAAAGAATGAGAACTGCTAAGAGCAAATTGGTAGATAAATGAAGGGAGGGAAAGCTGAGGAATCAGGTTGTTGCAGAATCAAACTGTTACCCATCATCTTTGCTGCCTTTTACAAAAGCTGCTAGGAGGATGGGACCGATGAATTCAGTGCAACCAAAGTAGGCAGGCTTAATTTGCACATCTAATTTAAAGCCTGCTGGATGGGGTTAAGAATGAAATTGCTATCAACCAAGCACTCATAAATAAATTAAGCAGAGCAAAAAAGGTTACTTCAAGAGAGTGTTACTAATACATGGGCTTCATTAAAAAACCAAGGTGTTCTTTTCATTTTACCTATTGATAAAATTGGAATTGACTGCCACACTGGGTAAAATATAAAAAGACAATTTTAATTACATATATGACTACCTGCTTTTTGATTTCTTATCTCTCTGAAAAAGACAAAAATGATGAATAAATTGTATGAGCTACCCATTGTTGACCCTTTGGGTAAAGAAAACAAACCATACACTACAAGATTATTTTTCTTATGGCAAACAATGTCCTTATATCGTTTTTAGGGATGGGCCTCAGTTTTTGCAATGACAGTCAATCACTAGCAAATCTCCCAAGTTTAAATTGCTCTACAATGAGCTCTTTACACCAAAATGAAGATTGAATGGAGATTACCAAACTCATATTAAAGTTTCTAGGCTTCAACTCATTGTTCTAACTTTTGATCAAAATTACAAGCCACTTAAGTCGGAACCTGTTTAGTTTTAATCCACCTCCACCCCCCAAAAGGCTAGAATTTTAAGAAAGCTGTTTTATATCAGGCAATCAATAGCAATTCAAATCTATTTTTAATGTAATAATCTTTGGGATTTGAGCACCTCACTGGAGGAGTTCAGCTTCCCTCAGTGCACAGAAGGGAATTGCTCTGGTGGCTGCAGGAATGGAGCTTGGATCTTGAGGATGTGAGTCCCATTTCTGCATCCCACTGGAGGAAGGATGGGAAGGGATTCATTCAGCAGGTGGAAGCAGTTTGCAATTTTCCCTGCCAGAGAAGGAATCCAGCAGAGAAGATTGCACAAGGTGATCATATGATTGCGGGAGGCTACCAGTCATAAGGGTGAACATAGCCAACTCCCATATTAGGATCAGGTGATTGCATGGAGGTGGGGTGGGGAGGCAAATTTTACGATGGCCTGAGGTGGTTCTTGCTTTAAAGCACCCTTTCCAAAGCTGACATAACTTTGAAACAATCAGTCATTAAACAACCTGTAATTTATATGGTTCCCCCCCACCTAGTATTTTATCCTTGTAGTAACTTAATGGGTATTTAAGAAGAAATACTGCTGAATTTATCCAGGGACCAACAAAATGGGGGGAGGGGGGGATTGAATCTGGGTCACCTACTTAAGTCTTCTATCAACAAAGCCCAATTATATTCAATGCTCCCAGTGTATTTAGCAGCAATCTTATAGAAGTAATCCTCGACTTACAACAGTTCATTTAGTGACTGTTGAAAACTACAATGGAACAGAAAAAAAGTGACTTATGATCATTTTTCACTGTTACGACCTTTTCAGCAATCCCATGGTTAAAATTCAGATGCTTGGCAACTGATTCATATTTATGATTGTTGCTGTGTCCCAAGATCATGTGATCACCTTTTGAGACCTTCTGACAAGCAAAGTTAATGGGGAAGCCAGATTCACTTAACAACTGGGTTACTAACTTATCAATTGCAGTGATTCACTGAACAACTGGTCTGGGGCAAGGAAGGTCATAAAATGGGACAAACTGACTTAACAAATGTCTCACTCATCAACATAAAGTTTGGGCTCATTGGTATCGTAAGTCAAGGACTACCTGTACATAGATCATTTAGAGATAATCAACAAGGGAAGCTCTTAGGATGGTTTACCTAAAGGCTTCTTTTAGGTTCTAAAAGTTCAAAATCATGCCATAGCCATCCTTGTTTGGACTGCGTCTAGCATATGGTGTGAATTCAGTCATTTGTTTCGAACTGTGGTTTATAGCTTGACATCTTAAGTAAACCTGGTTCATCAGGCTTTATTCAAACAGAACAATGGAGCGGTGTGATGCTCAGCATCACTTGATTCCAATGACAGTGGAGCAAAGAGCTACATAGAAAATAAAACATTTCTGAACTCCTTAGGCTTTGAATCTCAACTGCGCTCAAGATTATACTTCAGCTATATATGTTCCTACTGAAAGCAAAAAAAAAAATTGGTCAAATGTGTTTTGTAAGCTGTCTCTGTATTATATTAACTTGATTTCTGGTTACATTTGTACAATAAAACTAGTCCTCTGACTATTTGTTCATTTCATTTCTCTCTGCTATTTCAATACTAGTAAGAGCCAAGAGCTTTTACAAAACAGATCCTTTCTCACAACATGCAGTCCATAATAAAAATCATTATATCTGGCATAAATGCCTTGATGCAACATAAATGGATTTGTGACTGTTGCATATTTCTCTCCAAGATGCCAGTGGATTGCCTGCAGCTCCCTAGCAGCCATTTCATCCAACTTCCCAGCACAGATGGGCAACAACACTCAGAAGGCAAAATTGTACGTTGCGGAATTGCTCTGCGCCAGAAACTGATTGCGCTTATCAACATCACAATAACATTAGTAAGATGAAGAAGAACACTTTGGAATATCACAGGCATCATTCCTTCGGGCGGCAAATCCAAGAACTGGATCCCACAATTCCTTGAACAGGACTCTCAATCCTTCTAAGCAGATCTAGAAAATAATAAGCTCCTTAGCTGTTCTTCTTCCTGCAATTCTGAGTGGAATGGGCCCACATTTCCTGATTTCAAGTGAGAACCACAAGTTTAGGTCTTATAAGCCGTACTACCCCAAAATTACTTGACTAACATTTTCAGCCTAGCCAACACTTTGTTGCTCATTTCTGTTTCTTAACATTTCTGTTTGGTCTCCACAATGATGACAGCTGCCTTTCTCTGTAAAATGTATGCCTAGAGGGTGTCCCATTAAACTAGGCTCTCCTCTTGGATGAAAAATACATTAATATGTGGATAGGATGTCTTTCCAAATGCAACCATTATATTATTATGCAATGCCACCATTTTGTGGGAAATTCAGGGCATTCAGGGAAATTCAAGAGATCTCTCATCATTTTATCTCCAAAGCAATCTAATGACAAAAGTGCAGAGAAGAGCAACCAAGATGATTTGCGGACTGGAGGCTAAAACATACTATGAATGGTTGTAAGTACTTGGCATGGCTAGTCTAGTGAAGAGAAGGACCAGGGGAGACATGATAGCAGCATTCCAGTATTTTTTTTTTTAATTTGATTTATATGCCGCCCTTCTCCGGAGACTCAGGGCGGCTTACAATGTGCTAAGCAATAGCCTTCATCCTTTTGTATATTTATACAAAGTCAGCTTATTGCCCCCACAACTGGGTCCTCAATTTACCTACCTTAGAAAGGATGGAAGGCTGAGTCAACCTTGAGCCTTGGCGAGATTCGAACCTGCAGTAATTGCAGGCAGCTGGTCTTAATAACCAGCTTAATAACAGGGTGCCTTAGACCACTGTACTACCAAGGCTCTTGGTAGTACCCAAGAGGGGCTGCCACAGAGAGGAGGGGGGTCAGGGTATTTTCCAAAACACCTGAAGGCCAAACAAGGAATAACGGATGGAAATTGATCAAAGAGATATTCAACCTAGAAGTAAGGATAAATTTTCTGACAGGGAGAACAATCACCCAATGGAACAGCTTGCCTTCAGAAGTTGTGGGAGCTTCATCACTGGAAGCTTTCAAGAAGAGATTGGACTGCCATTTGTCAGAAATGGTGTAGGGTCTCCTGCTTGGGTGAGGGGCTGGACTAGATGACCTACAAGGTCCCTTCCAACTCTGTTAATCTGTATCTGTATCTGACATAGTTTGGACTGATTGGTCTGAAGTTACCCAGTGAATTTCAATGGCTGAGGGCAGATTTGTTCTGTAGTATATTACACCTAGACAGGGACAGCCAGAACTGCTTCGTATTTCTTTAAAAAGTGACGAAGGATTGGAAAACTGTTGTGATCTTTTGATGCTGTGCTATTCTGCTGAAAATATTTTAATGAAGTAAATTTGGACGGGAATTTTAACTGTCGGCTGCCTTGAGTTTAGCACAATAGGCCTTGCAGAATGAACTACTGTACTGAAATTTCTCCTCCTGAGTATTGGGGATTCTTAGCAGTAGGGTGCAATAGGGATTGCTGAAGGAAGACAGAAGCATCCCAAATTTAAGATGTCTTCCCCAAATTCCTATCCGGTCATAGTTTGATCCTTTACCTAACTGTAAAGTAAACTCTGAATCAGGTTTAGGAGCATGGAGAGTTAAGAAAGGAAAATGTGCTTATAACATGTATACACACATTTTCTTTTTTTAATTCAATGCTTCCAAACCTCATTCGGATACTACTTCTAAATTACTGTAGAAAAAAATAACTGAACTGTGGATCATTATGTTTGAAATGCAAGGATAATCAGAATTTTTGGGAAGGTCACCTATCTTCCCTACGTTAGGGCTGCTACTGCCAATATGTACTCTGTTCATTAACTAGGTTTGCCAATACTTATGCATGGAGAGTCAAATCTGCTGTATTAAACATGCCACAAAGACATGACTTTTGCAGCACAGAGAAAGAGGCATATAGTGGTTGTAAATGGCCCATTTCTGGCCTCCGGAGGGCCTCCGGGGGGGAGGCCGTTTTTGCCCTCCCCAGGCTCCTAGAAAGGCTCTAGAGCCTGGGGAGAGCAAAAAAAGGGACCTTCCGCACGCCCACGAGACCCCCTGGAGGCAGGAAACAATCTGTTTCCCTACTTCCAGTGGTCCCAGAAGGCCTGAAAATCAGTTGGTGGGTGCGTGCATGCCAGTGGTGGGTTGCCCCCAGTTCGGACCAGTTCTATAGAACCGGTAGTAAAACCGGAGGGAGGCTCCGCCCACTCACCCCAACGTCATCAAAACAATTCTGCGCATGTGTGCAGCCCTGTTGCAAACTGGTGGTAAAGATAAGTAGAATCCACCTCTGGTCCATGTGCACTGGAGCTGAGCTCGCATGCCCACCAATATGACTCCACGTGCCACCTGTGGCACGCATGCCATAGGTTCACCATCACAGATCTAGTCCTTCTACATCCGCCCACCTAATAAAGAAACAGATTCCAAACACAGATAAGAGATGTATTGCATAGGAGGGTCTCTACAGAGTAAGCGTATTGCTTAGTTGCCAAAGTAAATGTGCTAAGGGAGAAAATCATTACATACAAAATTAAAAATGGAAACAATCAACTTTAAAGAAAATACAGTTATGATTGGCTATCTGAACAAAGTACAGTAAGTCCAGGACTTGAGGGCCGCATCAAACTTGCCAAGAGGAAAGCCATTTGTTCAAAATGTTTAGGCATGCCTGGGTTTCATTTCATGTGGTTTTCAATTTAAAGTTCATTCTGCCTGAAGCTTCATGAAGAAAGTGTATATAAAATAAAATGAGGTCTTCTGTTACCATTGCTTTAGAGAAAGAGAGAGTTAATGGGCTGCTAAAATCTTTTCCAGATTTTTGGATGTACCAGGTGCATTGATTCAAATCCACCAGTGTTTCAGCAAATCTGATACCCGTTCCTGCACCAAACGGCACAGTAGTGCCAAATCCAATTGAATCACTGGATGCACCAAGAGGGTGTCTCCAGTTCAGCATTACAGCCATCAATGGGGGGGTCTGAGGACTGGGCAAAGCAATATGTAAATTGAATCACGTCCAGTCTTAGGAATTTTCCCTGCTGCACAGTAGAAGTGTTTAAGCATCCTTGAGCTGGCAACAAAAAATTTATACTAGAATGAAATGTGCTGACCCGTTCCTGATCCCTATCCTGCCTCTTTTGATCCTAGTCATGGCCAATCATCTGGCTTCCTTCCAAAACGAATGGTGACAAACCCAACAGATTTCCTATATGGCAATATTGCCCCTGGGTGGAGTTAATTGAAAAAGTTAAAATATAGGTGGTTTAAACCATCTCACTTTTTGGCCTTGGAGACACAAGTGGGGGAAAAAAATGTTGCCAGGATATGTTTAGGCTGTGATTAGCTGATGTAGGAGTTACCCTTAGTCAATAATTGAAATAGAACTGTTAAAATCAGTGACATTTATGACAGCGTAAGTGGTTCTCCTTTATGTTACTCTCACAACGGTCCTTGATGCAGGCTAAGCTGAAAGACAGAGACCGTGCATAGAATTTAAATCTAGCTCTCTCCAGAGAAAATCTATAGTGTTAGGAAAAGGCATGCATTGTGACGTCTGTATTATTTTAAAAAAAAACATGCAATATTTCAACTGTGACCAAGAACATTAACTTCAGAAGTTGTAATCAACTTTTTATTCAGAAAGACTTTATTAGAAATCTTCCTTATAAAAGAAGATGCTCCCACCCTTTTCGATACCTTTTGTATGATGTTTGTGCTGATGCAAGAGTTCTTTCAGAGATTCAGGGTTTTCAAACTCTTGAGAATACTGCAGAAAATCTTCAACTTGGTCAATTTTGGCAGCAAACTGTAGAGACACGGAAAATACACTCTTCAAAGAACTGCATCGTGTATCATTGAAAAGAATCTAATAAGCTTTTCGACTGCTTTGCACATTATTAATATATTTGTTCTGTTCTCCTAAAGCTGTCTTCCTCAACCTTGTACCTTTTGGATGAGGTAGATTTCAATTTCAACAGTTCCCAGCCAGCAGCACTGAAAATAATTGCTGTTTCCACTGCTTGTATGAAATAGGGACCTCTTCAAAGAAAGGGAAACAAGGAGCTGTTATCTGCTTGATTGTTGCCCTTATCCTCTGATTTTTGCTAGCTTAACAGGTTGCAAACAATGACAAATCTGAAATGCTGAGCATTGTGTTGACTTGGTAGAGCAAAGAACATCAGCTAAAACAGTTCTCTGGCAGGCAACATAATTGTTCCAGCTTTTAAAAAATTCCCACAGATGTGTTGCTCTGTATTTCCTCTCCTACACATAGCTGCCTCTAACTGAATACAGCCTTGAGGAAAACCGATGATTGTACCAAACAGAATCCCCCCCACTTTCCCAATCCTCACATTCTTCCCTAAAGCAGAATGCTTTGAAATCAATTGAGTCTAAAATCTACCAAACCATCATACCCTGTAGCAAAATATGCATACCAATAAAACAAAACAAAAATACTCTCAGCCGCCTCAAAAGGGCCCTAGAAAAGAGTAATTTATCTTCGTTCTCACAGACCTCATTGCAAGTATATCTTCTAAGGGAAAATGCTCGTAAAATAATGGCCGCTACTGAAAAGGTATAATTCTTAGCCTTTTTCGTTCCAAAATGGAACTTTGGGAGATTCACTGAAACAAAAAACAAAAACAAAACAAAACAAAACAAAACTATATTTGAAAATATAGCTTGCCTAGAGTGGCCAGTTTTCCTGCCATTCAAGCACCCTGCCTTTGTTTTTTGAAGAAAAATACTATTAGCGATATGTGAATTGGGAATACACCAGGGGTGGGTTCTACTTACCCTTACTACCAGTTTGCAGTGGGGCCATGTGCAAGCACAGAAGCTTCTGCACATGCACAGAAGCGTTTTGATGACGTCGGGGTCAGTGGGCGGAGCCTCCTGCCGGATTTACTACCAGTTCTATAGAAGCGGTGCAAACCGGGGGCAACTCACCACTAGGTGTAGAACATGGGTGTCAAACTTGATCACGTCACAGGACGGATCGTGATGTATCGTGACTTTTTTGTCTTTGCAGAACCGGGGTGGGTGTGGCCTGCACGTGACGTATCCAGCCCACAGGGCACCAGTTTGACAGGCCTGGTGTAGAAGATAAGCTCACACAGAGCTGTATGCAGTTGTTAAGATGAGATATGTTTTAATTTTTAGCTGTAATTTAATTAGCTGAACAGTGCAATCACATGCAGGCTCTACAAAACCGGATGATGACTAGATGGCAGGAAAGATCTAGCGATTTTTGCTTCAGTCTGAATTTTTGAAACCCGGGTCAAGTAGTTTAACATGTTATGGTTTGCCATATTGACCCAGTGGGAGTTTAGCCATTGATCCAAAACAGTACATCTGCAATGAGTGTTTGTGCACACTAGAAGCTTATTGTTTTTATTTTCAGTTTATTTCCCTGTTTCATTTTATTTGGTTTCTGTAGTCACTGCATATCTCAAGCAAGTTAATAGCTTTGCCTTCTCTCCCCTAAATAAAATTGCTGTGCGTAAGAGAGAAAACCCCTGATCAGGATATTGGTACTTCAGATGAAATTAAGAAAGATCGTGAAAAATGATGCCTTTTGCTCAGTCTGCTTTTTCTCCAACATTCTGTTCTGTTTTTTGTTTTATTTTTTTATGCTAGAAAACAAATCCATTATCCTCCAGCGTTTGGGATTTAACTTCTGACTTTCATTAAAGAATATCCTGGAGATGAGGCTTGTGTTTTATCATAATAAAACAAAGATTACGTATAATCATATTCTGTCAATTAAAGCAAAGCTTTCCAACAAGAGACTTCCAGGACTTTCCATTTGAAATTGACACGTGCTATTTCCCATTTGCCCTTTCCTTAGATATTTCAAGAACAATAAGGCTGGATCCTTGGTTCCATTTTTTGTTACTTCAAGGAATCTGATAGTGTGTATAACCATCTGCCTATCCGTCTCTGCATGTGTTTCCATCCTGCTGAGAGAAATTCCCCTAGTTCAGAACTGCAACAGCAGGTGCTATAAATCTCCCCCTGGGGCCCCTGTATGACTTATGCTTTGATAATTTTCATAACTGAGAAAGAGGGTCGGTAGCCCTTCTCCTCCAATGTTGGGATCAAGAGGGTGGTGCCTCATTGAAGAACAGGAGTAGTGGGTCCTACCATCCAAATGAGTTATGGGGGACTCCTTCAGCACTGAATAAAAGAACTGATAGACCAGAAAGTAATTAAAAGAGAAAAAATGGTATTTCAGGGCCAATATATGGAGACAGGCCATTGTTGTTACAAAGGCACTGAAAAAAGTGACTTATGTCCAGTGGTGGGATTCAAGTAATTTAAAAACCGGTTCTCTGCCCTAATGATTTCTTCCAACAACCAGTTTGCCAAACTGCTCAGAAAGTTAACAACCGGTTCTCCCGAAGTGGTGCGAACTGGCTGAATCCCATCACTGCTTATGATTGTTTCTCACTCTCACGACCATTGCAGCATCCCCATGATCATGTGATCCAAATTCACACTCTTGGCAACTGACTCATATTCATGACGATTGCAGTGCCATATGATTACCTTCTGAGACTTTCTGACCAGCAAAGTCAATGGGCACGACTGATTCACTTAACAACCGTGTGACTAACTTACCGACTGCAGTGATTCGCTTAACAATTGTGGCAAGGAAGGTTCTAAAATGGAGCACGGTTCACTGAACAAATGTCTCGCTTAGCAACAGAAATGTTGGGCTCAATTGAGCTCGTAAGTCAAGGACTACCTATGCAGGATGCAAGTGGTATATGGAAAGAGTTTTAGGCATTCTGTTGCTTGTCTCCTTCCTTTTGTTGTCCCACCCAAGCCAGGGTTTCTAGTTGCTTGCTTTCAGAGGATACTCTGAAAGTAATTATTCAGTAGGATAAGACACAGAACAATGATTCTGCATTTCACAAAGGCACTTATTCTCTAGTTAAGAAGAGTAACAGCAATGCCACTGGATCAATGGTGGGTTGCCCCCAGTTCAGACCGGTTCCATAGAACCGGTAGTAAAACCAGCGGGAGGCTCTGCCCACTGACCCCGACATCATGAGGAAGCTTCTGTGCATGCGCACAGCCCTGTTGCGAACCGGTAGTAAAGGTAAGTAGAACCTACCCCTGCACTGGACAAATAGCTACTAAAGGAGATGATAAATTCCCTTTCCTGGGATGTTAAGACAGTAATCAACATCACCATGTTGACTTTTTTGACTTCCCATGGATGGTGTTAATTTGGATTTCTGTGGATTTTTATTTTTTTTTGTCTCCAAAGTCGCTTCCAGCTTTATGATTTTATCTGCTAAGATCCCACTGCCGTAAAACATTTCCCTGGGCCATGGAGTTGTTGTTGGTTTTTTTGTTCTACTTTTTGTTCTGATCATTCCTAAGGAAACACAAAAACAGCTGCAATTATCTTTTTTCCCCCTCTGTTCTAAAGTAATGAAAAGTCATCAAGCAGAAAGGGATATTTGAAATGCAACAATGATTTGTTTCCTTTGAAGAGAAAAAGCATTTTCCCTTCTTGTAGACTGACCTCTAGAGCGTTTTCAAAGAAATCCAAACTCAGTTTTAACAGCATCCTCCGCTTCTCCAGAACAATCGTCAGGGAGTCCCAGGCATCTCCCAGGGATTCCGCCATAGCTTCGTACACCTGCTCTTCATCTTGATGCTCCGCGGCTGTCTTGTCGGCTTCCCGTAAGAGATCCCAAACTTGGCCTTCTAAGGGCTACAGATAAAAGAAAAAATGGATCAGAAACCAGGACGAAAGTCTCCCGGCAGTATGGACAAAACTCCTTTAGATTCGCTCTGTTCTTTGACTGAAAAAAATTCCCAGAAAAGTCAGGACAATCCACCTCTCCCTTTTACCCAGAGGCAGGGCCACTTCAGGGGGTTACAGCATTCTTTCTGCCCATCGCAACAACACCCCTGAATGCTGGCCCCTCTGCTGACTTCCTTCTTGGCTGGGCCAGATGCTGGGAACCCTCTAGAGAAGCATCTATGCCTCCTTCCCCATGCTTGGGAGGTCTTATAGAGAGAAGCTACAGGGGCTGCAAATGATAGGGTGACTGTGGTGGCAGATGCTGCTCTAGAGTAGGGGTGTCAAACACAAGGCCCGCAGGCTGGATCCAACCCATGATGTGGTTGGATCCAGCCCACGGAGCTGTCTTGGAAAATGTAAGGAGCCGGCCTGCGTCACTTCGGCTGGGTCTACCCAATGCAAAGAGGAAACATCGGGCCAGCGTGGCTTCAGCCTGGTCTACCCAATGCAAAGAGGAAACATCAGGCCAGCATGGCTTTGGCCCGGTGTACCCAGTGCGAAAAGGAAATATGCCAGCAGTTTGGAGAGTGGCGTCAAACTGGCCACGTCCACCCAGTTGGCCACACCCACTCAGTTGGCCTTGCCCACCCGGCCCCCTGAGGTCAACCACAGCCCTCAATGAAATTGATTTTGACACCCCTGCTCTAGAGTCTAGAGCAGAAATGCAAAAAGAAAAGCACTCTGCTCTGGTTGCTGTGGCCAAGAGTGGTAGAAAAGAGGTACAATCCAAACTGTCTGCCAGACTGCAGCCTTATCCACACTGCCCACACTTTTCTAGTGATGGGGACACTGCCCAGTGTTCCTATCACTAGAATGGGCAGGTATTTGTTTCTGGAGAACATTATCAACTAGGACTCCTCACTCACTTCCATTTGTTTCTATGTTCCACTTCAAAGTATACTTTTCTCTTAGTATCACCTTGAAGGCACCTCTCTGTAGTTCTGTTTGGGCTATTGCATTTCTGTTAGTTGTGCGCTAACCACCTCCATTGAGAGCCAGTGTGGTATAGTGGTGAAAGTCCTTGACTAGAAACTGGGAGACCAGGACTCCCATCTTGGGCACAAAACCAAGGATGGCCATTCCTTCTCTCTCAGCCCTGGGAAGAAGGAAATATCAAACCACTTCTGAAACTCATGCCAAGAAAAATGCAGAGACTGAAAGAGGCCTTTCCTAGGAGTCAACATATATTCTTGTAAGCTGCCTTGAGTTGCCATGTATGAGTAGGCGGCAATATAAATTTTCTAAATAAATAAATAAATAAACTAACTAACTAACCAACCAACCAACAAATAAATAAATAAATGACTCAAAGGCACCAAAAACTAAACAAAACAAAACCTCAACCACACAGCAATTGGTTGGTTGTTTTGTAGCTTAACTTGTTAGCTCCCACCTTCAGCCTAATTGTTGCATCAGCCCAGTCAGTGTAATTCATGCTTCATAAATTAACTTTGGTTGGTTTCAAACATGGCAGGATTTGTTTCCCCCATTCTGAGAGTGATCTGAGCTGACTGGCCCAAAGTCACCCAGATGACCTTGTGCCCGAGGGAGGATTAGCATTCATAGTCTCCTTGTTTCTAACCTTAAAAAGCTACCCCAAACTGACTCTTATCTGTCTGTCTCTCTCTCTCTCTCTCTCTCTCTCTCTCTCTGTGTGTGTGTGTGTGTGTGTGTGTGTGTGTGTGTGTGTGTGTGTGAGATAGATAGATACAGATACAGATACAGATACAGATACAGATACAGATACAGATACAGATACAGATACAGATACAGATATAGATCAGTGGTGAAATTCATTTTTTTTTTACTACAGGTTCTGTGGGCTTGGCTTGGTGGGCGTGGTGTGGCTTGATGGACATGGCTTGACGGGCATGGCAGGGGAAGGATACTGCAAAATCTCCATTCCCATCCCACTCCAGGGGAAGGATACTGCAAAATCTCCATTCCCTCCCCACTCCTGGGGGAAGGATATTGCAAAATCTCCATTCCCACCCCACTCTGTGGCAGCCAGAGGTGGTATTTGCTGGTTCTCTGAACTACTCAAAGTTTCCACTACTGGTTCTCCAAACTGCTCAAAATTTCCGCTACTGATTCTCCAGAACCTGTCAGAACCTGCTGGATTTCACCCCTAGATAGAGACAGAGACAGAGACAGAGACAGAGACAGAGACAGAGACAGAGACAGAGACAGAGACAGAGATAGAGATAGAGATAGAGATAGAGATAGAGATAGAGATAGAGATATTGGTAATAGTACTATATTGTTACGGTGAATATTGATTATTTGTCATATAAATCTGATAAAATAAATAAATAAATTTGCAAAAACATTGCAAAACATTGCAATAAACATTGCAAAACATTGCAATAAAAAGTCAGAATATTCATTTTGACCTTAACGAATATTAAGCATGCTTTTTATCTTAAACTGAGGCTGGTTCAACATATTTTCCCCTTTATTTGACACCTCAGAGAATTTTTAAGAAGTATTGCCTGTGTTTTTAAGAAGTATTGCCTTATGTTGTAAGTTTAAAATGATGGAGAGGATATCTCGCTATATAATATGAGCTTGGCCCACTTTTATCTCATTTTGTTTGGTTGTTAATATGAATCCGGGAAAAGGAATTACTGTAGGCTTAAAGATATGCATATAATTCTGAATTATATAACCCCAATTCAGAATTTATTAATATATGAAAAAGTATGAATTTGCCTAGCATGAAGAATTATTATTCTTTTATAATGGAAAGGCAGCATTCTCCATTTTAAGTCTTGGATAAATGATATGTTTGCTCTCTGCTTTATGAAGTTGCTTTTTATTGATATGATAGAAACATTGATCAGCATTATTCCATGTAGTCAAGTTTTCATGTTGTGCTTAAACTCTGAGTGTTTTTAATATTTATTATAACATTTGTTTCTTTTTTATTATTTTTGTGGCTTTTTAATTTCTGTATATTAAAGGATTTTTTTAAAAAAATTATTCAGTGGTGCTGTGGACTAGAAGTGGAGCTCTCGCCTCACAATCAGGAGGCTGTGAGTTCGATCCTAGTTCACAGTAGAGATTTCTTTCTTTGGGTGAAGTGAATAATGTGGCCTCAGGAAGGGCCTTCTGAGACAACTGAGCTCCGTTCAATTGCCCTAATTCCTCTCCAGTGCAAGGGATTACAGAGTCATTAAAAGAAAAGAAAAAACAGTGGGTTGTACAAACCTAGGTAATTAGATTAGCCATGGTTTAGTTCATTGTGATATTGTGTGTTTAAACATACTCAGATTAATCTCATAATTTCAAAGGGTACAGGTAACTGCTTGTCCTATAATCTTAGCAACTGGGTTATCCAAAGGAGTTATGGAGCACGGTGAAATGTATTCATTGTTGAATTAGAAATATAGGCAGTATACAGGAAGTCCTTGAGTTATGGCCCTAATTGAGCCTCGCAATTATGGACATAAGCCTTCATGGACATAAAGTGGATCACAAAATGATCAGACCCAATTTTATGACTTGTTTCTCAGCAGACATTGACTGACTACCATGGTTGTTAAGTAAAAATTGCAATTATTAGGTGAACACCATGGTTGTCTAACAAACCTATTGTTCTTTGGGCCTGTTTTTTTCAGTATGGTGAAATTAAAATACACAGAGTAATCCTTGCACACGCCAACCTTAATCCTGCTTGGTCTGATGGAGTTTATTTTCATAAAATAAACACTAGTTTCTGGCAAACCCATCATATATTGTGGTTATGTGCCCATGGGGCACTGTAAAGAGCTGTAAATGCAGGCCTGTTGCTGAGCACCCAAAGCACAGTCACAGGACCGGGGGAGGGGGGGCAATATTGGAACTCTGAAATCTAGTTGTAAGTTGTGAGCTTCGGGAGGCTCCATCATAACTTCAAACGGTCACTAAGCAATCGGTCACAAGTGAAGGACCTCCTATATAGGTTTGCCTTTGCCTCAGAACAAGTCATTTTGTTTTGGTTCTTCTGCTACTTTCACCGTAAGGCCTAACAAATATTGCCATTTCTCTTTATTTCAAAATCTTCAGAGTATCTTCAGCATGCCTTCTAAACTTGAATTATTTTTGCCCATTCTCATCTCAGCTCTTTATCATGACAATGGATGAATCATGGCGTGCCAGTTTTTGCTTTTACTTTGGGTGCTATCTGGAAGAATGCATAATGAGAAGAGGAATCCGTAATAGATAAATTAAAATCTGGGATAACTCATTCTCCTGATACAGACTATAATAAAAACTGAAGATAGGAAAAGATGAAATTCTCCTGATAAAGACCCAGCTGAGAAGAGGAAAATAATAGAACACTTAGACATTGTGGCTTTGAAGTCAGAATCGTAATATCCAGATTCTCCCAAGCCACCATATCTTCTGCCAGTAATAGTTGCATCTGAATTGGCTGATAATCTTCCTGTTCTAAAAGAAACGCGATGAGAAATACTTTTCAGAAATAATGAACTATTGTTTCTTAATTAAAAAAGAAAGATTAATACCGGTAGTTGTTGCTAAAAGAAAAAAAAAACCATGAAGATGGAGTTACCAAAGATGAATTATTATTTGAAATATGAACTCTGCACAATAAAGACCAAGAGAGAGAAAGAGAATCAAAGAGAAAGCCACCACAAAGATTTCCTCTGAACATAGTAGATGGAGAAACAAAATGCATGTTTTTAATTGGAGGGCATTGGTGCACAGCCTACGTATAACTGTGGCTACCAACTCCCCATTTCACTGCTGTGGAAGGGGAGATGGATAAAGATAGAACATGAAAAACATGTGAATGGAATTTAAGACAAAAAAAAAAGAGTTTTGCTTTGCATGTCTTCGCTTTGACACACACATTTTCCTCTTTGCCTTAGAAATCTGTCTTAAAATATCTTTCACAAGGTTCATGCAATTCTCAGCCAACCTTCATTTTAGAATCCATTTTAGAATGTTTATGCCGAAACAGAAACTTTGGGAAAAACACAAGGAATTAAATTCAGCCTCTTCAGGGGTCCTTTGGATCACACAGAACATGTGAGCAGTAGCCTTGCCTAATTTTAGCGATCATGTCCTCAAGGGAGTTCAGAACAGGTGAGATAGATCAAAACCCCACCACTCTGGTATCCCTGTCCATAGCGCGCACGCGCGCGCGCACACACACACACACACACACACACACACACACCCCGTACAATTGAGGGAAGATTTTGATCGTGATATCTCAACTACCATTTATCTCTTTTGAGTTACCTTCAAAAGGTCTTTTGGAATGTGCAGAAGTCCCAACGGGCATGAAAGGCACAGTACCTTTAAGGTGTTGCAGATGGGGGCTACATTTTGGCTCCTTCAGAATCTGAAGTATTTTTGGAAGGTCAGATCCAAAGTGCTTCAGAGCTTGATTGATTATTGTACTTAGGGATAAAGCTGAGAAGATTGACTGAAGTACAGTACACACATTGTGTAGAAGCCTGAGTAAAACTCCTATTTTTCCTACCAGCCCTGAGTTTATGAAGCAGGAGGATTGGTCAAGAATCATGAAAGCCACACTAGATAATTTCATTCTTCTGAGACAGCTATTATGTCTGCAGACCTCACTTAGTCTTAACGGTAGCAGTAAACTTTGCTTGCTTAAGTATCTTCCCTGCTGGAAGAGTAAATAGCTTAATGTTTCTAAAAATATTTTCCATGTTGAAGGTAAGGAACACTAGGTGAAAGATCTGAACGCTTATAGCAACTTTTAGAAAGTTATACAGTATGGTGAAATTAAAATACACAGAGTAATCCTTGCACACGCCAACCTTAATCCTGCTTGGTCTGATGGAGTTTATTTTCATAAAATATGCACTGGATGGCCACCTTAATTCAGCTCACAGAACAAATGTCAAAGGCATACTAAACACGCACACAAGGTAATAGACTGAATATTAATTTGCTTATTTGTATTTTCCTCCTAAGAGTAAGCTCAAAGTGTATGGGTGAATAAAGATAGTTTCTCAGTTTCTCACTTACATGGCCATATCCATGATGTATGTGCAGTAGTGGGTTTCAATTTAGTTTGCTACCGGTTCGCTCGTGCCTCATGCACGCTCACGCACACACACACCGCTTCTGCGCATGTGCAGAAGCATCCGGGTGGGCAGAGCCTCCCGCCGCCACTATCGGTTCGCCCAATCTGGGGCGAACCAGTAGCAACCCACCACTGTGTATGCGCCATGATTAATTTTTAACATGAGTTGTCAATAATTTTTTATTAGTACTTTTCAATTGTTTCAGTATTCATATCATTATTGTTGTTATTGTCAATTCTTTGGTCCAATTCTTTACTTAAAAAGAATCTAACTAGGCAAAGGACTACTACCACTTCTTACGGTTGGGAAATTCAGATTTTCATTATGCACATCCAAAATTGATGTTATAATTTTTATATTTTGCCTGATCAGAAGACTTACTCAATTTTCTTGATTATAGGTGTACAGGAATAAGCAAATATATCTCCTTCATTGTTCCCATCTTCATCTCTTTATATATAGGAAGGATAACTTTCACCCTAACTTTTCTTAACCAGTTTGATCTAGTGGTTAAGACACTAGGCTAGAAAACAGGTGATTGTGAATTCCAATCCTGTTTAGGCATGAAAGCCAACTGGGTAACTTTGGGCTAGTCACTCTTTCTCAGCCCAAGCCATCTCATAGCATTGTTGTTGTTGTGGGCGGGGTGTGTGTGTATGGATACGGAGGAAGGAGTATGAGATATGTTTACCGCCTTAAAAGTAATAAAGGTAGGATTAAAAATAAATAATGTACTGTATTTTTTGGAGTATAAGACGCACCTTTTTCCCCTAAAAGGGGGTGAAAATTTAGGTGCGTCTTATACACCAAATGTAGCCCTGCCCACCCACTGGCCCCCACCCTTTGGCATCTGCCTCGCAGCAGTTACCTCCTTGCAAGCAAACAGCAAGAAAAAACAGCTCCTTTCAGCTTCAGCACAGCCTAATTAGCACATGTTGATTGGATCGGCCTCCCGATTCTCAGCTGATTTGCACAGGGCTCTGCTCCTTGCTACAAAGAGGTAAATTGCTGGAGCAGATTTTTTTTTCCTTGTGCTAATCAATCTATGCTGAAAATGAAAATGAAAATAAAGCAGGCTGTTTGCTGCAAGGAGACAAAATTGCTCAGAGGTAGAGGCAGAGGGAGATTTCTTTTTCTTCTTTTCGTCACCAAAAAAGGTAGGTGCATCTTATACTCCGGTGCGTCTTATACTCCGAAAAATACGGTATATCTGTTTCCATGATTTTGAATTTAGAGAAATCAGGATTTTTAAATTGCACACAGAGTTTCCACGGATGGAGGAGTCACTCTCTGTGTAAAAAGGCTCGGTTGGAGAAGGTGAATTAACATGCATATCTCTAGTCCAGTGTTTCCAATCTTGGGAACTTTAAGATGTGTGGACTTCAACTCCCAGAATTCCCCAGCCAGCATGGGGAATTCTAGGAGTTGAAGTCCACACATCTTACAGTTCCCAAGATTGGAAACACTGGACTAGTCCTTCACCTCACATGAGTGATTACAGGTATGCCTGTTTCAAATGAAGCACAAGGGCTCACATCATAACACAAGAGGGGTTTAAAACAAAATCAAGTTGGTTGTTGTGATGCAATTCACATTTTTATACATGCATTAAGATACTGTTCACATAAAAAGGGACACATCTTCAATTTTGTCACTATTTTGACTTTTTTGACCCAACCAATGGATAGTGTTACATTTAGGCATGTAGGGGAGGGGCAAGTGATGAAGCATGTATCATACTCAAAACTTACAACTTGCATACTTTTATCACATGCCTTGACAGAGATATATAAAGTCAGAGTTTGCTTCATGATGCAATAATTTCATGCAATGAAATTATTTTGCTCTGTGTATGTGTGCGTGTGTGTGTGGGGGTCTATGACAACTCGCCCCGGACCAACTCGTCACAGGACAAGGTTTACACTAATATCAAAGAAATAGTGGAATAGAATCGTTAAAGAAAGGATGCCAAAGGAGGGACAAAATGAAATGTGAATGACAAAAATTAAAATAATTTTTTAATTGTTTTAAATAATTAAATTGAATGGCTGCATTGTCCTGCAGCGAGTTTCCTGTGGCGAATTGGCCATATTGAGTTGTCCTGTGGTGAGTTGGCCGTGGTGAGTTCTATTCAGGGGTGAAATCCAGCAGGTTCTGACAGGTTGTGGAGAACCTGTAGCAGAAATTTTGAGTAGTTCGGAGAATCGGCAAATACCACCTCTGGCTGGCCCCAGAGTGGGGTGGGAATGGAGATTTTGCAATATACTTCCCCCAGGAGTGGGGAGGGAATGGGGATTTTGCAATAGCTTTACCCTGCCATGCCCACCAAGCCACGCCCACCAAGCCACACCATGCCCACAGAACTGGTAGTAAAAAAATTTGGATTTCACCACTGGTTGTATTCCATGCTGTGGGTGCCTCAGTTACTGTTTGTTTCCCGATGAGCAGTGCATGGGGAAATAAAGACAGATTATGTTGGAATGCCAAGCATGGCTTGGGCATACAGTATGGGGATTTCAGAAGTCCTTCGTTTCAGGCAGAAGTTGTAGGCCACCTCTGTATTTGGCTGCAGAATTCTGTGACTTCAGCTGAACTGCTAGGCTTCCCCTTGACTATGTCAGTTGTAGAAATTTCTTGTGGTATAATTAAACATTTGGTTTATCTGTTCTAAAAAGAAGTTTTAGCTAGCAATTCCACATTGGCAGTATTCATTATATAATATTGGTAACAACATTATTTAAGCTGAAAAGTGCTTTTTATTCAGATGCTGCTAATTATGCTACTAAATTTGTTTTTCTGCATTTGGTACGCTGAATCTGAGTGAGCGATTTATTTTTTAATTGCAAGCTATTTGCCAATAGGTAAATGGGCACATTTGGCCATTATGTGCTTCTCTTGTTAGGCAGAGCAGCCTATGAATTCAATAAATATATTTCAAGTCAGCCAATTTGTTTGCAGTGCCAGCTGTTCCTCTTACCATCCATTGCATTTTGTGCACAGAGCAAAGTCAGAAAGTGACATTTATGTGTGCTTAAAGCAGACCTAGGTATTGATTCACTAAAAGTATCTCAGTCACTCTTAGCTTATTCACTAGAGGATTTCCAAGGCCATCCCAGGGAAAGAATAACATTAAGAAAAGCATTTATTATCCTGAATATAAGGCAGACTCTAAATATACTCTGGATTAATACAAATGGAATAGATGGTGTCAATACTTCTAAAAGTAATTGGGCTGATTTGAGATTATAGTATTTCCCAGGACAAAGAATGCCTGTTAATTCTGGGTGGGTTTTTTCCCCAGAAATAACTCTCTGCATTTGATTGTGCATGAGTATGAAAACTAAGAATAGAATAGAATAGAATAGAATAGAATAGAATAGAATAGAATAGAATAGAATAGAATAGAATAGAATAGAATAGAATAGAATAGAATTTCTTGGATTAATTAGCCATTCTGTCCTCAAGGGTTCTTTCCATCCAGGAAAATGCCTTGTTAGATGTAAATAGAAGTAAGTTCTTGAAGAGCAGGTGGCAGTTGCAGGTAGGAGAGCAGAGGTGAAATCCAGCAGGTTCTGACAGATTCTGGAGAACCGGTAGCAGACATTTTGAGCCGTTCGGAGAACCGGTAGCGGAAATTTTGAGTAGAACTGGTAAATACCACCTCTGGCTGGCCCCAGAGTGGGCTGGAAATGGAGATTTTGCAATATCTTTCCCCCAGGAGTGGAGAGGGAATGGGGATTTTGCAGTATCCTTCCCCTGCCATGCCCACCAAGCCACACCATGCTCACCAAGCTCCGCCCACAGAACCAGTAGTAAAAAAAAATTGGAATTCACCACTGTAGGAGAGCCTATGTATAAATTCGTTTTGTGCTCCAATTGTGGCCTTTTCTGGATTAGGAGTTTTTGCGCTCAGCCCTACTCACCTCACTATTGCAATGAGCTCTACATGGAGCTACACTTGAAGAACATTCGGGAACTACAGCTAGTGTACAGTGAAGCAGCGGGGGCAGTTCTTAGGCCTCCCAGAGTGGCCCATATTATACCACAGCATTGCAATCTGCACCGGTTGCCAGCCTGCTTCTGGGTGCAATTCAAGGTGTTACAGCCCTGCATGGCATGGGTCCAGTCTACTTGAGGAACTGTCTCACGATGGGACTGTCCCGCCCCACCAGTGCCAGCAGAGGGAGCCTACAGAGGGGGAAATTTTGGTTGGAGGGATCCAGGAAGAAGAACCTGCTCTGCCATGGCTTCTGCTCTCTGGAATATATTAGCCCTTGAGGTGAGATTGGCTCACACCAGAGGTGGGTTTCAGCAGGTTCTAACCAATTGTGGAGAACCGGTAGCGAAAATTTTGAGTAGTTCGGAGAACCGGTAGTAAAAATTCTGACTGGGCCTGCCTCCATCTATTCTCTGCCTCCCAAGTCCCAGCTGATCAGGAGGAAATGGGGATTTTGCAGTATCCTTCCCCTGGAGTGGGGTGGGAATGGAGATTTTGCAGTATCCTTCCCCTGCCATGCCCACGAAGCCACACCCACCAAGCCATGCCACGCCCACCAAGCCACACACCACAGAACTGGTAGTAAAAATTTTTGAAACCCACCACTGGCTCACACCCTCCTGATGTTTCAAAAGAGCCTTAAGACTTAGCTTTGCCAGATTGGGCTTGGGGTCCCAATTGGAGGAATTTCATACTTGAGGTGGTTGACTAATTAAAACTTAACCCCACCTCCTCCCCCCCACCTCCATGTGTCTGGTTCCCTTCTTTGCCATCTTGTATTAATGACTTTATCTGTTAATGTTTTTATCTGCTGTGTTTTTTACGACCGATTTTAAAGTTTTTATGTTGTAAGCCACCCAGAGTCATTGGCTACAAGATGGGTGGCAATTAAATTTCGTGAATAAATAAATAAAAAGAAATCTCTGTGTATTAAAATATTTAAATATCTATGAAATATTTCTCTATTTTGAAAAGAGCTCCTATAAAACAACAACATAATAGGAGTTATCATGGAGGAAGGGAGAGAGAAAGAAAGATAAACTCTCCATCCAACTTCACACAAGTCAATTTTTCCTCATGCAACAAGATCTGCCTTCAGTATGTTAATCCATTCGAATTCCCTAAACTTCAGAGAGATTTGGATAGAAAAAGAACTACAAGGTAGAGAGGAAAATCTATAACTCTTGTGTCATTGGACATCAGTCAGAGATGGTGGTTGGAAACCAGTTTAAGCTAAAGGAACAAAAATATAACTTTAAAAAAACTTTAAAAAGTAGGGATAAATATCTAAAATGGGTGTTTGTCAAGTATTCTACCTTATGACATATAGTGACTTCAATTCCTGCAGCCAAAATTCTGATGATCCCAGTAATCACATTATTTTGTCAGCCAATGGTAGGACAGAAAACACAACTTGACTAAAACAACATCAACAGAGTGAGAAATAAAGGTAAAGGTAAAGGTTCCCCTCGCACGTATGTGCTAGTCGTTCCCGACTCTAGGGGGTGGTGCTCATCTCCGTTTCAAAGCCAAAGAGCCAGCGCTGTCCGAAGATGTCTCCATGGTCATGTGGCTGGCATGACTAAATGCCAAAGGCGCACGGAACTCTGTTACCTTCCCACCAAAGGTGGTCCCTATTTTTCTACTTGCATTTTTTACGTGGTTTTGAACTGCTAGGTTGGCAGAAACTGGGACAAGTAACGGGAGCTCACCCCGTTACGTGGCACTAGGGATTCAAACCGCTGAACTGCCAATCTTTCGATCGACAAGCTCAGCGTCTTAGCCACTGAGCCATCACGTCCCTCATAGAGTGAGAAACAATTGTGCAAATGGTGCTTTCATCCTGGCACTAAAAACAACCCTAGTAAGCCACTATGCAGGTATGAAGAATGTACTTAGTGCCTCTGTTTTCCTTCTATTTTCCTAACACTGGACTGACACTTTTGAACACTTCCCCTTAGGTTTTCCACACACCCAACACTGGAAAGCATTGCTCATGTCTAGCATAATGTGCCAGCAATCGCTGGTCCTGTCAGCACTGCAGTTGCTTAAAATATCTTTACAGTACACAAGGGCATCAAGGGTCACATAGCAGAATGATAACATAAGATCCACCACAAGGTCATTCAGAAGGTATCACAGAGCTATCCACTGATAACTCTGAAATTGCAAGCCATTCTCTAATGGCCTGTACCACAATATTTTAATTTACAATTCATTATCCTATTTGAAAAAAGCCATTATCCAGGGTACACCAGCTGTTTTGCGCAATAATGTATCATGAGCTTTATGTATTGTCCAGCGTAAAGTTAGGAGAACATAAGCCTTGTAATTTCAGCCAAGCTCTAATTTAAGCAATATTATATATGACACAAAGGGGGGACGCGAGGCATCCCATTGGGTGGAGGAGACATTTAATATGACTTTCGGTCTTTATTTACCCTCTCAGCTTCTTGGACTAAAATTTAGAGTGTGTGGTGAAATAGTAGTTGGGGGGGGGATTGAATGTGTGCTAATAACTGTGTGCTGTATAGAGAATTCATTCTTAGTTAGTTTAGATCAGTAGCTTTTAAGCTATTTAGGGAATAGGGATCACAACGATTTTTTGCTGGAATTCTCTCTTTCAGAATTAGCCACTGTTTCCCTCAAAGTCTAAAAATAGGCTTTTCCTGGACTTCTGCAAATAAATCCCTTTCACTCCATGACCTTGTTTGGAAGTATGTTCCTGCAGAAAATACTTACAAGAATTGTGGTACAAAACCAGAAGTGAAGGTGACCAAACATTGATAAGAGTTCTGGTTCAAGAGTATACAGTGCAACGAAGTCATCGTTCTCCATGCTTATTGCATCCACAGTTTTCCATTTGATAAGGGTTACCTAGATCTTTCTGGGGAAAGACGGACAGGATAAAATGCTTGCAGGCATGCTAAATGAATTGCAGGATTCTTGGCAGATGAAGCTCCTCATATCCGTTCTGGGTTGGACACCAGTTGCGCACTGTTGATGATGATGAGTAAGATGGCATCTTGTGCTATTATGATACTCTTCAATTTAGGGAATGCCAAAACTTGGACAGGATTCTTTGTAGTTTGAACTCTGCTACCTGTGTATTAGGCTCATATCCTCTGATTCCTTCAGGTGACTAGGTAGGATAAGAATGGCTGGATCTAGGAGGGAATGCTTCTTTGAGAGACAGAGAGGACAATGCTGCAGAAATGTGCTTTTTGTTGGGGGGGGGAAACCCTCCCAAAGCCCAATATTTTTAACAACTTTTGTTGTGGATCTTTTTAGGAAAGGCTGTGGAGAAGGGGAGGGGGAGAAATAGTTATAGAGCCTGGAGGAAATGGATTATCTGAATCATTTCCAGTTGAGATTAAGCCAGTTATAGAACTGAAACTGCATTGGTAGATTATTTTTATTGGGTCCTGAACAGGGGAAACATGCTCCTCTTGGTTCTGTTAGACCTTTTAGTGGCTTTCAGTATCATTGATCACTGTATTCTTTTGAACACTTACAACCTTTGGAAGCCCAGGGCATGGTTATATAGTAGTTTGGCACCTAAGTGGTGGTGTCATGGGCAGAAAACAAGTGCAGGAAAGTTCCAGTATGGGGTTGCAGTGCTATCCCTGTGAAATATAATATATAGATGAAGCGCCTAGAAAATGCCAATTTTTTTTTGTTCAGGGCAGGGGTGAAATGCTACTGGTTCGGTCCAGTTCGGGCGAATCGGTAGTAATAAAAATTACCAGTTCGGGCAAACCAGTAGTTTAAAAAAGCGACAATCAGCTGTGCCGCGCGGTTTATATTCACTAGAAAGCAGGAAATCCTGCTTTCTAACGAAGCTAAATCACGCGGCACAGCTGTTCTTTCCCCTCACTGTTCTACTTACCTAGTGAAGTCTTCTTTTTCCATGCAAAGCATGTGTTTGGTGTGCACTGCGCATGCACACGCAGCATGCTTTTGGTGCACGCTGTGCATGCGGGTGGACAGCGCACATTTGGTGCATACTGTGCATATGCAGGTAGCAAACTGGTGGCAATCCGTAGAGAATTTCACCACTGGTTCAGGGTAATACCTTGCCACCACAGCCTGTGTCAGTGATGTTATGGAAGGTTAAAACTAGAGGAATCTAGATGGGGCCAGACAAACACAGCTTAAACCCATCAAAGAAAAGTTGCTAATAGTGTATAAGCATCAAATAACATCAACCTTGGCAGATATTGTGGAAGAGGTAGTTTGTGGTTTGTTCCACCTGGATCCTAAGCTCCTGCTGAGGCAAAAACCATCGCCAGACAGCCTTCACCAAACTCCACCTATTGTACCAGTTAAGACTCTACCAAGCCTGAGATGCCCCAACTAGAAAGCCTTACAATTGGCAATGAAGATATTGAAGTAATGGTTAGATAGTGTTGGAGCTGTCTTTCAGGATCAACCATAAAAGAGCGAACAGGCAAATTCCCAGCACTTGGTAGAACTGCCAGGAAAGCCTTGATTCTAACTTCAGGGGTACAATTTTGAGCTCTGGAGGAACTGCTAGATGAGAAATGGGGGGAGATTAGAGACAGAAATGGGAGCGACTTGTTGCTTGGAAACTTCTTAAAATAACAATAATGGGATGTTTAAGACTGCAGTTGCCTATCCTTGCTATACACTGACATCCCTTCTATATTTAAATGTAGAATTTTTTTAAAAAAAATCTGAAGAAGCACTACACAATGTAAAATGTACATTTTGTCATGTACTTTAGCTCTGTGAAATACATTTAGAAAACATTGGTGGCTTAAATAGATCAGCAAAAGATTGTCTTTATGTTTCCTGAAGTTTATACAAGTACTTTATTGTGGAAACAGTCATGGCCTTTTGTCTTTGTTTAGACATCACCTGTTTCAATCTCTAAACTGCAAAAACCAGTCTGCCTTTTCAATTCTTGCAGCCCATGAAAATAAAATAGTAGAAAATAAAATCACCAAATAGTTTCTTTCCGAAAACTAAGCAGCTAGATATCATCTTGTTTTCTGACAGTTGAATCTTGCCCCAAAACAAAATATCATGGTGGGAAAAGTAATTAAAAATAATTCTTAGTGCAAAAGAAAGAAGCACGTCTTAGTGAAATAAATCCCCTTATATAAATACCATTAGTATTTTTGTTAAACCTTGATGGGGTTTTATTTGGTTTTAGTTTAATGTAATCTTTTGTTTCTTTTCTTTGCTTCACATTCAGAGTTTATCAGATAGGTTGTTAGTCTTATAAAATTGGACAAATAAATAAAAATTGTATGCCAGTAATCTAAATGCAGCTCAATTTATAACCATTCAGTGAATGACCGTTTGAAGTTACAAAGGCACTAATAATGTGGTTTATGACTGTTTTTCACACTTACGACCAGTGCACCAACCTGATGGTCACAAGATCAAAATTCAGATGCTTGACAACTGGTTTATACTTATGATGGTTGCAGTGTTCCAGGGCCAAGTGATCACCTTCTCTGACTTCTGGCAAGCAAAGTCAGAACAGAACAGGATAACAGAGTTGGAAGGGACCTTGGAGGTCTTCTAGTCCAACCCCCTGCTTAGGCAGGAAATGCTACACCACTTCAGACAAATGGTTATCCAACATCTTCTTAAAAACTTCCAATGTTGGAGCATTTACAACTTCTGGAGGCAAGTGGTTCCACTGATTAATTTTTCTAACTGTTAGGAAATTTCTCCTTAGTTCTAAGTTGCTCCTCTCCTTGATTAGTTTCCACCCATTGCTTCTTGTCCTACCCTCAGGTGCTTTGGAGAATAGCTTGACTCCCTCTTCTTTGTGGCAGCCCCTAAAATATTGGAACACTGCTATCATGTCTCCCCTAGTCTTTCTTTTCATCAAACTAGACATACCCAGTTCCTGCAACCGCTCTTCATATGTTTTAGCCTCCTGTTCCCTAATCATCTTTGTTGCTCTTCTCTGCACTTTTTCTAGAGTCTCAACATCTTTTTTACATCATGGCGACCAAAACTGGATGCAGTATTCCCAATGTGATTTTTCCAAGGCATTATAAAATGATATTAACACTTCACGTGATCTTGATTCTATCCCTCTGTTTATGCAGCTCAGAACTGTGTTGCCTTTTTTGGCAGCTGCAGCACACTACTGGCTCATATTTAAATGATTGTCCACTATGACTCTAAGATCCCACTCACAATTACTGCTATTGAGTCAATGGGGAAGCCAGATTCACTTAACACCCATCTGCCTAACTTAACAACTGCAAGAAAGGTCATAATTTGGGTCAGAACTCACTTAGCAATGGGAATTTTGGGCTCAATTGTGGTCATAAGTCAAGGACTATCTGTAATCACATATTCTGGTTCAGTGTACATTCCTAGTAGACAACATTCTTCAACTCTGGAAGTCTCAAATTGTGTAGGTACCAGTTGATGCCTTTCAAGCAATTATTCCATTAAGCACAGTTATTTGCTTGTGATGGGTAAGGGTTAGTGCACACCATACCATTATAGTATGAAAAAATTCATATAATTCTAAATAAATATCTTCTATAAACAATACTGGCACAAACAACTAACACATTTACTGTAATTCTTAGAAATGAATGGTTGAATTAGCACTCTTAAATTATTGCTTAAAATTATAATCTCTGATTTCAGTCAACCAAAGTAATGTTTATTATACTAAAAAGGAAAGAGACATAAAAAGAGTCTTGGCTATGTATAAAAAAATATTTAATTATGTGGGAATTTATATTAATGTTATAAATTAATTTTAACTAAATCAATGATGACTGAAAGTTAAAAATCCATGAAATAACAGCTATATCTCTTTATTAAACTTTGTTCTCTGCACATGTTGCCCTCATAAATTTTTGAAAGTGTTTAGGTACACTTCCAATGCAAATTGACTGGACCGTAACCTTTTGTACAAATGTGAAATCGCAGCTTACTTCTGTACTCTTTTACATTTTTCCCATATGTCATGGTCCAGATGATGTTGCATTTATTTTTTAAAAAAATCTAATCTAAATCTGTTTGAAATGGAGTTATGATTAATTGCATGGATTAGAAACTAAGTTGCACCATTTTTTAGGTTGTTGTTGAACCATAAGAAATTGAAAATAGTTTGTAATAGCACCTAACTATACTTTGTGGGAAATAGGCTAACTTGGTCCTATTTTAATTCCACTGAAATCAGGACTAATTTATTGCATTAATTTCAGTAAGCCTAAAGCACTGCCAACTAAATCGAGGTCCTATATTTAAGACCAGAACATATAATAGCTGTGATTCACTTTTTCACTCTCCAGCCCATTTACATGGTAAATGGGACAACTTTAACGGGGATTAAACTAGCTCATGCAGGATACTGCTGCTAATGAATGCAAGCTGTGATAGCAATATATTACTTTCAGTATTGGCAGCCATAAGATTACCAACCTAATTTATTCCATGAGATAATAATTAGAAGGACCACAAATTACACCCGGAGAGTGGAGTTCCCACTAGAATGGGGTAAAAAGAAGAGTCAAGATGACACATGCAATTACTCAATAAAAACTCCATCCCTTTGAACATCAACATACATACAAGAGGACGGTTCGTTGAGGGTGTTACTTGGAACCCTGACACAGAGCTTTTGCCATGTGGTTATGTCTACCATCTTGAGGTTTCTTTTTTAAAATCCCTTCTTCCCTATAGATGCCTCTGAGAGTACTCGGTGAAACTATATGAGTTTGTTGGTTGGATCCTACAGGGTTCTCTTTATATTTTTATGTGCTATAACTTTACAAGTGAAGTTTGATGCAAAAATTATCCAGGAAAATCAGAACACCTCCATGCTTTAGGGAAGGCGGGTAATAAAATCACACCATCTGTTTTAACACAATGGAATTTCTCTTTCTGTAACAGCCAAGAAAAACACTTTTTTTGGTAGTTGTGACATCCTTTGACCTTGATGGTTGAAACAGAACAGAAATTGAGAAAATAAACGATTTCTGTTAAATCTTTTAGCTCTGACAATTACATAGGGTCTGTTGACAATTCAAAACATTTCTGAACTTAGGATACACATGTCCAAAGTCTATAATGTTTTCAATAAGCAATTTTAGGCCTTTTAGTTCAGTACCTAATTCAGCATTAATAGTCTAAGTGATTCTTGGAAAATCCAGCAGTCCTTTAAATAACTACCCCATTCCTTTCATGACTGCAAAAATTGCATTAAAAAACAAACTAGCAGGTAGAATTGGTAGCTGGGATACTGCATTCCATATGGCCAATCCTGGTTAATTCAGTTGCTCTGGTTAAAGAATTAAAGAGCCACTGTGGTTAGAATGGAGTACTGCAGGCTACTTCTGCTGACTGCCGGTTGCCTGCAATTTGGCAGTTCGAATCTACCCAGGCTCAAGGTTGATTCAGCCTTCCATCCTTTCGAAATAAGTAAAATGAGGACCCAAATTGTTGGGGGCAATATGCTGACTCTGTAAACTTCTTAGAGAGGATTGTAAGGCACTGGGAAGTGGTATATAAGTCTAAGTGCTATTGCTATTGCTTTTAAAAACAAATACTCTAGTGTTAAAGCAAAAGAAATTAAATGAGAGACAGCAAGAAATATTTCAATTGGTATTCTCCTCTTTCCTTTGTATCTTATTTGTTCCATAACCCACAGAAGAAATCCTTAACAATTTTTCTCCTAGGATCAGATAAAACCACATTGATTTCAACTGTGTAGCAGAATCCAGCAACTTAAAAACCAGCTGATGAGAGGGATGAAATTTGGAATAAAGAAGCATGTTATAAAAATGGCTAAGCTCCTTACACTCCTTCTGCTTTCAAATGGTCTTTTCCCCTTAGCCTAGCAATGCTTCTAGGAACCCTTCTTCTAGCCCTTCCAGATGGCAGCTCATACTATTATCCATGCGTATGTTGTCACAAAACAACACACAACTGAATAGCAGTGCAATTCTGTATCTTTCATTACTGATCTAGCATTCTTATCATTGCACTCTGACCACGTCTGTAGCTAGAAAACAATGAGGTGGGAAAGAGAATTAGCAAGTGATTTGCTTCCTCTCCTGCTCCATAAGGCATCTACTTATCTTCTGTAGGCAGAAAACTAACACTTGAAAGCTAGCTGGATTACTAAAGGTGTACTAAAATGGGAGGGGAAGGAGGTTAAAACACATGAATGAGCTACTTGAGAAAAAGACCTTCCTGGATGTGATATCTCAAAGTGACCTATTTCTAGGAAGGGGAGAATACTGAAAGTGTAAATAAATTAAAATTACACTGCATGAAAAAAAAAATAGGAAATGCTGTGGCAGGGAAGAGAAATAATAGAAAAATGAAAAGTTATCTGCAGGACATTATTGACTTTATCCAAATGTACAGTCAATGTGTAAATGGCCCATTTTGTGTGGTGCAGTGAAACTATTATTCATTTTTATCTTAGTGCTGTCTCTCATGTTTCAGAGGGAAATCTTCCTTTGTCTTTTTTGGATATATCATAGATTCAATCAGAGTATCCCGCCCCTGTCCCCCCTCCCACACACACACTTGCTTTATTACTGAGCCATGAACTTTCTGCATTATATTTACATACCTGGGCAAGATAGCTCCAATTTTATCCCGATGAGGCTCTTTGAACCACTTACTTGCGATGCTTTTTGGCATGAATATAATACAGTGGAATAGGAATATATGGGTTTTTTTTTTTTAAGTAACAGATAAATTTAACAGGATTGGAGGCAAAGAACCATTGCTTAGGCAAACAGTTAGTCTGAATAAATGGAAGTTGTAAATGTTACTTCTTGCTTTCCTGAGTCTAATGTAATATGAGGGGGTTTTTTTCAGGCTGATACATCTCTTTGAGCTGTGATAAGTAAGACTTACAAAATTGATTGCATGAGTCACGGCATCCAATTATATGAATGATCAGCAGATTGAGGCAGCCTTTCTTGTACTCTTTTTACCAATCTTTATTTGCTATTCTCCTTTCTGCCAAAATTCCCACTGCAGCAAAGGCCACTGCTTATCTCTTATTTTGCTTCTCCTTCTCCCCTGCTACCAGTGCTTGCTAATCTGCTCTCTTGAGGGGCAAAGCAATAATAATAAGCAGTAGTGTGGACCAAGAGAAAAAGCTAATAAAAGACAATAGGGACAGAAACAAGAATTGCTCCCACTGAGAGCAATTTGTTGAAGCCCTTTCCCTATGAAAGTTGACAGTAAGCAATTTAGGGGAGTTCATTAAGGTCTTAGCATAAGAAGGGTATATGTGCACGCACACATACTGAGGTGTTACAGACCTGAAGTATTGGTAATCAAGTGAAATATGAACAGAAACAAGAGTTTAGAAAGACTTAAAAAGTCTTAGAAATGTCTTTCTAGCTAGATGTTTTTGTGGAAAAAAATGTTCATAACACTTTACACTATTGTTTGGTTTTCTAATTGGAATAGTTCTTTATCCCTCACAGGACACAAACCCTTTCTCGCAGGTTCCAGGATTAACAGAGTACCTAACAGAGGTATATAGCACAATCTAATGTGTTAAAACACACAATAGTCCTCCTCCTAAAGACAAACATTTGATAGGTTCTCAATGAGCTTTATTTTCTCCTTGCCAGCTTTTCATCACCAGACTAGGTAAAATCATGATCCAAGAACCCAACAATTCACAGCACCGAGTTACATATATTCTTCATTATTACAATAAAACATGAATATTTTCTCCCAAACTAGATGCTCTCCTAATTTATTCCTTTATTTGGGTTGGAGCAAGTAAAATAATAAACAGCGCTCTGAATGAATTTCAAGGAGCGTTGACAAACTTATTCACTAATGCCTGTGTTTTCAGAAAGAAAACTAATTCTGCAGAGCAAAATTTATGCATACATTCCAAGGTCTCTACTCTAGTCCATGGTGACCTTTACTATGACACAAAACAGGACCTTGGCAACCAGTCAAGAATGTGTAGATACATTCCCTAAATCCTCTAACTCACTTTCAGAGTTTAATCCACTCACAAAACACCAAGCATAACCATTTGTTTCACAGAATATTTGACAACAAGCCAAATCTTAATATTAAAAAGTGTAGAGTCTTCATTGAATATTCATGCAGTTCATGCAATTATCCCAATAAAGATATATCTCTTATTAGCTAGAAAAGTCTAGAGTCACAATTTGGACTGAAAATCTGGTTTTAAATCATTGCAGTTGTAAGTCGAGTCACCCATGTAACTGGACCCATTTTTTTTTACATTTGTCATAGTGGTCATTAAGTGAATCACCATGGTTCTTAAGCAAATCAATGGTTGTTAAACGAATGGTACAGTCATTCTCCCAAATTGGCATATTTTTTTGCCAGAAGCCAAGGACAGACAAGAAAGCAAATGAATTACAGAACAAATCAAACCAGATTTCTCATTCAAAACTCTTAAATAACCCTGATCCTTATATTTTTGACACTATTCATACAGAAAGCCAGTTTCCTTAAGAACTCCATAAGTAAAAGTAGACTGATTCAACAAATCATTGAAAAATCAATGAATTTCAGGGAATAAAACAATTCCTAACATCCAATGGGGCATCAGTTCTATAGGCTTGCATAAAATAGCTTTGTACAAAGTACTTTCTCTTAATTGAACCACATTTTTAATTATTTTAAAGTTTGTTTAGGAACAATTACCAACGGATCTTATAGTAATGTATAATAGCAAGATTATATTTGCAATGTATGTGTTATAATATTTCATTAGAATTTCATTAGACACCTGCAGCTGGTGGAGCAATCTAAGTGGGTAAAAAAATCTTCCTGATTTTATAGAAAAAACTAAGTTCAAGAGTACAGCCAGTTTACAAAGTGCATTCCCATTAAGATACGGTCAACCAGTATCAAAATACGGTCAAGATATGGTCAAGTTCCAAAATTAATCAGATTTCTATATTTCTCGAACTGAGATTCCGGATAATTTACCCTCCTAGCATCTCTTAAAAATATTCCACTGTTTCATTTTCAGCTCTGCTAAAAAGCAAGAAATAAACATTAACAAAACACTGATAACACCACACTTCAAATTCTCTAGATTTTTTCCTTGTCCCAGCGATTATTCATCTAATCTGCTTAAACCTAAGTCTGAAAAGGCTGCTAGCTATTATTATTTCATCATACTTATTTTTTTTCACCATTTTATCTTCAGCTCCACTTTTTGTCATCAGCATCATTCCTTACCGTCACATGGAATTCATACTCAAAGAAAAAATATTTTGATCAAAGGAGCAGGGGTTGCTCCCAGTTTGGACCAGATCGGGCAATCCGGTAGCGATTGTGGCAGGTGTTTCGGAGAACCGGTAGCGATGGCGGCACGAGGTTCCACCCATCTGCCTGGGCGTCATTACTTACTGCTTTTAAAAGGTAAAAAAAAAAGGCTCTGACGATCACAACTGTGCCGCACAATCATCAGAGCCTTTTTTTAACCTTTTAAAAGCATTTTTTTACAACCTATTCGCCCGAATAGGTTGTAAAAAAATGCTTTAAAAAAGTAAAAAAAAAAAAGTTGGCCACGCCCACCCAGTCACATTACCCCACCACCAAGCCACGCCCACAGAACCAGTAGTAACAAATGTTACATTTCACTACTGCCAAGGAGATAAACATTATGGTAGAAAGGACTCCATTACTAGAAAACAAAGTCTATGACTAAAAATGGGAAGTAGACAACCTGAGGAATGGGCCTCTGTCCTTTGAAAATGTTAACCAGCTAAAGTGGTCTGACAAGTACATTAAATTAAAATGCTCTCAGCCGTTCCAGGTCTGGATCTATGGAGGTGAGATGAATAATCGTATATTGAAGAATGTGAGGCAAGCAAATTAACAAGATCTAAAACAGCACAGTTTCTGCTTGGAGCAGCCTGAAGCCTTTTTACTTTTCTAATTTGTCACCCTAAGATATGTTGAGGACTACAGTCCCAAGAACTCCTGGCCAATATGGCTCCAGCTTTACTGAATACTTCCTTTGCTGTAGATAAATATTTTTTTGGTCATTCACTATTGGCAAGCAGATTGATGGAGACTCCATTCCAGGTGTTACATTTTCAAGGGGCAAATGTATATTGTTAAGATACAGATCAGAGGCAGAAAGATTTTAAGAAGTAAAACTCTTCCAAATAGCTACATGGCCCCTTCTCATTTCCAGATTTCAGTTGTAGTATCGAGAGATCCTATATGTTATAACACTCTATAAAAATATTATAGAAATAATAAAGATTTATTTCATTTATAAATAAACTTTCAAGTTTCATTGTTGCAGCATTGGAATGTACTTAGAATGTTGGGTTAGGACAAGGTTACTCTCTGCCACAATATCACACCTGATGACTGTGGGACTGTGCTTTCTTTCTGCTGACCTCATAGAGTTGTTGTGAAAAAAATTGAGGAAGCGAGCATCACCATCAATTTCTCAAGGAAACATATGTGTTGCTACCAAGTGAAAATAATTATATAAATAACGTAGTTCCCTACCCCCATCTGAATTTTGTCATCTGAGTCAATTCTGTCTAATTCTGCTTTGCTTGATTATTTCCCAGTATGATTTCAATACATAATTTTTTATGAAATTTATTTCTTACTAATGTGGAAGTAGGTTCATTATGAGGAATGCATTGTTTTAGAAGATTGCTGTCAAACTCGCAGCCCGCAGGCCGGATGCGTCACATGCTGGCCACGCCCAGTTTAGCGAAGGAGAAAAAACTGTCCTGATACATCATGTGACGCCACCATGACAACACAAGTTTGATATCCCTGGAGGACTTTTCTGCTTCTGGGAAGCTTTTTCTTCCTCCCAGTGATGTTCAGAAATGAACAGCTTCCTTAACTACTTCTTTAATAAGTCGTTCACCTCAGCTTACAAGATCCAAGTTCTCTTCAAGATCTTTCAGCACCCAAAATCAGCATGTTCTGCTTTTATTATGGAAAGGAAGCTGCTGTCATTATTTGTATTGAATGCATGGCACAAAGTGGAGGCTGCAAGCTGCAAATTGATACCATATGTGCTAAAATTCAAATATGTGCCTGTTTGAGGCACCTATGTACAGTATTTAAATAGCTTGCATTAAAATCTCTAATGTTATCCCATTATACACAGGGACCTGGGCATTATGAGCATGATGGTGAATGGTACCTCCAGGACAGGGGTGGGTTTCAACAGGTTCTGACCAGTTCTGGAGAACCGGTAGCGGAAATTTTGAGTAGTTCGGAGAACCGGTAAATACCATCTCTGACTGGCCCCGCCCCCATCTATTCTCTGCCTCCAGAGTCCCAGCTGATCGGGAGGAAATGGGGATTTTGCAGTAACCTTCCCCTGGAATGGGGAGGGAATGGAAATTTTGCAGTATCCTTCCCCTGCCGTGCCCACTAAGCCACACCCACCAAGCCACACCCACAGAACCAGTAGTAAAAAATTTTGAAACCCACCACTGCTCCAGGAGCCAGAGAATGTCTTTTCTTCATTAATAACTTTTCCCTTGCCATAAGCTTTCTGCCAATGGCAACATGGCCCCAAATGTCTTGTTGTTTGAACTGAAGCAGCAACTAGTTGCTCTGCATCTCTTCCTGAAGCATAGCTTTGTTCTTTGCATCCAAGGCTGACTTCTCTCACCCACCCACATTCCTCCTGCAGGGACATTTAGGCGTGTGAGTCAAAAACCAAGGCCACTCATGCTTTGGTCATTATCTAGTTGGATCACTGCAACATGTTCTACATAAAACCACCTGCAAGCTACAATTGTTTCAGAATGTAGCGGCACATGTAGTGATGGTTGCCCCTATGTTTACCCATGCTATGCCTCTATTGCACAGTTGCACTGGCTCCCAGTTTCCTTCCAGATGCAATTCAAGATGCTAGCTATTACCTTTAAAGCCTTATGTGGCACAGGGCCAGGTTATCTGCAGGAGCACCTCTCCCTAAAGATACCTATCTGCACTATCTAGCCCCTTCCTGCCTTAAACATTGTCATTTTATGGATTAGGATGTCCACCATTTTGGTTGCAGTCCCTGCTCTATGGAACACTTTTCCCCCCAATGTTCAGCAGGCCTCTACCCCTCTAGTCTTCCAAAAAGCACTTAAGACCAGTGGTGGGCTGCTGCCGATTGTAACAACCAGTTCGCCCAGAACCAAAAAAGTGAGTGTTCATGCCTTCTGCGCATGTGTGTGGCATCAAAAACCCAGCGATTATATAGGATGAGATAGCGCCAGGGCAGGTGGGTGGGGCCAGCTGCTGGTCGGAACTACTGGTTCGTCCGAACCAGTCTGAACCGGCAGCAGCCCACCACTGCTTAAGACCTAGCTTTCTGCTGTTATAAGGTGAGATTGATGGGGGTTTCTATTTGTGGTTTTAATAGAAATGTGTATTAATTGTACAATACAATATGATGTGTATTAATTGTACAATATAATAACTGTTGGTTGGAAGCCACCCAGAGTTCAGTATCAGATGTGTGGTTTTTTAAATGTTTTAAATGAATGAATGAATGAATGAATGAATGAATGAATGAATGAATGAATAAATAAATAAGCAAGCAAGCAAGCAAGCAAGCAAGCAAGCAAGCAAGCAAGCAAGCCAATATTGTGGCTATACCCATGCATTCAAAGCCATGTCCCCCCCTTTTTTTTAAGCAACACATAAAAGGAGATGGTTTTGATTGTGGTGTTGCGATATTGACAGCCATCTCAGTCACCCCCCCTCTTGTCTGTTGAAAAATTCAAATCTTTACTGTCAGTGCACGACATAAGTACAATGAGATTGTTTGAGCAATAACAAAAAATGGAGTAGTAACAATGGGATACCTTTTCTTTTTTTCTTTTTCTTTTTAAATTTGATTTTTATTATAACATATAGTGATACATTCAATACATTTTCGGTTCATTAGTGCAAATATATACATATATACATCTACATGCATTATTACTTGTCTTTTATTTGATATTGTTTCTTAAAGCTAAATTTAATTTCAAAACACTTAAAGATAATAGTGCTCAAATCTCTAAGACTAAATGTAATACTGTTCATTTCTCCATGGATTTTGTTGATTAATTAATACTTAATCTCTATACTCTATTTCCTTCTTTATTTCTTTTCCCCATCCATTCGTACCACATGTCCCACACGCTATAAAATTCCGAATCTTCTCTGTCATTAATTTCTGAAGTCAGTTTGTTCATTTCGGCGCACTCCAGTATTTTCCCAATAACATGTTCTTGAGGTGGTATTTGTTTTTCTTTCCAATACTGGGCAAAGGAAATTCTAGCGGCTGTCAGAATATGTATAATTAAGTACTTTTTCTTTTTTGCATATTCAATTTTCAAAATTCCCAGGAGAAAGGCTTTTGGTTCGAAATCAAAATTTTCTTTTATTATTTCTCTAATCCACATCCATATCATCCTCCAGAATTTTTGTGCCTGATTACAACTCCACCAGTGATAGAAAGTACCCTGCTGATGGTCACATTTCCAACATTTAGGGCTCGAATTGGGGTAGATCTTCGCTATCCTAGCTGGGGCCATATGCCATCTATAAAACAGCTTGTATTGGTTTTCCTTGTAAACTGTCGCCTTTGTCATTTTAAGATTATTATTCCATATTGAATCCCGTTCATTCAGATTTATATTCTGTCCAGGAAAAGGATACCTTTTCATCAGTGATGAAATTCAAATTTTTTTACTACTGGTTCTGTGGGCATGGCTTGGTGGGCATGGTGTGGCTTGATGGGCGTGGCTTGGTGGGCGTGGCAGCAGAAGGATACTGCAAAAACTCCATTCCCACCCCACTCTGGGGCCAGCCAGGGGTGATATTTGCTGGTTCTCCAAACTACTCAAAATTTCCTCTACCAGTTCTCCAGAACCTGTCAGAATCTGCTGAATAGCGCCCCTGCTTTTCATGATAACAAAGTCTACCACTTGAGAGGTCACCTTCCTCTACCAATGTAGAAATGTTTCTGAACTGGATGTGCCAGAGGTCTTAGCTAACATGGTTAATACACATAGTCCTCGACTTACAACAGTTCATTTAATGACCATTCAAAGTTATAATGCCACTGAAAATAGTGACTTATGAACATTTTTCACACTTATGACCATTGCAACATCCCCATGGAGATGTGATTTACATTTACATTGACAACTGGTTCATATTTATGAGGGTCATGTGATCACTTTTTGTGACATTCTGGCAAGCAAAATATTAGACATTCTGTTTATATATATAGCACCACAGAGCAAACAAAGAGTACAGTCACCATGTGCTTTACTGCTTAACTATATAACTGTAACAGGAAACCAGAAACTCTACTTAGAACAAAAGAGCATAGAGTATATACCATAGATCCAAACTTGTAAACACTGCCATCTACTGGCTAAATATTACTGTAGTTGTTGCATAAAAATACATTACAACAATGAATTCCAACACAAAGTCAATGAGAAAACCAGATTCACTTAACAATAATGTTACTAATTTAACAACTGCAGTGATTCACTTAACAAATGTGGCATAAAATGGAGCAAAACTCAGTTAACAAATTTCTCGCTTCGCAACATAAATTTGGTGCTCAATTGTGGTTGGAAGTCGAGGACTACCAGTATGTCATGAATTACAAGTCAGATAGTCCTGATAAGCAGCTATCTACTTCAATTAGACTGAATGGGCTACCAGATATCAATTGCAAAAATTTCAGAAGACTGTATGAATTATTGCCATTTAGTTAATAAATAAATAAATAAATAATTTATTTATCTGCACTATCTAATCCCTTATTTATTAATTTAGTATATCATCTAGGATTTTGCATTCCCCTAATGTAGTTATTGGTAAGTATGACAGAGAGGACTACAAAACGGAAGATAAACTTATTTTAATTCCATGTGTTCTGGTGTCCATTGAAACATTACACCAACATTTGTACATACTGATGTATGGTGCTGGGAGCTGAAATAAAAATAGCAGAGAATAAGAGTACCATATCATCTTTCTTTCAGGGACTCTAAAACTATACTTTGCCAATCTAGGGAGTAAATGTGACTGTTGATTTGTTGTTATTTGTTGGCCTTCCTGAATCCTTTTCCATTATATTAGGCTTGACAACTTATTGCCTATCACTTATGTTAGACTATAACTACCATGATCCTCAGCCAGCCAGGTCAATGGAGTTGGTTGGAAATTATAGTCCGACACATCTGGAGGGCACTTAAGGTCGATAACTGACTCTGCCACCTGGTGGTAGCCATTCACAAAACATGAAAATTGATGTTGCCATCAGAAGCAAGTATTTGTCAATGGTTGTCTGTGGATGCTGATCATCACGTTTAGTTGTCAACTCCTATCTGTGAAGCAAGGGTTTAGGAGAGGTTTGATACAGACAAGGTCTGAGGAGCTGCTGGGGAAAGATAATTTACTGCTTGATTTTTTAAAGGCTTATTTTAATAATGTGGAGGAACTCGTCTTACATGATTGATTGTGATAATGCACACAATTCTGCTGAATGGTCAGTTTCAACTTTCAAATCACAATGATAACCATAAATTACAGCATTTCGGGTTGTATTGTTTCTCTTACCTTAAGCTTAGTCAGGAGAAGTTCATGATCATATAATAATTTTTTGGTCTCTTCTTCATTGCTGCCAATTTCTAATAAATTTGGTA
The DNA here is from genome assembly GCF_029215685.1 of Pituophis catenifer annectens. Lineage (NCBI taxonomy): Eukaryota > Metazoa > Chordata > Lepidosauria > Squamata > Colubridae > Pituophis > Pituophis catenifer. The sequence continues at coordinate 192,694,319 of NW_027256881.1, read as the reverse complement.
TTGATTCAACTAGCTGCAGCTGGACCCATTTGCCACACTAAAACAGAAATATAAGCAAATATTGTTCTAAGCAGATGCAGTACACCATATTTTTCTACAGTAATTGGTTCAGACAGTAATAAGCTAAAATCAGCTTAAAGGATATACAGCTGGCAGGTCTAACTTTTTGGCTTGCCTGGATGCATTGAGTAAAGAGAAATTGTCTTGGGTGGTATATAAAATTGTATAATATAGTTAATGTATATTATATATAAATAATGTTAAAAGTTTACCGTCTTGTAAGGCCATATTATTAGCTCTCCAGGGCAGCGTGCAATCTGAGAGTTGCGGGTTAGAACACCTGACATAAAGGATTATGAGCTGGATCTAAATGAAGTCATGCTTCAGTAGAAGTATTTAAATAAATAGAACGAAGGCTACTAAATTACATGTTTATTTTAATAGGTCTAATGCTGAACTTCACTATTTTGGATCAGCCTGGACTTTCCTTTGCAAGCCATAACAATGTTTTACTTTTATTTATAAATATTTATTTATATTAGAGATGTTTTGACCACAGTCAAAGCCAAGTCTCAGTGGCTCACATAAAAATACAACAGCACATAAACTTTAGCATACATAAGTTTCAACAGAGGCAATGTGCAATGAATGCGTATACTAAAATGAGATGGTGAAATAATTCTCATTCAGGTTTTAAACAAGCCTTTTTACTTCATAAAATGCAAATTGATATTTGCACCATATGAGCACTAATAATTTCCCTATACATTAACATGATAATGATTCCTTTAGCTAATCAGCTTAGGTTAATGCACTTTTATAAACCGAATATAATCCTTAATAATATGGAAATCAAAGTTATAAATTATCAGTGAATGCAATCACAATCAGAGGAAAAACTACATGCAAATAAAGATGTCCCCGCACACTTTGCTGTGCTGTTTATTTAATTTTAGTCAATATATCTTTAAAGAAAGCAAATTATTTATCTGGGATGATGCTTGATTGATTTTTAAATTTGCTCATCAGAAAGCAAATTATTTCTCTTGAATGAAGTTTGATTGATTTTTTTAAACTCTTTCACTCATCAGAAACTTGCAGTACAATATCCCGCTCCTTGGGGTTTTTCTTCGGCGGCTCAGCATTTAACTTTTATACGTGAACATTTGAGCAGAGTTCAGAATGCGAACCATCTAGCCGAGGTAGAATTAGGCTCTGTTCCACTTACCTTAAGAAGAGCAATGACAATTCTGCAATCCCCAGCTTCAACCAGAACTGAACTAACAGTGGTTGTGGAAAGTGGCTCCTCGGTACTATTGTTGCTGGTCATAGTGTTGCCGTAGAACTGGGCTTCCTGTGAAAAGGTTCCCCTCTGGCAGCTGGGGAAAGCTGCTGGTCATTGCAAAAGGCAGCAAATGGGGTTATTTGGCTCCCTTCCGTCAAAGAGCTCAGCTAACACTGATTGCTCTGCCAAAAGGAAAGAACAGGAGGTTAAAAATAGACGCCCCCCATTGAATTTATCTTTCAAGGCAGGGAGGGAGGGAGAGGGCTATGACACTCCTCTATTTTTGTAGTTTTTAACTGCGATCCGTTTTTGCCCCCTATAAACATGGATCTTAGGTCTCAAAACATAAAGCTTTCTCTGTTTGCTAATAGTAAAAGGCTACGTACAGGGAGTGGGGGAAGAGAAAGAAAAGGAACGTTTTCCTCAAGTTGCTGTTTATCTGTGAAACGCTGTTTACGTGATGCTGAACTGAGCTATCAGAAAACCGCTCTAGAACAGCTAAAAGAGCCATCCATAAGACTTCATTTTAAAACATTGCCTCACGATCCCACATTATAGATATTCTACCACTCACAAAAAGAACAAGAATAGCATAGACGCATCACAATCCAAGACTCTTCAAGGCAAGGAATTACCATTTGGTGATATGTGGAACAACTTGCCTCCAGAAGTTGTGAATGCTGCAACACTGGAAGTTTTTAAGAAGTGATTGGGCAACTATTTGTCTGAAATGGTATAGGGCAGAGGTCAGCAATCTGCAGCTCTGGAGCCGCATGTGGCTCTTTCACCCCTCTGCTGCAGCTCCTTGTCACTCAAAATATGTATCACAACCGCCAATGTGCGACACCTGCTGGCACGCGATTTATTAAGCTTTTCAACCTCCGGTAGGCCAACCATAGATAAATAAATAAAAAAAAAAAGTTTCAGAAGAAAACAGAATATAGTTTCATTCAACTATGAATGAAATATGCTAGTTTGTGGCTGCTCAAGAAATAATGAGGCACGGCATACTTGAAGGATCATACACAAGAAAGATATATATTGGATTGGAGAAGATGGATTGATTATATTCAAAATAAGTATCAGACTAAAAAATATCAAATAGCTTATGAATGAATCTTTAATGGTATAAGCGTTATATGAGTGATTTTAGAAGTATTATATCCAAGAAGCATGATTTTATCTATGGGGGGGTTAAGAATTTTTTTTAAAGAGGGGATGTTAGTTTAATGGATAGTTAAGCAATTTAGTTTATTGTTAAAAGTTAACTGAAATACCTTGTGTTCTGCTCTGGGAAGTCGGGGAGGGGGAGGGGGGATGGGTGGGAGGGTTGTGGGAAAATTGTGTTTTTTTTCTTGATTAAAACTTTTTCAATAATAATAATAATAAAAAAAAAAGAAATAGTGAGGCACGGGAAGGGTTTTGTGGTTCCCAGTGTTTTCTTTTCTGTGGGAAATGGGTCCAAATGGCTCTTTGAGTGTTTAAGGTTGCAGACCCCTGATATAGGGTTTCCTGCGTAGTAGGAGGTTGGACTAGGAGACCTCCAAGGTCCCTTCCAATCTGTTATCCTGTTCTATTCCAATGTATGATAGCCACAATGAAATAATCAATCACACACACGTTTATTGTCATTTTTAGTGGTGTTTTATCTGGGGCTCGGTTAAAAGTTGGAGTAATCCACTAGTGTTTAATTTTGGGGTGTTTTTATATCTCTAATTACTTTGAGACATGTGACGAGGAGGAAGAGGAGGAAGAGAAGAAGTCATTATATAATAATAATAATTATATTTCTAGATTATTCTAGAGCTTCTATGGCTCCTTTTGTTTTGTTTTTTGAGAACCATCATAAACAGACTATCAGTTTAATCATCTTTAAATATACCCTAAAGTTGCTTTCCAAGTAGATGCAGACCGAAGTTTTCTTGCTTTCCCCATCTGAAAAAATAGTGCTTACATTTTATCAGTTTTAAAACAGAATGGGTTTTACAAATGAAGGCAAATCACTGGGACCTGAGATTTACTCTTCCAAGCTTTTGAACTCCTGCTGGAATCCCTCCTCAGGGAATTTCTCTCTATTGAAATTACGTGCTTTGTGCTATTCTGTGAGTCTTGTTTATGTGATGCCTTGGCTGATTGGCGTTGATTTTTGAGTGGATTTTTGTTTCAGAATTTTCCTTCATTATAAAAAAACATTCCACAAAAACTTTATTTGATGCCTCTCTATTGATACACTGAAAAACAAACTGATGCAACTCATATAGAATGAAATTCTTGACGGGAAGGAACATTTATTCCATGCTGGGGAAATCACAAACAGGTTTTCATCAGGCTGCTAAAATCAATATAAGTTAAGTCTATTACTAGAAACATAGAATGTGCCACAGGGAGCCCGCAGAATGAGAGAGCAGCTGCTTGATTCCCTGTATTAGGACAGCTGAGCAAATGAGACTAGTGTTTAGGCCACAGTCAATTATCAGAAATGACATTTTTAGACAGTATGTTAAAATATGCCACACTAGGTTACTCCAAAGCAATCTTTAGAGAAGAATGTGTGTGTATGAGAGAGAGAGAGAGACAGAGAAAGAATAAGGGTTGGGATACATATATATATATTTGCTATATTGCTATTTAGCTCTCATCAGTTAGCCATACCCTTACTTGGATTCAAACTTGGGCTGCCTGCATATTAGGCAGTTGTATTAATCTCTGAGCCACAAATTCTCCTCCCTTCATCAGCTTGAGCCAGGGGAGAGATTAAATGTTTTTCTATCGAGGCACCTGGTCTACCCCAGCATGTGGGAGGGAGCATACTGCATCCCTTTCGCCTTTCAGCTCCAATCCATGAGCCCTCAAGCAGTCACATTCACGACAAACCATTTTATATCAAATTTATATTTTGCTGAATATAATTGATTCTGGAATCAATTGCCTCCAGAGATAAGGAGAATCCAAGACCTCAGTGCCTTCCGCCGTGCCCTTAAAACCTTCCTTTTCCAGCAAGCTGGGCTGGCCTAATTTTTTAAGTGTTTTTAAGTGTTTTGTTTATTGTTTTTAATTAATGGGGCCAAATTTATATATGTATATTTTAACTGTATTTTAATATTTGTACTTGATGTTTTTACTTGGCTGTTCACCGCCCTGAGTCCTCAGGGAGAAGGGCGGTATACAAATTCAAAATAAAATAAAATAAAAATAATATATATATATAACATGACACACACACATTGAGATTTGATACTGGTTGGCAATGCATGAAGCACAGATTGTTGTCACTAGTTAAATTGCCATATTGTACATGTTTCTCAACTAAGAAAAAATGTTGCAATAGTAATGGAAATGACCCAGGTTTTATTCACATATGCACATCCATCAATTGAGCACTAAACACTCATATTCATCACATAATGGTCATAATCCTCTAATTTACGGACCATCACAGGTGTCATACCCCAGAAGTGTCTTTTCACAGTCTTTCATTTTATCACAAATGCAAGTCTTCTCATTGTAGCTGCCAACATCAATCAAGGCAGAGAAAGCAGAGGAAATGGATGTGAGTGAGTCACACACCTGCAACATTGTATGAATCAATGGGAATCAGCTTCACTACATGCAAAGCAAAACCAAAAGGTTGATTTGTGGTTCTATGTTGATAAGATTTGAGGGGGGATTTTGCAACCATTTAGGAGGGGACCACCTATTTCTGTGAGCCAGCCCTAGCTTTTATAGACTGTGCTTTTGCATCATGTATTTGCTTGAGGTCCCATCAATCAAGCAATGTCAGGAGGTGGGCCTTCTCTGTTATAACACCTGCAACATCCTCCTGGAAATTCATACGCCTCTATTCTTACTTGTCTTAAAGCAAGCCTTAAAAACCCAACTCTGTCTCCAGGCCTTGGATTAAGATGTTTGGCAAGCTCCTTTAAATTGTAGGTGATGTCATTAGAAGGACTTTTAATCTTCCCTCTTGTCTAGGCGACTAGATATTTTTTTCTATAAAATGTTTTTCCTTGCTTTTTATCTTCTGAAGCTACCCAGAATGAGTTTGGAGTTGAGCAGCCTGGACATTAGATAACTAATAAATAAATAAGCTACAACATTTGATGTGCATATCTATATTTTTAAACTTGGAAGCAGGATGATCTGGGTGAGTTTCAAAGCACGAATTTATCTTTGCTGGAATGAATGCCGTGGATTTCCATGTAGAAAGAGGCTTGCAAGATTAATCTTCCATTTCTTTCTCTCCACTCACAGCCCTGCATTTACTGCATTTTTTCATTGTTGGGCTAGGGAGTGAATTCCTGAATAGATCTGTGTTATATATGGCTGCATGGCAGTGGGTGGTGGTGGACAAATAATTCAAAAACATGCAGGAAGACCTTTGTAAATGTTTGTTTTTATTTCATTTGTTTAGTTATCCACAATATTTAGAAATTGCTCCATGCAACTGAGGCAAAGCAAAAATAAAGCAGACAAAGCATCATTAACTCGAGTAATACAGTAAAAAAAACAAGAGACACCCACAGTTGTCCAAGGCCAAAATCACTTTGGTATAAGATGTTCTTAACAGGTTTGTGAAATGCAAGAAGTGTGTTTGTATGTGGGTGTGGGTGTGTATGTGCCAGCTTCTTCCATGGCTTGGGGGCCACTACTAAAAAGGCCCATGAACTCCCATAAGGCCCATGAACCAGGGGTAAAATGCTCCTGGTTCAGACCGGATTGCCTGATCCGGTAGCAATGGTGGCAGGTGGTTCAGAGAACCGGTAACAAAAATCCCTGCCCTGCCCCCATGCCCAGCTGAGCTGCGCAATGATCAGAGGCTTTTTTTTTTTTACTTTTAAAAGCATTTTTTCTAAAATCTCTTCGACCAAAGAGGTTGTAGAAAAAATGCTTTTAAAAGTAAAAAAAAAAAAAAAAGCCTCTGATGATCATGCAGCTCAGCTGGGATCGTCAGTGCCTTTTAAACAGTGGTGAAATGTAAAATTTGTTACTGCCGGTTCTGTGGGCATGGCTTGGTGGTGGTGGGTAATGTGACTGGGTCGGCATGGCCAACTTTTTTTTTTTAACTTTTAAAAGCATTTTTTCTACAACCTCTTTGGCCGAAGAGGTTGTAAAAAATGCTTTTAAAAGGCTCTGACAATCCCAGCTGAGTTGCCTGATTGTCAGAGGCTTTTTTTTCTTTTAAAAGCAAAAAAAAAAAAAAAATGCCGAAGAGGTTGTAGAAAAAATGGTTTTAAAAGTAAAAAAAAAAAAAAAAGTTGGCCACACCCACCCAGTTACATTACCCCCACCAAGCCACACCCACAGAACCGGTAGTAACAAATTTTACATTTTGCCACTGCCATGAACCTCTTGCAGGAGAAGGGAGCAGAAACTCCACAAGCTTTTTTCTAGATTTTCAGACTGAAGGAACAAAGTCAAACTGAGCCAGGCATTTCCAAAGGTTTCCTGGTGTTCTGCTATATGTGAACTGGCGTGGGATAACTTTTATTTCAACCCAGGACTAGGGACCTGGGCAGTGGTGAAATCCAATTTTTTTTACTACCGGTTCTGTGGGCGTGGCTTGGTGGGCATGGCAGGGGAAGGATACTGCAAAATCCCCAATCCCTCCCCACTCCTGGGGGAAAGATATTGCAAAATTTCCGCTACCGGTTCTCCAGAACCTGTCAGAACCTGCTGGATTTCACCTCTGGACCTGGGTAACTTCGAAAACTTGGATAGATTCTGCCCACCTAATATGTGAAAATTGAGGTCTTTTATCTATTCAGATATTTGGGACTAGAACTGTACTTATCAGGATTTGTGCAAGAAGAACTGAGTAAGAAGCACAGTTTCTTATTGTTTATTATCACAAGGGAGAATTTAGTATATGAGAACAAATGAGAAAGTAAAGGAGCTCAAATGTTGAAGATTAGATATTTAAAGCTAAGGACTTGGTAGAGATGGTAAAACTGACATGACTGATGAGTGGGAGATCTACAGAGGCTTTTATTAATGTCTGTCTATGGATTATATTACAAAAGTAGAGAAAAACAGCTTGATGATACAGGGTTTTATAGATTATTCAGGAGAAAATAATGGAAAATTTAAATAGCGATTACATGTAACATGTTTAACCAGCCACATCAATATGTCATGCTCCCTGGAGATCCTGGAATCTACAGGTAATGAATGTAAACTAGAGCACATTTTTAAAACGTAACCTCTAAGGCATGCGTTTTTAATGGAATAAAAGAATAAGAAATGGTTAATGGATCTCTGAGGAAAATAGGGCAGACATTGTTTTTTTAAACTTTGATGTTTAATTTTATGTTTATAGAGTTCTGTTTTTGTATATGTTTACATGTGGTGTTTTCAATGTCTATGTATACAAATTTGATAAAAGTTGAAATACTTCCATTGGGGTACTTGGGGAGGGGCATGGGCAGGCCTCCTGTGTGGGGACTCCAGAGGTGAAATCCAGCAGGTTCTGACAGGTTCTGGAGAACCGGTAACGGAAATTTTGAGCAGTTCGGAGAACCGGCAAATGCCACCTCTGGCTGGCCCACGAGTGAGGTGGGAATGGGGATTTAGCAGTATCCTTCCCTTGGAGTGGGGTGGGAATGGAGATTTTGCAGTATCCTTCCCCTGCCACGCCCATCAAGCCATGCCCACCAAGCCACACCAAGCCCACCAAGCCACGCCCACAGAACCGGTAGTAAATAAAATTGGATTTCACCACTGGGGGACTCCCTCCTATGGAATTGCCCACAGCAGAGGCAAGAGTGGCTCCTATTCTCATGGCCTTTTGGAGATCATTAAATTATCTCCAAATTAATTTAGGTAAATTAAATGTGTTGATTGCTCAGAGTCTGACAGCATGTTTCTCCATGTCTCATCCAGGGAAATATAATATTCTGCCTTTTAAATACTTCTCAAAATATTTCATTCTTCTAGGAGAGGGGTGGGTGCTAACTTTCTACACTTCACAAAGAACAAGGAGCTACTTTATGAATTGAGACTGGAGAAACAGAGAGGTTCAAAACGGAGTGAGACAACGACATCTACTATTCCTTATGTTTTTGTTGTTGCATGCCTTCAAGTCCGTCTTGCTCCTAACAAACAACACAGACAACACAAACAAGTTCATATACTTTTCTTGGCAACATTTTTGGAAGCAGTTTGTCATGGTTTCCTTCCTAGGGCTGAAAAAGAGTGACTAGCCCAAGGTCACCCAATTAGCTTTTCTGGCTAAAGAAAGGCTAGAACTCCCCATACATACATTCTGATTTCTACAATGAATATATTATAGTAATGTCAGAGATGACAGCAGGAATCAAAACACTAACAATCTGAGATATGCAAGTAGCACTACTTAGCTGAACGTTAAAAAAAGTGAAAAATCTGATTAATGTAAAATATTAAGAAGTCGTAATTAGTAGCAACTCCATAGTTAGAGAACTTGCAACTGATGTTGAAGAACTGAAGATGGAAGAGAGTTTTGTTTTGTTGGGCTCATGCACAGAAGAAAATTTACAGCATGCAGCACAAATAAAGAAGAGATTAATCCTTGGGAGAACTGCTATAATTGAAGAGTAATAATATAATAATAGCAATGTGCAGCTGTAAAAGATAAATATTGAGGAATAAGATGGAAAGTTCTAAATTGTGTATTTGAGACTTGTACAACAGACCACAAACAAAATTAATACATCATTTCTGGATCAAAAGGAGACTGGCTGCTTTTTTGAGATTGTTATCACATACTTTGGGGACATGAAATGTGTGGATAATAGACTAGACTAGAGAAAACAACTACATTTAGCAAGGTTGAGGAAAGTAGAATGGGCTGACAAAGATGAATGAGATGAAGATCTCTGGAATGCCTTTAGATAAACTACAGATTATCTCTGCGGTGAAAGTAATATGGTAGACATTTGTTCATATATTCACTCTCTGGCATCTAAGTGACGAATAAATAACAAAATATTAAGCTTTTTGAGAATCTAAGGATTGTGAAAACAGAAAGCCCCACCCACCCACGAAAAATAAATAATTGAATATGCCTATAAGCAGATATGAGCCCAAGAGATTCTGAACAGCTGAGGTCAGAGACCTTGTGGTTCTTTAGATGTGGCTGCATTATACTTCATACGAGCCCCATCCAACATGGTCAATGGTGAAAAATGTGGGAACGGCTTAGAGGAGTCAACATTTTAATTGCTCAATAAATAACCATGAAGTGGTTTCAAAGAAAGCAAAGTTAATATTTCTGTTACAGAAATATGTACGTGATAAACCAAGTCCAAAACACAGCACTTGAATAGCCTGACAAAAAGAACCAGCCCAGAGGATAAGTGTTTTGCTGGCATCTTGAGGAGGCTCTTTCATTAAGATAAACAACCCACACAGAGATAGATATACAGGGAAAACAGTGGCTCTCCCAAATCTTTAAAGGTTTCCCTGTCCAGTCATGTCTGACTCTAGGGCAGTGATGGCGAACCTTTCCGGCACCAAGTGCCCAAATCGGAAAACACGTGCATGTGCATTTTACACACGCACATGTACACGCGGTGGAGTTCCGGAAACCCGAAGAACAGCTGGCCAGTGTGTGCATGCCTATTTTTGGGGCATTTTTTTCAGTTTTCAGGCCGTTTTTCATGCCATTTTCTGGGCCATTTTCTGGGCTATTTTCTGGGCCATTTTCCGGGCTGTTTTTGGCCTAGAAAACACCCTGAAAATGGCACTGAAAATGGCCTGAAAATGGCCCAAAAATGGCCTAAAAATAGTTCAAGAAACGGCCTGAAAACAGCCCGAAAAAGGCCTGAAAAACGGCTAAAAAACAGGCCGTTTTTCGGGCCTTTTTCGGGCCATTTTCAGGCCATTTTTCAGGCCGGTTTTTGGGCTGTTTTCTGGCACTCCGCAAAGACCAGCTGGCCAGCAGGCATGTGCACACCGGAAACCAGAAAAGCAGCTGACGATGGCATGCGTGTCCACAGAGAGGGCTCTGCGTACCACCTCTGGCCCACGTGCCATAGGTTCGCCATCACAGCTCTAGGGCATGGTGCTCATCTCCATTTCTTGGCCACGAGAGCCAGCGTTGTCTGAAGACATTTTCCGTGGTCATGTGGCCAGCATGGCTATGTGCCAAAGGTGCAAAGAACATTGTTACCCAACTGTTTAGAAATGTTCACAAATGAAGGCGAAATACGTGTCCCAGAATAATGTTGCAGGACCCAATCTGGGTCAGTCACTAGGACCAGACCTTTTTTCTTCTGAGCTTTTGGACTCATGCTGAAGGCCATCATCAGGGAACTTGTTGTAGCGCGGGAATAACGAGAGGCACAAACAGGCTAGTAACAACAGCTCTTTAATTCAGGGTGAGACTTCAGCAAAGGAATACAGGCAACAGCCCTCTTTATATACTTTTCAGGGGCAACCAAGAACCAATCAGAATTCACTGTACATTTGAATTTCCCACACAAAATAGATACATACATAACACCTCTCCACTCCCAGAAGGCACTTATTCTATCTATTTACATATTTATATACAAAATCACGCAGGTGACCAGGGCGTGTCTTAATCCTGGTTGACCTGCGCAGTTCAGTTGTTGGCGAGGCGTCGAGCCGGTCGGAGGGACCTTCCGTCTCTCCCGGCTCTGCCAATGGAACCTCCTGGATTTCTCCGGAGGTGTGGCTATCTCCGGCTGGGAGTGTCGGCTCGCTGGGGTGGCGCTGGAACTCAGAGTTGCCAGATAAGTATTCCGGTTTACTCGGGCTTGAGGTAGCTGTGTCAGGAAGACTTTGAAAGTTAGGACATGAGTTTTCGTTTTGTAAATGTTTACGCAATTGATCGATATGCCTCCTCCAGATTTTACCATGTCCTATATCGACTGTATAAGACTTTGGGCCGGTAATTCCTACGATGGTTCCTTCCACCCATAAGGGCCCATTGGTGTAACTTCTAGCAAAACCTGGAGTTCCTACTTGGAATTGTCTTAGTCCTCCCCCTTCCCCCTTGAAGCTATCCAGGGAGTAATTGGGATGCAGTCGGTCGAGAATGCATCTTAGCTTTCGGCCCATTAAGAGCTCGGCTGGGCTGCGGCCCGAGGTGGGGCACGGGGGTGGCATGCTGTACCGCTAAGAACTCATCTATTCTAGCCTGCCAGTCCCCTGCATCAGGCTGGGACAGAGCTTCTTTGGCTGTTCTTACAAAACTCTCTACAAGGCCATTAGAAGCCGGATGAAAAGGAGCGGATAATGCATGTCTTATGCCTAATTCAGCTAGGTAGCCTTCAAATTGAGTAGCCGTGAATTGGGGCCCATTGTCGGATACCAGGGTGTCCGGCAACCCGTATGTTGGTAACAACTTTCTGAGTACTTTGATTACGGCCTCAGAAGTGGTAGATGGCATTAGGGCAATTTCGAGCCACTTAGATTTGTCCAACAAATCGGGCAAGGGGCATCGGCTGAGGGCGTCAGCATGTCCTAAAGTTTTGCCCGGCCGGTGGAGCAGTCTGTACGAATACGCGGCTAAGAAAATGGACCATCTGGTCATCTGGGGGGAAAGGGCAGCCGGGGTCGGTTTATCTCCAGCCAAAAGTCCCAAAAGAGGCTGGTGGTCCATAACAAGTTCAAAAGTGCGGCCAAACAAATACTCGTAAAACTTTTTGACCCCAGCTACAGCCGTTAGTGCCTCCCTATCTAGCTGGCTATAGTTTCTTTCAGCACTAGACAAAGTGTGAGAGTAATAGGCGATGGGCGCCTCTAACCCGTTCGGCAGTCTATGGCTTAAAACCGCGCCTACACCAAAGGGGGAAGCGTCACAGACCAATACTAGAGGCAGTTCGGAATTGTACTGGTTGAGGAAACTGTCCTCAGACAAAAGTCTCTTTACTGCGTTGAAAGCGGCCGCTTCTCACTTGCCCCAAACCCACAGAACGTTTTTTCCAAGGAGCCTGTGCAGAGGCTCCGCAACGGTGGCTTTGTGTTTCAGAAACATCGTATAGAAATTGAGAAGGCCCAGGAAAGCCTGCAGTTAGGATTTTGATTTGGGGGTGGGCGCGCTTTGGATGGCCCTAACTTTGCTCTCTGTGGGGTGAATGCCCGTGCCGTTGATTCTGTAGCCTAAGAATTCCACTGATGGAACCGCTATCTTGCATTTTGTTCGCTTGAGTTTAAGTCCCGCTTCTCTGAACCTTGTTAGGACTTGTCTAACCCTCTGGCCTAACTGAGTCTCGTCTTGGCCACTAATCAAAACATCGTCGAAATACGGGATGACACCTGGGAGGCCTTGTAGAAGGCGCTCCATTGTGCTTTGAAAAAGTCCTGGGGCGATGCTGACCCCAAACTGAAGCCTGGTGCATTTAAAGGCACCTCTGTGAGTTACTATAGTCTGTGATTCTGCCGTAGTGTCATCTACTGGCAGTTGCTGGTACGCCTGCGCAAGGTCTAGTTTTGCGAATAGCTTGCCAGGCCCCAGGGAATGTAGTAGATGGTGGACTATCGGAACCGGATAGGCACTCTGCTGCAACGCCTTGTTTAACGAACATTTATAGTTGGTGCAAATTCTAATTGAGCCATCCGACTTGACTGGCGTGACTATAGGGGTTTCCCATTTAGCGTGATCTACGGGAACGAGCACCCCTTGCTTAATGAGCTTGTCGAGCTCCGCATCGATTTTGGGCTTTAAAGCAAATGGAACTTGTCTTGCTTTCAGTCTGATTGGCGCTACGTTGGGGTCTAGATTAAAGGATATAGGGGTCCCCACATACTTGCCTAGAGTCTCTTCGAAAACGTCCCGAAACTCGTGGAGCAGGGTTTCTTTAAGTGATGATCCGCTGATGCTGTGAACGCCTGTGAAGCCGATGCCGAGGGCCTGGAACCATTTTATGCCCAGTAGACTTGGTAGGGGCTTGCTAACAATGGTCAGGGGCAGCTCTTTCTGGAACTTGCCATAGGTGACCCGGAACGTGCCCACGCCTTCAACGAGAACTCGGTTTCCCTGGTAGTCGAGTAGGCGGATTTTCTGACGGGACAGCTGGTTCTTCTGAAGCTTGGGCAGGAGTGCCTTGAGTGTTGACCAGGACATGATCGATAACGTAGACCCGGTGTCGATCTCCATTTCGCATGATTTGCCATCGATTTCTACTTTTGTGTAGACTTTCTCATCGTCGGTTGTGCTGGCTTGGCCGATTCTCGTGCTGTAGGTTTCCCGCTTTTGAGGTTCGCGCCGTTTTCTCGCGCTGTCATCTTTGATTGGCTGTTTTGAGTGAGCCGGTTCTGGTTGGTCGCGGTAGTCACGTGACTTTTGACTACGCGGAAATTGCGCTCTGCAAACTCGTGCTAGGTGGCCTTTCCTGTCGCAACGCCTGCAAATGGCTTCTCTGTATTTACACGACTGTCTCTCGTGATCTCCGCCACAGCTGGGGCAGTTCTCATGGCGGCGGCTTTGTTCGCTCGATTTCTTCTCTGTATGGAAGACGTCCTCGTCCAACTCTTCCTCTGTGCTGGTTCGCACCTCTTCTCTGTGGACGGGGGCTGTTTTCGGCCCGTCCTTGCTTGAACTGGGACACTGCAGCGCTTCCGAAGCTTTCGTTGATGCCTCGTGTGCTCGGGCTTTGTCTAGCGCGCCAGCTAGTGTTAGGTCTGGCTTGGCTAGAAGATGCCTTTGTAACCGGGTATCTTGAACCCTGCAAATCAGTTGTTCAAGCAATGCGTCGTCTAAGTCTCTGTAGTCACAATGCGTTGCGGCCACATAAGCACTGACCGGCTCTCCTTCTTTTTGAACTCATTGCCGGAGTTCATAGCGCTGAACGAATTTAGACGGGACTGGAGCGTAGTGGGCTCTCAGGTTGGCCTGAAGGACGTCCCAGGGAACCGTCTGAACTGGGGTTGGCTCGCAGAGGGATTCAGCCATCTCAAATACGTCTGGCCCGCAGTGGCTTAAAAACAGAGCCCTTTTTCTGTTCACAGAGAGCCCTTGCATTTTGCTCGCTTCCAGGGAGCACTCGAACCTGGTCCGATACGATCCCCACTTCTCTCGGGTCGGGTCGAAGGGTTTTGGCGGAACGTAGGCAGACATGCCGTGTCTCCGTGTTCGCTAGTCACCCTGGCTGAAACTCTAAGCTCTTTTTTGAATTGCCTCTTGTGTCCTCTATCCCACCTTCATCGCCAATGTTGTAGTACGGGAATAACGAGAGGCACAAACAGGCTAGTAACAACAGCTCTTTAATTCAGGGTGAGACTTCAGCAAAGGAATACAGGCAACAGCCCTCTTTATATACTTTTCAGGGGCAACCAAGAACCAATCAGAATTCACTGTACATTTGAATTTCCCACACAAAATAGATACATACATAACAGAACTTCTCTCTAGCAGAGTGTATGCTGTTCCATGTGTGGTATTTATAGTGCCTGTTGTATGTGGTTTTCTTAGATGTGGATGCTGCCGTTTGCTTGTGCTGCCCAGTGAACTTACACGTTCACTGAGGTTGTTAGTGCAGTCAGTTTTTAAAAAATGAATGAATGAATAAAATTTTAATTGTGTGGCTCCATCCTGCAATGCCAATATTGCATTGTATGTGTTCAATCATTAATGGGCCATTCTGGATGTGAAAAGTAAACCAGCATTGATTCCCTTAGAATTTCCCCTATCAGATGATAAAATGATATGGACTGTCTGATCGATCCTTAAACTCTCTGGAAATGTGCCATTGAATTCCCCAAGAATCTGACCCCTTAACGGGAAAAAAGTAATTTCTTCCCAGACTTCATTAATTGCCAATTTAGACCACTAGAATGTGTTCCATGAAGTTTACTAACTGCCAAAATCATTAAATAGATAAATATAAGCAGAGTAAAACATAATATTTGAACAGCCTGATCCTGCTAGTTTTGTTTTCTAGTTCCAACATAAGATTGTTTTTCTTTTTAACAGTAATACATTCTTTAGTAATACCATTTTTTGATGATGGTGGTGATGATGATGTTTACCACTCATTTTGCTTTGAGGCAACCATGAAAAAATGGTATAAAATAGTTCTGTCACCATGGAGTTAGTTCTGGTTGAGATATGAAATGACATACAAGTTATAAAGATGATGATGATGATGATTGATTGATTGATTGATGATTGATGATGATGATTCATTGCACAGTCAACCAAATGTTCAGACTGGATTTGGTATTTTTGTCTAACTATCGAGTCCTTTCACAGAACCTGGGTTAGTTAGATGTGGATATTTCATGGTGTTATAGGTGTGTAATATGGCAGGTGCCTCTCTATTTGAATTATAAAGTCCCAGATAATTTAGTTTCTTCATTTTCTATGACTTTCTCTATTTTACAGTCCCACCAGTTCTTGCTTGCAGGCAAATATTTCTTGCAGATTTCCAATACACCATTGTTGCTACTTTGTCATAGTATTGATGAAGATGATGATGATGATGATGATGATGATGATGATGATGATGATGATGGTTCTTCACACAGTCAGCTAGATGTTCAGGCTGGATTTGGCATTTTGGCTACCTATCGAGTCCTTTCCAAGGACCTAGGATAGACAGATCTGGATGTTTGAAATTGTTGTTGTTATTGTTAGTAGTAGTAGTAGTAGTAGTAATTACATAATAACAACAATAACTTTGTAACAAATCAGTGGTGGGTTGCTCCCGGTTCTGTCCGGTTCTTGCGGACCAGTAGTAAAAGTGTTGGGAGGCTCCGCCCACCCGCCCGGACATCATAATGGATGATCTGCGCATGCGCAGAAGCGCGTGTGCTCCCGTTGCAAACTGGTAGTAAAAGCAAGTAGAACCCACCCCGTAACAAACACTATGTACTTGGTTGAGGGGAGGAAAGAAAGTGGCAGCATTAAGAACAATTCCTTCAAAGAAGCCAGCTTTCACAGAAATAAGCCAGGCTCCTAGAAAACGGGATAGGAAACTTACTGAAGGGCACAGGAGGCATTTGACAGTTACTGGAGCATTTTTTTAAAAAGAAAAGCTACAAGAAATGTCAGTAGCTGACTCTCTGTGGGCATTATTAGGTTCCACACTTTGCATTTTCAGGTTGTCAATATGGTTGTAGTCCCGTGACAATCACCTAATAACAGATCATGAATTACTGCAGATCTGCATTGCAGAGATCAGACGTAAAGCTACCCCAAAGCCAGGCTTAAGTTCCATGATGGACAGCTGAAAGGCTGTCAGTTGGACACCATGATTCTTTCTCTCAAGGATAGAAAGGGTGGCTTGTAGGTGCAAATACTCCTGAGCAGGGCTCGCATCACAGCTTATGACACCCAGGCAAAAGGAAAAGATAACAGTGTCGATGCTCTCCTTGAAACAGATGGACGGATGAATGCAGGGGGGACCATGAGGGATCTAAAAGGTCAAGATGGCTGCTGTTGCAGTTGTTGATCAAAGCCCCTCTCCTTTTATAGATCTGTCAAGCTGCCCCTTTAAGGAAAATGTAGAGCCCTATAGGCATTATATGATATTTGGAAGGGAAGTTAAAAATATGCTTGAAATTCTTCCCACAGTTCTGAAAAGCTACTTATTATGAGGGTCATCATTGCAACCCAGTTAATTAAAGTGGTAGATTTTTCTCTTAACAAAGCACTTAGCTTAATCCCTCAAGATAGATCCAAACTTCCAATTTATATATCCAGATCTCAAAGAAGCTGTGCTAATTGGTAAAAGAGAGGAAACTTGATTTTGATCCAGGAACGTTATATGTACAATCATTGATTGTGTCAGACAATAGGCTCCATCAGGAGGGGAAAATGATATATAATTACCAACTTGGCGAGGGAGAGGAGTTTCCCACAAATGAGTTATAGATTTTGTGTCTCCTTTGCATGTATTGAAAGACAAGACATTGTGGATACACAGCAACTGAGCTACTTTTTATACAAAGGGAAAAATACCGTTGTTTTGTCAGCAAATTCTATTATTATTATTATTGCTCATCGTGGCTACTGGCTTTATTGGTAATTAACTTTTAAGTCAAAGCTTAGAAAGGACTTTGGTAAATAGATATCCAGAATTTTGAAGTGGCTGGTTTTAATGTAGCTATCTTTAATTCTTGGAACCAGGCTATAATTAAATATGAGCAAAATAATCAGTAAACTTGAAATTATACTATGGTGTTATTCCACAGTAAAAAAAAATAGCAGTGACAATAGCAAATCATATACCGGTATCTTCCATACTTGGATTTTGTTTCTTTGACTATATTGGGGCTATGCTACAGTAAGTAATTATGTAAGCTGTACTTTATTTATATTTGCAGAAGAGAATGAGCTAGTAAAATAAATAATTTAAGGATTTTCCAATGTGGCTAGGCACTCACAGACTAAGCAAAATGTTAAGCATACTGAGCAAAAAGCAATAATAAAAAGTTTCATTAATAGATGTAAAATTCTATTTCTAGTATTCAAGAGAAAGACAAAATCTACTACAGCAATTTTAATAATAAATAGTTTTACTGATGTTAATACAGCAAGGAGAATTAAGCGTAGAAAAAAGCTTTTGAGACTGTACCTATAGAGATGCCAAATTCAGTCTTAAAAGGTTTTTTTTTAATTTATGGATAACTGATCTTAGTATATTGTTCAGGGCTATAAAAACTGAGTGGCCAATCTTTTTTTAATGAAAGCTGATTCCACATTGCTCAGCACAGCTTACTGGAAGTTTGTGGCAAAGGAACATTGAATATTCAGCATTATTTCTTAACTTTTGGTATATTTCCCAATCGCTCCTATCTTGCTAATACCTGCCAGGTTTATCCCAACCTCCAAGCTGTGGAGCATGAGTTCAGAAAGCTTCAAAGCAGGGGTGAAATGCTACCAGTTCGTACCGGTTCGGGTGAATCGGTAGCGGCTGCGGCGCATGGTTGATAAACTGGTAGCGGCAGCAATGCAAAGCTCTGCCCACCCACCTGGACCAGGAAGTAACCTGTTTTTGACCCTCTGTGCATGTGCAGAAGGCTTTGCGCATGCGCAGAGGGTCCAAAATCGCATGTGACGTGCACAGAGAGCGCACTTCCGAACTGGTAGGGAAGGTAAGTAGATTTCATTCCTGCTTCAAAGCAATGACCAATCACAGCATTTTTCTGTCCAGCCAGTCTAACACAGAAGAGTTAGAAACTAAATTCTGTTCACTGCCAAGCAAGCAGATAGTAAATGTTAATCTTGTTTTAGACTTGCTACTAGAAAGCTTGAATAAGTAATATATCTCTCTTCTACTCACATGCACATACCCTTTGTCCTTGAGTTACAATCGTTTGTTAAATGGCCATTTAAAGTCACAATGGCACTGGAAAAAAAAGTTTTTCACACTTACATCCATTGCAGCATCCCCATGGTCATGTGATCAAAATTTGGATGCTTGGCAACTGACTCCTATTTATGACAGTTGCAGCGTCCCCGAGTCGTGTGATCATGTTTTGCTACCTTGCCAACCAGCTTCTGACAAGCAAAGTCAACAGGGAAACCAGATTTACTTAACAGCCACGTTACTGAGTTAACAGCTGCAGTGATTCCCTTAACACCTGTGGCAAGAAAGGTTGTAAAATGGGGCAAAATTCACTTAACAACTGTCTTCCTTAGCAACAGAAATGTTGGGCTCAATTGTGAGCCTATGTCAAGGACTATCTGTAGATACATACTCCTAAAAACTAAAAAGACTATCTCCAAAGACTAATTTCAGGAATGGACTCCAGGAATGAATACAAGGCCCCAAACTAATGATGGTGAACCTTTTGGGCTCGGTGGGTAAAAAGTTTGGAAAATTTGACACAACTTGATTTTGCTGACATGTCATACTCCCCCACCCCCAAACAAAAGAGGAACAATTTTCTATCTCTTTTCCACCTCCCCCATTAAGGTTACCCCGAACAGCAGAACTCAGGAGCAATGTTGAGCCTGGACCTGAAGAAGAGGGCCTCGACTTCAAATCTACTTGCCCCACTGCTGCCCCTCATAAAGGCCATCTTGCGCACTGTTCCCAAGAGATGCGAGCATTGGGGAACAATCCAGTGGGTTTCAATTTTGGCCACTACTGGTTCGCTCGTAGACACTTGCGCATTCACTTGTGACGCTTCTGCACATATGCAGAGACATCCGGTCAGGTGAGCGGAGGCTCCCGTCGCCGCTACCGGTTCGCCCGATCTGGGGTGAACCAGTAGCAACCCAGCACTGGAACAATCCAATTGCATCGCAACCCAACACTCCTCAGAATCTGCAACACTCCACTTACCTTCAGGCAATGTTTTCTTTCTGTTAATAGGTCCTCATGGACTAACTGAGGTTGCTTTGAGTCACACAAGGTGTTACGCCTCCCGCATAGAGTTTGTGTACGTATATACTGTTATTGTTCTCTAACATGTGTTGAGTTCCATTGAGTGGCCAAAGACCAACCCTTTCATTGTTTAGAAAGTTGGTTTTAATAGTGTTTTGGCACTATAGAGTGCCATCCTCCCATCGTCCATCATTCTAGGGAGGAGAAAGAAAAGTAGGTGCAGCCTACCTACCATTTTCTAACAATCTGAGGAAGCAGAAGCACCTGGAAGAATCCACCCTCATCCATGGCGCATGTTCATCGGAGGACAAAATCCATGTCCCATATATATAGCATCACTGATGAGGCTTGGATTTTACCTGTATTTGCTAATTGTTATGCTCAACACTGTTTATTTTGTATGTGTTTCTATTTTCCCCCAGTTTCACCACATCCTGTTTCTTTAATAAAGCGTCAAGATCTATGCACATGGTCTGATTTATTGAAGGATAGGTGGGTTTAGCTGCATGTCGAGCTGCACACAGGATAATGTGAAGTGAGAACAGGACACAAGGCCTTCATTTTTTAAACAACTTCAGAGAATGCTCTTCCTCAACCTTTGCAGCCATGAAAGCTGCACAAAAGCACACCCCATTCTCACATAATTTTCAAAGGCTCTAGAGCAGGGGTGAGTTCTACTTACCTTTACTACCGGTTCACAACAGGGCATGCGCAGAAGCATTTTGATGATGTCAGGGTAGTGGGCGGAGCTTCCCGCCAGTTTTACTACTGGTTCTATAGAACTAGTGCGAACCGGGGGCAACCCACCACTGCTCTAGAGGCCATACAAGAACACAGTCCATTCTCACATGGCCTTGGCAGCCTCTAGAAATCATACCCCATTCTCATGTGACCTTCAGAGTCTCCAGAGGCTATGCAAGAGTGCACCCCATTCTTACAGAGTCTCTGCAGCCTCAAAAAAAAATCACCCCAAAATGAAGTGTGCTTTCAAAAATAGTCGTCAGCTGATGTAAAAGCTGGCCTGTCACCCAAAACATCGCAGCATGTCAGTTTTGACACGTGTCATCGGTTGGCCATCACTGTGTTAAACTATTTCCATTACTTTAAGGAAGCTTTAGGACCCATTGCACAGTTGGTGCAATATCACTTACTAAATAAATGTAAGGCAAATGCTTAAAGAGACCGTTGAAGGCTTGGAAGTTGCCTGGTGAACTGATGCCAGGGTATAAAATGCAGGTGGCAAAGTCGTTTTGAAGATGCATTACACCAGCTGTCCCTCTAGTAGGAAAATTAGGAGAGGTAGAATCCAATACATCTGGAACAAACTGGACTGGGAAGGCTGCCCAACACCAAATCAAATGATTTGTTTATCCAGAGCAGGGATTAGCAAAGTAATGCCAGCAGGCACCAAGGAACTGAACAATTACCTTAAAGTTTAATTTTAAAAATCAAAAGGCTGATGATGCCTGATGAAATTTCAATGATTGCACATGATATCGCAGGAATTAAATTGCTAACATATTCTGGTAATACGGTAGGCAATGATGCACAATTATGATCAATTGATTTTAATGTCTATTTTTTTTATGTCACTGGTTGAGAATGGTCTTCCCCAGATGGGTTGAACTACAGCTTTCATAATTCAAGCTCATATAGTATTGGAAAAATGCTACAATAGAAGTTAGAAAAGGGGAGGGGGGAGTATTTGAGATCCCATCTTTCTTTACCATTCCTTGGTGGATGTTTCTTTGAAAAGATCTCAGATTTAATGTTTACTATTTCCAATAAATGAAAATAATTTCATGATTTCTACCTCCTCAAGCAATTAACATCTTTTCCTTTCTAACAGACGTTCTGCTATTTCTGTTTTTCTGATATTCATTTGCAAATAATTTAGAATATTACTTAATATTCTATGGCTTCACATTAGCCTCAGGACTTTAGCCCTATAAGTTATGGAATGCGGTTTTCTCTCCCTCAGTAAAAGCTGTACGAAATACCCAAATAAACCAAGTGTTCCAACAAAACAAAACAAAAAAATCATCCCTAAACTTCTCCATTAAAAGCTAGCTGGCAAAATATACATTTGCAGAGTCTCTGGCTAGGTTTTGAAGCCTCTCTCTGTATTATTATAATTTGATTATTATTACATGGAACATTAGGTACACATTAAATTTTGCCACTTCATGCTTTTCTTAACAATGTGCACCAATAAGCTGTACAAATTTTCCGTCTTCTATTACCGTAATTATTCTGAATTAATCAGACTGGTTAAATCATTCCTTTTTATCTTAAGGCACACAAATTACTCCCAAGCAATGTTTTTCTTGTTATTGCAGGTTCTGACACTTTCTATTCTTTTAAATAAATCAAATTGATACCTGTGCAATCAGCTATAGCTTTCCTTTTTTTACTAACCTTTGTCAAAAGTATGACTTGCCAGGAGTCAAAGCAAAGAAATCTACAAAATGCTACTCTGCCTGTTAAAGGATATCTTCTACTCAGTCTTCCATCCTCCCCATGCCTGTCTGTGGAAATATAGGTTTCAGGCAAATACTTTGGATTTTTGGCTTAAGAGTGGACGTTGCACATTTTTACTCAAGAGTCTTTCTTGTCTTGAATTCCACAACTGTTCTCTATATTGAGGATTTACATCCTTGAAATATTAGTTTCCGTAGTTCACCACTCTAGGCTACATATTAACTTCTGAGTCACGCCAGAACTATTTTGTTTCTTTTCTCAAACATTTGCCACACGTTAAATAATAATAATAATCTCAAACATTAAACTACTCAAGCTCGTTAATAATGATCCTGCTGGTCTTATTTGAGATTAGTCTAGAATTTTCTTTTTGATGATTCTCACAGCAGAGGTGGCACTCAGCCAACTTTGAGTGGTTTCAAAAAAGCAAAAGAGGATAGGATAGAAACTAGACCTTGGATGGAAGATAATCAGGAAATCCAGACACAGAGACCAGACATGGAAGTCAAACAAGGCAAGGGAAACTATTTGCATATTGTTGCCAAGAAAATAACATGAAAATAATATGAACCACTAAGTTGTGAGCCCAACTCAAAGGAGACTTTATCTTGATTAGCTGTGGGTAAGCAATTGCCCCAACTTTAGCCAATGGAATGGGGTGAGAAACCCATTGTATCTTTTCACGATGGAAGACTCGGTAGACAGCAGCTAAGTTAATTTATGGCAGGGGTGAAATCCAGCAGGTTCTGACAGGTTCTGGAGAACCGGTAGCGGAAATTTTGAGCAGTTCGGAGAACTGGCAAATACCACCTCTGGCTGGTCCCAGAGTAGGGTGGGAATGGAGATTTTGCAATATCCTTCCCCCAGGAGTGGGATGGGAATGGAGATTTTGCAGTATCCTTCTCCTGCAATCCCCAACAAGCCATGCCCACCAGGCCACCAAGACATGCCCACAGAACCAGTAGTAAAAAAATTTAGATTTCACCACTGATTTATGGTCTTTGACATTACCATATCACTTTTGCTCTGATTCCGTTGGCTGCTACCTAACACATATTCTGAATCAGAGAAACAACAAATACCCGTCTCCTCGATTTTATTTATAGAGTTAGACCAGCAATAGATCATTTAATGTTGGGTTATTCCACATTGTCCTTGAAACCATTGATTATACCTTAGAAACTCTCCAAGGATCACTACCAAACTGTAATTTTTAAAGTGAGAGAAAAAGAAAAATAATTCAAATCCACAGAGAGTAATTGTAATGATTTTACACCTTTAAAGTTAACTTTAAACTTTATTGAAAATGAATTAGTTTGCAATGAAATCTCATTAATTATCCCAGATCCATCTACAGGTGAAACTCGAAAAATTAGAATATCGTGCAAAAGTTCATTTATTTCAGTAATGCAACTTAAAAGGTGAAACTAATATATGAGATAGACTCATTACATGCAAAGCGAGATAGTTCAAGCCTTGATTTGTCATACTTTTGATGATTATGGCTTACAGCTCATGAAAACCCCAAATTCACAATCTCAGAAAATTAGAATATTGTGAAAAGGTTCCATATTCTAGGCTCAAAGTGTCCCACTCTAATCAGCTAATTAAGCCATAACACCTGCAAAGGGTTCCTGAGCCTTTAAATGGTCTCTCAGTCTGGTTCAGTAGGAATCACAATCATGGGAAAGACTGCTGACCTGACAGTTGTGCAGAAAACCATCATTGACACCCTCCATAAGGAGGGAAAGCCTCAAAAGGTCATTGCAAAAAAAGTTGGATGTTCTCAAAGTGCTATATCAAAGCACATTAATAGAAAGTTATGTGGAAGGGAAAAGCGTGGAAGAAAAAGGTGCACAAGCAGCAGGGATGACCGCAGCCTGGAGAGGAGTGTCAGGAAAAGGCCATTCAAAAGTGTTGGGGACTTTCACAAGGAGTGGACTAAGGCTGGAGTTAGTGCATCAAGAGCCACCACACAGAGACGGATCCTGGAAATGGGCTTCAAATGTCGTATTCCTCTTGTCAAGCCGCTCCTGAACAACAAACAACATCAGAAGCGTCTTACCTGGGCTAAAGACAAAAAGAACTGGTCTGTTGCTCAGTGGTCCAAAGTCCTCTTTTCTGATGAGAGCAACTTTTGCATCTCATTTGGAAACCAAGGACCCAAAGTCTGGAGGAAGAATGGAGAGGCACACACTGCAAGATGCTTGAAGTCCAGTGTGAAGTTTCCACAGTCTGTGTTGATTTGGGGAGCCATGTCATCTGCTGGTGTTGGTCCACAGTGCTTCATTAAGTCCAGGGTCAACGCAGCCATCTACCAGGAGATTTTGGAGCACTTCATGCTTCCTTCCGCAGACGAGCTTTATGGGGATGCTGACTTCATTTTCCAGCAGGACTTGGCACCTGCCCACACTGCCAAAAGTACCAAAACCTGTTTCAATGACCATGGGATTACTGTGCTTGATTGGCCAGCAAACTCGCCTGACCTGAACCCCATAGAGAATCTATGGGGCATTGCCAAGAGAAAGATGAGAGACATGAGACCGAACAATGCAGAAGAGCTGAAGGCCGCTATTGAAGCATCCTGGTCTTCCATAACACCTCAGCAGTGCCACAGGCTGATAGCATCCATGCCACGCCGCATTGAGGCAGTAATTGATGCAAAAGGGGCCCAAACCAAGTACTGAGTACATATGCATGATTATACTTTTCAGAGGTCCGATATTGTTCTATGTACAATCCTTGTTTTATTGATTTCATGTAATATTCTAATTTTCTGAGATTGTGAATTTGGGGTTTTCATGAGCTGTAAGCCATAATCATCAAAATTATGACAAATCAAGGCTTGAACTATCTCGCTTTGCAGGTAATGAGTCTATCTCATATATTAGTTTCACCTTTTAAGTTGCATTACTGAAATAAATGAACTTTTGCACGATATTCTAATTTTTCGAGTTTCACCTGTATTTGGGGGAATGGGCAAGCCACTCCAAGGCCAACTGGAGGCCATGTTCCCCAGAAGTTGCAGCCATTGATCTTGAAGTATGTTTTTCATTTAGCCTATTTCTCCTGTTAAGTTGTTCTAAAAGGAAAAAAAAAAGAAGTTAAATGCATTGACAAATTCCCAACTTCTCTATCTCTGCCAGGATGGCATACTTGGCTACCTTCTGTTTCCATCTCACCTTCATCATCACTGGATGGTCAACATCCTGACGAGGCATGCAACATCCACATTTTCTGAACCCATGGGGTCATGGCCAATTACAGTAGAAGGAAAGTAGGAGACCAGCTTGGGCAGTACTGGTTTCACTCCATGCTTCCCAGTGGGAAATAATTTAAGAATATGATTATCCAGTACAGCCAAGATAACTGCAGATGTGCTAAAGTCCATGGAGGTTGGAGGGCTAAAGTTTTGTTCCGTGTGATTACTGGAGGCCTGGGGACAAACAGACAAGATGATGGAGGTAGCATCACAATGCAAGCTTTCCCCTTTTGAATATGCATGGAACAACACACACAAAGGGCAGGGCTTGCATTGCAATGCCACATCTAACCTCTTACCTGTCTTGATTCCCTTCCAGCAGATGCTGCTGCTTTTTTTTTTACTTTGGATTATTTCTAATGCTAAAGCCACCGGGGCTGCATCTGGCTCACCAGCTTTCTTCTTGCTCAGCAGAGGCGTGTCCCTGCACCTATAGAACAACTCACTGGATTTGATCCACAGCATGGAAATACACTAAGATGCTAACCAATATTCTGATTCCACGGGAAACACTGAGTTCAGAGTATTCATTAATGCGGAAACTCTGTAAACCAGGGATGTCAAACTCGTGTCGTCACATCGTCGTCAAGTGACATATCTCTGCATCCCCCCCCACTTTGCTAAACCAGGCGTGGGAGTGGCCAGTGCATGACACATCCGGCCCGCAGGTCGCGAGTTTGACACCCCTGCTGTAAACCATCCCCATCAGCAATACTTATCTGAGACCACCTCGGTTTCCATCACTTAACTGCTCCTAAAGTTCTCCACAAGACAAGATGCACTAATCTATTTTTTTCCCCTCCCTTAAAATAGAGAGCAGCACCATTGCATGAAATAGATCAGCAATTGCTTAGAGCTTCTTGGGGGCATTCTTGGTATTGACTCAGCTGTTCTTGCTACTAGAGACTGAAGAAGGGCCTAATTGCCATTTTCAAATGCATGTGGGATTACTCCCTCCTCTAAATTTTCAGGTTTGTACCTCTCCAGAGGCACTGCCAGCCAGAAGATCTCGTGGAGTTCAGTTTTTCCATTCAAAGGTCTCATTGATCAAAGGGAGGTCAAAAAAACCTTTGGGAGCCCCACAACCTCCCTCCAACTGCAATTTCTCTTCTTAAGG
This sequence comes from Pituophis catenifer annectens, assembly GCF_029215685.1. Classification (NCBI taxonomy): domain Eukaryota; kingdom Metazoa; phylum Chordata; class Lepidosauria; order Squamata; family Colubridae; genus Pituophis; species Pituophis catenifer. The sequence goes on along the minus strand of NW_027256881.1, from coordinate 192,667,893 downwards.
AAGTATGTCTCCCATTTTTAACACATTGCCCAATAGACCAAGAAAAGAGATTTAATACTACATAGCAATTTATTTTCTGTGTGGGCTCCAGATAAGAGAAGTCATTAAATAGTATTTGAAATACGCATGTCAAATAGACTGCCCAGTTCTGCCAGGAGAGGGAAGTGGAGCAGCTGCAATTTTGGCATACTTGGAAAGTCAATCAGGATACTGGGAATATGTTGTCACTGATCTACTATTTGGAACAGTTCTCAAAAAGAGAGAATGTGGAATTGACGAGTGACCATCAATGCACAGACCATAAAAGAGCAAAACAAATACATGTTTCAAACCTGAATGTGATTATGATTAGTTTTAAAAAGAGGTATGGAACAGGGAATACAAATGAAACAAAATATAGCACAAAAAATGCTAGAAATCTTGTTTTCTTCTAGGATACTAGAAGTTTCCTTATCTCCTTCTTCCAATGGTTCCTATTAACAAAGCCTGCAAGATAGAGGATTAAAGTAATAATTTGTAGGCTTTAACAGTTTCCACTATGTTTGAACATTGTAATAATTTTCCAGATCTTTTTACAATTATCTGTACTGGTGATATCTATAAAAATCCTTTTGTTTGACATACTTCAAAATAGATCTAAGACTGCAATGCTGCCCCATCTAGCGAGGTATAGGCAATTGAAAACTATAATTAGGATTATAGAGATATAGTTCAGATACAGAGATAGTGGAGAAGTTAATCATTCAAGTAGGGTTGTTGTGAAAGCACGTGATTTATAGGTAACAACTCAATACTCCCAATTTGAGTTCCCTGGAGAATAGGTGGGAGTACCAATTGTATTTTTTTAAAAAAAAAACTGAATCAATGTTTATAGGAGTAAGCTATACTTTTTGCAGAATATGCAGTCAGAATATATCTTGCAATAACAGAAGATAACTCAAGAGTTTCTTACCAGTGCGTGCGTCCAAAACTGACATGAAACCCCCCCCCCAAAAAAAACAGTAGCATACCCAGAAATAGGGAAAGGGGATATTAAGAGTCCTTGCTTTTATTTTTATACATTGCTTATTTTAACATGTGTTTCCAGAGAAGCTGTTGGTTTCTACTTCAAGATGCTAAGCCCAGTGAGCTCATGGTATTTTTGATGATTAGTTTAGAACAAGTGTTGCGGTTTTTAGATGGGGACTAGACAACCCGTGACCAACTAGGTCATCCTTTCGGAGATATTTCCTTACCTAAACAGAGAAACAGAATGTTCAAGGGGAACATTTGTTTTTAGAATCAAAGGAGAAAACATCATTTTATTAAAGATGTGTAGCAAGACAAGTATAGATGCTTTTGGTTTTACAAAGGATGCTTTTGCAGATCAATCAACATTTTTAATTTTTAAGAACACTCTTTAGCATTTTCACTTATTCCTTGGGTTAAAATGACATATAGCTGACCATGCTGGGATACCAGTTTTCTAGATAAATCAGTACATTCTCCTTGGTTTGCCCTTGTGTTTTCTGTATATTGACAACAAAGCATGACTGTATTGGGAATTATGCCCACTGATGAAGGATGTCTTCTCTTTCTGATAAATAGAGTTTAATTCTTAGAATCATGACAATGTCATTTTTTAAGCACACCTATGATTATCTTTGCTACAAAGGCTTTGGGTATATCAGGTACCATTTTCTCAACATGTTGAGATTTTGCTGCAATACAGATCATGGATTTATGTGCTTCAATACCAATTTATGCAGTTCTAGATCTTCATTTGGGTCTAGATTTTGGCTTGCACAAATATATCATAATCCTGTGATCTTGGCTTGGATGCATCAAGCCACAACAGACAGTGCATATGAGACAGACCTCACTTTTTGGTATTCTACACTTAGCATGTAAACAATACACTTATGAAAAAGACCAGGTGTTACAGTGAGGTACTTCATGAACAACTTTGTCTTCAAATTGAATATTGTTGTAATTAAATCTGGACAATCATTTGACTGTTGATTTAAAAAAAAGATGCTGTCATACTGAGCTTAATTCTTGGAATCTGTATATACATCATGGCATCCTGACATTGTTCCATCATATATCTTGGTCCACCAACAAATATTCCAAGTGAGATCTGCACCCACCCTTTTGGTCTTCCAAAAGGGCTTGAAGACAGGGTTCTGCCAATTGACCTGGGGCCCTAATTCTCAAGGTGGCCAATGGATTAGATAATATTCCACGTCCTCCCCATGCCATGTATTTTCGAGCTGATCTTCCCTTACCTCCTCCATATTTTCTTGTCTTCTCATTCTGTAAGTTCCCTTGTGATTCTGGAGACATGCATCCTTTCATCCTCCATTTCTTCATTTATCCTCCTCCTCGTCACATCCCATTTGATGTCATCTCTTGATCATGACTTACCCTTCTCTTTCTACATGGCATAATTATGCTGACAATATTTTGTTTATCACAATGTTTCTATGTTGCTGTTCTCACCTCAGAACAGTTTAGAAACTTGTCGGCTTCTCCACTGTGTTGCAGAAAACTGCCAGAGACAATTTAAAAATAGGATCACATGACCTCCAGGCAGGGGTGGGCTTCAAAAATTATAGCAAGGGGTTCTCTGCCCAATTGCTGGGTGAGTGTGGCCATGGTGGGTGTGACCTAGTCAGCCTCCTACACCACGGTGGGGTGGCGTTTTTGCCCTCCCCAGGCTCCGGAGGCTTTCCTCGAGTCTCTGGGAGGGCGAAAACAGCCTCCTCAGGCTCTGAAGGCCCTCTGGAGGCTGGATTTCCCGAATTTCTGGTAGGCTTGTTTTTCGTTCTCCCCGAGCCTCCGCATGCATCCTGCACTTACCTGCATCCAAAACAGGCCTCGTGGGGACTCCTGGGAGAGGAGGGGCAGGGTGGGCAGGGCCAGCCAGGAGTGAGATTTGGGGGTTCTCCGAACTGCACAGAATCTTAACTAGAGGTTCTCCTTGAACCCCCAGCAGCCCACCCCTGCCTCCAGGGGGTTAGGGTAGGACTGGTCTAAACTCAGTTTAAGAGCAGGAAGCAGTTGAAAAATGAAACAGGATGGGCAAGGATTAAAGTATAGGGACTAATCTATTTGACTGATACCAGAGAGATCTAGTTTCTACTCCGTTTACAGCCGCAGCAGTCGATTTGATGACTTTCTGTCCAATCTATCCGTTGTGAAGGAACATGATAAACTCAACATCAGTTTGAAAGAATAAAAGGACTTAGTAAGATCTCAAGAAGAGTGTTGCAGAGTATTATTTATATACTTCTCAAACTAAGTAGTATATTTATTTATATACTTTTTATATACATGTATATTTATTTATATACTACTTATAAGATGATGGAGCATTATGTGTGTATCTGTATGTGTCAATCCTGAAGCTGACCTGACCGGAGCCATATCCCTCAGCTCAACAGTATATTAAATTCCTGGACAAAGATGGCATTCAGTGGCATGCGAATGTTTGTGTGAGAAGGGGCACATAAAACAATAAAAATATTATACACTGTAAAATTGTTGCTTCTTTAAAAGCCACATGATAAGTCAGTTTCTTGATGCTGGGTGGTGGAGTGAAGGATTGTGAGACTGGCTGAGAGTCATGGAACATTGAAAATAAAAATCACATGACCTCAGTAACAGCCATGAAGCAGCTACAACTTCCCCAAATTTAATTCCCTCACAGACATGGATTCCAAATTTGGATGCATTCTATAAGTTAGCCCCGTGATGGCAAACCAATGGCATGCATAGGTTCTGTGGGCACGCGAGCCGTCGTCCCAGTTCAGCTCCACCGTGCATGCACTTGCGCCTCCCGCCGGCCAGCTGGTTGTTGCGTCTCTGCGCGTATGTGCAGGAGGTGCGTGTGCATGTGTGGGAGGTGCGTGCGGGGGGCATGCACACATGTGTGGGTGGGGCATGCGCAGGGGCATGTGCATGTGAGGGGCGAGGCACATGTGCGGGGGCCGTGCGTGCATTGCATTTGGGGGGTTCAGGTGCCCATGCGTGCATTCGCCTGTGCACACACTTTGGGCACTCAGTCCAGAAAAGGTTAGCCATCACTGAATTAGCCTATTTGAAGTGTCTTGGTTCAAAAATTGTTCTCCTATGATGCACCATTTGACTCAGGTAAATGTCACAACAAAGATTATTTTAGTAGTATGTAAGTAATACACCGCCACATTCTTCTTGAGATCTTATGAAGTCCTTTTATTCTTTCAAACTGATGCTGAGTTTCATCTGTCATATTCTTATTTGCATAGTATTGGTGCATATTTGCCATACAGGTATTTAGAAACCAGTTCTGCAGATCATAGATGTTACAATGTTTTCCCTACCAAACTTTTTATGTAAACAGCAAAAGAATATGTATTTTTGATTAAGATTAACAGGGTGTCTTAAATCTGTATATAATTTCCCAATAACATATTTAATGAGGGAAATTTACTAGGTTACCAGATCTAAACTGCAAAAAATCAGGACCACCACTGGAGGGCTCTCTCTCCCTTTCTCTCTTTTGCTAGCTTGCTGCCATCTAATGAATAATCATACTTTTGGAGCCTCATCATCTCCCTTTAGGGAAGAACTGGCAACCAATGTTTCCAATCCCCTGGAATTGAGATTTCAAATCGTAAACTAAATATATATATATATGTGAAGTTGTGATACGTAAGTCATGAGCACAGTAATGATAGAAACAGGCCAATTTACTTAATAGGGAACTGATGGCCAAGAAATAAAACCTAAATGCAGCCTTTTTGATAAAATTGCAGTGCAGTGGTCAAGACTAAAATATAAATTATTTCCATCTCATGCTCTCATTTTCTTCAGGTCATTTAATCTCTGCAGGGCAAATTTAGTAGAAACGTGTCCACCTACATTGCCTACCCCAGGATGTCCCACAAAACCTAAGAACTAGAAAAGGAAAAACACATGCCTGCAACCATTAGGAATTGGAGGGGTGGGGGTGGAAAATTGGGGCATATGACATCATGCAAATGCTATGGCTTGCATGCTCAATCCAGTCATTGGGACATAAATATTGAACAGTAGTATTTGAATAAGGATGTCCTTCCAGATGTAATTTGGTATAATGGGCATTTTTGGAGGACATTTTTTGGGGAGGGCTCTCCTTTGGGAGAGATTTGGCTAGAACTTACTTGTAGGAGTTTCTGATTAGGAATATTGTGTATTTTGGAAATACAGGTAATCCTTGACTTACATTCCTTTAGCCACTATTCAGTTACAATGGCACTGAAAAAAGTGACTTAAAAACAGTCCTCGCACATACCATTGCCGCATCCCCATGGTCACATGATCAAAATTTGAACACTTGGCAACTGGCATATACTTAGGACAGTTGCAATGTTCTGTGATCATGTGATTGCCATTTGTGACCTTCCCAGACAGCTTGATAAGCAAATTCAATGGGGGAAGCCATATTCACTTAATGGCTGTGTGGTTCATTTGTTAGTTGCAGTAATTTACTTAGCAACCATGTCAAAAAAAAGGTACAGGTAGTCCTCAACTTACAACAGTTCATTTAGTGACCATTTAAATTTACAATGGCATTGAAAAAAGTGACTGTTTTTCAGACTTTCCATCTTTGCAGCATCCCCATGATCACGTGATCAAAATTCAGATGCTTGGCAACTGGTTCATACTTATGACCGCTGAGGTGTCCCGGGGTCATGTGATCACTTTTTGCAACCTTCTGACAAGCAAATTCAATGGGAGAAGCCAGATTCACTTAACAACCAGGTTACTAACTTATCAACTGCAGTGATTCACTTCACAACACTGGCAAGAAATGTCAAAGTGGGGCAAAACGCACTTGACCAATTCTCACTTGACAACATAAATTTTGGGCTCAATTGTGGTCCTAGGTTGAGGACTTACCTGTAATAAAATTGGGCATGACTTACTTAACCACCTTACTTAGCAACAAGGACCAATTCTGGTCCTAAAAGTGACCATACCCATACTGAGAATCTTGGCCTCTGGGGGCTTCCTTTTCTGTATTCTTGCAGTGTTTTTTTCTTGCCATGAAGTGATTTAAATCAGCAGGCATCCAGAAGGCCTGACGAGGAAAAGGCAAGATGGTTGCTGCAGATGCTAGAAACCTTCTCAGTATTGCTGGCTGGAGCCCACTTCCAGGGAAGAGAAACAGGCTAAGGGGAGGAGATGTGTCTGAGAAATGACACCAAACAAGAGTTGTGGTGTTGTGATCTAGCTCAGCGGTCACCAACTGGTGGTCCCCGGACCACTGGTGGTCCTTGAGAAAATTTTGGTGGTCCACAGAAAAATTACTTGCATTTTTAATATTGCACTAAATACTATTTATCTTTTTTTAAAAATCATATTGGTGGTCCGCAGGATTTAAAATTATGAATTTAGTGGTCCCTGAGGTGGGAAAGGTTGGCGACCCCTGACCTAGCTCATCACTTTATTTTCTTTCAGAAGCGGAAAGATGCTTATATGAATTTTCTTAGGCATACAAATGAAATCTGGCTCTCTGAATCAGTGTGTAGCCCACAATAACTGCAAAAAAAAAAAAAAAAAAAGATGATTCAAATGTTTCTTTTCCGTGCTTACTCTTGCCCCAAGTAAAACAAACCAAAAAAGGTGATGAATTGTGTCTGGTGGGGATTTTAAGAGCAAGTACAAGTTACAATGGTAGTAAAAGGTGATCTGACTTCACAACATCCCCATGGCCATATGATCAAAATTAGGATGTTTGACAATTGGTTGCAGCATCCTGGGATCGTGTGACTTTCTCAGGGGCTTCTGACAACAAAATCAAGGGGGAAGCTGGATTCACTGAGTAACCACGTGGTTTGCTTAATGATCACAGCAAAAAAAAAAAAAAAAAAGTCATAAAATCAGGTATTAATCACTTAATGACCATATTGCTTAGTGACCAAAGTGCTGATCCCAATAGTGGTGGTAAGTCAAGGACTAGGTATAAAGGATTAAAAATGGTCTCCTCTATTCTCCACAAAAGGAAGCCAGGATGGCTTCTCACTTAAAGTGCTTCGTCCATCAAGCCATGTATTTTACTTTTCAAGAAGCCATTTAACTCGCTTACCTACACAGCAAGGAGTTTTATTACATATCCAAAACAGGCCTTCCAAAGATACGCTGCCGTTTCATAAGGTATTTTAAAAAATAAACTTATGCTCATAGTTCATAAATATATAAAGGTTTTTATTTGGCTTTTGCAGATTGGAGGAATGAATACATAATTTATGCCCTATATTTGATCATTTTATTACAATACGTAGCATTTATCAGCTCTGGAAATTGCATCATCAGCTGTTATTTGAATGTACTCAGTCATAAAGATGTAACTAGTGGAACATATATGTCCAATATCAATACTTGTAGAAAAAAAGAGAAAAAAAAGGTACATTAAAAGAAAAACCTATCAATTTCTCTTATGTCTTCAATTTGCATCTACAAATCCCTCTTGCCAGACTTTGATTCTTACTCTTGTAAAATGTTAAGTCCTTTTCCTTTCCCATCTACAAACAAAAGTCAACAGGAAAAATGAACTTAATTTGCCGTTAACTCCCAACAGCTGCTTTCATATCATTTTTTTTCTTCCTTCTTACATGATGATGCTTATTCCCTCTTCTTTCAATTACTAAGAAACTTTCACTCAAGATCCAAAATGGACTTGTACTCTCTTTTACAATTTCCTGCAATAAAGTAGGAAATACAAGTTTCCATAAAAGTTACTGGATTTTTAAAAGGTGAACTTTATTAAGCACAAAACATTTCTTAATACATTATCCGTACAAATTGGAAAAAATCCAACTATAATGAATTTCAAGGATTTGATGGCACATATCCGCACAATAAAAAGGACCATTTAAAAAAAAATACAAAATCAAAATTATAGGTCTATACAACAGATAGTTCATCTACAGCCTAAAATACTACATCATCTGGAGAATAAACAAAATTATTTTTTGTGGAACTTGCACTTATTAGCACCATTTTAAAACTTGCATCAGTTGCTTAGAAAAAGCAGCACCTGATAGGTTGGGATAAAGCTTCAAAGCAAGTATTTAGTGCAACGTCTTCTGTTCCTTTTCATTATAGTTGAAGTCTGGGGGTTCATAGCATGTTAAATTATGGCTTCGTAGAAATACATGGTTAAGATGTAGAATAAAATTTGCTTCAAGAAGGGTGAAGACTTCTTATGTTTAATAATAGCCGTGAAATGCATTTTCATGTATTATGGCAGGCATAGAATGCAGATGTCATGCGGAGTTACAAATAGGCATCTTATGAATTGGCAGGGAGAGGCTATTAGGTCTCTGTGGTACAGGCGTCTGGTTGTGTCAGTTGTTGTTTTCTCAGACAAACCAACTTTATCTTCTCTCTGATGTGTTCGGCTGAAGAAGCCATGTCACTCGGGCTCCCGAAGAACTGCTCAGTGCTAAAAAAAAACAAGGAAAAAAAACCCCAAACCCAATCCCTTACATGTAAGAAAGTAATAGAGAGTTTTTGCTATGTTCACAGATTTATTTTCTCACTCTGCAGCTTTCAGGATAATATATGTTATTATAATATCCTATACAGAAACTGTTAATCTACCAGAAATAATTTTCCAGTAGTTTCAGGATAATATAGAATAATAGAATACTTGAAATTTCAGAACAGTTTCCTAACCTGAGGGATATTTATGTGTGAAATAATTTGATACCAGACTTCACAACTGTATTAAAACGTACAAACTGCTTCTTGTTAAATTTGTTGTAATTCAAACTAATACGATTTCTTTGAAGCTATTTTATTAGTATTTACTTTCATTTCAAATAAATAAGATCTTTTGTATGGACGAACTTATCTTGCATGTTTTAATGACATAACATATAAATAATATATAGTAACACTATTACATTTTAATAAATTATTAAATTGTATTTCTTAGTTTAATATTCTCCAACATTTCAATATTTGACGTCTGACTTAAAAGTGCAATCCTAAACCAAGAATTAACTTAGCTGTTAGGATTAGGCAAAATTTAGGTGGCCTTATTCCATCCATAGAAAGCACAGAAAGTCAAGTGCTTTCTATTCTGGGTATGTACACTCCCCGAGGAGTGTACCAGGAACTATTCTGAAGCATCTATAAGGCATTATTTTGTCAAAATAATGAAAGCAGCATTGCACTCTTGTCACACAGGCATGCAATATCACAAGGCGTATAAAAAGGAGGGGAAACATTTGCATTATGGTGACATACAATGGCTTTCATCGTTTAACTTCCCATTTACTCCCCTTACAGATGCCTCTGGAGTTCCTGAATATGGAACACCACAGATCTTCTAAAGGACTTCATCCATCCCTTCACCACCCACTCCCTCTCGCAATCACCTGTTCTGGCCAGTGCAAACCAATGTGGAACTGGATCTGCTGCGCCTCAATTTTAATTTGGTCTGTTCTGTTTTAAAACTTATTACTACGCATAATGAAATATTTTGCATTGCATAGTGAGCAATGCAAGGCCTACTACATACCCATCAGGATAAACCACTGGAACTGTTAATCTATCCAGAAGGGATTTTCCAACAGCTTCAATCTCATCAAATTGTTCCTGATCATATATAGATTCAGACTCATCTGGGCATTCTTGCAAAACCTGTAATAAAATAACATTAGAAAGAAGAAGAAAAATGGACACGGCCAAACTGTAAGTTACAATAAAAGGAAACAATACTCTTATGCATTCTTGTAATGTTTTCTGTATTCTTAGACACAACAGATGGACTACTGAATCAGTTGAAGTCCTGGAAAAGTTCTAGCACACTGCCAAAGTGTGCCTATGAGGTATTCCTCATAGTTTTGCCTGCTGATGGGAGTCACAGATTAAAAAAAAAAATACATGAAGTCAAAATACAGCTATTTTAAGGGAACTGTATGGAATTGCTAATGAAGTCTGTGCATGCTGTACACAGTGGAATTGCATTGGCTTCAACAAAGAACGCAAAACCTATTTCATATGTGAAACCCATTTCCTTTTTGTAAAGAAAAAATGGGAGAAAACTTTCAGTTGTGAGAGCAATAATTGGACAATACAGTCTAGTGCGTAATGCTAGGAAAAAAATGAAAGGAAAAAGGAGTAAGGTGGATAGACTTCAATTACAACAGCAGTGAATGCACTGTTGAAATCTAAAAGATTATGTTGAGGATAGATCATCCTGTAGAAAGTCTGTGATTGTGGTAGCTAAGAGTCCACACCCACCTTACAGCACTTAATCAATCAAGAGACTAGCAATAATTTAGTATTATGATCTCAATATGCTAACCATAGCTTGCACAGATTGAAAAGCGGTCCTTGTTAACAACCATTCATCCAACGAATATTCAAAGTTAAAATGGCACTGAAGGAGAGGGACTTATAATAGGTCCTTATAGTTGCAGTTCCCTTGTGACCACAATTTGGGCGCTTGGCAACCGGTTCACATTATGTCGCAGTGTCCTTTGATCAGGCGCCATTCACTGCCTGCTTCCAACAAGCAAAGTCAATGGGGAAACAGCCAGGTCACGAACGTCGGTCACTTGACTACAGTCCACTGTGAGTGCAGGGGTCCACCTAACGGTAACAACTTGAGTGCTGTAACTGCCATCCTAAGTCAGCCCAGTCCCATGATGTTGTGCTTTATGACTGTCACTTAGCAACAATGTTGCTGGTCCCAACTACCACTGTTAAAGAGAGGACTATCAATATTAAGGATGAAAATTCCAATTAAGTATGTGGATTCATCTTAAAAGAATCGGCTATCCTGATCGGCTCAAGGTTGGCTCAGCCTTCCATCCTTCTGAGGTGGGTAAAATGAGGACCTAGATTGTTGGGGGCAATATGCTGACTTTGTAAACCGCTTAAAGAGGGCTGTAAAAGCACTATGAAGCGATATATATATGTCTAAATGCTATTGCTATTGCTAAATGTTGATTTTAATCATACTGATGTTAAATGCAAGTTCTTTTGAAATCCATGGCTCTCTCTGAGACCACAATGAAAAAAATGTGTGATGCTAATCACACCATGAATTTTAACATTCCGTGTAAACATGATCAAACTTTATTAAATAGAAATGAACACATAAAAAAGCTTACTTTAAAATGCTACATCAAAGTTATTGGAATCAACCGCAGAAACTCACTTTTTCCGCATTTGAGTGGAAAGCAACAGCCATCTCTAGCCTTGTTACTCTTTCTTCTGAAGTGATTGTGAATTGTTTCCATACGCGGTTCAGCTTTGGAAGTGTTTCTCCTGACGATCTAGAAGTGCATCTCAGAGACTGACACAAAACCACAGTAGCCTGTAGTAACTGTCGCCCGTAATCATAGGTACTCTAGAAAAAGAAAAACAGACATTAAGCTGATCATTTTCAGTGTTGGGACAGATTTAAGTGCAACACAGAAACACATGAATCATAAGACACTATATCTATTCTTGGGCCTATTAAAAATAAGATTGACTTTCCATGCCATTTTCATTTGCAGGAATATCCAAATTGGGAAGAAGGATACAGCAAGAAAAGGAAACTGGACTTTCCTAGCTGGATTGCTCTCAGTTAAGAGACTGCAAGTGTATAGAGTCACATTTTATTTAATTTGGCAGCTATGGAAATTCTAGAAGGATCTGGTCTGTTATTGAATCATCCTCTACTCATTTGCCACCCCATCCTCATTTCACCTGAACATCAAGCCTCATGACCACAGCATTAACAGTCCTTCTTTCTTCTGCCTAGTAATCCCTGCCAAATGATGCTTGCCTATTAATCTAAATACTAAAAATGTTAAATCCTTGCTAACTAGTTAGAGAAATGACTTGAAAAATAAAACTATAGCCCCAAGTAGTTTGTATCCATTTCATATTCATGGAAGATGAATGAATTTTAATTAGTATCCTATTCAGCAAATAACAAAAATGACCATTTTAAATACAGATAGCAAACCTTAATAGCAAACTAACTTGCTATAAAAAATGCAAACATACCTGAGCTACATCAACAAATTTCCTATGTTTTTCCAACAGAATTTTGGTTTCTTGGGCATCATCTCCCAAACGGGTATGAGTCTTCAGCAGCGCATCTAATAATTCATTTAACCATTCTATTGCCTACAGAAATGAGCAGAATGACATTGTAAAATAAAAGGGGAGACATAGAATATATTTGTCAAATTTGTATAAAAAATACAGCTACCCAAAACTACTGAACGTTTTATCAGTTCCCAAAGTTCACTTAAATTGTCTGACACCTTTCTTTTAGGCAACAGTTGCCTAAACCATCAGTCTCACCTGAGCAGCATCCTCTTCACACTTAAATAGCTGAACCATCTGAAGCATCTTTAATCGTCGCACATCTACCATGTCCTCGCATCTGTGAAAGACAGAACATAAAACTGTATCAGAAAGGTCAACTCTGCTTATAAAAAAAATTATACACAAGCAATTCTTATTTTTAAATGTAGCAATGAAATTTGAGGAAATGTCTAAATTCAATATTTTACAAGAGTAAGAATAACACTTTAAGAATATCCAAAATCTGATAAATCTTACAACTTTAATTAATTTTAAATACCAACATTGATAAGCCCAGTGGAAAGTTCAGCTACGTATACACCTTTGAAGCTGCTTATAATGCATCCATGGAAGTTTTATTCTTATATTTTATACCAATGGCTGACAGTGGCTTTAGAATAGAATAACAGAGTTGGAAGGGACCTTGGAAGTCTTCTAGTCCAACCCCCTGCTTAGGCAGGAAACCCTACACTACTTTAGACAAATGGTTATCCAACATCTTCTTAAAAACTTCCAGTATTGGAGCATTTACAACTTCTGGAGGCAAGTTGTTCCACTGATTGTTCTAATTGTCAGGAAATTTCTCCTTAGTTCTAAGTTGCTTCTCTCGATTAGTTTCCACCCATTGCTTCTTGCCCTACCCTCAAGTGCTTTGGAGAATAACTTGACCCCCTCTTCTTTGTGGCAGCCCCTGAGATACTGGAACACTGCTATCATGTTTCACCTAGTCCTTCTTTTTATTAAACTAGACATACCCAGTTCCTGCAACCGTTCTTCATAAGTTTTAGCCTCCTGTTCCCTAATCATCTTTGTTGCTCTTCTCTGCACTTTCTAGAGTCTCAACATCTTTTTTACATTGTGGCGACAAAAACTGGATGCAGTATTCCAAGTGTGGCCTTACCAAGGCATTATAAAGTGGTATTAACACTTCACGTGATCTTGATTCTAGCCCTCTGTTTATGCAGCCTAGAACTGTGTTGGCTTTTTTGGCAGCTGCTGCACATTGCTGGCTCATATTGCTGGCTCATACTGCTGGCTTTATTGAACAGCATTATGGCTTACGGCCATACAATACTAAATTATTGCTACAATTACATACAGTGCTAAATTATGCCTTAACATTGTGTGAACATACAGGTAACAGTGGAATTGGAAGATTTTGTTCCAGGCTCTCAGCCAAATTTTCTCAAAACTAAGTTAGTTTAAAAAACAGAATCACAACATAGCACTTTAAACAGTAAACTAAGTTAAGATGTTAATAAACCATTCCAGCAAGATTAATTAGAGAAGTAATAAGAAAAAGGTAGAACTGTGCATATCCTCTGAGAGGTATTCTACCCAAATGCACAACAAGCACTTCCCTATGAATAAAGAAAGCAGCCACTTATAGCACGGATGTTTAACTAGCTGCTCATGGCCAACCGCATACATGCTTGTGCATGGCTGTTTCATGTTTGTCTGTCTGTCTGCCTTTCTCTCATCTTACCTAATGGTTGCCCATGACCTCTTCTGCTTGCTTGTTTACCTCCAAGCAGTTTTCCTCAAACTTGTTACTTCATGTCACTGCCAAACAGTCTAGGACAGGTAAGAACTGGGATAAAAACCTTTGGGGATTGTAGCCTACTGGAAGATGAGCCCAGTGCATTAGGAAAAGGAACATCCTATGAAGGAATGACGTTCCTTCATAGTAAGTATATTCCAAACCTTGAGCAGAAAAGAGGACATGGAAAAGCCACCTTTATAGGCCTTTCTTAAAGCGTAGCTAAAAGCAGTTGACTCCCAATGAATAGCAGCAAATTACGTCTTCATTGCCAAGGAAGTAGCAACCCATATAATGGGATTTTTTAAAAAAAAAATCGTACAAAAATGATAACCTAACATCAAACCCAACGGAGGAGAAATTTCTTAACGGTGAGAGCAATCAACCAATGGAATAGCTTGCCTTCAAAAGTTGTGGCTACATCATCACTAGAGGCTTTCAAAAAGAGACTGGACAACCATTTATCTGAAATGGTATAGGCTCTCCTGCTCAAGCAGGGGGTTGGACTAGAAGACCTCTGAGGTCCCTTCCAACTCTATTATTCTGTGGTCTGTGTTCTTTTTTGTTATCATGTTTATAGTTTTTAAAGCTGTATCTGAGTTCAAAACTGTGTTTTTATTTTTAAGTGTAACACCCTATTCAATAAATTTTGTTAACATTCCTTAAAAATGTTGTATATCAGGAAGATTTAGTATTTTCTTTAAATAAATATTGAAGCAGCTGCTAAATTATCAGGAAAATTAAAATAATTTCTGCAGCAAATGTAAACTCATACATAATTCCTCATTAACATTTAGAAAATGGAACAATATGTAATGGAACATTAAACATTTCCAAATGATACCAAAGCCATTAGTTACCAATTAATCTTAAAAGCAGTTTTTCTGCAATATTTAAAGAAACTACAGAACCTATAAATTATAATTTGCATTAACATTATTAAGAGAAGTTAAAGTAAGTGCTGCACAATGCTGAAAGTAACAAACATATCTGAATTTATGAAACTGTATAGGAAAAATTTGGCAACAAGCCTATTATAGAAGCAGTTTTTATAATTAACTGATTTTGTTTAATATCAAGTTTAAACAAAAATCTTAGTTATAAATTTTGGAATTCATAATTTCGGAGCAAAAAAAAAAATACACAGGGTACAAACCTATGCACACTTAGGTTTGCATTTTGGTTATTTTTCATGTTTTCACTTGTTTGAAAAATAAGGTGGCATTTAAAAAGAAGTTAACAGTGGTTTTAAAGTGAAGTCATTTGGAAAAAGAAATTCTTAGGAGTCCAACATCACCATGAATACCTTTGCTTCCTGAGCTGCATGTCTTCCATTACTCCCTGGATATGATCAACATTCTCTTTGTTTTCACTTGTTACATCTTTTCCATAAGCCCACGAAGCTTGGTTAGAGATCTGATCAAGAAGACCTTGACCTTTTTCACGCAAACCTTGCAGGCCCAAGTCTATAGGGATAATGAACAAAATCTTATTTCGTATACAATGCAAGATGAACTATTCTCTTAAATCATGAGTAGCCAATTCTGTTTCTGTCCATGTGCAAGTTAGATGCTGCTGTCTCATTGTCACGTTCCCACAACCGACTGAATTCTAAAATGGTACATTCTGTAAGCACATCCTTCAAGTGTTGACAGTTAACTATGTATCAACTGGTACGAAGGGTGGTTAATACTTCAGCAGTACAGAGACATACAGCATGTTTTTCTAGAACACAAATCGATTTATGTCAGGCTTGATAGTGTTTACTATAAGTGAGGAACTGCTCCCTCTGAAAATCCAGATTCAATTTTTGGTACAATCAAATAAAAAGAAACAGCTATGTTGAGATTGTTGACAAGACCTATATTTACTCTAATACAATTTTGTCTTTATTATGGTCCCTCCCCACATATTTATGTTAAATGAGAGATTGCCTTCCCATTTATTCTGTTTGCCCTTAACCGGTTTGTTGTTTATTCTGCCCAACACCCTTTCAGTAACAATTATTAAAACAACAGATGTGGCTTAAAATGAAATTCTTTTAAATGCACAGTTAAGAGATTCACATGGAGACTACCGCTGTTGGGAGATCAGTAGCTCAAATCTATTTCATATAACTCTGAGTGATACACCATCTTGATCTGTTAGTTGTGTAACAGATGATCCTGCAATTAAACTGGGTAGTTAGGCCAATGAAGTGGCCGTGCCCTTGTCAGCAATGCACAGGTTTCGGAAGCCTACATGTTTGGATTTCCATAGGAGCTGGAACCTCAAAAGGCAGAGATTTCTAGCGCTTATGGAACTCTATTCACAAAACACGAATATGGCAGTCAATGCATATTACTGAATATCATTCCACAATGAGATATTTTTAAAGCTCCCTTTATAAGCCAGCCAAGAGAATTTGTACCCACAGCCTGTTCCAGCTTTCCATTCAATGTGCTTATTAGGCTTATATGAAAAAGTATGCAATTTAATCCAATACTTATTCTGCAAATTAAGACATTCACTGTAGCATATTTGGCCATTTAATCTTATTTTTCCTTACCAACACTTTTTAATTTCTCTTCAAGTAGCTTTAAAGTTTGCTGAATTGACGCTCCATCAGCTGGGGCGACATCAACACACAGCATCCCGAGTAATCCATCTAGTTGCTGAGACAACTGAAAAGAGCCAACCCCAAAGTCAGCAAGTTATTTTTATGATTTTAAATCTTCCTCCTTAAAAGAGATTTGTTGCGTGAATGTCAGACAGAACTGTGACTAGCTCAATTATAAAAGAGACAGAGCTAGGACACTGGGATGGTCAAAGAAGATGGTCTGAACAACAGAGCTTAGCAACGGTGTCTGTGCAAGCAGCTGCAAAGGAAAGCTCTGTTTTCCAGCCCTTTCAGCAGCTGCTGCTTCATCCAATCCAAAGTGCCCAGGAAGAATCTAAATATTCAGAAAGGTAAAATATTTCATTCAGGTTTAAACAGCAAAGTCTAAACTGATGTCATTTCAATGCCCCTTATGCCTTTTTTTTCTCAAATGATTTCATTTGCATACAGAGTAGGATTGTGAGTCACCATACACCAGTAACTAAATTGTCAAAATTCATCCCCCAGAATGGCCTCTGAAACACTGCCTGCCAAGAAGGATCAGAGCCCCTCCAAATCAATTTTCTAAAAGCAGGTGGTAACTCTTAATTTCTTCACATGCTCTGCAATTTTCTCAAGAACCATATGCTTTAAAAAATCTAAACGAAAGGACAAATAGTTTGTGAGTTTGTCATTGGCTTGGCTCAGAGTTTGTGTCTAGAAAAATCCAACAGATATTATAGCAGAGATTTATGTAATTTGCTTATCTGCTCGAGCTTTGCTTGTCTAGCTTCTTGGTGAAAGAATTATAACAAACATGGAAAGGGAACTCCTGTCTAGTCAGTGTGTACATAAGATAGAGAAATGGACACTCTTTTTAAAACTGCCTTCATTAATTAACAGCAGATTTCCAAATGAGTCCTAATACTTCCTTGTTCTCATTTATTTTAAGACTTTTTCCATGCTCATTGGAACTATTTGAGCAAAATTATTCCTAAATATAACCGGCTTATCTATTGACCTTCTGACAAATGGCATTTTCATGAAGCAAAGCATACAATGAGAAAGTGCATATTTTACTTACATCTTGAGCAACACCATGAAATTCAAGGGCTGCTTGTAGCAGATTCTGCCTAAACTCCAACTGGCTGGCCTGCCGATAACAAACATCGCTCAACTGCTGTTGCAATGCTTTTAGTTCTACAAGATCTTCTTCATCCCCAGCGTTCAGTAAAGCTGCAATCTGTTGATTCAGTTCCACATACACTGCAAACCACTCCTGCAAAATCAGTCATCAAGGTATTATCACCATTATTGATAATTTTGCCATTTTGTTTTTAAAAGCACAGATACAACCACTGTTCAGCAAACCTCAGCTTACTGCAATATTGAACAAGATTATGCATATCTCTATTTAACAATGTTATGTTAAAAAACGAATGGTATGAAAATCTGCTGAACTCAACATTACATCCACCTTTCATTTTGTTTTCAGCATAATAAAATGATTCTATTATTTAGTCAATTTCAGAAGCTGGAAGCAATTTTCAAGAACATTTTTTCTCAATGGGTTTTTTTCAAATTGTTCTTTATCTTATTCATATAAAGAACTCTTTCATTTCCCCCCAACTGTAATATCCTGTCCTTTGATTTGCCCAAATCTGTTTTTTTAAAAAAACAACAAGACTGATTTGCATTTATTTAACACTCAGCAAAATGCATCTGGCTGTTCATCCATTTGTTCCCTTGATCATACAATTCTTCCTTCTCCTTTTCCTTATCCTAGATTTATTAAACAATTTCCTAGGCTTTCTTTACTTGTCCCTCCCCCCATATCCTCTAGTTGATACATTGGAAGGGTGTTCCAGTTCTTAAAAGCACAGGAGACAGCTCTGAAGTAATGCAAAGCACCTGGAACATTTGATGCGAACTTACATGCTAGTAAAAATGCAAACGTGCAGCGAAAGAAGGGCAAGGAAAGACAGGTGGCCAAACAGAAACACTGGGACATATAACAGAGAGTGGGACAAAACCACTGAGATGTAGGGACAGAGGCAGAGTGGATTGGAGAAAGTGGCAGGTAGAGAAACAGATGCTATAGAGCAGGGGTGTCAAACTCAAGGCCCGCAGGCCCCATTCGGCCCGCCGAGTGCTTAATTCGGGCCTGTGGGGCCACCATGGAAACAGCAAAGAACTGGCCTGCAGTGCCTCTGCAAGTGAAAATGGAGCTTGGGAGGGCCACGTGCGGCTCTCCTGAGCTCCCTTTTTACTGGAAGAGGGTTGAGGGCTGTCGCAGCCAAAAATGGAGCTCTGGAATCCGTTTTCGCTGGCAGAGCACTCAGGTCACCACAGGCCCCCCGGCACAAGTGATGTCGAGCTGGCCATGCCCCCGGCCACCCAAGGTCAAACACAACCCTGTTGGGGCCCTAAATGAAATTGAGTTTGGCATCCCTGCTATAGAGGAATGGACAGAGAGAACCATTTCCTCACTACTGGCTTATAACTTCATCCAGAAAATTGTTGAAGCTATATAAAGCCTATCCTTATTCCTGTTATTTTAGCACAGTGATCACTGGTTAATTATAGAATATTCTTATCCATTACTGCTGGGGAAAGGGTAAATAGGTGAACAGAACTGGCTTGTCATTCCTATTCAAGTAGTTGAAGCAAGCAGCTCAATTGTATTGAATAACTGTTCCCAAGTCAGCTGGAAAGAATGGGAAAGTAGTACAAATAATTCACTGGGAGAAATAACTATTCTTTGCCCAAAACCGGCAGGAATAAATGAAACTTTCCCCACTCCTAGAGTCCAAGAGATTAGAGGGTCGGTCCTTGGTAGGCACAATGATTTATTTTGTCTTTTCAGTCTCAGAGGCACAGCCATCCCTTTTTCCAACTATATAGCATACTATTATGACACTAGAACTAATCATTTATATGATCAGTAGCTTGTTCTAGAAGGTGCCCCATTTGCCAATACATAAATCACTGTCTAAAATTCACCAGAAAAGAAGGCCACTAGAAATATTGCATACCATAAATGACATATAAAAATCATTACACAGTAACTTCCTTGGGAAAATGAAAACTCACGCTGTGTTGACTTTCAATCTCTTCATGTTTCTGTTGCAAAGCTTGTGAAGCCCTAATTGAATCACCAATTCCCCACTGGGTTCTAAGCTGTTCCGAACCTGGCCCTTCGAGCCAGTTCACTACCTATTTAAATCAAAAAGCAGCATGTTCGTCATCACATATAATTTAAAACCAATAGAGGCCGGGTAGATTTTAAAGGCTTTCTATTATTTAAAGCAACCTTTCCTAATACACTTCACAGTATATATATATAAATAGCAACCTTATTTCCAGAAGAAAAATAAGGACTGGAGAGGTCAGGGTTGGTAAACCCTTTAGGTACAAAATCAAGGGACTAAACAACCTAATCCCGTTTTTTTTAATGTATGTTCTCTTTGTGAATCTTAATAACATTGCAGTCTCATATCAGAAGCAGCATAAGGAAAGGAGGCACACTTCTTATTTTCAACTTATACTTATATTGGCAGGTAAAATGCAATGCCTTTTTGTTTCTAGTGAAAGGTAAATTGTTCTAATTTGTGGAATTATGTTGTTTTGATAAATTTCCTAAAAAAAAAACCCCTTAGCATACATTATTTTATATACTATAACAAAGACAAGCATTTGTCAAATATGTGTAGAAATCTAGAAACATATCTTACACTGCAGTAGTACTTAAATGTTTTTGACTCCTTGGTTTAACTGGATTCTCTTTATCTAGTTTTAGGATTTGTTTGGAGAGCGGATCACATTTCAGGTCATATTTATGCAGAAATATTGAAAATTCAGAAGATCTCCTCCCATTGATTGATTGATTGCCTGGCTTTGCTTAGCACTTGTGTGTATATTTATAACCTGTAGATAAACCACTGCTTGAAAAACCTCTGTGTACTGTATTTTGCTCTTGGGTTGTCTCAAAATAGTAGTCACACTGTGCACACTCTGACAGATTGGCAATGTGAACTGTACATGGATAGTAAAGATCCTTCGAGCCCAACTCATCTATTGTGAGCTAGTAGCCAAAGAAGGTCATGACTATTCAAGGCTAGCAAATGGAAAATAAAGCTTTCAGACACTTCCGTCTTGACCACTTCCATGCTTATTTATCTCCCTTCCTAGCCCTTTTAATACTTCCGAGGGTTTTATAGTCTAAGATACTACATAGTGGTTATACAAATCTGACAGTGTCAAGCATTATCCCAGGTATTCTTCCTACGTAACCTATAAACATTAATTTCAACACTACTCACATCAAAGTCAATATGGATATTTATTACCATATAATACTAAGTCAACCCACAGAATCCATTTGGAAGACAACCCATTAAATTGTATTTGGGTGCACATAATCACTTATGGATGACATGCATATTAACATACGAAGATCTTGGAAGCTTTTGTATCCACTTTTAATCAAGAATAGCAGTTCATGTTATTTATATTGGGAACTGAAGATGAGGATAACTGTTCAAGAAGTCAGCTTCAGAAAGCATACTTTGCAGTCAATTTAAAACTGCTAATTACATTCCTGTTAATAGAAAGTAACTAAAAATGTGTTAGTTCCATAGTTCATTTACTGCATGGTAGTTGAAATTTGATAACTACGATTTTAAATAAGGGACAAATGCAGTCAGTGTTCATTTGCATGTGCATACCATTTTTTAAAAAACAAAAATAGAAGTTAAACAACTTGTCAGTCACAAACATCTGTCAAAAAAACCAGACAAATATCAGTCTTATTTGTAGTAACTCTATAAGGATAACTCATACAGGGAGAAAGAATATTTCACAGCAACAATTACAACAATGTCTTCGGGTTACATCCATTTATAACCAAAGTTATGAAGGTATTGAACAAGGGGGACTTATGAACAGTGCTCTGTCGTTGCAGCTATTCCCACAGTCGTGTGATTTCTGACATTCCCTGCCAGCTTTCCAGAAGCAAAGTATAACTGGGAAGACGATGTTGAGTTTTACGACTGTATCACTTAGCAATGGCAATTCTGGTCCAAACTGCTGTTGTAAGCCAAGGATTGACTGTATTTTACAGTACAATAAATCTATAGCTGCCAGCTTTCATCTCCCTTTCTTCTGATTTTTCCCTTTCCATCATAAAATACTCGGTGATAGAATTAGCTGAAGGCTTTGAAATATATTTCCTTGATCATGTAGTTTTTCTTAAATATTTTTTTTTAAATAGGAGATCTTTCTCTCCTCACAAATTATTTAAAAATCTTTAGCAGATGATTTCTAAATTAGTAACTAAAAAAGAGGAGAATGCAAGACTTTACTATCAGTCTAAGTATAATTAATTTTCTATGTAATTCAGTAACACAGAGTAAAGAAATGGCAAGTTGTAATTAGAATGATGCAAACTGAGATTGATGCTCTTGTAAACACATTTATTTAAATGTATTAATAAAGGCACTTCACTAACTAGATTGCATTTTTCTCAATTAACCCACCTTTGTTTTGAGTTTTTTAGTCAACTCAAGGCAGTGAACATGCATATAACCTCTGCCTATTTTCCCCAAACCACTCTCTTAAAATCTCCTAGTTTCTACCCCAGCACCTTAGCCACTCTACCAAACTGTCTAATATCAACTTCCAGAGCACCACTTGATCTTTCATGACATTTCAATGCACAAATTGTTTCAAGTTTATCTTATTATTACTCTGGTGGGGAACAGCCTTGCATTAAAAGGGCAAATTTGG
Organism: Pituophis catenifer annectens; assembly: GCF_029215685.1. Lineage (NCBI taxonomy): Eukaryota > Metazoa > Chordata > Lepidosauria > Squamata > Colubridae > Pituophis > Pituophis catenifer. Next base: position 192,645,661 of record NW_027256881.1, on the reverse strand, counting down.
ATTCCAATCACTAGATATACAAATTTTATGGTAATGCAATGCCGTGATTCAAATTTAAAGGGCAAAATGTGATTTGGGCATGCACCTGATACTTGTCAGGAATACCTAAAATCAAGCGTACCTTTCCCAGGTATAATACATGTCCATTGCAAATGGTAGCCGCATTTATCCAGGAAAAATTGTAGCAGCTTTGAGGTGCTCCCACAAGCTGACACAGCATATTAAAAACCTGTTAACTCTCCATCTAATCATTTTACTAATACAAACAATAGATGCAAGTGAGTATGCCACTTACCTGCATTACCTTCTGCTGAATTTCTTCCAACTGAGTTCGTTTGCTTCTTTGCCTGCATACTTCCTGATACCGCGTATACTGTTCTCTGAGAGAATCTAGTAACTTCATAACCTGGGGCTGAGCAAGCAGTTCATCATCCATAGGGGACCAGGAGACTCCTCCATCGGAACCATTAAAACGCCGTTGCTGCAATTCCGATAAGAGCTCATGACCTTAATAGAATATATACACATATATTTATATTAAGTATTCAAATAATCTAATGACTCAGGCAAAAAAATGAGCTAAAGTTTAATGGGAAAGTCTTTTTGCTGGAAACATAAAGGCTTCTAATTTCAGTTTTTATGCAAATTTTCTGAGGTTACAACCACAGCATGATATAAGATTGTGGAGTGAGGATAGCAATAACAACAGCAAGAAGGCAGAGAACAAATACCCCAACAACAGTTTTACGATACAAATAATTCCCTTGGCCAATTTGTAATACCTAACTAATCACTGACTGACACTGTGAAAGCATTAAAATGGTGATGCACTAAGGTAAAGTTGCTTCTCTCTCCCTGTCCAAGTTGTGCCACTGTATCTATGAACTGTTTTGAGAAAAGCTGGCATGCAAAAATACCGACTAACTCACTTTCAGAATTGGGGGGGGGGAATACAATAGCTGGGCTGGTATGAGTTTTTTGCTTTTGGCTACCATATCTTTAAAGGAATTTTAATTCGTAATTGCTTACTGTTTTCACAGATAAATTCAACAATTTCAGCAGAAAGAGAGACTAGTACTTTATTTCTCTACTGCTGCTATTCCCAGAAATTAGGAGGAAGCAGAATAGTTGCATTATAGAAATTCTATATTTAAAAAGAAAAGGAAAAATTTAATAAATGCATTATTTTATAGTAATTAACTATAACTGATTAACTGTATGGACTTTAGTTAAGTGGCTGATTCAGTTTATGTTCATGCTACTGATGATTTTAAAAAATAATGCCATATTGGACTGATTTACCTGTCTGCAGAACGGTCTCGGGATCAACAGATGGAAGAAAATTTGTATCTATAGACCTTGAAAGAGAAAAATAATTTATTGTGAATGAAAACAGAAGTTTTAAGATTTAAAAGAAATACAAATTATGCAAATTTCTATTTTTCTTTCCCATTGTGAATACTGAGATCATGTTACGATTCAATACACATCTGTCAATGTCCAAGGAAATTTTCAAAATCTCAGGAATGTTTAACATTTTTAAAATTGTTTTGGTTATTTTTCAAAGGAAATAAGTGAACATATATTAAGAACTTAGAAAGATATTATTAATACAAAGAAAACTTTCATATGTCTTCTCAGAACATATATCATATATCAGGGGTCCTCAAACTACAGCCCGCAGGCCACATACAGCCCGCCTAAGCCATTAATGCAGGCCACGCAGGACCACGAGGCTGCCCTGCACATTTCACCCCGCCCATCTGCCGGGCCTGGGAAAAGCTCGATCCCCATCAGCACTATGGCTGCCCAAGCCCAGCAGGGATCGCATGCCTTCCCCCTCAATCTCTGCTGGGCCTGGGCAGCCATTGCTCTGCACCCATTGCACTTGGCCAAAGGGAGTGGATGGGCAACTGCGGCCGGCTGGTGGAGGGGTGATCTTGGTGGTTGGACTGACGCATGTGGGGAGGGGAGCGCATGAGAGATGGTGGCGTCAGAACCCTCTTTGGCTCTTACCCGAAGTGCCTTGTACCAGCCAAACCTCCTGCCCTGAATGCCGCTCCCCGCCTTGCTTGGGATGCTCGCAGTGGCACTTTGGACAGGATGGCGGTGGCAGCAGGGGGGAGGGGCTAGTGAGACTTCCCGGAATGCTCCCTGGCTCTTCCCGGAAGCACCTCACATGAGCCGAATCTCCTGCCCTGAATGCTGCCACCACCGCTCCCTGCCTTGCTCGGGACGCTTGCCCTTCGCTGCCCAGTTCCAGTGGGGCAGGCAGTTTAATAGGGGAGTGCACCAAGGGGGAACTGGAGTGGCCAGATCCCTTCCAGGAGGCCCTCACGATAAAGAGGGCCCGTCGCCCCTACTTCGCTTGTCACGTGGCAGTGAGGCAATGTCACCGGTAGGAAAAAAACCCCAACCTCTGGCCCTGTGGATGTCACCTCTGCTGTGGATGGACTTGCATGGCAGCAACGGGAGCAGGAGCCCTGCACTAAGGGTGGTTTTCCTCCTCCCCGCTCAAGAAAAGGGTTTTAGCGCAGCATTCTGAAAAAGCAGTATTTTAAATTTTCTTAACTGGAAATGTGAGCGCATCTCTCATGCTCCCCTATCCCTTTTCGTAGGTTTCAGATTGAGGCTATGGCCTCCCTGATCAAGAGCAGGGCTGAGGGGAAGCCAGCCTTAATTTCAATAGGCAAATTGGGGACAGGGAGAGGGAGAGAAAGGCAGTGCTTTCTGGGAAGGCAGGCCAGTCTAGTAATACCTCATTTTCCATTCCCCCACCAATTAAGGGGGCAGGCAGGTTACTATACTTGGTAGTGTAGCTTAGCCCAGGAAGGCAGAGGAGGCCCTTGGGCAAAAGTGGCTTGCCTGGGTCTCATAGCTGCTGCTTCAGCCACAATAAAACATGTTATCTTGGCAAGGGAGCTATTGGGGAGGGGGCAGAGGAATCAAGCTCAGAGGAGAAGTACCCTTTTTCCTTCTTGTCTATTCTGGCACTGAGCAGCAGTGGAGGGAGAGCAAGAGGAGCCCGTGCTGGTTGGGGAACCTGGCCAGGGAACAGTCATAAGTATGTGGGAGGTTGCTGCTGAGGGGTACCTGTTTCCAGGTTCTGGAGTAGACATAAATCTGCTCCTTTGCCTCTCTAAGGAGGCCAAGCTCTTGGGCTGAGTCCCTTGCCTCCTACCCACCCAAAACAAGGAGAGGCAATGCCTTCCCTGGTTTGTTCTACTTGTTGATTGTAAGCTCCTTGGGGCTGAGAAGAATTGCTGCAAAACTGAGTTTCCTGATGTGGACCACTAGACTCCTAAACAACTTAAAAAAACTATCTAGTAAAAAGAAAAGTCAACCAAAAGACCAACATGCAAACAAAAGCAAACAAAATACCCCCAAGAGCAAAACAAATTAAAGTTTAATTTCTGTGTATTATTTAATGGAGTGCTAAATTGGCCATGTCTACCCAGTCACATGACCACCTAGCCACGTCCAGTCATATGACCATCTAGCCATGCCCTCCCAACCGGCCTGTTTAAAAAGTTTGAGGAAGCCTGTCATATATTTTACTGCAACATAACACAAATGCAGTCACAGAACTTTTTAACTATACCAAAAAATGTAAGGGAGCTATAGAGTTACAAGTATATTTCTATGATCAAGCTAGAAGCAAAAAGAAAGACCACAACAATAGCTAGAAACACCACACTTTTGATAATTAAGATTCTCCTATGGAACAATCAATAATAGCAAGAAAAGTATTACCGCTCTTTCTCCTGTTGGTTTCCCTTATCACTTCCACTGTTGATTAATGCAAGCTCATCAAGTAAGGATGTAGACTCTTTTGTAAACTTCTCAAATGCCTATATAAAATAGTGAGTTAGCATTTCAGAGACTGAATTTTACCATTTTACCATTTAATGTCTGAAGTTTTGCAGTATAGCGTTCTTACCGTTCCATTAAGAACAAATTCTAAAGATGGTGGTTGGTCTTTACGTTTTGCATGAATACCAACTGCCATATCACAGAAATGCATTATTTTTACATCCACTGATTCAGGAAGTCCTCACTTAATGACTGTTGGCTTAATGACCATTTGAAGTTATAATATGTAAGACTTCAAAAATCTACTTATGCCCCTTCCTCTAAGTTACAACTGCTGTACCTCTCCCTGTGGTCACGTGATCACACTATGGGTGCTTGGTAACTGGCTCACATTTACAAGTTGCAGCATCCTGTAGTCATGTGACCACAATTTGTGAGGGTTTTTTTTGCTATTTTTCAGCAGAAAATAGCAAAAAAATGGCCATTATACATGCTGGATTCACTTAAAGACCACATATTTAGCTTCATGACTGTGATGACTTGCTTTACAACCAATGTAAAATAAGTTGTAAAAGCGACTCCAGTCACATGGTGCCTAGACTCACAACCACAAGAACATTGTGCTTGAAATTCCATGTTCCATTGTGGTCACAAATTTAGGATTACCTCTGTAATTTCCTGACGACACCCAAAGCTTTGGTCAAATGCTCAGTCATCATAACCATTTAAAGCAGAACTAGACTAAGGATATTATCAAGTTAAACAGGATTTTAGGTTATAATTGGTTGCTGGACACAAGCCTTTAAAAATCCAAGTTGCAAAACTAATCACTATGTTTTGACAGCTGCTGCAATGCTGTTGAGAAGCCATTCTAAGAAACTTCATTCAACATTAATCATTATGCTGTTTTTTTTTCTCTCAAGGGTAATGATGAGTATGAAGGATGTGTGTGCACTGATGTATGTCAAAGGAATGGAATGTAAAGTAAAACATACTAGTCATAATGGCAGTATCAAGAATTTTTCAGCAGAGAAATTTTTATGTGTGTTGAAATAACCAATTAAGAGAAAATATTCAAATAACAAGTAAGGATAATGTTAATATTTCACTACTGCCAATCAATATTTGCCTTAAGAATCTTAATCTTTATTTTCATGTAATTCAGCATGAATTAGAATCACATTGGCCAACTGCAGTTACTGAATAACTGCACATGTGGTTTTTGTTTTTTTAAAAAATGATATTCAATCATGTCCAATTCTTGGAGATTGCCTGGACAAGTCCCTGCAATTGTTCTGGCAAGTTTTTTTTTCCAAAATGGTTTGCCCTTCCTTCCTTCCTAGGGCTAAGAGAGAGCGACCAGCTCAAGGTCCACCAGTTGGCTTTGTGCCCAAGGCAGGACTAGAACTGACAGTCTCCTGATTTCTCGCCAGATGCCTTAACTACTATACCAAACTGGCTCCTATACATGTATCCTATCTGTATTTTATTTAATTTTGCTTATTATGTTTCACATTTAGATTTGGTACACGGCAAAAAACTAACTATCATTAAACATAAAGTTTTATCAGGAATTATTCACAAACTATTATAATCTATATAGTCAATGGAGATTTTTAAAAAATCTGTAATCCTGGCTGTATCTTAAAAAAATGTGTACAACAAAAGGACAACCAATGATAGAATCTCCAAATCCTGAATTGCCAACTACTCTTGGTAATAATATGTGTGGATTTTTTTTAACCCACAGGCAGGGTGGATTTGATTTAAATTGAGTTGATTTAAATCACAATTTAAATCATGATTTAAATCACTAGTAAAAAGGCTTGATTTAAATCAACTCGATTTAAATCATAATTTTTAAAGAGCAACTGTCATCTCTGCTACTCCTTTGACCCACTGTTGACTCACCGATAGTCCCAGTGTTGCAGAATATACAGCCTCATGCTACATAACTAAGCTCCATTTCATGCTGAATAAACTAATTTATTTATGTATCTTAAATAGAAAACTATCTTACGATAGATTTTTACCCCAAAAGTTTTTTATTAAAATAAATTTGCTAAAAATCAAAAAAATCCGATTTAAATTAAAAAAAAATCCGATTTAAATAAAAAAAAATCCGATTTTTTTTGATTTTTTTAAAAAAATCATTGATTTTTATCCACCCTGCCCACAGGCAACACCAAATGCAGTTGTATGTAGATGCAACTAGATTATATTTTTTAACAATTATATTGAAAAAGAAAAACATTTGCCAAGAAACTAACCAGTCTTTTGTTCAGCCAATCCATATGATCATAGGTAAGACTTCCTCCAAAATCTTCTGTTAGTTGAGATGGTTCTATGTATCGAGTAAGCTTGTTGGCAGATACCAAAATAACCTATATGAGCCATTAAATGGGAAATTAACAACTCAGAAGTTTGTGTTAGAAAATCAAATACTGTATTATGCTTCAACTGAAAACCATCCATTTTTTCATAGTAAGATTGAAGTATAACAGACTTTTAGTTATTACACTTTAATAAGTAAGTAGGCATATTTTAAAATGCATCAATGAATTAATGTTTTAAAGAAAAGTCTTAATATCTCATTACTTGGAACAAATATTAAATTTTTTATCCCAATTAATATAACTCAAGTTTTTACTTCTATTATGCTTATGTAATTTAATATAATTCAATATTTTACTTCTATTATACTATTAGCACTTTGTATCAAATTGTTTAGAGTAAACTGAAGCACATACCGTATTTTTCAGTGTATAAGACGCACCTTTTTACCCCCAAAAAGGGGGTAAAATCTGGGTGCGTCTTATATGCCGAATGTAGCCCTGCCCACCCGCCGGCCCCCACCCTTCGGCCATTTTCGGCCAGTTCCAGGCAGCAGGGATCTGGGTCGGGGCACAGCCTGAGGAACAACTCTCCCTTTTCGGGACGGAGGGTGGGAAATCTGCCCAGCAGCTTTGGGGAACAAGGCGGGTGCCCTCTGGCCGTGCTGACTTCACTCCCCAGCAATGTGAGGAGCCGTCGTCGTCGCTGCCTAACCCTCTCTGCGCCCAGGAGCCAAGCCGAGCTGAATGGGAGATCCTAAAGGGAAACGTTCCTCCTTTCCAGCCATCGCTGCCCGGATTCCAAAATGCAAACCTCAAGTCGTGCTTCAGGTGGCGGCCAGTTCCCCTGCAATATGCAGCGGGGAACTGGGAAGTGCTTTGGATTCGGGGAGGAGATTGTAAGTGTTTTTCTGCACATTGCAGAGCCGCGCGTCCCCGTCCTCCTTCTCAGTCTGCCGCCCGAACCTGCGATCCTCTACCCGATTCCAAACATGGGGTGTGTGCAGAGACAAAAAAAAGTGTACCGTGTTTCAGGCAGCTGATCTGGCCAGGAGGAAAGAGAAGAATCTGCTGAGAAGGAGGACGGGGGCGCGCGGCTCTGCAATGTGCAGAAAAACACTTTAGGCGTCAGCACGACAATCTCCTCCCCGAATCCAAAGCACTTCCCAGTTCCCCGCTGCACATTGCAGGGGAACTGGCCGTCACCTGAAGTGCGACTCTTGAGGTTTGCATTTTGGAATCCGGGCAGCGATGGCTGGAAAGGAGGAATGTTTCCCTTTAGGGGCTCCCAGTCAGCTCAGCTTGGCTCCTGGGCACAGAGAGGGTTAGGCAGCGGCGGCGGCGGCTCCTCACATTGCTGGGGAGTGAAGTCAGCGCGGCCAGAAGGGTGACCAGCCGCAAATCGTGGCACCCGCCTTGTTCTCCAAAATTGCTGGGCAGATTCCCCCCCCCCAAAGAGGGAGGGTTGTTCCTCAGGCTGTGCTCTGTCCCTCCCCCCAGAGCATGCTAGGGGTCTCTTTGGGGGAAAGCAAGTAGTCCCTGCACCTCTCACTTGCAGGAGGAAGAGGAGGGCGGTGCAACCTTAAATGCTGGTAGGCAGAGGTAAAATACTTTTTTCCTTGTTTTCCTCCCCCAAAATTAAGGTGCATCTTATACTCCGGTGCGTCTTATACACCGAAAAATACGGTACTTCATCATCTGATGATATACAATCAAATGAATTATGATGAACTAAGCATGAAAATTTATACCCCCCTCCAAAAGTAATGAAAGTTGTTGAAAAGGCTTTCTTCCATACTACTGTTATCACGACAGAAATCCTGAGCCACAAAGATGGAACAACTGTTTTTAGCCTTAATGAAACTGGATTATTACAACCATATGGAAGTAATCTGCAAATCAGATTGCTCACTAGGGACCACAATCACATCCTATGTCCACTAACACAAAAAGTATTGCTTTTTCAGTTGCTACATTGCTGGGTAGTGTAACAAGACTGCAAATTCAATTAACTGAATTTCTTCTCCACAATTTTTAAATGTTTTATCTCTTTTTATCTCCCTGATTCAATTCCCAGGCATTCAAATGTTCATCCTTTCAAACTAACATTTTAAAACACAAACAACATAAATGAATTTTCCATTAAATTCCAATGTTCACAGATGGATCATCTGTAAAAATGGTAACAAAGTAAAACACTTAAGAAAACTGACATATTTTTTATTTTTTCTAAAAATTATTAGTTCCTTCTTTTCTAGCTAACTTTTACCTGGTACTTTTAAATAATGGAGTAAAATATCCTAGCCCTAGCCCTAACAAAGCATGTAGATGCTAACATATCCCTGTAAGTATTTATTTCCTATTTACTGTATCTGTAAAAGAGCATTTTCAAACAACTGGCTTGCCAAACAAATTCATCACTCCCCACGCTTGATTGTGGAAGCAGAACCTATTTTTCCATTCACAAAGGAATTTTTGCAAAGAAGAAATTCCCTAAAAAGTGAGTAGCCTTTTAAAAGTTCCTGGATTTTGCTTTGATCTCGTGGAGCACTCAATTACTGGGTACTGTTTGGCTGAGACATCCCTGTTCACCAACTTTGTACCACAGAAATGTCTATAAAATCCTGGTAACTTTAATAGCGTGAAGAGTCCATTCAAGTCTTGTTCCTTTTGAAATGTGAAACTGGAAATTTCGGGCAATATAAAGTCGCATTGTCTGGAAGTGTCATGTAAAAATTATGGGTTGTCAACTGGGAGTTCTGCTCTCCCACAACAGCTTCATGTCAGAAGAAAGGGAAATTGTAGGGCAATGTACAATGTATTGGCGTGTTCATCAACCAAATCCACTTGGTGTGACATTCGATTCCAGAAAGGTCCTATTAATAAAGCACCACCTATGAAAGTTAAATATAACTGCCTTGCACTAGCAAAGACACAGTCATCACTGTCTTTCACCCTTGAAACACTATTATATTTCAGGATTTCACTCCATCAATGGACAGATGATAGGTAGGTATCTTGGTTTTTTTCCCTTCCTTGTTCCAAACAAAATATTAATTTATTAAAATTAATTAATTAATTAATTAATTAATTAATTAATTAATTTGATTTGATTTGTATACCGCCCTACTCCCGAAGGACTCAGGGCGGTGAACAGCCAAACAATAAAATACATAAATACAAAAAATTTAAAAAACCAGATAAAATCCAATTAAACAATTTTGGCCCAGACAAATTAAAACACCCCAATGATTTAAAAACAGATTAAAATTTACATATTAAAAAGAGGGAAAAGATTAGGCCAAGCCCGCCTGGTGGAATAAAAAGGTCTTCACAGCGCGGCGGAAGGTGTGCAGATCTGGGATCCTCCATATCTCCAGGGGGAGCTCATTCCAGACAGTAGGTGCCCCCACAGAAAAGGCTCTCCCCCTAGGGGCCGCCAGTCAACATTGTTTGGCTGACAGCACCCGGAGGAGTCCCTCTCTATGAGAGCGTACCAGCCGGTGGGAGGCTGTTGGTGGTAGTAGGCGGTCCCGTAAGTAACCAGGTCCTAAGCCATGGAGTGCTCTAAAGGTGGTAACCAAAACCTTGAAGTGCACCCGGAAGACCACCGGGAGCCAGTGCAGCTCGCGCAGGAGAGGTGTTACATGGGAACGCCATGTCGTTCCCATTATCACCCGCGCGGCCGCACTCTGCACCAGTTGGAGCCTCCGAGTGCTCCTCAATAGTCCAGGCGGGAGGTGATGAGGGCATGAGTGACCGTGCATAAGGAGTCCCGATTTATGATGTGATTTAACATTTTCAGGATTTTACCCCAATCTTTGAAACTTATGCTAATATATAATTGAGCCTTTTGTTGTTGAAATTGTTTTTCAAAGGGATAATTTAAAGTCTGAGTTGTTTTTTTTTTAAATGGCAAATAAAAAACATGTACAGTATACAACTTTGAACCAAAAACTACAAGGGGGAAAAAAAAGCCCCTAAATTTAAGGAGTTAATGAAAATCCCGTTTTCCTTGTGCATTACAGAGCACCAAGAATACTAAGATGAGAAAATTCCTATACAATGTCTCTTCCTACAAATTTAACCACTTCAAGACAAGATTTTTGAATGCATAACTTAATCTGAGCCACAGCAAGCCATTTATATATGTGTGTGTGTGTGTGTGTGTGTGTGTGTGTGTGTGTGTGTGTATATATATATATATATATATATATATATATATATATATATATATATATATATATATATATGTTTTTCCTCTAGCCAGATTTTTCCTACGTAACCAAGGTTTTTCTGCAGCCCTAGCTCAGTAGAATCACATCCACTCGATTCTGGGCTTTTTTTCTTTCTGGCAGCCAGCAAGCTCTTGCTGCCTGGTGAGAGACTCTTGCTGGCTGCCAGAAAGAAAAAAAGCCCAGAATCGAGTGGATGTGATTCTACTGAGCTGGAGCTACAAAAAAACTTTGGCTACGTAGGGAAAACCTGGCTAGAAGAAAAACACACATAAACCCTACGAAGAAGTAAGAAAATTGATACTGTACCTTTACAGGGAGGATACATAAGATATGGGTGTGGCCTACTGATGACAGCTAACGAGCTAGAAATGGATCTATTTAGGTCTCCCACCTAGCAGTTAGAGCTTGCTAGGGGTTAGAAAAGAAAAAAAGCCCAGAACCGAGTAGATGTGATTCTACTGAGCTGGAGCTACAAAAAAACCTTGGCTACGTAGGGAAAACCTGGCTAGAAGAAAAACACACATAAACCCTACGAAGAAGTAAGAATAATTTGCTGCATGATATCTGAATCATTATATAAATACCTCAGAGTTCCCAACAGAAAATATCTTTGTTAAGACAGTATAAAAAATAAGTATCTTCAGAGCTCGAAACTCAAATTTTGTTATTTAAAAACATTGCTATTTATTTATAGAAATATGGTTTCCATACTGTATTAAAATGAGTGTAGTGGAAAATATCCTTAGGGATTCTGTGCAGAGAACATATTAAGAACCTATCTTACAATACCATCAAGCATTGTTTCATCTCCAGCAATATATTTTTGAAAATTCAGAAAAAAGATGGTTAAAATGAATAAGGACATCTAAAGAGTCTGTAGGGGGAAAAAAAACCTTACCAGTCATATTTAAGCATAGCTATGTCCTAATATACCAAAAATGGTAGCAGCTTTGAGTCGGGGTGGGAGTGAGGAAAGAGCTGCCAGCTCTTAAAAGCCTTGCTAGTTTAAACATACTATTTTTCCAATATAACTTTTATCACACACACATACACACAGTGTGTTCTCAAATTTTCTGTATTACTGTCAACTGACAACAGTGTAATAAAGTTACTAAAATCAACATGCCTGGATTTCACTTCAATCATTTTGCTTTTATGTTCATAACTGAGTTTTAGTTATAACAAATTACCCTCATGGCTGCCATCACATTCTTAATTAAATGCCTCTACACTGAATGAAATTAAATACATTTTTATAATGCAATCACTGGTAGAAAATCAGTCCTTCGAGTAAAATAATAAAAACTGTCCAAATTTCTGAAAATGATAGAATATGAATATTATCTCAGGATCATTAGTGCCTTAGTAGTTTTTCTCTAGGCCTTTTACTAATTTGTTTGGAAAGAAAACAATGCTGTGACAGAGAAAGGGCATGAATCAATCCTATAGGGAGAATTTTTAATGGGGATACATTTCAAACTATGGAAGCTTGCCACAAGGAAAACAAGGGCCCAGATGGTACTGGATGGTCCTCAACAGAACAAATTCAAAGATGTGTTCTGAAGTGTGATCGCGCCTTATTTTTCTCTGCTCCACAGAGAGAACTTTCACCAAGTAGAAAGAGATAGGGAGTAAACGCTCGTTGCCTTTGGTGCCCCTAAAAGATGGAAATTTAGAGAGGGGGAGGTGTCTTATTTTAAGCCAACCCAGTCTGGGCAAACTCATGGCTAGATCAGGTTTATAAGCCATCAAATTCCCTCCAACTCTCCTGTATCCTTTACTAAATGCAGAAAGAACATCTTGACAAAGAAGAGCTGGAGATGAGCAAAGCAGGATAAGTATATCTTATATTGGAGGGAGTATTAATGCACCTTCCATGAACAGTTAAAATGAATGAAAAATTAATCTTAGAAGAATCTGGTTACACAAGACATTATTAGTAAGAGAAACTGGTAATTAAGTTCATGGCAAAAATATTTCAAGGGACTGATTTCAAATGGAAATCACTTACAGCTATGACTAAGAAAATTCAAATGTAAGAAGCCAACATTTCCGTAGAAACAAGGGATCAGAGCAATGCTAATTATTGAATAATACGTCACAATATGGTAAAGTTAGTGTTATGAAACGTTTACAGTGTAATACTCATGGAATCATTTAATAACTCTTTCCAGATTTGCATTCATTAGGAACTGTTTCTGTATTCTAAATCCATGCAACGATAGCTTAAGTGCAATAGTTAAGTCAGAAATAAATAAATATACATACCTCAAAGCCAAGTCTATCTTTCTCTTTCCAAAAGCAAAAATGTGTAACCTTTTTATCCCAGAATTCATCTGGTTTTACTACACAAACAAGGGATACTTCAGCTGGAACAACATTCTAAAATAATAAAAAATACACAATTAAATTTCTTAGTAACTGCAAAAACATAATGGCCTTACAACATCTCTTTATATAGCACAAAATGTTTGTAAAAAGTAATGTATGGACTGGCACAATGAAGAAAATAAGTACTGGCACAATGAAGAAAATAAGTACCATGGACACTGTCTTAAAGAAAATAACATTTATAAGTTACAATCATCCTCAAAACAATTTTAAACTATCTTGAGATACTGTATACTAATACTGCAATCCTATGAACTCAGAAGAAACAGAACCATTTCTTTTCACCCATAAGAGGTCATGCCTCACAATTGTTTCCTCTTCCTGTGAAGTTATTTTAGTTTTATCTCTAACTGAACATATATGTAACATTAAATATGCAGATAGCAGGAACAATAACTTATTATTTAATGATTATGACAGCATACATCGTCCAAGTTTTTAAAAAAGAAAGAAGCATTGTATCTTGACAGTTAATAAAAAGGGTCTGGGATCAAAATGTCAGATTTCATTAAGCCAACATCTGTTAAAGATTTTCATAAGTCATTTGAATGAAGTTGAACGAAGAATAAAAAATAGGGCTAATAAAATTCTGCTAGAACTTCACCTTCTGCCTACTTCTTCCTAGAGTTCTCTTTCTCCCATGGGTCTGCTTTTATTTCTACTTCTGTTTAGGATCCATCCTTCTTAAAAAGTATGACAAACATAATACTCATATGAAAAAATGCAAAAGATATGTAAAAATTGAGTTGTGAAATAGACCATCTTACAAAAATAATAGACTAAAAACATAAAAGAATGTTGTAGCTTCGGTGATAATTACGGAGATTTTTAAAAATCCTACATAAACTACAGGATATTCTTTGCAGGCCAGATTGTAAAATGAGACGTACTGGGGATCCATGAAAGTGGTGCATATTATAGAGACCGTGGTTTCTGTTAAATGTTAAACTCTTAAATGTTATAAACATGACATTGACAATAGCTTATTACTCTTTCTGGGAAAACTTCATGAATTTGTGGCTTAATATTAACCTAAGAATTGTTTCAAATCCAGTTTATTCAACAACCTGGGAATAATCCAAAATCAATTTTACAGACAACCAAAGTAATCATTTCTTAATATGGTTAAGTAATTTTCAACTTCTTCTTCCAGAACCCGTAAGAAATAATAAATATATACATAAAACCTAAACTAAGCCAGTATTCTGATAAAGACTGTAGAAGACTAAGCCTGTGGCATTGAAGGCTGGGAGCTCAAACCAGAAGCCCTCTGAATGTCAACATGCTGCCCCTGCTTTCTATTTTGGAACAGCAGTTTGATAGTTACTGTTGCTGCCATCTATCTCTATAGGATGTAGACTTTTATTGGGAACAAGATTAATCTCACAAGAAATGGATAAAATCAAACTTTATTAAGGAAAAACATTAAAAAATGAAATGTCAAATCCCTTAACTTGAAATATCGAAATGCATACATGCAATGTGTGTAGAAGAATGTTAGATAAAATATATTATGGAAAGACAGCAGTTTGGTTAAAATGGGGGGGGGGGTATGTGCTCTGGGTAGAACATAAGGTAATAGTGATCTACAAATCTTTCAGAATCTCTAAAAAGATATTGTAAAAATATTATTCATAGTATTTCAAATATTATTTTGCATTAAAGAGGTTTGAAGACATAAAACACCTTAATTTATAGGTTGAAGTAAGGGTAAAATAAAGCTTAAAGTATGCTGTTTCCTATCTTGGACAGAAATCCATAGGAAATGAGACAAAACTTGAATCAGAAACTCAAAATTAAATCAAGCAAAATTCATGGCTAGCACTTCCTATCTATTTCTACAGAAATTGAGTTACTAAAGGAGAAACTCTTCTTAAGGAGAGACGGTGGTGAGGCCTCTCCTTAAGAAGACTTCCCTGGACCCGGCAGTGTTAGTAAATTATCGTCCAGTCTCCAACCTTCGCTTTGTGGCGAAGGTTGTTGAGAGTGTGGTGGCACGACAGCTTCCCCAGTACCTGGATGAAACGGTTTATCTAGATCCGTTCCAGTCAGGTTTCAGGCCTGGGTACAGCACGGAAACAGCATTGGTCGCGTTGGTTGATGATCTCTGGAGGGCTCGGGACAGGGGCTGGTCCTATTAGACCTCTCAGCGGCTTTCGATACCATTGACCATGGTATCATGCTGCGCCAGTTGGAAGAGTTGGGGGTGGGGGGCACCGTGTTGCGGTGGTTCTCCTCCTTCCTCTCTGACCGGTAGCAGTGTGTGTTGACAGGGGGGCAGAGGTCGACCCTGAGGCGCCTTGTGTGCGGGGTGCCACAAGGATTGGTCCTCTCACCCCTTCTGTTCAACATGGGTGAGATCTGTGGTTTCGGGGTGAAGTACCACCAGTACGCTGATGACACTCAGCTGTACATCTCCACCCCGGGCCACCCCAATGATGCCCTTGAAGTGATGTCCCAGTGCCTGGAGGCCATGCGGATCTGGATGGGGAGAAACAGACTCAGGCTCAACCCATCCAAGACCAAGTGGCTGTGGTTTCCGGCATCCCGATATAGTCAGTTGGTGCCATCATTGACTATTGGGGGTGAGTCGCTGGCCCCCACAGAGAGGGCTCGCAACTTGGGTGTCCTCCTGGATACACGGCTGTCTTTAGAAGCGCATCTGACGGCTGTGGCCAGGGGGACTTTCTATCAGGTTCGCCTGATTCGCCAGTTGCGTCCCTTTCTCGATCGGGACTCCTTATGCACGGTCACTCACGCCCTTGTCACTTCCCGCCTGGACTACTGTAATGCTCTCTACATGGGGCTTCCCTTGAGGAGCACCCGGAGGCTCCAACTCGTCCAGAATGCGGCCGCGCGGGTGGTTATGGAAGCGACATGGCGTTCCCATGTAACACCTCTCCTGTGCGAGCTGCACTGGCTCCCGGTGGTCTTCTGGGTGCGCTTCAAGGTATTGGTTACCACCTTTAGAGCGCTCCATGGCTTAGGACCTGGGTACTTACGAGACCGCCTTCTGCAACCGGTAGCCTCTCACCGGCCAGTACGCTCCCACAGAGAGGGGCTCTTCAGGGTGCCGTCGGCCAAACAGTGTCGACTGGCGGTCCCCAGGGGAGAGCCTTCTCTGTGGGGGCACCTGCCCTTTGGAACGAGCTCCACCCGGAGATACGGAGGATCCCGGATTTACGCACTTTCCGCCATGCCCTTTAAAACAATTATCCACGGCTTATCCCAGTGACAGTTAAAACTTTTTCTTGGGTTTTGCCCACTTTTAAATGGGCCAAATTTTTTATCTACAGATAAGTCCTCAATTTAAGGCCAGAATTATGGTCATAAAGTCAAGCACATCTTTAAGCACATCACCATGTGACCGACCTGATTTTATGACATTTTTCATGATGATCATTGACTGAACACAACAGTTGTAAAATGCATGTCGGAATCATAAAGCAAATGCAATGGTTGTTAAACAAACATGTATGTTCATAACAAACAAATAAATATATCGTTCATGGAGACCAAAAGTAAATGCCACTTTCTAGCAAAACAAAAATAAAAAATAGTAAATTACAGTTATATGATTACAGGATGCTATTTTATTTTTTTTACAACCCTGTAATCCCTTTCATTGGGGTGGTGTTGGAGCAACTGAATGGAGCTGAGCCGGATACCCTTCCTGATGTCTATGTGGAGTTTGCAGCAGATATTTTCTCTGCCAATAGAGAAACAATGGTTGCTGCCTAGGATTGAAGTCTTAGCCTCCCAAGTGTAAGACGAATATGTTCACCTCTAGGCCACCACACCACTGATTATAGGATGCTACAAAAGGCCATATCCGGGGGGGGGGGGGCGTGTCTATCATAACTTTGAACAGTCACTAAGCATCCAATCATTAAGTGAGGACCACCTGTATTTCCTGCAGAGAGCAGCTAGGGTATCTGATTCTCTGCATATGTTATGAAGATTCAGATGCAGACTGCATGTTCCAAGTCTGCAACCTGCAGTCTATCATATAATCTGCATTTACATCAAAGATATAAAGCAAACTATGTTTAAAGCAATTGAGAATATGTAACTATACTGGAAGTTTCAAATCATGATTTATTGAGAATAATGTAATGCATCAGTCTGCTTATTTTATTAAATCAAAGCCCAGCCGCATTATTGTTTATTATTATGTGTGAACCTTGTCAGATATTGAAGAACTTCAGAAAATTAAATTCTTTGCTAAGATTCATATAAAGTAAGTCTTACCTGTAGCATTAACACCACGGTCTTTACAACATTCCATTGAGATTTTCTACCATCCACTATAACTGTAAATCCTCTGGCTTTACACTTTTCACTATAAAAAATAAATATATATATAGGCATATGTGTGTGCAATGTCTTGTGTTATCTCATATATTTAAGCTGCTGCTTTAAAAATGTTTGATACACTCCACCGCATTTATTACTTCCCTATGCCAAACTACAAAGGGAAGACACCAATTTCTCGTGTCTTTGTTTTTTAATGTGCTTTCATAAAAAATAGTGTAAGAATTTTCAGAGGGAAAAGTCACTTGATCCAAAATCTGTTTTTTCCCCCACCTCTTCGTTAATTTTAACACCTTTTAACACATGTAACACCTCTCCTACGCGAGCTGCACTGGCTCCCGGTGGTCTTCCGGGTGCGATTCAAGGTGTTAGTTATCACCTTTAAAGCGTTCCATGGCTTAGGACCTAGGAGACCGTCTTTTGCCACCAATAGCCTCCCACCGACCAGTTCGTCCTCACAGGGAGGGACTACTCAGGGTACCGTCAGTCAAATTATGCCGACTGGCGACTCCCAGGGGGAGGGCCTTCTCTGTGAGGGCTCCAACCCTTTGGAATGAACTGCCCCCCTGAGATATGAAATATTCCTGATCTCCGTGCTTTCCCTCAAAACCCTGATGTTCCAACAAGCGGGGCTAAACATATGAACATGTGAATGTTTTTAAAATGTTATCTAATTTTAGGTTCTATTTAATTGGGCCAAATTATGTTATAATAATAATTTTAATTAGCAATTTTATGATGTTTGTGTATCTATATTTTTTTTGACTGTACACCGCCTTGAGTCCTACGGGAAAAAGGCGGTATAGAAATATAATAAATAAATAAATAAATAAATAAATAAATAAATAAATAAATAAATAAATAAATAAATAAATAAATTTTATTAATTCTAACGAAGAACAAAAATTAGTTATCCCCAGTTTTATTAAAACTGTACTGCCTTGAGACAGAACTGGCTGAAGGACAGCTAACTACTGAAGTACTGTCTCATTAATGGGCTGAGAATAGATCAAGGCAACTTTACAGAAACAAAGCAGAAAAAACAACGTTGCTGGACCAAGTGCCCTAGTTAAGTGCAAGCTGGAAGATGTCATTTGTGTATGCAGAAGTTGGCTGCTATATGGGTATCAACTACTTAAACATAAAACTGTCTACACAGTGTATGTGACAATCTGCAAGAGGGAATAAACACACAATTCATACTTCACATTTCCTCCCCATACTATTTAAAATCTTAACCTGACACAGTTTTGAAAAATAATTAAATATCAACAAAATTAAAACATAACTGAATGTATCTCCTAGTTGCTGGTATATGGGTAACAGTAACTTTACTTGCAAAATACCTTTAGATATCCTAACCTGCACAGCATAGTTTCAGCACATTTGATGAGAAAATGAGATTTCTTTGTGTTTTTGGCAACGTGTGTAAATTTAGCTAAATCATGCCTATATTGACTAGCACTGTTCCCATCTTTAGCAAGAATGGTACATCAGACTCAACAAAAGTTGAAAAACTAGTCTGCTCTTTTCTTTTCTGATATAAACAATGTTACATGAAAACTTTGATTCAATAGTCATAATGTACAGTGGACACCAATATCTATGAAGACATCGAATGATGTCTGCAATAATAATAAAAAATAATGTATTACGTATTTGTTAAAAGGAATGGGATATAAATGATGTGAATGAAAGTGATCTGATCTTATGGATAGGATTAGATAAATATATGGAAGCTAAGGCATAGTTTTAATTAACAAGTCTGAGTTTAGTCATCTATACTGTTGAGGCTATATATTAAAGCAGAACTTTATACTAGTGATACATACATGTAAAGTTGTGATAAATGGCCACAATGAGAGAACTGGGCTGGAGCTTTGAGAAAAACTGAAACTAAATGAATGCAATCTAGAAGAAGATGTTACTCTATTAGGTATGGTAATGGATGAATGGGAATGAGATAAGGAAAGAGAAAATAAGTTAATTTATTTTTTGAATTTAAAATATACAATGACTGCACAATTTAGTTAAAAGTATGAATGAAAGGGTGACTGGCATCTGCCTAGAAAAAGTTGTTTGTTTCAAATAGTTTACATTCAAGTCTATTCAAAGGTAGGTGTGTGTGTGTGTGTGTGTGTGTGTGTGTGTGTGTGTGTGTATTAAAGGGAATGAATATAAATCTAACAAATCACTAATTTGATTGTTTATAAGATAAGAGTGAAAAAATAAGTGAAGGCTACAAAGATGGTGAGAGGTTCTGAATGTGAGACAGACAGTGTCAACCATACATCTTGGAAAAAAAATTGTCATGTAAGAAATGAAAATTAAGTGAAAATATCCAAGACTGATAGAATGACTGCTGAAGGTAATACCATGTCACTAAAAAAGTCTTTTAAAAAATCACCTTGGAATACTTAGCAGATAGTCCAAGGTGACACTCAATTCATCCATATTTGTTTGTTCAAGGCATAATGGAATTGTCAGAATGAGGCCACTTCTTCTGTCTTTCCCACCTACAAAAATATAGACAAAATGGTTAAAAAAACAATTAATAGTGGTTCACTAATGCCTAATATATTTGGAACTCCATGTATATTTTCAAAACTGAATGGTACTATTGAAGCACTGCACTGAACTTGTGTCTTTTCTATTTCTGCTCATTAATTATAGGCAGGAATTGATTTCCATTCAAGAGACCTCATTTCTCTCTTAATCTCTGCATCATCCATAAAGGTTACATTACCTAAAGCACATTTGGGAGACACTGGAGCTTCATAAGCAGAAAGAATTGGATATAGCTAAGAACACTGAAGCCAACTTAATATAATACTAATAAATTATAAAAGATCAGACATGCTATGTGTCTGTATGTATCAAAACCACCTCATGTTTCAAATTATGCTGTATTTAAATTGCTGTTATAATAAGAAACATGGTTTGACTGACTAAAAGATTAATCATCAATGTTATACATAAGTAATAAGTAGAAATTATAAAGAATCTCAGTGACTTAAGCTATTAGCACATGATTTAGAAGTCCAATGCTGAAACAGAAACAAATGCTGCTTGCATTTAAAAAGTCTGTGCCTGACAGGAGGCAAAAAGCTTTGGGTCTCATGAGAAACTGGAAAGATTAAAACAAAAATAAAGTGATGGGTGGGGCAACGAAGAGAAAGAGATACAGTTTTTTCGGCTTAGGAAATTTTGGCAGGTCAAATTCAGGGAGTTCCACAATTCCGTTGTCCTGAAAGCTGCAAAGTCCCTTGGACTGCCAGAGTTCCCTGAAGATTTAAAATCTTCCTTGGAATACACTGTGTTCTCGTTAATGCAATAATCAGCATGCAGTAATGAACAAAGTACAGATGAAAGTCTAAACAAACACAGCACACAGTATCAGTGCGTTCTACAACAACTATGCTACAGTTGCAACAGAGAGTCTTGTAATATCTTAATTACAATTTATCATTACATAAACTTTTGTGGCCCAACATTTGACTTTATGAAGTGAACTATGGCCCATGAAATTTTATATACCAATAAATTTGTTCAGTTAAAGAAAGCAGATCACTGTAGTTAGGAGTAAAAATAAAAAGTTCATCCATGACTGGATACATCATAAATCGGCAAGAGAATCAGATTATAGCTCCTACATACAGCTTCAGGATTGTGAGACGAGAATGTTCTTTTCAAATATGTTTCAGCATAATTTATTCAATCTAATGACTTCTTCATAGGATTTTAAAGGATATGCTGAAACAGGTATAAATACATAGAATTTTTTTAAAGCTCATAAAGGAGATTTTGTGAATTTCAAAGTAGATAGATATAACCCCAAACAACTGAAACCCAACAACATATTTCTACCGTTACGATTTTCCTCACAGTTCTGATTTTATTAATATAGTTCACTAAATGATCAATAATAATTATTGCACAGAAGCAAAAAAGCACTCCATGCATATCCTTTGTAGGCATCCATTTTGACACATCTAGAAATAATCCATTCGAGGGATCTAGTGAAAAATCACTTCTACCCTCAGTTCTATTATATAAATTCTAACATTTAATAAAGGTGAACTCTTAAGTGCTTACAACATGTTAACTTTCCATGAGCACAGAGGTCTCAAACTCAAAATGTCATGAGTGCCACATAAAGCCTAATTCATTAACCCAAAGGCTGCAACATTGAAGCTCTTTTGTATGTTGATACAGAAGTCTCTTGTATGAGTTGAAAATGAAGAGTATCACATTATGCCTTTAAACATAAATTTATATTTTTTTTAATTCTGAAAAAGACACAAGACAAGGCCTTTTCACATAGGTACTTTGTCAAGATCATAACTGGGATGACTTAATCAAGAATCCCATCCTTGAACCAAGAGCTCTTCAAATCGTCATTTTTTCCCCTTCTGTCTACTTAAGGAGCAGATCTTTATTTCCTTGTATTTTTTCTTTTTCTTCTCTTTCCTTGTCTGGAAAAGAGACTTGCGCTGGAACTACCAGAACTGGGCCTCAGATGAGGTCTTCTCATATCCATTAGGGAAGCCAACCTCATCTCCCTGTAGAAGGGACCAGGTTTGCTTCCGAAGTATCACTCACCCACTCTGAAATTCAAAAGCAAATAAGGGTTCTGGGAAAGTGATGCTGCCAAATCTTACAGCTGTTGGAAAATCTATTAGGTCAGGCTGGGATGAGTTGTAAGGCTGCTACCACTGAATTGTTCTTCTTAGAGTGCTTCCTATGGTCCAGTCTAGATATCTTTGTGGTATTCAATACCCTGACTTTCCTTGACAAAATCCTTGACTATAAAATATTGCTGTGGTAGGGAGCCGCAGTGGCTCACGCAGTAAGACAGCTGAGGTCAGCGGCTCGATTCCCATGCAAATAAACTGCGTAGGGACAAGAAAAGAGCCTCCCTCGATTGCCTACCGGCATTCAGGCGTCCCGCGGGTAAAAGGTAACACCGCCCAAAAAAATTCCTTTCACAAAGGCAGCCAGCCACCCCGGTGATGCCTGCTAACACATGCCATACGCTTAAAAAAATTTTTTTGCTGTGGTGGTAGAAAATTATTTGGAGGGCTGCATACATGTGATAAAGTTTTGAGACCCATAATAAAGAAAATTTATTCCCTGATACTTAAAGTCATCCGCTATCATCATCATTTAGCGACCCCATAATCTCTTGCGGGGTGTAGTCTGGGCAACTGAATGGAGCCAGCAGAGTGTATTAATGGCTGGATGGACTTCCTGTCGCCAATGCAGTGTTTTGTTCAGCAGATACATTCTCATTGTGCCTAGAGAGAGAAAAATCTGCCTCTACCTAGGATCCTCCCACAGCCCTCCTATAAGATGGTATATATTATTTATTGTGAATAAATAGATGGGAACAATTTCACATATAAATAGTAACACAGGTAATCCTCGTCGCTCAACCATTCATTTAGTGACCATTCAAGGTTATGATGGCACTGAAAAAGGAGACTTGCAACCAGTCTCACACTTACAACGGTCACAACATCCCTATAGTCATGTGATCAAAATTTGGGACCTTGGCAAACAGCATGTATTTATGACAGTTGTAGCATCCCAGAATCATGTAATCACCATATGTGATCTTCCCAGCCAGCTTCCAACAAGCAAAATCATTGGGGGCAGCTGGATTCATTTAACTGAATTGATTTGAAAGTTTGAAAGTTTATTAGATTTCTATACCGCCCTTCTCCCAGGGGACTCGGCGGTGTACAGCCATATTAACACACATAAATTTATAAAATTTAAAACCAATTAAAATCAAATATATAAAATTTGGCCCTCAAATTAAAACACACATACGCCCATTTAAAATTCATATAAGGCCAGTCCGGTTTGCTGAAACAGAAGGATCTTAAGGGCGCGGTGAAAAGTATGCAGGTCGGGGCTAAGACGAAGCTCTAGGGGCAGCTCATTCCAAAGGGCTGGTGCCCCTTTGGAATTTGCTAAAACAACTGTGGCAAAAAGGTTGTAAAATTGGGCATAACTCACTAAATAACTTCCTTTTTCTGCAGTGGAAATTCTGGTCCCAATTGTGGTCATAAGTCGAGGACTACCTATATTGATTTCTCTATAATTTTCCTTCACCAGGTGAAGATAATTTTACTACCCAAGCGAGAAAGGAATAAACATTTCTTCTTTTGTATTATATTAATTGTCCCAAAACTTTAATAAAGCATACCTAGTTAATCTAAATTCTCCTGCTTAAGTTTCTACATCTTTATATCTGAAACTGCAAAGAACTTGCAGGCCTCACCCTCCTCAAAATCCTCATCAAGGAGAGAACCAACCTAGAACTAAGGAGAAATTTCCTGACAGAACAATTAATCAGTGGAACGACTTGTCTCTACAAGTTGTGATTGCTCCATCACTGAAGGCTTTTAAGAAGGGACTGGACAACCACTTGTCTGAAATCGTAGAGGGTTTCCTGTTTAAGCAGAGGGTTGGACTAGAAGACCTTCCAACTTTATTTTTTTACCTTACCTCTTCTTCTCTCAAGAAATAGGAATTCAGCCAATTCTAAACTGCAGGTGGAGGAAGATGAAATGACTCAGCTTTGCTCAAAAGAATATTTATCCTGTAATTTGAAATCACTAAGCACATTTAAGGAAATGGTACTTTCCTTCCTTTTATTGTATTCCTTTCAAATAGGGCTGGTTTCCATGTGTTCAATAATAGAACATTTCACTGTCACTTTAAGGTTTTCTTGCTATCGTTGTTTACACAAGAGTTTAAAAATTAAAAAGGATTGAAAAAGTAAAAAAGTAAGCGATTCTGTTGAAGGGGGGACAGCACTTTTTAGAACTTATTGTCCTATAAGCAAGATGACCAAAAAAAAAAATGTGAAAAAAGGTAAAACATGGTCCTGAAAAGGAAGGGAAAAAAGAGGATCTTGAATAATGAATGCTTGATACAAATAACAAATAATTGATTACCCTTCCTTTCATTTCAGTGGAGATGTTACACTTCTCAAGAAAGCTTTTCTGTGCATATGGCAATAGCTAATTGATGGGCATTTGATGCCTTTCTAAATCCCCGTTCCCATTGCAGTCCATGTAAACATCTAAAAAGCTGTTTCTCGGGGGCTGGAGGATTCCTGGAACATATGGATATGCTGCAGAAGATTGCAGCAGATAAAGAGGGCTTACAAAGATTGCACACAACGGCATGCATAAAGAAAAGGAGTGTCGGTTAAGGTACAGAGAAAACCAAACAACATATTATATATTCCAAATAAATGCCACCCTCATGTGTGAGTTAAACTCTTATAATCACCAAATCGACAGCATTGCTCTTTATTTTCTATTCACAGCATTGATTTCTGTTTTGAACTGTACTTCAAAATATGTGTAGTACATATGTTGGATGGGAAGAATGATAAATTCATCAAAATAATAGAATCTGAAGGCATAATTTAAAAGTGAAAGGTTTCATAGTAGGAAAATATGGTGGGCAATCATCTCCCATCAATGAAGATGACTGCTCATAGTAGGAATGAAGAAGATGAAGGTGATGAATTAACCAGAATCAACTCAACCTACTAGATCATTTAGGGAGAAAGTCATTATCCCACATTTAAGAGGATGGAAGAGAATTGAAGCCAAACACTGTTGCTTTTTCTGTGCTCTGGAATAAGTCTCTTAGAAATCAAGCTAGTCCACAGCTTATTAATTTTCAGGAAGATGTTAAACGTGTAAGTTACAACAAATTCCTAATTTCTTGCACCCAAAAGATCTAAGAGTAAAGCTTACGGTGTTGTATTAATTATATAATCTTGTTCAAAGACAGTTGGAACATGTATATACATTAGTGCAAGACCTCAACTGGGAAATAATTACTTTATAGCTGATAAAGATGTAAGGTAACAAAGAAGGGGACAGAATATCCTTATTAGCATAAAAACATCAGATACGTTCCTTGAAAGACAATATAGTAGCTTTGATATACAACTTTTGCCAAGGCTCTAATTGCAAATCTAACAGGCTATTTCTATACTTTTCTGCAGGAACAGAAAAAAATAATGTAAGAATCCTCAAAGTTCTGCTTTCTTTTGAGATGTAAACTTGTCACTAACAGGCACAGATTGCTTCAATAATGAGAAAAATCCCATTCTCAAAACCCTTAAAATATGTCATCTAAGACGTCATCCATCCAGTTACCCACACTCAACCACTGATTTTGTTACTGATTCACAAACGAATTCATCCTCAATTCTTATTCCAATCCCTCCTTGGTTTTTCCTAGTTTTGGCTTTTATGGCTGTTATTTTATTAATATTTTAACCATCCCCCTTTTTTTGCTTTATTGTATTTCATATAAGCTGCTAAGAGACGTTGGATGGAGGGGGGAATATAAAGACAATCCATTGACAAACAACCAATGCATTGGTACTCAAATCATCAATTTTTGCATGGCAACTGGCAACATGCACAAAAACTAACCATCTTTTCCCACATACATGAATGAGGCAGGCAGATTTTAGAGAATGGTAGCCACCTTTTCACATGTGTGCAAACAGCCCGCTATCATGTTATACAGAGTTATGCAGCTTGTTTACTCAAGTCATAAACTGTGTGCGTTATATATGTTTACAAAGGCTTTGGTTTACAAAGGCACATCTTGGCCAAGAAAACAGAAGAATGGGTGTAATGAAGGTATGTATAATTAAGACCACCACTATGTAAAATTATTTTCTTGAATAGTTCCTGGCCATTCACAGCTGATATTATGGGAAGTGTCATAATTTGTTTCTATTTGACTATTCTAACTATAGTTTTTCCATGTAGTATACAAACTAGTCTTCCAGTAAAAAGAACTGGGGAAAATTAAAGAAAGACAGATACATACACACAGAGACAAAATTCCGACTTAATAAATCTTCAAAATGATTTTCAAAGACCAAAGCAATATGCTTTTTGTTTCTAAAAATAAAATAATTAATAACTTCTATACCAATTCTAAACATTTCCTTTGGTTCCAAGTTCCTTTGCAATAAGTAACATTTATCTCTTAAGTATATTCAGCTAGAGATAATGCTTAAAATTTTAAGCAGTTACTTAGCAAGGCTATTTTTGTTTGCCTTTTCACTTAGGATGAACATTGCTCTACTTTAATACCATCAATGCCCTAAATGAAAGATTGGAAGCCAACAATTACACCAGTGGTGAAATCCAAATTTTTTTACTACCGGTTCTGTGGGCATGGCTTGGTGGACGTGGTGTGGCTTGGTGGGTGTGGCAGGGGAAGGATACTGCAAAATCTCCATTCTCACCCCACTCCGGGGCCAGCCAGAGGTGGTATTTGCCAGTTCTCCGAACTACTCAAAATTTCCGCTACCAGTTCTCCGAACTGCTCAAAATTTCCGCTACCGGTTCTCCAGAACCTGTCAGAACCTGCTGGATTTCACCCCTGAATTACACCATCTTTTCTGTTTGAGGTGGCTGGGTGGAATTCATGCACGGTTGAGAGAGATAGGAGGGGTAAAGCATGTAATGTGCATCTGATATTTTAATAATCATTAAGCAAGCAAGGATATTACAACTATTTATGATCCATTATGCATCTATAAATTCAAGACCATTTTTTGTTATTTGAGATTTATGCTAGCAACTTGTAACTCAAGAATCTCTCAAACTTTTGGCATCTCTCAAATATATTCTTATCTACCAATTATATTGCTAAAAAGAACTATAGGTAGTCCTCAACTTACAACAGTTTGTTTAGTGACTGTTCAAAGATAGAATGGCACTGAAAAAAGTGACTTACAACCATTCTTCACACTTATGACTGTTGCAGTATCTGCATGGTCATGTGATCAAAATTCAAACACATGGCAACTAACTCATATTTATGACCTCTGCAGTGTCCTGGAATCATGTGATCCCCTTTTACGACCTTCTGACAAGCAAAGTCATTGAGGAAGCCAGATTTCATTTAACAACCGTGTTACTAACTTAACAACTGCAGTGATTCACTTAACAACTGTGGCAAGAAAGATCGTAAAATGGGGCAAAATTCACTTAACAAATTTGTCACTTAGCAACGTAAATTTTGGCTCAATTATGGTCGTAAATCAAGGACTATCTGTATTTATATTAGTACAAATAGGCTTTTAAGTAAAAAATAAAAAATAAACCTTAATGTCCTAAAGTTTATAACTTTTCCATTGAGGCATCTATAAGCAGCAATAAATGAGGCAACACAAATATAAAAAGTTATTATTACTTAAGAAACCATTTTTAAGCAATGCTGATTTAGTCATGAACTAATCAAGTTATTACCTTATATTATATGAAGATAAACCTCAAAGATTGGCGTTATTACAATATAATAAATAGTAATTATGGTTCTCTTTTTATAGAGTTCTAAGGAAGGGAAAAATGTGGGCTCTCAGTTGAAATTATAGGAGTAAACAATACTTCTATTACCAAATAAAACCTGTTTAACAGGAATACTTTTTCTCTACAATATGTCAGAGGGTGATCTAGGCATCCAGCCAACACTCCAACATCAATTTTAAAAAATATAAAGCTAATCTAGTATTTAACATTACTTGTAGCATTTAAAATTAAAACATCCAAATACATCCTAAGAGAAAATATCTTAGTAGCTTAATCTGAAAGAGCTCTCAGCCTGATCAACATCTCAATCAACACTGTTTTGAATTCCCTATATTTTAAACACAACTATGCATGTCAGTTATTTGAACTCCTATTAATATAACATTTTAAAATTAAAATTAAAATTAAAATTAAAAATAGAGAACAAAGAGAGAAATTTAATATAGCAAAATAGAAATATAATTTCGTCTATTATCTACAGAAAACTAATAATCATTATTTCCCCATGAACAAGATAGAGATTGAAGGTAATATAAAATATACAACATCAGAAAAATTTCTAACGAATATTGAGGCCACATATCAGAAAACAGTGAAAGCAAAAAAGTGTTTTAAAACACTGTTTTTCTTATAATACATAAAAATGAAAAGGACAAAACTGTACCTGAGAGGAAAGCTAATTTTTTCTTCAGAATAGACAGTATTACGGTAGCATCCATCCTATCTTCTCTTAACTTTCAGAGATCTGAAAATGCAACAACATAATATTGGAAACCACATCCAAGAAAAAAAAATATTATATGTAATTATGCTAAATTTGTCCATGTAGGTAGCTTATACCCATGTGCTCTTGTTACAAATGAAGAATGTTTCATGGTATTAAACCCATTAATAGTGGTCACATTCTACTTTTCTTTCCTAAAGTCCCCGGTAAACTGTAAAAGATCTTTTTACATTTTAATTCATTTAATACTTGGCTTTTTTTATTCAACTGTACATGTCATCCTTTCTACTTTTTCCTGGATTGCCAGTTTTAATTTTTTACAATAAAAATTTTAATTACTCAATTTTTACAAATAATCCACAAGCACAATAAAAAAAATTGTCAACATTATCAGACATCATTTCAATCTCTTTCTTAAACACTACTTGGCTCAGAATTTTTATTTTTTAAAAAAATCAGAATCTTTCCAGGATCTGCAGAACATTCTGTACATTCATGTGATCTATACCCAGTCCAAAATCTGCATAGTTGATCCAGGCACAGACATGAAACAAATGTGATACAGGCTGAAGTACTGTAAAGTAAGGACTGGAGAAAAGGCCATCACTAATGATGACATACAACTGTAGTTAAGAGAAAGTGGGGAGAAAAGAAGTTTAGGCCAGGATAGGTGGATTGGTTATGTTGCACTTGAATTCAGGGGCTGAGATGGCAGGTAAACAGAGCTGAGGGAAAACAGGAAAATGAGAATGATGGAAAAATCAGCACATTTATTATTTTATATCCCATTATTATTTTTATATAAACTCTTGAATAAAAGAACTCAAGGGAATGAATATAGCTTATATTCCTTCTTCAACCTATTTTCCCAACAACAATCCTGTGAGGTGAGTTGGGCTGAGAGACTGGCCCGAAGTCACCCAGCTGGCTTTCATACCCGTCACAATCTCTTGGTTGTGGTTCCTTAACCACTAGACCAAACTGGCTTTCTTTACTGATTCACTCTTTATTTATAGGAAGATGGGAGAGGGACAAGGTACACAAGCCAGGCCTACTCATCCTCTAAGATCCCTCTGTAATTTCTCATGGCTGAAACTTAGAACCACCAAGATGTTCCAGATTATAATCGGGCCAAATCAAGACCTATCTGGAATGTTCCACCAATGAGGCACAATGTGGCTGCTTGAGATTATGAAAATCCACACCTACTCATTTTCTGATTCACAAACATTCCTAACCATAAAGGGGAATATTTGTAGCTCAGAGTTGAAATAGAAGTATTGATGATGGTACCTTGTTAGGATAATGAAACGTCTGCAAGAAAACAAGCAAGCTCAGAGAGCACCCCTCATTCCTTATCATTTTTATTTATTTCTCTTATATTAGCATGTAAATTGCATCCTGTAGTCCTCACTGATTGATATACATGGAAGCAAAAAGACCTTAAACACCAATATTTAAGTACATACAACTTTATTTGTTCTTGTAGTTTTGATACAGATAGAAAAAGGGAAGTCTGCAAATATAGCATTTTTTCTTCGTTCCTAAGAACAGATCCATCAATCCATAAAATCATTTCCATTATTTAATTTGTACATATATAACAAATGTCAAAATTGCAATGTTTGTAATGTTAACTATTATTTTTTCATATATAGGGTTCAAATAATCACCTTATTTGGTTTGCATTTTACTTAATAATCAACTTCAAAACTTTTAGATATGTAGAATTTTCATACAAAGCCTGATTTGATTCAGACTAATTCTGATCCAGCCTAATAAATCTTAATTAAGAGAACTGGAAACTTCTCAGCTTTTATTTTTTATTTTATTTTATGTTTGTATTTTATATTAAATATATTTTAGAGCAGTGAAATGTTAACTTCAAACAAGAATAGTGAAGCATATAAGGCACAAATAACATGTTCGACCCCAACACACCTAAAATATTTTCCACATCCATTTTTCATTGCTTAGGACTTTAGAATCCATTTCTCTTTTAGAGAATTAAGATAAGAAAAGCAGGTATTTCTGCCCACAGAATAAAAAAATACCCTTCCTCCAGTTCATAAGCAATTATCAATTTTCTTTGAATGTCTGATTATGTGTGCTTAGCAGAACGGTTACTAAGGTCTTTGAAAGAGAATTGTAAGTTTTTCATTAGAATACAATGCACTTTTCATAAGGAATAAATACACTAATAAAATGAAGGCTAAAAGGTGCTATGATTACTAGAACAAACTTTCAACATTCTTGAAAACTATTCATATCCATGAAACAAATATTGAAATTTAATAGAGAATGCCTCCCATATAATTATAAAGGTAACAACTGAAGAATTTAAGTTAAAGACGCCTGGATACCATGCCTGGCTGAGTAACATCTGTTTGAGCATTATCTTTTTTTCTGTATTAAAAAAGCAATTTTATCAAACACTGGCACATTTCCTTAATCTACCCCATGTAAAGGAAATGCATTATTGTATCACCATCAATTTTATCTTTACAATATAAACTATTCTAGAAAATACATTCAATTATTTTGATTGCCAAAAGCTTTTCAGAAATACATTTCCTATATTCAAAAACTGAGATTCCTCAGGCCATTTTAATTTTACAAATCCACCTACTGTTTTCAACTGCATCTTATTTATTATTTGTACAAAAACCAGAACTTGTTTTTATACACAGACACTTTTCTAATCAAAATTCTTGTTACAACTTCACCATTAACATAAAATCTTCCCAAGTTCTGAATAAAAAATGTTGAATGACTTTTTTTAATGCGGTAGCTTTAAAGGTACATCATAAATAGATCATTGCAGCCTGCATCTTTTCTACCTTTTAAAAAAAGATCAAATAAATGTACTTTTATTTTTATTTTATTTTAAGATAACTGGACACTAGAATCTCAATTCAAATAGAGCATTAGCCCTATTTTTCCTTGAAAGCATTAAGAGATATATAAAGTGGAGAAATCTATTTTAAAAATGAATTAATTACTTTTCTTTTCCCAAGAAAACAGGCCATACTCTTTTTCCAGGTGAAACTGGCAAGTTATAATTATTGTATGACTTAATTAGCAAAATTGCAGAACTGTATCATTAATACATTATGCTTATAAATATCAGATGTTACACCCCAGAACTATTTTTAAAAACTTTTTCCATTAGATTTGAAATAATTACTTAGGTGGAAATGAGTATTGCAAAAACAACAATTATATGCCTGTCTCCTAAGAAGCAAATGCCTCTGAATTCAAAGATACTTTTGTAGGTTGAGACAAATGTAATGTAAATGTGTTGATATATGGGCTTTTGAGTGCATGGCAATAAGGCCTAGCACTTATTTCAGGGTTCAAAAAAATATAAGACAGGGTCTTATTTTCGGGAAAACACAGTATATGCATTTCCAAAGAAGTTCATTATTTAAAAGAAATATTTAAAGACTGGATGTAGTTGTACTGCATCCACTTCCTTTGCTGATTTTAAAATATATTCATTTATCATCTATGAAAATGAATTTATACATTTATCATTTATATGTTTCTCATCTGGCATTCTTAATGAAGTGTATAATGCTGGGAACAATTGAGGGCAAAAGAAGAAGGGGATGGCAGAGAATGAGGTGACTGGATGGAGTCACTGAAGCAGTCGGAGTGAGTTTAAATGGTCTCCAGGGGATGGTAGAGGATAGGAAGGCCTGGAGGAAAGTTGTCCATGGAGTTGAGATGGGTCGGTCACGACTTCGCAATTAACAACAATAATTTTAAGCCCTATGCTTTTAAAAACCACAGATGTTTGTGTTGTAGTAAATGTTGCCAAACATAGACAAAGAAATAAAGAATTCTCTAAGACTCTTTCCTAATGCTCTTTTTATTCCAGAAATATGAAAACTCAAACTAAACATTACTTCCATCAGTGCACCATTTTCAAAATAAAGTCCTGACAAAAAAAATCTTGAAATACACATTGATTTAGCTTTATACTGAACAGTTAAATTTGTAGTCTTGTAGCAAGATAAATATATTCATCATAAAAAAAAGTTTACACAAGGGCAAAAGAAAAGGAAACAGGACAGTAAAGGAATGCCACCGAAGTCATATAAAATGATAATTTGGGACAAGGGCATTTCAGCAGGCAGTCTGTTGTGAAACAGATGAGTACCACATATAATTTCCTACAACCATAATTTCAGTGTAATAATCCACTCATGAAAGTTATGTGTATCAATCTACTTAAAGGATTGATTCAAATTATAACTCAATTGTACAATTTTAAGGACAAAGACATAGCATTAAAAAAAGGTCGATGTTACAACCTATCTTTCTGGCTTCCAGCCAGGTGTATTATTTCCACCCACATCTTCCTCAGACCTTTTTGCTATAAGCCGTTTCTTTGTACACTTATTCATATAAACACTTGATAATACAAAAGAAAATTCTGGAGTAAGTGAGAAGAGCACAGTAGCTCAAAAATTCTCAAAAGTTTTATATTATTTATGAAATTATTAGTTAATACTATAATTTAAGTGGGTGGAAGAACAATTGTATCAGAAGCCTCTTTGAAGTAAATGTACTAAATATACTTAGTTTTATAAATTTAAGTACACTACATATAACTTAATTTTATGAGTCAGCTCCTGGCACAACCCAGTTGTTTTGACATTTCTCTTCACCACTAATTCATGAACATGGATTTTCAAGTTATTTTCCAACTTTAGGATACTCTTTATCTATAACCTATTATTAACTTCTTTCCAAGGAATGAAGAGCAATATCTTAATCTTACTACAAGTCAATGGATTGATTTAGGCTTGCATAATGACAGTATTCATACATCAAACTAAAGCATATGATTAGTTCACTGGATTCAACCACTAAATCCAACCAGTAGAGAAGTAGAGTCTTGTTTAGCACAAGACTGGCCAGAGGAATGAATAGCATTGATTTTATGAGACAGATTATATATAGGTAACCCTGGTTCAACAACCACAATTTGGACCTGCAATTTCATCACTAAGCAACACAGTTGTTAAGCAAGATATCACATGACTGGAATGGACTTATTACCTCACTTCTGCTGCAGTGTGAATCAAGTCACGCACAGTCATAAAGCAAGCCATCACATGACTGTGATATGATTTTACTGCCAGCTTCTTCACTGACTTTGCTTTTTAGAATCTGGCTGTGAAGCACGCAAAGGGTGACTATGTGGCTGAGAGATGCTGTAAGTCATAAGTTCCTGCTTGATGTAAGGCACACAAATCCCAATCACGTGATTGTAGATATGCTGTGATGGCTAAAAATGTAAGAACCAGTTGTAAAGTTACTTTTTCAATGCTGCTGTAACTCTGTCTGCTAAAGAGATCAGTTGTTGTGTAAGGATTACCTGTACAACCAGGGTACTGTTTTTATGACAAGGTGTAAGTGCCTGGATGTTGAATCGGGCTGTCAAGATGAGCTGAGTATTCTTCTGGTGTACCAGTCACCCTGCAGCCCAATTTGATCGCTCTTCACACTGCTTAATCTGGCTGTCAAGTTGATAAATCCCCCAGCCTTTATAGCAATTTCAGTTATTTCAAGCTCCATGCTTGTTCTGGTTCCAAGGTTGCTGAAGTCTGGTTAACCAGGCTAAAACTGAACCCAAGCAAGATGGTTTGTTCATTGCAGTTTTCTACCAATTTGTGTTGTCTTCTGAGGGAAGCAAAGAAATCCAGCTAGATAGGCAGGTAGAGACCACGATCAGAACAGGCTTTGCCTAGCTTTTCTAGGACACAAGTAGCGGTCCTTTCTGGAGTAAGAGGATCTTGACACAGTAAACCATACTTTCATCACCACTCAAACTGCTCCCTTTGAAAACCACTTGGAAAAAACAACTGGTTCAACATCTATCTTTGTGTTGTTGTCAGTAGGTTTCTGGGTGCAATTCAAACTATTCGTTTTGAGGAATGAAGTCCTACATACCTTGGGATTCAGATGTTTTTAAAAGACTATATGAGGCAATAGGGCTGATCACAGAGGACTGTTTTTCGATCCTGGCACCTACATTACGGGACA
The DNA here is from genome assembly GCF_029215685.1 of Pituophis catenifer annectens. Lineage (NCBI taxonomy): Eukaryota > Metazoa > Chordata > Lepidosauria > Squamata > Colubridae > Pituophis > Pituophis catenifer. The sequence goes on along the minus strand of NW_027256881.1, from coordinate 192,611,418 downwards.
GATTCCCAGTAGAGATCAGCCTGGCCCCCTCACTGATGGCGTCAGATAAGCTTTTAAAGACTGGGATGTTCCAGCAACCTTTGTGGAATGATTGTGGTGATTACTACTTTCTGTGATGAGGCATTATCACTATTACCATTATCACTATTACTGTATTATTTTTTAATGTTTTATTATATTCTGAATGTTTTTATTTTGTAAGCTTGTGATAAAGATTTAGCGACATATAGATGTCATAGATAAATAAAACAAAGTTAGTTACACCTGTGTGTGAATCACCCTTTAAGAGGATTTAAAGATAAATATCTGGGTTTCTAGGTGGGAAATGCTAGGTGTGGAGGGGTCAGAGAAGAAAAATACAATCAATCAATCAAACAAACAAACAAACAAACAAACAATCAGAATAGAACTAGAAGGGATCTTGGAAGTCTTCTAATCCAATCCTCTGCTCAAGCAGGAGACCTATACAATTTCAGACAAATATCCAGTCTCTTCTTAAAAACCTCCAGTGATGAAGCACCTACAACTTCTGAATGCATGGCATACCATTGGTTAATTGTCCTCACTGTTAGGAAGTTTCTCCTTAATTCCAGGTTGCTTTTCTCCTTATTTTCCATCCATTGTTTCTTGTTTTGCTTTCTGGTGCTTTGGAAAATAAATTGACCCTCTTTTCTTTGTGGCAGCCCTTCAAATACTGAAATACTGCTATCATGTCACCCCCTTTTCTCTAGACTAGCCAAACCCAAATCCTGCAACTGTTCTTTATATGTTTTAGTCTTCAGGCCTTTAATAATCCTAGTCTTCTCTGCACTTTTTCCAAAGTCTCATCATTTTTTTGTAATGTGGTGACCAAAACAGGATGCAGTATTCCAGGTGTAGTCTTACTAAGGTTTTATAAACCGGTACTAATACTTCATGTGATTTTGATTCTATGCCTCTGTTTATATAACCAAGGATTGTATTAGCATTTTTGGCTGCTGCTGCCGCACATTGCTGGCTCATATTAAGTGATTGTATTATATTTAATCATATTTAAGTGATACAGCTGAAGGAAAAGGAGATACGGTAAGCAAACAAAAGAAGAGCCTGAATTATTTTATAGCTGAAGTGTTCAAGAGAAATTTCATTGATTTATTTAAACAGAAACACCTATTTCTTATAATACTTCTTTATATAATAGAATTGTCAATTTAAATTTTAAATGTTCATAATCCATTAATCCCCAGTAAATGACACAATATGACAATCCAAGATATTATACTAGGAAAAGAATATGAAACAATCTCAATATAAAAATATGAAATTATCACAGTAGTGGCAGCCACATTTTAAAGTAGCTCTGAAATAATATTGCATCATTCTTGAGCAAACAAAATAGTTAGTCATAACTTGACCAGAAACCACTTTGTCAGATTTCACTGCCAGTAACAAGTTTTATATAGTATCACTATCTACCCATATCCAAAATATTTTCAAATTCAGGTATCATCTCTCCCCACCCAATTACTCTGAGCAATTACTCATCTGTTTAACTGCATCATACCTTCATGTCTTTTTATCTTAATCAATGCAATTTCTCCCTCTCTAGTTTTGTCAGAAAATTTTTCAAACTTCAGTTTTTCTGAATCGTAGCTGCTCATCTTCTCACCTAAAAGCAGAAGACAACATCCCATATTTATTTTATCCCTATAGGACTTCAACCAAAAAAAAATCTCAATTCCAACTTCATAAGATTTCAAAAAATCTTCAGTCCAATTTTTCAAAGTCTGTTATTATTAAATCATTTAACTGAGTTTCATTCATTTGATTTTAGTAGTTTCTTGTTTTAAGAATACTTTTCATATTGATCAGTTTTCCAAGTAAACTGAAAATAACACAAAATAACACAAACACAATATATATGATTCTAAATTCTACACTCAGGAACTAACTTCCTAGCTTATTTTAGGCAGACCATAGCCCTAAATCTTTAAAAAGACTAAAGATCTGGCTAATGGCTCTGTTCCTGCAGGCCCCAACATGAACACACTCCTGCCTTCACTGTACTTGCCCCACTGCATGCAACATACAATACTAGTGCTATTGTATTAATTATATTGTTTACATTATTAGATATAAAAGCACAATATCAGATTCAGTTTTCCAGGATTATAGTGAACGTAGAGGAACTGACCTCTGTAAACATACTTACCCGGTTTCCCCCAAAATAATCAGCCCAATTGGGCTTTTGAGGGCATGGCAATAAGGCTAAGCACTTATTTCAGGGTTCAAAAAAATATAAGGCAGGGTCTTATTTTGGGGGAAACACGGTACATTTTTGCTATTAATTATATGGGCTATAACACATCAACAGACTTGTCTATATAAAATCATTTTGACAACTGGAAAAAATAAATTATATATCTATGCCTGCTAAATATTTAGAAACTGAATGAACTGAATGAACCTACTTACTGTGTTTGTAGCAATTTCTAGAGACATCAGGAATCCGGTAACAAAACAGGCTTGAAGTCTGACTCAACTTTTCAAGTCCTGTGAATATAAATTAGAACTTGAAATTTTCTGTTGACAGTTTATCAGATTCTTTAGAAAGACATTTACTACTTTCAGACCATACAATTCAAAATAAAAGAATCAAAATAGGAATATGTTCCGCAATACAATGACTGGTACATTAGTACAAGTAGCCCTTGATTTGTGACTGGTTGTTTAACAACTGTACAGACGTCAAAAAAACTACTTATAACCCGTTCTCAAAGCTACCCTATCACAATCCAGTCACATTACTGTATTACAGGCACTTGGCAACCAGCTTGTATTTGCAACCAGTTGTATATAACCCACAATCACATAACCACGATTTGTGATTTGTTTTGCTCTTTTCCAGCAGAAAAAGCCCACTGGATATGCTGCATTTGCTCAATGACCAAGTGATTCACTTACAGTGCAGTGACTCAGTTTATGATTACCATTAAAAAAAAAATGGTTGTAAAATCATGTCTAATCATGTGGTGCCTCAACTTACAACCACAATGACTTTGCTTCATTATGGTTGTAAATTAAAGATTACCTGTATACCATTACATTTAATAGTGGAAAAGCAAAGAGAATAGCAATAGCACTTAAGAGTTATATATTGCTTCATAATGCTTTACAGCTCTCTCTAATGGTTTAAAGAGTTAGCATATTGTCCCTAACAATCTGGGTCCTCATTTTACATCTTCAGAAGGATGAAAGGCTGAGTCAATTTTGACCAGGTGAGAATCGAACTGCTGGCAGTCAGCAAATTAGGCTGCAATACTACATTCTAACCACTGCACCACAATGGCTCATAATTCCAAATAAAACTCAGAAGATTTACTTGAAGAATCTTTTTCTACAGCATACATTGGCTTTCCTTTTTGAAATTAAAAGAATATTTAAAAGAAAAAATAGAACCAAATATTTTTTTTCATATGGAATACTGCCATCCACAGGGGTCATATAACAGATTTGAGCTTTAAAACAAGTCCCTGTAATATGTCATTACTTCTGGGGCTTCTCAGAGAGTGGTCAACACATTTCAAGACTGGATCCCTAGTTATAACCAGACTTATCCCAAACCAGGCTATGGCCTATTTTGATGTGGTCAAGATTCTGACTGGAAATTCGAAAAACACTTGAATCCAATATCTCTCCCCCTCCCCCCGCCCATTCCAATGCAAGACATATATACTATATACATATATGTATATGAGTGCTGAAATATTTTTTAAAATTTCTCCCCCACTTAGTGATGTGGTGTTGCTGTGGTGTTGCCATTTGCAATATGGATAAACTCTGTAATAGTAAACTAGGATTAAACTTTGCAGAGGATTTTAACACAGAATAGGTAGGCTAGAGTTGTAACAGTACTGAAAATGTTGGAAGGAGAGGTTCAGGAAAAAAATGGGAAAATGGAAATAGATGCAATATTTCTTTTTATATCAACTTTACTGGATTTCATTATTATTTTTTCTAAAAATTCTCATTTCTTTTCACATCTCTAGGTTAGACTTCTCTAACCTATTTTGAGCAAAAATAATTGTCCTAATCAGTCCTAAACTTCACTGAATTTGAACTTTTGCTCTTAGTTAAAGAATAGCTCTTATAGGTTTCAATTATTTTGTCACCACATCCAAACAACTACTTCTTCAAGTCATGTTCAGACACAATAAAAAATGACTTTGGAGTAATGATGTTCACTTGGTGGTATTTCAATGCTACATGCAGAACATGGATTTTAATGTGGTTTTATACCCTCAACCTTGATTGAGGATAACCCAGTGTGTTTTACACAGAGGTAACATTTGTACTGGTTAATAGCTAAGCCTGCATCTGTTGCAGTGTTGCAAATAGAACAATCTCAAAATAGAACATGGATGTTTTAATCAGGAACAATATACAGTAGCCAGTCCTAAGGGACTCAGTATCTAACTGAATTGTTTTCAGACTATAAGCTTCTAAAGGAAGGAAAAGAGAGCATTAACACCAGTGGTGGCTTTTGAAATATATTATACTGTGCCAGGAAGACTTCATTATACAGGAAACTTCTTTTTTTGATAAAGTATCAACTCCAAACGCTGTCGAACTGAGGACCTCAACAGATATTAACACAATGGTAGAGTCTGTCCAGTAGTGAGTTTCAAATTTTTTTACTACCGGTTCTGTGGGCGTGGCTTGGTGGGCGTGACATGGCTTGCTGGGCATGGCAGGGGAAGGATACTGTAAAATCTCCATTCCCACCCCACTCCAGGGGAAGGTGGGAATGGGCAAAATCCCCATTTCCTCCTGATCAGATGGGACTCAGGAGGCAGAGAATAGATGGGGGTGGGGGTGGAGTCAGTCAGAATTTTTACTACCGGTTCTCCGAACTACTCAAAATTTCCGCTACCGGTTCTTCAGAACTGGTCAGAACCTGCTGAAACCCACCTCTGAGTCTGTCTCTTAAACACACCAAATTCCCATATGACTCCCTCTGTACCCCAAGACTGATTTGATAAAAATGTATATACCATACCATCAGTCAATTCAGGCTCTTATTCTTTAGGTACAGAAAGTATTAATATAAATATTTTATGTAAAATTAATGATCTCATTATAGTATTTTCATAGAAGTGAACAATGCCAAATACAGAAGTCAGAAGTCAAGAATAAATCAACTAGCAATGGAGTAAGTGTCATCAACCTAGATTATAGATCTTCCTACTTTTTATAAATATTCTATTCCGTACCCAAGGCCTAAATTGTCCACTAAAATGCAGGTTTATAGTAATTTATTTTTTAAAAAAAAAACCTCAAAACTAAATTTGATATACTTCATTCTTTATTCCACCCTTAATCTTGTAGTTCCAAGAGGTATGCCAGGACAGTCTACTGAAGCTAAATTGCATCAGTGTAAAAAATAAAAATACTGCTAAGATTCTAGAAAAATTGGAAGAATGCAAATTGTTGAATAATTCTATAACTTGCCCAGAAGTACTGTTTTTTTTTTTTAAACTGTGCTGTAATAAAATTCCAAATTCTCCTATTTCTATACTTGGGCAACTACTACTACATTCTTCTGCCAGTTGCAAATGTGTCCTTGTTCATTCTCCTCCCCCTTTCTATAAATCGGTAAAGAAGAAACAGTGATATATAATATTTGATTTTTATTACTTGAGAAAAGCCTTTCTACCCATTTTGTTTTTTAAAACTCAACAACTTCAACCTCAAATATCAGTCTGTAAAATTAAAAAAAAGGGATGATCTTCAACAGAGTAACAGACTTTGATGTTATTCTGCTTTTTGACAGAAATATTTTTTATTAAGCAATTTTCTCCATGAAACACTGCTTCTACACATCAGAAGGTCACAATCTACTGAAAATTTTCATCAGATTGTAACCAAGTGTTATCGCACAAATCAGATACCAAGGCCTAATGCCACAGAGGGGAGAGAAATTCATAAATTTTCAAGATTTCCTGCATTGTTTCAAACATATACACTTAATACCAATGAATCCACACATATTATTTGATACAGGAAGATGGGTATGGAGAATGGAAAGAAAATTCAATTTAATTAAAAAAAATGATGCCACTGAAATCATCCATTTTAAATTATAATCCCTCTTTCTCTGACAGTAGATCAATAAAAAAAGATTATGCCCAATTCAAACTGGAAAAGTACATTTAGCTCAAAAAAAAAACATCACCATGGTGATGAAAGAACATGGCAAGTATCCCTAGAAATTGTTATCTATAGCCATTTTTTTTTATCAAAGGGCAGGAAAGGGAGAAAGAAATCAGTGCTCAGTTGTAACACTGGCACAAGAGAGTATCTACAAACAATAATACTTACACAAAAGAGTATCTACACTGTCACAATTTCTTTATGTGCAAATAACTGCAATCAATTACAGTGCTTTGCAATAAAGACAGAGGAAAAAATACATTACCTGGTTTTTGCTATTTGCTATGGAAAGGTTCCAGACCTTTTTTTTTTAAAGTAGCTCCTCCTCCTTTCTATTTCCCAAACAATGGTTTGGAAATGCTTTTAAGAAAATCTTTAGATTATGCAGATTCTGTCAGCTGGCCACCTTTCTGTAGGTAGAGGCAACACTGTATCAAACAATGAACCAACCCAAGACTGTGGAACCCATCACTTTGGCGATACCTTAGCTACCATACATTTGAAACAGCAAGATTACAATTTTACTAGTCAGTAATGCTAAAAAGTCAGGGCAAAGTGTTCAAGTGAAGCCGTGTGCAGTCATGTCAAAGATGCAGGGTTTTTTTTTTAATCGCCCAGAGGGAAAAAAAATGAATAGTTTTCTTCCTTTTCAGAATCATAAGCCCTTTTGTTTCGGGTTTTTTTAAAAAAAAAATGCTTAAAGTCTAGATAACCTTATTGTGGGAATAACACAGAAAGTGGTCGAAACTAGGGAAATGATATTGCTTTGGAATAGAAAGATGTCCAGGGAGAAAGAGAGAGATAGAGAGATTGGTGCTTTCAACCACTCACTCTCTTTGCTCAGGGCTGGGGTTGCAAAATGTCAACAACACAAAGGGAGAAGGAGAAGGAACAGAAGAAAGCGGCAGCACTGACTCTTCCCTACCCAGCGGCCGTGTGCGTGTACGTTACTCCACGTTATAAAGCTGTATAAAACCCATCCAATAGGCAAACAAGGAAATACCTGTTGCTCTGGTCTTTAATACAATTCTTGCTTAAGGAAGAGCCCTCCCCCCAAAAGACGGGGGCAAGCCACGTTGAAGAAAAGAGCCTCCGCCACAATAAAAAAAAAACATGCAGTGGCAGAAATGCCAGGTTGTAGGAAAAGGGAAGAATGGCTGGAAGGGGGAGGGATTTTTTTTTAATGAATTCTCTTTCACACACACAATCACACACCCACACCCTGATTTAGGTCAAGATGCGGCGGCAGCCTGTTCCCCTCATTTCCAGGAGACTCCCACCCAGCACGGTTTTACCTCCGCAGCCTCAGGAGGGAGCAGCAGCCGCCAGCCCCGGCGAAGCCACCCAAGCGGCGGGAAACAAAGCCTGCTCAGGCCGCAAGGCCGGGCCTGCTCTGTTCTGCTCTTGCCTCTCTCTCTCTCTGTCTCTCTCTCTCCGTCTGCTGCAGTTCCCATGAAGCGCCTGGCCGAGCAAAGCACAACTCACCTGGGCCGAGCGCGGCCGTTTTGCGCTTGCCAGCCCAGCGAGGGGGCTGGCCCGCGGCGCCGTTTTGCTGGAGCGGGAAAGGCGGGACCAAAGCCCGGCCGCGAGCGAGGGAGCGCGCGGCGAGGAGCGTCGCCGGGCTTCTTCCTCCTCCGCTGCTGCCGCCTTCGCTACCCAGGAGACAAAAGCGAGGGCCGGCCGGTGGGGGCTGCTTTCACCGCGGCTGTCAGTCCCGGCGAAGGCCGCGTTGCTTAGCCGCCGGACCCGCTCCTAGCCCCTCTGGAGAGCGCGGCGCTTTTGCGGAAGGAAGCCCACCCTGGGTCAGAGAAGGCGACGACATGCATCCCTCCCTGACACTAACACGCGCAACGTGCACATTCCCCCTCTCTCTCTCTCTTTCTCTGGGCTTGCAGCTGCAGCTGCTCTCAGGCAGGGTCAGCCCAGAGCCTGCAATGACAAGCCCCACCCTGAAGTTGGAACAATGCACCAGCCGAGCCACCCGCCTTGCGCGGCTCCCTTTTCCTCAGGCCCGTCCCCTGGGGGGAAAATAGGATCGCACACGTGTGCAACGGCCGCGGGTCTTGCCCTCGTTCTGGTTCGGGTGAAAGGGGCGAAGTGTTTTTTCTTGACTTTTAGTTTCGCCACGGCAGCGAGATTAAGCGAATTAGCCCCGAAGGCTCCCAAGACAACAGAGGCCGAGCTCAAGAACGTGCATTTTAAAACGATTTGGGTGCCCCGAAATCATTTTTACCGCGCACCTCTCATTTGATTTAAGCGCATCAGTTCTCTGCTATCGCGGTTCAGATGCTGCCCTCCCCCTCCCGTCTCCTTTCATTGTCGCCCTTCCTCCCTTTACCAATTCCATCTAAGGCTGGATCGCCCACCGCGGTCTCTTCCCGTCCCCCCTCCTTCCCCCCCCCCCCGGTCTACCGTAGCATCCTGGTCTGAAGTGGGTTGGGAAATAAGAAAAGGTGGATTCTTATGAATTAGGCTTTTTCCAAAGCACGTCTCCCTTGTTTAACGTAGGATTGCTGACTTTTTTTCCCCCAATTCTCTTTTCTCCTTTCTTTTCTTCCCAGCCTGATCAAGAATTCTGCCTGCTGCTTGTGACCTTGTGTCGTGCTAATGAAGACCCTGCATTAACACGGATTTCTGAATTGTTGTCTTTTTTCTTTCTGATTCCTAAATCAAAAAAAAAAAGGGGGGGGAACTTTACAATAAAAATCACTGCATTTTATGTTGCCCTTTTGCCAGATCGACATTACTAGAACAAGATTACCTGCTAATACTAATCCCTATCTTTTCATGTTCGAATTTCACTGGTGTCCTTAGAGAATGTGTCATTTTATTCACTGAGTGGTGTAAGGGACAATTGTCCCCTGCTCCACTTTCCACAGCATTGGGACTGCAAAGGTTCTGGCAGTTTTCTTATCTGAGCAGCTAAAATGTTTGAAACCACAACAATTTAGCCAATCAATGACAAGCTTCACTGCCAGAAACTATACCACAGTGTTTCCTTTTTCCAACTTCTTGCTATAGAAGACTGTTCTCATTTATTGGAGAAAAAATTAATTTACAGCAGGAAAAAAAATAATTTGATGAAATTATGTTAAGGATGCTATATGTCAGCTCATCTTGGTGAAATACACAAATATGGACAAAGAAGCTATGTAATCTTTTCCAGATTGAGGGCTGTTTGGTTTTTGTAATGAAGAGACAAAGTATTTACCTTTATGATAAATAAGGCAATCTCTAAAGAAATTATTACTGAAATACCCATTCAAAAATGACTTGAAGGTAAATAGAAAGCATGTATTTCAAGCTAACTGATTTAGGCTCCAATGTTTACTTCATTTGTCACAGGATAATATGGAGTTGGGGAAGATACATATAACACTATTCTGAGTTGGAGAAGATACATATAACTATTCTGAGGAGATATCCTTACAAAGATTGGGTAAACTCAAAATCATTTAAGATACACGCATGAGACACAGTGGATAGGAGTTTAAGAACAATGTTGGCCTAATCTCAGCTTCATGGAGAAAAATACAGATAATGAACCCTTCAATATACTGGAGATCACTTTTAAAAGTCAAAACCATTTGGAATCTAGGTATTTAAAGGATGCCTTTCTCTTGTAAGTCATCCTGGAAGATCCTAGAAGTGTGTGATGAGAAAGGCAGATAAAGACCTCCTTTAAACTGTTTATGATCCCTCCCCCCCTTTGACAACAATAGCTCTGTGCTAACCCTAATGGAAAAGGCTCCGGGTTATGTTTTTACATATTAGAATATTATTCCTGATTGCAGCTGTTATTTATTTAAATAGTTGCTAGATTTCTTATCCTGAGGCTGCTCCACCTAGAACTGTATTAAAGAATGTAATTCTGTTGAGGTGTGGCCTAGGCAAAGGGTCCTTAGCTTTTCCTCTTTCAGTGTTTCTTTATATTGGGTGAAGAACCCTCAGAGGCAGTTAGGAAGAAACGTTTTTTTTCCAAATACTTCAGCAGAAAAATGTCCAGGTGTCCATACTAATTTCAGAGCAAAGTAAAATTCTTGGATCCTGCCAAAGACATGCTGCAATGGAAACATATCTAGCAATAATTGCATGCATAGCAAACTCTTGGAAGATTAGGAAGTGTGTGTATAAAAATATGCACAAATATCTAAGCATTGGTCTTTTTTGTCGGGACGAGGTGTCAAAAGATATAAACCGGTGTGGCAACAGAACTGAACAGAATGATAAAAGTGAGAAATATGGTAAAAACCAAATTGACAATTGTTCATCCCTATCTCAGAGGCACTATTGTAATATAAAAAGAAAGCAGCCTGATGTTTTCCAGATGTTATGAATTAAAAACCCCAGTAGCTCTAAGTGTCTAGCCAGTTGTCAGACTTGGAGTTCAGAAAAATCTGTGGGATACTATTTTTTTTCTTTCTGCAGCAATCAGCAGTGCAAGCTCTTTATATTGCTAATGTCTTGAGAAAAACTACATACATTCAGGACAGTAATGAGAATGAGGCTTATGAGAATAATGGGTAAATCATCTCTGCTGTGGAGAATGCTCTGTGGATTAACTTCTAAGGGTGATTATATTAAGCCATCATTTAATCACTTTAAGGATATTCAATAAGACCTTCTTCTGTTTTAAAGATTTTCCAGAAGTTAGATTGAGGTTTACAGTAATATCAGTGCAATAAAATCAAAGCCATCCTCAAATATTTTCATTAATAGAAAAACAAGTACAGGTATTCATCTCTCTGCCTCCTTGGGGGGGGGGTGTTAAATTTTAAGATTTAAATAATTATTGTGAAGGTGATGATGTAGGATGTAATTAGTAAACTTTATTCTTTATATTAAAAGGTTAGGCTTTGAATTATGTTTTACCCTTATAGAATCTGAATTAAATATCACATAATACTTGTTTAGTTTACATGTTTAGACATTTGCCCTCCCAGGGGGGGTACCCATATAATTCAGGAATTTTTTTTAATGAGTAAACATGAATTAAATTGTGCAATCATATTATACACACACACGCAAAAAAATCTAGACTGTTCTTCTGTATTGAAGGTATAGTGAGACTGCAACATTGAGATAATGACATATTTTGAAATGGCAATTTCTGAACTTCCTGCAAGCATGAGAAATATTACTTATGCTTTTGCTCAGTAGCTTTCACGGAACTGTGGCCTAAAATAACAATACAATCCCAATTTAATCAGAGATATTTTGTTGCTTTCAAGGGGACCTACATCCAGGAAATAATAGAGTAACGAGATCTTAAAATACATAGGATTTTGCAAACTCAAAAAAGAATCCTCCAGTAAATTAATTTTGAGTATGTGCATGCAGACAGATAGATAGATGATTCAGTCTGTCTGTCTGTCTGTCTGTCTGTCTGTCTGTCTGTCTGTCATCTATCTATCTATCATTGCAAACTGGGGCCATAGTGCAGTATATTTGGCTTGAGCTTGAAGTCAGCTACTACAGTTTGTAGACCATAATTTATGACTAAATATGCTGAGGACTTAATCATTATGGGTTATTCAATGAGCTATTAAATGATTAAACTAAGTTGTAGGTTAGTGCTGAAGAATGCAACCTAAGGCTCCAAGCCTGCAAAGTATATAATGAGAAGCATATGATTAGCATGTAAATGAGTTAAAATTTATGATGGCCTTCCATTTTGATGATATAGTGCTGATTATTTGAACTCATTGAAATAGAATTTCAAATGGATATGGTACTGAGTTTGATGTGATCACCTTGGTTGCTGATGGAAAGAGTGCCATCCTACTAATTCTTTCAGATCTGTTAGTAACTTTTGATAATGGCGGTATCCTTCTGGACCATCTGTAGGGCTGAGTTTTGTTGAAGTACAGTGGTTCTGATCTTTCCAATCCCCATAAATAATGTGCTCTGTGATTACCATTCAGCATTGAAGCCATTAACCTATTTTTGTCCCACTTTATTTGATCTTGTCTCTCTTGTTCAATAGCTATATGAAGGCAAGGATTTTTCAGAGCTTTGGTGTGGATTGCTACCAGTATGCTGATAAAAACCAGTTCTGCCACTTTTGCAGCCAACTTCAAGGAAGCAATCAGCACCATTAATCACTGTTTAAGTTCAGTAATGGGCTGTATAAAAGAGAATTAGTTAAAATTCATTCTGGATAAAAAGAGATGATCTGGAACTGGAGTCCCAATTAAGAATAAGGTTTACTTGTTCTTGATAGCTTGCATTTCTTTAAAGGTAACCTATAGCTTAGGAGGTTAGGAGTGATGGCGGATCCCCAGTTGTTTCTAGATTCATAATGAGGACTGTAGTAAAGAATATATTTACACAATTATGGTTAATATATTATTTATAATGAGATTGTCAGATCTGACAACAATCCATGCCTTGGTCAAATCCTGTCTTTATTATCAGTCTTACTAAGGCCTTTGTAAGACCACACGTGTAATTCTGCATCTAGTTCTGGTCACCACAATATAAAAAAGATGTTGAGGCTCTGGAAAGAGTGCAGAGAAGAACAACAAAAATAATTAGGGCATTGGAGGCTAAAACATATGAAGAACATCTACAGGAATTGGGTATGTCTATTGTAGTTTAATGAAAAGAAGGACTAGGGGTGACATGATAGCACTGTCCCAACATTTGAAGGGCTCCCACAAAGACGAGAGGGTCAAACTATTTTCCAAAGCACCAAAAGGCAAGACAAGAAACAATGATTGGAAACTAACCAAGGAGACAAGCAACCTAGAACTGAGAAAAAAATTCCTAATGGTGAGAGCAATCCGCCAATGGAATAGCTTGCCTTCAGAACTTGTGGGTGATCTATCACTGGAGGCTTTCAAAAAGAGACTGGAAAACCATTTGTCTGAAATGGTAGAAGGTCTCCTGCTCGAGCAGGGGGTTGGACTAGAAGACCTCCAAGGTCCTTTCCAATCCTATAGATAGATAGAACACTATGTTCTGTGTTCTATTGCAGCACAATCTATATGGGAGCTCACAGTGAAAAGCTATCTGGAAACTGAAATTGGTGCAAAATTTGACATCAGGGTTGTTGACTATTGTAAGATGCAAGGATCATAGGATGTCTGCACTGTCAGAGCTGCATTTGGCGCTATTTGCTATCCAAGCATAAATTAAGATGTTAATTTTAAACACTTAAGCAGCTTAAAGGACCTGACTATCAGGGGAACGGCTTTCCTCTTACAAAGTATGTGAGCATTAAGATCTGCAGGAAAGGGGTTTCTGAAGATATTCCCGGTGTCAGAAGCTCATTTATCTGGCCCGGAGAAAACTGTGTAATGCACTATTAGCCTTTAGAAGAATAATCACTATGCATATCTTTCATCAGGCAATTCGTTGCTGTTTTTTTTTTAAAAAGGTCTTAATGTGTTTTTAAAATGTATTTTTATTTTTGCATTTCTGTATAAGCTCTCTTAAATAACAGAACTAAATAGTAAACAGAATTCTTGGTCACCAATATATTCAAAACGCTTTAAAATATAATGCACACCCACTACATTTGTAGAGAAGGGCACAGGCATTCCATTAAAAATGTCTGAAATATTCTCCTGTAAGTTCAGATTGGACTACTGGTTAAAGAAAAAAGATTAGAGGAGGAATCCTCATTTCTGTATTAATATTTAAAACATCCTATTTCTTTGGCAAATGTTCCCTTTCTTCCATTGATGGATGAAATTTGCCACATCAGCTAGGGAATCCTGTCCAATCTCTGTGTAAAGGTAGAGTTATACATTCCATTTTAGCATTTTCTGCTGTCAAACAAAATAAACCACCATTTGACAAACACTTCAGAGAATGATTTGATTCATTATCCTTCAGGGAGGAGTACATTGTGGAATATACAAGTTGTTTCTTTTATTAGACCTACGGTAGATTATCCACAGCAAAACCTTTTTTTCCTATTTCAATTTGACCTTAATTGCTGATACTTATTTTTCATATTTATCATGGGCTACGTTTCCTATTCTCAGCACTTTGCCTGTAAGGCTGCAAGTTGTAGTGTTACATTATCAGCATTTTAAATAGCTTTGATTCGGAGCAGAGAAAGTATGGGAGAATTGTCCACAAGGTGAGCATAGTGGCAATGATGTAAATCAATAAAATGGATATACATTTGAGCAGATACTATTAGCATAAAATCATAGAACAAGTTCATATGATGATGAAATAGCAAGATTTTAGGTAATGTCAATATTTGTAGCTCAGAGTTGAAATTACCGAAATTAGATAACATCATCAGTGCTGATGATGGCACTGATGATGTTACCTGGGTAATGAAACATCTACAAGAAAACAACCAAGCTCAGAGAGCACCAAGGACCCCACATTTCAACTCAACATTTCAACAAATATTCTCCTTTATCAGTAATATTGAAATCATTCTAAGGGTCAGAAATGTGCACCCCATTCAGATTTCATCTCTGGTTCAATTCATCTTTCCTTTATACACAGCAATGTCTGGGAATAAAATGACTTCATAATACCAGGCAGAACAGAAGAAGCTTACACATTTTAGTAAAATGTGTTAGTTTGAAAAGGTACTGCCAGAGTCTCTACAGTATCCTTGACTCCGACAGTATCTGGGCTGAGAGAGTTATCTTACCTACAGTTATCTCATGCATTAATAAGAGAAGTAGCTTTCAGCCTAGGGAGACCAGATTCAAGACTGCTGTTAAATATGGAAGCTCTCTGTGGGGTATTTTGCTATTGTATTTTCACTTTTAACCCAAACTATCTGATCAAACTAGTATCAGGATAAAATTGGAGGACTGAGTATGATCTATGAGCTCCAATTTAGTTTGATGAGTAAATCTAACCAACTGTCTTCTTGGATCACAGGAGATGATTACACAAGTTACCGCAAACTACATTAGCTCATAGAAAGCAGCACACTGTATTATATGCTACTACTGAGGCATTTATCCACGAAAGGCCAAGACTAACAGACCATGGAAAGAAAACAAACACTAAATCAAACAGACCGAACATTTGTGGCCAAGCCAATCATATACCCAGAGCTGGAATGCAGGATACATAACATACATGTAAATGGTAGACTCTGGAAGTGGCTGATTGCCCTTGCTTAGGGAAGGAAGTTCAGATGGATTAGCTCTGGTTAGTAGAGGGAAGATTTCCAGAAAATCCTAAGGCTTTAGATTTTACTGGAAAATAAAAGCAAAAGCATCCAAAGTGAATGCAACTGGAATTGTTTTTTGGTAGTTTCCAAGAAGCCTACATGAATGTGTCCATGAAGTCACCAGGAGTCAAACTACTCAAAGAAGAGCTTACCACAGCTGTTATTTATAAGTAAGTTGTCATTTTGTCATGCCTTTATTGTCATTTTTTTTTTCCTGTGGGCACTCTGGCACACATTAAAAACTGAAATTCTGTTGCCTGCTCTCAAAAGTGTACACCTATAGATATGCTATGTATATGTATTTTTTGTTGTTGTTAGTTGCGAAGTCGTGTCTGACCCATCGCGACCCCATGGACAGCGTTCCTCCAGGTCTTCCTGTCCTCTACCATCCTCTGGAGTCCATTTAAACTCATGCCTACTGCTTCAGTGACTCCATCCAGCCGCCTCATTCTCTGTCATCCCCTTCTTCTTTTGCCCTCAATCTTTCCCAGCATTAGGCTCTTCTCCAGTGAGTCCTTCCTTCTCATTAGGTGGCCAAAGTATATATGTGGATATGTATACTGTATATATGTGGATAATTGCAGGAATAGATTACTTGTACCATTCCAGGTGCTGATGTACTACAGCATACCTGATTGGGAAGAATAGGAAGTACTATATATTTCGGTAACATCTTAAGTGTTTTTATAACAAGGAAAAGTATTTTTAAATGGTTTTGATATGATGTAAAATTTAAAACAACAATGGAAGGAAATTTTATTAATGTAATAGGAATGGAACATCTTTCCTTGTGAGTCTTACATGTACTTTTGGGAAGGGGTGGGAGGAAACACTCCACGGCAATTTGAGAGGACAGAGAAGATGCACTAAAGTATTGCTAGAAAAGTTAACTCACTCTTAATTGATATCCTGATACCTCAGTAAGACTTTATAATGGATACAAATGACACAGCATTGTTTCAATAGCACAAATTCCCCTCTCCCAAAATCTAAAACAATTATGGTAAAGTATATTCAGCTCCCCCTTTATTGCAAAAAATGCTCAAAGTATTTTAGGAGGATAGATAATTCAATAGCATATATTTTAAAATGGGTTTTATTCAATTACATTGATCCACCAGAAGACCAGATTTAGCCATTGGATCAAATTCTCCTTCCTTTCTGAAAGTACCAAATCTGTACTCCAAATATGTTCTGAAGGAAAGCAAACTACATTCTACTGTATATGATGTTGATTGTCGCCCATGTGAAACAAACCTCAAGTAAATTTCCAGATTAACAAAATCAAATTTACCACAGAGATAGCCTCAGCTTCCAATTACTGTAGTGTAGTCACTCCTCCTAAAAAGAGATAGCAATAGCACTTATATATACCACTTCATAGTGCTTTACAACCCTCTCTAAGTGATTTACAAATGTCAGCATATTGTCCCCCACAATCCGGGTCTTCATTTTACTGACAACAGAAGGATGAAAGACTGAGTCAACCTTGAGCCGATCAGTTATAGCATTCTTCAAATTCAAATTCCCACACCCATTTCAAAGTAGGCCTCTGAAATAAACATGAAAAGAGATGTTTCCATGTTTTCATGTTTTCCTCTTCTTGCTGGTGTCATTCAAGCGTTCTGGGTTAGTTGTAACTGCAAAATATTGCAGTGTTTCACATGAATCCTCATATCCTGAAGGGTTAGTCCTTCTAGAGAAAATTCATTTCCACTCTCACTTCACTCCAGAAACTGACTCTACGTATTGCTACATGTTTGGATGGAATCTCTCCCCCCACCCCACCCATTACCACTATCAATATTGCTGATGTTTCTTCTCTGTTGCATGAGTTTTTCATTAAATTCAATGAAACTCAGATGAATGCTATCTATGACCTTAATTTCCTTCCTTCGTGAACTTCGAACATATTTTTCTATATATCAATCAGCATACTTGCCTATCACTATACACTGATTTTAAAGATGATGAAAAATCTGAATTGCTTTTGGTGATATTGTGACAAAACTCATCACTTGCTGAGAAAAACTTTTTTTTTTATTTTTTTAAAGAAAGAACAAGATAATCCAATGAAGGTTTGGCATTCTATGGATTGTATGTGCATGGATCGTAGCTGTCTAGTTCCTCAGTTTAAATTTTATTTCATTTTTCTGAAGCACAAGAATAACAGACAAAGTTTGGAAACTTTTTAAGAAACTCCAAATCCATAATTAAACCAGCTGAAGGTTTTCAAAAATAGATAATCGTGAAGTGCTAACGAATTCTTCGTTAGACAAGACAGTTTTAAAAAAGAGGAAGGAGGGAAGTGTAGATTTCTATGTTGAAAACTTTTCTGCATCAAGCCACTATTTTAGATGAAACATAGAGTGTCAAACAGCATGAAAATTTAGATTTTTTAAAAAAAAGAAGAACTGTACAGATGTGCTGTTAAATTGCACCAAGGACTCTTTCGAAGCTTGCTGTGAAGAAGAAACAAGCAGAAAACTGTTTCTTGTTTTTTTGGGAATTGTAAGACTGAGCTATTAAAATCCAACCTGCTGTGTGATGCAGATATTTCGTGATGGGTGGAAAGCATTAGAGCTAGGTTGTCTTTATATTAATAAAGCTGGAGATAATTTAAATCTTGTATTAGGCATGGTATTTTAATTAATAATTCACCTTTATTTAAGCAATTATTATTATTGAGTGGTGCTCATTCTTCAGATGTGGTATCCCCTACAGCTGCTTTTGATTACACTTCAGATATTTCAAACTATATAGTCCCATGATACTAGCTATTCTAGATGGAACTAGAATCCAAAAAGTCTGAGGACATCAGATTTGTGTTTAGGAGTTTAGGATTGTTAAGGTCCCAAGAACTATGTTTTTAATTAATTTATTAGGAAGAAGAAGAAGGATAAGAAGAATTGTAAAATAGCTTAAACCAGTTTCATATTAGCCATCAAGTTTGTAGGTTTGTAAAAAAAAAAAAATCTGGTTTGGGTACTATTGTTTTAATTGTTGTGAACTTCCCAGTTTCACTGAGGTGAGTTGGCAGCTAAACAAATTGAATGAATGAGTGAATAAAATTTCTTTCTTTTTTTCTTTCTTTCTTTCTTTCTTTCTTTCTTTCTTTCTTTCTTTCTTTCTTTCTTTCTTTCTTTCTTTCTTCCTTCCTTCCTTCCTTCCTTCCTTCCTTCCTTCCTTTCTTTCTTTCTTTCTTTTCCTTCCTTCCTTCCTTCCTTCCTTCCTTCCTTCCTTCATTCATTCATTCATTCATATTAGTAGTGAACTTCCAGAATGATTGGTCATATTCAACCTTTTGCATGATTGTATCAAATTTATAGTAAACCATAATGTTGGGAGGAGTTATTTAGCATCTTGCATGAACTTAGTGATTGGGGTCTGTAAACCATGGTTTGATGTACCTGCTACCCATGCCCCATTGAATAATCTATAACTAAGCAAATCCAAACTTCACTTTCCTTGTAGATCCAACAGAACCAATTAGACTTAAGTGAATTATAACTATACACTGGAAAATATAAAGCTAAACTGGGACAACTGTCTTCACCAAACTACATACATAAGATTTGGAAAGACAGAGAAAAAAAATCTCAAGATTATTTATAGATAGGATGTAATACATGTGAGAAAAAAATGATTGCTTTATATATAATAGAAATATGATAGACAAATCTGGGGAAAATATAAATAATAAGAACAAATAAGAGCTATTGAACATATTTACTTGCTAACTTTTCAGCAAGTTTTGTTATGTTACATTAAAGATGCCATGAATAAACTGAAAATTCATTCTAAGTTTAGAATAGCTAGAACTGAAATAGCTAACAGATGGGAAACTGTGGTTATTTGAAGAGATTAGTGGCTTCAGGGAGAGTGGAACACTTTGCAATGGGAATAATGCAATCAGTAGATTTAGAGTAGAAAGTGAAACAGAAATGAAATGCAATGCAATGAAATAGCTTTGTTATTAATAGCTTTTTCACAGAAATCTCAGATGTAGTTAGAATATTTTTTACACTTTAATCCCGAACTGGATACATCCACTCAGAGTACTGTATATACATTGGGCTAAATACAACTCATTCTTTTAAGTTTTGAAGGAACTAATGAAGTGCAGGAACATCATTTTATTTGTATGTCATGGTTTATGGCATATAACTTCACACTGATTAAAATAAACCAGGTTTAGCACAATTATAAAATTGCCTAATGGGTTTCAAAGAGACATATTTCCAGGGCATGTAAGATGTGCCATGCCCATGTTACCTTTTCTTGTTAAATGAATTAAAATCAACTGATATGAGAACATGTATTATACTCATTGATCTGGTTAACTACAGTGCTACGTCAAATTTACTTAATTATGGCTGAATGTCAGAATTGGCTCATACAACAGTCTAAATTAACACCCAGCCTCAGCACTTGGCATGATGTAAGAACTTGGCTTTAACACTACCATACCGTTTACTAGGCTAGATGGCAATTTTAAAGTATTTTAAGAAATAAAAAACAGAAGTAGAAATAACTAGCACAGGAATTAGACCTTGACTTTTGTTTAAAGATTTGCAAGGACGTTTTCTGTTATCTCTAAAATGTGGCTCGCCTCTAACGTTGCAGGAGGAGAAGTAAGACTGCAGGAATTTTCCTTATTTGCCTCTTCCTGTGGGGGATTACTTTTTCTCCTGTGATTTTTCTATTGTTTAAGATTTTATTTTAGATTGTAGGATTTCGGGACTCAGCATTTCAAGCTGCAGCAAATTTTGTCCCATTGCCACTCCACCCTTTCCGTTCTTCTTTCACTGATCCTGCTTTAAATCAGAGTTTTCTTTCTTCTCCCAAATGTGTACACATCCCTGATAATGTGAATGATAGCACAATCAGGGGTCTGGGGTTTTTCTAGTAACTATTGTCCACTTGAGATTGTCTTCTTTCTGATTCCTAGGCAATGTTGTCCTTGTACATTTTGCTTTGGTCTACAGGGCAGATGGGACACATGGTTTCCACAGAGACATCTGCTTGCATAATGACCGACTGGGATTGTAGCAAGTGTGGCCTTGAGCTCTCGTTAAATTAGGGTTTGGAGAAGGCCAAGGAATTAATTAGGCAACAGATTGGAAATATAGAGCAATAAAATATAGAGCTGAATCATATTAGAAAATATGAGGGAAATACAGAGGATCGCACCTGCAAAATATTTATTTTTTGTGACTTCCTCCAATTATAGATGGATCTTTTCCAAGCCTGGCTTTCAAACTCTTCTGTCAATCAACTAGAAGGGCAGATTTCAGGGATGGGGGGCGCGGACAGTATTGCCACATATATGTAGATCAGGCATGATTGAATCCTGGAGCATGGCTTTTTTGGTTTTTGTCTCTTTTAGTCTGATTTGAGAGGATAGCTCTTCTAGCCATTATTAAAGAATTTTCCTGGTTTCCCTGACAAATGTTATACAGCTATTTAAAATCGTAAAATCTATTCTGCAGGAAAGTTTTGCTACTTAGTGACAAGGCTATGCAATGAGAAGGTCACTATCATGGGACAGAACGACCTTGAGGTAAAATGAGTGGCCCTTAAATTTTTATAAATAAATAAAATCAGTAATTTTGCTAATATATGAAAACTGATGAAAGTTTTAAAATGTTTGGGGATTTATTAAGTCAAATCACAAGTCAATAGCCATAATGAAAGGAATTTTATTTAATGCAGGTACCTATAAACGTTAGGTGCTGTTTTGAATAGTTGTTAGACCTGTGTTTAAAAAAGTTCCTTAAACCTGCCAAAACCTCATCATTATAGACAGCAGCAGAACCCTGTCCTTCCCCCATTCTCATTGAGGGTGTGATGACCCGGGGCAAGGCATGGAGGCAACACAGTCAGCTGATACTTCAAACTCCCCTTTATTGCTCCAACTTTCCCCCAAATGCTCCCATGTTTATGGCAAATCCCGGAGCAAAAAGCTCACACACACACCTCCAGCAATCTCTGGCTGCAATTAATCCAGCAAAATGCTGTTAGCACAATGGCTTCAAGGAAAGAAGTCCAATGAGGCAAGAGAACAAGGCGATGAGTTCCACGAAGCAAAGGAACAAGGCAATGAGTCCACGAAGCAAAGAAGCAAGGCAATGAGAAAGCAAGAAGTCCAGTGAACTTCAGATGTCGGCAACATCACACAAAACTCCACAAATTCAGTGCTTGTTCCTGACAAGCAACCCTCCCCACAGTGTCTCCTTAAGTCTCAGTCCCCAGGTGTGACTTGTGAAAAGGGCAGGACGCTCTCCTCCCAAGTTGTTGGGTTGGCTTGCGCTGTTCTTGCCTCCTCTCCATTCTCCGTGCTTGGGGATCAGGAGAGGGCAGTCCTTGCTCTTTGCCTGAGCTCCGTTGCTCCTCATCTCCACTGCCTGCCCTCTCTTCCCTCTTCTCTCAGTCGTCCTACCCCTGTTCCACTCTGCTGGCAAGCCGTCCCAAGCCCAAGGGACCCGGGCTTGCCTCCTCAACCTCTGTCGGCCCCAGCTCCAGCTCATCCTCCTCCGTGGATTCAGCTCTGACGGGGCCAGGACAGAGGATGAATAACTCTTTGAAGTAAAGGAAATCCTAGACTCACACCTCCATAGGGGCAAACTCCAATTTTCAGTCCTCAGGAAACATTTCCCTTCTGCTGAGGCTGAATGGGTGGTTGCCCAGCACATGTGAACACCGAAGCTATTGCATAAAGACCACTACCCTGAGAAACCCCACTGAATAGCTCTCATTAATAACCGCTCTCTCTTTCTCTTTCTCTTTCTCTTTCTCTTTCTCTTTCTCTTTCTCTTTCTCTTTCTCTTTCTCTTTCTCTTTCTCTTTCTCTTTCTCTTTCTCTTTCTCTTTCTCTTACTCTTACTCTTACTCTTACTCTTACTCTTTCTCTATTCTCCAGGTCTAGCCCTTTCTTTCCAAGGGGAGGTGGGGCAGAATGTCAGAACTGCTACCTCATGCCTGCTCTCTTCAATCTCTCAGTACCAGTCTGCCATGAACTCTGGAGGGGAGGACAGCTAGGTGGGCAGAGGGAAGGCTTCACTATTCACTGTATCTCCTGAGACACTGTTTCAAGTTTGGACAGCAAAGAATGGAATGCAGCTGCCTACCAACTCAAATTCAAACTCAAAATGACCATTTCGAAAACATTTGAAACTGATTGGGCGATGGGGGCCAGTAATGGGAGGTACCCATGAGGGGGAAAGTTACACTTGGGTATTTTGGTGTGTGAATTTCAGTTCTGGCTTTGCTTTACTGCAGTTCACTTGACTTCTAATCAAACTGAACCTTTTGCAACCAAAGGAGCCAAGGATTGTTTTTACCTAGGAGTGCAAGCGGAGGCAGGGCTGACATGATTCCTCAAATTCATTTTTCCTTCCTCTAATATGTGATGGCCCAGGAGATTGATTTATCTTGGGAAAGAGAGAAACAGGTTTTGCCAGCTATATTACTATTTTTGTAAATAGTTTTTTTTTTGTAACAGCTATTTTTGAACAATGGTCTACAGCACTGTTCTTATGAAAGAACACTAACCCTGATAGAACAATAAGGCAGGAAGTAAGGCATGGGGTGAAGCAGGAGGGATCTTCTGATGTGCCAAGAGAACTCCCTCCTACTTTATTCTGTACTCTTCTCCACTCCATTGACTTGTCAACTGGGCTGTTTCAGAGTCAGGTTTAGTTCTTTTTCAGAATGGTAATAGACTCATGTTTAGAAACAGCTTGAGTGACGGGCCACCAAAACTCAAAGAACCTCTTCAGGGTAGCCTGTCACTCAGACAATTGGAAGGTGAGGAAAGTTTCTGTTCCAGGTATTACCCCCAAACTACTCTACTACACGTTAAAGGCATTGATGGGAGGTTCTGACAAGGGATGGTGGATAGAAGGGAATGCAAATGGAGGAAATGCTGCCCTTAATTTTCCTCTGTTAAAACTGTAAAAGCAGCACCAATTGTTTGTCTTGTCACGAAGGCAGAAGAGGGGTGGCTAGCATGACAGCACAGTTTATGTTGGAAGATTTTTCCTTCAGATCAGAGCCTGGAGTAATACAGATTCATAGGAGCATAAGGAAAAAAAAGGGCTCCAATGCCAAGATTCAGTATCACCACTTATATTGAGCAATGAAGTTAGTTTTTTTCCTTTAAAAATAACAATTTCAGCCAAAACGTTTTGTAAAGGTTTCCTTCAAAAGACAGATTTCTAAAACAAATGTGTGTATGTATCCCCCCAAAATGTGATTGCTTCTCCACTCACAAATAAAAGCGATTAAATAAGAAAAAGCTAACCAACCACCAACCATGTCCATATAAGCTGCCTTGACTCGCCATGTGCAAGTAGGCGGCAATATAAATTTTCTAAAATATAAATAAATAAATAAACAAATAAACAAATCACTCAGCCAGCCAGCCAGCCAGTCATGGAGAAATGATGTGTGTGCCCCAGCCGTGGTTTTTTTTTTTCAACTGTAATTGTTAACTTCCACTAAAAACCATTCTGGAGATGTTCTCCCAATAAATGTGTATATGGGTTACACCTGTAGAGATGTATCCATATATGTTGCCTATAGACACACACAGGTATGTGCATATATCTATAAATGTCACCCCACATTAACCACTGTCTAACTTATTAAAAAAAAGGGAGGGGGAGAGTCAGAGCAAAAACAAATCAAATATTAATTGAAATAATGGCCACCAATTAAAATTAATGACCTGTAAAATAAGGGACTTTGTGAAATTAATTGATCTCTTATCTACACATCTAAACAAGAGACATTATATTTCAGACAAACTACTCTCACGCATGGAGAAAGAGAGTCTCGAGATCTAGGCTCAATTGAGCAGCTGCGGCACTGAGTGGCCCATGGTTTTCCCCTTACACTCTGGGGTGGCAATGGGAGAAGCCACCCTAGTGGGACGGGGAGCTTTCTGTTGGCCTCCTTTTGTCATAGGGGAGGATTTTCACTGCAACGGTGACCTCCATGACCGGGGTATGTGTGGGTGTCTTCAAGTCAGTGTTGACTCCAGGTAACTCCCTGGAAAAATACCTGCAGTTTTCTTGGCAAGGTTTTTCAGAAGTGGATTGCCATTACCTGCTTCTTAGGGCCGAGAGAAAATGACTGGACCAAGTTCACCCAGCTGGCTTTGTGCCTAAGGCAGAACTAGAACTCCCGAATTCCCATTTCTAGATGAAGGTTTTATTCACTACAGCAGACTAACTCTATAAAGGGATGAGGACTAAATTGCTTCTCTCCTCCCTCTCACTCATTTCCTTTTATTGTTGTCCTACCTATCCATTTGCTCCACCTTATCTTTGTCATCCTCTATTACAGGAGTGTCCAGAAAATGTGGTCAAAATAAGTCAAGGTTCTGGCCACAGGAGTGCAATCAAACCTCCACCCATTTTTGATTGGCAGTGCATGTGAGGTGCACACAGAAAATTGAAGCTTTGATCACATGGTCATGGCTGCCATCTTGACTTTTTGGACCATATCCTACAGATACCCTGACTGTTCTTTGAAATTTTGAAGAAAGATGACCCCCTTCAGTTTAAAGGTCATTATTTGGAGGGGGGAAAAAACCCTCTTAATTCCTTTGGGGAAAAATAATATATTATCCATATTGGATTGTGCATTTGAAAATTATGAAGTTAGAAAATCTGGAAAGGGAAAACTAATAATGCATTATTACCAAGTAAACAAATTCTGCTTATCGGTAGCGGAATGGGACTGTATGCAATTATTTTTCCTAGCAGTTGTTTATTTATGAATGACATTTTAAAGGTTCTATTAATAACTTTTCAAAGATAATAAAAATTGCATGTCGGTGCTTGCCAGGAAAGTTTCCATCTGCAATGCTGAGGAAAAAATGATTGCCTAACACTTTTTTTCATACATAGGGAGGTTTGGCTTTATTGAATCACAGCGATCCTGTTAATTAGCTCTTCCAAAAACATTAACTCACATTAATGACTTTCAGTTGTTTAAATAACCAATAATGTGAAAAAGCTGTTTGCACATATGGCAAAAAGAGAGACATTAGCAATCTGCAGCACCAGACATTAGGATCTCTGCAACAAAAGGAGCACCATTTTCCTAGTCTAAAATTTGAAGAAATAATATCCACCATTCCCTTCTTCATGCTACACTACGTACAGTATAAGCCCATGTTGGCGAACCTATGGGACGCGTGCCACAGGTGGCACACAGAGCCCTCTCTGTGGACATGCCAGTCATCGCCCCAGCCCAGTTCCACCACACAAGCGTGCACGCCTCCCGCCGGCCAGCTGGTCTTCAGACCTCTGCCACACATGTGCAGGTGCATGCGGGGGATGCACACATGCGCAGGAGGGGCGGTGCACATGTGCAGAGGGGTGCAGGTTGGTGCAGGTGGCTTTCCAGGCCCAAAACGGATCGCAGGGGTGCCTCGCGTAGCCCCCTTGCGCCCTGTTTTGGGCCTGGAAAGCCTCCTGCACCAATCTGGAAGACAAAATGGGGCATGGGGGGGTGGGGCGCATGTATGAGGGTGGGCGCTTGCATTGCATTTTGGGGGTTTGGGCATGCACATGTGCATTCACACGTGCTTTGGGCACTCGGCACCAAAAAGGTTAACCAGTACTGGTATAAGCCATGGGTTTAGTTTGGACTTTTCTTATAGACGCAGCCACCGTGGTTATAAATCATGGTGTGCTAATCCAGGCAATATTAATTCAATCTGAATTGAACAAACCATAGCTCAGCCCAATAAGACCCAGTTATCGGCTGCTTTGGGTTCCTCAGTGAAAGGAATTTGAAAAATTGGCAGCTCAGGAGCAAGTTGGGCTAGATTTTAGGTAGGGAATGGAAAAAATTCTTAAGATTTGTATTACTTAGATTTGTATGTATGCATCTAGACCAGGGGTGTAAAACTCAATTTCATTGAGGGTTGCATCAGGGTTGTGTTTGACCTTGGGGGGCTGGGGTGGGCATGGCCAGGGTGGGCATGGCCAGCTCAGTGTCACTCATGTTGGGGTACCTGTGGTGGCTCAAGCACTCTACCAGCAAAAATAGGCTCCCAAGCTCTGTTTTCACCTGCGATGGCCTCCTGGAACCCTCTGTCAGCCGAAACAGAGCTCAGGAGGCCGTCCCAAGCTCTGTTTTCACTGGGAGAGGCACCATGGGCTGGTCCCTCACTGTTTCCAGGGTGGTCCTGTAGGCCAGATCTAAGCACCCCACCGGCCAGATCTGGCCCCCGGGCCTTGAGTTTGACCAAGAGAAATGAAATTGGATGCACTTGTTCATTGTTAATTTTGAGTACCTTCTTAGGAAAAAGAATTGCCACTTCAGATTCTCCCTGAAGACTAAATGTTGTAAGATGTCAACAGCAATGACAGTGAATTATAACAAAACATTTTACTTTATGAAACATATTTTACTCTTTTTCACTGAGCAAGGAGCAAGGAGTTTGTTTTCTTATTTTTTTTAATATTATATATATGGCTGTGATGATGGATGCTCAAGACAATACATCACAGAACTCAGGATATTACAATGCTGAAGCTCAGGATGTTACAACACAGCCAACTACCCAGGATGTTGCAGCTCAGGACTCAGGATGTCACAACACTTGAGCTCAGGATGCTGCCACACGGCCCATTACCCAGGTTGTTATAACACAAAAGCCTAATGGGCACACAGCTAGGACCTCGCCCACACAGGATGTCATGAAACAGCCGACTAATCTGCAAACATCAACTCCATCAACTAATCAAGATGTAACAACACAGCCAACCAACCCGCTTACAACAACAAAGCTAACACTCTACACCTCCCCACCAATATTTATAGAGAGACGGCATCTCCGATCATGCTTTGCTCGCACATGCACAAAGCCAAAGACACCAGACTAAAGATGACAAGTGGGACCTCGTCAAAACGTCGCCAAGATACTCTCAATCTTACACGGGAAAAGACCCAAATACATCAAGACTTGCAATATATATATATAAAATTTATATTTCGCTGATAAAGAAATAAAGGGAGACTAGTATAGATCTATTTCAAGCTATTTGGATTCGAACTTGGGCTGCCTACATGTTAGGCAGTTGTACTAACCTCTTGAGCTTGATTATTCATTCCCCTCCCCATTATTCAGGTTATTCAGATCTACCAAAACATCTTACTAGAATGTTCCAATTAATTCTCCAGAGGATGCACTCCTTTGGAGTGCTATTGAGTTCCATGTGTTGTGCATGGAACATCAACACCATCAACGGAAGCCACATGGAATTATGGGGAAGAAACATCTTAAGATTTCATTGGATGTCATCTGTCTTTTCAAGAATGTATAAATATGGTGAAACAAAGTGGTACTTCGGGAAAGAGGCAGTGTCATCTATCAAAAAAAAAAATTTCCTGGCTACTGCTAGAATCTCTGGAGCTGCACTATTCAAAACATTGAACTGGAGGTCTGTCAGAGTTAGAATTGTGGTCAAAGTTCTTCTTGATAACATAAATCAGTGTTTTTCAAACTTGGCACCTGCAATTTTCCTGCTGCCTGGGGAATTCTGGGAGTTGAAGTCCGCAAGTGTTAAAAGTTGCCAAGTTTGAAAAAACGCTGATCTTAACCAATGAACAGTTTAAAAAAATAAATAACCATAGAAAGTTCGAATAAACCTGGTGTAGCAAAAGTACACCCAAGTAGTTTTGAGTGCAACCCATTTATTTTGTGGTCGTAATCCAAGAGAAATAGCTTGCTTCTCAGTCAAGTGTATCTTGCACTTCAATGTAAATCAGTCTTATGCATCAGACTTGTAATTATTCTATTGTTATTTTTTCCCCAATTATCGTGATGAAACGGTAAAGATGATCACTGAACCAGTCACACAAGGAAGGGGGGTCGACAGGGGGCTTCAAAATAATTTGCAACTGGATGCTTGTTATCAAGCATGATGTGTGCTATTTTTTAAATATTTGGGATATTTGTCAGAATGCTGTATCTCAAGGCCAGAAAATAGTCTGTTAGGATTTTCTGCCTCTGTAGTTATTACCTTTTTTTTAAAAAAAATCAGGACAGAAAAACCTGTTGTGTTTTTTAAGGCACTGCCTGAGGATTAACCTCCAATCTGAATATTTCTGGAAGGCACCATGTTGGAGAAAACAGGACTAAATGAAGTGTAACATTTCCTTCAAGGCTCGAATCTGTGCGAGACATTTTCCTAAACAAGTTTGTATTTCTTTGAACAAAATTACTCAGGAGATTTAAACACTGTATGATTGATAAATAAGATAGGCAGAACATAAGCCATAGTTTTCAAACACTGACACCTGCGTTCAGGTATTAAAGTTAATTCTATCTCATGCTGTTATAGTTTGGAATGCTACAGGTTTACTGCATTTTGCATCTCTATTAAACTCCCATATGTCAACACGGCCACTTTTCGAAAGGCAAGAAACTATTTATTTATTGAACTTGCTCAGTATCAATTCAACTAGGTTCTCAAAAAGACTCAGAATCACTGCGAATAAATTTGTAACTGTTAATCTATAAATTCTTAGATAAAAAGTACACTCTGTTTGTCATCTCAGCTGTTCTCTCCCCGTTTCTCTCTCACAGAGACACCCCCCACGTATACAAATTATCTATATGACAGGTCTTGTCCTGATAAAGTAAGTTTGGCCTTGTGTGCTAAAATAATGAGCCTGTCTAAACAATGAGTTATACAAAATGTGGGTCCCCCCCCTCCTCTTGCTTTTTATGGCAAGAAAGAGTAATGATTTCAGTTGTGGCTGAGGACAAGATAAGCAGCCATTTTAATATAGTCTTTTGTTCTTCCTTTTTTTTTTTTTTTTTGGAGACCAAAATATCTCCCCCACACAAACATCTCAAGTACCATCTGTGAAGTAATTCAATTTACAGTTCTCCAAAATGGAACTGTGCTTTAGAAAATTTGCGGGATAATCACAGTGCATGCAGGGCAGTCATCGGTTTCAGCAGAAAAAACAGGGGTGTCCTGGAAATCAGCTCTTCATTTCATTGTGTTTTTTTCCGTGATGAAACAGAATGAAGCCAGGCTCATGAATTCAGTTATAAGGGGCTTTGACTGATTTGTACGTGTGCTGTACAAATCCAGTCACAGGGATTTGGAAATGCCGGTTTATTATTTGGCATATTAAGTAAAGCCAGCCAATAGTACCACAGGTGCTTTTTCAGGAGACAACTGGACTTTCTTTGTTTTTCCTTGAAGATGTTTCGCTTCTCATCCAAGAAGCTTCCTCAGTGAAGAAGCTTTTTGGATGAGAAGAGAAACATTTTCAAGGAAAAACAAAACAAGTCCAGTTGCCTCTTGAAAAAGCACCTTTGAGACAACTATGAGCTGGATGACTGAGAATCTCCATAGACATCAGTCAATTGTACTTTCAATGAATTGTGATCAAACAAATCCTAATTTAATGTACATCAGGAAAGCTATTAAGGATTCTGCAGCATCTGTAGTGGGAGCAAATGGAAAAGCAGCATCAAGCCATAGAAACACAGGACCTTTCCTTTTTGTGCATCAGGATGTCCCAGGCATACCTCAAAGGGTGATGATTTTATATTTTGGTGAATGAAGTAGGAACTTGCAGAACCCTCCTACATCATCTCTTTCTAAAAAACATTTGGGGTGGTATTTATTCATTTAAATGATTTATAAGATGGTCCATTTTGTGAAATACAATGCAGGTTGGCTAAAAACAGTAATAGCTGAGCCTGCTTCCTTCTGGATTCTCCTATTCCTGTATTAGGACTTCCACTCCTAGAATTTCAAGTCAGCAACATCAACAGGTTGGAGAATACTGAAATCATTCTTTTGTCTGCAAAGATTAAGGTATTGCCTGAATTTAAGACATTTGCCCAGGGATCACAATCCCTAAAAAAGGACATTCAGGCTCTTTGTGTTTTAGTCCTCTCACTAGCAAACACAACCATCCAGCTGTCCTGCCATTGCCCCCAACATCTTGGTGACCAAGACCAAGCGCTGCAATCTGGATCTTCAAGAAAAGTTTCCTTCCTCGTATTTCCCCATGCAAAGACCTACAGTACCATCTTCTCCAAAGATCCCTCTGAAAGGTTAAGGGATCCTCTGAAATGATCTTAGTAAATCCTGATTCATTTTAATGGTGTTCTGTTGAGGAAGCTGCAAGTAACTGGATTTATGCATTGCACAATACCCCAGGCTAATTACATTATGATTTGGGTCAACCTAAGAACCAGGCCCGTGTATGTCTATCTTAGGAGGAAACAAAACCGCGTAAATAACTGAATAGCCTTTTTGCTGTGCATGTGTGTAAAAATGGAATGATAAATGAGTCAGGGACAAGGCTGTTGTGGAAAAACTAACTTTCAAAGTTTCTAAATAAGGCCAGCTGTTCCAAGCTTCCCCTGCTATTGCTTCACTTACTTTGTAAACATCTGGAGATGAACTCCTCCATTTAGGAAACCATACAGGAAGAGAAACAGCTGAAGGATTTGGCACAAACACGCGTGAGGACAATGTTTTCCCTATTCTGCTTTTCCTTGGCATGCTGCTATCTGTTTGGCCAAGTAGTTCCAGATTGGCATCTTTGAACCAAATCTTTGAACCAAATCACTGTCATCAAAGTATACATTGCTGGGCCCATTTATTTTTAAAGAGATGGTGCTCTCTTTAAGGAGGCATCTCGGGAGGCAAAGTCTGGATTTCTATATCACACAGATGCAGCTCAGTTCCAGTGGGCATAGCAGGCTGTTTGGAACCTGTCTCTAGTAAGATGTGGTTGATAGGTTAACACAGCATGTGAAAGCATCTACTGAATAATTGTAGTTTCCTTCATAATCAATGGATAAATAGACAATGACCTGCCATGATGTGCAAACCTAGAATACTACATTATATTCCTGCAGCCGTCAGTCCAAAGAAAGTGATTACATCATTGGCTTCTGAAAGGATTTTTCCTTAGATTTAAACTTGAAGAAAGAAGCAGTGAGGGGAAAAATAGAAAGGTTTTCAATGGAAGTTGGCAGCATCTTGACTCCAGCAAAATACGGTGTGAGGCGGGGTGGCTTCACCGTACATGAAGTCTCCTGGCAGCACCCAAGGGCTGTATTTTGCTGTTGGCAATCTGTTTGGCCATTTCCATTGCTGGGGCTCCATCTCAGTGGTGAAATGTAAAATTTGTTACTACTGTTTCTGTAGGCGTGGCTTGGTGGGGGGGTAATGTGACTGGGTGGGCGTGGCCAACTTTTTTTTTTTTTACTTTTAAAAAAATTGCCTGATCATCAGAGGCTTTTAAAAGCATTTTTTTTAAACAACCTCTTCAGCTGAAGAGGTTGTAGAAAAAATGCTTTTAAAAATAATTTTAAAAAGCCTCTGATGATTGCGTGGCTCAGCTGGGCATGGGGGGGGCAGGGATTTTTGCTACTGGTTCTCCGAACCACCCACTGCCATCGCTACCGGATCGGGTGATCCAGTCCGAACCGGGAGCATTTCACCCCTGCTCCATCTTAAAGATTTAAGATGCTGGGGCTGCTTCTTAAAGGGTTAGGATGGAAGAGTAAATCCCAACTCATACACATTTGGTCTAACAAGCTACCTCTGCTGCATTTGCTTTTTCCATGCAACTATTCAAAACGCAGAAACCCTGTCCTATTTTGTGCTTGACCACTTTGTACCTGATCTGGCCCAACCACATGAAGAGAAAATTACAGGAATTACTGGAAACTGCACATTGATGATTGCAAAGAAATGTCCCTGTTTTGCACACCGTTTATTAGTCCAAGAATAAATGGTTCCTTTGCAGTCCGGCCCTGCCTGCAGCTGACTTATTGTTCTGCCAAACAACTTCGCTGTTTGCTACAGCCAGATGCTATACATTGCCAACAATTAGAGTTATGAAACTGCTGAGTCACTGATTAATTTTTTTCCCCATCTTATAGAATTGTTTTTGCATTCCATAGCAATGTAAGAATGTCACCAACTATATGTGCAAAGTGCAAGACCTATTGATAATTAAATTAAGATTCAAATTCTGGCATTTCTTTCTCACACCCATGTCCAGAGATGGTATTCAGCAGGTTCTGACCAGTTCTGGAATACTGGTAGTGGAAAGTTTTAGTAGTTTGGAGAACCGGTAAATGCCACCTCTGACTGGCCCCTCCCCCAGCTATTCTCTGCCTCCCAAGTCCCAGCTGATGGGGAGGAAATGGGGATTTTGCAATATCCTTCCCCTGCCACGCCCACCAAGCCACGCCCACAGAACTGGTAGTAAAAAATTTTGTATCCCACCACTCCCCATGTCATGTCATAAACTAAAATTTTAGTGGGAAGGATGATTTTTCCCTGTCGCTTGTTCTTTTAAGAAATGTCTCTATTTGCATGAGGATCTGAGAACCTCTTTCAAACCATCCCTTTTCTTACTTCTGGATACCATGAGCAAGAACAGCGTCTCTTTCTCCTGCCCACATGATGGAACTGGCTAGAAATCCCTCTTTTCGGGGCAGGAGGGACTGTTCCCCCATGTCTCATTTCAATAATTCACAAATCTTCGATCAATTTCTTTGCTTGTGACCATCTGAAAGCTGGCTTTCACATAGGGCAGGGAATAAAGAGCCTTAAAAAGAAAAGAAAAAATAAATATTTCAGGGCTTTACACAGTTTGAATTTGTTTAAGAAAATGTGCTCCAGACCTCCTGTGAATGTGATTGACACTTAAAGCAGCTACAGCATAGACGCTTGGGGAAAACAATAATCACTTTAATGAGCAGCAGAGAGGTGTTGCGCTCACACAGGATCTGAAGCACTCTTCTTCTAATCAATGTTGAACTGTGCACAGTACGATTATAGTTACAATACATACATACATACATACATACATACATACATACAGACAGACAGACAGACAGACAGACACAACAGGAGTGGGTTCTACTTACCTTTACAACTGGTTCGCAACAGGAGCGTGCATGCTTCTGCGCATGCGCAGAAGCCCCTTGATGACGTTGGGACGAGTGGGCGGAGCCTCCCGCCAGTTTTACTACCGGTTCTATAGAACCGGACAGAACCAGGAGCAACCCACCACTGATACACACATACATAAATAGCAGGCTTCACTCCAGTTCCAGGTAGGCTCCAGCAAAATAAGTGTGTTAATCTATTGCAGCCCACACACTCAAATGTCTTGGGACACTTGAGAGACAAATACATTCATCCTAGTATTAGCTTTCCTGAAGTGCATTAAAAGCCATTTCAGCGCAGGAAGCAGAGTCGTCCTCCCCAGAATTTAAAACCAAGCCTGAATTTGGGTCACAAGACTGGTGAGTGGGCCTAGGATACATGATAGAAGTGTTCCGGTATTTGAAGGGCTGCCACAACGCAGAGGGGGTCAACTTATTTTCCAAAGTAAGACAAGAAACAATGGATGGAAACTAATCAAGGAGAGAAGCAACCTGGAATTAAGAAGAAACTTCTTAATAGGGAGAACAATTAACCAGTGGAACAGTTTGCCTTCAGAAGTTGTGGGTGCTCCATCACTGGAGATTTTTAAGAAGAGATTGAATAGACTTTTGTCTGAAATGGTATAGGGCTGTGATGGCGAACATATGACACATGTGCCACAGGTGGCACACAGAGCCATATCTGTGGGCACGCAAGCATTGCCCTAGCTCAGCTCCAGTGCGCATGCATGCACCAGCCAGCTGATTTTCGGGCCTTCCGGGCCCACTGGAAATCGGGAAATGGGCTGTTTCCGGCCTCTGGAGGGCCTCTGGTGTGTGTGTGTGTGTGTGAGGAAGGCCGTTTTAACCCTCCCCAGGCTCCAAGAAAGCCTCTGGAGCCTGGAGAGGGTGAAAAACAGGCCTACTGGGCCCACCGTGCCATTCCATGCCAAAAGTGGGGGGAGCGCGGGGGGTCGTGCGTGAATGTGCGGGGTGCATTGAATTATGGGTGTGGGCATGTGTGCGCGTGACACCCCTCCCCCGCACTCCCCTTGCTTTTGGCATGCGACAGCAAAAAGGTTAGCCATCACTGGTATAGGGTCTCCTGTTTGATCATGGGCTAGAAGACCTCCAAGGTCCCACCCAGTTCTATTCTGATTGATTGATATAGTATAGACATGATACGGTATTTTGGGAGAGATGGTATTCCATAAATTAAAAACAAAAGCAATTCAAGAATCAGGGGCTTGAGATGAGTGGCCATTTAGGTCAAGTCAAACAAATAAACCAGCAGACACAAGTGGAGCAAACCAGACTCCATCTGTAACAATGGGCTGACAATTAACAATATTTCTACTGGCCTGACATAATTTGTCATAAAAGATTGCTTCTTATTCCGGGAAATGACAACTCCAAAGAAGATAATGACTATCTTTTATATTTAACACGCCAATCACGGCAGACATCCCTTCTTTCAGAAAAATCATTTGAGAGCATCCGCTCCAAGCTACTGATCTTGAAACAGACAGCTTCGCACTTCAGTGTCTGCTACATCCATGTTGGCTGCTATCCATAATAAGATTGCTACTGTTATTGAAAAGACTAAAAAGTAAGTCGGAGTCTTCTTCAGGAGAGAGTAGGGCTGGTTCTGATCATAAGAGAAAGGGAGGTGGAGGTGAGATGGGAAGTTCACAGTACACCAAAGCTGAGAGATCTTGTGTTCTCAGCAGATTGTCCAATGCTTTGATGTTTTCTTGCATACTTTTTTTCTTTGATGAAAGAGAATTGCTTGAGAAATCCTTTCAAGGGAGAAAAACATTAAGGGAAAAATTCTGTTGGTTGGAAGGTGATGTTCTCGCACTTTCAAGGTGGCCAAGTTTTGTGTGTGTGTATGTGTGTGTGTGTGAATATCTTGCCTTTTATTCTACATGCACCTCTCCAGCACTCTGTACTCTCCCTGGCTTGCTACTCTACTGTTAAATCCCAAGGGAGGGCATGAAGAGAGAACTCTTTCCCTTGGGTGAGGCCTCCAAGGAATTGGAAGATGTCAGCTGGGACACACAAACTTCATCCTTGAACCCTCTCTGCTGTTTCTAACAAGAAAGTAAGCTCCCACGCATCAGCCAGAGATGTGCTTGCCCCCACAGTATAAGATACAAAAGGCAGGAAGTATAAGATTGAAAAAACAGGCGCCTCTTGTGGAGAGGGAGCAAAGTTTGATTTTAGCATCGGAGGGTGGAGGTGCCTTTGAGTCAGTGTTGACTCCCGACAGCTGCCTGGAAATGTTCCTAGAGTTTTCTAAGGCAACATTTTTCAGAAGTGGTTTGCCATTGCCTGCTTCCCAGGGCAAGAGAGAGGGAGACTGGCCCAAGGTTACCCATCTGGATTTGTGCCCAAGTCAGGACTAGAACTGATGGACCCAGTTGCTAGCTTGATGCCTTAATAGCAAATCCAATTTTACCAAATTCAGAACAAACAGATGTGTAATGGAGTTTAAGATCACAAGAGGTCTTGACAGTGCTAATGTCACCCTATTTCTTTTCTAACCCAGAGGCTGCGGTTCTGGCCTTCTCTACCATGATATCCTGCTGATCAGGATCTTCTGATGCGTCCAAAGAGATAACACAAAGGCCATTAGAGAGGACTTCTTGGATGGCTGCATAGCATGTGTTCAGATTTATGACCTGCATGTTAAAGAGCTCATTATCAATGCCCTGCGCATCCATTTTCCCAGAAAGTGCTAATGTTAAACTTTAAAGAACAGATCTTATATTCTTGAAAGATTAATTTGTTAAATCAAATTTTGACCTTTTCCAGCTTATGCAGGCAAAGTATTACATTGTGAGCACTCAAAGACAAAATTCACCACGAACTGATATTGTTGCAAGGTTCATCTCCTCTAATTCAAACGAAACCCTTATTTTTAAAAGTATAATTTCCTCTGTCCGGGAAGAAGCAAATAACAGCAAATTAAATATGAACTAAGCATAAAAACGGAGCTCTTTAAGATAGTATTTACTATAGAAAAGACTGGTTGGAACATAATTCCAATGTTAGCATTATTTTGCCTATGCCAAATTAAATATACTAACTGAGCAGCGGTGCAGGATTATATTCCAGCATTGAATCTGACAATCCACAACACAGTCGGATACTCCTTGTGGGTTGAATGAATG
This sequence comes from Pituophis catenifer annectens, assembly GCF_029215685.1. Lineage (NCBI taxonomy): Eukaryota > Metazoa > Chordata > Lepidosauria > Squamata > Colubridae > Pituophis > Pituophis catenifer. Next base: position 192,574,943 of record NW_027256881.1, on the reverse strand, counting down.
CATTTATTTATTTAGAAAATGTATATGGCTCCCTCACTTAACACAAATCTGGGTAGCTAATAAACCTCCAATATAATAAAGCCTCTATCAACATGCAGCAAGGAAACAATTAAAGTAACCATGACAAATGCAGGCAGTCCCCAAGTTAAGAATGTGTAACTTAACGGCAACCCCTGGATATGAACCAGGCTGCCTATTACTAAAAATGGTGGAAGGCATTCTTCTTCCTTGAGCTGATGAAGTGCTGAAGCAGCACAATGTTTCAAGAACCACTAAATGTTTGTAATATACAGCCTGCTTTCTGCAGTTTTCAGCAGTTCCCGAAAGCATTGCGCAGCTTCAGTACTTTTATCGGCTTGAGAAAGGTTCACACCATCCACCATTTTAGTAACAGGCAATCCGGAACTAAAGCAAGTTCCAACTGACATACAAATTTTGGTTAAATAGAGAGTTAGAGAACAGAACTCATTCTTAACTTGGGGACTAACCAAGGTACTGTTGTGACCCAGGCCCAAGTAGGTATTATCCGACGCAATCAGTTCAAAACAAACAGACTTTATTAGAACAGTTGAGAATTAACTTATTCTCAGCGTAGTCCAAACTTATTCAAAACAAATTCTTCATAACACAATTCTTCAGCCTTATCACCAACCTTGGTTTAATTAGGCAACCTGCCAAAGGCTTTTCTTGGCAAAAGTTCAGAAGCAGAAGACGCCGACAAGAAATAAATGCAGCAAGACAAGAAACAAATCTATCAATGTTGTTTTCCGACAAAAAGCCCAAGAGCCGTTGCTGGTCTTTTAAGCCTTATGGGAGGGGCCAATCATCTCTTGGCCTTACTCCCGAGTCGTCCTTTTTGCTTTAGCTGCTTTTGCCTTCTGGCAGCTCTTCTCATACGTGCACTAGGAACAGGCTCCTCCTGTTCCTCTGCCTCTCTACTGTCAGCCGCTGGAGGCTCCAGAGTCCACACATCACTCCCAGATGGCCCTGGCCCCATCTCTGCCTCCAACGCAGAGCCCTCATCCAGGCCTTCACCAGCCTCCAGGACTGGCCCATGTTCTTCCCCAACCTCCTCATGTCTGACTCCGCTGCCAAGTCCACAGGCTGCTGGCGGACCACAACAAGTACTGTATATCAACTCACAGCAAAGACACGCATGTATTGGCCTCATTTAGTGTCTTGGTCCAACACCTGGTGGGAAACCAGGACTCCACAGCCTTCTGGAAGGCTAGGAGTGTCAGGACCATTAGCGGGCAACATGCAGGGGTGGGATTCACATAATTTACCTACCGGTTCGCTCAGCACCGAAAATGTGAGTGTGAGCGCATGTGCGGAAGGCCATACACATGCACTTTTCTCACACATGTTGCTTCCATGCATGCACGCAGATAGAAAACGTGGCTAAATAGGATGGCGTAGCACCGGGGTGGGGTGGGCAGGTCCACCCACAGATTGCTACTACTGGTTCGCCCGAAGCGATCCAAACCAGCTGAATACCACCTCTGGCAACATGGTTGTTATCTGCATTCAGGGGTATGGTTGATCAAAACTCAGTCTCAAAGCCGGAGGGAAACAGGACAATCTACAGGATTTTGTTTCCAGAGGCAGAGGCCAAGGCGATAGCTCTTTTCTTTCCTCATATGAAGGATGAACAGATCAATAGCTCAATTTTCAAGACTTGCAATGAAGAACTCACTTTCCCCATATATGAGGAGCCTAGGGCATGTTATATCACTCTAACTCTTGTCTTCTCCGTAGCTTCCAGCCTCTGCCATTTTAGGCAGTGCCAAAACCTGCCCAGTTGAAGAGCTAATGCTATTTAAAAATCTCCCAAGTCATCTTTTTCTAGCAGGATTCCTGATTTTAAACAACTTCCACTGCAAGGAAAATGTTAACAGATGTGGTAGATTTCCCATGCTAGGGATAAAGAGGTCTTCACATGTCTATCTACCGTGCAGCTCTCAAGGGCACAGGAGAATTTTCACAGGGAGAAATGGTGAATCTAACAAGCATATCAATAGGGTGTCATGTTTTAATTGAGAGATACACCATGAAAAGACAGGAGGGGGTGGTTGTGTGCAACGATGCAATGAAAACAGTTCCAAAGTCTAAGCCGGATAATGTTGACAGAGCAAACAATGGCATGAGAACACCCGGTGGTTTCACTCTGAAATTATTTTCAACATACATGTACCTTTATTTAAAAATAAAGCGAGGGCAACAATAACATCGAACTTATATGCATAATTTCAGTAGGCCTGCTTCAGTTACTTAGCAACTGGGTATGTTTTTAGAGAAAAACAAAGAAACAGCTACCATATTGGGCTGAATATTAGATCAAAAATATCAACCTTTCAGAAAAAAAACAACCACCTGATTTTCCTCTCCTGATAGGTGTGAACTAGAGTAGATGTCAGCGTTTCAGAAAACCCCCAACTCCCAGTAAAGATGTGGAAGCAGGCATTTTCCAAAGTTCTTTTTACTAAAATAGCTAAACTGGCACATCTGGGAAATCCCGAATCTGAAAAGCCCGGGCTTTCCTTCAGTAATTCAAAGCTCCCAAAACCACCCCCTTTCTCCCCAGCCAATCACATGCTCCAATCAACGTCCATTCCACCTCAACCTAGCCCCTGATCACTCCTCTTCCAGATGCTGGATCACCCTGACTTTGACCGATAGGAAGAATGCTATTATATCTACTAATTCCCCTCTCCTAAATCCCCCCCTCCTACTTTCCCACACATGAGGAGGTGGCAGCATTGAAGCTTCCGGTCTAATATGGCTTCCAAGGCTGACAGTAGTATTGGTAAGTAATTGTGAATAACTTTTAGTGGTGGCAATAAGTAATCAAAGGAGTAGGACAGTATGAACAAAGCTTGCTCACTTGATGGGAGCCCAGTCTATCTAGATAATACAAGACCAAAAAAAAAAACATAATTTATTTTTTGCTTCTTTCAGATGCTTCCATTTGCAGTCCTTGCAGAAGAGGGGCATGGATCTCTTCATAAGCCCTCGTAGAAAAAAAGCAAAGGAATCATAGACATCCAAGGAAAAACCCTAAAGGCTATATAAATTAAAAGATAAAATCCAGAGAAACCCACAAACTTGGGAAAGAGCCTTAAGAAAAGATATGTGTTGAGGAATCCTATTTTTGGTTCCTCAAATAAACTTGGCAGCTGACTTGACCCTGTGTCCTCTGTTGTTACAATTCCTTAGGAATGACTGAGGACTCATATTTATTTTCAAAATCAAATGCAAACACACTACATCCTAAAATGGTAAATTCTAGGAATGTCTGGCCTACATATGAGATCCCTTATTAAAGCTATGATTTCCATGAACAGGAATAACAATAAGACAATTATAAAAGCAACAAGAGGGCAACTTTGAACCAATATTTTGTTCAATAGTTCAAACCAATCATTTCTCGGTTCTATAATCTTCCAGGACATGAAAAGGACACTTAACTGTTTGACTAGAACCATCATTAAAAAGGCAAAACAAAGAATGCTCTCCCTGGGTCAACTCAGAAACCCAGACTGCCCAAATTGCTGCTGATAAAGTTCTACAGTACAGAGGAATTATTGATTCTGTAATTTGTACTTTTATAATGGTCTGATTTGGTACAAGAAATAAACAGGACATGTTCAGATTTCAACAGATAGTTACGACTGCAGAAAAAAACCCTCCAACCAGCCTGCCTTCCATTGAGGACCTGTATACTGGTCGAGCCAGAAAGAGGGCTGAGAAAATACCGGTATCTACAGTCTCCTCACATCCTGGACATAAAACTGTTTCAATTCCTCCCCTCAGGACACCACCATAGGACATTGCATGTCAAAACAACTAGACATAGGGACAGTTTTTTCCCTCGTGCCATCACTCTGCTAAATACCTAATTCCCACAGTACCATCTTATGCTTAAATATATTTACCCATGTAGTAGGGGGTTATTATTATTATCCTTTTCATCTTTCCTATTACCTGCTCCTATTGGTATCTTAAGACTATCACTTTGTTGATTGTATCTTATACTTTATGATTGCAACTTATGATTTATGATTTATCACTTTGTTGTCTGTATGTACACTGAGAGCTTATGCACCAGAGACAAATTCCTTCTGTGTCCAATCACACTTGGCCAATAAATAATTCTGTTCTGTTCTGTTCTGTTCTGTTCTGTTCTGTTCCGTTCCGTTCCGTTCCGTTCCGTTCCGTTCCGTTCCATTCCATTCCATTCCATTGCACCAGCTCCTTGTGTGATCATTGCAGAATTCTCTAACTAACAAATGGTCAACTCTGCGTAGGAAGGAAAAAGACTGGATTCCTCTCTACCACATCCAGGAGAACGTGGGTAGTCTCCCAAGTAACACTGTGAGACATATTCTTGGAGCCAATATGGTGTTATGTATTTCATTCATGCCACTGCCCAGAGTCCTTCTATGGGGGAGATAGGTGCTTTCAAAATGTGATTGATTGATAAATAAATATAAAGGTCTTGCCCTGGGGATCACAAATATGTCCCCCATTTGTAAATGCCACATGGAATCTAGCAAAAAATGGTGCACATTGTAGGTCTTAGAGCCAGCTGAGCACCTCCCTTAAGCTGAGTCCTACCATTATAAGCTAGCTTTGTCTTGTTTGCATTGACTGCTGGTCCACTCTATTTGATACTGAGGGAGAAGGAACAGAAGACAGCAACAGATGGTCCTAGTATTTATTACCAATGACTTCATCATCTACCACAACGGCTGAGCTCCTTGGCGCTGTGCCACACTGTGCTTTGGTCTCCTCTCTCCTCTGGCCCCAACACTGGAAATGCAGCTGTTTGCATTTCCTGCCCTCCTTGTCCCTTCTCTGTCCTTGACTGATTGCGAATGGCCAAAGACTGCAGTTCCTTGTCTCTTTAGGATTTAAAGATACTCCTGTTCTCATGAAGCCACGGTTCATATGGAAAGCTTCAAAGTTCAAAGCTGAGCAAGAAAGCTGAGGTCAAACAAGAAACTAGAAGGGAAGTTCTTCATTTCTAATTGTCAAGTTAATTCCGCATTTTCTCATGAGTACGAGAAATCCTTGAAAGCAAAGTAGTGTAAACTCTGTAAAATGTATAAAAGTACCCTATCAGAGAACAATACAAGTAAGCAACAAAATGTAAAACTAGGAGGAGAAAAGTGTGAGTGGCAAATTATTATTGTTACGTAAAGCAGAAACAGAAGGGAGAGAGAAATTTCTTTGTATGTAATGCACATACACATACACAAACACACACAGACAACACCTTTCTTTAACTCAATAAAATGCTGATAGCTTGGCAGTCATGTCAGCTTTTCTGGTGCTTTAACCCATTATCATAATATCACTATGCCAATTTTCCAAAGTTAATCATCCCTATATTCCATCTCAGGGCAAGCTTCTGTTTGCTAGGTCTGCTTTCTTTTCCTTTGATGTTTTTATATTTGGAAGGCTGAAATTCCTTATTTGTTCATGTTTGATATGGTTATATCTCCTAAATCTGATCTTTCTTGAGGGACATCGTATAAATGAAGAGTAGTAGAAATAACATGATGTTCCCTTGGAATCTCAGGAAGTTAAAAAAAAATGTAATGGTAATTTCTAGACTCAGGCCTGCAAGTACACACAAACACACATCCAGGAGCATGCAATACATGTATAAACGGGGGGGGGGGGGGGGGGGGCTACGATTACACAATTGTGGCTGACATCCTGATGTTTTTATATATATGGTGGAAGAAGCGAGAAGAAGTGAGCAATAGGAGATAAAGATGTGAATCCTCTAAGTGAAAACCGAACGGATTATATAAATCATCTGAATTGAAGCATGAGGAGACTAATCCTTGAGAATTACTGTGGTGCACTCAGCAATTAATCTGTGGATTTAGCTCTGGCATTCAGGCTTACTACCATGGCCAAATTTAATTAGTATGCGTGCATTTGCATGTGTGTAGTTTGCAACAATGTTCATGGGAAGCAGATGAACAGGCTAATTCAGGTCCAGGTGTTCCAGGAGGCCTCATGATTGCATAATAATAATTATTATATTTTTTTCAGCCTTTGTCTTGTGTAACTATGTGATTTCAGTCTTTTTGTATTACTTCCATTTTGTGACATTAAGGTTGAGTATCCAACTATGGGATGTACAAATCTTAAACAATTTGGGGGATAAATCTGTTCTGCCCCAGCTACGGACCCCAAAGAATGCAGCACACACAAAGTCCGTACAAACCTTAATTTACTAATTAAAGACTACTAATGAGCTTTCTTAGTAGTTGTTCGAACACAAGTACAATAAATCAGTCTTTTCTTAACAAGGGCTGTTAATTTAACTTCATTAACAGCCGACAAGAATTCAAAGAATAATAACTCAGTTCTGTGGCACAGTGTTTCAGATAACCATAATCTTACTGTGGTTGGCAGAATGCCCAGAAGCAATTTGCAGGAAAACTGATAAGAAAAAAACAAGAACCGAAATCAAACGTTTCTGTAATCAAGACTCGAAGGAATGTGAACAAAGTTGTTTCCTGCAAATTACATCAGTCGTCGTCCTTCCTTAAATAGGCTAGGGAAGTGGCCAATTAGCCCCAAGCCTTACTCTCGAGGATACCTCCTCCTGAGGAGCCACTCCTGCCTTTTCGCATCTCTGTGCACTCCTGCATTGAGAAGAGGCTCCTCCTCTTCTTCCTCTTCACTTATGGGAGCTTCTGGAGGTTCTGAAGGCTCTGGCTGAATCCCTGCCTCTGGCACCACATCTTCTCCAGCCTTCTCATTGTCCGACTCAAGTGCCAACTGCACAGGCTGCTGGTGCAGCACCACACCAGCCTCCTTGCTGTCGGAATCAGCTACTAACTGCACAGGTCGCTGATGGGCCACAACAAAATCTGATCATGGTACCAGACAAACATGGGTGACATGGCTCTTGACAATCCATGAACCATTCATCTTTTAATTTAAAAGGCTCCAAGCAAATTATTCTAAAAACAATTCAGTAGTAGTGAATGCAGACTCATCTCTCTAAGTTCCTGTTACAACAGTGTGGTATTATGGAAACAGTAATCTTCAGTCAGCCTGTGCCTTAAACTAAGAACTGCACAATTAAATGACCAGATTAATTCCACATTCAGCGTATTACTTACTGATGAGCTCTAAGATAACTATGAGTTCCTAGTGTTTAAAGCCATGGTCATTCTTTTCGATTAACTGTGTCATTTAGACTGCAGATTTTGCTATTTATTGGTACCTACTTAAATGTAATCCCTTTGTAATGAGGCGTTTATTTCGAGGCCCAAATCAAATAGTGACGATGCCACAGTGCATAACTACTGACCAGGAGGGGGAAGGAAGTAAGAACTGGATAATATTTAAAGATTTATTCTTTGCTCTCTGTCTGTTGCTCTGCCTATTCTTTATTTATCAGACTGCTAATCTGGTCGCGGCCTTCTGCCTTCTTTCTATCACACATGGACGGAGCATGTGGCTTTTGACATTTCTTCTGTTAAGATATACTTAACTAGGTGTTAGGCTTTGTATGTCCTTCTAATATAATCTCCTGACCTGTAAATTAATCTCCTATGTATTGTAGCTATGAAACCGGCTTCACTAATCATTATTCATTTGAGGTTCCTGCTCTTAGAAACACACTCTCTTGTACACACACACGTGTGTGCCACTTCAACACCAATCTATAACAGGCCTTGGTGGTTCAATTATGGAAGCGGTACAGGTTTCCTAGAGAGATGCAGAATTGTTGAGTTTAAACTGGCTGAGTGAGAACTAATATCATTTACATTGGTTAAGGAGAAGAGAGAGCAGCCACTTTCAACCTCATTGCTGTAAGAAGATGCTTTAATAATTCAAAACTCTTAATTGTAACATGGTGACACTACGATATGAAATGACTTCTGCTATAAATGCCAGGGGGGCTTTCCATTAATAATTTTTAGGATATGTATGTGGAGAACACAGTTAAGAGATTCATAATTTCATCCTTGATATGATTCACAGCAAAATACAATGAGCAGTTGTCAAGTCATAATTTCCAAATAAAAAGAATTCCCCCATTTTTTTTTGGGAAAAAAAAAAGACTAGGCACTTCTCAGTTGTATTTTGGCTGTCCTGGAGATATAGAAGCAACTAGAAGTTCCCAGAACAAACTGCCCTCTGGGATGATCACCCTGGCCTTCCCTTTGTCCTTCCTTGTCAGAGAGAAGGGGGACATGGGATTGATTGGGAATCTGGGCAGCAAGCTGGAGAGAAGTAACCAGAGATAGCTTGCAGCTTCAGTGAGGAACCTGGCTTGCGGGATGTTGATGTATATCTAAGCCAAAAGAAAACCCTCTTCTCCCAGTGTCCACACATTCTCCAACTGCAGGAGAATGGCAGGATAGCAACAGCAATAGGATTTAGACATATATATCGCTTCACAATGCTTTCCAGTCCTTTCTAAGCATTTTACACAGCCACCATATTGCCCCCAACAATCTGGGTCCTCATTTTACCGACCTCGCAAGGATGGCAGGCTGAGTCAACCTTGAGCTGGTGAGACTCGAACTGCCAAACTGCTGAGACCTGGCAGTCAGCAGAAGGAGCCTGCAATAATGCATTCTAACCACTGCGCCACCATGTCTCTTGAGGAGGATTAGAGTAGACTATCACTCAACTTTTTTCCTTAGTTCCAGCATTGTAAATCAGTTCTGGTTCAGGTTTCAAATATGACTCAAATTCTCTCCCTTTAGACCAAATGGATCTGAACAGCTGTTGTGGGAGCTTTCATAAGTCTCAGACCCAGTGTTTGTAACCCGCCCAAATCTATAGAGTTTGGGCAGCATACATTCTTCTCCTTCTCCTCTATCCAAATATGAGAAGAGGGGGTGTGTGTCAAGCAACAAAACCAAAACTATAATAGGAAACAGTACCCCACCACCACTAAGAGGGCACCACAAAGCAATCATCTCAGATTGACAAACATGCTTAGTGGAATTGTTTTAACAGCCTTTCAAAATGCTCTAGTGGAATTAGCCACATGAAAGTCCTGGGGCAAAAAAAGGACTACAAGTGAAACATTTAATCCAGGCTCCTCACATTTTCCTGGTTGGGAGGGGAGAATTCAGAGCAGGGATGTTTTTAACCAGGTGGGCAGATTCAATCTTGGCAAAGTGGTGCCTGATGCAATTTGATTCTAGTTGGCTCCAGCCGGTTCCCTGCAGCTTCCTGATCCTCTGGAAAAAAAAAAAACAACTCACAAAGAGCCAGACACCTTAACCACTTTAAGCCTACCAAAATAGGCTTCTTCAGAAGGAAACACATTTGTGCTTAAAAAAATGAAAAATTACAAAAGAAATTCTCAGAGTTACTTTAAAAGCCCCGCCAACATTATCCCCTCCTACCTTTTTATTTTTCTCACACGATCTCCTTACAGGTTTCCTAATCTCTCATTTGCATGAAGAGCAAAAGTACCAGCATCCTCTCAATGTTGGCCACACTTTCTGGCTACTGTCCCGGGGAGCTCTTTGGCAAGAGGCTTTGAACAAGTTCTGCACGTTTTTGGCTTTAAATAGAAATCCTTTCTATGCAAAAAAAAAAAAAAAAAAAAAAAAGCCGTTTGGGAGGAAAGAGAGAGAGAGAGTGGCATGTAATATTCAAAGGAAGACAGGGACATTCTTTATAGCAGCAGAAACCAAAACAATAGAGCAAAAAGACCGGTGGGACCTCAATCAATTTTATAGTGTAAACTGCCCGCCTCTAGTTGGCACCTCCAAATTTCATTACTTGTATAAGCTAGTACACAACCCTCTGAAAGTGCTACCTTGAAATGATCCCTACAAAACGGGCTGTTGTGGTTGTTCAAAATAGACACTCTTTGCCGGCCCTCATCTGCAGCCGAGCATAAATTTTAACAAGCAAGCCACGGCAAAGAAATCTCACCTAGTATTATAGAGTTGGAATGAACTTTGGAGGCCTTTTGTGCCAACCTTTGCTCAGGATAGAGAGCCTCATGCCATTCCAGAAAAATAGTTTGGCCCTAAAATCTACCAGCAATGATTCTAGGAGGCATGTTCTTCCACTGCTTTCACGGTCAGGAAATGCCTTGTTATTCCCATTGTGGCTTTCACCCAAGGAGATCTTGTAATAACTTGGAGGTTTTGGAGGTTGACAGCCAGGAGTGGGATTCAAAAATTTTATCAACCGGTTCTCTGCCCGGTTGCTGGATGGACGTGGCCATGGTGGGTATGGTCTACTTGGCCTCCCGCACAGTGGTGGGTTCCTCCTGGTCCGTCCGGTTTGGCCGAGCTGGTAACGGTGACGATATGACGTCACCGAACCAGTTCTCCCCCCACCGCCCTCCCACCCCCCCATGTTATTCTTACCTTTTATTTGGTCCCACCTCCAATCTATTGCTGCCTCCTGAATCCCAGCTGATGACTAGAGGGAAAAAAACTGTTTAAACTCTTGCCGCGGGGCTTCAAAGGGCCATCCTACAGGTGATCAGTGTTAAAAGCAAACAAATGAGTCGGGTCGTAAGTGCGAGGATTGGTCGTAAGTGCGAGGACTTTCCAGAAATGACTCTGACCAGCCAGCCACGCCCACCAATCACATGACCTCCAAGCCACACCCACAAAATAAGCCACGCCCACAGAACCGGTAGTAAAAAAAATTAGAACCCACCCCTGCTCCTGCACCACAGGGGGAGGGAGTTTTTGTCTTCCCCAGGCTCCGGAGGCTTTCCTCGAGCCTCCAGGAGGGCAAAAGTGGCCTCTCTCAGACTCTAGAGGCCCTCCAGAGGCTGGAAACAGGCCCATTTCCAGACTTCCAGAACTTCTGGGAGGCCTGTTTTTCACCCTCCCAGTGCCTCCGTGTGGGCCCTGCACTTACCTGGCACCCAAAATGGGCTGCGTGGAGACTCCTGGGAGGGGAGGGGTGGGGTGGGTAGGGCCAGCCAATCCTTGCAACTACTGGTTTGGCAAACCAGATGTGAAATTAGCATCCGGTTCACCTGAAGCGGTCTGAACCGAACCGCTGAATCCCACCCTTGTTGACAGCCATGGTGAATAACTCCACACCTCTTGAGACACAGCTGCTGGACCAACATAGAGCAGGTTAGTTCCAGGCTGCTTAGGGAAATTCCCTGATTTTGTTGGGTTCCTCTTCATGTTCCCAGCATTTGGGATCCTTCTTTTTAGAACAGTTTCTTCAAGCTCTTCCATCTTGATATACTTATTTGCCACAAAGGAAGGCAATCCGGAATTTATGATCCTCTGTCTCTACCCACTCCAAAGATCAGTCAGAATAACATGATTTGCTTCTATTAACGTTATCCTTAGTAAATCTACCATTGTAAAAGTTAAAATTATTTTGAGGGGAAAAAATTCCTTTCAGATATCTACTTTATTTCATTTCTTCAGGTGGGAAGCTGATTTTTGCAGTTGCATGGAATACTTGATGGCTGGCTTATTTCTAGATAGGACTGACGAAGCGGAGAGGGCAAGAATCTTTCTGAAATCTCACAGAACCAGCTTACTCAGAGAATCAATCCTTCATGATTCATAGTCATGAATTAGAATGGGCTGAGTACAGTGGTGGGTTGCCCCCGGTTCGCACTGGTTCTATAGAACTGGTAGTAAAACTGGTGGGAGGCTCTGCCCACCAACCCCGACGTCACTACGAACGCTGCTGCGAACCGGTAGTAAAGGTAAGTATGAGGACCCAGATTGTTAGGGGGCAATATGCTATTTAGTATACTGTCTTTGGTGTAAGCCGCCCAGAGTCCTTGGAGAGTGGGCGGCATAGAAATATGACAAACAAACAAACAAACAAACAAACAAATAGAACTCACCCCTGACTGAGTAAGTACACATTACCAGGAGTCGGTGCAATCCCTGGGAATTACCTATTTGGTTAAATCCAAGGAGTACTTCCAACTTCTCATTTCTGAATCTAAAGTGCAGCTGCTGCTCTGGGCAGTGTAGATAGAGGAAGCTCCCCTGAGGGTAATAAATTGAAGAGGCATTTAGAAGAACCTCGTTCAGAATGCATTGCGCTGTTCTACACTGCAGTCTGAAACTGACTCCTGACTCCTGATCGGAGGATTCTCCTCCCTTCTTCATCCTCTCCAGCCAGGCAGGGAAAGCAAGCATCAATTGCTTTCCTTTCCCATGGGCAGATCTTTGAGGATCTAGAGGGAAAAGGTAGCCTTTTGTATGAGCCTCCTTTTATCTGATTTACCTTTCAGTTGATGCATTCTCCAGCAAACCAGGGGGAAAAAAGGAAGATATGGCCACAGTTTTATCACAAAGTTGGATTTAGAAGAAGCAGGATAGAAGAAGTTGCAACACTTTTGAACTTAGCTGTTAAGAGTCCTGAAAAGAAACTAAAGAAACCTTAGAAGACCAACATCCCTGGAAAGTTCAGTGATGCTGGGGAAAATGGAAGGAAAGATGAGGAGGAGGAGGAGGAGGAGGAGGAGGAGGAGGAGGAGGAGGAGGAGGAGGAGGAGGAGGAGGAGGAGGAGGAGGAGGAGGAGGAGGAGGAGGAGGAGAAGAGGAAGAAGAAGAAGAAGAAGAAGAAGAAGAAGAAGAAGAAGAAGAAGAAGAAGAAGAAGAAGAAGAAGAAGAAGAAGAAGAAGAAGAAGAAGAAGAAGAAGACATAGAGATTCAAGTGGATGAATTCAGCTACAGCAATGCTGGATATACCTTCAGAAAACCTGAAGGACCAGGATGGGGAAAGATTCTCCTGGGGAAAATGTATCTATGTTAAGAGTCGACACTGACTTGATCATACAGTACACAATCAATTAATCAATCAATCTGCATTACAAAATACTGATTTTTGCCACTACTCAAATCGAAGCTTTATAGTTAACTTTCAATATAAAAGAGCCAGCTTGGTATACAACAACCCTGGTTGTAGGAGCAGGGAAACCTGAATTCTAATTTTCTCTCTTCTTTTATTTTTGGCAAGTAGAAATATATTCTTGAAAAAGGTAACAGCAATCAGTTTCCTCCCAGTGCCGCAAAGAAAATTGTATAGATCTATGCATGAAATTGTCAGGAATTACTGGTAAGATTGAAGCCAAGATATCTCTACTCAATATAGATTTGCAAGAACTATAATAGCAACTGTATGTGACAAGTATTGTATATCAGTGGTGAAATTCAAATTTTTTTACTACAGGTTCTGTGGGCATGGCTTGGTGGGTGTGGCTTGGTGGGCGTGGCAGGGGAAGGATACTGCAAAATCTCCATTCCCACCCCACTCCAGGGGAAGGATACTGCAAAACTCCCATTCCCTCCCCACTCCTTGGGGAAGGATATTGCAAAATCTTCATTCCCACCCCACTCTGGGGCCAGCCAGAGGTGGTATTTGCCGGTTCTCTGAACTACTCAAAATTTCCGCTGCCGGTTCTCCAGAACCTGTCAGAACCTGCTGGATTTCACCCCTGTTGTATATCATGTTATATATCAAATTATACAGAATAGTTAAATTTCAGTGTTATTATTTTATATTTTAAGAAGACAGTTTACGAGTAATTTAGAAAAAGAAATAACTCCTGGTATCTCTTCCCATGTTTTCTCTGTTGCTGTTCCTTGGATCAGAACAGCTGTTTCTCTAAGATTCTCTAGAATAAACAAAATCAATTGCTACTCATATAACCTTGTTGGTTTTGGACAAAGCAGTAGCCCATAAAGCTTGCCACAAAATTACAGTCTTTGCCTGTAAGAAAATATTCTCCCATTAGTCCTAAAGTTTTATCTAATCAGCACAGATGATTTGCTTATCCAACATTCAAGAGTAACTAAGCAAATTGGGCATCAACATATGAATGGGGATGACCCAAAAGAAATAAAATGCAAGGCACATTGGTGCCAATAAATTAAATTAATTGGGTTTATGTAATTGGTGTAATTTGGGGGAGGGACATTAAATTAAACTCCTTATTTTCATTCTTGTGCTAATCTTTACAGCCCCAAGGAAACAAAAAGCTGGAACTGATGTCGCCTTTTCCCAGGGTGGTGGGAGGAGAAGGCATGTTAAAGATGGATTTGTAGCTGCCTGTTTGGGAAAATAGAGTTTGCTCGGCCTGGTTTAGCCTGTTTGGTGTTGTGGAGTTGGTGGGGTGGGGAATGAAGTTTTCCAGAATATTACAATGTTGTTCTAGGGGGAAAATATAAAAACAAGTCTCTTGGCTTATTATTCCCAAGTAAATCCATACTCCATTTTTGATCAATAACTGATGCTTGTCCCCTTTTTAAAGGTATTATACAGTTTCTTGCAATAACTAACTGAAATGTAAATAAGGTTTTTTAAAAAATGGAAAGGATTTCTATATATCTTCAAAATGTCACTATTATTGAAGAAAATTAGCACCTACCCCTCCTGGAAGAATAAAATATTTTGGGAAATATTAAGAAGGCAGAATATTGTATTTCCCTGGATGAGAAAAGGAGAAACAGGTTTTTAAAGACAAAGAGCAGTTTCCTTCCCCCAGCAGATATTTGGTGCACATTAAGACTGGGCCAGCCTATCTACAAAACAAAAGACCTCAGCTCCAGGGTGATGGGCTTAAGACATGACCCTCCAGGACATAATAGGATTATCTAGCTCACTAAATGGCACAACCAAGCCCCTTCATTACATCACCCAGCAAGGTTCAACCAAACTCGATTCAGACAAACATGACTCCACATGGGAATCTGCAACCAATAGGATACACGCCCTTGCCACAGGAACAGGAAGCTCAAGGTCAAAGCCCAAAGAGGGTATAAATAACACTCACTCTCCACTCCATGTGGTCAGCTACCCAGGACTTCAAACCCATGTGGTCCTGTTCACCATTAAACCATCCTTCCAAGCAGCCTCCATGTTTCCAGTGTCTTTTTCCCCACTTGGAACTGAACCCAGATGGACATTTCTTCCAACAGTATGAAGACATTCACTAATACTCTTACCCATGTTTAAACTCAACTATGACTTATTAATTTCATTTGGATATGTACATGACACATTGAACCATAAACTAATCACAGGAGATTGATTTAAATCTAAACTATGGTTGGCAGCTTTGTGTTAAATATAATATGACAGCATAGCCGGTAGAATGAATCCAGCCTTGGCTTGCACTCAAGAGTTGGGGTGCACAAATGAATCAATATGAATTCTTAATTTTAAGTGAGCTATGGCATATTTTTTTAAAAAAAAAAATGAAAAAGTGGTATAAAAGCCAGTAATGTGGAAGCTTGGCAATGGCTGGTTTCACATGGCAACTAAGCCCAAAATGTATTCGGTTTAATGATAGCTTCTTGTTATAATGTATCCAGTCATTCTGACCAACAAACATTCATTTAAAAAAAAAAAAACGATGGTCTTGTCATGACTTAGGAACCTCATTGCTATTTGAAAATATATAATTGGTGACAATAAAATCTTATATTATGGAACAATGAAGTGTAGATAAGCAAGGAGAAGGGAATTACGTATGATTTTTTGGAAACCAGGTGCCCATCTTTTATGTGCCCGTCAATATATAATATATTTTCATATTCTCCACATATGGTTTATTGGGTAGACCTATAGAGGAACTAAATCAGCACTGCACACTCAGTTATTATGCCCTTGAAACTGAATCATGCAAAGATGATTTATGTTGTACCTTAATAATTGTGCAATATTTCAATTTGGGAGACATATACCGATCTCCTTTTCCATCAGTATCTGGCCACCATGACTCCTTTCTGCTTTATAGTTTTTCTCCTGATCCAAATGCGTACAATGAGCAAGATCTGGGAATCTAGATTCTAGCGTGACCCCTAACAGTCCATGGGGATGCTCAGTATAAGTGGCAATTTCTGCCCAAAGAAACATTACTTACAAACACCCTAGCTGGTGTCGTGTGTGTGTGTGTGTGTGTGTGTGTGTGTGTGTGTGTGTGTGTGCATGACTGGGCAGCCTGTTCAGTGTTTTAGAGGTGAGTCAGTCCAGTCAGTGTGACTCAGTCTTTTGCCCTGGAGGATTCTTAGGAAGTCCATAAAGATGATGTTATTATTATGTGGACAGGGGGAGAAATTTAGCAGGCGAAGAAGTTATCAGTCACCGTTAGCAGATACTTATTGAAAACAAATGAAAACGGGAAGGCCTTTATGCTCCACTGAGAGTTATGCTGTCATCCAAAATGGGAGTAGAAAATGTAAGCTAACCAAGCTAGCCAATCAGCAGATGTTTTCTAAATTGGAAGAAAAGGTTATTTTCCCACAAGACAAAAAATGATCTTCTGCGATAACTCACCACTGAATCACAATGATTTAGGCCTGGGGCCGCAATTCAGTATCTCATATTTTTTAAAAAATATGATGCCACCTGAATAATGACATCGGAGCACATTTATTTCCCTGCTAACTTCTTGCCTCACTTTGTAAACTTTGTAAAACACAAAGACACATAATTTTGCATCTGACTGTTGGATAGACCCAGACCTTCTTAGCACCAGAGATGAAAAACGAATTTGTTTTGCAACTATATGCTTTACTATGTCACTCGGTAATTTGGACAAGGATACAAAATTTAATGTTAAATCCTGTTGGGTTCATTCTGTCCCTTGTGGCAGAATTCACAATATAAGCCAGACTTAGCAATAGAAATGTGGGGCTCAATTGTGGCCATAAGTCAAGGACTACCTGTATACTTTTACTCAAATTTATATGGTCCAACACATATATATTTAAGTAAAGAATCACAAGGCTCCCAAACCTAGCTTGGAAGGGCCATCTTGGCATTGGCTGCCGGAAGAATGGGGTGCTGTTAATTCTTTGGAACAGAGTTTGTTGCATATTCCTACAGCATATTTTGCTTTCACATAAGTGATAAAAAACCAAACTGTTTGATAACAAAAATAAAATAAAATAAAATAAATCATATGTTTAATCCAAACTTCTCAACGTTGGCATATATGGTCTGAACTGGTATCAGGCTCTCTAAGTTAAAGACAAACAGCAGGATACACCAAAGGACCATATCACAGGAGACAGCTTCAAATCCAAAGCCTCCAACACTCTCCCACAATGTCACTGGTCTTATAGTCACAAAAGCATAAGATGTCCCAAAGGTGCTTTCTTCAAGAGGCAACTGGACTTTCTGGTTTTTCTTTGAAGATGTTTTGCTTCTCATCCAAGAAGCTTCTTCAGCTCTGACTGGATGGTGGGGAATGGAAGGATTTATACTCCTTGCAGACAGCTGGTCATTTGCATTCTTTTTACAGAGTTCTACACCAATTTGCACCACTCAGGTGACCCTGATGATAGAGATAAACCTCCAGGTGGCCTCAACAACTCTGTAAAAAGAATGCAAATGATCAGCTGTCTGCAAGGAGTATAAATCCTTCCATTCCCTACCATCCACTCAGAGCTGAAGAAGCTTCTTGGATGACAAGTGAAACAACTTCAAAGAAATAACAGAAAGTCCAGTTGCCTCTTGAAAAAAGCACCTTTGGGATAACCATGACCTGGATGACTGAGAATATCCACAGACATAAGCATAAGATAGTGTCTGTCTAAAGAACTTCGAGCTAATCAGTATAGAAGCAAGGTCAAACAACTGAATACAGGTCACACATCAAATGCAACAGCAGGTCAATGAAAATGGTGATATAACACTAGGAGATCATCCAAAGACTGAACACCTAAGCAAGAGTAGCAGGCTACAATCCTGTTGCACTCTACAGCTTTCTTGGACTGGAGAAAGTCAAGGAGGTGAACTGCTATCAGCATCTTTACTTCAGAGAAATCCATTCTGCTACTGATTTTCTGTAGAAGTTGATCTCAATCAGCACAGGACTTGCTTTGCTCTTTGCTCTAAGATTTCACCCAACCACAAATACATTAGAACCATGATGGCGAACCTATGGCACGTGTGCCACAGGGAGCCATATCTGTGGGCATGCGAGCATTGCCCTAGTTCAGCTGCAGCATGCATGCGTACACCAGCCAGCTGATTTTTGGGCCTTTTGGGCCCACCGGAAATCAGGGAACGGGCAGTTTCTGGCCTCCGGGGAGGTGGGGAAGGCCGTTTTTGCCCTCCCCAGGCTCCTAGAAAGCCTCTGGAGCCTGGGGAGGGCAAAAAAAACAGGCCTACTGTGCACACCGTGCCATCGTGTGCCAAAAGCGGGGGGGAGTGCAGGGGGGGTCATGTGTGCATGCACAGGGGGGGCGGGCACATTGAATTATGGGTGTCGGCATGCATGCGCTCAACCCCCCCGCACTCCCCCCCGCTTTTGGCACGCGATGGCAAAAAGGTTAACCATCACTGCATTAGAACAAGCTCATACAGGTCAGATCTCACTCATAAAACAAAGCAGACATTACTAGGTCCAGTTCTATTCCCCGTGTTAGGAGTGGGAAGGCTCACCTGTCTTCACCCAACCTTGGAGGAGAAAACACAATCCTCATAGCCAAAGGAAAAGCAGTAGTTGTCTACCTCTTATTTCAAAAGCTCATCTGAGAAAAGAAATTCACCTTCCCGATTGGCTCCTTGGCATTTGATTTTCTTGGGCTTCGATTTTCTCTGTCCTTTATCTAGATGAACAGGTCAGTTAATTTCCCTTTAAACCTTTCAGTGTCAAAGTGAAATAGAATTTCCGTTTTCAGTACTGCTGTGAACAAGAAAGACAGGGTCCAGATACAAAATAGCCCAAATTCAAGATCAGACCAGCTCTTAAGATTCACCGAGAAGCTTGATAAACACATTGCAATAGCGTTGGTTTCTTCCTAAGTGAAAGTTCTTACACATCTATCTCTGTAGCTTTCGCCCAGCTGTTAATCATGGCTAATCATGATCGGAAGAATTACTTGGGAATAAGGACTTGCTTTTGAGTAAGCCCCGGACTTGTGAGGGCCATTCCATGCAACTAAGAATTCCTGCAACTTTTGTTCTAAGTAATCTACGTTCAGTCAGGATTCCACCTCTGGCTCAGACTCACCAGTCAGGATCCCGAGCATTGCATGGAGTATTCCGAGACTGCTTACTCTGAAGGTTCTTTTCTCTAGAACAGGGGTGTCAAATTTGTGTCATCACGGCGTCGTCACATCATTTATCGCGACTTTTTCCCCCTTCACTAAACCAGGTGTGGACATGGCCAGCGTGGGATACATCTAGCTCGCAGGCTGTGAGTTTGAGACCCCTGCTCTGGAAGGATATGGCATCTGGCGGCTTCTGAGAGATGGTGCTTTTTGAAGGCACTCCAAATAAGCAGCAGCAGAATCCCAAGGGCCATGTCTTTCATTCAGTCTCTCCCACAGTGGAAAGGCAGAAAAAGTCCCAGGGAGACTCTATCCACATCAGAAAATGAAGGTGACTGAATGACATGGGTGAAAGAAAGGGCTTTGGGTAAAGCATGAAATCCCACGGCCAAAAACATTCACATACTTGTCCTATATTATATGTGGCAGCTGTCAGGGTTCCAACCGATGCCCTACTTAAATCATGAACCTCAAGCCAAGTTTCAAAAGAAATCCAGTTATTTATTAGGAGCGCCATGTTGGCACGAACCAAGTAAAGCCAACTCTGATGTTACTTAGTTTGTGCCTTGGCTCTGACCCTGTTTCCCTCTCCCCTGCTCCAAGGTATTCATCAGTCACATTCCTCAATGAATCAATTTCATGATTTGTAAAAGTCCCTCCCTCCAGCCACTGTGGGTCTCCGTGGAGATGGCCTTGACGTCGTGGGCTGGAATGTGCTTTGTTTTGACTGAAGTGCAATTTCCTTGCTGCAAAACCAACTTGCTTCGCGAGTTGACAGCATCCTTATAAACCTATTTAGATCTATGGGTTAAAGATTCCTATATGCTTATGTATATAGGAGTTGGGGGGTTATTAGTTTTGTACTGGGGTTCTGCCTGGAGTCACTGAAAGTGAGTTGGTGGCCATATAAATTTTCTTAATCAATCAATAAAAATATTCTAGGGAGACTTCCGGGTTGGCTCCGCGGCGCCATGGACGGTCTTTTTAGACCGCCACCCCCGCGATCTCGTTGAGCCGTTCTGACAGCGCTAATCAGCTGTCAAACGGCTTGAAAATCTCCCCTTTGGGAAAAGAAGGGGAGGAGAGCTGGTGGGTGAGGGTAGAGCTCCCCGAAAACCCCTGGATTAATTTCAGGGGTTCGGAGGGCGAGAGCTCCCCGTTCAGCCCGCTGAAGCTCCGGATCCGGGGGGACTCTGTTTTTTACAGAGCTAGGCGTCGCATCCAATTTCTGCTGTCAAATAGAAGATTAAAGGATTTCAAAAAAGCAGGCGGAACGGAAGCAGGAGGACAAGCTTTTTGCAAGTATAATGCTTAACTCCGGAAATACAATGTTTCTAATTGATTTTTCTGAGCTGGAAGTAAAGATGGCATTTTTGTTGCGATTTTTAAAAATGAAAGCTAGAAAGGAAAGTTCCTGTTAATAGACTTGTGCTCAGAGACTGGCTTTAAATTGCTGGATTAGATCTTAAAGAGCTGTTTGGGAAAAGATTATTTCGTTTGGTGATTTATAAAGAAATTGCTGAAAGTTGTTCAAGAGGATGGCTGTGATTTTATGACTTTATGGTTGTGGAAAGAAAGAAAATCTTTTTAAAATAAAACGGCTTCCAAGAAAGGAGATTTTGAAAGTGCTGGAAGCTATTTGGAGGTATCAGAAATGATACAGTTGTCTGATTTACAGAACTACAAGGATCCTAATGCAGAATTTACAGAATTTATAAAAGAAGCCATGAATAATCATACTGCAGCTATAAGTAATCAAATAGCAATTCTCAAAGGGATAACAACAGAAATGATGGAGCAGACAAAAGAAAGTACGGAGCATGATGACAATCCAGGAGACATTTTGATTGAAGCAGAGAAGGTGGAACTGGCTGGTTCTCAAGAATCTTCTCAAGAATTTTCAAGCTTATTTTCTGCTCTTTTTGAAAAAATTGACAGAATCTTTCAAAATTATGACTTGGTTTGGAAGAAAGTAGTAAATGATCAGACTTTCAAAGTTTTAGAAGAGGAAGGAAATTTGCCAGTGGTATTTACACATTTAATAGAAAAGAAACAACTGAACTTTTTTTTCACAAACTTTGGACAATCTTTGGTTTTACAGACGAAGGAATGAACTGATCTATTTAAGCAAGAAGAGGCGATATGGGGGCTCTAAATCAGAGCAAATTTTCTCAAAAAGGGGACAATCCTTGCAGTTACATCAACCTCAAATTAAAATTAAAAACCTCCTCAAAATAGAAGCAGGAGGGATGCAGAAAGACTGGAAAAAATATAAAAAGAAAACAAGAATGGAAGATTAACTTTTCTTTTTGGTTTTGCAGTTGTTCTATTAATGGTTAAAATGATTATGTTTTAGGTTTTATAACTACTGAGGGGGAAAATTTATAAATTTAAATATTGATTTTTAAATATGATGCATTAATGGTTAATTAAAATGATTATGTTTTTTTTAAAAAAAGTTAGAAACTTAAATAATGATAATGGCTAAAAATGATTATGTTTTAGGATTTAAAAATGGGAGGCAGGAAAAAAGACTGAGGGGGTAAATGTACAGATTATGATTAATTAAGGTTTATTTTTTGTTTTAAGATTTTTAAAATATTCGAGAGTAAGAATGTAAGATTAATCTTTTTTGATATTCTAGTTTATGTATTAATGGTTGATTAAAATGCTGATGTTTATGTTTTAAAATTTTAAAAGTTGGAGGGAAACAACGAAGGTGGAAAATGTAGAAATTTAACTATTGAATATTTAAGGTTTATTTTTTGTTATAAGACTTTAAAATATTTGAATTTTGAGAAAAGTAGGAGGGGGAAAATGTTTATGTAAATGAATTGAATACCTTATTGATATATTAAGAGATTTTTTAAGAGTTGAATGCTTTATATTTGTTAATGGTTTTAAAACTCTTATAGTTATTGGATTATATGCTATTTTGAGTCTATAAAAAGGGAGGTTGATGAAATTGTAAAAGGGGAGTTAAGGGGTCTTGGGAGCTATTAAATCTTGCAGTTAGCTAGTTTATTTTAGCGAATGTTTGGTGAAATCTATGCCCTGTTTTTGTTCTGGGAAGTCGGGGGTGGGGGGTGGTGAGGAGGGGTTGAAGATTGAGTTTAGAGACAGATTATGGATTTTAATTTTTTTTTCCTGATGATAGTTCGAATGATTGTTTATATTGTACACTTGTTTGATCATAAAATAAAAAACTTTTTTAATAAAAAAAAAATTCTAGGATTGCTATGATCCATAGTATACAACTCTGCTATTTTTCATGGGGGATAGTTTATACCTCATTGGAACTGCACGTCTGGGGGACACAGAAACAACCAAAAGATGAACCGATTGCTATTAAGTTCAAAAAGCATTCAATTTATGCAAAATAAATAGACCAAAAAAATATTGGGAACTTGTTGATCAATTGATATATTTTTGTGGTAAGAAACTGGAGCCAGAGAGTCTCTGCTATTACAATAATATGTTCAAATGAACAAGAAAAATGTAAGTACTAACTGTAGACTCAGCTATAATAAGCTCCATATATATTGATCCTGAATGGCTAATGTTGCATATACAGTAGCTGATTCAGCCTTTTGAGTAAAATCAAATATTTGTGGGAGATTTTTTTTTTATTTTAATGTAAGTTCTTTCTTTAGTAATCTCGCTGCCAACACAGTTCTTCAATTTGCAAATGTCATGTTCTTTGCAGCAGTCATTCACTAGCTTGGCCATTTCCCCAAATGGAGGAGACAGCCAAGAACAAAGGCTACGAATCATTTTAGCTTCTAATATGATTGAACAGTCTCATATTCAATGTGCAGTGCAGTAATCAGTAACTAGGACTGGAGGATCCGGTCTACTGGAAAAGGCAGGTTTGGGAAGGTGGGAGTGGTACAATCATGGGGACAGCTGCTTGTTTCCTAGGCAACTCCCTTGAACTCGTTGCATCTCCCATATCCATCTCATCAGATTCCAGGGACAGAACAGACAGGACCCAGCCTGTTATGAACCATTGACAATTGAATGATTGTATGGCCAAAGAATGAAACAGATGTAACAATGAAAACAAATGTAAGCATATGGAGATATATGAGGGACATGTGAGCATGCATATGGGGAAAATAATTGGACAAAGGGTTAAGAATCAGGATACAGGTGGTAATATGTAGGAAAAGGAGATTAGTGCAGGGAGTAGATCTTGAATAGTAAATTTCTTTTTTTTAAAAAAAAATAAAGGGCATAAGCAACTACTTGATGATATTTCTGCTTATGACCCAGCATCTGTACAAACTGTGCATGCAGCTAATTATCTAGGTAAATAAAACATCTAGATTTTATGATGGTTAGTTTTAATAAGGTGTTGTCTAAACTTCAACTTGTAACATGCTTTGCCTTTGGCCATGCTGGTTAAAGTTGCTAGTAGTTACCGTATTTTTCAGAGTATAAAATGCACTTTTCCCCCCAAAAAAGAGGGTGAAAATCAGGGTGCGTCTTATATTCCAAATGTAGCCCCGCCCAGCTTCTCAAACGGAGGTTTCAGAGGATGAAAAAAGCATCAGAAACGAAGCTTCAGAAAAGAAGCCCCAAACAGAGCTTCAGAAGCTTTTTTTTTTGAAGCTCTGTTTCGGAGGCTTTCAGAAGCAGAAAAGAAAGTTTTTTCTGAAACGGAGTTTCAGAAGTTTCAGAGGCAGAAAAAAAAGCAAAAAAAAGCAAGGCACAGAACTCACAACCAAGGTGCTAAAATTCACCTCTGGGAACAGCTGATTGGGGGTATTCCAGGAGGCCGATCCACCTGCCAATCAGCTTTTTTCTTATTTTTCTCCCCAAAAACTAAGGTGCGTCTTATACTCCGAAAAATACGGTATGTAGTTCAACAATGAGAAACACTTAGAACAGGGGTGGGGAGCAATGGCCCTTTTATGAGTTGTGGACTTCAATTCAAGCAGGCTGGCTGAGGAATTCTGGGAGTTGAAGCCCACAAGTCATAAAAGGGCCATTGCTCCCTACCCCTGATTTAGAGGATCACCGGTTCCCCAATCTGGCTTCAAATCAAGTCTAATCCCATTAGCACATCCAACTCTAACCAACAGAGGGCATCATCTATTACTCAATAGGTCTACAGCTGGATAGGATTTAAGATTCCAGACATGAACCAGAGGTCACCTTGTCTTTAAGTTAATAAATACCCTTCCCACACAATCTAATGTTTCCGCCTTGTACATATTTGTTTCTCGGTATGTACATTTCATATTTGAAGCCCAGTGATTCCCATTCCTGTATCTCATTATTTCCGCGGGACAGATCATTATTACACAATGGTCAGATCAATTGTTGTTTAAGTGTTTCAGGGGAAATGATGAAGTGCTTACAAATTAAAAATGCCATATTTATATTACTTGAAATAGAAGTATTTGAAAGAAGTTTTGGGATGAATATGAAATCTAGCCTTCCCCACCTGTCATTGCAGCAATAATCCAGTGAAGGACAAGAGGGAACACATGATATGATTGGACATAGATAGCAAATTGGAAAATATAACTCCCTCCCCCCCCATCTCATTAGTCTATTTGTTTTCCTCTTTAGCATTTATTACACATACAGACACAGAGACACACAATGAATGAGTGTTTAGCTGGCTTGATCCGATAAGAAGTGTAGAAATAGGTTTTCAAGTATCAAATGATTCTTTGTATACAGAATGGATCCATTATAAATAATATAGTTGAATTGTCCCCCCCCCCCCCCCCGGTTTGATTTTGTTTTTCTTCCATGGCCTGAGAATGCAACAGAATTTACATGGCTACATTAGGAATAAACAATTAGATTAAATACAAGCTTAAAGACAAAACATGGTCCACTGGAGAAGGAAATGGCAACCCAC
This sequence comes from Pituophis catenifer annectens, assembly GCF_029215685.1. Classification (NCBI taxonomy): domain Eukaryota; kingdom Metazoa; phylum Chordata; class Lepidosauria; order Squamata; family Colubridae; genus Pituophis; species Pituophis catenifer. The sequence goes on along the minus strand of NW_027256881.1, from coordinate 192,550,046 downwards.
TCCAATTTCCTTGCCAAGAAAACCTCATGGACAGTATCAAAATGGTGCTGGAGAAGACAATTGAGGGTCCTTTGGACTGCAAGGAGATCAAATCAGTCAATCCTAAGGGAAATCAATCCTGATTGTTCTTTGGAAGGACAGATTTTGAAGTTCAAAGTTCAAATACTTTGGCCATCTAATAAGAAGAGAGGACTCATTGGAAAAGACCCTGATGTTGGGAAAGATTGAAGGTGAAAAGAGAAGAGGATGGTGAAGGATGAGATGGTTAGATAGTGTCACTGAGGCAATGAACATAAATTTGGACAAACTCCAGAAGACAGTGGAGGACAGGGAAGCCTGGCATACTGTGGCCTATGGGATTGGGAACAGCTGGATACAACACAGTGATTGAGCAACAGCAAAACCTAGAGCCAGTTTTGTCTAGTAGTTAAGGCCCCAGACTAGAAAGCAGGAGACGATGAGTTCAAGTCCTGCCTCAGTCAGGAAAACAAGGTTGGTGACTTTGAGCCAGTCTGTCTTTCTCAGCCCAACCCACCCCACAAGGTTGTTGTTTAGGGGAAAATAAGAGGAAGTTTTCCACCTTGAGTTATTTTTAATAAAGGTGGGATACAAACACACATGTAACTAGTCTTCCATCCATCCATCCATCTTTTTTATTTTATTTTCTGAAGAAATAGTCATTTACATTTACCACTATTAAATTGTTAGAGTTCATGGACATTTTCATTCTGTAAATTCCTAAACATAATCTTAAAACAATTGCAAGTTCAATATCACCTATATGTAACATTGATGGTTATCTTTCCCTCTCCAGAAAATTTTTTTGAAACCTTCTCTGCTTTTCTCTATTCCATGTAAGACATTTTCATTGTTGTAAAAATGCTTTAATATTTGTATGAGCTGTTGAATCAGTTCACCCCTTCTTGTTAAGAAAATCCAGGATCCATTACAACTATCTCCTCCTAACTTCAACTTTAGCTGCTCTAAGTTTATACACCTGTGTATCCTAACTGGGACTCAAGATGGCTTCCAATTGGAAGTGATAATATGAATCATTTTACTGATCTGCCACAGGAAGATCAGGAAAGCCACACAAAATTTCCATCTTCATATTTTTGAGTGCATCCAGTTATTGATTCCCTGAGTCCTGCTTTGGACTTACTACATAGTGTTTAGACTGCTTTTCTTGCAGGCTGTTTGTAACATTATCACATTCATTAGTTCAAAATGTCTTTAAAAAAAGGTATCACGGTGTAATCAATCAATCAATCAATCCATTAATGACAAAGTAAACTTCTCTACCAGTTCACATTCTTTTTATGTCCATATTATGTAACAAGATAGTTATGGCTCTCAATTCCGTTTCTCAATTGAATCTGACCAGATTATGCATTTATATTACTTAGTGTTGATTCTGTTTCACCTTTCTAAAGAAGTAATGATAGACACAGCAAGAGGGACTAGACATACAAAATGTATGATAACCTCAAATATTTAGATCAAAAGTAGAGATTGATGAATAGGGACGTGGTGGCTCAGTGGCTAAGATGCTGAGCTTGTCAATCGAAAGGTCGGCAGTTCAACAGTTCGAATCCCTAGCGCTGCATAACGGGGTGAGCTCCCATTACTTGTCCCAGCTTCTGCCAACCTAGCAGTTCGAAAGCACGTAAAAAAAGCAAGTGGAAAAATAGGGACCACCTTTGATGGGAAGGTAACAGCGTTCCGTGCACCTTTGGCATTTAGTTATGCCAGCCACATGACCACGGAGACATCTTCGGACAGCGCTGGCTCTTCGGCTTTGAAATGGAGATGAGCACCACCCCCTAGAGTCGGGAACTACTAACACATAGAATATTTCATGTCAACAGCCCATCCATATATAGAAATGATTTTTGTGTAGTGAGTTGGTCCAATTAACCCCAACTAGGGAAACTAATCCACACAACTGATTCTCAATTGATAATATATCCGAAGTCTCTTTGGTATCAGCATGACAAAGATTGATGAATCACCATTAGTTCCCTACCATTCGTAGGGAATTGGGACAATCACACAACCATTTGAACCTTGTGGAATGGAGTTTCTCATCCTCTTTTTTGCCTCATAGTTCTCAATAACTTCTTCAAAGCCAAATCCCAAGAACTGGAGAATTGGTGATTGCCACTGAAAGAGTAATCCTATGTACATTAAAACTGTCCTGCATAGTAGACTTTGAATTGAAAAAAATTATCATTATTATGACTATATAGTTAGCTCAACACAAAGGTACAGAAATTCTCTCAGGGTATCTGATAAGAAGAAAAATAGCATCAACACATCTATAAATCAGAACTGAATAATCTTGGTTTCCCTTAATTCTTTGTGGATTACCTATCCTGTTCTGGACTCCAAAGAGTTTGGACAAACAAACATGTGGAAATGATGAATCGTCCCATTTTATCTTCATCACAATCTTCTAAAATGTGTTAGGATGAAAGACAGACGATTGTGAAAAGCAAATAGCTTGAAAACTTGACAAACGTTTAAAACCCCCTCCAAATCTGTGAAATTAAATAATGAATAAATGCAATAAATAAAGGATGCTGTCAAGTTACAGGTTCACTATTGTGTGAAAACCAATGCTGGCTTCTTCTCTCTTACAAAAAATATTTTGGAGAAGCAAAATCCAGTTTTTGACAGAGTGTTCAGGTCCTCTATATCTGATGACATCTGGAAGGATGCAAGCATTGCTTTTGACCTAAATCCTTGGCAAATGCTTTAAATTCCTTTTATCTGATTAATGAAAATAGTTATTTAGTCAAGTACAAACCACTGCACTTTAACAAACTGGAAATGGTCAGTTTATTCTTTTAAAAAATAAAAAGATGGAAGCATGTTTTTCTATGCAGAAAACCTATTCTGTTGAAAGGAACATAGAGAACACCTTACTGAACTACAGCAGATTTCCTCCATTGTTCTTTTACTACTACTACTACTACTTCCCTCCTCAGTTTATCATCATCATCATAACTTGATACATAGTAAGCTACACTAGAAATGGTCATTAAAAACAGGCTATGCATTTCAGACCAACTAAAGTCTTGCTGGGTCACCGCAAAGAACACCAGAAATGTACATCAAGAGTATATATTCTCAAGAGGGTCCCCCAAGATGTACAGGCCATCCGAGTTGCTCCGCAGAAGCAAGCAGGCACCAAACAGGATTGCAGTGATATACGAAGATATTGTAGGCAGATGTTCACTTCAGTAATAACACCTAAGGCCATGATGGCGAACCTATGGCACGCCTGCCAGAGGTGGCGCACAGAGCCCTCTCTGCTGGCACGTGCTGTCACCCCAGGTCAGATCTCCGTGGCGTTTTTTTCGTGAGCTTCTGTTTCCCTGCAAATGACGAAACAGAAGCTCACGAAAGAAAAAGATCTTATCTCTTGCTGTGCTGCTGGTGTTGGGATGTCCCGCCTCCCGCTGGCCAGATGGTCTTTGGGTCTCTGCTGGGCATGCGTGCATGTCTGCGCGCCAGAGGTGGGATTCACTTACCTTCCCTACTGGTTCACAAATGTGAGCACATGCATGTGCTTGCTTCGCTCGTGTGCGCCACCTCTGCACATGGCTTTCCGTCTTGGCAGTTGGGCGGAGCCTCCTGCAGTCACCGCTACCAATTCGCATGATCCGGACAGAACCGGCTGAATACCACCACAGACGCACACACCTTTCAGTTTGGGCATGCGCGCATGGGCAGTTTCGGTATTCGGTGTCTAAAAGGTTCGCCATCACTGATCTAAGGCATCAATCCACACTGTGTAGTAGAAGGCAATGACAAATTCGTCCAGCTAAGCTTGAGGTAAAAGGTATTTCAATATTAAACACGCTGGAAACATGCAAACATAATCAGGAAAATATTTAAGTACATAACAACTTAATTATTTATTTGCATAAGAAATATGGAGTTGTAAGCTTTCAAACATTTTTATCTTGCTTTGTTGTAATAAGAGATAAACATTCAAGCTGTTGTTTTGTCAAAGCAATGTAATATTTTCCTGCACCCACATATCACCATCCCATTTGAATTTCATTTTTAGACAGCTTTCCTTCTATTTCAGCTGTGTTTGGGAGGTTTCCTAAATGTCCTCCTTAAAAAAAAAATTCTATCTCTCTCACATATTTTACAGAAAAGCGGAAAAAAAGACTTATGACAATTGAGCCCAAAATTTCCATTATTATAGCAAGACAAGTTGTTAAGTGAGTTTTGCCCCATTTTACAACCTTTCTTCTTGCCACGGCTGCTAAGCGAATCACTGCAGTTGTTAAATTACTAACACGGTTGTTAAGCGGGTCTGGCTTCCCCACTGACTTTGCTTGTCAGAAGGTCGCAAAAGATGATTACATGTCCCGAGGACATTGCAACATTATAAAAACATGCCAGTTGCCATGCATCCAAATTTTGATTATGTTACCGTGGGAATGCTGCAACGGTCATTCAGTGTGAAAAATGGTCATTTTTTTCAATGCTGTTGTATCTTCAAACAATCACTACACAAATGTTTGTAAGCCAAGGTCTACCTGTATTTCTCAATGACCCCAGTATAATGATATTGAAACTCATAATAACACCACAGAGTTCCCTGAACTGGCATTAGATAACATTTTCAGAAGGATTTTTATTTTAAAAAAACAACTACAGTGGGAGCCCAAATATTATTCTGTTACAGCTATAGACGAAGGAAACACTGCAGATAATCAACAATGCCATCATTGCTGCAACACATTTCTGAGTCAGAAACTTGTGATTATAATAAGCATCGCTTTATTTCCTGTCTGTCTATTCCTGAACAGGTTCTTGGACTAAACATCTCTGCATCTGGTGATCCTGACAAAAATTAGGATCTCCTAATGAGAGAAGGTGTTAGAGGCGTCCATGGGGAAGAGAGGTTTCCAGAAAATCAAGATGGAAGACAAAACCCAGCTCCTTTTTACATATGATGATGCGCAATACATATAAAGAGGGTGGGGTTTTGTCGATGCAGTCACAACTACCACAAATCAGGCTCATGTTTACATATAGAGATTAAATCCCAACAACAAATGGGATGATAGGTACCTGGAAATGTCAGTTTTGTGTTGTGTTGTGCAGGAATTAAAGCCGCCACAAAGAAAATAAATGTGTGTTCATAATATTACACTCTTTCCAATGTAGTAACATTCCTGCTGGTACCTAATATAGTAAAGGTATGAGGAGCTGTGTGTAAACAACAGGGTAGCAACCAGTAGCAAGGTCTGTTCCTGAGAAATGAATGGCTTTAAAGTTTTGGCAATTATTAAGTCAATGTATGTCAGAACTGGCTCTTAAGACTACTCAGACTTTCTAGAATCGAAATATAATTAAAACTATTGGAATAAACATAGAGACATTTGAATTATTAGCACCTGAACCTAATAGTTAGAGTGAAGGCTCAGAACAAAACTTTATTTTTATGATGTAATGTAGGTGGATAATATGCTATCCTTTGCCCCCATTTTGGGTCTTTCACCTGCAAACTTCACCAATGGAAAGGCCTAAGCAGGAGCCATAAGTATTTGGATGTATAGATCAATATATTGTTCTGCTATGCGTATTATCTAATAGAGGATGTGTTTCTCTTTTTCTATTGCATGTCTGATAAGGGTCATCTACAGACCCCAAGCAGAAAATTTTACTGAAAGGAGAACAAAATAGACATTTATCAGTGCAGTTTAACTTGCTCCAAAACTAGAGGCAAGTGTTCATTCAGAGTTTTCAAATTATTAGGACTAGATAGGTCTCTATGATGAAACTAGAAAGGTCCTTTCATTTATCTTATTTAGACACCACACTTCTAGACTCTGTATTACGACATTGTCTTTTTCTACAGCCCCCTGTAATATAATGTGATTTAGGGATTTCTAAACACACACATAGATAAAAAGGAAGACTTGACTGCAAAATTTAATTTCAGTAACAACACACAGATGTTATTTATGGAACTTTTTTCCAGGGAAATGAAGCATGGCTCGAAAAGACAGTTGCACCTGAATTACATTGCAACAAACTGTAGTTCTCGGTTTACAACATCAATTGAGACTGGAATTGCTGTCACTAACGGACATTGTCATAAAGCACAATGTCACGTGACTGCACAACTTATCAATACCAATTGTGGCAGTCTCAGTTGCTGCATTAAGCAAGGACCTCATGTAACTAAGTCTTCTGACTTCCTGCTGGCTTCTCCATCGACTCTGCTTGAGGAAAGCCAGCAGAGAACGTTGGAAATCAGGATCATATGACCTGCTACGACATCATAATTGTGAGCCAGGTATTGAGTGCCTTAATTGTGATCATGTGACTATGGGGGCACTGTGAAGCCACAACTCACTCCTTCGGCATTGTCATAAGTTTGAATGGTCGCTAAGTGAGTGGTCATAACCCTAACCTAGAACCACTTGTAATATAATCAAACCCTTTATAAACAGAGTGATAAAATTTCTTGATTGCATTTTGGTGGGGTTAAGTTTCTGTGTTTAGTAAAAATATACTCTGAGAACTGTTGCTACCTTTTTTGCCTAATAGTATTGCTCCCATCTTGAAAAACGGCTATCATATTTCACATTGTTAGTTATTATGCTCAGATATCAGAACTGTCATGGCTATTCCAGAGTCTGCACAATCAGAAAATTCTGATTGGAACAGTCTGATTTCATGTGGGATTTGATGCCAAATTTTAAATTTAGGAATCCATGCCTTAATTACCATTGGAAATTGACAAAACTTTTCCCTTCCCATTTGAGAAAATAGGATGATTTTCCCACCCAGATTTAATAATCAAAGCCAAATAGAGACACACATCAAACAAATAGATTTAGGTTTATGTATCTTTCAATTCGATACTATAACAGGAAATTGGAAAAGTGGTCTGCCAGAAATCATGTTAATATTTAATATTAATCATTACGTTCAGAGGCAGTAGAGCTCTGATTACCAGAAGCAGGGGAACAGCAAAAGATGCTTAGCCCAGAAATATTCAGTAATCAACTGAAGAGATAAAATGATGGACTCTGAGATGCTTTTTTTAAATAATCCCTTAAAGTATGTATACAGTACTATAGATTTCTGTTTCTTAAAAAACAGCACGCCATGATATTAAGCTTCTCAGAGTGATATGCAAAGTATCTATTATGTATTCATAACTTTAGTCATTCATTACCCATGAAAGTTTAATCAAGTGATTGTACAGTTTTATGTAAGTGAGCTATACCATGATTCAGTTATCAAAGTTTTAAAAATAAATTCTGTATAATGCCGTTTTACCAGTACAGAGCTCATTTAAGAGTGTCACATGAATTTTTTTCTCATTAATAAATTATATTATTATTTTCCCACGGTATTTTATTAAAATGTACTTTTAAAAATATAAATATATTTTCTTTACAGATTGCAAGCAAAGATGCTTTCGGAGAATACCCTCATTTTCCCAAGCAAGACATACAGTATGTCCTCAGTGCCCAAATTATGTTGATAAAATGGTGTGGGGAGAAAAAGCAGACTGAAAGGCTAGAATAATAATATTCATCAACAGAACAAACAATTTGTTTTATAAATATTTTATCTCCTGTACATTATTGCATTGGGAGCCACAACTGTATGCAGCCATCATTCTATAGGAAAGAAGTTTAGAAATGCAAACCAAATTGAGATATGTATATACATGAGTGTGAAGGGATATGTATGAATAATAAATATGTCAGCTCATTATCTGATTGAACAATGTGCACAATCTCTTTAGTAAACATATAAATGATGAAATGTCTTTGAAGTGGATGTTTAGCAACGAGGCAGGGGGGAGAATAACTGAATGCAAAATAAATAAAATAAAAATTGTAAACAAGTCATCATCTTATTTATGGGATATATGGCTTTGTTACTTCTGAGTCCTTCTAAATAAAATGATAAATTAAAGACATTAAATTTTCAAACAGAAAAATTCAAGGCTGAGCTGTGCTTCTAAATATTTGCAATGCCACCAAAATGATTTGAAATCAAGTGAGAGATAAATCTGCAGCGTTACACAAGATGTACTCATACTAACTAAGGCCTAAACAAGACACGTATTAAAGGAATGGGAGTACATTAGGTAATAAGAAGTTGCAATCCAGTACTGAAATGTTTTCAGCAAACTAATTCCTTCGTCTAGCTTTTGTGGCACACCAGAATCTACTCACCAGGATATGAACAAGTTGGCTTCCAGAGACCCATGTATACAATTCTGGTTTTTCAAGTCATACAGGAAAATATTCCACATTCCTTGTTTACAAATCATAATGTCCAGTTAAAAACAGATCGATGAACCTTTGATATATTTTGTGCACAATATGTTTTTGTCTTTGTAAACCAGGTATCTGAACTTTATTTAACACTCCCCCCCAAATGGATTCTAGATTGCAATTCCTGCCAATGAGTTTTTGTAACTTATTTTCTAAGGATGGAATCAAGCATGAGATCTTAAAAACACAAGTCCTGTAAAAAAAAAGGGGGGGGGAATCTTGCTCTTGTCTTCTTTTGTCCTTGTTCCACATGGCCAAAGTTATGCCTTGCTTATTCCCAATTCAGTAGGGAGCAAAGAGGATAGATGCTGGAGTAGCTCGGAGGGGCCCATGTCCTGCCCTTAGGAGAGCTGTGGGTATTGCAGGAGCCTGGAAGAGAGCAGCGGACGGTCGTGGTGGGAGAGTCAGAGCTGTGGATACTGCCGCAGCGGCGGCAGCCAGAGGAGAGGAGAGAAAGGCAGGTGCCAAAGGCTTAAGAAGATCTTTTTGGAAGGCCAGCTTTGCCTATGGAAAGAAGGGAAAGAAATACTGCTGTGAAATGGTTGATTTCCCCCCCACCCAATGTATGGAGCTTGTTCAAAAGGTCTCCTGACAAAGTTTTTAATTTCCTGCTCTTGTCCCTGCACCTTTCCTTTCTCAATTTCAGCACAGGAGGCTAAAAGCAGCTGCAGCATTTCCTATCCCTTCTAGTGTCACATTTAGCTGCTGGCGTTATCAGCAGAGCTTCCTGGACGAGGTTTGGATTTTGCTGCATTCCATTAATTCAAGATAGGGAGTCTTATGTTATATAATAGTTAAAATGGCAATGAGAACAAGGTTAACCACAGAGAGAAGTATACCCTGAGCACTTGGGAAAAGATTCTACTATTCCAGGGATGGCTAAACTTTTTGCCATCACTTGCCAGGAGGGGGGCTGCACACGCGTGCCCACACCTATAATTCTATGTGCCCCCCGCGCATGCATGTGCAACTCCTCCCCGCTCCCCCTGCTCCTGGCACGTGATAGCCCGGTAGGCCCATTTTTCCTCTCTCACCTGGCTCCAGAGCCTTTCTAGGAGTCTGGGGAGGACGAAAACTGCCTTTCCCACCTTCCCGGAGGTCCTCCGGAGGCTGAAAATGGCCCGTTTGTGAACTTCCAGTCCCATGGGCCATTTCTGGCCTCTGGAGGGTCTACGGGGGTGGGGGTGGGGAAGGCCATTTTCACCCTCCCCAGACTCCTAGAAAGGTTCTGGAGCCAGGTGAGAGAGAAAAATGGGCCTTCCCCAGCCCCCCAGGCCTTCCAGAGGCAGGAAACAGCCTGTTTCCCTACTTCTGGTGGGCCGAGAAGGCCCAAAAATCAGCTGAGGTTGCGTTCCCACTGATATGGCTACGTATGCCACCTGTGGCACACATCCCATAGGTTTGCCATCACAGTTCTATTCCAATAAAGCACAGTCAGTTCCTCACACAAAACAGTGACAGTATAACATCTTGTGTTTGAAGAAAAAAGGGAAGGTGGTTTGGTTGTTTACTCGTAGATGTAAATTAGGTACTAATCTGGGGTTTATGCTGAAGCATACCCCTATTGTGGCTTCAGCTTTTACACTGAGAAACTAATAAGCTAATAAAACCTGAAGTACTTCAATTTCATTTTTATAACGAAGGAGGCATATTAGGTTTTTTTTTTTGTTTTTAAAGGTCAGCTGAAATGTGCTGCACATTAAGATTGAAAATAAGTGTACCTTGAACACTTCCTGAAAAATAATTGCCACTGAGTTTGGTGGAGAGGCTACTTTTGAGGAATGCACACAAATCTCTTTTCTAGACATACTCATGAATGTAGGGGAGGGTAATCAAAGCTTTTCAATAGGATAAGCACACCAGGCAATACTTACCGCTAGAATGTTTGGATTACGCTGTAGTTTGTTGTAAGGACTGTATTTCGGTTTTGTGGGTTTCCCTGCAACTTTGTCCTTGTGCCTTCTGCTAGAAATGTGCTGAAAAATCAATGCAAGTGTTCTGTGTAAAACTTATCGGTTGATAACTGTAACCAGTGTATAGTCTCCAAGTAAACATCTCTATTTATTTCAGGGAAAGGTAAGTTGACAAAAGCTCATCTAGGTATTTTACAATGGATATAAAAAGTCTACACACTCCTGTTAAAATACCAGATTTTTGAGATGTAAAAAAATCAGACTAAAATAAATCACTTCAGGATTTTTTCCACCTTTAATATAACATATAAGTTGTACAATTCAATTGAAAAACAAACTGAACCCTTTTAAAGGGGAAACATGACAATAAAAAACAAGAATAATGTTGCTGCATAAGTGTTCACGCCCTCTTATAAGAAGGGATATGGCTGTGTTCAGAATTAACCAATCACATTCAACCTGGTGTTAAATAATACTCAGTATGCATCAGGTCTGCAAAGAGCTTATAAAGCATCAAAGGGCTCCAAATGTTGGATAGTATCAATTGGGAGAAGGGTAAAAAAAAAAAAAAAAATCCAAGGCATTGGATATATCATGGAACACAATGAAGACAGTCATCAGCAAGTGGAGAAAATATGGCACATCAGTGACATTACCAAGAACTGGATGTCCCTTCAATATTGATGAAAAAACAAGAAGAAAACTGGTCCGAGAGGTAGCTAAGAGGCCTACAGCAATGTTAAAGTAGCTGCAGGAGTTTCTGGCAAGTACTGGTTATGTACTACATATGCAACAATCTCTATTCTTCATATGTTTGGGCTTGTGGGGTACAGTGGCAAGACGGAAGCATTTATTTACAAAAACGACATTGGGCATCACCAGAAGAACATCACGCTCACAGTTTAGTATGTTGGTGGTAACATTATGCTTTGGGGCTGCTTTTTTAAAAACTGAAACTGGGGCTTTAGACAAGGTAGAGAGAATTATGAATAGTTCCAAATATCAGTCAAATTTGGTACAAAACTTTCAGGCTTCTGGAAAAATGCTGAAGATGAAAAGGAATTTCAACATGACAATGACCCAAAGCGTACCTCCAAATCAGGGGTGGGTTCTACTTACCTTGACTACTGGTTTGCAGCGGGGCCGCACGCCTCTTCTGCGCATGCACAGAAGTGTTTTGGTGATGTCGGAGTCGGTGGGCGGGGCCTCTCACCGGTTTTACTACCATTCTATAGAACTGGTGCAAACCGGGGGCAACCCACCACTGCTCCAATCAACAAAAGAATAGCTTCACCAGAAAAACAAAGTTTTGGAATGGTCCATTCAAAGCCCAGACCCGAAAATCTATAGAGTGATCTGAAAAGCGCCCTGCCTCGAAATATCCTCTCAATCTGACAGATTTGGAGTGCTTTTGCAAGAAAGAGTTGGCAAAGTTTCCCAAGACAAGAATTTACCATGCTGATGGGCTCCTACTCCAAAAGACTAAATGCTGTCAGATTATCAAAAAGTGCTCAACAATGTATTAGTTTAAGGGTATGCATACTTATGCAACCATGTTATTGTAGGGTTTTTATTGTTATTTTCCCCCTAAAAGATTTCAGTTTGTATTTCAATTGAATTGTACAGCTTTATAACTTACATTAAAGAATACATTAAATTCGAAATGTTTTATTTTGATCTGACTTTTTTACATCCCCAAAACCTGGCATTTTAAGAGGGTTGTGTTGATTTTTTTTATATCCACTATACATACTGCATACACTGTATAATATCTGCAGAAACAGGCAACTGTTTAATTCTAACATTAAAAAGCACAAAAATGAACATTAACTTCAAATATGTATGGATCAAGACTTTTCTGGATAACAATAAATTTAAAGGATTTATTGTACAATAATAAGATACCGTAGCAAGATAAATAAGTAGGGAAGATGTGCTGGCAGCCATTGTGTAACAATGATCAATTCTTTCCAACAGAACTGGAAATAAATTTATCAAATTTATGGCCATCCATCTTACACAAGGTGGTATACAACAAAAGCAAAAATTAAAACTTATAATAAAGCCACTTAAAAGTTAAATAAGTAAACAAGACCAACATCACAAGAGGGTTAAAACTGGAATGCTGTATGTGATGCTGCCAATCCGTATATTAAAGGCAGAGCAACCATAGCCCACAAAAAGCAGTTGTTCATTTGTTGGTTTTCCTGACATGGAGAGACATATTGCTGTTATTTGTAAAAGTGATTGGTCTTCTCAGTAACAAGATGGTTTCAAATGTTTTACCAATGCTGTTGACCATTAACAAATATTGTCTAAATATTTTCAGCATGATGACAAGGTAACATTATGCATTATGTTATATTTGAAGGCATAACCCTGAATTGAATTTAGTGCTAGTAGCTTGTAAGAGTACACCTGGGGTATTTTTTATCCCTTTTGATCAAGGGATTTACCTTGTACCAAATTAAATGATGTTAATTAATGGAATAAGTATGTAATATGTACAAAAGACATACCTGCTTCAGCTGAATTTCTGAATTGACATGGACGTCGCAAATCTCACAATGAAAAGTTTTGTTCTGTAGTCCTGAACCCATACTAGTTCCATGAGTCTTCAATCTGGATCCAGGCCGAGGATAAGATTTAATTGGACCAGCACCATTCCTAGCTTCAACCATTGTCTTGTGCTTGGAACCTGACAAGTGATTATTACAAAAGAATCAGAAAACTTTAATGAGGAAACAAACATTTTTAGTCATTGAAACATTTTTATCCTTTCCTAGATTTTCTATAAAATAAGTAAATATAAATAAAAAAATTATGGTTGATCTCGGTCATTTTTATACAGTGTTCTTCAGGTTTTGGAAGTTTTCAAGACACTTTAGAACCCATTCACACAGCTATGAGACTGTTCAGGATCTCCCAGTCTCTACTGGCACTGATCAAGGTCCAATCTAGGACCAGAGGTTTTGCCTTCCGAACTTTTGGACACATGCTGGAGCCCATCTTCAGCACAAGTCCAAAATCTTAGAAGACAAAACCTCTGGTCCTGGTGACTGGCCCAGATTGGATCCTAATTGGATCATACCCTCATTATTAAATCATCCAAAACTTCATATGTAAGAAGAGTGTGATTCCCAAAAACTATATCCATTGTTCATCTTTTTAGAATGTTAAAAAAAGGATTCTAGAAAGAAAAAGCTATTTTAAAGTGATAAATTTATGCAGTAAAATGAGTTGCCCAATTTCTTTTTGAACTGATTCTTTTGATTTCCATGTTCTTCTTTTATACATAAAGGAGAAATAATGAATCCTATTCCCTAATAGTACTAATGAGTACAAATTCATTTTTATTTTACTCTTTGACATATCACTACCATTCCCACAGATATTTAAAATTCTCCTTCCAGCATTCTTGCATATTAGTTTTTTCCTAAATATTTAATCACTTTTATTTTTAATGCCATCACTCTGATTAGCCCTCTTCATCCACATTTAAAACAGTTAAAAAAAAATTCTATCCAAATTACTCTGCATTTTGTACTTCTTGTACAGAGAAATAATCTTATGCTTTAAACCATGAATTTGAAGCAAGCAGATTTTTTACTGGGAGATGCTCTTAAGACAGTCATTATTCTCAATTATTTTTGAACCTTCAAAGAGTCTGATCATTTTATGTACTCTCTCATCTTGTTTATACATATCCATCTGTGTCACCTGGCAGACTCACTCCCAGATCATATTTATTCAGGATGCTGTTGCACAATTCTTTCACCAATGTCATGCCTACCGTGTTTCCCTGAAAATAAGACAGGGTTTTATTTTCTTTTGAACCCCAAAATAAGAGCTTGGCCTTATTATCAGGGGTCTTATTATTTTGGGGGTGCTCATGATTGCTGCTGTGTTGCACTGTAGCCACTCGTCAGCTGTTCGCCAGAGGCTGTGCCGGTGTCCTCACGTCCCTGTGCCTGGTTCTTCGGGAGCCTGCTCGCAAGAGAGCAGCCGCCCAGCACCTCTTGCCACTTGGTGCTCACCCAGGTCCATGCGGCTGCCCCAGCTCCCGAAGACTTGGCAGCAGGCGGCTGGCCCGACTGGCCTCTTCTCCACTTCCAGCCAGGGTTTGAAAGCTGCAGAGGAAGCCAGCCTCAGTGCTGGGATGGCGGTGGTCCGGAATCCCCATGTGGGGCTGCGGTTCCCTTCACCCTTCGCCACCTCTCTGCCCCGGCTGCCAGAGGACTCTCTGTCCCGGCTCCCGAAGACTTGGCAGCAGGCAGCTGGCCTGACTTATTTTCGGGGGAGGGCATATATTTACACCCACCCCAAAAATCAGTCTTGGCCTTATTTTCAGGACATGTTGTATTTTCGGGGAAACACGGTAGTTCCTCCATTATTGCCATTCACTGGAGCATTATCCGCAACTATCTCTAACCTATGGCTTCCTTCTCTCATATGCACCGACAAGAACTTTAATGATACTAATTCCAATTCATATTTTCCTATACTTTTTAGTTCATAGTTAATACTTTGATTTATAGTTCAAGTTACATCTTCCATTTTTCTGCAGGTATTCAGCAATTCCATGCCACAAGATTAGATCAATTCTATTCCAATTTTTTTACATCCTTCGTCTTTTTTTAATTTCACACAAAATAATTATTTTTCTTTTTATATTTCATTAGTTCATGCATACTCCTCATAATTTACTTCTGATAACATTCCAAATTGCAATCTTCCATATGTCACCAAGTGGGTCCATAGATATAGACTTCTGCTATCCATCATGGCTTTGGTCAATTAAGACCAAAGAAGTCTATATCTATGGGCCCACTGCAGTAACATAATGCTTTCTAGTAAGATGTGGGGGCCATGTCTGCTTTTTAGCCTCAGCTGCTTGACTCCCATATGTATCCCAGTTAGAACTGAAGTCATCTTACCTTTGCAAGACAAGCTAGTCATGCAGATAACCCAAAGAGAAGGTTACTAGCCTTTGTTGTATCTGTTAATGTACTGATATGACAATCAGTTTTGACATATCTCAGGCAGTGGGTTACAGACACAAGCAAGGTCTGGTTTTGCCTAAAGCATATTTGCACTATTCTAAGCAAGCCAGGTTCTAATACTCTGCTGCAAGTAACACTTTGTTCCTTGCATTCCACCAGTTAGGAGATATATGCAATATATTGAAATACACAAGGATGGAAAAACAATTGTTTTTCTCTTTTAAATCACTGTTATAGCAGAAGATACATTTTTCTGAAAATTTTCAAAAAGTCAATTTCTAATATAGAGATCAATGTCCTGTGTTTTCTTTACAACTTGAATATGAAGAAGCGCAAAGGTTCAGGGACAATGGTTTTTTTTTCCATTCACCAATTCTTTGCAGTTGAGCTTTCAAAGAAAATATAGCTATAAACACAGTAAATTAGCCATTTGTGGTAAGCCTGTTAGTGTATGCTGCTTAGCATTTCTGCTTTACTCCTTGCGATGGAGGTAGCATTTTAAGATTCAGTGCAGCGTAAATAGCTATGGTATAAGGACTACAGGTGGAGAGATTCAGTGGTTCAATAGTCTCTTCTGGGCTGACCATGGAAGCTGGGTAACCTTCAGCTAATCACTAAGCACAATTTACCTCAGAGGTTTGTTGTATGGTAAGAATAAAACTATTATGTACATTGCCTTGAGTAACTAGAGAAAATACGAAGCACAGACCTAGTATAAAAACAGAATTAAGCAAGTAGAATAGGAGAAAACTCTTTCTTTCTTGCTTGCTTAGGAATCCTGTTTAACATTCTAGTCCCAGCATTCTCTTTAACTCTGAAATTTTCTAAAATTAATTCCAGAATTGGAGTGTGTAGTTCCTTCAATCATTTTTATGTCTCTCTGCCATCTACTGATGCACAGTATGATTAATTAAAATTGAAACACTTAATTGATTTGCATATGTGCTTCTGTGTATTAACACAACACAAGCAGAATCTTGATACAACCAGCATACTTGGTTTTTATTTTTTAAATAAAATAAAACGACAAGAAATCCCAGATAATTGGTCAGGCAAGGGGGTAGTCTGCACATCACCTGTGAAGGTCTACATGCCAATAGCCTATAGGGCACAAGTTTGCATAGGGCAAGAGCAGCTCTCTTCTCTTCTTCCTTATACGAAGAAGAATCTAAATATATAATTACAAATTGTCCCTAAGTGACAACCACCTTCTTTGTTGATTCTTATATCCACTTTACTTTTGGTCCTGATGCTAGATAAGTGGGACAAACAGAGCAGGCATGCATTTCTGTGTAACCCCCAACATTTCTGTGTAATACCCAACACTACAGCAAAGAGAATTACAAGTTTTAATATTTTTGTTATACTATTTATTTGTAATCCTAGATAAAAAAAGTTGAGGCTAACCTTATGGCACATAATTATAACCATATATTATTTCTAGCCTTGCTTTTATATATTGAAATTAGCAGGCCCAACGTTTAGTCAAAACAGTCTCTCTCTTTTTTTTTTTTTTGGCAATGTATTTTCTCCTATTGGATTGTGTGAGTGTAAGCCAAAGTCATGGAAAAATATGTGAGAAAACATTGGAATGGCAAGATCATAATAGAGAATGATTACTGGCAAAGCTGGCAAGTAGAATACCAGTGAAGGTCTTTTCATTAACTACTGAATGGGGGCTTTAATAAGGTGGATCTCAACAGGTTCTCTTGAAATCTTAAGTACTGAGATGTGACCTGCAGAATCTCCTCCTAGTATTAGGATGTAAAATACAGGGCTGAGAGAAACCATTTATCTGGACAACAAGGGCATTCATGGAAAATAGGTTTATTAAGCAGTGTAACCAGATGAATAAGATCTTTAATAAAGAATAGAATTTATGCTTCCTGGGCTGTCGAGAGGCAGGAAGCTAGTACAGTAATTGCCACAATATATTTTAAATGAAACATCCTTTCCTTTTCAAGAAAAAAAAAATGACCTGACAAAACGTTACACACACTGCCTAAATTTTCTAAAACATACAGTTATGCATTTAATTAATGCATCTGTTATGCATCTGGTAAAGACTCACCTGTGTTGTGTGCTTCTAACTGAGATAAAGAATTCACAGCCACTTTGCATAATGAACAATACAGTAATTTTTTGGCTTTCTCCTCTTCGGATTCAGAAATGGCAATTGTAGTCCCATTTGTGCTCTTGGAAGAAACTGGCCACAAAGGTGTGGTTATTGTAGCTGCTGCTACTGCTGCTGCTGCACTGACAGACTCAGATATAAAGGTGACCGTTTCAGCCCTTGAAAGTTGACTAGAGTCATTAACTTTCAGAATTGCCCTGTCTTAAAGAGAAGGAGAGAAAGAATGAATACGGGGCTGACAAATTCTAGCAATACCATTTCAACAATTCCTCGAAGGAGTCTTCCTCAATCAGCCCTCATAATGTATTGATGCTATAATTCCCAGAAATCCCAAATTGTCAAAGGTCACACTGTCTGGAAATTCTTGCCCTGACACACCTGGAAGGCATGAGGTTGACAAAGGCTAATTTCTGACATCTTTCACAGCAATTTCTTTAAGAGGAAAACCTTATATTAATCAGAGTTTGATGGAACTCACCTCAGAAATCTCAGGTGGCTCATGAAGAAAAAATGATATACCTAAATAATCAATGCCCATATTCTTAAAATAATAATTTCAGCTTTTTTTATCCGGCTACAGCTATATGAAGAAAAGCATCTGTAAAATAATTGTATTGGACAGAATAGACCTTTCTGCTTGCCTTATACGGGGCTGGAATATTCTGAAACTTACTAGTAATGTCAGAATGAGCCAAATGAAACAAAAATTAACAATTGAATATAGACCATATGCAAGAAACCCTTCCACTTTTTAATGCAACAGTCTGTCCTCTCACCTGCTTGTATATGCATTAGTCTGTCCACTTCAGTTGCATAGTTTCTCAGCTATTCTAAGACACTTTCTTACATGAAATTTTACAAAATTAAAAATGATTATTCAAAAGTTAAAATGTAAAACTCAAAAGCTTTGAACAAACAGAGCTTCTTGAGATATGAGTTAAGAAACATCTTCAAAGGAAATATATCAGTGTTCCCCAAAGGAGATGGATTACATTGATCTTCTGGGGGAAAAGAGAACTGCCCCAAGAATTGCAACCCCCCCCCTCCCAAAGTTAACATCGGCTTGCTAGCAGCTCTGTCCAGGGCTTCCCCATCACAGGAGGGCTTTGCCTTCTGGTGTTAATTCCATGCCATGGGAAACTTTGGTCTTGCTTCTTTGAAATGTGACTCCATTCACAAAGGATTCAACTCAGCTTATGTCATGAAGCAAGCGAATGTGCCTATATGGGGGCCAGCTGTTTCCAACAGGATATGCTGTCCTAAAACAGGCCAGGCAAAAATTGGCAGAGAGGTAATTTCACTGTAATTCCTAAGAGCAATCCAGCATGGATACCACAAGACCTTTCTGATTTACACTGATTGCCAGTTTGTTTTTGAAGAGATAAAAAATGGACAAGCTGCTTCTAGATGAGTTACTTCTTCCAAGTGACTGGGCCTAAGTTATTGAGGGTTTTAAAGTTAATAAAGACTTAAACCATGTGGGCTGGTTAATCTGAAATATCTTTTTCAGGATGGCGGTCCCCTCCACAGCTCACTGAAGCTATCGAAGTGCTTTGCCTAAGGATTTTGTCTTAATGGTAGTATAGAAGCCAGGCCTGATATAAAGCTGCATCAGTTCTTCAGAATTTGCTTCCTTGATAAGAGGCCTAACTTAGCTTTGTTTTTGTTTTTTTATGTTCTTGAGACAGTCTCTTGGGCAGGCAGAATTGTAATAATTATTAATTTAAAATTTATTTTTAATGTTGTATTCTTAGGTTTAGTAATCATCTTTTTATTGTCAACCAGAAGACATTTTGCTAGTCAATGGTTTATTAAGATTAATGAAAATATAATTTACGATGCAGGATTTTGCATGTAACTGCAGTCATGACTGAATGTTCATTGTTATATCCAGTGGTGGGATTCAGTCAGTTTGCACCACTTCGGGAGAACCGGTTGTTAACTTTCTGAGCAGTCTGGTGAACTGGTTGTTGGAAGAAATCATTAGGGCAGAGAACCGGTTGTTAAATTATTTGAATCCCACTGCTGGAGCATTAGATTTCTTTTACCTTGGATTTAGCTGAGCTGCATACAGCCCGACTACTCTCTTTTAAGGAAAGTGATACTACAAGTGATACAAAATATAGAAGAAAAGTACCCTAAGAAGAGATAAATAGAAGAAATTAAAGACAGAGGATCAGAGAAACGGAAATCTAACTAAATCTCTTTACACCCACACCATTCCTTTCTATCCTTGCAAAACATCCTCATTTCCACTACATGGAATTCCATGCACTAATTCACACACTGCATTTGTTATTCAAATTTATTTCCCTCTTTTTGAAGATATTATCAGCCTCATCCAACCATGACTTCTCAGTTTTCTCTCTTCTTTCAACCCTTTCATTCTTAATGTAATTATTGTGTGATTTGATCTTCATTAATTCTTGCATATTCTATGTATATGATCAAACAACCTCAATGTACTTTTTTCATACTAGTTGCTAACTTCTGGATTCATATTAACTCAGCACCCTTTAATTCCCTCTCTCTTCTTGTTTCATCTAACACATTCTAAAGTATCCCATTCCCACTGCATTCAACATGCTGCTATGCTTCTTCTGACATATCCAACTCTCAAATTCATACAATAAAGAGTGTATAAACATCCTTATACATAGCCATTTTTGTTTCTTTTGTCAAAGATTTATTCCTCGCAAAAGAACAATGTGCTAACCATTATCTTCCTATCCAAATTTCCACCTACTTTAATAAATTATTATTTTAAAATTTGTCCTTGCATTTTTCCATCTTTCATAAACTGACTACTTAAATACCCATCTTAATAATTTCTTCCCTTTTTTTGCCACGTACTATATGTATAACTTTCTATTGTTCACATTACAAGTTTATTTAAATTATATATTTTCTCTGTCAATACAATTACTTTGATGTTTGATGCATTGGTTTTTACACCCATGCTCCTCATTGCAATATGAAATCCAATCTAATATTCACTGCAAATAATTCAGATCCTCAACCAACAAAGCACTTTTTGCATAAAGGTCTGCACGTATTTATATCGCCAATCAAAACACCTCTGTTGTCAATATAGTAATTTTGTCTTATTCCACATCCTTTTATTCCCACACTTTTTTTTTTTGCTTTAATTTATATGTCGCCCTTCTCCGGAGACTCAGGGCGGTTTACAATGCATTAAGCAATAGCCTTCATACTTTTTGTATATTTATACAAAGTCAGCTTATTGCCCCCACAATCTGGGTCCCCATTTCACCTTCATTCCTTTGAAAGGATGGAAGGCTGAGTCAACCTTGAGCTTAATTTACTTATGCAGTATAGATGCCCTATCACATTCAGTAACCAACGTAAACTCTCTATTTGTTGCATAATTCCACCCTCTTCATTTTATCATATGCTTTTTCTAAATCAATAAGCATATTGTAACTTACTTTCCCACCTTTCTCAGCAACATGTCGAAGAGCAAAACTCTACTCTGCATGCCCCCTGCTGAGCAAAAAGTCATATTGCACTTCTGAGATTTTGCTCTTTATCACCCCATATACCTTTTTGATGAGAATTATACTGAGCACTTCCCAGACACATTTGACAAACTAATCTCCATTTACCATTGCTACTTTTTCTTTGTATAAGTGAACAATAATATTCTTACAATCATCAGGCAAAGATGTGGTCTTCATAGGTTAAACAAATTGTGTAGCTATTCCATAAGCAAACCACCTCCATATTTGTATACTTCTCTGGTTATATCATCTGCACCTACAGTCTGACCAATTTTGAATGTTCTCATTTAAGCATTTATAGCTTTACATTAATTAATTTTTCTTGAACACCTGAATCTAGACTGGCAAGAGTCTAGATCAGGGTTGTCAAACTTGATTTCATTGAGAGCCGCCTCAGTGTTGTGTTTGACCTCGGGGAGCTGGGCTGGGCATGGCCAGGGTGAGCATAGCCAGGGTGGATGTGCCCAGCTCAACGCCACTCATGTTGGGGCACCGGTGGTGGCCTGAGTGCTCTGCTAGTGAAAACGGGTTCCCGAGCTCTGTTTTCGGCTGCAATGGCCTCCTGCAACCCTCTGACAGCAAAAAACAGAGCTCGGGAAGGCCGAGGCAGAGGCACTGTGGGCCAGTCCTTTGCTGTTCCCAGAGTGGCCCCATGGGCCAAATCTGACCGTGGACCTTAAGTTTGACACCCCTGGTCTAGGTGTTCCACTTCTTTCAGAGCTCTCTGTCATTACAATCTCACCATAATCTCAACAGCCTTCTTGGGGAAGAAGGGGAGGTTAAAAGTAGGGCTATATGTCCAACTCTGTTGGATGTAGGATTGCTTCTTTAAATGGGAATAGACAAAGGTTCAAAGTTGCTGAAACCTTCCTCTTCTACAAAGTGGTGTCAAATAAAGCCTCTAATCCAGCCTTTAATTCTTTCCTTGTCTGTTTTTACTAGCCAAAAAGGACAGGGATCAAATTCAGAAGCAGCAGAGCTCTTCTTATTCTGTCTACTTCCTTGAGATCCACAAGCTCACAACCCAAATATTCTGTCTACGTTCTTGAGATCCACAAGATCACAACTCAAGCAACAGTACCAGGCATTTTGTCTCCCCATGTAGAGTGAATATCAGCAAATTTATTCATTAAATGATTGATCAAACAATCACACGCTGCTGGTTTGATTGGTTTTCTGCCTCACCTTCTCCTCCTGGCCCATTCTCTACCCTTATTACATTGGCTGGAATCCAGTAAGGGTGAAGAAGACCTCCTAACCATCCTTATCATTTCTCTAGCATCCATGCCGCTCAAATATTTCATGAAAATAATGACATAGGCAGTGTGATGTCACAATGCAAATTCTGTCCCTTACATACTTTTGTGAGACATCATGATGCAAGCACAAAGAGTAGTTTACATTCTGACATACAGTACATTGTGTCATTTGCTTTCTTATCCCACTGTGGGAACTTATCCCACTGTTCTATGTAAATTGGCTCTATTTTTAACAGAGATGTTTGATCTTTGAATCATTTACACAGACCCTATTTACATAATGTGGCAGGGCATACCATAACAAGGTTTGGTTTACCTTTACCTGGTACTACGCTTAAGTCTCTTGATTAATGCTATGGACGTGCAAAACTACACAAACCATTTCAAGCATCTAACATGGCTGATGCCCAAATTGAAACATGTAAGTTTGTTCTGGATATGGAACGAAATGAGCCTTTTTTCCAGATATAGATAAAATACTGTTTCTCTGAGCAGAAGTGTTTTTCGAAAATCAGAGGGACTTATGAAAGAATGGGGGAAAGCCACAACTATTGGCGATGGAAGCTGAGGAGAAGGAAGGTTTTGAAGATAAGGGAGCATGTCAGTGTGATATGCCATGATAGGACACCGGCAGTGGTGGCCAAGGGGAGGAAGAACTAGGAATATTGGCTCTGCCACTCTGGGAGCTGTTAAGATAGAAGAGGAAAATAAAAATAACGCACATCAGTCCTGACCTACTCATCCAGTGAAATCATTCTAAGGTTTCTTTTTGCTTGTTTTTCTCTTTCCCCCAGCTAAAATCTGGAATAATAACAAAAATGCCCTGGACTGACAGCAACAAGAACCAACCTGGCACAGCATCTTTTCTCTTGGAAAAGAAAATCTTTGCTGGTGAGTATATTAGACTGAGAGATCAAAATCAGATAATACATTGCAATGACAAAATTAACACCACTGTATATCCGTAACAGAAGTTTAATTAATTGAAGCAGTAATGGCTTCCTTATATACAACACATTATACAGCATGATTTAGACATTTGAAATATGGTTTATCAGAAATAAATAGAAACCTTCTGCAACCATTCTGGAGTTGGCTGAAATGGCAAAATTGACTATTTTGCTTAAAGAAAGGAACATAAGTACTTTTGTTTCCACATGGGAACCGCTTCTGAACTTCGTGCTTGATGTGGAAAAGAATGACATCTTGATTTTAGGTTTTACTAATTAGACTTTTGTAGAAATGACTGGTTCATACTATTATGATAAATCAAAAAGTGGTGATTTGTTGTTAATGCCTTATTCTTCTGTAACAGAGAGAGTTGAAGTCAATGTTTCTTTTTCTTTTTCTTCCCGTATTCTTCCTCTCTTTTCCCCCTTCCCCCTCACTGTCCTCTTATTTGCTTTTGTACTTAGTATTTTATAATAAACTTATAACTTAATAAAAAACTATTAGAAAAATAAATAAATAAATAAATAAATAAATAGAAACCAACAACAATAATTAATGCTTAATGTAAAACCCTGGCGGCCCCCAGGGGGAGAGCCTTCTTTGTGGGGGCACCCGCCCTCTGGAATGAGCTTCCTCCCGGAATACGACTGATCCCGGATCTCCGCACTTTCCATAAGGCCCTGAAGACATTTTTATTTCAGCAAGCCGGCCTAGCCTAATTAGGTTTTTTATGGGTTAGTTTTTAATTGTATAGCTTTGGGGTTTTAAATTGGGGGCTGATTGATTTAATTTATTTTAGCTATCTTAACTTTTATATTGTATGTATTTTAATTTCGGCTGTTCACCGCCCTGAGTCCCTAGGGAGAGAAGGGCGGTATATAAATTCAAATATAAATAAATAAATAAATAAATAAATATATAAATAAATAAATAAATATGTAAATTGTGGTTAGTAAAAAATAACTAGGTTAATCTAGTAATAATTCATTTGTTCTTATTATCTTTTATATTCTATTATTTAAGAATAAAATATTTTAAAAATGTTCCAGGTTTTGTTCCTGCTGAATAGAAATATTTACAGAGTTTACCAAACGTTTTAGTTTTGGGATGAAAACAAAACACATTTTCCATTTTGTGTACCTTATTAGCTAACAGCAAACATATGTTAGCATGATATGCAAATACACTCAGTGGTGGAATCCAATTAATTAAGCTTGATGACAGTGCCAGGGATAATGATCTTACAGGTATATCTGCTATAAATGTAACAGATTGGTAATTCTACTGCAGCAGTAAATGAAAATGGTTACTCTTTCATATTCGTACTTTATAGTCTGTAGTCACCACATCTAATCTATATTACTTGTATTACGATACAGCAAAACTTAAATTAGAGGGCTCGGGATAGGGGTTGCTCCTCTATCCTGGTCCTATTAGATCTCTCAGCGGCTTTTGATACCATTGACCATGGTATCATGCTGCGCCGGTTGGAGGGGCTGGGAGTGGGGGGCACCGTTCTATGGTGGTTCTCCTCCTATCTCTCCGACCGGACGCAGTCAGTGTTGGCAGGGGGGCAGAGATCGACCCCAAGGCGCCTTGTGTGTGGGGTGCCGCAGGGATCGGTCCTCTCACCCCTTCTGTTCAACATTTATGTGAAGCCGCTGGGCGAGATCATCCGTGGCTTCGGGGTGGAATTCCATCAGTACGCTGACGATACTCAGCTGTACATCTCCACCCCAGGCCATCCCAACGATGCCCTTGAAGTAATGTCCCGGTGCTTGGAGGCCGTGCGGATCTGGATGGGGAGTAACAGGCTTCGACTCAACCCTTCCAAGACCGAGTGGCTGTGGCTTCCGGCGTCCCGATATACCCAGCTGGTGCCATCGCTGGCTATTGGGGGCGAGTTATTGGCCCCCACGGAGAGGGCTCACAACTTGGGTGTCCTTCTGGATGCATGGCTGTCTTTAGAAGAGCATATGACGGCCTTGGCCAGGGGGGCTTTTCATCAGGTTCGCCTGATTCGCCAGTTGTGTCCCTTTCTGGATCGGGACTCCTTACGCACAGTCACTCAGGCACTCATCATTTCCCGCCTGGACTACTGCAATGCTCTCTACATGGGGCTCCCCTTGAGGTGCACCTGGAGGCTTCAGCTGGTGCAGAATGCGGCTGCGCGCGGGATTATGGGAGCGAGAGGGCGCTCCCATGTGACACCTCTCCTGCGCGAGCTGCATTGGCTCCCAGTGGACTTCCGGGTTCGCTTCAAGGTATTGGTTACCACCTTTAAAGCGCTCCATGGCATCGGACCTAGATATTTGCGGGACCGCCTTCTGCCGCCAATAGCCTCCCACCGGCCAGTACGCTCCCACAGAGAGGGACTCCTCAGGGTGCCGTCAGCTAGGCAGTGTCAGCTGGCGACCCCCAGGGGGAGGGTCTTCTCTGTGGCAGCACCTGCCCTCTGGAACGATTTGCCCCCGGAGATACGGAGGATATCAGATCTCCGGGCTTTTCGCCGTGACCTAAAAACTTTTTTCTTCCATCAAGCAGGGCTGGCGTGACCCCCCCCCGTTTTTGAGATATTAGATTTTTTAATTGTTTAATGGGTTTTAGTCGTAAGGTTCTTAATTTTTGGCCAAAGGGTATAATTCTTTTAAATTTTGTATTGGATGTTTTTTACTTGGCTGTGCACTGCCCTGAGTCCACTAGGAGAAGGGCGGTATACAAATTTAAATAAAATAAATAAATAAATAAATTACAACTATCATTAACACTAACACACTTACAAAGAAATAATAGCATTCTAAATTATCTGTAGATAAAGTCTACTCAGAACTATGTATTTACACCCTTTACTCTTGTATGAAGAATCAGCCCAGGAAAACGTCTGATGAAAAACTGAAAACATTGGAAATTCTAATATTGCAGCACTAGACAAAGGATCTGAGCAACAACATAGCCAATGTTGCCTGGCCATGGGATATTATTTATAGAGGGTCTTACATAATACTCAAAGATGAATGGAACTTTATTTTTTAAAGTATGCAGTAGACTCCTTCGCATAATAAATTTAGTTTTGCCCAAAGTTCTAAGAAAAAAGGGGGAAATCTTAACTGTTTTCCAATTCTTAATAAAAAATGTTTATTTACATTGAAATCTTAAACAAATAAAGCCATATTTAGCTCTAGGCAGGGTTTCAGGAAATCTGTTGTCCCTTATGCTGTTGAAACCTTTGACTATTTTATTAATACTTTCCCTTCATACACTGATTCAGCGGATAAGGCTCTGTTTTTTCTAGTTTGATTTCTAGTTTTCTACAGAAGTCACAATTATTGCAATACACACTAAAACTCCCAAAAATGCCAAGCTATTTTAAAATATCTGCATTGAACTGTATCCCTTCTGCAAACATGCTGGCATTTTTCTTTAATACTATTGACAGCAGATTACAAAGTATGAGTATGAAAGAGTCCAAGTTGCAGAGAGTAACCTTTTTAATTTACTGCTCTAGTAGAAATGTCAACAGAACTTCCTTTTATTTCAAAGGAAAACTAAAAAGATTGTAAAAGATCCTCAAGACTGCAGTTTATAAATACAGGAAGAAATAGCAGGTTCATTACCACTTTCTGTGCTGTATGCTACTGTTTCTTGAAAATCTTGGCAAATCTAATCAGCAAATGGGTGGAAGGGTTTTAGATGACATGTCACTAGATCTCATATACTAAAATACTGTGTGTGGCAAGATATGCATCTTGAAAAGTACAGTATAATCTGATCCGAAAATGCCTGAGAGGCCAATTACATCCTTTTCTATCATTTTATCATCTGAATACAGCACACTAATGCAAAAATTCATATTTGACTGAATCTAAAATCCTCTCCCTCCTTGCTAGATTATTTTCTTAGGCAACAGTATGTCCCAATGTAAATCTATATCTTAGACCAGTTTTCTTCTGACTTAGCCTTAAACTAAATGCTTCAGGAAGAACTACTACTCAAGCCATTCAAGGGTCTGACTGGTCATTTAATTTGTCCTCCTTGATAATTAGTCTCACTATCTTATTGGGTGAATCTGCTTTGCCTTTTGACTGACAGCGAGTATGAGACTGGCAGTGAGTATGGAAAGTCCAAAGAAATCATTCTGTAAGTATAGTGAAACCTTAAGGTTTTTTAATTTTAGGAACTTAACCTGTACGTTTAGTTTGATAATTTTTTTAAAAATGTAACTGAGCATGTCTGACTCCTGTAGCTGAATTTTGTAATAAATATACTAAATTGAAAATGGAAAGTTTTAATCTCTTTGCCTAGCCCTAGGAAGTTTCATATTTATATACTAGACTGTTAGATACACACGCCTGCGTCTTCAGGAAGGAAAATAAAAGCTCTAGAAAAGGGGATATTGTTTTCTAATTGATATTCCCCAGAAGATAGTTTCATCTGTTCAAGCTGAGGTTGAATTGCTTGTGTGTCCAATCACACTTGGCCAATAAAGAATTCTATTCTATGTTACTTATAAGAAATAAAGTAACATAGAATGGAATTCTTTATTGGCCAAGTGTGATTGGACACACCAAGGAATTTGTCTTTGGTGTATATGCTCTCAGTGTACATAAGGAGAATAAAATACATTCATCAAGAATCAAAAGATACAATACTTTGTGATAGTCAAGGTTACTAATAAGCTATCATAAGGTGGCCTCAGAAATACTTAAGAAAAGGTGACCTAAGTGGTCAATTTGGAAGTGCAGTTAATTCTGCTGGTTATCCAAAGATTTAATTAATGCTTGATGAGCTTTAGTTATTGCTTGAATGGGGAGGGGGCATGAAGAGAGAAGAATGGACTACGGCCCAAGTTATCCACTCTGGATGGGAAATTCTGGGAATCACACATCTTAAAGTTACCAAAGTTGAGAAACATTGAATTAAAATATTGGTAAACTAGTAAAGGGTGTTCCCTCCAGAGAAAAAGAGGAACACAAGAATGAAATTTCAAATAAATTTACCATGATTTTGTTCAAAATAAGATGGGGCAGTGAGAAACTTGGATAGGCTTTCAAGATGCTATTATTCTACCTTATTACAGTAAAAACCATTCGTGAAATCCCTGTCATGCTTATTTCTTGGTCTACTTCAAAGAGTTGTCACCACCCAAAAGAGAATAACTTGTAGCATATTATATCATATAGCCGTGATAGCGAACCTATGGCAAGTGTGCCGGAAGTGGCATGTAGAGCCATCTCTCTGGGCATGCCAGATGTTGCCCTTTGCTCTTCTGGGTTCTGGGTGCACACATGCGCATAGGCCAGCTGGTCTTCGCGCACGTGCGAGCACCGGAAACAGAAGAGCAGCTCCCTGGCGTGCATGTGCATGCCGGGGAACTGCTCTTCTGGTTTCCGGAACTTCCACGCATGCATGCCAGGGAGCTGCTCTTCCGTTTTTTGGTGCTCCTTGCACATGTGTGCATTCCCATTTTGGCACTTAGTGCAGAAAAGGTTCGATAACACTGTCATATAGGTTGGGAGAAAGAGAGACAAGACAAGAATTTGAACTTTGATTACACTATAAATGGGGTTTGTGTTTGTTATACTGCAGTAACTAAAATTCCTTCTTAATGGGTTTGTAGCTTTTGATCAAAGCATTTACTTATGATAAATTTTGTTTCATTGAAAGGCCATTTATCTGTTTCTATTCCATCTTAGAGAGAGAAACCTGACAACAGGAGAGCAGTTGTATTCTCCTACATGTTATTCCCTAAAACAGATAGGGAGAGATAAAGTGCTTTTGATATTGGAGTAGCCTTGATGATAACTTTAGAAATTTATCTAATTATGCTTTTAAAACTAATCTAAATCCTTTAAAGATATAATCATTTTACCTCGTGCAATGAAGTCCCTTATTTAACTAGCCTCTGTGTGAAGAAACCTGAGTGCAACCACTGCAGCTGATACCACATTTTGTGGTGATAAATTCCATACCTGTACTCTATGTTAAATATTTAAAATGTAAATGAAAGTGATACAACGAAAAAAGTGTTGGATTTTTAATTTGTGGGTATAAAAGCTCACCCATGTCCAGAAGTAAATCTAAAATATAGTTTGGGTTTCCAAAATTCCTCCAAACTAGGTGGTTTGATCTTTTTTTGAGAAAATGGGAGAATACATATTGCTTCCTATTGGGAAATTATATTGACTTTTTAACTTACTTCACAAATTATGTGACTAATATACAAGATATACTTCTGCATAAAAATTGGTATGCTAGAAGAATGTGCTCTGTGTTATATATAACCATCTAAGACATTCAGATGTATACTTTGTTTGGGAAATGCATGATCGATATCATATGTGCTGCAGATTATCATATCTTTCTTATTTTTATTTATTGGGGAAAAATAAAGTGTAACTCTTATTAAATTTAATTATTAAAGCAAGGACTGCCAAACATCTCGATAATAAATATATTTTCTTAAAAAATTAACATGATCTTGGAGTAGAATCTAAGAAAATATTTAGGAATTGTGAAACCCCAAATACTATGGAAAAGTCACAAATACTACAGAGTTTGGGAAATGAAAAATTAGGAATAAATGCTGGAATTTCACAACTAAGCTCCTGTTGACACCAGAGGGAATAAATCATATGCTGAGTGGCTCACAGGGAGCAAAAGACTCTACATTTGTATTCTGAAATGCATCTCTAGAGCTCTTTTATGTAATTCAAAATATATTCACTCATTCTCTTATCCTCTATATTGCAAAGCAAAATACAAAAATGTGAGATTCAAATCTGCAGTCCCTTTATTTTGAAGAGTATTTGTTTCGATTTAGAATATATAATCAAAGGACCCCATTTATATTTAATAAGTGAATAATACATTTCACCTTCATGCTGCCTGAATATTTAGGCACTCATTTTGTTTCATAATCCATGAATTTGAGGGGCTCGCATGTTTAATTCAAATTATTTTATACTGAGAGGATCTATGATTTCTATTACATAAGGACAATTTCACGTATTAGTATTGATATACTATCATCATCATGTAGTCCTTAGTGCTTTTCTTTGCATCTTTAAGTCAGTTTTACCTTTAAAGGACTGTTTTGATTAGTCCCTGAAATTTTGGGGGCAAATTTTTTTGGAAGTGGCTTGCCCTTGCCTCCTTCCTAGGGTTGAGAGAGAGTGACTGTCCAATGTCACCCAGCTAGTTTCATGCCACAAGTGGGACTAGAACTCCCAATCTCCTGGTTTCTAGTCTGGTACTTTAATGACTGCACCAAACTGGCTCTCCACTTGTGCTTTGGACAGGTATAGATTGAGGTCAAATTGTAAGTTGTTTTATTTTAGTGAGGCAAATCTTCTTGTTATCAACCTTTCCTGCCCAATGTCTCTTTTTACTCTTGAAAGTTTTATTTAAACATTTACCTTATAAAAAACAGTAGTTGAACTTATGAATACATTATCTTTATATCAACAGGTTTTCAAATTTTTGTTTCCTAAAAAAAGATTTCATTAATTCATAAGCATGTTTGCTACAAACTTTAATCAAACATCACTTTGCCCTTCAGATGTGCATGGACTTTTGCCTTCATACTCTGATCATGCCTTTCCAAGGCACCTTGTAAAGAAATTAAATGAAGGATTCTTGAGTTCAGCTTCACAAACAAGCTCTAGGATAAATCAGAACATGTACAGTTTATTCAGAAAACAAAGTAACTGACACACTGACAGGATATAATTCCTAAATAAATCTGGTTTAAGTTCCCCTACTACAACTATAAAGAATATTGGGAAGCTTTGGATTTGTCACCAATTATCACCTAATCTATTTTGCAGGCTTATTATAAAATTAAAATATAAAATGTTTACATTTATATCTCTTTTGAGCCTTGTTATTTTTTAATCTGTATTTCATGTGAAAGGGAAAGGGGAGGAAGTTATGTTCCATGAACAGGTAGTCCTCGCCTTACATCCATTCAGCCAGTCAGTCACCAGTGAAAAAATGGGTATGTGATTGGCCCCCAAAGTTTTGACTATTACAGCACCCTCCCTTGGCCTCTCTCAACTCACGTGTGTCCTGTTCTAGGCCTCTTAAGTCTTCCTATACTCCCTCCCCGCTCCTTGTGTTGAGTTCCTTATTTATGTCCAAACTCTTTGGCAATTAACTGTGGTGTGAATACATACATACATACATACATACATACATACATACATACATACATACATATATATATATTAGAGCAATAATTCTATTAAATCAGCCACCATGACAGGTCCTTCTATAGGACAGTGGGGCATCTTGTATTTTTCTTAACAAGGCTAAGCAGCTTGGAAATAAATTAATGAGAGGCTTAATTTGATAGTTGATAGTATCCTTTATTTTTTTCAGAGCTGATAACTTGATAAACTCTAACAACGTTTTTGTTTAGCTGTTCTATTATTTCATTGAAGTTCTTCCTTTCTGATGATCCTTTAGCAATTTCTGTTCTTTATAAAAAAAAATACCTTCTCTTATTTCTCCAGTTCAACTTGTGTGGTATTTCTATTTTTTTTTTTCTATATCCAGTACTGATAAAGACCGAACTTATTCCTTCTCTGTCCTCATTTATACTCATATTTTTGTTGCTGACACATTATTTTCATTACTATCCTTTATTTGCCTATTTAGAAATAAAGCCCAGAGGGGGGAAAGATACAACTTTACTATACACAAGAGATAATATCTAGTGGTAGTAAAAAAATTTAGATGGCCAAAATGATTTCAGTTGTACCATTAATATAATACTGTATATGTTACCTCCAGACTTTTTCATTCTGGTTTTATTGCTTAACAGTTGTCTTCAAATTACAGTGTATTATTTGTAATATTCCAGTCCCACCTGTGAAAATACAGTTTCATTTCTATCATCTTTCTGTCTAAAGGTAAATGTAATTGACTTGTGCTTGTAAAATCACAGTGGTAGATATATGGGGCCAGGCTCTACCTTTAGCCTAAGTGCGATAATTCCTGCAGTTATCTCAAAAAGGTGACTATTGGGAGCCAGTGCAGCAGACACCTGGCTGAGTTCTCTAAACTGGGTTCTACTTTTCAGACAAGGTTGAATAAGCGCCCTCATCAGTAGTACTGATGGAAGAAGGTTTACTCGCCAACCCAGCCAGTTCATGTCTGTAGAATGGGGAAGGGTGTCTTTGTTTGTGTCAGATTAGCCCTGGCAGTTTTTACCAACTAGGAGAATTTCCTACTGTCTCTCTAGATTTATTCAATGGATGTTAGATAGAAATGTGATTAAATGGATATGAGCTCCGCTATAATTATCTGCTTGATATTCTCAGCTTCCATAACTTGTATACGACTCTAAGCCTGAAATAATTTGTAATAATCATTAACTCTTCTTGTAAACTAAATTAAGTTTATATTTTATAGGTGTATGCGTATATCTATGTACACACACACACACATACACACATATAAAACAACTATTTGTAAGGAGTGGACTACCTGCAGCCTTCAGTTCTTCAATTATTGAAAAGTGGCTACTTAATATCCTTCCATTTTGAAATTGAAAACTGCAGTTTAACCCCCAAAATAGCCCATTCAGATTAAAAAATAAATAAAAGAAAAGAAAGATCTAAATATCTTTAGAGGAAGAGTTTAGAAGAAACCTATGGCAACCTATGGATTGTGGTCACATCCATTTTATGGACCTCGGGCCAGTGGTGGGATTCAATTTTTTTAACAACCGGTTCTGTGGGCGTGGCTTAGTTGGGGGGTGTGGCTTGGTGGTCGTGTGACTGGGTGGGCGTGGCTAGCTGGTCATGTGACCGGTGGGCGTGGCTATCTGCATAGGGACTACAGAGGGCTGAAAAAAGTCATTTTTGATGGTCCTCGCACTTTTGACCGGTCCTCGCACTTATGACCATCCTCACATTTATGCCTGTTGTGGCATTCTTAACAACCGTGTCACTCATTTCACAACTGCTTCTCTTCATCATGGTGACAAGATAGGGCAAAAACGTAAAATGTGAGGACAGTCGTAAGTTTGAGGACTGGTCAAAAGTGTGAGGACCAGTCAAAAATAACTTTTTCAGCCCTCTGAGTAGTCCATATGCATAAAAGGATACAGCAATAGAGAGGGATGAGGGAAGGGAAGGGAAATTAGAGTAGGAGTGAGGGTAAGAGAGGGAGGAAGAGAGGAGGAGAAGGAGAAAGGAAGAGGAAGTAGGGAGGAGAAGAAGAGGGGGAGGAAGAGAAACTAAGAAGGAAAGAAAAGAGAGGTGGTAGGTTTGAGGAGAAAGATTGCTGTACAATAAAAAAGATGAAAGGGAAGAAAGCCAACCCCAAACAAATATAAAGATATTAAGATAAAGAATGAATTGTTAAACTTTAAAGAATAAAAGAGAACAAGTATGAATAAATAACAATAATTAGAAACACACATACAAACATACAATGTATTTTCTTTGAACAGAGTATTTGGCCGATTCACAAATTTAAACAGTGTTTAGTCATTTCAATTAAATTTACAATTTCTATATTTCCTTTTTGCCATATTTATTCCTCATCTATTTTTGTAAAAAAACAATATTACCCTTTATCCTCATCTCTAATCTTAATCAAATTCAATTTTCCCTTCTATTCTATATTATATCCCTTCCCATTGTCATCTATTTTTATATCCATCCTCACATTGGTTAATATGTAATATTACAGTTGTTTAATATGAATTCAACATTTTAATATAAATCAATTAGTTATATAACTTTTTTGTATATTAATCAATATGAACATGAATATTCCAATTATTTCCATGCAATCCAATTTCTTACAAATCAATTAATTATATTTACTACTAATAATAAACCAAATAATTTCCTCCATATATTCCTCCAAACCACAACTTAACCATTTCTGCTTTCAACACAATATACAATTAATAGTATCTCAATTATTACAATTCTCTAGTTAAATAGAGCTTTTTTTCTTTTGTGTTTTAAAATCTTGAACTCTCCTCTTTTGCCCTAAATTTCCCATTGTTTGCACCTACCTTTTTTGATGAGGAAAAAGAAATCTGCCTGCCTAATTTTCCAACATTGCAGCAATAGTAAAGCCAACAGCCTGCTTTACTTTCAGTTTCGTTTTTCAGCATAGCTAGTGGAAAAAAAACCTGCTCCAGCAAGCAGCAGAGCCCTGAGCAAAACAGCTGAGAGCAAATCAGCTGAGAGTCGGGAGCCGATCTAATCAAGGGCTAATTAGCCAATGCTGAAGCTCCAGGGGCCAATAAAATTACAAAAAACACCAAACCATTTGTTAAATTGCTGGCTCGCCTGCCCCTTGCCCACCACTATTTATTGGCAATAGGTGCGGAGGGGCGGGGCAAGGGGCAGGGTGAGCCAGCAATTTAACAAACGGTTGGCAGAACCCCCTAGAACTGGCAGAATCCCGCCACTGCCTCAGGCTCTTAAAATCTATCTTCGTAATTACTGATGTATGATAATAGCCTTCAATTCCTGCAAAGAAGAGACCAATGTTACAGGTAGTCCTCAACTTACGATCACAATTTTTTATTTTTTTTAAATTTGATTTATATGCAGCCCTTCTTCGGAGACTCAGGGCGGCTTACAGTGCATTAAGCAATAGCCTTCATACTTTTGTATATTTTATACAAAGTCAGCTTATTGCCCCCACAAACTGGGTCCTCAATTTACCTAGGATGGAAGGCTGGAAGGCTGAGTCAACTTTGAGCCTGGCAAGATTCGAACTTACTTTAATTGCAGACAGCTGCAATTGAGCCCAAAATGTATATTGCTGAGTGAGAAATTCGTTAAGTGAATTTTGCCCCATTTTACGACTTTTCTTGCCACGTTTGTTAAGTGAATCACTGCAATTGTTAGATTAGTAACACCAGTGTTAAGTGAAACTGGCTTCCCTATTGACTTTGCTTGACAGGCCGTAGCAAAAGGTGAGCACATGACCTCAGGACACTGCAACTGTCATAAATGTGAATCAGTTGTCAAGCATCTGAATGTAAATCATGTGACCATGGGGATGCTGCAATGGTCAATGTGAAAAATGGTCATAAGTCACTTTTTCAGTGCCATTGTAACTTCAAATGGTCACTAAATGAATTGTTGTAAGTCGAGGACTACCTGTATTATGAGCCTGCCTCAATTTAAGAAAAAAAAAACATTTTTTACTCATTTAATCCATGGTGATGTAATCCAGTTCAGGTTATTTGTGATTCAATTGGTGATCCTGATATACCAGTTATATCTATAACACAATCTCTAACTTGCTTCATGCTTCCTTTAGAATAGGGGTGTCAAACTCAAGCCCGGGGGCTGGATCTGGCCCGTGGGGTGCTTAGATCTGGCCCGTGGGGCTGCCCTGGAAACAGCAAAGGACTGGCCTGTGGTGCCTCTGCCAGAGAAAATGGAGCATGTGTGGACCATGAGCGGCCCTCCCGAGCTCCGTTTTTGCTAGCAGAGGGTTGCAGGAGACTGTTGCAGCCAAAAATTGAGTTCGGGAGCCCGTTTTCACTGGCAGAGCACTCAGGCCACCACAGGAGTCCCCAACATGAGTGATGTCGAGCTGGCCATGCCCACCTTGGTCACGCCCAGCCCAGTCCCCCGAGGTCAAACACAACCCTGATGCGGCCCTCAATGAAATCGAGTTTGACACCCCTGCTTTGGATTATATTTATAAATTTACTAAGGGAAAGATCAGAATAAATTTAAAATCTATTGCATTTTCTCCTCCCTCCCCTGGTGTGGAACCAATTATATTTCCATGGTTAGATTTACAAAGAACTGTAATATTGTGGATGATGCTTGAACTTTACCGTGGATTATAAATTTACACAGAAAGACCATTCCACTAATTATCAAGTGAAATACAAGAAATATGGGCTTCTTAAAGTAGAGAAGAAATAGTAAACTAAATGCTATTACCTAGAAATTCCAGATTTATTATTGTGATTCAACCCTCCCCAGAGAGCCCCAGGAACATGCTCATACAAAAACACTTTTCTGCCCTCTAATTCATTATTTTGGCCCCCTTGGAACACTAAGCTAGCAAA
Organism: Pituophis catenifer annectens; assembly: GCF_029215685.1. Classification (NCBI taxonomy): domain Eukaryota; kingdom Metazoa; phylum Chordata; class Lepidosauria; order Squamata; family Colubridae; genus Pituophis; species Pituophis catenifer. Next base: position 192,513,866 of record NW_027256881.1, on the reverse strand, counting down.
AGCATGTCTCTGTGAAAATTAAGAGTTTTTGTACATTTCTCAGCTGCACACATATAGCTATGACTGCTGGCACAACTGATCACTGGATTTAGAGATCAGAATTGTTGGTAGCTTCCCCACAGTCTTTTTACTAGACTTCTTAACTTTGATTCTGCTTGCCAACTATGGGGAAGCTCAATTATACCCACTCTTTCAACTAACAGATTATGAGGAAAAGGGAGATCCTTTAGTTTTTGACAATAGTGGAGCCTAAAAGTAGCAAGAAAGATGAAGGTTAACATATCCTACTCATGGGAGTTTTGTAAGTAGCCCTTGTTGAGTGCCAATATTGATAGATTGGAGACAACAGGTTTGATCTCTGATATTATATTAAGACTCTGCAATAAGATATCTGTGAAATATTGCAATGGGTAATGTGATTCAGGTTGCATTCATTCCCACCTTGGGGAAAAATGGATCCTATTCACCTTTGCCTATATAAATTAAACTATGCTATTTTTAATAATTAGCCCAAGATGAGGCATAAGTATGTATTAACTACCAATGGCATAATAAAACAACTGATATTTATATGTAGGAAAGAGAATGTGCTTGGGGCCATTTAAAAGCAAACAGCATCACATTGATGGCTAGTGGAAAATACAATAATATATCATCTCTCTTTATCCATTTGAGAGCTACCACTGGAGGCAACTTTTAACACAGATAGCTGAATCACTCTATCAGCATCTCTCTATTAGATCTGCTATCAGTATTTGCCAATCACTGGTCAATGACTAAAAGTTTAATAGATATTCAGTGGAGAAACAGGAGGACCAAATGAAGTTTCATAGGGAATCTGACCCACCAGTTTTAACAATCACTTTCTCTTTCAGAAAGGAGAGCCTTATACAGTTTTATTACAAATATTGGCACTGAAATAGACAGAGAGCATCTAGACAAAAATCTCACATAAATCAAGAAGGAGAAGCAAAGAATGTATAGAATGAAAATTTCATTGACCTGATTTGTTAGAGATGTTGGCCGGGACCGGCGTGGCAGAGCCGTTCATGTTAGCCATTGCGCTGTTCTTGGAAACACTTGCTTTTGGTCTAGTTTTCGTTGCTTCTAGTGCTTTGACCTTCTTGGCATGTTTACTTCCTTTGTAGTGGGCCTCAGCCTGGCTCTACAAAGGAGAACAAATCAGGCTCAACATTCATACTTGATATCACTCACAGATGAGAAGGTGGAAAAAGAAAAGTTATACAACTTCCAATAAGAGGCACTACATTCTTTTGCCTAAGAAAAGTTAGTAGTGCTTCATTGTTAATATTGTTCCAGGATTTCACAAGACACTTTTCTGACTTTAACTGAGATCTTTTTGAGGTACATGTATTTTCATGGATTACAGCAAAAGGATCTACCTCCTTATTAGTTTTTGACTTATACTCTACTATAGTTTTAACCCATCGCAGGAAGTTAAATGAAATTAGATTTGGAAATTAGATATTTATCTGACTATAAAGGGCCCAATTTTACTTCCAATTAGAATACATTTCTATTGAAACCACTATAAGTTTGCATAAGATTATAGCCTACTTATTTGTACCAGACTTTCTGAAAGCACACTTGCTTGTTTATGATGGTCTGTGTCTATTACTAGTCCTATACAGTACAGTTTTTATTTTACTTAAAGATAGGAATCCTGTCCTACGTGCAAAATTACATTTGCTTCTGATATTACTTATATTTTACTTTTTTTAAAACATGGAGGCATAAAGCCTCTTTTTTTATTACATAAACAATCCAGCAGGTATTATTACACAACATTGAGTAAAATCTACATTACATATGGATAGTCTACTAGCACTTTAAGTACTATATACTTCAAATATGGTTTTGGCAAACGATTCTTATTAAAGAGCCTTTATAATATTTGCTTGCTAGAAAGTCAGCCTTACTGAAATCAGAGGAATTTCTTTTTGGATAAACAAGTTTAGTATTACTAGTTCATAAATTCCAATTGATTAAACAGTTTCCCTCCTTCTTTGTATGATACTAATAAAATTGAAAACATTGTAATAGTTTTAATAATCTTTATTGTGGTCCATATTTTGGTGATAGATTATTATGTGTTTGCATGTACACATATAATTTTAACTTTATTTTCTGTGCAGTTTTAAATAGAGAACATGATTGGCCCCAGAGGTGGGTTCTACTTACCTTTACTAGTGGTTTGCAATGGGGCCGCGCGCAAGTGCAGAAGCTTCTGCGCATGTGCAGAAGGATTTTCATGACGTCAGGGTCAGTGGGCAGGGCCTCCCGCCAGTTTTACTACCGGTTCTATAGAACCGGTGCGAACTGGGGGCAACCCATCACTGATTGGCCTTATAGAAATACAGTGTTTTCTTTTTTTTAGAACAGAAAATGTGTTTGGTGTTATTTGCTTCTTAATCTAACTGCTGAATCTTAATGTTTTACTTGATTCTGAAGATAAGTTATTTACATGTCACAAGGATTGTTACTGAGCACAGATGTATGCAGTATGTGCATTTTCCTTTTCATTCCATCTGTTTGACTTACACCCAGGTGGTCAGGTTGCCTTATTACGTGCGGTCCCAGAGTGGCTGTTCTGTAGCACCTACTTGCACTCAAACTAATTCAGTCACCCTTTCTATAGCAACATAGTGTTAACAGCACCCTGAAGAGTTTGGAATCTAGCAGAGGTGCTGAGAAAAGCTTTCATGCTTGAAAGCTGGCTTTCAATTTAACACAAGCAGTCAAGAGGCTGTATTCCTAATGCATGTCAGCCATGGCATTATTCTTAGTGGCAGATTGCATGACACAACAAACATCTTGTGTATTGTATTTCTTTCTATGTGTGTGCCACTAAAGTCTGGTCATACTTTAATGATAGGTATGATGTTTTTTTTTCTTTCAATTGCCATACAGAGGAAGAATTATTTAATAAATGAAAGTGTGCTAGAGTATTATACACAGTACTTATGTATTATATAATGCACTTGCAATTATAATTATTATAAAGTTATATACAATTTTCTGTTGTTCAAGAAGCAGCAGACATGTAAGAGCAGTAGTAAACTTGTCTATCACTGCGATAGCAAGCTAACTATTTGTTGACCAAGAATAGTTATGAAATCCTGAATTGTATAATAAAAATTACACTTAAGATGCTTTCAGACGCTACTTTTATTATGCAACCATCCTGCATTGTTCATTAAATTACATAAGGTAATTCACTCAGACAACTCTGTCTTCCATTGGAATCAATTCCACATTTCTCTAACATGTTTTTCATTGTTTTATTTCTATTAAGGAGAAAACAGAGTCGCTGCACATCCTTTGAGTGGTAGCTATAGGAACCATTTGTCTGGAAGCTCTTCTAACTTGTCCCTCAGGCCCAGCTATTTTTTTCTATTCCTGCCATCACATTTCTAGGCACTGTTATTGCTTTTAGCTTTCTAAAGTAAAAAAAAGGACTATGTGCTCTGTGAATAGCATATGTAAACCGACTGTGTCAATAGATATATCAGTAAAGGAAGAGAGGAGATGGGGGTAGACCGCTCTAAAACAATTTTCTCTCAAGAATTTTACAAAAATGACAGCAGAAAGCAAAAAGTCCCCAAGTGCCTCTTTTAACAAAATATTTTTCTATTACTTCCTTTTCAAATGTCAAGGACAACTCATATGAAATAAATTGGAGTTCTCCTGGTTCATTCATTACCTATAAGGAAAGAGTAGAGCAATATAGCATTATTAAAGGTAGCTTCAGAGCCACATGGGAAGCAATCTGAACTCTCCACTAATCAGTCAATAGTGGCCTTGGTCACTTTCCATTAAACCAGATCTGCTTGCACAAAATCCTGCCCTTGAAGCTGAGACCAAACCTCATAACGTAGGGTCAACTGCAACAATGTCAACAGTGTCAAATTCATACTGTATGAATTTGAAGCCATGTCTGCTTATACCCATATAGAGACTATTCTTCTGTTCATTACCCAGTGATTCCGTGTCTGTGGTCTTCCCAAATGGAGAGGTCTAACACCATTAATCAAAAGATGGCTGAATGGATTATGCTATGTTTTACTTCTGGAGAAAAAAAAATGATTGAAGAAGTGGTAGGTTAAGACAGGAGGGCTGCAAAGGAAACTTCTGAACCCCTTGTAAACTTCTATGAACAAAGCAATGTAACTGTGGAACACATTCTCCATTTGGAATATTTTTTAATCCAGACTCTTTTTTTTTTGCATTCACATTTATTTTGAGGGGTTCCTTATTTCCACAATCCTATCTCCAAAGATGATGCAACTTCAGGAGATGTGGCTCTTCGAAAATTAAGCGTTGAGATTCTCTGAGCGCAGCTACTCATTAAGTTTAGAGCATATGGATGGGTAGTGTAAACCATGCCTCTTTCAGTGTTTTCACTGTAACTTCATTCACAGAATAGCCTGCTCTACTAAAAAGATCCGAGGGCAGAATAAGAAACTACAACATGATAAGCAGAGGTGAACCTGAGACAAAGGGTTACTCCATGTAGAGTTCATGTAAAAAGCCTTTCTACTAATAGTTGCGATGAGTACAATATTAATCTTAAACTACGGCTGGCTTTGCTTCACTTCATTCAATCCTCATTTATTTTATGTGAAATCTGTTCAAAGGACTCAAGCCCAAACAAATTTAAAGCTAATTATAACCTCATTTACATAAAGACGTAGTACAATACTATCCATGATTACTTATAAACAATTCTATTAATTTTATTTTGGTTCTTTCCGAGATAAGTATGTGCATAAATTGTTCTAGACATCCAACTGATAGATACTTCAGTGCTAATTTTTTTTTAAAAAAGATAAGAAAATCTATATTATTATCTTGAAAATGGAAACTATCACCAGTCATATTTTCAAAGCATTAAAAACTCACAGAAATTTTTAGAAAATGGAATATAGAGATCAATCAAAGCCCGACCATCTTATGGATTCATTATTGTTGAAAATTGCATATTACTATCTACATACTATTTACTATATAAGTAGTACTGTTTCTTAGCCATTATGATTATGGTCCCGCATAGTGACTAGTAAATTCAAATATTACCTTCTCTTTTATCCCTCCCTCCCTTTTTGTAATCCTTCTGTACAGATAGTCCTTGACTTATGACCACAATTGGGACCAAATGTCTGCCACTAAGTTATGAGGTCGTTAAGTAAGTGGTGCTCAATTTTATTAAGCAAATCCAGTTTCCCACATTGACTCTACTTGTCAGAAGCCACTGGGAAGATTGCAAATGGTGATCATGTGATCCTGGGATACTGCAACTTTAATTATATGCTCTATTTTTCTTTCTATTCCTCCAAGCAATCATATAATGTTTGCAGTTACTGAAAATTTACAATGATCATATATTGGGTATTCTATAAATGAACATAGTTTCTTAATTTTGCATATTTTACTGCAAGTATATAAGCAACTAGTTCATCTCTAAATTTTGAAAATGTAAAGGCATTTTTTTAATTGACAAAAATTATTTAAAATGATTTTCAATGGCGCATAAAGAGCTTAACTACTATTATTCTCAGATCATATGATTTTTAGTTATTTTTTATTGGCTTCCTAAAATAAACTACTGTTTCTTTTACAGATAGTCCTCATTTAGGGACCACAATTAGGACTGGCAACTCAGTCTTTGAGCTGAGGAGTCATTAAGTGAAACTGCAATTGAGTATATAATCTTACTTCAGCTTTCCTTTGCTTTATAAACCTGTAAAGATTGTAAATGCAAGGACTGGTCACAAAGTTACTTTTTCATCACTGTCATAATTGCAAATGGTTATCAAACAAGTTAGTTGGATTACCTATATGTACAGATTGGTTCAGGCATGATGGCTCAGAAGTTAAAGACACTGAGCTTGTCAGCGCAGGTTCAAGGCCCCAGCTCCTTGCAACGCGTGAGCTTCTATTACTTGCCCCAGCTTCTACCCACCTTGCAGTTTGAAAGCATGCAAGTGCAAGTAGATTAATAGGTACCACTTCGGATTATAATTACAAAGTAAAAACTAATACAGACTAAAAAGAAAAAAGAAAGAAATAGAAGGCATAGAAAAGACAAAAAAAGAGAAAGAGAAAAAAATATTAAGAATATCGTAAAGAAAAGAAATATATAAAGAAGTGCCTTTACCCTTCAAGACAAATATAAATAATTTTAATAACTTCGCACCTTTTTTTAAAATGCACTAGATATCTTCTTCTCATATCCCATCCATCAACAAATCCTGTCAAACAATCATTTGTTATGCAGAAAACTGCTGCATAAAATTTTGATCACTGAAAAAAATTACAATGGCCCGCATAAATAACGATATGAAAAACAGACATAAGTTACCTTTTCTTGATTCTCACTTTGAGATGTTTCTTTGTATCCTAGTGCAACTTGTTATTTTTTTTCACCAAACCACCATTTCCTTTCCTTCATTGCACAATAAAACGACACACAGCAAATGTTTTACTTACAGCTGATTCAGAAATAGTGATATAGACTAAGAGTTACTGTGCTTTTAGTAATACATTGCTCTGAAATCTATTTCCACTATTCAATGATGGAACCTTAACAAATACTATTATGTATACAGCCTGGTGCTTGTCTTCCTCAGCTGTGACTAGACTCAATAATGACATGCAAATTAGCCAATTCCCACCCACTACTCTTGAAATATGCACAACACAAAATATCTGCCCATTTTCCCTTTGATTAATCTGCCCTTTTAGCTTCACTCCAAGGCTGAGAAAAAACAACAACACACATTTGCAACTGAAAAAAAAAACCCAAATCAAAGCATGAAATTATGTACAGAAAGTAATCTATTTTCATAGTTATAAATATTTTAGATTTGCTCTTAATAAACAATAGCTATTTCTTTTTAAACTGGTTCATATGGAAAAAATGAAAACCTCTCAACTGTAAAATTTTATTTAAAGCTGAGGTTGATCTAAATGAAAAAACTGTATTCAGAAAGCATTGCTGATTGGGTCATTGTTATAGATGATTTCTTGTTTTGGCTAACTATAAAAATGTAATGTAAACGTATGAAACACAACAATCTGCAACTATTAGGGACAGATTTGAAAAAGATTAATCAGTTTCATTTTTGGATTAAATGAATAGGCCTTTAATAGACTATGTAATCAATCAGTTAATCTAAACTACTGGCTAGATCTGAGTAGATTTGGAATAATTTTGTTGTCTTCCACAGGGAAGAAAAATGCCAGAGAATTGGAAAGAGGACAATATAGCAAGGAGAAGATTTGGCTTTAAACTATTGGCTGATGTTATTATTGAATAATGACTACATGTTGTTCACAATGATTCTAGCTGACAGATTGAAAATAATCTCGCAAGAATTTATTCATGAGAATCAATGTGTGGTTTTCCCCCTTAACTTAGGTAAAGGATAATGTTACAAATGTGTTGGACATTTTGGAATATTTGGAGCAATATAAAGCAAGTTGCTTTGATCTTCTTAGATGCAGAGAAGGCCTTTGACAATTTGAACTGGGCTTTTTTGTTCAAGGTTTTAGAAGATATAATTAAATAATTTTGTTATCTACAAATATTGATATCCTGATCATTGGATTCAAAACTTTCAAAGTAATGGCAATACCGTGTATATATAAATTTGATAAATAAATAACAGAACTATTGCAACAATTTAGCAATATTTTATTTAAAAGAACTTCAAACTTCTGTACTAGCAGAAAGGGTATTCTCCAAAATTATTTCTTATAATTGGCACTTAGGACCTATCAACTCCAGCCCCCATGTCTAATAGTCAGGGATGGTTGAAAATCCAACTGAATCAGTGAAGCATGATAGATTTCTTGCATCTACTCTATATGTGAAGAAAATAAAATAAGGATTTCTGGGGGCAACATAAGTATTAACTGAGTACAGTATTTGCAGGACTATATTTTGAGGACGTATGTCAAAAATGTTAAATGTTATTCTGCATGCAATTTGGTAGTTGTGTACTTATGTTGTAGGATCCAATCTGGGTTGGTCACTGAGACCAGAGGTTTTGTCTTCTGAGCTTTTGGCCTGGAGCCCATCTTCAGGGAACTTCTCTCTAGCAGAGTGTGTGCTGTTCTATATGTGGCATTTATATGGTGCCTGTTGTGAGTGGCTTTTTTATATTATTAGATGTATTTAATATTATGTATTATTGGATGTATCTTTTTATATATGCCAACATTGTTTAAATGTTTAACATTACAAACATAACTGCTATTAATTCGTGTATTTGTTTTGTTTGAGTACAAAAACTGGATTCCCTTTCAGTGTATTATGTCAGTGTATTTTGTTTTTCCTGCAGCTGTGAATCAACTTGTCTGAACCCCAAACCTGAAATGGATTTGAGGCTATTTGAACTCATTCAAAGAGCACCTCCTTTTTTGCTAGTGCCCCTGCTTGTGCATGTACATGCACATAAACAGCAGGAGGAGCCTTCAAAGCAGCTATACGAAGCCCATGCCTACTTTAATATTTCGATAAGCGTACTTAGGTTCTGCCAGCACACTTTGCAAAACATCCTTCTGAATTCTTTATGCAACATTATGCCACCATGTATATTTCCCAGCGCATCCTCCACCTATTAGTTATTAACATCTGAAACTGATTTATGGAAAAATAGCAGATTGAGTTCTCTTGATAGGTCCAGTTATTAAACTGACTAGAAAATGGGCAAAGTGCAAAGACCTACAAGTGCCCCTGAAGTTTACTTCCACCAAGAAAATGATAGGGAGGAGAAAAAAAAGCCCTGGGCTTAAAAAACAAAAACCTGGATGAAATGTACAGAAATTAAGAAAATATGAAATTTGAATAATGAACAAAGAGGCCCTTATTTAAACTGTCTTAACTACAGCCTGGAAAAATACTTGGTCTTTTCTAATGTTTCCTACTTTCTCCGCAGTTATGAGATATGTCCCTTGTGGTCAAATTTCAAACAAAGTGGAGATTTTGCTAAATGGCTTCTTATGGGCCTATCAAGTAACACCTACATTCTGGAAAACAATCACCTCTATATGACGCCTCAGATGAAAAGAGTTCTGAGGCAGCGGCTGCTCTAATTTAGTGCATTTTCAGTATGGCTCTTTTTACAATGCAAACCCAAATTTGGGAAGTCATCAAAGCAGACTGCAATATATGAGCATCAGCAGTAATTTAATTCTGTTTGTCTCTCTTAAGGGGGAGCTTGTGACAGTCATTCTACCTGTGTGGGTTTTTTGAGAGGGCAGGCATATTCTCCCATATTACAGAGAACTGAACTTTATCCAATCCCTCAAGGTTGCTGCGTGCAACCCCATCCTGTCGTTTCCACAGATCAGTCAGGCCGGCAGGTTTTTTTTGTTTTTCAACTGACTAACTGGTGGGCTTCTGAATCTGACTGTGTCTCTCTGGGGGCTAAGGCTGGGGCAGAGGTTTTTTGATAGTTTTCCAAGTAGAAGATAAAAAACTTTAATCAATTCGCAGACAAAATAGCTCTCAGTTCTGGTTTCTCTACACCCTTTGACCCTCATCATATTATTTCCACCCATTTTATTTGTATTCACATTAGACATGCAGTCTCAGAGCAGTGGGGAATAGAGTGGGGTGGGGGTGGGATGCCATAATGTTATTTTATTTTTGTAAAGAAGGAGACAAAGACAATTTTTTTATTAATTCACAGCCAGATACGTGGGATTTGTGCAGAAGTGTGTTGACCTGTGGACGGTGCCCAAGAGATGCAATTTGTATATAGAAGGGAAAGCTGATTGCTTGGTTTCCTCAAGAATGAAGCATTAATTAATATGTAGACAGGTATGCCCACAATTGAATCGGTACAAATGTTAACATAGATCAGAGAATGGAAAGAGAAGAAGAAAGAATTCTGAGTTGTATAGAGTCTATTTTTTTCCGCTGATTGTTCTCTGATGCCCATTTGGTTGGAGATACTAAAAACAGAGTGCAGAAAGAACCATCAATTATCTCTGCCTGGAGGGTGTGGAGGGAAGACCAGCGCTGCCCACCATCTTCTCTCCACCCCAGTTTTTACTGCCTCTTGCATTTATTGCTCCTTGCATTAACTAATTAACATGAAACAGATTATTAGTGAAAATAAGGTGAACACAGGAAGCATAGCCAGATGAATGTTGCAATAGGTTAACTGTTTCAAATGGAAAACGAAAAACTTTGTTAAAGGCTTTGTTAAATAGCTGGTTTTGGAGATAACTTTCAGCACATTATGCCCCTGCAGCCTGTAATCATGTAATATTTCTGTCATGTTGGAACTGAAGCGTTTATCATTTTGTCAGCTCTGCTTGTAAAGCAGAGAATTACCTTCACAGGCTTTTTGAGATTTATGCTTTTAATTACCTCCTATCTGCTTCAATACCTTCCAAACTTAAAGAATCAATATAAATAGACTTTTTGAGGGAGGGGGCACATTTGACAAAAATCCAGCTACACAACTGACAGACATTTGACATTATTTGACATTATTGATTTTTTTCTGGGGTTTTAGTACCAGCTGACATTTAGTAGTAGTAGTAGCTGCTGTTTAAATCTGGCTGCTAGAAATAGTGCAGGCAATAAATATCCATAAATTAACAATTTGTAACAATTGTTGGAATATTAAACTATTGTTCCATTGTTTTAAGGGCTCCTCCATATGCATTATTTAGTATTGGGCTTCAACTTAGGGTTAGGTCAGGGGTTTCCAAACCCTTTCAAGCTCAGAATATGTTAGTTTTTTAAAAAAAGAGTCATGGAACACCTGATCAAGATGCAAAGCAAATTAGTAATTATGTAATGGGTTTTTTTTTTTTAAAAAAAATGGGGAACCTTACAAATTTCTTATGGAACCCTAGGATTCCAGTTAACATAATTTGAAAATCATTGGGACTGAGACTCCTAATCAGGTTGTTTTCAATCTTAGATGCTAGATATCTTTCTTAAGCCCCACTGCATGTAGTGCTACATGCACACCTATTACTACACACTTAATAGTACACAGCTACATGCATACCTATGAGTACACAGTTGATATTGTCAACTTTGCCTGCACCAGACATCTTTTGGGAAGGTAGGATGCCAAACTGAGCTCTCTCTGGCTTCCTTCTTTAAAGTCTGATTGGCATTTTCATCCCATTCATCTATTTAGTGAGTGTATAAACAATAGGATTTGTGGACTGCAATGAGTTATATTTTTCCATTACTTGACATTATAGAGGTGTTTCAGGGCCATTTGGCTTTCGACAAAACAGCTGGTGCAGAGCATAGCTGTCATATGGCAGATGGTAATAAAGCTGTACATTCTTGAAATTGAGCTAGTTGTGATTGTTTTCTCCTCTGTTTTTATTTGAACTACTCTGTTGGTGAACACAAAAAAAGCATAGAAACATAACAAAGGTTTGAGTAAATTCTATGTTTAGAGTAAAATCTCTCAAAAAAGAACACAAAAGATTAAAAATTTTCTCCACATTTTAAGTATTAGTTCAGGTCTAAGAACAGGGTTTAGCTCCCACTATTTGCATGGACAAATGTCCGTTAGCTCAATCTATTTCTGGTAACAATCAGCAGCTCTTCCATGAATACTGTCCATCCATTGTCTTGTCATTCATTCATTCATTCATTCATTCATTCATTCATTCATTTCCTGCCTTATTTTCATAAATAACTCAGGATGGCAAAATATAGCTAATACTCCTTCCTCCTTCTATTTTCCCCACAACTCTCTGAGACAAATGGAGCTGAGGGGGAATGACTGCCCCAAAATCATCCAGCCGGTTTTCATGCCTAAGGCATGACTAAAAGTTACACCTTCACCACTACACTAAACTGGTTCTCATATATCCTCCAATTTGCCAAACATAGTTATTTCTTTTTCTAAGCCATCATATCCTCCTATTTCCTATTTCCTTTTCAATTTCTGCTTCTTAATCTCTAGATACCGATCATTATTTTTTTTCTTCCAGGACCAGTTGATTGGTTCTTCTTGTAGTTCATGCCCCTCCTAGGAACCTTTTCCAATACTTTAATATTTAACATTAACCCAGATTTTTTGCTTTCCATTTTTACTTTCATAAGAAGCTGAATCTTTACTTGTGGCTTAATCCTAACTGCTTTTTTTATTTCAAATGAATGTAGCTTCTTGTTCATTGTAAAGGTTAGTCAGAGGAACAATAATGTGTTCTGCTATATCTATTGACCTTAGTGTGCTATATTCTGATGAGAGCTATACAGTAGCTCTGCTGTGGTCAATAAAGGAAATTTCTTCATTAAATTATCTTGTCATCTCCATTATCCATCTTATGTTCTCTATCTCATTTGGTGTGTGTTTGTCTGTTGCTTTGGTATTTCTCTTTCCACACGCATAGTTCTATTCTTCATTGTAAGACATAGCACAAAATGTTGCTTGTGTGACAAACTGGTACAATGGATTGGTTAGGCGCATTATTCTCTTGTATCACCTTTCTTTGATATAGGCATTTATACCAATCTTTCCCAATCTCTAGAGCAGAGGTCTTCAAACTTGGCAGCTTTAAAACTTGTGGACTTCAACTCCCAGAATTCTCCAGCCAGCATAGCTCTAGAATATAAGTTTTGCTGTATATCTGTGGATATAAAAGTGTTAGCACTTAAGCTACAGCTTGAAAGAGTTCAATATTTGTTGGATTTGTCTCTGTGCTTTTTTGTTTGAGAATTGTGCTCTATCAGAAAGTCCATTATTAGAATCTACCTCATTTTCTAGTGAAATCATTTCCATACACATTCATTCACTCACTCATTCATTCATTCATTTGTTCGTTCGTTCTTCACTTTCTCTCTCTCTGTGTCATTTGGCTCTGTTAGATCTTTTTTATGATTATACTAACTTAGCCACACATTTTCCTCTAATTCTTTTAAAAATATCTCATTTTCCTTTCTTGTTATTATTTACCTATTTGCTGGCATTCTTTATTGATACATCTTTTACTGTCCTTTTTTGCATAATGTTAAAAACCTGCATGCTGTCATCCTTCATCCTTCTTGTTGCCCAAGGCTTTCATCTTTTGTTTTTCTTTGGTTATTATGATAGCTTGTTCTGAAAACTACTTGGATCTTTTTTTTCTTTGAACTTTTGTTCCCTCCCCATCCCTCTTATCTGCCCATGGGCTTCTTAGTTTCTTCTTTGCATAAATTAAAAATTTTCAATCTGTGCATTACATTGATTTGATATTCTGACTAAATGCCCTCCAAATTAAATCCTGCTGGCACAGCTACTGTCTTTAATGTTCTAAGTTTAACTGATGCTTTTGACACCAATAATTCATGGTCTGTTCCACAATCTGCACCTGGAAATTTCCTGGCCAAATTGCACTTCCTTAACTCCTATCATATAGCTAATTTAATTGTGATATTGTCCATCTAGTTATGTTCAAGTGTAAGGACTACTTTTAAGTAGCCTGAAGTAGGAGTGCTTGGCAATGAAGAAATAATTTGCTATATAAGACTCTATTAACTTACCTCCTGCCTTACTATGTTTATGTAATCCAAATCTTCCTGTGATTCTAGGTTCTTCTGTTTCTGGCATTCTAATATCCCGTTTGCATTACTATTTTTTCCAGTTGTTGCCTTTATCACTACTAAATCACAGAATCTCTCAGTATTTTTCTCCATCATGTCTGGAGTAGAGATAAATTTATATAATAATCAAAGTGGACATTCACTTATTTTCCAGATATGATCTTCTTGTTTATGGAATTATAAAATCTGAAACGTATTTAAAGAGTAACTGACACCAAATCAATTAAATCAAGAACATAAACATTTACTTTTAAATGCTAACATGATATACTTTAAAGAGAAAACTTATACAATATCAAGATGTATGTATATAGCCATCTATCAAAACTTAATTAAGTAGAATGAATTGCAACTTTTAAAAAATACCTTTCCTACATATCCTCTCCTGATAGGACTTCACTTGTGCTGGTCCCAACCCCAAGGGAATAATTAATTATTATTACTTTATATTTAATTATATTTAATTATTTAATTATTAATAGAAGTCAGTAACGGTTTGTTACGAACAGGTCATGCCAAACAAATCTTATTACCTTCTTTGATAAAGTTGGACCAAGGAAATAAACACTGTGGTTACAATATACTTAGATTTCAGTACAGGGCTTGATAAAGTAGGTTATACCCTACTTCTTCATAAGTTGGAACAAGATGGAACAATGCAGGATAGACAATACCACTACCAGATGGATCTGTAGTTGATTGACCACCTGTGTTCGGCATGTAGTATTCAATGAAACTCAAGATTCAGAAGGATCTTGACAGACTTGGACCCTAACCAACAATATATAGTTTAGTGATAAGAAAAATAATGTTCTGCACTTAGAAAAAAAAAAACAGATGCACAGGTACAGAATAGGCAGCATCTGGCTTAGCAGTATAAGAGGGTTCTAGGTATCCTGGTGTACTACCACTTAAGTATGAGTGTGCTACAGTTGGCAAAAAAGTCAACACATTCCTAAGCTGCATCAACAGAGGAATAGCATCAAGATCAAGGAAAGTGACAGCACTGCACTATACCACACTGTTGAGGTCACACTTGGAACTCATCCAGGACAACAATAGTCACAACAATATAAAAAAAGATGCAGAGGCCCCTGAAAGAAGAAACAGATGATAAGGGAGGTTAAATCCTATGAAAGGACTAGGTATGTTTACCTTAACAAAGAGAGGGGAGGTATGATAATTGTCTTCCAATACTTGAAGGGCTGTCACAAAACTGAGTGTCAATTTATTCTTCATAGCACCTGACGTTAGGACAAGAAGTAATAAATAAAATTTCTTGATAGTAAGAATTTGTACGCAATGAAACAGTCTGCTAACCAAATTTGTGGGTGGTTCATCACTGAAGATTTTCAAGAAAATATTGGACAACTATTTGTTCAAGGTGGTATGAAGACTCCCGCCTTAGGGAGGGTTGTACTAAAAGACCTCCAAGATCCCTTCCTGCCCTATGATTTTATTTATTCTATGAATAGTCAAGTTTATAAAAACCTTTCCACAGGTCAACATAGTTGGGGCCAACAAAACCATGTTAAATATTTTTGTTATTGTTGTTGTTCTGTTAGTTGTCTAGAGTAAATTAGGAATAGGAAGGGTTTGGTAGAATAGAAAACATTAATAAGGAGAATGATAGAATATGAAAAATATAGATCCTGTATAAGGTATTATGATACTATGATGATCAACTGCCATTTGATGTGCCCTGATTTTCATATTGCCGTGATGGCAAACCTATGGCACATGGAGCCATGTTATCTGGCACACAAGGTGTTGTCCATTCCTCTTCTGGGTTACTGGCGCACATGCGCATGTGACAATCAGCTGGCCTTTGTGTGTGCGGCAATGCCGGAAACTGGACAATCTGGTTTTCTGTTTTCCGACGTGAGCATGCACGCCGGCCAGCTGATCAGTGCGTGTGCATGCGCGGCAGTAACCAGAAGACTTGCTTGCTGGTGTACATGTGCGTGCCGGAAACCAGAAGTACCTTATCTGGGGCACGCATGCCCCCTGGGCAGCTCCTCTTCCTGGTCGCGGCCCTGACAAATGCGAAGTGCTCCCTTTCCAGGACTTGGTGCCGCACGCGAATGCATGAGCTCCCTTTTCGGCACTTGGTGCCAAAAAGGTTCGCCATCACTGTCATATTGCATCCAACCCTAAAGCTTTTTCACCATGTTTGCTGAAAATTTATGGCTCAATTTCCCATTGTTATTAAAGTATTAAAAATAAGTTACTACTGTATTAACGTTGAATAACATAAACTTACATTTATGCCATTTTAACTGAAATTTTGTTGTTGGAAATTATCCCATGAAGTGATATGGCAGGATACAGGTAGTCCTTGACTTACATTCATTTAGTTAGTGACCGTTTGAAGTTACAAGACCGTTTTTCACACTTATGATCTTTGCACATGGGAAGCCAGATTGACTCAATAACCACATTACTAATTTAACAATTGCAGCGATTCACTTAACAACTGTGGCAAGAAAGGCTGTAAAACAGGACAACACTCAGTTAATAACTGTCTTACCTAGCAGTGGAAATTTTGGGCTCAATTATGATTGTAAATCAATGACTACCTGTATAAATCTAAGTCTTAACATAATTCATTATAGCTTATAATATAAAATGTGGTTTGAGCTATAATATTAGGATAATTCAAAATGAGCACAGCATGTATAAAAATCTGAAACTCTGTTCCCAAACCCAGGACAAAATATGAAATCCTAATTCTGTTACTGTATGTAAGCTGACAGCACTGCATTTAGCATAGCTTGTCAATCATTTTTAAAATCTTGGAATAGTGTTGCTTTGTGATGAAGCCCTGTAGCTTCCAGCAAAGTTGTTCACAAAAATGGAACAAAACAAACAAACACCCTGAGTTTCTTTGTTTGGCATTCTTGGGAAACCTAGTACATATTACAGAGTGATCAGAGATATCAAACACTCGTAGACAGGAATATCCTGAACTACTTCTGGTTTGGAAGATGCTGTCAACCCAGCCTTAGAATACTACTGTGCTGTTTTCTGCAGGGGAATAGAATGATCAGGTATTCTTCACACCTTTGTCCCCTAGTCAAACATACCTGGAAGAGATATGTATCTGAAATCATTTGTTGAACAGAATGGCAAGCCTTTCCTTAAAAAGAAAGGGAAAAAAAAGCAGAGACGACATGACCGCCTAATAAAATTTTAAACATCCCTCACACTTTGATGGTTTTGGTTAATTATTTTTCCATTATTTACTTGCTTAGTAAAACCTTCTGTTTTCTCATTTTTTAGGGGAGCTTTTGCCCTTGATCCCCTAAAAGGTCTAAGAGTTGGTTATTCAGGTCATCTCAACTTTTAATTCATAGCTGTGACTGTGTAGAGAGCTACATTGTAGTTCTTTATGTCACTTTACACATCTGTATTAATGTAGTAAACAGTATTAATGGCAATCTCAGTAAGAAGCCTAGTGCTGTTTTAAATGTAGTACAGAAGGTAATTAATTGCCCGGAGGTTAACTGCTGAAAGAAAAAATTAATTAGATGGAAACCTTTTTTGTACTTTTAAAATACTTTCTTTACAGCAAGAACACATTAGAATTTACTTTGGGCTCTATTGTAGAAGTTATATTTAGATGTTCATCTAAGTTATTCCTTCCAATATGATATAAGTCACACGTGTTCAAAGTACAACTCTTATTTTGGCTCATGCAAATATTTGAATTAGAGATGGGCAATCTTTTTTGGTCTAAAGTCTGATTTAGCCTCCTTGTGGCATGCTGAGGGCTGCATTCCAATAGTGAGCAGGGTGAAACCTACATTAATATTTAATAAATTAAATGCATGAATAAATACATTAAAAATTCTGTTTCTTAATGCGATCAGCCAGCCACATGTTTCTAAAAAGTCTAGAAAAAGATCACAAACATCTTAGATTCATATGTATATTTTCTATCTTTGCATTCTTTAACAAAATGAATATAAATCTTGCTACTGCTGCAACTCCATCTCTCTCTCTCTATCTCACATATACACACACACACACACACACACACACACCCCTAGCTGTATTTCAGAAGAACAAAGGAAGAGCTTTATGTTTACCTAGATGTCATAATTTCTGACTGACTAATCTCTAACGTAAGAGAAATTTTGGATAAGCTATCAAAACAAAAATATCATGCACATATTCATGTTATGTCAAATCATATTTTATGCTATTAAAGCCATTTGAGCACCATGTGAATCCATCCTTGTTTAGAGTTAGCATCCTACACAAAGATATAGGAAAAATTATTTTCCAAACATTTGTAGCCAACCCCACTCTCCTGCCAGCATAACTGCAATAAGAAAGAATCATCTAGCCCATAAGAATTAGTGTGAGGAGAACAGTTTTCAGAAATGGTGCACAAACAAAGGGTTAAGTGGAAGTGCAGATGGAGAAGAAACCTAAGGCAGCTCAGTGATTATTCTCAGTGGGCATTGCTAAATATTACAGGACAGCAGGAAATAGATGAATGAAATGGATTTGGGATACACATCAATGTAAATCATTCTAAACTTGACTGTAAAAAATATGATTTCTTTAATAGAGTTGTCAAAGTCTGGAATGCTCTATCTGATCCAGTTGTCTCAGCTACAAATTTTCACAGTTTCAGTCACAAATTGACTTCTGTGAATCTTACTTCATACTTAAGTGGTCAGTAGAGGGGGCAGGCATAACTGCACTAACGTGCCTATAATCTCTGTCATTTTTTTTTCTTTTATTCTTGTTCTCGATTTTGTTTGACAAATTCTAATAAATAAAATAAATGTTAATGAATAATGACCCCCATCTTCCCTGGGCAGAATGGCCATGGTGAAAAATATAAGACCCAGAAGTTCAACAAATTTCCAATGCTACATATTTCCCAGCTGGAATGGAATTATAGGTAGGTGGCAATTAGGGTGACTTCAAATAATATAATATTCAGTTTAGTGTGAATTGTAAATAGATACCAAGTTGTGTTTAATGCAACCAAAAATTCAGTTAATGTCTGCCTATGGCACGCAGAATTGAGGCAAGCGCATGCACGGTTTTATATACTAATAATCTTTATATGTATAAAATGGAGAAAAAGAAAGATTCTGTTAGAGTACAAGTTTAGAATGAAGAGGTTTATTACTTTACAGCAAAAATTTGATGTAATTAAACAACATGAACATGGTCCAGGAAAAGCTATAATAGAACAAGATGTTGAAACCTCTAAGTAAATGGTGGAATTTTTTGGTTATATTTTGCTTTATGTAATTACACTGTTTAACTTAATTTAGAAATTTAAATTAGAAGTACATACTTTTTAATCATAATTGTAATATTCCATTACTATACATATAAAATATTTTGTTTACAATTTTTTTACTGCCTGTTATTGAACTGGAAACAATTGCCATATTTTCCATAGAAATATCACTTCAAGTAGTACAGATTTGAATAATGTGACCTTTTCATGGGATTCATTAACCGACTAGTTATTTTCAAGATTTACTTCTGAATATTTAGTGTCATTGTTAAAGTAAAAGCCAAATATAAAGTTAGAACTTTGTTCATAAAACATATTTTTAAAATATTTTTTGTATTTATTCATTACATTTATTTCGTTAGCATGTAATAAACAAAATAATTTTTAATTACTTCCTCTTGCCTATTTACACAGGAGCAATCCTGAAGTCAAAAGGATAATAATAAACATATTTTGGATTGTACTGCTAGCAAAACTATCTATTGTATTTAATTAAAAATCATTCTATACTGATTCTCTGACCATTTGTCTTATAAACTCATTCTCACTACAGCATTTCTGCCTGCAATTTAAAACTGAAGTAGGAGGGAAAACGTATGCATTGTTAGTAAATTTTGCTTACTATACATGAAAGATTCATCTGTTCACGTTAATGCAGTTTGATAAACCTAACATCTGGCAGATACTGGAAGGACCACTCAATTTATTTTAAAAATGTAATTTTTTTTTTAATCTACTGGTATATGAATCAGTTTGGTATAATGGTTGAAATACCAGGATAGAAACCAGGATAGTGGGAGTTCGAGTCCTGTCTGAGGCACAAAACCAGCTGGGTGACCTTGGAGCAAACCACCTCTGAAAACTTTGCCAAGAAAACTGCAGGGACTTATCTAGGCTAGTCACTAGGAGTCAACAGAATAACGGAGTTGGAAGGGACTCTGGAAGTCTTCTGGTTCAACCCCCTGCTCAGGCAGGAAACTCTATGCCATTTCAGACAAATGGTTGTCCAATCTCTTCTTTAAAAAGTCCAGTGTTGAAGCATTCACACCTTCTGGAGGCAAGTCGTTTCACTGATTAATTGTTCTAACTGTCAGGAAATTTCTCCTGACACTTCCTCCAACTCCGTTATTCTAGGTTGTTTCTATCCTTGATTAGTTTCCACCCACTGCTTCTTGTCCTGCCTTCAGGTGCTTTGGAGGATAGGTTGACTCCCTCTTCTTTGTGACAACCCCTTAGTTATTGGAACACTATATCATGTCACCCCTAGTCCTTCTTTTCATTAAACTAGACATACCCAATTCCAGCAACTGTTCTTTGTATGTTTTAGCTGCGACTACCTTGACTCTCCTTCCTTCCTTCCTTCCTTCCTTCCTTCCTTCCTTCCTTCCTTCCTTCCTTCCTTCCTTTCTACCTACCTACCTACCTACCTACCTACCTACCTACCTACCTACCTACCAACACACACATACACACATACACAAAGCATACATTGAGCAGTAATCAAAAATACTCACATCAGAATTAAAGCGAAGTTGACACACATTGCAGGAGATGACTTGTTTCTTCTTTAGAGGGAGTGACACGCCAAATGTGTGGTTTATGACAGCTTTTTGCACTGGGTCCATCTAGGAAATGAATAACAGCATATTGATATTACAAAAAAAAATGTTTCTGAGAAATGTGTTTTTAAAGAAAGCTGTAAATCGGACAAGTAATGACTGCAGTGAACTTATTATTTGATTTTCTATTTGGCTTTTCTACTGTGGCAAGTTCAAAGCAGCTTATTAATTTTTTCTGCTGCTTTACCATTTGTGCTAAAGAAAATTGGTACTCATAAGGAATATTTGTCACATGGCATTACTATAATTCCCTTCCTGATATGCTGGAGCTGATGGTGTTTGAAAGCTGGTGGTGGTGGAAAATCTCCTTTTGGTGTTGGGTGACATCAGTCTCCTTACCTCTGGTCCTTGCTTTGAAAAAACTCAGGAATTCATGGCCTTCATGACAACCATGGGCTTGTCTGAAGTCATCTTTAGGCCAATTCATATGGGCAGTCATAATTTAGATCTTGTGTTTGCTTTAGAGAAAATTTTACATTATCTGGAAATGGAGAGGCTTTTCATTATTCTGTTTCCATGACTGGATCATGCCTTGAACCAGTTACAGTTAAGAGTAACACATGATAATCATGGGGCAGCAGGCCTGATTTGGATGGCCCATCCCCAATGCCTAATGGATCCTGTTGGAGAGTTTCTCAGCTCACTAGCGAACAGTTCAGTTTAGTGCCTGATAGACCACTGACATTGGTAACCAAATTGGATACTGGAGTCTATTGCCTACAAGCAGCCTCTTTCTAGTGCAATTTCCTGGCTGGCAACTTGGCTGCTGAGACTCTTTGGAAAATAAAGCAACACTTGAAATGCTGGAGAAAGACAAAAAGTACATTCAACCAATCTCAAGTATGTAACTATGTTGGCACCTACACTGTGACATTAGGCAGGTGAAACACACTTATTTTCCCGTCTTTATTGAAGTGGCAGAATATTGTCAGATGACCCTGTTTAACTTTACTAACTCTCTTTAAGAAGGAGCCATTAGACAGATTGCTCATCTGGCCACTATAATTATTTGCATTAGCACTTTGCCAACAAAGTCATTTTGGCTCTTAATGGACAAAATCTGTATTGGTGACTGACCCTGCTGTCTGTAATTCTTTTTCCGCTGTGAGTTCTGAGAAAGTAGAACAAGTGGAGTTCTGCTGAATTAGACTATCCTGTAGCACATGTAGATTGGACCCTTGCTCAATCTTGTGGTCTTGAATAAATATTTGCTGGTCTCCAGCCTTTTGGGTGGAAGATTGTTGAAATGGTGGTGACACATTAGAGGAAGTGGATTTTCTGGAGACTGAGTTCAGGCCTGGATATGGGACTGAGGTTTATTTATTTATTGTTTATTTGTCGCAGTTCTATGCCGCCCAACTCCCTGGGGACTCTGGGCGGCTTACAACAAAAAATAATGCAAACAATATACCATAAAAGTTGTTTTAAAAAAACATTAAAAACCCATACACTCCACTCATGGCCAAGTCTCACAAGATTGCAGCAGCGAGATCAACGGCCCCAGGCCTGCCGGAAAAGCCAGATCTTCACCGCTTTCCGGAAGGACAATAGAGTGGGGGCGGTCCGGACCTCAGGAGGTAATTGGTTCCAGAGAGCTGGGGCAGCCACAGAGAAGGCCCTCCCCTGCGGGCCTGCCAGCCACAGAGACCAACTCTGACTGTGACTGTGACTGTGAGGAGAGCCTGTGACTGTGAGGAGAGCCTCCTGATCTAAGTAGGGTTGCAGTTGGTCCACTAGGCGAACCTGGTCCACTAGGCGAACCTGTGCAATAATCCCCCTAGCCACAGCTGCCAGATGTTACTCTAATCTTAGCTGTGAATCTAGAAGGACACCCAGATTGCGAGCCCGTTCTGAGGGGGACAATTTCTCCCCCCACCCCAGGACCAGAGATGGACAATCGACATAGTCTTTAGGAGGCAATACCCACAGCTATTCGGTCTTGTCTGGGTTAAGTCTGAGGTGATACTGATCACTCTCCTGGATGAGTTCTATTGAGACCTGGATGGGGTAATGCAGTTCTCCTTATCTGTCAGTCCTCTGAGGTAAGATATGACAGACACTAAAAGAAATACTAGAATTCTGATTAAATGTTATAAGCTATAATGATAGAATCTTGAAAGCCTGACAGCTTTTCCCTCCTCCACCCCCTCTTCTACCCATATAGAGTCAATGTGGGACAATCTGGAATTTCTTTTTCACTTCTCTGTTTTCTGGGCTATTTTATGTTTTACTAATGGTTGCCACATATTTTCTTCAAGTCATCACTGTACTTTTTTACATTGTCCTTTTATACTATTCAGCAATGAGCATTGAGGGAAATTTTATAGTGGTTCTATTCATTTCTCTGTGGGCAGGTTCAGCGTGTTGTAGTGGGGGAAGAGTGGGGTTTCATAGGATGTGGTCCTCTCCCCATTTTTTAACATTCATATGAAATCACTGGGGGAGAACATTTGTAGTATGTTAACGATACCCATTATTACCCAATTTGTGAGGGAGATGCTATTGATATTTCATTCTGCTACCTGGAAGCTGGACAAAACTGCAGTAGAGAAAGAAACTATGCAGTAGTCATAGTAAAATTGGATGGTTGATGTTTCAAATGCATAGGATGAGCTATGCAAAATTAAGAGCAAGTCTCTATGTGAATTATATACCACCATATTCACATACTAGACTCCCAACTGTTAAGATTATTAGAACATAAAAATATCACAATTAAAAGAAAATTCTTAATTATGACTATTTAATGTAACATGACAAGTCAAGGCAACTATCTCACTTCTACTCAAATCTCTATGGAACAAGTCCCTGCTGCAACCCCTGCCCTTTGGAGATACTCATGGTTTCCACTCTCCTAAGGTTCCAGAAGTACCTTAAGACTAGTTTTTGTTCTCTGGTCTAGATTAGGGTATCTGTGGAGTCCCCACTGAATCTTTTCTCTGAACGTTGGGATTGCTGTTTTGGCTCAGGCAGTATTGTTCTCCGTGTAGGCTATCCAGAGTTGTTTTAGGGTTAGGTGACCTCAACAAATCTAATACACAATTAGGTTTCAGGGCCCTAGTGTTATCCTACAATGAGGGTTCCTAAACCTTTTGCCATCATATCTCCCTTCAATGTATGTTTAATGCACACACTTCTCTAAAATTTCAAACAACAAAACGAACTCAAATGAACAATAAAAACAGTACAATGAATTTTTTTAAAAAATAAAGACATAAAAAAGCAAAGGTTCTTCATATCTCCCTTGAACGCTCTGCATCTCTCCAAAGCCTGTCCTAGAACCCCAATAATCGTACATTTGCTCATTTAAAGATATAAAATTCTTTTTTTAGTCAGGGTTTTTTCTATGTAAGTCAAGATGTTTATGTAGCCATAGTGGGGTGATATCTCAAATCACCACTTTCAGGCTTTATCAGACTTTTGTGTTGTCTGTTCTGAGACTTATGGGAGACTGGGATAGTACTATTTCTGTCTTATGAGACTTCTTCAGCCAGCCACACCCACATTTTATGACTCCTCCCTGTAAAGGTCAAATATTTATTTTTATTTTGTTCTTCATAGGTTCAAATATATAATACTTTTTTAGTCAGGGTTTTTTCCTATGTAAGTCAAGATGTTTATGTAGCCATAGTGGGGTGATATCTCAAATCACCACTTTCAGGCTTTATCAGACATTTTGTGTGTCTGTTCTGAGACTTATGGGAGACTGGGATAGTACTATTTCTGTCTTATGAGACTTCTTCAGCCAGCCACATAAGACAGAAATCCCTACAGGGAGGAGTCATAAAATGTGGGTGTGGCTGGCTGAAGAAGTCTCATAAGACAGAAATAGTACTATCCCAGTCTCCCATAAGTCTCAGAACAGACAACACAAAATGTCTGATAAAGCCTGAAAGTGGTGATTTGAGATATCACCCCACTATGGCTACATAAACATCTTGACTTACATAGGAAAAAAACCCTGACTAAAAAAGTATTATATATTTGAACCTATGAACCCTCCTCCCATACATAAAAGGCACCACAGACAGAATAAGCAAAATCCTCCACAAACATAACATCAAGACAGCATTCTGCACAAACCGAAAAATATCCACCATCCTAAGGAACCCCAAAGACAAAATTGAGTTAGAAAATCAAGGAGTATATGAAATCCCATGCACCGACTGCCCCACCACATACATCGGACAAACCAACAGACGAATAAGTGCACGCATAGAAGAACACAAGAACTCAGTCAGAAAAGAGGAACCAACTTCTTCCCTGGTCCAACACCTTAAAGCCACAGGACATGATATTGACTTTAAAAAGACCAGAACTATCGCCAAAACTGAACACTTTAACAACAGAATAATCAGAGAAGCCATTGAGATAGAAAAACGCCCACACAGCATGAACAAACGAGACGATACCTCCCGCCTACCAGCCATTTGGAAACCCGCCCTTATTGACAAACGAGTCCCTAACACGACGAATGACACCAGACCCACACTCACGAGTGCCACACCTGATGTCACCACCACACATCCACGCAGAAAGCAGACTCAAACCCACACTGATAATGAGCCACGACCAAGGACCAGAAGCCAGACCGCAGCTGCATCATTAGCCACTTTAAACCCCTCCAACCCATACATGAAGCAGACTGACACCCACCATGAAGAGCTCGCACGGCCACAAACACGAAGCCAAACAACAACAACGCAGCTCACCAGCTCAAATCCCCCTGCAACTCAGACTAAGCTGAGCACAACCAAGCCCCCACCCAAACAGAACACAACCCCAGCCAATCAGAGCACAGCCAAGCCCCTAACCAATCAGAACACACCTCCACCCAATCAGAACACAGCCAAGTTCCCACCCAATCAGCTCACACCTCCACTAGCAGTTAAAAGGAAGAGACAGCTGCGTCAAATTCCCCATGTCTGTGCATGTAGTAATCTTATTACAGTAATCATATTGAAATATTTTTCCATGGCTTCTTTCTAATTATTTATCCACTAGTCCTAAAAGGAAAAATTCTGGTTTCAATTGAATATTGATTTTTAAAAATCCTGCATATCAAAGTGTGTATGTGAATCTCAAATTTTAAGGCTTTTTTTAAAATATACATTAGAAAATGTAATCTTCTATCATGTTTCAGTCTTCAGGTTGGATCCTGACTACGCATGACCAAAACCTCATTTACAAAATGCTATGCTGGAAGAGTGTAATATTCCTTATTTGGGTGACCTGCAAAAAACTGTTCCAGCAGTTTGAGGCTGGGGGCTGCAGAGGCAGGGAGGAATCATTTTCTCTTTTTTTCAGGTGTGATCTTCCTTTAGTTCTCTTTCATGAATGGAAGGTGCCCAAAATTGATTCTATTTTTTCTGAACAAAAAACATTTTAAATATTTTAATTTTCTTGGAGAGAAATTTTTCCTTTGTTAATCCCATAGAAAACAAATAAACTTCGTAATTTTCTAATGTAAAAGAAATTGGGGAAACCATCCCTGAGGAGTTTTTTAAAAAAATGCACATTATTATTATTATTATTATTATTATTATTATTATTATTATTATTATTATTATTATTTAATTAAATTTATATACCGCCCTACTCCCGAAGGATTCAGGGCGGTGAACAGCCAGAAAATAAAATACATATAATACAAACGTTAAAAACCATATAAAATACATTAAATCCTTTGGCCCAGAAAACAAATTTAAAACACCCCAATTTATAAGACAAATTTAAAATTTAAAAAAGAATTTTTTTAAAAAAATTTGATTTATATGCCGCCCTTCTCCGGAGACTCAGGGCGGCTTACAATGTGCTCAGCAATAGCCTTCATCCTTTTTGTATATTTATACAAAGTCAGCTTATTGCCCCCACAACTGGGTCCTCAATTTACCTACCTTAGAAAGGATGGAAAGCTGAGTCAACTTTGAGCCTTGGTGAGATTCGAACCTGCAGTAATTGCAGGCAGCTGGTCTTAATAACCAGCTTAATAATAGGGTGCCTTAGACCACTGTACTACCAAGGCTCTTTTAAAAGCCTTGGAGAGGTTAGGCCAGGCCAGCCTGCTGGAATAGGAATGTTTTGAGGGCATGGCGGAAAGCGCGCAGATCCGGGATCCTCCGTATCTCCGGGGGGAGCTTGTTCCAGATGGCAGGTGCCCCCACAGAGAAGGCTCTCCCCCTGGGGGCCGCCAGTCGACACTGTTTGGCCAACGGCACCCTGGGAAACCCCTCTCTATGGGAGTGTACTGGTCGGTGAGAGGCTACTGGTGGCAGAAGGCGGTCTCGTAGATAACCCGGTCCTAAGCCATGGAGTGCTCTAAAGGTGGTAACCAAAACCTTCAAGCGTACCCGGAAGACCACCGGGAGCCAGTGCAGCTCACGCAGGAGGGGAGTCACATGGGAGTGCCACGTCGCTCCCATAACCACCCACGCGGCCGCATTCTGAACCAACTGGAGCCTCCGGGTGCTCCTCAAGAGGAGCCCCATGTAGAGAGCATTGCAGTAATCCAGGCGGGAAGTGACGAGGGCATGAGTGACCATACTTAACGAGTCCTGATCCAGAAAGGGATGCAACTGGCGAATCAGGCAGACCTGATAAAAAGCCCTCCTGGCCACAGCCGTCAAGTGCTCTTCTAAAGACAGCTGTGAGTCCAGGAGGACACCCAAGTTGCGAGCCCTCTCCGTGGGGGCCAACGACTCACCCCCAATAGTCAATGATGGCATCAACTGACTATATCGGGACGTCGGAAACCACAGCCACTCGGTCTTGGATGGGTTGAGCCTGAGTCTGTTTCTCCCCATCCAGATCCGTACAGCTTCCAGGCACCGGGACATCATTTCAAGGGCATCATTGGGGTGATCCGGGGTGTCATCAGCGTACTGATGGTATTTCACCCCGAAACCACGGATGATCTCACCCAGCGGCTTCACATAAATGTTGAACAGAAGGGGCGAGAGGACTGACCCCTGTGGCACCCCACATACAAGGGGCCTCGGGGTCGACCTCTGTCCCACTGCCAACACAGACTGCGACCAGTCGGAGAGAAAGGAGGAGAACCACCGCAACACGGTGCCCCCCCACCCCTAACTCTTCCAACCGGTGCAGCATGATACCATGGTCAATGGTATCAAAAGCCACTGAGAGGTCTAATAGGACCAGGACAGAGGAGCAGCCCCTGTCCCGAGCCCTCCAGAGATCATCAACCAATGTGACCAATGCCGTTTCTGTGCTCTACCCAGGCCTGAAGCCTGACTGGAACAGATCCAGATAAACCGATTCATCCAGGTACTGAGGGAGCTGTCGCGCTACCACACTCTCAACAACCTTCGCAACAAAGCGAAGGTTGGAGACTGGACGGTAATTAGCCAACACTGCCGGGTCCAGGGAAGGCTTCTTGAGGAGAGGTCTCACCACCGCCTCTTCAGCCCCCCCCTTTTTTTTAGAAATATGGAGGGGGGGGGAGAATGGACACATATTCTCCAGTGTCTTTAATTTTAGAATCAACAAACAGACGACATACAGCAATAGAACTGGTATTCAATGATAATGCGTATGAGACTTTGAATGTCAAGTAGGACAAAAGTAAGGCCAAGTAGGCAAGGGAACTGTCCTACATCTGTGCTGAGAGAAATGTAATAGAGGTATGAACCAATCCTGTAAGAGATGCATTCAAAGATGGGCAAATGTACAACTGAAGTAGTTGAAGAACCCTAGTTCCACTGGGTTCTGATCAGTGGTGAAATCTGAATTTTTTTTTTACTACCAGTTCTGTGGGCGTGGCTTGGTGGGTGTGTCAGGGGAAGGATACTGCAAAATCTCCATTCTCACCCCACTCCTGGGGGAAGGATATTGCAAAATCTCCATTCCCACCCCACTCCGGGGCCAGCCAGAGGTGGTATTTGCTGGTTCTCCAAACTGCTCAAAATTTCTGCTACTGGTTCTCCAGAACCTGTCAGAACCATCAATTTCACCCCTGGTTCTGATTCTTTTGGGAAGGATATTTTGTGTACAAATGACTGAAGTGTATGGAATTACAGCAGCACTGTCACTGCACCTATGAATCAGATAACCTGCAAAGGAAGAAAGGAATACTGCTAATGATTTAGTCAGAGGCCATGATGCTAAAGGAGTAGAAGAACTATATTGCGAGACAGTTTGGCAACATAATGCACTGCTTGAAGCCAGTTATCTGGATACGAAGAAAACCGATACCTTGGAACTGGAGAAATCCAGTAACAAATACACTGCTCAAAAAAATAAAGGGAACACAAGCAGAAAACATCCGAGATCTGAATGAATGAAATAGCCTTATTAAATACTTTATTCGTTACATACAGTAGTTTTGTGTTCCCTTTAGTTGTTTGAGCAGTGTACAAATTACTGTATGTAAAGAACAAAGTATTTAATAAGGCTATTTCATTCATTCAGCTCTCGGATGTCTTCTGCTTGTGTTCCCTTTATTTTTTTTGAGCAGTATACTTTTTTATTTAAACTGTCAGGGCTATGGAGAGACCACATGGCAAAACATTAAACTGGTAAACAGAGCCAGCTACTGTAAAATGAAGGAAGCAGCAATAGTAAAGGACCATAGATATGTGAAAGCTTGCAATCTATATATATGCAGATCAGATTCTATTTACCCAAAGAACAACAATCAGTAATCATTTTGAAACAAGAACATCTAAAAGAAAATAGTTAAAAGGATGAAAGTCTAACATACTGAAGCAAGTCTGAACTTGCCATTCTTTCTCGGAACACTTAGACCTCAGTTTGGAGAAAGAGAGAAATAGTCTATAATAACTTTAGTGATGGCTTGAAAGCAACAGGGAAGTTTGGTGTGGAGCTTATCTTGCAAAAAACAGAACCCAAAGTTAATTAATGGAACCGTATGAACCGTGAAAATGAACCAAGTATTTGATGAATGGTTGATTGGGGAAAGATCAAGTTCAAAGATAACATTTGGAGTTTGAGGCTGATGAGGTCAAGAGAGTATTCATTCCAGAAATAAAAGCTTTCAGAAGTAGAGTGGGATGCTTGCTCTCCATCCTGGCTCACCCATTGAGTGATAAAGTTGAAGATGATATTGAATAAACTGAAAAGGCATCCAAATCGGGCGTTGTCTTACCTGAACGCCCCTTCTGGGGACTGGGAAGACAGCGGTCAGGAAAGGGTTATCTGCTCCAATCCAGCGAAGATCGGGTCAGGAAAGTTGATAAGCTCCTCCTCCTGTCGCTTGCCAGCTTTCGGACGAGGAATGTGATGTTTTCCTGACGACGCACTAGCCCTGAAAATACGAGAAAGAAGAAGTGGACCAGCCGAAACGAACTGGCGGAGAAAAAGGGTGGGGCTGACCGCTGTCTTCCCAGTCCCCAGAAGGGGCGTTCAGGTAAGACAACGCCCGTTCTAGGGAAGCGGGAAGACAGCGGTCAGGAAAGGGACATGCCAAAGCCCGAGAACTATAGGGGGGGATCCGCCCGGGACGTTGAGGCCTGGTCCGCACAAACCTGTTGGAGAACCCGGCGGCCGAATGCCGCCTCCGCCGAAGCGAAAGTATCGATCTTATAGTGGCGGATAAAGGGAGTGGGGGACGCCCAGGTGGCGGCCCGGCAGATGTCAAGGAGGGAGGCCTGGGTGGCCCAAGCTGCTGAAGTGGCGGCACTGCGGGTAGAATGGGCAGTGACTCGCCTGGGGATAGGAGTGGAAGAAGCCTCGTAACAGGAGGCTATCGTGGCGCGGAGCCAACGACCCACCGTATGGGAGGAGACCTTGAGGCCAAGGGTGGATGGTTGGAAAGAGACGAAAAGCGCCTCCGACCTGCGAAATGAGGACGTCCGCCGAAGGTAAATGCGTAGAGCCCGGCGAACGTCCAAGGCGTGCCAAACACGCTCCCTCGGGTGGGCTGGGCGAGGACAGAAGTCGGGAAGTATCAACTCCTGAGATCTGTGGAACAGGGAGTTGACCTTTGGTTGGAAGGTTGGGTCCAGACGGAGTACTACCCTGTCCGGGTGGAAAATGCAGAGATCCGCCCTCACGGAGAGGGCAGCTAATTCTGAGATCCGTCTAGCGGAGGTGATAGCGACCAAAAAGGATACCTTATAGGAGAGGAATCGAAGGGACACTGTGCGAATGGGCTCAAATGGTTCCCTAGTAAGGGCGTTCAACACCTTTGGGAGGTCCCAGGTGGGGAAACGATGGACGGGAGGGGGCCGAAGATTCGAAGCCCCTTTTAGGAATAAACGAATCAGGGGACGTTGAGCCAAAGAATTACGGGACCCCAAACAGAGAATGGAGGATAAAGCGGCCACTTGCCTGCGTAACGTGTTTGGTGCGAGGCCGGCGGCCAACCCCTTCTGAAGGAAGACGAGTACCTGTTTAGTTGAAGCCTGCTTCGGGTCGATTCCCTGTGGTATGCACCACTCCGCGAAGGAGCGCCACGTAGCCGCGTAGATGCGTACCGTGGCCGGACGGCGTGCCGCCGAGATGGTGTCAATCACGTCGTGGGGCAGGTTAGACTCCGACAGGAGCTGGCGCTCAACCGCCAGGCGGTTAGTTGCAGCCAAGCGGCGTCCGGATGGAGGAGCGACTCCTGACGAAGGACTATGTCGGCGGGAGGAAGGCGCCATGGAGGCCGAATCGAGAGAGCCTGAAGGTCGGCAAACCAAGGCCGACGGGGCCAGTAAGGTGCGACGAGGATCATCTCTGCCTGCTCCGCCAGGAGCTTCTGGACCACCCTGGAGAGGAGGGGAAGGGGGGGAAAGGCATAAAGAAGACCTCTGGGCCACCTGCACAGGAGCGCGTCCGTGTCCTCCGCCATCGGGTCCGGAAACCTGGAGATGAAGCGCGTCGTTTGCCGATTGTCCCTCGTTGCAAACAAGTCCACCAGCGGGTCTCCGAAGCGGCGTGAGATCCGCTTGAACATGGCTGGGTCGAGTCGCCACTCGCTGTGGTCCAATGGAGAACGGCTCAGCCAGTCGGCCTGGGAGTTCGCAAGGCCGGAGATATGAACAGCTCGCAGCGATCGCAGGTTGGCCTCTGCCCAGGTCCCCAAGCGATCCGCCTCTTCCATGAGAGAGAGAGACCGGGTCCCTCCCAGGCGATTGACATTGGCTTTGGCTGCCACGTTGTCCGTCCGGACAATCACATGCCGGTCCTTGACGATGTTCGTGAAGACCCTGAGGGCCAGGTAAATGGCCCGAAGCTCCAGCCAGTTTATGTTGTGTGACTTGTCCTGCGAGGTCCATGAGCCCTGGGCCATGTGGGAGTGGACGTGAGCCCCCCAGCCCAGGAGGCTGGCGTCCGTTGTTAGGATGACAGGGTCGGGCTCCCTGAACTCCCTTCCCTTGACAAGGGCCCTGGAGGACCACCAATGGAGGGACTGAATTACAGAGGGGTTAAGGCGAACAATTTGGGTAGAAGCCGAAAGGAGGGACTTCTGATACGGGAGAAGAAACCACTGCAGGGACCTGCAGTGGAGACGGGCCCATGGCACAATGCCGATACACGATACCATCTTTCCGAGGAGTTGGGAAAGGGTCGCCAAGGGAACAGGGGATCCCTGCGCAACCGAACTGACCAGAGACCGCAGGCTGGCCAGTCGTTCCTCCGAAAGAAAGACCTTGCTCTCGACCGTATCGATGATAGTCCCCAGGTGTTGGATCCGGGTCGTGGGTACCAAGTGGCTCTTGGCCCAATTGATGGAGAAGCCGTGAGCCGTCAGAACCCGGAGGGTGGAGTCCAGGTCCTGATGCGCCCTATCCTCCGAGCTCGAGAGAATGAGGAGGTCGTCGAGATAACAGAGGATCCGAATTGGAAGAGCCCGGAGGTGTGCTGCAATAGCAGCCATCAATTTAGTGAAAACTCGAGGGGCCGAGGATAAGCCGAATGGAAGGGCGCGGTATTGGTAGTGACGGCCCGCATAACAAAACCGAAGGAATTTGAAGTACGCCGGATGAATGGGGACATGAAGGTAGGCCTCAGTAAGGTCTACTGAAGTGAGGAAGTCCCCAATCCTGATGCTCTCTAAGATGGAGGAAAGGGACTGCATTTTGAACCGCCGGTAGGGGACCCAGCGGTTCAAAGATTTGAGATCCAGAATGGCTCTCCAGCCCCCCGAGGGTTTCTGAACGAGAAACAGGCGGGAATAAAAGCCCCGCCCGTACTGCTCCTGCGGCACCGGCTCAATGGCCTGAATGTCAAGGAGATGTTTGATAGCCGATGCCAGCAGTAGCCGTTTCTGACGATCCCGAGAAAGAGGGCAACGTAGAAACCTGTCGGGGGGGGTGGAGAGAAATTCGAGGGAGAGGCCCCACCTAACCGTCTCCCGGACCCAAGCATCGGAGGAAGTACTCTCCCACTGGCTGGCAAAGAGAGCCAGGCGGCCCCCAATGGGAGGGCTGGAAGGGGAACTATCTGGGCCTACGGAAGGGGCGCCCGCGTCCACCTCGAGGTGGACGTCTGTTGAAACCCCTTTGATTCTGAAATCCCTGATGATCTGGAGGTCTGGGGCGGGAGTAAGGGGCCCTGGGGAACCGGCCTCCCGAATAGGGAAATTCTGAATGGCGAAAGGAACGATTAAGATTATTCGCAGAAGAGCGATACTCAGAGCGCCTGGACACTGGGGGAAGGATACGTTTTTTGTCCTTTGTCTCAATCAAGAGGGGTTCTAATGGGGCCCCGAAAAGAGAAGGGCCTTCAAAGGCAGCAGAGGCGAGTCGCCACTTTGATTTGGCGTCTGCCTGCCAGTTCCGAAGCCAGACCAATCTCCGGGCGGTTACGGAAGAGCCAATTGCCTTAGCCGAGAAACGAGACGCATTAAGCGTCGCGTCGGCAGAGAATTCCAGGGCCGCCAAGACCTTGTTAAGATCCTGGTGGGTCCTGGAATCCGTAACTGGAAGCCTGTCCTGCAGCTGGCGGATCCATAGAATGCAGGCCCTATTAAAGAATGATGAGGCTATGGTGGATTTAGCTGCCCAGGCTGAGGCCAAGTGGGACTTAACCAGTGCCTGTTCCAGGCGCTTGTCCTCCGGACGGAGGTTATCCTCTGGGGGACCAGTAGCATTGGAAGGAGCCGGAAGGGCTGCTACCGGAGGGTCCACCGTTGGAATTTGCAGAAGAGAGGACAACTCAGGGGCCACATTGTAAAACCGCCTGTCAAGCTGATTAGGGTTAGGCCCTGAAGCAGGCGCAGACCATTGCTTTTTAAGAACATCCCTGAAAAGCTTCGGGCCCGGGATCTCCTCAACCTCTATTTCAGGGACCTCAAATAGGGGAAGGGAGCTTTGAGTCTCCCCGCTAGAAGCCGGGGAAGGCTGAGGGGCACCCAGACGGGTAGTTAACTTGGCTTTGTGCAACAGGGACCTAAACAGGTGAGGTTTAAACAAACCTATGAAGGATGGCTGATCAGGAGCCAAATCCTCATCCTCGGAAAGGTCCCTTTCCCTCGCATCATCTTCCTGGCAAGATGGTTGTTCCGAGTGGGCCCCCGAGTTGAGCGCTATGTCAGGAGGGGCCTGACCTTCGCCCAGGAGGGAACCCTCAGTATGTGGGAGGGAACAGGCAGATCCAGCCACCCAGGAGGATGTTCTTTGCTGTAATTCCGCCTGGACCCCTTTCCGAATGGCGGATTGAATATAGGCCATGAGTTCCGGGGTAACAGCAGGCCCTGAAGGCCCAGGGTCTCCCAGGTCAGCAGGAACAGCAGTTGCAGAAGGAGAAGGGGCCTGGCCATGAGAAGGAGTATCTGACTGGGAGCCAAAGAGAGCCTCACAAATTCCCTTCTGAGGAGGGGGTGGCAATTGCCCCCCGTCTGGTGATAAAGGACGTGAATCCTGGGTCTGGGCCTGGATACCCGTTGGATCGGGTGAAGGGTCAGCAGAAGCCTGAGGGGCCAGGGGAGTTAGAGTAGTCAAGCCCCCCTGTGGAGCTGGGGCGTCTCTAATAGAGGCCTCTCTAATGGCCTTTTGTATGGAGCGTTCTATGGCCTGGTGCAGGCGAAGCTCCTCCTTTGCTTTTGCTGCAGCCTTCTTTTCCTCCCTAGAGGCCTGAGTCTTTTTCGATTTATTTCTAGGCTCCGCTGATGAAGGACCAGGAACCGGATCCTCAGGAGCGTGGCGTTTGGCCGCCTTAGAGGGGCGCGATGCCATGTTTTAAGCCAGAGGCCCCAACTGCCACGAGGAGAGACAGCCAAAATGGCGACCGATTAGGCCCAGGCGTTCAGTGGTGGCCTAGGGGCGACAAAATGGCGGCCGCAGTAAGAAGAAGCCCTCGATCTAGCCGCCGGTCAGAATAGAACCGCCCCAATTAAAAGGTTTCGGGAGAAGCCGCATACGATACCGCCTGTTCCTTCGGTGAGCTAGCCGGTCTGGCGCTGCGATTTGAACCTCGCCGGGGAGCACAGGTGATGCAAGTCACGCTAAGGGCGGCGAGGGCTCCGAAACGAGCGGGCGCAGCTGCTGGAGGTCTAAATGATGAAAGAGGTGCCTTCGGCGAGAGAAAAGCTCGCTCGCCGGAAAATCACAAGAGCAGCTGCCGGCAATAAGCAGGGAACCTCGACTCTCAGAGGAGGTTCCCAAGGGCGGATTCGGGCGTTAACCGTTCCCGCCGAGTGGGAGAGACCCAGCCAAGGGGTCTCAATCCCCCAAGACCGCAAGCGGTCACAGCGGAATTGGACCAGAGTAGCCCTTCTCGCTGTGCACCTCAAGTAATTTGGAAAAAGTTTTAGTTTTAAAGCCAATTGAAGGGTAATGGAAGACTAAAGTCAGGAGATAGGCTAAGTGCGTTCGATCCAGCACAGATCGAGTCAGAAAGCTGGGAAGCGACAGGAGGAGGAGCTTATCAACTTTCCTGACCCGATCTTCGCTGGATTGGAGCAGATAACCCTTTCCTGACCGCTGTCTTCCCGCTTCCCTAGAACATTACTGTCAAATTAAGAGAAATAAGCATGATTTCTGCTAGGGGAAACCAAAGGTTTTCATCATATTCACTTTATTAACCAAGGGAAGATAATAATCTTTCGTCAAAAGGCTATGCTAAGCTGGAACACGGATATGAGATCTATCTCAAAGGAATAGCTTGATGGAGAGAAAAATCTGGGGGATGAGAGAGCAATTGCTATTTGTTACATGATTGGACAAAGACATTATAAATGGCAGAATTTAAGAAGAAGGTGAAATAGAAGGTCAATATACATTACATTCAGTGAATGTTTGGATGTTTCAGGGAGAAATGATCATTTAAGATCTTGGTGATCTTGAGATGGCCAAAGACAAAGATATTGACTTTGACAATTCTGAAAGATAAAAGGGTAATCAGAAGGTGATTTCCTGATTTTCCCCTTTCGAGGCAGATTCCTATGTCCGACAAGGAAGGAGTGGACAATATAAAGTACGTCAATAACCCATTCATTAATAACCAAAGAAAGCAGCATTTGAGAAGGCCATGGTAGAGTGGAACTAAGGACTTTGGAGAACGGATTCAGATGGTCATTTATTCCTCTTTTTCTTGTTTCTCTGCTTGGAATTGGCTGTAGTATTTCTCTTAGAACGTTTACCACTCACAATGGGTAAAGCTAATAATGGCAGAAAAATCCCATGAGCAATGGATAATTTGACTGACACGAGGCAGCCAGCAGAAATTTTTTGGCGACATGGTAAGAGAGTTGGAGAAAATGAGACTACTGTCTCTAGGTTTGCTCCCAGAATGTAGCTCACAAATAAGAATGATTGGAATTATTGTTTAGAAATGACTGGCAGTATTTACAAATGTCTACAATGAACTACATATGTGCATATTCCAACAGATGTAAAAATTTGTTTCCATAATCTAATAAGAAAGCTAATGCTGATGCTTGTGAAACAGGGGCCTTGGAGCCATATTGCCAAAGGTCAGATCTCTGTAATGGGAGGACAAAGCGTCCTAACAAATTAATCTAAAGAGTTTTGAGGAATTAAAGAAAGAAAATTAAGGGAAAACTGGAGAATAACAATACAGCAGAATGAAGTTCATCTCAAGACACTGTGGTGGTTGAAAACAAACTGGAGAGGCTTGGAGCAGATCTGCATCTAGTCACAAAGTATATAAGAAGGACAAGGTTTCCACCAAAAATCTGTGAACATTCCAGCAGCTTCGAAAAAGTGTTCTAGCAGCAACTCATGTGTATCAATAACAGAGACCACAATGAAGAAATTATTATAGGATTCTTGTCAGTTAAAAAACACGATTACAATGCTTAAAAGAAATATTTGCCAGTTAGAAGGCAGACAATCTGGTTTTTTAGCTTTCAGGCACAAAGGTATGATAGTGCTTTTCCTAAGGTCAACAATACATACACTATTTCACACAGAAAACACGAATGTCCTGAGAATTTAATTTTCTTTGCTGTTCTTTTTAGACCCATTGTTAAATTTTTGACAATATATCACATTAGCAAGATTCTCACAAAGGTTTCTTTAAACACTTTACTGAAAGGGAAAATGTGGTATAATGCTACATAAATCTTTACAACTGCGAATACTACGCTTTTTAGGACTCTGTTTATCTCAGAATTTGCATGAGTGGAGCACTTTTCATATTTTTTTTGTTTGTTAACTGCCTTTCGATGAACTGCTTACAATAAATGCAAAAATCTCCAAACATTCTGAACTTGTAGTACTTTCAGTAGCTTTGTTCTCTTTCCCAGAGTTATAAAAAATCATACCAACGCTAGGCATTTTGCTCATAAAGTCACTGTAATAATTTCCTAATCTCCTCCCACTCTAAGAAAAAAAAAACTTTATCAGAATTTCTTGAAGCTCTTTCCCAAGGCAAAATTAAAACTATCAGTGAATAAAAAAAGCGAAAGAGGTAAGAGAAATTGTACTGTCCTTAAAGATATATTTTAAAAATTCCTTTTGCACTTTTGCTAAACAGTATCATCACACTCAACTGCCCCCCAATGGTTAACACTGTCAAAAAGATCTTGACACGGATAGGCTACCTACAATGCTGATATTCCACAAACATCTTTAGTGGTGCCAAATTACTCTGGATTTATGTCCATACTTTCACTATTTCATATACTGTATGTGTTATAGCTGATATCTTAAGACATTATCTAAGAAAAAATAGCCAACTAACTTACACTTGTTCCCTCTGCCAATTTGTACAATTAAAAAAAATAGACAGATTTTCCCTAATTTACATTATACATATTTCAGAAACTATAATTTCTTCTCTCCAACTTGTCAGAATCAGAAACTAATGAAAGAATTGCCAGAGTTCCTTGTTTGAATGTATTATTATTATTATTAATAATACATTATTATTATTAATAATAAGCAGACTATGGGTTGAGCTGAGTTTATTTAGTCACTAGGATCACCTGACTGCAGTTACACAGTTAAGAATTTAACTCCAACTGTTTTTCAACAGGATAATTGAAAGGACATACACTTCCGTATGCAAATTTTTGGACTTAAGAGTGCTTTATCGGTGGAATGTTGTCCACCAGTGCATTTTAAAATGACATGTTCCTCGATGACACGGGTCAGGTCAGCAATTCTTCCTTTAGGTTGCTGTAAGATATTTCCTTGACATTTTGTTCATAAAGTCACTTGGGTGAGCTTGGAGTTGAATGCTATTATCCAGTGGTTAGTATCTTGCTAGACTCTCCCCAAAGGAGCTTATGTGCAACTGGAGAATGTTATTGGACTCATGGTTCCACTTGGATGGTTTTTCCAGAGAAGAACATAAATAGAAGTGAATTTGCTAATATGTCGATTGTGCCCTATCTTTGAGGTTGGTTTTTTTAAAAAATTGTTTATAATATAAAATACAAAAAAAATATGAAAACAAATAGTAGGAAAAATAGGGGAGGGGAAGGGGAAGGGGAAGGGGAAGGGGAAGGGGAAGGGGAAGGGGAAGGGAAGAGTACAGAAAAGAAAGGTAAAAGAAAGAAAAGGCATTGACTTCCACCTTCCTTTGGTGCAGTAAAATAGTAACATCTAACCTCAAGTTTTTATTTTTACATAGTAATATAAACTAGCCATTTCTATATTAATTTCCCTTTCTTGAGTGGCAGGCAATAGTTACCCTACTCTCTTTGCTTCTGTATGGTACTACTTCTCTGAGCTGCCTTTGAAGATTATCAGAAACTGCGTCTGATGCAGAATGTAGCAGCCCACATGCTGACTGATGAGAGCTGGTTCCATAGTATATCTCTTACACTGCAAGAATTGAACTGGCTTCCAGTAAGTTTCTGAGTACAATTCAAGATGGTGCTTAAAGCATTTCCAAACTTGGGCTAGAGTATCTTTTCCATAATGCTCTGACCAACCTGTTTTTCTGTACAGCAGGGATGCTATACGTTTCTTCAGCTGGGAAGCAAAGGGGGTAGTAGCCTGGAAGCAATACTCCACTGCTGCTTTAAATCTCCAGCAAAAGCAAACTTCAAGATTCAGATGGCCCTCTCACATCTCCAGGAAAGCAGTTAAAACTTGGCTTTTCGGACAAGCTTTACATTTTTGTCTGTTGTCTTCTAATTCTGGGTTTATATGGGCTTATATCATAGTTGGTTGTGATTTTTAAAAATGTTTTTATTAAGTTGTTCTCTAAACTACCTAAAGTTTGTGCAATTGGGCAGTATATAAATACTGAAAAATAAATAAGTATATATATCTATATCTATATCTATATCTATATCTATATCTATATCTATATCTATATCTATATCTATATCTATATCTATATCTATCTATCTATCTATCTATCTATCTATCTATCTATCTATCTATCTATCTATCTATTTCTGAAATGAGAAATCAATAGTAAATTCCTATTAAAATTTGCCTTGAGTTCAGCTCTAGGTAAATAAGACTGTAATGTACAGCCTCATGTATCTACATCTACATTCAGCTAAGGCAGCAGAGTCCATATGGCTATAAGATTCCCTGCATTTCATTAAGTCCATTCTTTCTGCAAGTCTGAGCAGATATAAGATCATGCCACCAATGGGACATGCTGAAATTACACAGAATAGCTATGCGATTCCTCAGTGCTACCCATGCTATTACCTATGATGATGTCTACTTTAAGTCTCTATGGAGATTCTCAGTCATCCAGGTCATGGCTGTCACAAAGATGCTTTTTCAAGAGGCAACTGGACTTTCTGGTTTTTCTTTGAAGACGTTTCGCTTCTCATCCAAGAAGCTTCTTCAGCTATAGAGCTGAAGAAGCTTCTTGGATGAGGAGCGAAACGTCTTCAAAGAAAAACCAGAAGTCCAGTTGCCTCTTGAAAAAGCACCTGTGGGACCTAGTTTAAGTCATTCCACTGAGCTATCTTCACTGGCAAAAGAACTCTATCAATCAAAACTGGTCAGGCTGACAAAGTCATGGAGGTATAGTGCTGCTTCTGCTGAATCCTATAACCATATAAGCTGGTGAATCTTAAATAAAAGAACTGTATCCAAAGGTAGCAACAGTGTGTGGTTAAGTGACAAGGTTTTTAATTATGAAAAATAAAACAAGTGTTCCATAAACAACTTACTGCAAAACCTGACCATTCCTAATCTAAGAGAGCAAAGGCAAGACAATACATTAATTGAAAAATTAGCTGTTTGTCTTAGAACAATATTTCTAATCATCCAGACATAAAATCATAAACACAGTGAATGACTTAAGTCACATTATAAACTCCAGGGCACACATACAGGATACTTCTTAAAACAGTATTAATTTCCAGCTCAAATGCCATAGAATTGGTATTTATTACTGCCTTTGTTAGCATGCAATATATTTCCTGCTGCATTTACATGGCAAAGTCTCTATTCAGAAAAATAAATAGAAACTGCATTGTGATTTTTAAATGCTTCCCCCCATCCCCCCCCCCGCTTATTAAACTGCAATCGCAATACCCGGTAAGAAGAAAATATTGCAGCAATGCCAAGTACCTGAACCATCTGAAGTGGCTGGTTCCAGCGAAAAGGATCAGCATGAAGAAAGTGTGCGGTTGGGAGAGCTGTTCGAAGACCCAGTAAATGCTCCTCCTGTGATTTCCACAATGCTAGCACCACACACCAAGCAGTCGGTGGTTAAAATTTAAAAAAGCGAGACCATAGTGAAGCCTGGGCTGCGATAAGAATCTCTTGTCTCCAAGAGCAAGCAGCCTCAGGAGAAAGTCACAAAACAATAAAGGCTGACAGAGTCTCCGGAGGCTAAGCTAGTACTGTACTCTGAGGGGAGCAAACTGATGTTCTTTCCCAAACGGAAGAACTGAATACAGTCTTCCTCTTGACTGGAATTCAAAAAGATTACACATTAACAATTAATACACTTTAAATACCACCGAGAGCAGGCTGGTTTACATCATTTCGAATAGTAAAACAGTATGTCCCTGCCAGAAGATCAGTGCCTGAAAACTGATCTTAGAGAGTATTGTTAAGTAAAATTAAACATGCCAGGATGAGTAATTGGTGAAATGTGTTGCTGTTAGTTGTTTGCTGATCAGAGAAGCTCCCGAGCTTGTCACAGTTGCAGATTGTTTAGTTAAAAATAAACTACCAAGTGTTTAATCCAATCTATTTTGGATACATTTAGGAAGGAGCTAAAGCATATAATTAACCCAGTATATTGTGTAGGCAAATTTTAATAACTATATTATTCCATATATGTGTTATTTTCTCTTCCATGCAAATATAAATAAATAATACATATTAATGAGAGCAGCTATTCACTGTATTTATCTTATAATTCATAGCCAATATAAAGGTTTAGCA
This sequence comes from Pituophis catenifer annectens, assembly GCF_029215685.1. Taxonomy (NCBI): domain Eukaryota; kingdom Metazoa; phylum Chordata; class Lepidosauria; order Squamata; family Colubridae; genus Pituophis; species Pituophis catenifer. The sequence continues at coordinate 192,472,631 of NW_027256881.1, read as the reverse complement.
ATAAATAGAGTTTGCTCAGTAAGACAAAAGCCTATCTAATTTGGCATTTGAATCTTATAATATGCAAAAAAAATGCCTATGGATCATTCATAAGTGAAATGGAAATATGAAAGTATTCTTCTGAACTTCTGAACAGATAACTCCAGATTTGTCTGAATGGGCAGAAATAGATTTGATAAATAATAATAAAAAAAAACTTAAAACATATATAAAGGATTTTAATTTCTATTCAAATAATCTACAGTTTCTTTAAAAAAAAATCTTTAAACAAAATTTAATCTAATCAAAAATGTTAAGCTAAAGCATAATGATAAGTTTATATTATTTTATCTTTGAAATATCATAATTGAATTCACTGCTACCAAAGTCAATCTAGAGGTAATAAACAATAATATTCTTATTTCTATGCTTGAACTATGTAAGCAGAGCAATATAATTACTCCTCAAATTACAATGTTTAAGACTGATAAACCAAACAATAGGGGCATGAACCCAGGAATTAATGGAAAATTCCAGTTGTCCATTTAGTACTTGGCCTTCCCAGATGCTTCCAGAAGGCTTTAAATATAATCTCTAAATAAAAGGTCTTATTCAGTATCTTTGATCATCAGTCTCTTTCTTTGAAAAGCTTTGTCCCAAGGTAAAATAAATTGAGTTTAAGTCACTGAGGCTTAAGTTAATCACAGCTGGTTTATTGATTTTACAAAATATTACAACATATATGTCAACGTAGATAATGTGAGCAAACGTTATACAGGTAGTCCTTGACCACACTTGAGCCCAAAATTTATGTTGCTAAGTGAGAAATTTGTTAAGTGAGTTTTGCCCCATTTTACGACTTTTCTTCCCACATTTTTTAAGTGAATCACTGCAGTTGTTAGGTTTGTAATATGGTTATGTGAACGGTCCTGTGAAAAATGGTCATAAGTCACTTTTTTCACTGCCAGTGTAACTTCAAACGGTCACTAATCGAACTGTTGTAAGTCGAGGACTACCTATATTTTTAAACATTTTTGAACATCCAAATTAGTTTCAAATAAATTTATTTGCATGATTCCTAATGATTATTACATTATTTAATTATTTAACTGCCACTTAGAAATAAGCAAAACCTGTCAAATTTTATATTATTTTTCTTTCAGATTTGAATTATCTTGCCTCAAAATATTTATTTATTTATTTATTTATTTGTTTGTTTCCATTTCTACACCGCCCTTCTCCAAATAGGACTCAGGGCGGTGAACAGCCAAAGTAAAAAACAGAACATATAAAATATAGATAATCCTCAACTTACAACCATTCATTTAATGACTGTTCAAATTTACTAAGGCACTGAAAACAATGATTTATGACCACTTTTCACACTTACGACCATTGCAGCATGGCCGTGGTCAGGTAATCAAAATTCAAAGGCTTGGCAACTGGCATGTATTTATGACAATTGCAGGGTCTCTGGGTCACGTGATTACCTTTTGCGACTCTCTGACACACAAAGTCATTGGGGAAGCCAGATTCTCTTAACAACCCTGTTGCTAACTTAACTACTATATGATTCACTTAAGAACTGCGACAAGAAAGGCCGCATAATGGGTCAAACTCACTTAACGATTATCTTGCTTAGCAAGGAAATTTTAAACTCAGTTGTGATTGTAAGTCAAGGACTATGTTTAATTTTTTTTTTGCTGAGAAAGAGAATATATTATGTTGAAATACATTCAGAAAAGTTTGCAAAGTCTATTAATGAGATATTTTATTTTAAACAATAGCTTTAGGTTTAAAGTAACATTAAGTAAGCTATGTGATCGACTACTAGATCATATATATTAGAAGACAAACAGATGTTAGAGGGGTCCAAATCATTGCCCATTTTTATTTTCAGAGATTTTTCCATGCTGTGTTTTCTTTCAATTTCTAACAACATTGGCACTAGTACCATATTTTTCCAATTTACATGAAATTATTTTGTTAAGTACAGCACATCAAGAGACAGACTTGTGTCTTAATACATTTGCTAAACTTTGTAGTTTTTAACTGAAATGGCAGCTAATCAAGACATTTCCTTTGCTCAAGGATTAATAAATAAATAAAACAATTAACAAGCTATTGCACAACAGAAAGGGGAAATTGACTGGTTATTTTTCAAACATTCTCTTTAACAGCCAGCAGATGTCAACATAAATCCACTATATGCCTCAACTCTAACCCAGATCTCGCCAGGCTGGTTAAAAACATGATGTTACGAGAAGTTTCTCCCTATAAAGGGCAGGCATTCATTTGAATATACAGTCAAAATCTATGTATAATAAATTATTTCATCTTGGAAAATAAGAGCATGGCAAACACTAGATTTCCCTTTTATTTTCTGCATCATGCTATCAGTAAAAAGGTATCAACATTTGCTTACTTTCTTTAAACTTAGCCTTATTTTTAACTATCTGAATTTCTATGAATGTTTAGGCATACTTAACCTTAATTATCCACAAAATGTTTCTTTCCATCTGGGTCAAATAACCTACAACTCATATAGAAGGTGAAGGCGGTGGGATGTAAAGCCTACTTTCAGTTCAACTATGATGATTCAGTTTTCTTGGTAACATCATGGAAGTGATTAGTCATTGCTTTCTATTGGATGTTTGTGCAATTTCTAGTCTATAGCCCTTGTATTTCCTGGTAGTTTCCCATGAAAGTACTATCCAGGGCCAGCCTTGCCTAACTTTTTGAAATCAACTGAGATTTTGCTAGCTACTACATAAATATGGTATTCTCAGAAAATTTTCATAGCACAAATTCTAGAATCACTAATTGCCAAATCCTAGAGACATGCTGTTATAGAATTAGTTAAAAGTCTTTATAGAATTAGTTAAAAGGCTTTAAATAATTCTATATTCTCTCTCCCAATTTTATTAAATACATTAGATTAGCCTTCTTCAACCATGTTGAGATTACAACACCACAGATATTCCTAGTTTATCTAGCATGGGTGTCAAACTTGCGGCATCACATTGCCATCACATGACATTTCATGATGTTTTTCCCCTTTGTGGAGCTGAGGTGGGAGTGGCTGGTGTGTGACGCATCCGGCCCGTGGGCCACCAGTTTGAGTGTGTAAAAGGAAGGATTTCTATGAGTGGCTACAATAGAGAGTTAATAGGGCAACAGTACTGTCTTTTTACCAAGCCAATAGCTAAATTGGGTATCCAGAGAATATGGACATTTGCAAATATATTCAGCATATTCCTTGAATCTTCAGACTATTCTCTTTGGTTGCAATACAGAATGGAAACTTCTGGAATTCTAGGAGCAGTTTAATTTACTTGCTGTGACTTAATGGGGCTTCAAGGATTCTAGTTTGGAGCTCCCTCCATCACCTCATTCCTTCAGAAAAATCAGCTTAACTCTTTATCACAGAATCTGGTGGTCTGTCTTTCTATAGATCTGGAGAAATGTTTGCTTCTCCAGGCTTTAGTACTTCCTCTGAGAGCAATTATTCTGAAATTGGATTTGAAACTATAGGATGGGATAGTTCTGAAACTATCCTATCCTCTTTCAGGGAACCATTTTACCTCACTCTGACGTCTCACATGTTCCTCGATCCCTCTCTCACATTTCAAGATGAACCTTTTTAAATGGAAGCTTCCTTGAGGCTAGGATTCTAAGATGACTTTTAACATTTACTTTCCTCAAGAAAAAGGGAGGCGCGTTGGGTTGTTTCCCTGTTTTTCATATTAATCAGATACGTTGGGGGGGGATAATCTATTTGTCCTTCTGCTCCTGCCTTAGAGGTGTTTGCCTGTGTGGGAAGAAGGACTTGCCAGATTCATCTAATGAACACGGGATGCCCATTCTCTACAAGGATTATGTAACAATTTGAGAATAACAAATGATTCTATTAGTGACACTGGATACTGATATTTAATTCTGATAAGGATCTAATAATCATGGCAGGTTCTGCTGTTGTCCAGTCCTTCCACTATATTTAAGAATATTCTTCTGCTTGTATTACCTACACCGTACAACCCAATCAATACAATATTGTCAGGTATTGTCAGGTAAAACGCATTTTAATTATGATGGTTTATAATGGCAAGTATTGAGTAGATTATTTTTGTAAGCATGATATACTTTTTTTCAGGACCCTTTTGGTATAAATAATGATAATCATTACAAGTGCCTGAGTATTGACAGGCAAAATTCAAAATACACAGGCCACATTTACTCTTTTGGTGACAGAGGGATTCTTTACAATATTTGCCCACATGTATGTAGAGCACATGTATCAGTTTTGTTCTATTCATACAGCATCAATTACTGTTCAAAACTTGGTATTAATGGTTATTAATGATATAACACTGTGTCTCTTTGTTGTGATGTTATAATTTTTAATGCCATTAATAACCTCTTATGTGTTAATAGTGAAAGTGAACTCTTACATGTGAAATACCAATTTCAACATCCTGTGCAGATGTTTTGTGTGGTTGCACTACGTATTACTATGAATTTAAGAACCTAGAGATGTACAGTATGTATTTCTTCCCTCCTTTGTATGTCTTTATTCCAAAATTCCTTCCATAAACAACTAAATATAATACATTTAGTTGGATAAGAATAAAGCTTATCTCTACCTCTTATAAGTAAAAAAAAACATATTAAGGAGTAACAAAAGTGGTTTAGCTAAGAGAAATACTTCTAATGTAAGACATATGAAGTGAACAAGTCATTATGTTTTCTATCTATAGCTTTGCAGAGAAAAAATTCAAGTGAAAGACAAAAATGTCTTTTGTCCTGCTGTGTGTAATTTTTAGATTCTTGTCTGAAAGAGAAAAACCATTTCAGCTGGTGACAAAGGAAATGAAATGGTAATGCTGTTAAGCAAATGTAAAGCTCATTCTCCAACAGTTATTGGATGGGGTAAGTGTAAGACTAAGCATGCTTTTTTTGTATATACCCGTGATGGCGAACCTATGGCATGCGTGCCACAGGTGGCATGTAGAGCCCTCTCTGTGGGCACGCGCACCGTTGCCAGCTGCTCTTCTGGTTTCCGGAACGCACATACACCAGCTGGTCTTCACGGGCACCAGAGAGCCAGAAAATGGCCTGAAAATGGCCCAAAAAATGGCCTATTTTGGGGGCGTTTTCAGGCCGTTTTCCAGGCTGTTTTTAGGGCCGGTTTTCAGCCATTTTTGGGCCAAAAACGGCTTAAAAACAGCCCGAAAAACAGGCATGCACACACCGGCCAGCTGGTCTTTGGGTTTCCAGCACTCCAGCGCGCACACATGCACACGCGTGCACACACATTCCGGTTTGGTCACTCGGTGCCAAAAAGGTTCACCATCACTGGTATATACACTCTGTATTGTGATACTTCCCCTGATGCTCAAAGTTGCAGAATGCATATTGAATTTCTAATGTTGGATGACAGTGTGTAAAATGCCCTTTCCTTCATACTAGATATCGCAATCTCTATACACATACGCACAGACAGTCTGTATCTTTGTGCATATGTGTATATACGCACATGCAGATACTGGCGGGACAGCATGAAATCATACTTCAGAAAAATCAATCCCTGCTTTGTTTTTGTTTTTTAAAAAGAGTGGCGGGAGTCCAGCGATGTGTTATGTGTGGAAAATGATACATGCAGTGCATGGCAGTGTCCTAATTTCAATATCAATATCAGAGTTTTAAGGAAGAAACCCAGTAATAGATGTATGAAATATTTGTCTGAGAGCCTTGAGAATCACTATTAGCTTGGGATACACTTTGTGCTAAACAGATCCACTTTGCTGTTCTACTAAAATGGAAAGCATTCAAGACCAGCATGTTTTTAACACAGAACTTTTTGTAACTGCTCTGTTCACTATATCTCTTCTTAGACACATCTTTTATACAACTTTTACTTAATTTAGAGCAATCCAATAGCCTTCTATGAATAAATGCTAATTACCATGCATCCATTCTTCAACACGCTTCCTTTTAAACCATATGTTAAAAATGAAAAAGGTGACTGCCACCGTTCCTATGTAAATCTCAGCAGGTTATATTATTCTGAGTTTACGACTGGAGAAAGATAAATGCTAGCCAGATATTATTTGATGTAGAATTTGCATCACTGTTAACTGAGAGTAGGATGCCCTTAATAGAATCTGCGGCAAAATTAATTCATGTTACTATCACTATATGATAGTATTAGACTGTTATTTGAAATGTTACTCTTATTTGGAATTGCAATTGAATTAATCCTTTGTTTAAATAAGGATAAGGGCATATAAGACTACACAATTCTTCTACTGTTACTGTTGTTTGAATCTGAACTTATTCTTGCTTTTATTTTTTATATCTTTTTCTTTCTGTTGCGAAGTATTTTCTTACAGTTGCTGCTAGTATTCTCTCCTAAGGACTAGTAAATGCAGCTTAATAAAAAATAAATGACATTATTTGAAATATTGCCCAAATATCTATTTTGTACTAGCTTTCATGCAAAACATTGTACAGATCTTTCTCTATATTGTATCTTTTTATAGTTAGCAGGAATTTTTATCCCACATCTTTTTGGTTCCCTATATTTTTTATATTATAACTCAACCCAAGTAATTTTCTACTAGTAAGTTCACAGGAATTTACAATATAGCATTAATACTTTTCTTTTGCTATTTTCTATTGTTTAGAATCAAATCTAGGCATAATTTCAAAGTGGCAAAATATTCATCAATTTCAGGAGAGTAAAAATGCTTGATTATTGGCAAATAATAATAAAAAAAACCAGAGACAAAGTTAGAGATTAAAAAGTTAAGTACGCCTAACCTTTCGGGGCACTATTATGATTGTACAAAATATTATTGTTCAAAAATGGCCCTGAATATTTGCCATGTGACTTTAGGCAGCTTCTTTGCCAAGGAGTATGTTTAGTTCTTTTAGTGCTCTGGTTCCTCACACCTTACTTATCTCCCCCTTCCTTCACCTCTAATCCCTGCTTAAAATTATGCCCTTTCTTCCTACATGTTAATTTGTTATCTAAAATAGAAAAGAGACTTTTATGAATTTCATTTAGGTTTTTTTATTATTACAGGTAGTCCTCGGTTAACAATGGGTTTTCAGATTTTCCATCCCTAAGTGATATAGTCATAAAACGTGATCTCAAGTGAGTGCATCACTTAGTGACAACAATCCCAGCAGTCTCTGTTGCCATTGCTAAGCAAGAATTGGTGGTCATTAAGCAAGGACCTCCTCTGCTGGTTTCCAACAACTAAAGTTACTGGGAAAACTGGCAGGAAGTCACAAGTTCCAAGTAGCTCACAAGCAGGGTGGCAGGTGGGTAAGTGGCTGCTGTGGCCCAGTGGTGAGTGCAGTTGAGCTGAGGGTGACTGCTGTCAGGGATTAAACGGTCACTGAATAACTGGTCATTAAATGAGGATTAGCTGTAGTATCTGTATGCCACCCAATCCCAGTGACTAATAAAAATATTAAAACAAGAAAAAATACAATAATATTTTAAAATACAATAATAACTCATTAACTCTGGTTTAATGAATAAAGCAAAATTACCTGAAATTATTTATTTACAGTCATAGCAGTTAGTGTTTTATAGCATGCAAAGACAAAACTAAACAAAATCACATTCTGCCTTAGCGTGATGCTCCCTAGAAGAGATTGGTTCTGATTTCCTAGTTTATTTCCTCTTACAAAGCTATTCAGAACTGTGATGGCGAACCTATGGCACCTGTGCCAGAGGTGGCATGCAGTGCCTCTCTGTGGGCACGTGAGCCATTGCCCCAGTTCAGCTCTGCCGCGCATGTGCCTCCTACTGGCCAGGTGTTTTTGGGTCTCTGCTGCGCATGCGCGTGGTACGTATGGGGGCTGCGCGTGCATGCGCAGGAGGTGAGGCATGTGCGGGGCACATGCAGGCATGCATGGGGGTAGGGCGCATGTGGGGCGCATGCACGGGGGGCACATGTGGGGGCGCATGCGTATGCACAGGGTTATGTGCGGGGGCGGGGGGCCATGAGGGGATGCATGGGGGTGGGGCGTATGCACGGGGACCACACACACATTGCATTTTGGGAATTCGGGCACGCACGTGCACATTTGCGCACGCACGTGCTTTGGGCACTCGGTCCAGAAAAGTTAGCTGGACTAGAACATTCAAACTGCCCAGCTACTGAACTTCAGATTACCTTTTTTCTAAATTAAAAGGAAGCACTGTAGACCAGGAATCAAGAAATCTTTCCATGACTGTTTCTTTATATTGTTCATTTTCTTAAGCTTCCAAAATAAAAGAACTAAATATTCCCACTCACATACACCCACAGACCTAGATATAAATACACTAAGACTCTAAAGTATAAATATCTGCCTATAACGCATAGTGTCCTGAAACAACATATGCAGCTCTTAAAACAAATTCCTAGTGTTTAATCAGCAAAATCAATTAAACAACATATTCCTGGAAAAAAAATATGGCAAAAGAACATTTTGGAGGAGAAGCAGTGATGTAAACAAAAAACAGTGGCGATTAAAGGAAGAAATATGTTGGCATATAATAGTACACAATACTCAGAGAAGTGGGAAGATGACTGCTTAATGTATAATTTAAATTAGTGGTGATTATTGATAAAGACTGTTAAAAATGTCATACCTAAAAAAAAATCCTAGCTACATGATTTCTCCTCCTCAGTAATATTGTTCCTTCCTTTGATTTTCCTCTGCAAATTCACACTGTTACTAAGGAATACAACATCTGCACTGCAGTATTGACAAACAGTTTATGGCAGCTGATGCCCATGAAATTATATTGCACTGAAATATCTAACAGAAAAGCTAAAGAAATAAATAGGTCCCCAAGAGTAATCTATGCAAGTCCAGTGTGATTTCTGAGATTTCCAAGAATTTGTTCCCCCTCCTTTCAGAATAAAGCTCTTTTGTATTTCTGTATGTGAATTACTTTGTGGTATTAAATTCTAATTTGAAAGTGTTATAGGTTTCTCTTAGGAAAGACAGTAACAACAATGCAATGGTCCAAAACAGTGGTGAAATCCAATTTTTTTTACTACCAGTTCTGTGGGCGTGGCTTGGTGTGGCAGGGAAAGGATACTACAAAATCTCCATTCCCACCCCACTCCAGGGGAGGGATACTGCAAAATCTCCATTCCCACCCCACTCCTGGGGGAAGGATACTGCAAAATCTCCATTCCCACCCCACTCTGGGGCCAGCCAGAGGTGGTATTTGCTGGTTCTCCGAACTACTCAAAATTTCCGCTACCAGTTCTCCAGAACCTGTCAGAACCTGCTCGATTTCACCCCTGGTCCAAAAGCTTTAGAGTTGTAAGCAAACATGTCTATTGGCAGTCACATTTGCTTGGTGGAAAGATTCTTTTTTCCCCCCAGTGTATCCCTTAAAGGTCCTTCAATTCTGCTCCTAAGGTCAAGGGACTTCAAGAGATGTCTTGGGGATGGAAAAGGAAGTCCCATTGTATAAATGGACATGGTCAAAGTTCTGAAGATCAAACTGAATATCCATCCCTGCTAAAATTTCAACATCGGAAAGAAAGAGCATCATGATTTTAATGTGTCTTGGATAATAAAACATACCAAATTTGATTGGTCTTCCCTCCCTTTCCTTTCTGTGCATGTACATAATTTTATCACAAAATACCTAGGGGATAGTTTTCATATAAAGTCAAGACTAATCTTGGGAAAAGTTTCAAGAGCTACATTCCAATTTTGAGAAGACAAAAATAAATAAAATTTGATAGAATTAAAAGAACCAGTTTGGCGTAGTGATAATGGTATTGGCTTAGAAACTAAGAGACACTGAGTTCTTAGCATTATAGCCATTTGAGTCAATCACTTTTTTGGGGCCCTCACAGGGATGTTGTTGGCAGAGGAAGGAATATTGGTATGTTAGTCATCCTGAACTATACATGAAAAAAGGCAAGGTAAAAATTTTAAAAATGATTTTTTTTTACAAATTCCAATTTAAGCAAGGGTGTTAATTAGGTAAACCTTACCGTTTGATAACTATTCAAAAGTAAGCAAGACATTGATTGATAAAGCTCTTGCCTATATATTTACTGAGAAGTGGGCAGCTTACTTCCAGGTAAGCTTATTACCAATACATTTTAATCTCCTTATTAAACAATTAAGATTCCACATGAATAAGGCAGCAATCTGTTAAAACCAATTTTTTTTTGGCCAAAACAAACCTCTCCATTGAGTTGAGGGGCTTTTTCTTAGAACAATTCTTGGATAAACTGGTATTTGCAAAAAGCAGTTACTCATGCGCTATTTGTATGTTAGTCCACTTAAATTCAATAAGGCTTACTGTCAAGTAAGAAAACAGGATTGCAGCTTTGTTAAAGAGAATTTAAAAAGCAGAAGTTGAATCAAGCATCTATGACTTCATTTGCAATTTTGCAGTATCTTCTGAAAAAACAAAAACTCCTTCAAACTCCACCTCCCATCTCTTCTGGTCACTGGTTTATAAAAGCATTAGGAAAAGTGTGTATATAATTAGTGTCTCATGCTAGATGCATCAGAACTTAATAAAAGATCAGCTGCTGTGGGCAAAGATTGGAGGAAGTAATATGACGTATATCACCTTCTAAATCTAACTAACAGACAAATAAATACAATACACACACACACACATCTCTTAGTACAACCATTGCAATTAAAAATGAACTCCAGAGGTCCTGGATAAAAAGGGAACTGGCAACCATGAACTACAAATAGCAAGGTATTCTTAAATTATCATTATTGTTTGTTCTTGCCTTTAATTAATTAATTAATTAATTTATTTATTGCGATTTATATGCCGCCTTTCTCCCTAGGGACTCAAGGCGGCTTACAAAATGACAACTTGAATACAAATCACAATACAATACAAAATTAAAATCAATAACCCAGTTAAAAAATGATTTAAAATTATACTAGTGTACCCCCAAACGGATCAGTTTAATTGGCGGAAGAGCCAGATCTTCAGCTCGCGGCGGAAGGAAAGAAGGCTGTCCTGAGTTCAGTGGGCAATCCATTCCAGAGGGTTGGGGCTCCCACAGAGAACGCCCTCCCCCTGGGGGTCGTCAGCCGACATTGTTTGGCCGACGGCACCCTGAGGAGGCCGACTCTGTGAGAGCGTACAGGACGATGGGAGAACGGCTGGAGATGGTCCTGCAAGTACCCCGGGCCTATATAGCATCATAGCATCTTCTAAGCAACTGAGAAATTGGCTCCTGGCAATAGCATAAATTCTAACTTATAAATTGGGTATCAAAGAAAAAAGAAAACATGAAGTTTTGATTCCAGTCTTCTCCTTTTTCTTCCTGGCACTGTGGAGTCTGTATGGGGCCTTGGGAGCTGAACACATTAGAGTTCAACACAACTCCTGCTTAAGAGCAAACACTGGCAAATGTTCTTGTAGTATCTTAAGAGATATTTATCTATATGAAAAATAAATTTGGAACAAATAATTCTACTTCTGCCCAAAGGAACATTGGTTTTCCTATCCTGAGCCATTATTAAACAACAATTGAATTATCACAGGTTGTTTGAAACCCATCGAAAATATGACTAGTACAGTCTCTAACTCGTTTCCTCCCTGCAGACAGATAGAGAATCAATCAGAATCAGAGAAAACAACTGCCAATTCGAGACATCTCTTATATAATCTCCCGGTGAAGCAAGGAGACCTTGTAAAAGCTTTCTTATGGCAACAAAAGCATAAAAATACCAGGCTCCTTTGGATAAAACTTATTTTCTATTGTCTATTGCTTGTGTCTGCATTAAACTGAATTCTAATATGACATGATCACTCTCCCCCCAAAAGTTCCTGCAACTTCAACCCCCTTTATCGTTTCTTCTCTGTTACTAAATATTAGGTCCGGTAGAGCTGTCCCTCTAGTTCCCTCCTTTATCTAGGTTGGTCAGGAATCTGTTTGATCTCCCACCTGATGCAGAGTTTGCCTCCCAGTTGATGTCAGGGTAGTTAAAGTTGCCCATTACTACTGTGGTGTGTTTCCTACATATATTTGTTAACTGATATAATATATTTATTGTATATACAGGTCTGGTTATGGAATAGAAACTTGGTTGCCCTGTGAGATGTCTAGGGCCAAGAAAAAGATGGGTGAGTACAATTGCATTGGCCTTCCTGAATCTCTCAGCAACTTGGTACCATCAATCATTCCGGGATAGGCTGCCAAGAGATGGGATGTGTGGGCATTGTATTCTGATGGTTCCACACCCCTACCTGGATGGTTGTTTCCCAAAGGTGGTGCTAAGGGATTACTCTTTGGCCTCATGGCAAGTGGGTTATGGAGTCCTTCAGGGGTCCATTTTATCCTCTAGGCTATTTAACATATATTCTAAATTCCTGGAAGTGGCCATCCAAAGATGTGGACTGAGGTGTCATCAAGGATGATGTCTACCTTTTTTTCTTCTAACACAAGTAAGGTGGCTGGTGTTTTGCATCTGTTCTTGGACAGAGTAATGGAATGGATGTAACTTAGACTCAATGTAGTTAAGGCACGAGTCTAGAATATAGAATATAGACCCGATATAGCCAGCTAACACCATCGCTGGCTATTGGGGATGAGATCTTACCCCCTTCAGAGAAGACTCACAACTTGGGTGTCCTCCTGGACTCATGGCTGTCTTTGGAAGATCATATGACGGCTGTGGCCAAGGGGGCTTTCTATCAGGTTCGCCTGATCTCCCAGTTGCGTCCCTTTCTGGATCGGGACGCCCTGCGCACAGTCACTCATGCCCTCGTCACTTCCCGGCTGGACTATTGTAATGCTCTCTACATGGGGCTCCCCTTGAGGAGCATCCGGAGGCTCCAGCTGGTCCAGAATGCAGCCGTGCGAGTAATAATGGGGGCGACTCGTCGCTCCCATGTAACACCCTTCTTGTGCAAACTGCACTGGCTCCCGGTGGTCTTCCGGGTGCGTTTCAAGGTGTTGGTTACCACCTTTAAAGCGCTCCATGGCTTAGGACCTGGTTATTTACAGGACCGCATTCTGCCACCGATTGCCTCCCACCGACCAATACGCTCCCACAGAGAGGGCCTACTCAGCGTGCTGTGGAGGCTGGCGACCCCCAGGGGGACAGCCTTCTCTGTGGGGGCCCTGGCCCTATGGAACGATCTGCCCCCGGACATACGAAGGATCCCCGACCTCCGCGCCTTCCGTCGTGCTCTGAAGACCCTATTATTCCAGCAAGCTGGTCTGATGGGATAAAGGATTTTAAATTGGGTTTTGATAGGAGTTTTAAAATGATTTTAGTTGGGTGTTTTAAATTCGGCCAATGATTGAATTATTTTAATTAAGTTTTTAAATTTTTGCTGTATATTGTTTTTACCATGGCTGTTCACCGCCCTGAGTCCTTCGGGAGAAGGGCAGTATATGAATATAATAAACTAACTCACTAACTAACTAGAAAGTAGGAGTCTGTGAGTTCAAGTCCTGCCTTAGCCATGAAAGCCATCTGGGTGACCTTGGGCCAATCATTCTCTCTCAGACCAACTCACCTCACAGAGGAAAATAGAAGGAGGAAGGTGTGTTGAATATATTTGTCACCTTGAGTTATTTGTAAAAATAATAAAGGTGGGATATAAATAAACTAAAAGACAAAGCTACTGTCTATTTAGGCCATATCCTGCCTGTCCTGGAATGGTCTGCACTTGCGCTAAAGGAACAAGTTTACCGTTTAGGGGAGCTTCTAGATCCATCACTGTCACTAGAGGTTTAGCTGGCTTTGGTGGTGTTGTGGCCAGAACTGCTTTTACAGTTTCAGCTGATTTATCAACTGACATCTTAACTTGGATACAGAAAGCCTTGCAACAATTATTCATGCTGAAAACTTCCTGATTTGATTATTGCAATGTGGGGCTGCCTTTGAAAACAGTTTGGAAACTAAAATTAATTTAAAATAGAGCAACTAGACCTTTCACCAATATGGTCATATTATACCAGTTCTTTGTCATCTACACAGGCTGCTGATTCTTTTTCAGAGCCAATTCAAAGTGGTGGCTTAGGACCAGATTATTTGAAGGAGTGCCTTCTTCCATACTGCATCACCTACCCAGACTTGCTTAAGGGAAAAAAGATCCTCCTCAAGGAAAAAACATAGTTCAGATGCCTTTTGGGGGGGAAAACACACCCTTGAGTCTAATGAGATCCTCCTCATCAGGGGAGAGCTTCTTCTGTGATAGCACCCGTTTATGGAATTCCCTCCCCAGGTAGGCTTGATTGGCATCCACACTACCATCATTTCAGTGCCAGGTGAAAATCTTCTATTTTCCACAGCTTTTTAACTAGTTTTTTTTTAAATTACCTGCCTTTTTATTTATATTGCTTTGAAGACTACAGACTGATTTGCAGCTGTCTAATTTATATGATGCTTTCATTTTAATTTATTGTATCTTTGGATTCATACTATATTTTTAGTGTGCTTTATTGTAAAGCTGTAGGAAACAGAATGGCAGAACTTGGAGGCAAAGTGAAAAGGGGGATCAGCTTAGAATACTTGCACAGTCACAAGTGAACTAAGTCCAACCCAGTTTGAATGCTGTTGGTCCTTATCTAACTCTAATCAGCTGTCCACTGTTAGTTGAGAAGATTCCCTGTGCATAGGCTTTAGCAATAAATCAGTTTAATTGAATGTGTGGATCTGGTCTTTTATGCTTGATAAGACTGCTCAGAAAGTTTTAGCTATTAGGCAGTTTAATAAATAGATATACAGGCAAGAAATCTTGCAGATGTAAACACTGTCATTAATGATAGAGAATATTAAAACCTCTGTCAATTGTAAAGGCTCTGTCAACTAATGTAGGCATCCAATAGTAGCATGCAACGCCAGGAATAGCTGGTGGCTTAAGGGTATTCCATCTTTTTAAAGTTAACTTTGCTTGCTAACTTTGTCTAGATTCTAATAGGTTTTATGGTAATTTGTAAACCACCCAGAGATAATGAGATGGACAGTACATACAGCACCTTTGATTATGAATACATAATAAAAAACAGATCCTTGCTGGAGGAGGAGAGAATTAGAATGAGTCATCTGAAAGACTCTAAGACTCTTTGCACCCAGATCAGTAACTCAAGAGACAACACACGCAAATATAAATACCCCACTGATTGGAGACCTGAGAGACAGACAACTGCAAGCCTTTACTGAGATCAAGTTGGGAGCACTGAAATGGGAACTGTGGTGGAAGGAAACATGACTTGATGTATGAGTATGAGAAGTATTTCCTCTAAAACTGCAGGAGTATATTAACAAGAATTGCCAGATTACCCTGCCTCCTCCTCCCTCCTTGAAAACTAGAATGTTTTAGAGAGAAATGGAGTAAGAAAACAAGGATGTAGGGCACTAGTAGGAGTTTTTTTTCCCCATTTCCTGATTGGTTGCCTAGATATCCTTTTGCTTTCTATTCAAACTCTAAGGAGGGCAAATCAGATGATAATGTGAAACTGCATCATGAAACAATGGAGGTAAAGTTGGCCACTGTGAGAAAGAATCTAAAGAGAAAAAGACTCATGGAGTCAGCATAAAGCAATTCACAGTTTGGCTGTTTGGAGCTTAGAATTTTTCCAGGGCAAGATCTTGCCATATGATCACATTTTAGAAAGTGTGGCAGTCTAAAGAAATCTGTGGCAGTTAGTAGAAATGCAATAGTTACGTGTGTGTGTGTGTGTGTGTGTGTGTGAGAGAGAGAGAGAGAGAGAGAGAGAGAGAGAGAGAGGGAGGGAGAGAGAGAGAGAGAGAGAGAGAGCGCATTCTGGATGTGTATTGTGTGACATTATATCTAAATTGTTTGATTTTGGAGAGTGCAGTCAGACAATGTTAGCCTTTAGTCTTTATTTGATTTATATACCGCCCTACTCCCGAACGACTCAGGGCGGTGAACAGCCAAACAATAAAATACATAAATACAAAATTTAAAAAATAGAATAAAACCGAATTAAACAAATTTGGCCCAGACAGATTTAAAACACTCCAATCATTTAAAAACAGATTAAAATTTACGTATTAAAAGAGAAAAAGGGGAAAAAGATTAGGCCAGGCCCGCCTGGTGGAATAAAAAGCTCTTGAGAGCATGGCGGAAGGTGCGCAGATCCGGGATCCTCCGTATCTCCGGGGGGAGCTCATTCCAGATAGTAGGTGCCCCCACAGAGAAGGCTCTCCCCTGGGGGCCGCCAGTTGACATTGTTTGGCCGACGGCACCCAGAGGAGCCCCCCTCTATGAGAGTGTACCGGCCGGTGGGAGGCTATTGGTGGTAGTAGGCGGTCCCGTAAGTAACCAGGTCCTAAGCCATGGAGCACTCTAAAGATGGTAACCAAAACCTTGAAGCGCACCCAGAAGACCACCAGGAGCCAGTGCAGCTCGCGCAGGAGAGGTGTTACATGGGAACGCCATGTCGCTCCCATTACCACCCATGCGGCCGCACTCTGCGCCAGTTGGAGCCTCCGGGTGCTCCTCAAGGGGAGCCCCATGTAGAGAGCATTACAATAGTCCAGGTGGGAAGTGACAAGGGCATGAGTGACCGTGTGTAAGGAGTCCCGATCCAGAAAGGGACGTAACTGGCAAATCAGGTGAACCTGATGAAAAATCCTCCCGGTCACGGCCATCAAGTGCTCTTCTAAAGACAGCCGTGAATCCAGGAGGACGCCCAAGTTGCAAACCCTCTCCATGGGGGCCAATGATTTGCCCCCAATAGTCAGTGATGGCGCCAACTGTCGGGACGTCGGAACCCACAGCCACTCGGTCTTGGATGGGTTGAGCCTGAGCCTATTGCTCCTCATCCAGATCCGCATGGCCTCCAGGCACCGGGACATCACTTCAAGGGCATCGTTAGGGTTGAGATGATCAAGCCTGGGAAAATCAGTTTGGTTTTTTTTTTTAATCATTTCCAATCAAATTTGAAAAATAATTCATTCTCTCAAGCTAATTCAGGATCTGTCATAGACTGATCACAGCATCAAAATCACCGCCCCGAGTCCTTCGGGAGAGGGGGCAGTATAAAAATTTAAAAAATAAATAAAATAAATAAAATAAAATAAATAAATCAAAATGTATCTTTTTTATTTTTTTCACACCCACAACATGCTTTCTATGCTACTTTTTCCAACCTAACTATTGTACCTGAACCAGTCTTGCTTCTCACTCATCACACACTTATGCACCATGCTGTTTTAGCTATGATTAGAAGAAAAGGGGGGGGGAATCTATCTATCCTATCTTTTTTGGTGCTGTTTGCCATGAGGCTCATAACCATAATAATATGTGCCCAACATATTGCACTGTTAGAGCAGCAAAAACAAGGAAGTAACTGTGCAAGTGAATGAAAAGGAGGATTTAAACTTCAAACCTGAAAAGAAATTTTGGGAACTGCAAAGCTCATCTCAAGGTAGAGGCAGGCTGTATGAACTACTGAGATTCATAGTACAAAGAAGAAAAATATGACATTTGATGATATCATTACTTTCTGCTATCTATTGCTTTGCTTGGGGCTATAAACTCGGGACATAATATAGTGAATCACAAATATCCAACAATATTTTTGAGGTAAGAGAGGCTATGAAACACTCCATGAACTGCCACCTCTAGTTAAATAAATATGGGACATATACTTATCAGATTCTCAGTTTTGGCTGCACTAAAATGAATACATGAATATTTAAAGACATTACTCATGCCTGTTTTTAAAATTGGAATGCTATCTTATCATCTCTCTGCCATGCTTTGTACTGGAAAGCAAGGTCTGTCAGCAGAATTTATTTATAAGTAATAAGGAATCTCTTATGTTCTCTCTCTCTCTCTGTCTCTGTCTCTCTCTCTCTCTCTCTCTCTCTCTCACACACACACACACACACACACACACACACACACACACATATAACTTTGCAAAGGCAACAACTGGCACTGGTTCAAACTCCCTCAGTCTGGCAGTGCTGATAATGCCGATCTTCCCTTTCAAATTACAATGACAATTTTAATGCTTTGAAATGGTCCTAAGTATTATGTATGAACAAACTGTGTTTACTCACTGGACAGCATTATTCACAAATTGACTTGGATCCCTTTTCTTTTTATTGCTATGAGCTGATTATTTACACAGTGTGTCCCTGCTGAATTGTCTGAACATACCAATACTGGTTCTACAAACATACAAGGTATTGGATTTAAGTCACATACCATATAAGTTCACAATAAAATTGCCTGATCCATGCTGTTATATTTAAAAACTATTCGAGATTTAATTTAAGAACACCAACAATGTTTTATGGATCATAATACTAAAGACAACATACCATAAAGTAATCAAGCCGTATTTTCCATTTACTAATATAATGACTGGAAAAAAAGTGTCTCCAACATTGTGTGTACAATTCAGATATGAACAAGTTAACAGTTTTTCTTTACCCATTTTGTACCCTGCTTTTCAGATGTTTGACTCCAAAAACATTGAAAAAACACTTCGCCAAAATTGAAAAAAACAGTGCCAAATCAACAAGTATACATTGAAAAGTAAAAGTAAAAGATTTATGAAGAAAATCAGAAAATACAAAGAACACACAAAATAAATAATATGAAGAAGCCCAAAATAAAGATAATCATTTATGTTACCACATCAATAGTCAAAAGAAAGATACACTATTAGAGAATGGAATTTAAGACCCATAGACAAGCAGAAGATAGAAAGAGAAATTCTACACTTAGAATGAAACTGAAGCTGAGCAAGGAGAAGGAGAAAAATCAAGGATAAATGGGATTTTTTTTTTTAAAAAAAGTATATTGAATCAGGATTTACAAATGTTAAATGGACACAAGTCATTAAATGAAGAATAATTAATCTGCTTATATCCAAGGACACCCTAATGTGATGTTCCTTGATATGTACTAACAAAATAGAAAAAACAATTATTTGAAACACCCTTAAGCTGTGGATTTCTAATCACATTGATTTAAGGGGAATTCTTGAATTCAAGGCCAGGAACAAATGCACATTCATGTTTAGGCAGAAATGTTTCTTACATGCTTGCTGATTTTAAAATGTAATTATAATAATAATAATAATAATAATTTTATTTCTATACCGCCCTTCTCCCGAAGGACTCAGGGCGGTGTACAGCCAATTTAAAAACACAAGACACAACAATATTGCTGCAAGATTCAACATCTCTACCCCAGACCACCCCAACGATGCCCTTGATGTGATGTCCCGCTGCCTGGAGGCCATGCGGGTCTGGATGGGGAGGAACAGACTCAGACTCAACCCCTCCAAGACCAAGTGGCTGTGGCTTCCGGCGCCCCGATATAGTCAGCAGGTGCCATTGCTGACTATTGGGGGTGAATCTTTGCCCCCCACAGAGAGGGCTCACAATCTGGGTGTCCTCCTGGACGCACGGCTGTCTTTAGAAGAGCATATGACGGCCGTGACCAGGGGGGCCTTTTATCAGGTTCGCCTGATTCGCCAGTTGCAGCCCTTTCTGGACCGGGATGCCCTGCGCACGGTCACTCACGCCCTTGTTACCTCCCAGTTGGACTATTCTAATGCTCTCTACATGGGACTCCCCTTGAAGAGCACTCGGAGGCTCCAACTGGTCCAGAATGCGGCCACGCGGGTGGTTACGGGTGCAACTCGTTGCGCCCATGTGACACTCCTCCTGCGCAAGCTGCACTGGCTCCCAGTGGTCTTCCGGGTGTGATTCAAGGTGTTGGTTACCACCTTTAAAGTGCTCCATGGCATAGGACCCGGGTACCTTCGAGACCGACTTCTGCCACCAATAGCCTCCCACTGACCAGTCTGCTCCCACAGGGAGAGTCTCCTCAGGGTGCCATCGGCCAAGTTATGTCGGCAGGCGACACCCAGGGGGAGGGCCTTCTCTGTGGGAGCCCCAGCCCTGTGGAATGAACTGCCCCCGGAAATACGTAAGATCTCCAACCTCCGGGTGTTTTGCTGTGCACTGAAGACCCTGTTGTTCCGCCAGGCCGGGCTATCAACATAATAATTTTAAATTGGGGTATTTTAAATTTCTGGGATTTTAATTTGAGCCTAATCTATTTAATGATTTTAAATTTTTAATTGTTGTTTTGTTTTGTGTTTTTAAATAGGCTGTACACCGCCCTGAGTCCTTCGGGAGAAGGGCGGTATAGAAATAAAATTATTATTATTATTATTATTATTATTATTATTATTATTATTATTATTATTATTATTATTAAATCTTATGCCTCTGATTAACAGAGCAAAAATCATGGAATTAGATGGTATAATAGCATTTGAACCAATAACTGCTCCATAATGCAGCGCCAGGGAACCAAGATTTCTTATCACTCCGAACCACAGATACTCTCACCGACATACATACAGCAAACAGCCCAAATGCGCTTTCTGGTCAGCAAAATAAATGGTTTCATTGCGTTACTGTACAATAAGCCAAAACAAGCTCCTACTTAATTAATCAAGTTTCATAATTTTAAAGCAAAATAAAAGGAAATAGAAACATTTCTTCAGCCATGAGGAAAAAAAAACCACTGACTGGTTTTCTCAGACTTCTACATATGCTGAATGGATTACCTCTAGGGAGAGGCAGCAGAGGAAACAAAAGAAACTGGTTCTGAGGATAATAGAAGGTAATTAATTGTGAGGACTAAATGTCTTTCCTTTTGATAGTGCCACAAAACAACCCAGAACCACCTGTGCGGTGTAACTAGATAACTTGTTTTGAATGTGTACCCTCACACGCACACAGACACACACATAGTATTAGAAGCTTTGCAAAAGGTGTGTTTCAGTTCAGTATTTTATTACTGCCAATGTCCAGAAAGCCCAACAATGTATGGGTTAAAGGATTCCATTTCAATTTAGTGCCCAAGATTAAATCCATCCTCAATTAGCACTAAACGTATGGTGAGACCAGTTGACAATCGATAGCACAAGGATGTATTTTATTTCACAGCAAATAAAGCAACACCCAATGAAATAAACTGTTTACTTACAGTGTTAAAATTTGGGAAGAGCCCAACAGCAGAACTGGTCTCCACAGGGAAGGACACAAATGATTTGACATCCAGAGAGGGCTGCATCACAAGGGTAGGTGTCCGGACAAGCGCTGGGAGTGAAGTACTATGGCACGTGCTGCCTGCAGAGAGGAAGACTGTTAAAAAGGATTGTGACTTTACTAGGTAGTCCTCGACTTACGACCACAATTGAGCCCCAAATTTTTGTTGCTAAGTGAAACATTTGTTAAGGGAATTTTGCCCCATTTTACAGCCTTTGGAACCACCGTTGTTAAGTGAATCACTGCAGTTATTAAGTTAGTGACATGGTTGTTAAGCGAATCTGGCTTTCCCATTGACTTTGCTTGTAAGAAAGTCATAAAAGGGGATCATGTGACCCCACTGGCAACCATCATAAATATGAGTCAGTTGCCAAGCACTTGAATTTTGATCATGTGACCATGAGGAGATTGCAACAGTCATAAGTGTGAAAAGTAGTTATAAGTCACTTTTTTTCAGTGCCGTTGTAACTTTGAACAATCACTGAATGAAATGCTGTAAATTGAGGACTACCTGTATTTTTTTTTTAAAAAAAACCTTCACTAAACATCAGAACATATCCATGTCTTTCAGTAATACATGCTGTTCAAATTATATAGTATCTATGTTAATGACTTAATATGATTAAAAATTATTATTTTCTCAGAGAACATTGAGAACTTTAACATGGATATATTCCACAAAACCAAATCATACTGTCAGATGAAAACAAAAAAGCACAAATATTTTGGTCAATGGATGTTGAATATATAATCCTTAATTATGGACAATCAGTAATGATAAACCAGGAATGTTTAAAATGACAGTTTGTCAGACATGTCTGGTTTGCTCATCTTTTATTTTTAATCTTTCAATGTTATGGTTTGTGTACTTAAGCCATCACAGGAAAGTGATGGCCTTTCCTCTTCCTTCTTAAGCCTAATGGTTTCCTACAGTATCATTATTCAGATATTGTAGGAATTTCAGATGTTGCTCCAAACATTTTTCTGATCCTTGAGGAGTCTGTTTCTCTATTTGATGTTGCTGTGCCTTTCTTTTTACTCTCTCTAGTTTAATTATTAATTTCTTTTTTTGGTGTGCTGTAATATAAATTAATACGCCTAGAGAGACAGACCAGTCCTTATATGTGTATACAGTATAGTGCCTAATTTATTACGTATTTCACAAATTATTGTCCCTATACATTATTGGTATAATATTTTTTAAAGGAAGCTAACAATTTTAAATAACTCCCTAATAACTAATATAGGAGTCACTGTCTGGCACATTGTCAACAGACTTCTATTAGTAATCAGAAAGTCACAGCAATAGCTACCTGCTAGAAGATAAAGGAGGCTTACTCTGCAAGCCTGCATAGCTAGGATGAATGCACAATGAGCAGATTAATTTTACTAATAATATGGACTTTGCAAAGTCCAGGAAAATAATACTGATAGTTTCAGGTGTTACAGGTACAGATGGATGTTACATTGCCCAAAAATGGAAATCACTTGTTTATCATTTGTTTATCCAAATTAATTTGTCCAGTTTGTTAATAATTTGCCAACATTACAGCACAGAAAAAAGAATCAATAGTAGCTAGCTTACATGGACCCTAACCAGGGCTGGGCTTCAAAAATTTTAGCAAGGGGTTCTCTGCCCGGTTGATGGGTGGGCGTGGCCATGGTGGCCATGGCCTAGTCGGCCTCCTGCACCATGGTGGGGGGGGGGGAGGTTTGCCCTCCTCGGGTTCTGGAGGCTTTTCTCGAGCCTCCTGGAGGGCAAAAATGGTCTCTCCAGGCTCCGGAGGCTCTCTGCCTTCCCGAACTTCCAGTAGGCCCGTTTTTTCGCACTCCCCAAACCTCCGTCTCCGCCCTGCACTTACCGGCATCCAAAATGGGCTGCGTGAGGACTCCTGGGAGGGATGGAGTGGGCCGGGCTGGGCCAGCCAGGAGTGGGATTTGGGGGTTCTCCAAATTGCACAGAATCTTAGCTAGAGGTTCTCTCAAACCCCTGCAAACCCCCAGCAGCCCATCCCTGACCCTAACCACATGTTTGCTAAGGAAGGCCCAGCCCTGACATTAAAGGAAGGGCCAGTGAAAGGGAGAGGCATTCACTCTTTCAAAAGAAAAACTACCTTGGTATCTAGTGAGTAATAGGACAGAGGAACTGTCTATTTCTTCCCATTTTTATAACTTTTCTACAGAACATTAACTATTTTAATTATTAATGATTTAATTTATTTAGCTGCCCATCTCAACAAACTTTAGGCTGTGAAGAGTGTTAAAAAAAATAAAGATACATAAACAAAAATGAAAATACACAGTAGTCAAGAAAACCACAACCACCAACAACAAAGCCAAGAGACAGGTCCCTTCACACACTTGAAGTCGAGGGCAAAGCATAGGCTCATGTTTCTAGATCTTCTGAACAGCCAGCATGGTTGGCTAATGGTTGATAATCTTCAGAGAGATTGTTTCAGAGGGTAGGCACTATGGCAAAACAAGGCTGGGTCTTCTGAGTCCTGCCAGCTGCCAGCTGCCATTCCTTAGCTGATGAGACCTGGAGCATACCCTTCTTGCTAAACCTGGAATAGTGGATGTGTGACTGTGAGTAGAATCTCCCAGTTCAGGAACAGGTACAACCAACATACAAGATGTTCAAAAGCCCTCCAAGCCAGGACTGCCACCTACTCTTTGAGCAAAACCTGTCAATCCCCCAGATTGGATGCCAGGTCTGCCTGAGGTAGTGCCATCTCATTCAGAGACAAACACGGAATATCCCTGGCACAAGAAGGCTAAATATCCAAAGCCATTCAGTCTTGCTTGGGAGGAGCCGAAGTCTACTACGCCCCATCCAGCCTCCATTCTCTGGGACAGGATGCCCACTGCATCACCAGGGAAGCCTGAGGTGAAGATATAAAGCTAAGTAAACCTGTTAGCAAACCATTAGATGACCTCACCCAGACTATTAGATGACCTCATCCAGAGGCTTTCTGCTGATATTCTGAAAAAGAACTTTTAGAAAATAACTAAGAGTGGAAAATTTATTCAGAAAAGGATTCTTTCGACTGAGTAATATTTTGTGATGCATTTGTCTCACATGGTCTCTTTATACAATGTAAATTAATTAAACCTTTAACCAAGGATTGCGTTAATTACTATCAGTCAGGTATATGAAAATATAGATTTGATTACAAGTGTTTATCATTGTGTGGCCATAACTAAATGAAATTAATAGCACAATTACTCTACAATCAATTATCCAGTTGTCTTACCTCACCCAGATTCATGGCCTACTCTTTTAAAACTCATGTCTATGAATCAATTAAATTATTTCAACAACCACTAAAGGCAGCTTCATAATCCATATGCTTTTTTCAGTTCGTGCTACATCATTCATTATCTTCCTTAATCAGGACATCAATAGAGCCTTGAGTTTTTATCACTCCAATCCAGTAGTCCTCTACTAAAGTTTTCTTTCAATATTTTTCTCTAACTTTTTTTTTAATGATAAGCATAACGCCTCTCCTCATTAAATTAAAATTTATTGGGTTTAACAGTCAGCTGCTTTCTTTTCATCAAGAGCTACTCAAACTTACCTTTTCCCTGTGAGATGTCATTTTAAAGCACAGAGATCACTTATGACAAATTTGATTACATTTTGTTTCTCTAGGAAAATTATAAAAATGATATCCTTTATTTCCTTTCCAGTTCCCTGTGCACATTATCTGCTTATAGCTCATCAAGTGCTTTTATACATTTCATATCAAAGACTTTCACAACGTTAAGTGAAAATCTTAGAAAAAAAGCAATTATTTATTTGTTTTTATGTATCAAATTTTATTATTATTATGGAAACTGCAGCATGGAAGATGGCTACCAAAATGAATAATTGCAAATTGCTATGGCACCTCTACCAGGCTGATTCTTGTAGAAATTTCACTATAGAAGGTAAATTGTTCAAATACAACTGCCTTTCCTCTCCCAGTGTTTATTGATTATAAGCTTTCTTTAAAATCTTTTAAGTAAATCAATGCTTGCCTTCAGGCTCTGATGTACATTGACAGCTTTTCTTAATTATCTGTAAGTCAGCAAACTATTCAAGTGTATGCATAAATAAGAGAGAAGATAAAAATGTCTAAACTTTTAATAGCTTATTTAGGAATCACTATTATGTGTATATAGTTATTCCTGCCCTACACCCCCATAGACCAACATTATAACTGTCATGACTCAACCGGTTAGTTTATATTGGTGTCAATTGAAAACTTAAAAGAGAATTAATTAATTAATTAATTAATTAATTATTGATATCCCACCTTTATTATTTTTAAAAATAACTTAAGATGGCAAACATATCCAGCACACCTTCTTCCTTCTACTTTCCCCACAATAACCATGTGAGATGGATTGGCATGATAGAGAGTGATTGGTTATGCATTTGTCTGTCCTGAATTATATGAATCTGCTCATCATAATATCCTTATTCAGGCATTTCAAAAAATGGCAAAACTTTCCATGTGAGTGACATTAAAAAGTATCCCATCCCCCGGCCATATATTACCTATAATGTTGATTAAAGAACGGTATTGACATATATAGTATAGATATCAGTAATGAGTTGTTAATAAACAGTGACTTCTGTGAAATTGCAGACTATGAAAACATCGGGTTTGGATCTGCAGAGAAATCAACATGAATGTACTTGAGTTTCTAAGTACAGGCTGTTTTCATAAATACCCATCTTAACAAGAACATCACAGACATTTCTCCCCACTATCACACCTATATAGGTAGCCCTCAACTTACTACTATTTGCTTAACGACCATTTGAAGTTACGATTGCACTGAAAAAAAGTTACTTATGACTACTCCTCACACTTACAACTTCGAAGCACAGGTGTCAAATCGTGACAGATCATGACTTTTTTTGACTTTGTGGAGCAGGGGTGGGTGTGGCCTGCATGTGATGCATCTGGCCAGTGGGCCACCAGTTTAACAGGCCTGCCATAAAGGAAGAGCCATGGTGGCGCAGCGTTTAGAATGCAGTACTGCAGGCTAACTCACTGCTCACTCCAGGAGTTTGATTCTGACCAGCTAAAGATTGACTCAGTCTTCCATCCTTCCAAGGTTGTAAAATGAGGACCCAAATTGTCAGGGGCAATATACTGACTCTGTAAACCACTTAGAGAGGGCTGTAAAGCACTGTGAAGCGGTATATAAGTCTAGGCGCTATTGTTGTAATCCAATGATCAAAATGTGAATGCTTGATAACCACATGTATTTACAACTGCAGCAAAAAAAGGCCAGAAAATTGGGCACAACTCACTTAACCACATGACTAAGAAATGGAAGATGCAGTCCCAATTATGGTTGTAAGTTGAGGACTACGTTGTAGAGAGCCAGTAGTTGTATCTAAAAATTGCCTATTAGAGATCAAGATAACAACACAAATTCATGTTATTCAAGGTTTTTAGATGTTTGACGAAGCACACCCAGAGAGAATGAGTAGCAATTTAGTTCACTTTTAGTTCATTTTTTTTTTCATTTTTCTTAGAAATGAAAGAATGGCAGAAACTCACTGTACATTTCCATCACTAGCTATATTGTACCCACTCCAGTGGTGGGTTGCTCTCGGTTCGTACTGGTTCTATAGAACTGGTAGTAAAACTGGCAGGAGGTTCCGCCCACCGACCCTGATGTCATCAAAACGCTTCTGCGCATGCGCAGAGCACGCACACAAGCAAAGAGAGCACGTATGCGCGGCCCCGCTGCGAACCAGTAGTAAAGGTAAGTAGAACCCACCCCTGACCCACTCTATGTAGAAGATAGAAGGAATAGCCCTGAGGAACAGGAAGAAGAGCTGCAACCAAAACAGTGGTGAGACAAAAGAAATTTGAGTCTAATCTAGAACAAAATTAGAACTTGAGTAAGAGTCTCAGATAATATTCTCCCTAATTCAGACTTGCAAGATTCTGTTACTATAACCTTTTAATAAAAGTAGTATTAGCTTGCGTGCATTTGGGTTCCAAGTTTTTTTCTACCTTGGAGGGCTGACAGCATTTGCTAAAAAATGGAAGTAAGCCCATTAGCCCCATAAAATTGGGAAACTCTGGTTAACAATGTTTTATCATCTCTCTTCAAAAGTCTCAGAAGAATTTCAAAATTCCTGAACTGTCTCTTAACAGCTTCAATGTATTTACATATCCAAGGTGAATTGTTTATTTGTCTAATTTATATAATAGTTCATCTCACAAAGCAAGTGACTTTGAGTGTGTATAATTAAACTAAAACAATACCTAAAAACATAATCATTAATTATTAAAAACATTTTAAAACCATAAAAATAGAGATAAAACAAAGAAATAGTATTAACAGTAGAGTGTTATAATAATGTCACCTCATTAGTTCACCCATTCCTTAGGGTCTCTAGCCTGCTGGCATAACCAGGTCTTGAGGACCTTCAGAAACTAAAGAGTGACAAGCCCATCTTTACCTTAAGGGGCAGAGATTCTACAACATGGTCACCAGAGCAGAAAAGGCCCATTTGCTACCTAGGGCCCAATTAATGTAGCTTCCTAGATGACAGGACTTCCAACATGCCTTCTTTATTGGTTCTGGTGGATTGGGCAGATGAAATCTGGGAGAGGTGATTCCTCAAATAACCTGGTCCCATACCATGTTGGGTTTTAAAGGTCAACATCAGCACCTTGAATTGGATCCAAAAACAACCTGGTATCCATCGCATATCGCAAAGCAGAGGTGTAATGTGTATTCGCATAACTGCTTGTGCTGCTGCATTTTGCATGAGATGATGAAATTTCTGGATACTCTTCAAGGACAGCCCCGTGTAGAATACACTGCAATAGTCCAACTGGGAAATGACCAAGGCATGAGTGACCATGGATAAATCCTTCAATCTAGAAACAGGAGCAACTGGTGCATAATATGATGCTGTGCAAAGGCCCTCATAGCTGCAACTGTCACCTGCTCATCAAGCAGGAATCGTGAATCTAGGAAGATTCTCCAGATTGTACATAAGGTCTGTTTGGGGCAGTGCAACCCCATCCAGCACCAAAAGTTGTATAGTCCTACAAATGGAGGACCTCAAATTATGAATATGTATTCTTTTAAAAACCCAAGTGAGGGCATACTATTATTCAGGGTGTGGGGATGTGGCCCTTGCCGCACAATCCTACACTTACATAGTCAGAAGAAAGGATGCATCCAATGGAAGCTTTTGTAATGCAATTGTTCTGATGTCTTTGCCTTGTTTGTTCATTTCTTTAGTGGATTTATATCCTACCTTTAGTTCAGGAGATGAAGGCAACATATATAATTTCCTTCCTATGATTTTTCCATAGCCACCACCCTACTCTCTGTGGTAGCCTCAGTTAAGAGAAAGGGACTGGCCCACAAGCACCTTTGGTGGAATTGCCAGTCTTAATTACACCAAGCTACCCTTCAGAATAAGCAAGAATTTATCATAGCATTAGAACTTAGACTTATATACCCCTTCATAGTCCTTTACAGCCCTCTCTAAGAGATTTACAGAATCAGCATATTGCCCCCAACAATCTGGGTCCTATTTTACTGACTTTGAAAGGACGGAATGCTGAGTCAACCCTGAGTCAGTCAGGATTGAACTCCTGGCAGTGCGCAGAGTCAGCCTGCAATACTGCATTCTAACCACTGCACCACATATGTTTGCCTATCACTTGTTTCCACCTTTTTTTTCTCTTTCCATAAAAAAATGGGTTAAGCAGGAAAGATAGATGTTAATACGGTCAGGGGCACTTGATCTGAAAGCAGTGTTTCTCAGACTAAAGTCATATATTATGCTATGCTATGAATGGAATAATCAACAACTGATAGTTGATACTATACCTTCGATCATTTAGAAACCACAATGATTGACTCATACACTATGTTAAACTAAGGGTGCAAGGTGCCATCGCACATGCATGCCATAGTACAAAACTAAAATGATGTTATGAAATGGTTGAAATCTCACAAGTTTGCCACATCTTACATGATTTCAGCACTAACCCTGAATTCTTAATAGATTTTGCCATTCTCATTTGAAAGTCTTGCACAGTGCTCAATTATGTTTTCTTCCAAATAAATGTACGTTAAGATGTTAACAGATTAATCATCTACAACATTATTTTATTCATTTATAATCTGAGGTCACCATCAAATAAGTTCTTTTCCTCTTCTCCCAAAACATTACTGACAGTTCTACTGGATTAAATATGACCAGAAGGGTTGACTAAATCTACTTCCGTCAAGAATCATCACATCAAAAACAGAACCATGCTAACATTTCCTCTAAAGGTCAGAGACATTTACACCAATGCCCAATCAAATCTGTATGCAAACCATGTCTAAGCAAGGAACAACACTGACATAAGAAGGATGTAGCTGCCAACGTTCATTATAATTATGAACTTAACAGAAGTTTACAATTTAATTAGCCCTGTAGTGATCCAAGCAATTTAATGTATAAAATAAAGATATTTATTTAATATTTAAGTATTAGTCAATCTCAGGAACAAATATAAATGAATAAGTTTTGAATCCTGCCTTCCCTAAAAATCAGTATTATTGGACCCGATATTCCCAATAATGTAAAATGCTAAGTTTCCCCAATTTATTTGCCCATTTAGGCACAGTCTAAAATGAGCATGCTTTCCTTAAAGACCTTTAGTCTTGAAAAGGTCTTTTGCACTGGAGCAATTAACTTTGGAATAGTAACATTCCAATCATGGTGAACATCTATCTCTATAGTCACTGAGATGACATCAATTTGATGGCACATAATCAATCAATCAATTGTATTCGAAAGAGAATACAGTATTGGTGCAATTTCTTCAGTTACAGGAAATATTAGCCTTATTTTTATTTGTTTGTTTGTCAAATTTATTTACCACTCATCTCGCAGTTCAGGCAACTCTGAGTGGCTTAGTATGCCTCTTGATCCCAACCCTGGAAAGGAAAACACTACTGTCCCTCGTCATGTGTTCTTCATCTTGTTTAATAAATTATTTTGCTTTGCTCCTCCAGGGCAGAGTGGCTCTTGCCCCCATTACTGCAAAACAACTGTGGTAAAATACTGATGAGATCAAGATGAATTTGGACAAAAAAACCTGGGTTATCTCAGTTCATAAAGTTTTTCAAGATCCGCTTTCAAAGAACAACTGTCACCAATCTCTCCTTCCAAGAGCAAATCCTAGATCTGAAGAGGAATCAGTGAGGCCTGGATGAAACAGAACGCTCACAAAATGTTGTGTATATGGATGTGCACTTCATCTAGATTTTATGTTACACAGATAACAGGTTTTAAATTCTCAGACTATGAAATACAAAGGAAAAGATGATTTCTAAACTTCAATGCACAAAATGCAGGGACGTATGAAATGCCATGATAAATAGAGAAAATATATCAAAATGATAAAACTCATACTTCACAGAGATGAAAGCTTGTTTTCATTCATCATTCTTTAACTTTGGTTTAAAATCCACCAACCATCTTCTTGAATTCGCATTAAAACAAAGGATAAAATTTGCACCTGATACATTTTATATTTAATAAAGTAATTAAAGGTAACTGAAATTATAGTTTGATTTTACAAATGTTTTTTTTTAATTCACCGAGATTGGAATCAGGAGATATACAGAAAAAACCCTGGCAGATTATGCACCCTGATCTCATCAACTGACATGACCTCCTTGAAAGGGAGTAAAACAGCAATGTTATTGGAATGTAGGCATTTTCAAGAAGCTTATTTAAATAAAGAAGATGAACTAGGATGCCAGTTTAGGTAGAAATATAAGTAGTCAAACTAAGGAAATCATGTCAGAATGACAATCCATGAGACTGCAAAATTTTTATTTCAATAAGCAATCTAGCATTTCCAAAGCATTGGGAAAAATTTCATTTAATCATAGCATATAAAATGAAAATTAAAGGAAATATTTCACAGATTTGGGTTCCTCAGTTTTTCAGGAACAAACCAGAAAAAGCTTATAGAAGGAAATAAGAAAAAAAAAAAGCATGGATGTAGACACATGTGCATATATATGTTCCATTTTACCTTTCATATCCTCAGTCCTTAGAATGCATTCATCTCAGTACAATTTCATTTGTGCCATCTTAGGAAATGAAGAGAATGCCAGGGGCTTCTCATTTCTTGGGCTAAGGGGTTTGTCTTCTATAAGCTGACCAAGTAAGGGCAGGTGCTGAAAGCAACATAATAAAAGTGCTCCTATGTTCCATTGTACACTATTTTAACAACATAAAATTGATTATCAATTAACCTTTTGATATCTATGTACTACTAAAACTCTCATATGTCTATTTGATACTTTGAACCTTCAATTGGATGAAATGGTTCATTATAGACCAACAATTTTTGAATCAATGTACCTCAAATGGGATAACTTAAACAATGCCTCCAAAATCTGAGATCATAATTCCCATTGGACTGAAATTTGGCAAAGTTGTGGCCACTTCAGAACCTCCATGCTTTCTGACTACGCTTCCCAGAAATCTGTAAGTTGCGTCACACATTGAAAGATGGAAAGGGGTTATCCCCGCCCTCCTTTCCACTTCCCTCTAAATCTTACACCCAATTGGCTGGTGGCAAGGACCGATGGACAAGCAGCCATTGGCTGCTTTGGAACTGAGTAGAAATTTAAAATCTCTTAAGGGCAATGGCCAATGAGGGAAGTATGAGGGAGTGATTCAGCTGCATGTCAGCAAGGTAGGACTGGCTGGGGAACACTGGCAATCAATAGATGAGCCCTCTTGCTCTGTAGAGGGAGGGGGCCTTGTGGATATGCCAGGATGGACAGGCCATGGAAGGGATATTAGGTCTTCCCCCTGCCCCATGCCAAAAGGAAAGCCAGCTCCACTGCTCCCTTCCCCCTACCCCCCACTCAATCCCACTTCGGGACAGAGGAGTGCGCGCTGGAAACGCATGTTAGGGCAATCCTCCAGTGTTCGGCCTGCAACTCTCTGCCCTTCTCCAGGCCCGGGTTGCTGAGATGGGGGGAAGCAGCCATGATGCCTCTGCTGCCCCCTCCCTGCCCTGGCCCCAGCCATCGCTGCCCAGCTTCCTTGAAGGCGCAGCAAATTTCAAAGGTGGCAGCTCTCGCTGGAGGTGCCGAACAGCAGGACAGCTGAAAGATCCGGGCCAGGGCTCTCCACCGTCCGACTTGCCAATTGGGGCCCTTCTGCCGGGCCAGCCACCCCCCCTTCCCACTGGGCTTTTCTGCTCAGCACTCAGCTGGGGAGGAGAACACTTCCCCACGCCGTCCCCTTCTTTCTCTTGGCCCAATGAGGGAGGAGGAAGGCCAGGCTTAGGGGATGGCCCCCATCCTGCAAGATCCGCCTTCATTGTTCTCTCCCAGCCCTCTTTGCTGGTGGCACAGCAAATGTACCAGGAGGAATCCTGTTGCCACGCAAAGGCAAGTACAGGCTTCGCTCCCGCACTAAGGCGACAGGGTTACAGCTCTTTCATCCCTCTGCCGCAAGAGGACCACAGGGAGCCGCAGCAGAGGGGTGAAAGAGCCACATGCGGCTCTAGAGCTGCAGGTTGCCAACACCCGTCCTAGGGGAAACTACATCATAGTTAGTTGTACCCCTAAAAGTAATGCTGAAGATTGAACCTTCTTACAAATCATAATTCATTAACTGTGAATCACAAAAGACACATGGTTATCTCAATGCAGGGTCTTAAATTTCTGCTGTGATATGTATGACCTATTTTTTTACTTCTTAAACTGAGGTCTTTACTAGGGATCTAAATTAGGATAGCAACCTCTTTGAGACCACACCTCAAGATGTTCAAATGCCAGTTTTTGCATGTCCAGTGAGATACTCATTTCTGATTTTAACATCACACATATTTAACTATATTGGAGATCACTCTAAAGCCATTAGCTGAACCCAGAATTAAGAAGAAAATGTGATGTAGAAGTCACAGTTGTAAATCATAGTAGCTAGGCAGCTAACTGGTGCAATATATATGGATCTTATAATAGCTAAAGTGAAAGATTTTCAGTAGTCACCAGTTGTTTTCAAACACAATTTAAGATTAAATATTAAAAGCCCTATATATGGTCTATATGAGGGACTGCATGTTGGGTTATGAAGAACTATAGTCAACAGAAAGACTCTTCTGAAGTTGCTCCTACTCCCAGAAGTTCCTTTCTCCAGCATGTGAAATAAAGATTTCCTCAATTATTTCTAGGCTGGAAGCAACTTTTTCAATAAGCAAAATTTTATGAAAAGATGCATCATTTGCAAGTTGCAGCTCACTTCATCGGATGCAAGTTCCTTGGGAATTGCATTTGCTTCCTATTTTTTTCTGCCTTAAAAAGGAAAGCAGGATGCATTTGTTTCACAGGTTTCAATCACCATTTAGTTTATTCACTACTTTTATTTCATTATTTTAATGCTTGTTTTTTTGGGTACTATATGTTGTTAACCAACTTAAGTACTCAACAGCATGTAAAGACATAATATAAATAATTTTTCAGTGCTTACTGAAGCACATACAAGTTTAAGTGCAACCAGCTATTTATATTTTAGTGTTGTTATCTAAAGATATATAGCTGTCAGGAATTGTTTTGGCCAACTAGCTTATAGCAAATCAATCTTATTGTTGTATACTGTGCACAGTCTGGTAAAGTAGGTGGCCTATAAATTATGCAATATGAATAAACAAATAAATACATTTCATGTGGCAGCAATACAGTTCACTTAATAAAACTGACTATCACTTTTTAAATGAGATTTTTGGATAAGATCATGCTTGTGGTATTTTAATATTTCTAATACTATTATTAAGACTGTGTAATACTTTGGACTCAATCTCCAAAACGTGTTCAAGAACAAAATATAGTTACCACACCTTCAAGTAACCAAACCTTTTATCTTGATCACATGGTAGCTACAAGGGTAATTACAGGAAAAGATGTGGTTGTTTTAAAGTATTGCAAGTGATACTTTCATATTCCCGTGAACTCTGATTTTATTCAGAGATAAAATCTGAAGCTCTGTACAACCCCACTTTATATTTCATTTTAAATGTACTGTTTTGACATCTGTTATTTTGACATCTAAGGGTTTTGCAATCATTCTCTTTTTAATATTTATTTCGCAAGGGAAAGAAATTCCCCTTAACCATGAAACATTAACAATACAGGTATAATTGACTGTTAAGAAACAGTCCTCATTACATTTAGAAGATATATTGTATAAGTGCAATTTCCTCCTATCAGGAAGTCGCATGAACACATTTCTTTAGTTGTAAATCTGATTTCTCAGACGTTAAGCAGACAACTCAATTTGTTCAACTAGGCAGCAAACTTGGATAGTTCAATTCCTTAAAATGCACACACACACACACACACACACACACACACACACACACACACCTGTAATTACTAGCACTTCCTCGAACATCGCTAAACTTGCACATAAATATCAAAGGTTAATTTCTAGCACCACTAGTTAAAAAAACAACAACTAAGCAGCAGAACTGGGAAAGTCTTACGTCCAAGAAGCAGAAAAGGTACTGCAGAATAGACTTCCCTCATTGGGTAACCTTAAAACAGGTGTGCTATTCAGCAGGTTCTGACAGATTCTGGAGAACCGGTAATGGAAATTTTGAGTAGTTTGGAGAACCGGCAAATACCACCTCTGGCTGGCCCCAGGGTGGGGTGGGAATGGAGATTTGCAATATCTTCCCCCAGGAGTGGGGAGGGAATGGGGATGCTGAGTAAGGATGAAGAGCATCAGGCTGGTTTCAAACATCAGATTATGGTTTGCTGAATCAATCACACTTGGCAAACTTCCTATAGAACACCGCAACAAACAAGCAAATCACAACACATGACTAAGCACAATATACAAACTGAACTGTAACTTCTATGATTAGCTGAATGGGGGTCTTGGGATCTACAAAACAAATTCAAATTAGAATATCTGCTAGTGGGGGATGGAATTTTTCCTCCTAATTAAAAGTGCAATACGATTGTTTGCTTATTTAAAAACATCTGATGCCCTCCCTAGAGTGTTTCACTGCACACTGGGTGGCTGAAACGAGGACAGTGTCTACTTTTAAGTGGAATTTTCTCTGTCTCTACAAAGCTTAGCTTTTCTAACTGCTTTTATTAGCTCAGTTAACCATAACTATAATATACAGACGTTTAGGGGGAAAAACTTTTTTTATTCCCATACAAATGCAGAAGACTTTGTCAACGTACATCTCACCAGATATTTTGTTATTTTTAAACTCATAAAAATGGCCATGCAAAATTTAGCTGATTTATAACTTAATTCCCATAACCCTGCTTGAATCACAATATCCTTTATGATGGTAAAGTGCATCCATTTAGAATGGATTAGATCTGTATGCAAGAAAGCAGTTTTACCGTATTTCTTCTCAAGGATAGAACATACAAGACGGAGTGGGTTCTACTTACCTTTACTACCGGTTCACAACGGGGCTGTGTGCACGCCCTCGCTTTGCTCATGTGTGCGGGGGGGGGGAGCTTCTGTGCATGCGCAGATTATAATTTATGACTGTCTGAGCGGGTGGGCAGAGCCTCCCATTGATTTTACTACCGGTTCTATAGAACCGGACAGAACCGGGAGCAACCCACCACTGATACAAGATCTGTCTCTGGCTTTAGGTACCAGTCTGAAAATACATCTGCTGCAAAAAAATCTACATGTTCATTCCTGATTTGGCAAGTGAAAAATAAAGTTACAGTCAATAAACTCATCTGTCATGGCTAAACCCAATAAAGGAATGTCACTGTATTTTAATAGTCACAGAATTACCCCTATCAGTCCCTCAAATTCCTACAAATTGAATCAATCACAAATTGTCAAATTTTCTCCTCAAATTCATACACTGTTTAAACAAAGGATTTTAATACTTGTAAGTGACAAGGACTTGTGAAATGGCAACAATAACAACCTGATCTGTATTGTATTGCATTGTATTACAGTATTAGAATTAATAATTTTATTTGAAATGATCTTGAAAAATAAGGCTGATCTTGGTAACTATCGCCTTCTCTGTAAGTTGATTGCTTTTCATGGTATTGCTTCATAAATTAGTCTAATCTTTTCAAAAAGAAAGCATGTTCTATAAAATTACCCTAATCCTGTTTATTTCCCTTTAGCCAAGTAATTTCTGTGACAGATTTAGTTGCTGTTGTTTGTTTTTTGCAATCTTATAAAAACGGCAAAACAAAGAAAAAACAAAAAGAAGGAAAGCCCAATTCTGTGTTCTAAAGAGATACTTTAATGCTTACCTTAGTTATAAGATTATAGACCATGATAAGCAATTAGGCATTAGATGTGGAACTATGTCTCTAACATAAATAATGCCTTCATTTCACCACCGTGCTTTTGTGAGGTTTGGTGCTAAGAGGCGTCAGGCAAGCGATAAGCCTGAACAAATCCTACTCTCTGACACCGCTGCTTAGCTCTTAATTACAGTTGAGGAGACAGTTTGCAATTTGATTCGAGAAAGAGAACAGCCTCCCTGATGACATCACGAGACCAAATATAACCTAAAGGCTGCACAGTTGAACATTTTAATATCGTTTCAAAAAAAAAAAAAATCAAAGCAGCTAGAACGTTTACTCCTCTTCCCTTTGCTTTGCTAGTAAGGTAAAAGCGGTGGCAATGTTTTTGGAAGGTCGTAGTTGCAGGTTTTAGCTTTGGAACTATTTTAAACACTTCAAAGAAGCATTGAAATTACAGCCTATGGTTGAGTGAACATCTCTATATAGGAACACCAACCCATTCAGTTTATATTGACCTCTGGCAATTCTACATTTCCTGACAATGAAACTACAGTAATGTCTTGAATATTCAGAATGGAAGTTGAATCATAACTCAGGGGCTAGGCCAGAGAATAGCTTTTTCTCAGGGTTTTGTACAGGTAGCCCTCGATTTACAACAGTTTGCTTAGTGACTGTTCAAAGTTACAACAGCACTGAAAAAAAGTGACTTATGACTGTTTTTCTTACTTACAACCATTGTGGCATCCCCACTGTCATGTGATCAAAATTCGGCTGCTTGTCAACTGGTTCATATTTATGATGTTTGCAAAGTCCTGGGGTCATGTGATCCCCTTTTGCGACCTTCCTGCAAGCAAAGTCAATGGGGAAGCCAGATTCACTTTACAACCGTGTTACTAACTTAACAAGTGCAGTGATTCACTTAACAACTGTGTCGTAAAATGGGAGAGAACTCATTTAACAAATGTCTCACTTAGCAACAAAAATTTTGGGCTCAACTGTGGTCATAAATTGAGAACTACCAGTATTCTGTTTTGATCAGGCATATTTGGTGGTGTGTGCGTATGTAATGAGTATGAAAACACTGCCTGTACTTGAAGCACTGCGGTTCTTAAGAAGAGAGACTAGGTTATGGCCCAGTCTTCAAATTATTTATTCTGATCAACATTTTAAGGCAACCTAATAAAATCTAGGTTACCCTAATCTATACTATTCTGCCCATTTATTTATGCAATCCTGCATCATCATCATTACATACATTATGAAAGCATGGATGAGGTCTCCCTAAAAGAGATCTAGTAGATACATCGATATAATTTTCCTGGGAACTATATGGAAAAGATTTGCTACTGCCTTCTTTTTAAACTTCTCCATCTAGGCCAGGGGTACCCAACCCCTGGGCTGCAGCTACCGGGCTGTGGCCTATTCGGAGCTCTGGCCAGCCACTTGAATGGCCTAGTTCTCCTAACCCAGACAGGCCACCAAGCCACAAAGGTGGGGACTGCTGATCTAGGATACAAATCTAGCATTTCTTGCTGATCTCCCTTCCAATTATTAACTCGATCTGAACCTACTTAACATTTTGAAACAGCCAAGTTGACCAAGACTGATCAAAAGCTGTAGATAAGACATAAACCCTGTTAACAGAGAAAGAGAAACTGTGTAAGTTAAATGGCTCATCAGTTCTTTTTTCTTATTTTTTTTTTAATCGACGCTCATTCTGTGCAGGCAGAATGGGGAACGACCAAAAAGCAAGAAGAAGAATGTGAATGCTGAATTAGAAGGACTCATAATGGTACAGAAACTATAATAAAACAGCCTAATCCAGCCTGGATTTTTATGCACAGTAGAATGAAGAAACCCTTCCTTGAATTCCACTATTTTTTAAAAGTGCTTAATATTAAATTAAGAGTCCTCATAATTTTTTTTTTTAAAAAAAACATTACTATAGCTGTAAAGTTACAAAGAATTCATTAGAGTCAATCCAATTGCTACATTGTCAGAGAGAACAAATGAGTCTGAAGTCAGGACAAAGGAGTGAAAAATTACCTGAGAAGACGCAATGAAGAGAAACTAGAGGCTGCCTCACAGCATCAAAACAATGCAAATGTCTGTTGAAGCAAGTATTATTTGCAACACAGTGATCTCACTTTGAAGCTAATTTCAGAAAACACTTGGTGCAGTCTTAGTCTCTGGGTTATGAATAAATGAAAGCAGCAGGTCTTAGTTCCCACTTATCAAGAGTGCTAGGGCAGATGACACTGGGCCTGTCTCTCTCAGCTCAATCCGTTTCCCAAGTTTGCTGCTGGGAGAATAAAGAGAGGGGTAATCTGACATGCATAAGCCTCAATTCCTGGAAGAAATCCTCTAAAATAAGGAGAGATGTATACTAAGAAATCTTCCAAATAATTGGCTGATTATTGTATTTAGCCTACCCACCCCTTTTCCTGGCCATGATCCATTCTGAAAAAATTGTTTGAGAATCCGGTTCACATTCCCCATGTAGCCAAATTTTACAAAACATGAAGTTGTAATTTTCCCATGAATCCTGCCATACCCTCCTAGTTGCATGAACTGATACAGAGAATTGTCAGAGGTTATGAAATCAATGTGATTTCCTTTATTTATTTGTAGAAAGCGAAGGCCAGCTCTGGAATTGCCAGGGAATTATTTAGCTCTGAACCATCACCAAGAGACACTAAAACAATTCTAGGAGAGACAGAACAAATGAAGAACTGCTCTGCAGGAAAATGTATCCAACACTAAATTATCCTCGGCTACAATCTGCATCCTATTCTGAAGAATACATTACTATTGAATACATGTTCGATACTTATTTTGCTGGTATTCTGATTCTTCACCATTGCCTGACACATTCAGAGTACCTGTTCAAAGTTGTAAGTTTTGGGGAGGTCCAAAACCATAAAAAGTAGTGGCTTAAAAAAATAAATAAGTAGCCAGTGAATAATGTTGATGCTTTAATGGCACAATAATACTATAATAATATTGTAACATTGCCAAAATACCCCCCCACCCCTGTTTACAGTTGAGGAATATTGATTGCATTTCCTGCAAAATGAAATCTATAATTCATTTTTAATCAAACAAAACCCACAGAGTAAACATGCTTAATGTACTAATTACTGCAAGCTTGCTTTTTAAATTCTAAATTAGAACAAGAAATGACAGAATGATTGAACTTCAAAGAGAAGAAATGGCAAGCTGAAGATGGCCCTGGGAAAAATGGATCTGCCTTCTCTGGACAGGGAGAGGACTTGAGATCACCCATAATGCTCCTTCTTGTGAAAAGACTTCAAGATAGTTGTCTCTGGCAGGTTTAGAGCTCTGGAAGTAACCATTTTGTTCAAACCACCGTCAGGATCTTTGAAAGGACACTAAGTTCACATACTTCCTTTATAATCAGCTATTAGAAATCTTTGGATTGACAAGTTTGACCGTACCAGGCGAGTTTCCTTCAATCCTTAGCATAAGAACATTTTAATTTACAAGTTTAATAATTAAAAAAATATTTTGCTTTGGAATAAACAGCAAAAGGATGACTTTTTATTTTAGAAAGTTATCAACAAACAGCCAGTACAGGTAAATTGCAAATAAGATTTTGGAATTAATTATAAAGAATCCTTTCCATGGGAAAATGTTTTTGTGCTGAATTTTTTTTTAAAAAAGCTTAAGATTGTAAAAATTGGACCCTGGAGGAAACTAAAAATTATAATTAAAAGAGAAGGACACATAAACTCAACCTACAAAAGAAGAAAAATATTCTAAGAAGCATACTGAAAGATATTGTTGAAAAATTGATTCAGAAATTAATATTAATAGCATTGTTTACCTCTATGGAGGGTCTATGTCCAAAAGATATAATAAAATAGGAACAAGTTTCAATAGACTAGCATGGCTACTTTGGACATACAAAAGAAATTGGCTGATGTTTTAATAATTAACATGGCTATACAAACAAGAAGCCAAGAAAGTGATCTGGATAATTTTCCTACAAAAGAGACTTGTTAAAAAAGGGACAAGAAAGAAATGAAAAGAAATCAAGTTTTAAGACATTATTTGAATGAACTAAAGATTAAGATTTCAAAGTAAGAAATATAAAGTTGACTTATTTGATCAAAATTAAATTAGGATATATAATTTCTGGTAATACTGGAATTTACTGACATTAGGGCTGAAATGATGGTGCTTTATGGATTTGTTTATAGATAGAGATGGGAAGAAGAGGTCATATGTTGTATTTTAAGAGGAGGTAATATGTTACTAACATTATTAATAATTGTGATGAAGGTAGGAAGTTGCTTTTTTGTATATTTCTTTTCTTTCTTTTTACTATTTTTTTTACTTTACTTTCTTTTCTATTTTATTTTTATTCTGCACCTTCTATTTTTATTCTTTTTTAGTTTTATTTTTTCCTTTAATAAAATTGTTATCTAAAGAAATAACAGAAAGATTAAGCATTGAGAAAATGAATTGGCACAAAATTAGATAGATAGATAGATAGAGAGGGAGGGAGGGAGGAATATTGATAATACACTTCACTTTCACAAAGCTTATGGATCCAAAGTTCCAAGGAAATCAATATGCCTTTTCTTCAGAAGAAAACCAAAAACTAACTTCTCAGGGGAAGTGAAGGGGAATCGTTTCACTGGAACCACCATTTAAGTCACCATTAGTTAATGGGGCTATTCATCTATTAGTGGAGCTAAGGAAAGCTGAGATTCTTTGGCAGAAGCAGCAACTCTAGCCAGCTTTGAGTTCTAGGAGGAAGATGTGGCCAGAGGATGGCAATGATAAAAATGCAATGGAACTATGGTGAGTTTTCTTCCATTTCCTCCAGCAATCTCCGTGCTTGAAGTAGAGTTACATGAGCCACCCTAAGTCTCCGGAGAAAGGCGGCATATAAATCAAACTAATAATAATAAATAAATAATACATATCTCCTTTAACATATTTGGAACATTTTCTTTTATCTTATATTCCTCTAGCAATCAAGGGCAATAAAGGATTATTTATTTATTTTGTTCCCATAATTGTCAGCTTTTATCTCCCATAAACGTGTTATGGCTGTCATCTGAAGTGAAGAACTCTTACTTGAGTTTTCCTCCTTTTATGCATTGCTGAGCTTTATGCCTTGATGCCAGAAATCCAATTTTCATAAATCAATCTTTAAATTTGCCTATGTGTACAAAAACAATAATTTGAATCAAAGAAGCCCAATTTATTTATTAAAGATTATGTAAGAGATATGAAAATTCAACATTTGTATTTGGTGCAATATTTTTATTATGCAATTCAGCATAATAATTATATAGAGATATATATTAACTTAGGTTCACTCTCAAAGCAGATGAATAAAGAAGCACAGCACCCACCCATGCACCTACCCTCACTCAGATATCAAGCAAAGGAGAAAGCAAATGCAGAAAAACCCAGCTGCACTGATAGCAGAGTAATATGTTCATTTGATTTTTAAAAAACTTTATTTATATACCACGTTTCTAGTCTACAAGGTTGCTTCATGTAATCAACGGTTGAATCCAACAAATGAAACTTAGTAAATGAGAATAA
The DNA here is from genome assembly GCF_029215685.1 of Pituophis catenifer annectens. Classification (NCBI taxonomy): domain Eukaryota; kingdom Metazoa; phylum Chordata; class Lepidosauria; order Squamata; family Colubridae; genus Pituophis; species Pituophis catenifer. The sequence goes on along the minus strand of NW_027256881.1, from coordinate 192,430,673 downwards.
AACCACCCAGAATAAGAGAGTATCATAAAACATTATAATATCATAAGCAATCACAAAAATCCACATATCATAAAAATAAATTGAAGAACAGTCAAAATAAACACATCCTATCAGGAATTAATACTCAACAGCAACTGGAGGGAGGAGAATAAAGTCACTGTGGGAGAGACCTCTGGACAGCAGGACTTATTTGTGATTTGGACCTGAAAAAGCCTTCTTTTATAGCATGGAACACAACTTCAGCCTCCCTTATTAATGACTGTTTTCATGAGGTCTGTCCCTCTAGGGCACTGTTTCCCAATCTCAGCAACTTTAAGTTGTGTGCACTTATTACTAGCTAGCATGCAAGTCCACACATCTTAAAAGTTGCTGAGGTTGGGAAACATTGCTCTAGGGTTTGACAGACAGTATGGCAGTGGGGAGAATGGGAAAGGCACAAAATGCTTTTGCATGCTGTGCAACAGGCAGGAAATTAAAATAATGATGTCCTTGTTTCTGACACTGATGTGTTGTAGGTATGAAATGAAATGACAATTTCTTATATTCATAAACACTTCAAAATATTTAATCTATACAGCAAATCTTAATTTAAAAAAAAAAAACTTTTAGCTGCTACCCCAATCTATTATTGCATTAGGCAAACTTGACTTTTTTAACTGCCAGAATTATGAAAAGATCAATAGAATAAAGTAGTATTTAAGGACACATTTATTCCTTCCTTCCTTCCTTCCTTCCTTCCTTCCTTCCTTCCTTCCTTCCTTCCTTCCTTCCTTCATTTAATTTGTATACTGCCCTTCTCCAACAGGACTCAGGGCGGTGAACAGCCACAGTAAAACACAACATATAAAATTTAAAAGCAGTTTAAAAACATTAAATAATTTGGCCTTCAATTTAAAACAACCCAATTAAAACCAATTTCAAATTAAAATTGAATTCATGATATGGGTTTGTAACAATAGTATCAAATTGACCCTCCTGGCAAGTAACAACTATTTAAACTGATCCTTCGCATGACATATATCATTGCATAATGAAACAGCAAATTGTAAAATTTAAGAATTAACATCTATTCCTACTTACACTTCGCACAGTATATCAGAGGAGGGGAGCCTTCATGCCAGAAATGACCGCTTATGTTGACTGTAACCAGCATTCTTCTCTCATAGCATGTAACAAAAAACTCTGGCAACTCCAGTTTTCAGACAAAATTGCTGCTTAGGTTAATAATGAAGTTAGCTGGACAAGAACAATTCCCAGACTTCAGAGAATTATTTACCAACCTTTAGCAAGTAGACCCTTTTATCTTGTCTGCTAAAAATGTAGACTATGATGATATGTTTGGAAAAGAGGAAGCATAGATCTGGTCCCATCAATTCTGTGGCAGCACAATCCTATCCCCTGGATCTCAGATTCTTGCAAAATGCCACTGTGCAATGTCAAATATAGTGTTGATCTGCCTGAAGGATGGAATTAACAATTTACAGAAAAGCTTTAACTACCATTAGTGTTCCTACCTTTTTTTTTTCTAAGAAGGATCATTGCCTACACGCAGCCTGTGATTTCTAGCTCCCAAACTGTTATTAGTGGGGATTACTACGTTCTTTCCCTTCTTTCTGAACTTCTGGAAGGGCTGCAGAAAGTATACATTGTTACCAAACTAGACCACCACGAGGCTTAAATATGATCCACATGAAAAGGAGTATGAACATTTAACTCCCTTTGATTCTTGTTATGGAAAGTTTGACTACATAGTAATGCCATAGGGATTGGTATGCTTCCCCTAGTGTTTGGGTACTTTATGAACTATAGTTCTTTTTAACTAATTATAAGCTTTATACTTTTCATGGATATAAATCTGATATTAGGCAATTGCAGGTAAGAAGCTCAACATTTCAAATTCAAACATTTCAAACAATTCAAAATGGTATCTAATTTGCCAAGAGCAGGGGTGAAATTCAGCAGGTTCTGACAGGTTCTTGAGAACCTGTAGTGGAAATTTTGAGTAGTTCGGAGAATGGGCGTTGGTCTTATGGTGATACGCCCTTTCTCTGCGTTGTCCCAGGAGTGGCCAAGAATGGGTTGAATTGTCTGTTTCCTGTTGAGACCGAGCTGTCTGTTTCTTGTAGCCACGCCTCCTGCCTCCACTTTCCTGCCCCAGTTTCAGCGATGACGTAGCTGTAAAGACAACTCAAACCATCTATGCATTAGTTCCCGGATCACAGGCCAAGCGAAGCAGGGTGGGGCTTTGCCACTCCTGGGACGACGCAGAGAAAGGGTGTATCACCGTAAGACCAATGCCCATTCTCCTGCAAGGTCCCAGGAGTGGCCAGGAATGGGACTTACCAAAGCCTCCCCCTATTCACGGGTGGGAAGCCGCTTGGCCAGAGCCTGAAGCCTCCCCATGAACACGTTGTAACACCCTTCGTCCAAACGATGCCTCAGCTGAGGCATAGACATCAATCTTATAATGACGAATAAAGGGTGAAGGGGAAGCCCACGTGGCGGCTCTGCAGATGTCAATGGAGGCCTGCTTAGCCCATGCTCCAGATGTGGCAGCACTGCGGGTGGAATGGGCCGTAATCCCCCTAGGGGATGATAAGGCTTGAACCTGAGAGGCCATTGCAATGCAAGCCCACAGCCAACGGCCTATGGTAGATGGGGTCACGTTGGAACCTATAGGGATGGAATGATACAAAAAGAGCTTCCGCCGGCAAGACTGTGATGTTCTCTTAATATAAACCTTAAGAGCCCTCCTAACATCTAAGCTGTGCCATCATCACTCCAGGACATGGGAAGATCTTGGCAGAAATCAGGCAAGATGACCTCCTGAGCCCTATGGAACTTAGAGTTCACTTTAGGGATGAATGATGGATCTATCTGGAGCACAACCCTATTAGGATGGAAAATACACAAATCCTGATGTACTGAAAGAGCAGCCAGTTCGGAAATGCACCTGGCGGAGATGATAGCCACTAAAAACGCCACCTTAAATGTTAAGAGGCGCAAACTCACAGTACGCAAAGGTTTGAATGGGGCCGATGTAAGGGCCTGAAGAACTCGAGATAAATCCCATGTGGGGTAGCGATGGACCACTGGAGGTCAGAGGTTAGCAGCTCCCTTAATAAATTGCCTAAGAATAGGTTCATGGGCCAATGATGTCCTCTTCCCACACCGCAAGACCGTGGACAGTGCTGCAACCTGCCTGTGGAGCGTGTTGTGGGACAGACCTTTGTCTAATCTGTCCTGCAAAAAGTCTAAAACATGTGAAACTGTAGCAGAGGTGGGGTCGAGATCCCTAGCCCCACACCAGGTGATAAATGCTGTCCATGTGGAATTGTAAATACGATTTGTAGAAGGTCTGCAAGAGGCCTGGACAGTTACAATGACTCTGGAAGAGAACCCACGCTTCCTCAGGAGTCCCTGCTCAAGTGCCAGACGGTTAAGTTGAGCCACTGGGACTCCGGATGTTGCAAGGCACCTTGGCTGAGTGATATCTGCTCCTGAGGAATCCTCCAGGAAGACTGAGAGGCCCACCAGGTCCACAAACCACAGGCGTCTGGGCCAGTGAGGGGCAACTAGGAGGAATTCGGCCCTCTCCTGAATTACCTTCCTGACAACACCTGGGATAGGCGGAAGAGGTAGAAAGGCATAAAGTAGGCCGCTGGTATTTGCTGCCCCCGTGATATGCTCCACGTTGAGGAAAAGCAAATGCTTCTCCGCCCACCTCCCCAGGAGTTTCGTTTCCATCATGAGGCTCCTGGAATGAGGGCCTCCTTGATGGTTTATGTGTGCCTTGGCCTTGACGTTGTCCGTAAGAATGAGAACGTGTTGGCCCTATACTAAGGTCTTGAAGTGGCAAAGGGCAAGGTTTGCCACCCGAAGCTCCAGCCAATTGATGTTGTGGTTCAGGTCCGCTGGGGTCCAGCAGCCCTGAGCCATGTGGTCCTGAAGATGAGCTCCCCAGCCAAAGAGACTGGCATCTGATGTTATTGTGATGCGACTGGGCTCCCGGAAGAGACAGCCCTTGTCCAGCACTGGAGACATCCACCACTTGAGGGAGAGCAACATCTTTGGGGGAACACATACCTTGGTCTGAGAGCTGCTGTTGCCTGACCGTTGGTATGGGAGCAGGAACTAGTGAAGAGTTCTTGCGTGCAGCCGAGCCCAAGGCACTATCGAGATGCATGACAGAAACATCCCCAACAGTCATGCTAATAGGGCATTGGGGATGCTCTGCTCTTACCTATCTGAGCAGGGATGTCAGATTGTCCTTGCGGTCCTGGGAAAGAAAGACCCGCTCCAGCCTGGTGTCGATTTCCATCCCCAAGTGTAAGAGTGACTCTTTTGAAAGTTCACAGAGAATCCGTGCTGTTGTAAAACAGTGATTGTTGTCTGCAACACCTCTCTGGTTTCCTCGAAGGAGGACACTTGCACAAGAATGTCATCCAAATAGCATTGTAGATGAATAGGAATTGATCGCAGATAAGCTGCTAACGCTGCCAGAACCTTGGTGAAGGCCTGGGGCGCCGAGGCTAGTCTGAAGAGCAAGGCCCTGTATTGGTAGTGAGACTGCTTGAAGCAAAAGTGGAGATACTGATGATGTGCCGGGAGGATTGGCACATGGAGGTAAGCCTCCGTAAGGTCGATCGATGCCAGGAAGTTGCCCTCCTGAATTCCCTCTAGGATGGTGGTTAGGGAATTCATTTTGAACCTTTTGTAGACCAGATACAAATTTAATTTTTTTAGATTTAGAATTGCTCTCCATCCCCCCGAAGACTTTGGAACCATAAACAGGGTGGAGTAAAACCTCCGATCCCTCTGGTCCTCCAGAATGGCCTCGATTGCCTGAATTTCCAGCAAATGCTGGATGGCGGCTTTCAAGAGACTTTCTTTTTCACTGCTTTGGGATACCGGACAGCTGACAAAGTGATTCAGAGGAAGGGAGAGGAAGTCCAAGCTGAGGCTGAGCCTCACTGTATTGAGGACCCAGAGGTTGTGCATGATCATCTCCAATTGGGGTGCAAAAAGAGCCAATTGGCCACCAATGGGTGCGCTTGGCATGTAGTCATTGTGGTCTATGAAAGGCGTGAGCTCCTGCCCCTCAAAAGGGCCGTTTGCTCTGGAGGGTTTACCTAGGCTGGGTGCAAAACCCTGTCCTATCCATTTGGCGGTCAGAACATTGAGGAAAAAGTTGTTGAGACTGTTAGCTGGAATCAGGCCGATGGGAAGATCTGCGATAATAAGGAGCCGTGCGCCTCTCACCCTTCTTAAGGGAGGATGGTAAGACCTTCCTCTTGTCCTTATTCTCAACTAATACAGGCTCCAGAGCCTCCCTGAAGAGGGAGCCCCCTGTATAAGGGGCCGAAGCCAACCATCATTTGGACTTGGCATCCGCCTGCCAATTGCGGTGCCAGAGCATCCTCCTTGATGTGATGGAGGAGGCCAAAGATCGAAAAGCATACTTAGCCACAGCTAATGTTGCATCTGCAGAAAATTGTGTTACTGCAATCAATTTATTCAAGTCCTGGTGGAGCCTGGTTTAACTGGGTGGAACCCTCTGTTGCATCAGCTGGAACCACAGTAATGAAGTGAGATTAAAAAATGAGGCTGAAGATGTGGCCTTAATCCCCCAGGCTGAGGACTGGTGCGCCTTGCGCAATGTCAATTCCACTTTTTTTTCCCTCTGGTTTCAGCCCCTCCGCTATATCGCCAGATACCAATGAGGAGGAGACAAGAGATGCCACTGGAGAATCTACCATGGGCAAAAGCATTTGGTTTTCCAATGCTGGTGCCAGCTGGTAAAACAGACGGTCAAGACCGCCTGGTGTTGGGAAGGATGCTGGTAGCGCCCATTGTTGTTGCACCACATCAATGAACAACTGTAGAGCCAGAACATCCTCCTGTACAGTGGCCGGCTTAGAGAAAAGGAGGTCTGTGGGTCCTGGTGAGCTGAGAGAGGGTTCTAACCCCATCCCTGCTGTCACACGTGCCTTGTGCAGAAGAGATTTGAACATGGCAGGAGGAAAGAGGCCGGAAAAGGCTGGCACATCGGGTGTTACCCTTCATCCTCTGATAAATCCACCACTCCTTGACTCCCTTCTTGTATAAGTGAATCTTCGCCATCAGAAGATTCATCCTGCGATTGGGACTCCTGCCTGTAAGACAGGTATCTTGCCAAATGCTCTCCATCGGGAAGACTGATGAGAGCCTCAACTGGAGGGGCTACAGGCCTGGGAATACTGCTCAATTTATCCCCAATTGCCTGAGAAACAGTTTGCGCAATGAGCAATTTGCGATCAGCCGGTAAATCAGAAGTATAGGTCTCACCTTTTCTCAAGCCAGCTGCAGCCGGTGTGAAGGTGGCTGACACTTCTCTTCGAGGAGCTGAATGTTGAGTTGCAGCAGCAGCAGTAGCAGCAGCAATAGGATCAGCCGCAGAAGCTGGGCAGAAAACAGAATCTCGCACAAGAGAATCATTAGTATTAGGCGACAAGTTAAAGGAAGCCTCACGTGCACCCTCTGGTTACAAGGGTGGAGCAATTACAGCCTGATTAGTCAGCAATCTCTCAGCAAATACCACCTCTGACTGGCCCCAGAGTAGGGGAGAGAATGGGCATTTTGCAGTATCCTTCCTCTGGACTGGGATGGGAATGGAGATTTTGCAGTATCCTTCCCCTGCCATGCCCACCAAGCCACGCCCACAGAACCGGTAGTAAAAAAAAATTGAATTCCATCACTGGCCAAGAGGTAAGAAGTAGACCTAAACTGCAGGTTTAACCTTGCTGATTTCATAGCAGAACTATCCTATCATACCTTATTCTATGTAGTTAATACTTGTTAGTTGGACAGGGGATGATGAATAAGAAATGTCCAGACATACCAACATTTCTGTGGCTAAGCCTTCTGTTAATTAGGTCCTGAAAAAAATCACCTGGCCTTAATGTGATCATCCCAATTCTTGGTTGGTCAATCTGGATTAATCTTTTTGGAAATCAACTTGCCTGTTAAGTATTCTGAGTAGTGCATATTGGAGGTGGTGATCCCTGGAGAGCTGTATGCAACGAAATTTCATTTAATGTACGCCGATTAGTGTATATTCAAAGTGACAATAAAGTTATTCTAAGTCTAAAAAAACACTTCTGTGTTTAGTGAAACATGTTTAGTATTTAAGTAGCTGGGCATGAGTTAAATTCTGTTTCCATTGTTAAGGTTCATAGAGTGATTTCCAAAGATAAAATACTCTTAATTTTCCTTTTAATTTTGACATTGGGGATAGTTTGGTGAACTAAAGACAACCATGGCATAGATCACAAAACCAGTGAGTAGACTGGATTCTTAAACTTCTCTGAAACAGGAGAGGGCAGGAGATCATCCACATGTGCAAAGATGGCTGCACCTTGCAAGAAGACCACAGGATAGCAGTTTTCTGCCGACTTGAGCACTGGAAGATGACAGGATCAGCCATCTTATTCACAGTGGTAGCTGAGCTTTTTAAAGGACACTATGTTGTCAAACCTTACTTTCTAATCAGTTTTAAAAATTGCCTGTTAAGAATTCTGAGCTATTAAAAACCTTTGGAAGAACAAGTTTGAAAAGTCTTCATCAAATGAGCCTATCTTCAACTCCAAACAAAATAAACATTAATTACAACCTTAAGAACAAAATGAACTTTAATTACAACCTTAAGAACTTAAAGAATTTGAAATAAATAGCAAAAAACTAAATACGTTTTTGAGCTAAGAAAGCTATAACCAGATCAAGGGTGCAGATAAAATTGGAATGCTGACATACTATACGTTTGTGGAATTAACTATGAAAAATAAATGACTTATCATGGGGAACATATTTATTTTAATCATCCTGGCAATTGCAAGTCATAACAAAAGATAAGTGATGGATTTAGAAACTGGACCCTAGAGCGAACTAAAGATTTTAAGCAGAAAGAAAGAAAGAAAAATCTTTTCTCCGTTAATACTGACTTTTAGAATGATACAAAATGTTATGACATCGAAAATATTAAAGGACATCTTTGGAGAATTGATCCAGAAGTTAATAACTATAATATCAATGCTGTCAGTAATGATGTCTGTTCTAGGAATAGGCCGTGTTTTAAAGATGTTAATAAAGGACAGATGTAAAACAAATTTTAATTGATAAGATAAAGTATAGAATGTGGAATTACAAATGACAGACCAAGAGAATAATTTGGAAAAAAAGCATTTACTATATATACAAAAGAAACCAGCTGAAGTTTTAAAAATTAAAAGAGAAATACAAATGGTAAACGAAGAAAATGACCTGAAAAAAATGTTTTCTTGTTGGATCTTATTTAAGCCTTGAAATCTGTACAATGGGATAAAGAGATATTGAAGAAAAATCAAATCATACAACAAGATTTGATTGAATTAAAGATTAAAACTGTTAGAAGTAAAAGAAAGAACTATAAAGTTGGCTTAGTTGAGCAAATTTAAAATAAGTCTTGTTTTTTGCAATGTTCTGACCAACTTTTATGGACTTTTTGCTGATATCAAGAGTGAAAAGTTGATGCTTTAGAAATTTGCTTATAGATAAGGGATGGTATATGGGATACAGATATATCTGTTTAACTTTATTGGGGATGAAGAGTTGTTGAATTTGTTTACACTTGTGATGATGGTTGGAAGTCATTTGTTATATATTTCATTTTTTATTATCTTTTTTCTGTTTCTCTTTTCTTGTATGCTTTATTCTTTCCTTTCATTGTCTTCTCCTTGTATTAGTTTTTATTACTCTAGTTGAACTTCTTAATAAAATTATATTTTAAAAAGTTTCCTTTTACTTTGAAGCGTATCTATCAAGAAATAATTATCTTTGCTGCCATAACAATGCTGATGATCCTGACATAAAGGAATTTGAAAAAAAGCAAACTATTGAGGTGGATAAAATTTAATTTTGTACTAATACGGAACATGAAAGTCATTGGCAGTTGGGTGACATGTAATTTAATAAATAACAACAATATTAATTTTTTAAATTACAGGGCCAAATTTATATATATCCTTTTAATACTATTTTAATGTTTGTAATTTATGTTTTTATTTGGCTGTACATCACCTTGAGTCCTCAGGGAGAAGGGCGGTATATAAATTGGATATAAAATAAAATAAATAAATAATACTATGATTAAAGAGCAGCTGTATGATAATTTAGGTGAGGATTTTTTTTACTTCAAAATAATCCTCATAAAGACTAGAGCAAGTTTTGTCAGAGATGGATTTAGTAGGATTATTTCATATGCTTCAAAATGACAAAATATATATATATATAAAACTTCACACATGTAATGGCAAGATATTCAGTGTTTTTAATATATATCCATCCGCATAAAATGAATGTGTGCATATTTAATTGTAGCAAAATTGGACCAGTAATACATAGTAACTCTGTTTATTAAAATTAATCTAGTGCTAGTTATTTATTTTTTTCTCTGTGGAGAAATTTTAATCATCTTGATGAATCAATCTTGCCATATCAAAGACTCCTGCAATTCTATTAACTTTGTGGAGTATAAACATTTTCCCAAATTATATACAATATATACTGTGAATTATTTGCGGTTTTTAAGAAAAAACAGACACCTCATGTAGCTAAAACAAATCTTAAAGAAACAGACTCTAGTACTACTTTCCATTTTTTAAATCTTTATGTAAGACAAAGTGGAATTGAGCAATAAGAATTAAAATTTATGAATTGTTAGATACACCTTTTGTTTAGAAATACCTTGCAAATGCTACTGCTGTAATCATCCACAAAATCAAGATGAACATCGCATGGAGGCAGCTGAAAATAAGATGTTCTGCATTTGGCTGCATTATGTACTAGGCTGTACTGGAAAATAAGCCTTTGAGGGTGATACTTGCCAAATAATAGTTTCCCTTCATCACATGAACAAGCAACATGCTTTATATATTATGTCAGGGTTAATTGGAGGTTGCATGGCAAGCAGATGAACGGATAACTGAAGATCTGGAGAGGTTTGGTCTTTAAAAAAATATACAGACACACTTTTTGGAGATTACATCTGTATTTCTATATTATTTTTATTTACTTCTATATCTACATCTATGTATATTTGTTTACTAAAGCCAGCCATGTGGTCAGGTGTTTCCCAAACCTGGTGCAATAATACTAACATTCAGTCAGATTACTGTCACTGTTTTTAGTAAGAGGCTGATGTTCATAGGAAAAGGGCCATTGGTCCTACCTGAACGCTTGTTCTCAGCATCTGAGGGATAGGCCATAAACACAAAAGAAAAACACCATAAACACAAAAATTAATCATGGGAAACAAAACTGAAACAGAACTCTATTCCCCTTTCAACTTGATGAAAGGTTGTAAACAGAACTAGGAATAATGTTTATAAATTGAGTTGAAGAGAGAGAAGCATACAAGAAAAGAGAAACAGAAAAAAGATAATAAAAAATGAAATATATAACAAATGACTTCCAACAAATGACTTCCAAATGACTACATCATCACAAGTGTAAACAAATTTAGAATTCTAAAAAACTCTTAAGGGTGCTCAGGTATCAGGCTATTAATTATGTATTATATCTTATTATAATAGGAGGAAAAGACAAAAAATTCATGTAATATGAAATTTGTGTTTAAGATGATTTTCTTACATATCATGTAAGAAACAGCTGGTTATTTGGTTTATACAGTATTCTGCATACTTATCAAAGTTACATGAAAAATGAGCAACAATTTTTACATTAATAGAGCCACACCAAGGTTCATTATTATCTTTCTCAACATGTATACTTGATGACTTCTATCCACATAGTCTGAGAACGTACTCTAAAGGGAATACACTGTTAATACATAATATAAACAGTTATAGCAGCAACTCTTCAATTTATTCTATTATAGAAGTTATATAACAATTTCTTATTGTACCTAAACTTATTTTCATATATAATTTGCATTAATATCAGGGTCATATGCCTTTATTCTCTGGTATGTTTTCTACTATAAAAGCATCACATGAAATAACTCACACACCTGTGCAGTGCCTATTATTGTCTCCTTGTAAGCCTTGTCCTGGCATTTGTTGCGTTGCTATCAACAATAACTTGAACATGAGATTTTTGGGTAACAACTTCAGAGGCTATTCTTTTGTTGTAAAAGCTTTCTGTTGTTATGGAGACAACAGACAAGGAGTGATTTTCCTGCATCACAGATTACTATTAGATAGAAAAAGCTATCACATAAACTGGGTGATGAATCAGATGGTTAACTGAAAAGCCGTTCATTATGAGTATTTTCCAATGTTTTGTTAAACATATCCTGCTTAACCTTATAGAAATTCGTGGGTCATTCAAACATAATTAACTACTTTTATCCTACTTTTCTCCAGTGTGTTTCCTTCATCCATTTTATTGTCCCAATAAAATTTTATCAAGTAGATTAGAATGACTGGCCTCATATAACAAGCCACCACTTATTAAGTCATAGATTTGACATCATGCTTTATTCTTAATAATTGCTTGCAGGGTGGATAAAAATCAATGATTTTTTTAAAAAAATTTAAAAAAATCAGGTTTTTTTATTTAAATCGGATTTTTTTGATTTAAATCGGATTTTTTTAAATAAAATGCTTTTTGAGGAAAATATATTACCATCCAAAGGTTATTCCATCATGAAATAAAGATTAGTTTTTTAATTATGTAGAATAAGGCTGTATATGTTTAATTTTTTTGGTAAATAAATTCCATTAATCCATTCACAATGTCATGCTCTTCCAGAGGTTTTTGTAAGATTATTTGGCAATTTCTCTGCCTACAAGATATTATCACAGATGCTTGGTTTACTGTTGCAGTTCTCAAAACTGAATTTGACTCAGCAGAGATCACATGCCTCTTCTTCACAGCAAAAATGTTATAACATGAACAGAGTTGAGAAAAAGACCTTAATCCTATTCAGTGGTGGGATTCTGCCAGTTCTAGGCGGTTCGGCCGAACTGTTTGTTAAATTGCTGGCTCGCCCCGCCCCTTGCCCCGCCCCTCCACACCACTATTTATTGCCAATAAATAGTGGTGGGCGAGGGGTGGGCGAGCCAGCAATTTAACAAACGGTTTGGTGTTGTTTTGTAATTTTATTGGTCCACGGAGCTTCAGCATAGGCTAATTAGCCCGTTGATTAGATCGGCCTCCCGACTCTCAGCTGATTTGCTCTCAGCTGTTTTGCTCAGGGCTCTGCTGCTTGCTTGCTTGCTAGAGCAGTTTTTTCCCCCTTAGCTAGGCTGAAAAACGAAACTGAAAGTAAAGCAGGCTGTTGGCTTTGCTGTTGCTGCAACGTTGGAAAATTAGGCAGGCAGATTTCTTTTCTTTTTCCTCACCAAAAAAGGTAGGTGCAAACTACCTTTAGTGAAAAGGTAGTTCCTCTTTAGGGCAAAAGAGGAGAGTTCAAGATTTTAAAACACAAAAGAAAAAAAGCTCTATTTAACTAGGGAATTGTAATAATTGAGATACTATTAATTGTATATTGTGTTGAAAGCAGAAATGGTTAAGTTGTGGTTTGGAGGAATATATGGGGGAAATTATTTGGTTTATTATTATTGGTAAATATAATTAATTGATTTGTAAGAAATTGAATTGCATGAAAATAATTGGAATATTCATGTTCATATTGATTAATATACAAAAAAGATAGTTATATAGCTAATTGATTTATATTAAAATGTTGAATTTGTATTAAACAACTGTAATATTACATAATTAACCAATGTGAGGATGGATATAAAAATTGATGACAATGGGAAGGGGTATAATATAGAATAAAAGGGAAAAATTGAATTTGATTAAGATTAGAGATGTGGATGAAGGGTAATATTGGTTTTTTTTAAAAAAATAGATAAGGAATAAATATGGCAAAAAGGAAATATAGAAATTGTAAATTTAATTGAAATGACTAAATACTGTTTAAATTTGTGAACCGGCCAAATATTCTGTTCAAAGAAAATAAATTGTATGTTTGTATGTGTGTTTCTAATTACTGCTATTTATTCATATTTGTTCTCTTTTATTCTTTAAAGTTTAACAATTCATTCTTTATCTTAATATCTTTATATTTGTTTGGGGTTGCCTTTCTTCCATTTCATCTTTTTTACTGTACAGCAATCTTTCTCCTCAAACCTACCACTTCTCTCTTTTCTTTCCTTCTTACTTTCTTCTCCCCCCCACTTCTTCTCCTCCCTGCTTCCTCCCTTACCCTCACTCCTACTCTAATTTCCCTTCCCTTCCTTCCTCCCTTCTCTTCCTTCCCTCTCTCCTTCTTTCTTCCATCTCTCTTCTCCTTCCTTCATCCCTCTCTATTGCTGTATCCTTTTGTGCATATGGATTACTCAGAGGGCTGAAAAAGTTATTTTTGACTGGTCCTCGCACTTTTGACCAGTCCTCGAACTTACGACTGTCCTCACATTTTACGTTTTGCACCCTATCTTGTCACCGTGGTGAAGACAAATAGTGGTGAAATGACTGACACAGTTGTTAAGAATGCCGCAACGGGCATAAATGTGAGGAAGGTCATAAGTGCAAGGACCGGTCAAAAATGTGAGGACCAGTCAGAAATGACTTTTTTCAGCCCTCTGAATAGTCCCTATGTGCATATGGACTAGTCAGAAGGCTGAAAACATTGTTTTTGACCGGTCCTCGCACTTTTGACCAGTCCTTGAACTTACGACTGTCCTCACATTTTAAATTTTGCGCCCTATCTTGTCACCGTGGTGAAGAGAAGTAGTGGTGAAATGACTGACACGGTTGTTAAGAATGCCGCAATGGGCATAAATGTGAGGGTGGTCATAAGTGCGAGGACCAGTCAGAAATGACTTTTTTCAGCCCTCTGAGTAGTCCCTATGCACATAGCCACGCCCACCCGGTCACATGACCAGCTAGCCACGCCCACCCAGTCATGTGACCACCAAGCCACACCCCCAACTAAGCCACGCCCACAGAACCGGTTGTTAAAAAAATTGAATCCCACCACTGACCCTATTGTTCTACAAACCTATGAATACAGAATCAACCCCTTCAGTGCTAAGTTTCAAGAAGTTCAGTGAATAGAATAGAAACAATATTTTTCTGATTGTTTGGAGTGGAATAGATCTGCACAAGAAGAAAGTGAAACTAAGTGTGAGGAGGAAGGGGCAAGCAGACAAGCAGTACAAAATGAAAGTGAAACTTTCTGAGCACAATACTGCACAGCCACAGACAGACAAGTCTTTGGATCTTTTTGTGTGTATGACCTGAGGTTTATCACATTCTTTCTTTGGAGGAAAAAACCTATAATGGCAGCAGGCCGTAAAAGAGACCCAGTTTGGCAATATTTTAATGAAGTTCCTTTACCTATCGGTAAGGCATGCATGCGTGCAAACTGCAAACACTTCAACAAAGAAATGCAAGGCCTGGTGGCCCAAATGAGGCAACATCATGAGAAGTGCTGTGATGAAGATGACCGAAGAAACACATTTGAACAGGCAAGATCTTCAGGTTCTTAAACATTTTTATTGAATCATATTTCTAAAGACTGTCTTGAACTGTCATGTTTGAGCAAAATTATATTTCTTATTATTACTGCATTTTACTGTCATTTGGTACAGTTATGAAGAAAAGCAAATATTCCTTTTGGGGCAGTGCTGTGTACAATAAGCAGAAATTGTATAAACAATAAAATAACAGCACTGACTTTTTTGTTTAGGGGAATACATGGATTCTAGAAACTATCCACCTTCAAGATCACCATCCTCCTGTTCTACAGTTTCAGAGTTATCCATCCAAGATAGTGCTTCATTAGCATCATCATCATCAGACACCCACAGTCACATATCACTATCACCTAAACGAAAGAAAAAACCCTTCCCTCCTGGAACCACCATAGATAACTTTGTGATAAAAACTAGCAGATTAGAAAAAGAGTTAAGGATGTAGTTTTCATATAGTAGACAAATGCATTCGTTGTAAAGAAAAAATCTATTTTTTTTAGTTTGACCGATGGTCTGTTAACTCATATAGCATAAATACTACCTTTTAAAAAAAAAAAAGTCAAACTGAAGGGATTTTTTGTCAGAATTGTATTAAAAAGTATTGGTTTTGTTGAACAAATGCATCACGAATGCCATGTCTGAGGAAACAGATAAGAAATAGTTTTAACAGCCTTTTGTTGCTGGCTAGAGACCATACCTGAACCATTCATTTTAGCAATAGGTTTTCTTTAGAAAAGCAGGGTTCTATTGAACAGAAACTCTCCCTCCTACACTTCACCTTGAGCTCTAGTTCTCTTTTATAAAACAGAACACTGTTTAAGAGTGGCTTACAATAGCCTGGATTCTTCTGCTGTATATGGTTGTGCTATCCATTTCATAGTTTGTTTTGATTGTGCTATGGTGGGTTGAGCGGTCAGACACTTTTTGATAAAATTGTCTGGTTATTCCTTTTGTTGGAAGATGATGTATAGGTGATCTATTTCTTTTTTTCTGGTGTTGCTTCAAACTCATAGAAAATTGTTTTCCTACGGTTTCCTCATGAGGAACAGCCATCGAGAGCACATGTGGATGATCTCCCATTTTCTCTACATCTATCTATATACTTCTACAAAACATATCAGAATCAACCAGGGCCAGTTGGTCTAGTGGTTAAACCACGAGGCCAGAAAGTGGGAAACCATGAGTTCTAGTCCTGTCTTGAAAGCCAGCTGGGACACTTTGGGCCAATCACTCTTTCTCAGCCCAACTCACTTCACAGGGTTGTCGCTGAGGGGAAAATAGGAGGAGGAAAGTATGTTGAATATGTTCATCACCTTGAGTTATTTGTAAAACAAACTTAATAAGTAAAAATAAAACAAATAAAAACCAACAGACTATTGCAATCATATAGCATTACTGTAGCCTACAAATCAATTAAACTCCTCCAAGACATCTTAAGTAAACCAAAAGGTCCAATAGTCCAACAATAAAAAAACAGCAGTCATCTACAACATATAGTGTAAGGAGGGCTGAAATCCAGCAGGTTCTGACAGGTTCTGGAGAACTGGTAGTGGAAATTTTAAGTAGTTCGGAGAACCAGCAAATACCACCTCTGGCTGGCCCTAGAGTGGGGTGGGAATGGAGATTTTGCAATATTCTTCCCCCAGGAGTGGGGTGTGAATGGAGATTTTGCAGTATCCTTCCCCTGCCATGCCCACCAAGCCACACCACACCCACAAAACCATGCCCACAGAACTGATAGTAAAAAAAAATTGGATTTCACCACTGGTGTAAGGACTCTAATGGCAACTATGTTGGACAGACAAGCAGAAGATTAGCAGAGCGTGTCCATGAATGCCAACTAATATATTGTGAGGTGAAAACCACATTCAACAAGGGAACTTCCAGCTTTAGTCTGTCTATATATACATGTCTGTACATGTCCAGGGTCAGGGAGCGGAAAAAATATTTTCTCTCTGATGACAGAAATATTTCTATGTACCGTATTTTTCAGAGTATAGGATGCACCTTTTTCCCCAAAAAAAGAGGGTGGAAATCTGGGTGCGTCTTATACTCTGAATGTAGCCCCGCCCAGCTTCTCAAACAGAGGCTTCAGAGGCTGAAAAAAGCATCAGAAAAGAAGCTTCAGAAAAGAAGCCTCCAAACAGAGCTTCAGAAAAGAAGACCCCAAACAGAGCTTCAGAGGCTTTTTTTTCCGAAGCTCTGTTTCAGAGGCTTTCAGAAGCAGAAAAAAAGGTTTTTTTGAAATGGAGTTTCAGAGGTTTCAGAGGCAGAAAAAAAAGCAAAAAAAAAAAAGCAAGGCACAGAGCTCACAACCAAGGAACCTGTTGCTAAAATTCACCTCTGGGAACAGCTGATTGGGGGTATTCTGGGAGGCCGATCCACCTGCCAATCAGCTTTTTTCTTATTTTTCTCCCCAAAAACTAAGGTGTGTCTTATACTCCAGTGCGTTCTTATACTCTGAAAAATACGGTAATTGCAATACTTTGAAAAAGTATAGTTAATGTCATGGAAGGGCAACTATAGCCCCTTTATGATGTATAAACCATGCTGGCTTAGGAATTCTGGAGTTGAAATCTATAGGTCATAGAGGAGTCATAGTTATCCAGCTCTGGTTAATATCACTTTGAATCATTTTTTTACAATTACAGTTTTTATAGTTATACTTGATAGGTAGAAAAGAAAAGCATCATAGTAGTCTGTTTTGCCAAAAACTATACAGCCCAATACACTTACAGAACTTCATAACAGTCATTCCAGCACTAAAGGGATTGCATATAGTGTACAGGTAATCCTCAATTTACGGTCACAATTGGGTCAGAATTTCAGTTGCTAAGTGATGCAATTGTTAAGTGAGTCATCACGTCACCAGACACAATTTTACAAAAACTTTTTACCATGGTCATTAAGCGAATCATGTGGTAATTAAGTGAATCTGACTTGCCCAATTCATGTGACTTGTCAGAAGCCAGCTGGGAAATCACAAATCACGTGACCACAAGATGCTGCAACTGTCATAAATGCAAGCCATTTGCCAAGCACCCGAATTGTGATCTTGTGACTGTGGGAGTAGTGTGACAGTCATAAGGTTGAAATTCATTCAGAAGCTTCAATTGGTGCAAAGTGCGGCAGTGAGAACAGTCTTTGGAGCCTCTAGAATGGTCCATATTACACCACTGCTCCGTGAACTACACTGGCTAGCAATCTGCTTCCAAGTGCAATTCAAGGCTTTGGTTATGACCTTTAAAACCCTTAGTGGCATAGGTCCAGGGCTCCCTGATGAACCATATTGTCCTTCTAAGACTAGCCCATCCTACTCAGGCTGGTAGAGAGACTCTACTTCAGATCCTGTCAGTCAAAGAAATTGGATTGTCGGGATGCAGAAGAAGAGCCTTCTCTGCGGCAGCACCCGCCCTTTGGAACATCCTGCCTTCAGGATAAAATCTGCCTCCACCCGCCTGTCTTTCTGTAAGAGTCCAATGGAGGAGACTCTGAAGGTGGTATCTAGACTGATAGCAGATTCCACTTCACTCCTGCTCTCTGCTCCCCACACATCCATCTGTTTTACTAATCATATCAAAGTACTTTCTTTGTTTTATTTTTCTTTGTTTATTTTATTGATCTATTATTTTTTCACTTTGTTAAACTTCCTTTTTTATTTCTTCATTTTTTATGGTTGTGAGCTGCCTAGAGTAGCCCCGTGGTGAGATAGGCAGCAAATAAATTTAATAATAATTATATTTGTTTCAATTAAAATAGAACAAAAAGAAATAGAACAACTGTGCAAAAAGAAATAGAACAACTGTGACAAAAGAAAGCAAAGGGAGCACCAACAGTAAAAGGCAACTTTGGGTTCAATCCCAAAACATCTGGAGCACCAATTGAACATATTCAAATGACATTGACAAATTCACTATCAGTCATTGGCATTGACAGATTCATTATCAGTCAACTGCAAAAGGCGGCTTTACTTGAAACAACTTACATCCTGCAACGATATCCATATCACCATCAAACATCCATATCTGCCTATCCCAGGTTTTTGGAAAGGACTCAAGAGGTAGACAAAAATGCCAAATCCAGTCTGAACATTTGGCTGACTGTGCAATGAACCGTAATAATAATAAGGGTGGGTTATAAATCGCTTTTTCTGAATCTGTTATAACTTTGAACCATCATTAAATGAACTGCTGTGAATCAAGGATTATCTGTTACAGTTAGCAGATAGTCCTTACTTACTGACTGCAATTGGAAATGGAAATTATGTTGCTAAATGATGCTAAATTGTAAAGTGAAATGTCATGTGACTGTTCTGCCAGCAGTTGTTAAGTGAATCACTGCAATCATTAAGGACAATATCATGTGATGGCAACCAGTGCTGTGGAGTCGGAGTCAGAGTCGGGGAGTCGGAGGAAATTTTGGGTACCTGGAGTCGGAGTCGGAAGTACAAAAAACTGAGGAGTCGGAGTCGGAGTCGGAACATTTATCTCCCGATTCCACAGCCCTGGCTGTGGAGTCGGAGTCGGAGTCGGAGGAAATTTTGGGTACCTGGAGTCGGAGTCAGAAGTACAAAAAACTGAGGAGTCGGAGTCAGAACATTTATCTCCCGACTCCACAGCCCTGATGGCAACTGTAACTTCCTGCCAGCTTCCCTATTGAGTTTGTCAGAAACCAATTATGAAGGTTACAAATGGTGATCACATAACTGCAGGACACTACATCCATCATATATACACACCAGTTATCAGGTGCCTAAATTGCAATCACTTGACAGTGGGGACACTACGATGGCTGCAAGTTCGAGAACCAGTCCAAAACAGCACAACTTCAAAAAATCACTGAACAAACTGTCAATGAATGAGGACTGTAACTGGGATTCAATCATAATTTCTATAATAATATAAGAATAATTTAAAAGGGGAAAATAAGCAACAACTCAAATAGTTAATATACAGAATTTCACAGAGCTCACAAGTCTGGACTAAATTTCCATTAGACTTAAAATTCTTACTGCAGAATAATTAATAACAATATTTTCACCCTCCAAAATCTATCCTAAATCAGTTCTTTTTTCTCAAATTCCAGGGAAGCCGTGAGAGCAAAACAGCCTCTCTCCTCCAAAAAGAAAAGCAACCATGTCAAAGTGGGTAAGACTTCCTTTGTGTGAAGTCATTCCTCTTCTTCAACATTTTTATGACCTCCAACGTTTTTCATATTTCTCTTCACATATTTATTATTCACATGAAATTATCCAAAGTCAGCTTAAACTGAGACATCGGACAACCCCCATGAATAAATAAACAAAGACAAACGTCCACTATTGCTGCATTGGTAACTGGCCAAGATTATAGCTCAACTGCATTAAAAAAAAAAATCATTTTCTGCACTAAGTGGATGAATTGCCCAAGACAACAAACTAAGGCAATATAAAACTATTATTTTAAATAAGATAATAGAGGGGATCAAATTGGAAAAAGCACTTTGTCACACAGTTGCTCCACACAACAATCTCCTCCCTATATTAGTGTCAGCCAGTGAACTTCATCCTAGAAACTACGATCCCAATAGGAAGACCAAGTAACTTTAATGCAGCATCATGGAATACAGTTTTCAAAAACAATTCAGTTTAATTTTATTTTAAGAAAAAAAAAACCTTAACCACATTCTAATGTTATATTATTTTTATTGTATTGATTTATTAAACAACTTACTACAGTAATCATTCCACTGGTAAGAAAGCTCACTGATACTTATAAATATTCCTCTAACTAAAAAAATAAAGAAGACACTTCTGTTTCCATGCAACTGAATTACACAGCAACTTTGTGTACTGTATACCTATGTCTTCCTAAGTTATGTTTTTTTTAAAAAAAACTCTGTTTCATCATCTTCCACTAGTTCTCCAAGGGTTGATCTTTGTGTTCAGTAACATTAAGAATATAAAGTTTGCTTCATTTTCAATGAAAACTTCAAATGTTATGAATGAAAAAAAAAATACCCATAAGAGAAAGAAATGAGAAAACAGAAACAGAAAAAAAAATGGGAAGAAGGGAAAATATTTCCCATGTGATCCTATATTGACTCCTGTGCAAACATGTCTTAATTTTTGAAGGGTAGATGAAACAGAAGGAAAATATAGTGCTATGAGTGAACATGCCAAGGAATATACTGTCAACATTCTCAGAAACTAAAAATAAGACTGGTGCATTAGGTATGATAGGATGGATATATCATCAATCACATCTAGTTCCAAAAATAGATTAATACTTTGATTCTGCAAATGCATTGCAAAGCATCATTCTCTAAAACGAAAATGGCTTTTGAATTAACTAACGATAAAGAATATCTCAGTTGAAGTGGAAAACATCCATTCAAGCTTGTTTCAAAATGGGGATCTTGTTTTCAAGTTTATCTATATGAAAACTATGGTTTCTTTATTTTATTTAGATACTGACCAATTCTAGACTGATTCTAGGAAGCTCAAAATATAACAAAACAAACTTTTAAAATGCAGCAGATAATAAGTGATGAATAAGATGGGACAGCTGGCCAAACAATTCGGAAAAACATACAAAACATAACCAAAAATATAACCAACAAGGGGCTCCATCTACTTCTTTAGATGGATTGATTCATATTCATAAACCTTCCACAAATGGAAATAATATGTATTCATAACATTGTACAAATCTGTTAGGCACCCTGGAATTCCAAATACTAATACCTAAGGACAATATATACTGTAGGTTTCTATTATAGTATGGAAAATATATGAATTTTTTGGGTGTGTTTGTATTTCAGTACATAGATTTTTTTTCACACTTCTAAAGAGCATCTCTTTTTAAACTCCACACAAGTTTGTCACTCAAACATTTCATGGTGTATATCACAACTTAAATGAGAACAAAATAAGACTCTGTGTGTGGAACAGCAAGCACAAAACACTATCTTATGACAAATGTTATAAAATATTTCACTATTTTGATATTAGTGTATTTGCTTCCAGATAACACACTTCACTCCCCAGTAAATTCTGATTTATGGTAGATACCATCAAGCTGTTATTATTTTTGAATTTGATATAACTATTTATTTCCTCAGCAAGTTTTTCTATGCTGCCTCATTGGGAAGGGGATGTTCCTGGCAGAGACGAGTAAAGAATACAAGGAATGTATAATCCCAGCAGGGCCACTCAAGGCCTGAAGGTCGTCCCAACTGCCAAGCTAAAATAAGCAGGCACCTGTATTGGCAGCAGCAATATAGGAAGACAGCAATACAGTAAGAAACATGAATGGGAGAACATTTAACGTAATGAAAGATTAACTGAACTGACTAGACATTGACATTTAAGGCATCAGCAAATTGAGATGGACTGGAATTGGACAGGAAAGTCCAGTTTACTACTGAGGATATGAAAAATAAGGATATAATATAAAAATGCTTTTATATTTAGGAAGAGTATAGAAAGAATAGCACTTAGAATACAACAGATAACCAAATACAGATAGCCCACACTTAATTATGCTCTCAAAGCTATGACATTGCTGAAAAAGTAACTCTGTGATCAGTTCTTACACAATCTTTGCAGCATCTCTGAGGCCACATGATTAACATTCAGGCATTTCTCAACCAGTAGGCATTTACAATTGTCACAGTGTTCCACAACTGTGGGATTGCCATTTGCATGCTTCACAAAGTAGCTTCTAACAAGCAGAGACAATGGAGAAACCAGCACTAAAATTGCAAGTCGAGGGTCACGTGATGTCTTTTTAAACCTCTGTGTGTGATTTGTTTTAACAATAGCAGTGGAAGTGAGGTTGTAAGTCTGTCACAGTCATGTAATGTCTCAATGATTGCATCATTTAGCAATGCAGTTGGCTGTTCCCAATTGTGGTTGTTGAGTGAGGATTATTTGTATTGTCAATGAGACTTCAAAGATAATCCTTTAATATAACTATTATTCCAACCACCGATGCAGGAAAGATGAGTTTTATTATCAAGTTCAGTCTGGAATCAACATGCAAGGAAGATGTGCTGCTTGTGGATGAAGACTGTTATGCCAAAGGCAGGGCCGGATTTTCCTATAGGCTAACTAGGCTTCAGCCTAGGGCCTCAAGATCAAGAGGGGCCTACATTCCCTACATTCAAATTGTTAGCAAAATTAAAATTACACTTTCACTATAGGTGAAAGGGCCTCATAAGTGGAATAGCCTAGGGCCTCTTTTCATCTAAATCCGGCCCTGGCCAAAGGTGTAAAAAGTAAGGAGGAAAATGTAGCTGGATTTATGGGCTAGGAAACTGAAATGAAACCAAAGAATTATCTATTAATATCTGTCAATCAAATTGTTTCTTCATCGGCAAGCCATTCTTTAAACATCAAAAATAACCCGACATACACAGATATATTATTAGTAAAAGATGGTAGAAGAGCTAATTATAATAGTAAAGAAGTGAACAAAGACTAACGTGGAACAGATCATGAACTACTCATATGCATGTTCTAAGTTAACTAAAGCAGAATAAAGCCAGCCAGTTTCTATAATATAAAGTATATTGTACCATAATTTTCAAAAATATTGTTTGCTATGAAGTGCTGGACTTCAGCTGTTGTTGGTCATTAAATATACATACATACATACATACATACATACATACATACATGCATACATACAATCCTAACCCCTTACTAATGGATCACCTCCCATTGTCTGAATACTGTGGGTCTTAAAAAAGTGTGGAAAGAGAGGAGATCCCTGAGGCACCCCATAAGTAGAAGTTTCCAGGTGGATCTCCTCTCTGATTACTACCAACTGGAATCAATCTTCCAGGATGAAAGAGAGTCCAGAATGATACCATGGCCAATGGTACCAAAGACGCCAAGAATTTAAACCAGAATGATTGTACTCCACTGATTTCAAGCTCGCCAAAAGTCATCTGCAAATGCAATCAATGTACTTTCCATGCTTTGTCCTGACTGAAACTACTTTAAATATTTCCGATGTAGATGGAAAATGATTATGTATTCATGCAAAGTTCACCACATAAAGAATGTTGTAAATCTGGAGAGCTCTGAAATCATGCCATATTGAGTAGCAATTCTACTTTTCCCTACAAAAGTGCAGATGTTCAGAGAGAAGAGGGAGAAAGTGGTTGGAAAACTTGTGAGAGTTAATAGAAGATGACATCTTGATTTCTCCTTGTAAAATTCTTTATTTCACGCAAGGTACTTATATGTGAAAGCTTCATCTAGAATCAAACTTGGAAGTATGGTGAATTGGAATATGAATTTAATTTGACTTAATTATAACACTTTATAATAATCTCTTTAAACATAGATATGGTATTGCAAATGTATTTTAAATTGTATTTTTTCTGGTAGCTCTTTCTGGGTTTTTCGTTACGATGCCCATTTATTGCCTGTTTATGATTTAGATGTCTATAAAATTTATACTTTGAGCAGAGGCAGCATATTCAAGGATTCATACTGATGCTTTCTTATTTCGCTCCTTTCTTACACAGTTAAGTACAGGGTGTGCTTGTTAGAATAATTAGAGCTTTGATATCTCTCATGTATCAAAACTGCTATGTTATATTCCATAGAATGTATCTGTCATGTGTTTCGCACCATGAATTATACCTGTGTTTTCCCTAGAATTATCTTGTATCCTTATCAGCTGTAAAACAGTTCTTTTTATATACTGAGGTATCCTATTTATACACTCAAATTGTCTTTGATCCGTATTCTATATAAGATTCCTGAAGCTTTGGAGCTGTTGCTCATGGCTTCTCTAGGTGCATGAGATCAATGATGCATTGTAATCTGCTACCTTTGGAAAATAAATCAACTGTTTGGGTCCCCTCTAGCTGTTGGTGCTTATTTGGCGAGTCTTCCCCAGTTCATGTCATTGTTAGTAGGATAGGAAGATCTGCTATTGGAAGGTTGCTCTGGGGTAGGCACCCACTGTCCCTTTTTTGTGTCAATTAACAGATTAACAGAGTTGGAAGGAGCCTTGCAGGAGGTCCCTTCATCTAGTCCAACTCCTTGCCCAAGCAGGAGACCCTGCATCTGCTTTTACTTAGGATCAAACTCACAACCTTCTGATTGTCAAGCAAGAGCTCCACCTCTAGGCCACCGGGTCTTGCACTTTACTCCAGGGGTGAAATGCTCCCGGTTCGGACCGGATCGTCCGATCCGGTAGCGATGAAGGCGGGTGATTCGGAGAACTGGTAGCAAAAATCTCTGCCCCCCCCACCTTGCCCAGCTGAGCCATGCAATCATCAGAGGCTTTTTTTTATTTTTAAAAGCATTTTTTTCTATAACCTCTTTGGCCAAAAAAAATACTTTTAAAAGTAAAAAAAAAAAGCCTCTGATGATCGTGCGGCTCAGCTGGGATCATCAGAGGCTTTTAAAAGCATTTTTTTCTACAACCTCTTCAGCCGAAGGCAAGTCAGCTGGGATCGTCAGAGGCTTTAAAAGCATTTTTTTACAACCTCTTCAGCCGAAGAGATGGTAGAAAAAATGGTTTTAAAAGTAAAAAAAAAAGTTGGCCATGCCCACTCAGTCATATTACCCCACCAACACCAAGCCACGCCCACAGAACCGGTAGTAACAAATTTTACATTTCACCACTGCTTTACTCCCTACACTCTGGAAGAACAGGGCTCCAGAGATGCTTCTCTTTTGACCCAGGACTCGGTTATTCAACTTTCAAAACTGGAGAGTTTGCTTATCCATATGTGAGCCTCATGTGCAAGTGTTGCAAACTCAGCAAGCTAACTGCAAGCTATGCAATGTTCAGTGACATTTTGGGACTCTGCCATTTGAGTTAGGGTTGGCGTTCAAGAAGACTCTGTGGAGCCTTTGGTACTTGCTTGCTTATAGGCATTTCGCTACCGAACTAGGTAACATCATTAGTGTGTGTGAGTACGGAGTTTGCTCCTTGTGTATATGAAGCAGCTTACCCTGCCAGTGTTGGCGTGGATGTAGTTTTCTCCTTGGCAGTAGTTGTTCCATCCTTACACTGTACATTGTCCTTACATTGTAGAATCCATACAGTCCTTAGACATGCATACTACCAAGGAGAAAACTACATTACCACCAACACTGGCAGGGCCATCACCATCATCAAATTCAGTCATAGACCAACATGCACTAGCAGGGCTATTGTATATAAACAGGGAGCAAACCACACACTCCCTAGCACTGAGGATGTAACCTAGTCAGGTAATGAAACATCTGCAAGCTACATAGTCTCCTCTATTAGATACCTCTGTAGAAGAATCACCATTGTTACTGAAATATACATAATACCTTTCACTGACTATCCAAGACAGAACTACAGAACATTGGGCTGGGGTGGGAGCAGAATTGTTATTCTTCTCTTGTATAACCACTGAACGTGTATGTGTGCGTTCCCTGTCTTCACTTTCTGCTGTTGAACAAGGCTTCCCTCAATAGTCAAGCTGCCCCCAGCTACACCACTGTGCTTCTGATGAAAAGCAAGGGAGATGGATGGCAGAGAATTTCCTAACAGGCTGCAAATGGATAAATGAATAAAAAGTAAAAGGACTCTGGTGTGTTAAAAGGGCATTTTTTAAAAAAATGGGACAGGAAAGCTCAGTCTTAAACCCCATGGTTGCCTAGAGGAAGAGATGCTATCTATTAATGGGGACTGGGTGCTAGAATATATGCAAAAATGCAATGAATGGACCAAAATATAAAAGGATAGTGATTTGTAGGATCTTCTTTTGCAGCACAATGCTTTCTGAATTCTCTTTGTTAAGCATGCTACAGAGAGCAAGAGAGGCATTTAGGGGACATTCTATGCAATTAATTTTTGCTCATGCTCGTAATGGCTTTCTTTGCATTGCTTGTTGTTACTGGCGCTGTGAGCAGTAAAGCATTCTTTGGGGAAAAGAATGCATTCTGGGGTAGCAAGAAACCAGGATATGATCACCCACAGTTCAACCCACATGACCAGAACTGGAGAAGGTTACTCCTAAACAGGAAAATAAAGCTTTGGAGAAATTTCAACTGTGAAAAACAGAATGGATGTGGCAGATACAGTAGATGAGAAGGTGGAATGGCATTTGACATTGCCTCATGTCCCATATTCTAAGTCAGTGTTTCCCAAACTTGACCCTTTGAAGATGTATGGACTTCAACTCCCAGAATTCCTCAACCAGGCATACTGGTTGGGGAATTCTGGGAATTGAAGTCCATGCATCTTAAAATAGCCAAGTTTGGGAAACACTGTTCTAAGTGACCTAGTCCTGGCTCTGAATGACAATTTGCAGCAAGTAGAATATGAGATACAAGAATATATGAATCATGTGTTATAGCCAGAGAGGTAGTGGAAAAGAAGAATGAAAAAAACAAAAACAGAAGGGGCGTTGGTCCTACCTGAACACCTGTTCTCAGAGTCTGTGGAATAGGCCAGGAATGGTTGTTACAGTCGGATCTGCCTAGAGACTGAGTCATAGTTTTTTGGCCATGCTCCTTGCCTTCGTCTCTCAGGCCCAATTTCAGCGAAGTCACATCTGAAAGAGAAGCTTCGCTCAGAAATCAGAAAAAGGTTGGCTCCAGGCCCATGAGCAGAAATGTGGGGCTGGCCTATTCTGCAGACACTGAGAACAGGTGTTCAGGTAGGACCAATGTCCC
The DNA here is from genome assembly GCF_029215685.1 of Pituophis catenifer annectens. Lineage (NCBI taxonomy): Eukaryota > Metazoa > Chordata > Lepidosauria > Squamata > Colubridae > Pituophis > Pituophis catenifer. Next base: position 192,403,490 of record NW_027256881.1, on the reverse strand, counting down.
TTCTCCAGTGTAGCTGCGGAACAGGCCAGGAATGGGACATATAAAAGCCTGGCAGTCCTAAAGGCAGGTAGCCATTGGGCCTGGAACCCCCAAAGCTAAATGCACCTGTTGTAAGACTCTCATGCCAAAGGAAGTGTCCACGGATGCGAAGACATCCAATTTATAATGTCTGATGAAAGGCGAAGGAGTAGTCCAGGTAGCTGCCCTGCAAATCTCCTCAAGGGAGGCTTGCGTAGCCCACGCAGCAGTGGTGGCTGCAGTTCCTGTGGAGTGCGTAATGAGGCGCCCAGGTACAGGCAGTGATTGTGTTTGATAAGTCGTGGCAATACAAGCATTTATCCAATGACTGATGGTCAAAGAAGACACCTTGGTGCCCAACAATGTTGGCTGAAAGGAAACAAATAGAGCCTCAGATTTCCTGGTGGGTGCCGTCCTCTTATTGTAGATCCTGAGGGCCCTCCTTACATCCAAGGTATGCCATCTCCTCTCCAAGGCATGGGATGGTCTTGGATAGAGGTTTGGCAGGATGACCTCCTAGGCCCTGTGGAACCAGGAGTTAACTTTGGGGATGAAGGAGGGGTCAAGCCTTAGGATCACCTTATCCAGGTGGAAGACGCAGAGGTCTGCTCTGACGGATAAGGCTGCCATCTCGGAGATGCACCAAGCTGATGTTACAGCTACTAGGAATGCGACTTTAAAAGTCAAATGTCTGAGGCTCATCGTCTGAAGGGGCTCAAATGATGTCTCAGTCAAAGCCCGCAGCACCCTAGGCAAATCCCAGGTGGGATATCGGTGAATAGTCGGGGGCTGCAAATTACCCGCACCATGCAGAAACCTGCGGATGACGGGGTGGTGCGCTAGAGGTTCCCTTTCGGTACCTGACAAAACAGTAGATAGAGCTACCATGTGTCATTGAAGAGTGCTGTGCGCCAGCGCCTTGTTGAGACCCTCCTGCAGGAAATCGAGCATCTCTGGAGTAGAAGCGGAGACAGGTTCAATATGGCATTTGGTGCACCATCTGGTAAATACCACTCAGGTGGTGTTGTAAATCCTGATAGTAGATTGTTTTCTGGCCTCCTGGACAATCCGAATGACCTTGTAGAAGTAATTATCCCGCCTCAGGAGGACCCCTTCAAGTGCCATGGCATTTGCACACCATCTGGTAAATACTGCCCAGGTAGCGTTGTAAATTCTGATAGTAGGTTATTTTCTGGCTGCCTGGACAGTCCGAATGATCTTGTTGGAGTAATTATCCCACCTCAGGAGGACCCCTTAAGTGCCAGGCAGTCAGTTGGAGTCACTGATGCCCCGAATGTAGTAGGACCCCCTGGCTGAGAGAGATCCTCTCTGGGGGAATTCTCCAAGGTCTCAATGCGGATAGGCTGACTAAGTGTGCAAACCAAGGTTGTCGGGGACAATGTGGAGCCACCAGGATAATCTCTGCACCCTCTGAGATGACTTTCCAGATCACACCCGGTATCAAGGGAAGAGGTGGAAATGCATAGAGAAGACAGGGAGGCAAAGCGCAGCAGAGAGCATTGGTCTCCTCCACTCCCTGGGTTGGAAACCTTGTGAAGTAACGAGGGAATTGACTGTTTAGGCAAGAGGCAAACACATCCACTATCAGCTTTCCAAACCTATTGCAGTTGTCCTGAAAGATGTCTGGGTGGAGACGCCATTCGGCGTTGTCCACCTTTGTCCTGCTCAGGTAGTCTGCCCGAGTGTTTGATGTCCCGGCAATGTGCTCCACCTTCAGGGAGAGGATGTTCTTCTCCGCCCACTTCCCTAGCCGCAAGGATTCCTCCATGAGGCATCTGGAGTGGATTCCCCCTTAGCGGTTGACATGAGCTTTTGCAGCTACATTGTTGGTTAATATTAGAACATGATGTCCCTGCAGTGATTGCATGTAACCGGGCCCAAGATACTATTTGCATACATGACACCATCTTGCCTAATAGCTCGGACAGGGTGGCTAAGGGAACCCTGGGGTTCCGCTGGATCTGAACTATTAGGGCCCTTATAGGGTCTTTCTTGTGAGAGGAATACCTCCCCCAGTTTGGTGTCTATAATGGCTCCTAGGTGAGTTATCATGGTGTTGGGAGTCAGATGACTCTTTTTGTAATTGACCAGGAAACCGTGGTCCTGTAATTGTTACATTCAGATCCTCCTGTGCCCTGGAGAGGGAGGAGGCCTGGACCAATATGTCATCCTGATAAGCTTGCAGTCTCACCGGCATTAATCGCAGGTGAGCTGCAATGGTGCTAGAATCTTTGTAAAGCACCTGGGTGCTGAGGCTAGCCCGAATGGCATAGCTCGATATTGCAGGTGCCTGCCTGCATAGCAGAATCTTTGATACTTTTGATGGGCCGGCAGAATAGAGATGTGGAGGTACGCCTCCATCAGATCAATTGAGGCCAGGAAATCCTCAGGATGAATTCCTTCCAGAATGGATGCTAAAGAACTTGAACCTCCTGTAGACCAGGTCGGTATTCAGGTTCTTTAGGTCCAGAATTGCCCTCTACCCCCTCCCCCCCGAACGCTTCGGTACAACAAAAAGGATCAAATAATACCCCTGCCTCCACTGGTCCCCTGGAACAACCTCTATGGCTTGGAGGTGATGAATAGCCTGTTCCATGAGACCTTGTTTGGCATTGTTGTTGGAGACAGGGTATTGCATGAAGCGGTTCGGGGGGCTGGAGAGGAACTCCAGTGAAAGACCTAATCTTATTGTATTCAAAACCCAGTTGTCTGATGTTGTTTCTATCCATTGGTCTACAAAGAGGTTCAATCGGCTTCCTATGGGTGGATTGAACTGTGAGTCATTTTTGTCTGAGGAACTGATGGTTGCCAGTTCCACGAAATGGCCGCTTTTGGGATGGGAATTGCCGTGGCCTGTCATGAAAGGACTGCCTATCCGATTGGCAGGGCTGGTTCTGGGAATAGAATCTCTGTTGTGATGGCCCTTCCTGAGTGGAATAACGAAAGGACAGCCTCCTGTAGAAAGGGGTAGATTGCCTGTCAGCCCTCCTGGCTGAGGAAAGTAGGACTTTTCTTTTCTCCCTGTTATCGATAAGAAGCGGATCCAAAGATTCACCAAACAGCATACCTCCCATGTAGGGGGCTGCTGCCAGCCTCCATTTTGCTCTTAAATCAGCTTGCCACTGGCATAGCCACAGCAGCCTCCTGGAGATTACAGTGGAAGCCAGGGCTCTAGAGGCATATTTGGCGGCATTTAACGTCACGTCAGCTGAGAACTCAGCTGCCTGGTGAGTTTTTCTGAATGAGAGTTCAAATTTTTTGTCTTCAGGTTTAAGACCTTCAGATATGTCCCTGTCAGATATGGTGTAGAGAGGGCTGCAACGGGGCTGTCTACAGATGGAACGTGTAATATCTGAGCAAATTTTGGTGCCATGCTATCGTATTTCCTATCATTTCCACTAGGGGTGGGAATAGACGCTTGGCTGGCCCATTGTTTTTGGACTACGTCCATAAAAAGTTTGGGAGCCGGAATAAATTGTTGTTCCACTACCAGCTCAGAAAACAGGCTGTGACTGGTTTGGTGGTTGTTTCATCCTCCGTAAGGCAGGCTGTAGCCCTTGCCTTGTGAAATAAGGATTTAAACCACCCTGGAGGGAAAAGCCCCATGAAGGCTGGGGTTTCAGGAGATACCCCTTCGTCATCAGAACATTCAGAGTGGTTCTCCTCCCCCAGGAAGAAGTGATCACTGTCTCTTGAGTGAGCAGGCAAATGATGCAGGGGGTCAGTCAGACTAGCTAAAGGCAAAGCCTGCTGTGGAAGTGAAATTGTCTCTGAGGCCAGCAACTCAGAACGCTGCCTTTGTAGGCCTGTGATAATGCCCTTAGTAATTGCCTGTGCAATCAGAAGTTGGATATTTTCGGGCAAATTAGACAATTGATCCCCTTGAAGCAGTTGCTGAGGTGCCCTGGGAGATCTCTGGAGCATGAATCCTGATATGATCGGGTCTGGATGTCCGTCCTGCAATTTGGCAGTCAAAGGTATTATTGCTTCCAATATGTTTCCTGCTTTCCAGCAATTCTGGAGCTAGGGAAAACACACCAAGCCTTTGGTGAGGGAGCTAACTGTTCTTGTAAAGAAGGGCAAGAAACAGAATTATCACTATGGAGGGATTGTTTCTCCATTTCAGTCTGTTTCAGTTCAGCTTTGGAGACCTGTTTTTCTAGGGCCTTTTGTCTCCTGTCCAAATCTTTAAGCTCTGCTTTGGAGAGCTTCTTGCCCTTGCTCCCTTTGTGGGATTTGCAGGATGCCTTCCTGCTCCCTGAGGCCCCAGCCACCTCCCTGTCTAGGGATCGATCCTCCATTTTAAATGAGGCGACGGTTACTCACTGCGATATTGGTGGCTAGGTCCCTTCCTAGGAACCAGACAATGCCTCGTGATGGAGAGGCTAAGCAGTGGCGGCTATGCCGGTCACACCAGATTAGCCAGCACACACACGAGCAGAAGTAAAGCTGCTCCAAAGGGCGGCCTTCCTAGGGCAAACCTAGGGTTAGCCAGCTCCACACACCATTCCAATGTTGAAAAAGGTCAGGTCCAGACGCCAATGGACAAATTAAGTGCCTCCACGTGAAGCCAGGTACTCATGGGTGCATTGCGGCAGCATGTGAAGAAGCGGGGCGGCGCTGGTAATAACCACACTACAGCTGAACCTGGCATGCCGCTGAGGGAATCGCTGTAAAAATGGCAGAATGGGAGCCACGTTACTGCTGGTCTCGTTGGTAGCGTAGTCGCCAAAGACAAACGCAACTGAGTTGTCCCAGCTTTTGGGTGGAATGACGCCTTGGTAATCTGAGAAGGCTGCCTTACAGCTGGCCTGTGGCTAAGGCGCTGGCAGCGTTGCCAGCGAAGCTGGGCTAGCCAGCATGGACTTAAATGCCTTAGTGGTGGAATAATAGGCTAAATAGGCCAAAAAAATGAAGAAAACCTGAGCCCAATGAGTCCTGGAATGGATTGGGATCAGCAATCTCCAAATATGACTCTTCTCAGTCTGACTGAGTCGAAACTGGGCCTGAGAGAGGAAGGAAAGAGGCATGGCTAAAAAACTATGACTCAGTCTCTAGGCAGATCTGACTATTTCGCTGGTACACTGGAGAACGAGAAGCTGTTAGAAAGTTGAAAATAAATATGCTTTGGATAATTATGGCTTCTAGGAAAAAGGTACCTCCTGTCACAAAGCTGCTGTGGTGGAATTGTGACTAACAAATTGGAAAATTTGTCCTGAGCTATCATATTCAGTAGTTTGATTCCACAACAAGCTCTCGTTCTTACAAATAGATGACAATTCGTACTACTTCATTACCTCCACTCTTAGTCATGTTACATAGCATATTTTTGTGCGAGATCTCTTTGAATTTTAGACAAAACTGCTGCCTTAGAGGTTAAAGAATAAACCATGCTGCATGATGGGAGTGTTTATTCAGATGGGAACAACAGTTGGTGCTAACAGTATTTTCTCACTCAATGTTGTATATACTATTGCAGTCCTTCTGATTATTTTAATGTTATTTTAGATGTGACATTGTTTACTGATAGGTCCACAAGGCAGTTTAAAATTTGAAGCATTCTATAAAGTAGTAGCCAAAAATCTTTCTGGTATCTGGGACCACTTTGGGGGGGGGGATATGTTCCACAGACCTGGGAGGCGAAGGGAATGGTTTTGCATGCAACCTAGATCCTGTGCATGCAGATGAAGCTTCATTTGCTTGCCTGCAGTTTACCTAGCCCAATTCCTAACAGACCATGGACTGGTATTGGTCCACTGTCCACTGTCCGGGGCTTGGGCCCCCCTGCTATAAAGCATGACTTTCTGTGATTTAATGTTGTGAACCAGGAAGTAACCAAGCTCCTTATTGATAGGGTGGAGAGGAATTGTTATGTAATTTCCTGCCTCAACTTTTAAATTATATTCTCTCAATTTGGAACAAAATTTGTGCAAGTGTTCAGGGAGATATTTCTGTTATCGTACTGTAATTTGGTAGGGTTGGCCTTAGGTCTTTTCTAATATCATTTCTAAAATTCTGCATTGCTACAAAGACCATTAAAGATACCCCAGAAATATAGTTTAAAATCAGGCTTTCTTTCTCCCTAGACTTTGTCCTGTTACTATCGAACAGAATTTTTCTTGTTTCTTAAAAAAATGGATATCTATAATTTTTAGGCTTCATCAGTTTTGCTCAAAGAAATTCAGTAGCCTAAAGTTATTACAGCCACCCACAATGGATGTCTAAACTTACAACAGAATTAGAGAATCAAGAAATCAATCATACAGGTAGAATATTTCTTTTTGTTCCTTTGGCCAGTAGAAAATAATTACATTTTCAAAGTACCAGTTAACTCAGTAATAACTATATAGTAGGTTATGCTTTTTATCCTGAAACATCCATCCTTTATTTATATGTTTAGCAATGAACCATGACTCCAAACAAAGACTTTCAAAATTACTTCCTAAGGAGTTAGTGTCTTAAATTCTCTCCCTATGACTGGTGCTTTAAAATTTGCTACTTGCTCAAACTAGAAAGCTATGAAATATTTGAATCTTTATTTTATATACCATAGTTCATATAAATACCCAATGAGTTATATTCAGTAGTTAATGGGATATAAAACGTAAGTAAAATTGTGAGCAAATGTTTTATAACTGTTGAACAAGCTTAAGAGAGGCAACATTCAAGTCTAAAAAGAGATAATCAAGAGATGTAATTTTTGCCCGGCAAAAGCCAAGTTTTAGCATTGTAGTTGTCCTCTGTGCCATACCAGCTATGCATATGCAAAACATAAAAGATGTTAAGTCTGGTGTTTTAGAAATAGGTTTTGTTTTTCTTAAGGCATGTTTACATTTCTTATATGGTAATAGGCTCCGATAAATGCAACCATAAAGATGAAATATCAGCATCTATCGGGAATAACACATGAACATAAATTGTACTTCTAACCTACTTATGAATTTATTATATTCAAGAAAATGCTAGTAGTGACAAATCTATTCATGCACATTGACAACTGCAGTCATACCCTATTACAATTACTGTAACTGTTTGTAGTAACTGTTATTTTCTAGGTGCAATTTGTGGTGGCCAAGCTTTCCAGGAAGATTTTTCCTTAACCTAAAAGTCCAGAAGAAGGAGAAGGAGAAGAAGAAGGAATAACTCATTTCTACTTAGGCTCCCTGATTCAATATTATTTTCTTGAGCTGTAGAAACAATATATGTGATGGAGATGAGCTACCCAATGCACGTGAATCATGATCTCCTAGTTTGAGACTGGACAGGGTCTATCTACAGTATGTGAACGTGGATCAGTCTGGGTAAAGCCCATTTTCTATACTATACTGGTTGTTTCTCTTATTTGCTTCCACAATTCATACCAACGTGGAACAATATCTCTCATCATGCTGATAGGATTTGATGGGAGTCAGAGACCAATGCCAATTGGAAATGGTTGGTTCAAAGTAGTATGAAATAGAGCATCACAACTTCAGGTAATTTACATTCCTACCAATCACATTATCAATGAACTTGAGTGCCATTATGATAGAAATAAAAAGTTAACTTTTCCTAAGATTGCATGCATTTTGCTATTAGAATGATTTTTTAAATATACTGTATACCTTCACCTACTTTTCTTATTAAATGGATTCTTTACCCCTCCCTAGCCAAAAAGCCTTGCACCCTCACTCAGTAAATGAAGAACAATAACCCAATAAAGGCTACCAACCTCAACAAGAGTATGCCTGCATCAGGGAAGCTTCTGCTGCAACAGTCACCAAGGCTTCTTGCCTTCTGATTTCCTAGCTTCTAGCAGCCTCTTAGCAGAGCATCAAAGAATAAAGAGGAAGTGGGGGGGGGGAATGGGTTTAGCAATTACAAGGAGAAAGAAAGATTTGTGGGCAAGAATGATTTAGAAGAGGAAACCTGCTTGTCTGAGTCCCCAGTCACCTTTTTCGTCTTTGCTACTACAATGAGATTGCTGATGTCTGAAAGATAGACGTCTACTTAAATCTCTCAGAAACTCTTTGATCTTCAAAAATTGTACTTGTCTCCTTGTTGGTAGTAGAAGTATCATGGATTTTGTTCCCAACGCCTATATATTCCAGTTCTCCTTTCCTACTCTGAGTTGTCTGCTTAACCTGCGAGTGTTCTGAAAACAAAGAAAACTGCAGAAAAAAAACTGAGAAGTCTCATTCCTTAGTGCTTCACAAAACACATAGAAGGACAAGAGAAAATATGACAGTGTCTTGCTTGGGCAAGCCACTGAGAAAATGAAGACAAAAGGATTAGGGGAGATAGTCCAGGAGAATCTGGATAAAGAATCCTCCACTAGTAAGGCCGGTGGTAGCAGTACTTTTTCATATTCATATTCTACTTGAATTTGCACTGAGAAGGTTGCTTTAGCATGCAACACTGAAATTGTTCTAAGTGAGCATGCAAAGGAATGGAAATGTGTAAGGTTGCCTCTTATGTTTGCAAAAAAACCCTGCACAATTTTTAAAATATCCTTTAAAATAGGACAGATATAAAGAAAATCCTGCTTTGGGGCTATATATTTTTGAAAATTTAGTTGTGTTTTATTAACATTATTTTTCCAACACTCCCCCCCCCCAATTGTCAGATGTTTTAGCTCAACCAGGCCTCAAGATTTTGCATTAGGCACAAGCTTATATCTATCTACATGTAGTCCTCAATTTAACAACAGTTCATTTAGTCACCATTCACAGTTACAACGGCACTGAAAAAGGTGATTTAGGACCATTTTTCACACTTACGACCGTTGCAGCATTCCCACAGTCATGAATTCAAATTTTGAATTCAAAATTCAGATGCTTGGAAACTGACTCATACAGTACTTATGACGGCTGCAGTTTTCCCCGGTCACATGATCAGCTTTTGTAACCTTCTGACCAGCAAAGTCAATGGGGAAGCCAGATTCATTTAATAATCATGATACTAACTTAACAACTGCAGTGATTCACTTAACGATTTTTGCACGAAAGGTCATAAAAAGGGGCAAAATTCACTTAACAAATGTTTTGCTTAACAGCAACAGAAATGTTGGGCTCAATTGTCATCATAAATTGAGGACTACCTGTAATGTTTTTTAAACTACCGAGCTGATTTAGAAGTATTTAACCTTTTCTTTTCTGAAGTATGCTTGGCTCTAGGGCACAGGGTCAATATACAGTAGTTGTTCGGAGAGAATTCTGTTCTATAGATTTACAACTACAACTGTGAAAAAGATGGGCAGTTAAGAAATACGAGATATAAATAAGTAAAGTCCCTAAGATTTTCACCAAGATTCTTCTCCTACATTGCGTTCTCTTTCTTACTGTTAACTCAGCACAAGTGCAAAATATTTAAAATGGACAGCACTTTAGGTAATAGTGTTTGAGCACAGTGGGATCACTCACCAGTAGCAACCTCATCCCCAGGGAAGGTTGCCAGCTCTAAGTGCCAACATATCTTCTGGAGCCCAAAGCTCAGTTTTCATTCCTTACTCTTTGACTCATAACAAATGTAGACCTGAATTAATTAATTTTTAAATATTCACCCTTCAAATCGATATACTTCCTGAGTACTTTAAAATCACATATGATCATATCTGAGTTGCAACAGTTAGTAGTTTGTCATGTAGTTATCCCTTATTGTGAAATGTTTAGAAAAAGCTAAGCACCAACAGTTATGAAAATATTAAAAATGCCTGCTTTTTGATTGATAGTAAAATGACACCTAGTGATCACCTATCAGATTCATCCTAAAGGCAATTTGCATTCTGTTGTGGGTCTGAAAAGAAGTGACAGAATTTAAATCAATATAGCTCAGGGGTGAAATCCAGCGAATTCTGGAGAACCGGTAGTGAAAATTTTGAGTAGTTTAGAGAACTGGGAAATACCACCTCTGGCTGGCCCCAGGAGTGGGGAGAGAATGGGGATTTTGCAGCATACTTCCCCTGGAGTGGGGTGGGAATGGAGATTTTGCAGTATCCTTCCCCTGCCATGCCCACCAAGCCACGCCCACAGAACTGGTAGTAAAAAAAATTGGATTTTACCACTGGTTTAGCTCCTGCTCCAAATTTATCCTGGATTTTATTAATCTTCAAATAATGTAAGAAAAGATCCCAATTTCTACCAGTTTAAAGCTAAGCCTTGTAGAAGTCACTGCTGTCCTACTTGCTGCTCTATTGATTATTGTGCAAATATTGGGTTTCCTGTTGACGCAGGTCTGACTGCAAGGTCTGTTTCAATGCTGTTTGCATATTCCAAACTAAAACATGGATTAAAACAAGGAAGTTTATGTAATGTTCCAGAAAGGGCTGTATCCTGTGGCAAGTATGAAGGCACAAGAGAGATGAATGCACAAATGTTTCTTTCATCAGAAACTGAACCATTTTCCTCATAAGACTGGAGCAGATTTAGTCACACAAAATTACTTTCTGAATCATCTATCTAGCAATAATGGGGGGAAAACCCCATCAAAAATTTATTTATTTATTTATTTATTTATTTTATTATATTTCTATACCGCCCTTCTCCTGCGGGACTCAGGGCGATGTACAGCCAAGATAAAACATAGCATATAAAATTTAAAAACATTTAAAAAAACAATTAAATAATTTTGGCCCAACTTTAAAACAGCCCAATTAAAACCGAAATTCAATTAAAAACTGAGAGGATGGGATCAAGCCAGCCCAGCTAGATGGAACAAGTGTGTCTTCAGGGCCCGACAAAAAGTCTGGAGATCTGATATTGTGCGTATCTCAGGGGGCAGGTCATTCCAGAGGGCAGGTGCTGCCACAGAGAAGGCTCTTCCCCTGGGGGTCACCAGCCAGCACTGCCTGGCCGACGGCATCCTGAGGAGGCCCTCTCTGTGTGAGCGAACCGGTCAGTGGGAGGCTATTGGCGGCAGAAGGTGGTCTCGCAAATACCCCGGCCCTAAGCCATGGAGCGCTTTAAAGGTGGTCACCAACACCTTGAAGTGCACCCGGAAGACCACAGGAAGCCAGTGCAGCTCGCGCAGGAGAGGTGTTATATATGAGTGCCCCGTTGCTCCCATAATCCCCCGCGCGGCCGCGTTCTGGACCAACTGCAGCCTCCGGGTGCACCCCAAGGGGAGCCCCATGTAGAGAGCATTGCAGTAGTCCAGGCGGGAAGTGACGAGTGCTTGAGTGACCGTGCGTAGGGAGTCCCGATCCAGAAAGGGACGCAACTGGCGTATCAGGCGAACCTGATAAAAAGCCCCCCTGGCCACGGCCGTCATATGCTCTTCTAAAGACAGCCGTGCGTCCAGGAGGACGCCTAAGATGCGAGCCCTCTCCCTGGGGGCTAGTGATTCGCCCCCAATAGCCAGCGATGGCACCAGCTGGCTATATCAGGACGCCGGAAGCCACAGCCACACGGTCTTGGAAGGGTTGAGTCGGAGCCTAACTATTCTTCCTTAATTTACTAGGGAAGAAAACTGGTCTCTGAGTACTAGGGGTATTTTCTTCACGATTAATACCTCTATAGGGCTTTGTCACCTTAAATAACTCATTGCACCAACCTAAGAGGGAAAAGAATGCAGTGTTCCATATATCTCCTCTTATACACTCTATATACAAAGAAGTCATTTGAGAACTAAGAACTGACACGGCAAAATAATACTGCAGGCTGAACCATAATATTTTCCTGCCTTTGGCAATGATGATGCATTGACTTAATTCCACTGCCTCTTGTACATGGAACCTTCATTCAGTGGTGAGGATGGGATAATGTCTTCCAGCACAATTTATTTTGATGTCCGTGGGCAAACATAACACTGCCTTTCCAATGCAAGAGAACTATTGTTACTATTGCGTCCAATGATCATCTAATGATAGGTCTGGTTCTATGACTCTTAACTAATAATTGCCATAGTCATGGCAATTTTAGAAAGTTATTTGGTCTGCCTACACCATGTCCTCCCTGGCTCAGGGCTTATTTAGCTGAACAGAAATATGTGAGAAGAGATCATTACTTTTCAATTCCTGAGATTCATGAGTCTCACTGAAGCACTATACACAGAGAGAGATTCCATCTGTTGAACTGCGCAGTGACACAATACCGTCTACCTTTGTCTGGTACGTCCATGTAACAGGCACTGATGTCTGAGCAAGGAAAACATGCATATATGCTTCTAAAATGTGCAGGGTTTCAGATCACAATAAGGTCCAAGTACAGTTTTTCAAAGATAACAAGCAACTCTGTGATGGGATGAGAGTAGGTCTAGGAAAACCCAATTATATTTGGGATAACATCCGTTGTTTCAACTAAAAGATTCCATGAAATCCTTAATGACACACAAGAACTTTTGCAATATTAGTTTAATTCAAATTAAGTATAACACAATTGCTAATATCTACAGTCTCAGTGCCAGTTTTTAGGAGTCCTTGGTTGTCATCGGGTGACATGTCTTCAGTTCCTGAGGCAACCTACCTCTTTTTCTCTGCAATACATGTGCAGGAAAGACAAGCAAATTCTGCTTACCAATCAGAGAGGCCAGCTAAATAGACTGTGGCATTAAGGAGAAGGAACAGTCAACATAGAAAGCTCCAAAGTTTGGCAATATGCCCCATGGAGAGGTCCTGGCCTTTCCAGGGACCTGACAGTGACAACACATCCTAACTTATTGCACTGGTATATTTGGCTTCTTCTTGTTAGGATTGTTACTGCTTTAAGTAGGGTTGATTTTTTTTTCAACTGATAAATGCAACTTCATTTGCACTCGAAATTTATCCCTTTCTCAATCTAGATTATTTGGGTTGTAATTGAAAAAGATGGGGCCACCTAAACATTTTTAATTGATTCTTAAAAGAATGCCCTTGGCTGGAAGTACAGTTCTCCTCCTCCATTTTCCCCAAGGGAGCTGTTTCAAATGGGTGAAATTCTTTAAAATTTCAAAGAATTAATTGAGTAACCAGCATGGACATATTAACAAAGAAAATGTCAATCAAAACAAAAAATAATTAAGGCAATAGGCTTCTCTGCATGTGTGTATATGTTCTGAAAGGTAGGGTTTTTTCCTCTTATAATGACTATAATACTATATTATATTCTTTTATAATGAATATAATACTAAAATAACCTTTCCAGCTAACATATGGCAATTTTTATTTCTTAAATTATGTGTCCTGTTCAGTGTTTTCTTTTTAAATATACCTATATTGAGTTTTTGTTAGAATATATATTGTATTTTGGCTGCAAACTGATAAGACATTTCTTGGAAGAGAAGTTCCTTTGGTTTGCTATTCGTGCTAAGTAGTTGGGGAGTTAAGTAGCTAGATATCGTTAAGTAGCTAGATATTGATTTTCTGATCACAGGAGAACCTGATAATTAAGAATATAAATATGTAAATGCATATCTTGGAGAATTCATCACTAAAGTAATTAAGATTTATATTGAGTATACATGTATAAAACTATAGGGATCCAAGTGCAAGCTCCTCTACCCTCTATTAAAGTTATATTGATTGTATACAGCACTTTACTTTTGAAAAACATCTTTGGGACAATTACTTGACTATTAAGAGATAAACGTGTAAGCAATAGTCCTACATTTAGTATCAAGCTAATATTTAAAAGATTGCAATCTAAAATGACTAATTGGTTCACAATTCTATTGAAAATAAAGAAAATAAATGTCTGAATCCAAACAGTGCACTTAAACACGTTTAAAGATATCTACTATATAATGTGCCTAGAAAAGTATCCTATTATGGCATAAAACATCTACTATTTATATATTATTACTCTAAAACTTCTACATATTTCAACATCTTGAGAAAAAAATCTCTAACAACTATCCTTCATAAGTTTATTGATACTGTTGAATAAAAATAATAAGACTAACAACCTCCAAACAGTTGAAATGAAGTTTTAACATATACAAGAAAAATTGTTTCATCATCAGTAAAAATTCCAATTTAATATTGGATTATTGCTTATGCTGCAGGGTCGTAACAGGGATTTTGATTTATGGTATCTATAAAAAAAGAATTAAGTTTTTACCTGAAAAACACAAATAGAACCCCACTACCACATTATCTATTGCCGGAAACATTTTTTCTATAAGTGATTTTAGAAGACATGAAATTTCTCAAATGCTTGTTTTGTCAATTTTATCTCTATGTTTAACAAGTACAAATCAGACCAACAGTGAAATATGTGAAAAGATGAAGCTAGATCAGAAGCTAAATCTTATTATTTATCAATCCATTTTTACATGTTTATTTCCTGTTTGTTACTTTTATAAATAATTCATTGTGGTAAATATACCCAGTACTACCGTATTTTTGGAGTATAAGACGCACCTTTTTCCCCACTAAAAGGGGGTGAAAATTTAGGTGCGTCTTATACACCAAATGTAGCCCTGCCCACCCACTTGCTCCCACCCTTTGACCTATGCCTCACAGCAGTTACCTCCTTGCAAGCAAACAGCAAGAAAAAACAGCTCCTTTCAGCTTCAGCATAGGCTAATTAGCACAAGTTGATTGGATCGGCCTCCCGACTCTCAGCTGATTTGCTCTCAGCTATTTTGCGCAGGGCTCTCCTGCTTGCTGCAAAGAGTGCTGGAGCATATTTTTTTCCCCTTGTGCTAATCAAGCTATGCTGAAAACAAAACTGAAAGTAAAGCAGGCTGTTTGCTGTTTGCTGCAAGGAAAAATTAGGCAGAGGCAGAGGGAGATTTCTTTTTCTTCTTTTTCCTCACCAAAAAAGGTAGGTGCAAACAATGGGAAATTTAGGGCAAAAGAGGACAGTTCAAGATTTTAAAACACAAAAGAAAAAAAGGAGAAAGAAAAAGCCAAAAATAAAAATGGGAAGGGAGAAAAAGAAATGAAAGAGAATGATGTTATACATATTTAGAATTGAAATATGAATAGTAGTAAGAAATAAATGGGAAATCATGATTGTAAAAATGAAATGAACAATAATTGGAATATTTGTCTTTGTATTTTTGAAATCTAGACAATGATAAGTTTTTATTTTTTTATTTTTTTTAGAAATATGAATAAGTATAAACTGTAACAATTGAAATATCTTTAATGGTATATGGTGGTGAAAGTAAAAAGGATTAAGTTGTAACTTGGATAACAGCTAGAACATTTTAAAATTTAATTAGGGAAATTGTAACAATTGAAATATTTTTAATTATATATTGTGATGAAAGTAGAAATGATTAAGTTGTGATTTGGAGGATTATATGGGCAAAACTATTTGGGTTATTGGGAGAGTTTAAGATGTGAAAATGAGTAACATAAGGGGAAAGCTCTATTTAACTAGGGAATTGTAATAATTGAGATACTATTAAGTGTATATTGTGTTGAAAGCAGAAATGGTTAAGTTGTGGTTTGGAGGAATATATGGGGAAAATTATTTGGTTTATTATTATTGGTAAATATAATTAATTGATTTGTAAGAAATTGGATTGCATGGAAATAATTGGAATATTCATGTTCATATTGATTAATATTAAAAAAAGATAGTTATATAACTAATTGATTTATATTAAAATGTTGAATTTATATTAAACAACTGTAATATTGCATAATTAACCAATGTGAGGATCAATATAAAAATAGATGACAATGGGAAGGGGTATAATATAGAATAGAAGGGAAAAATTGAATTTGATTAAGACTAGAGATGAGGATGAAGGGTAATATTGGTTTTTTAAAAAAATAGATAAGGAATAAATATGGCAAAAAGGAAATATAGAAATTGTAAATTTAATTGAAATGACTAAACACTGTTTAAATTTGTGAACCGGCCAAATACTCTGTTCAAAGAAAATACATTGTAAGTTTGTATGTGTGTTTGTCTAAAAAATAAAAAAAAAAATTTTATTTAAAAAAAAAAAAGGTAGGTGCGTCTTATACTCTGAAAAATACAGTACTTCCTCCTCCTGTTTTCCCCACAACAATCCTGTCAGGTGAGTTGGGCTGAGAGAGAGTGACTGGCCCAAAGTCACCCAACTGGCTTTAATTTTGATCTTTTCCAGCAAAAAAGGCCATTCAAATAAATGGGTTTGCTTAATAATCATAGCATTCACTTAATGACCATATTTACTTAATGGCGATCTTAAAAAGATATTACTACTGGTCAGATGGGTGTCTAAATTGTAAACTTATGACTATAATTCTCAACTCAATTATGATAATAAGTCAAGGAGTACCTGTATATGCTATTGGATTCTTCCTCATCCCTCTCCATATATATGTAAAATATTTACTCCAAATGATTGTTACTGGAGTTTTATAAAGGTTATAAAGGTTTGTATGGATCCTACGGGAGGGAGGGAGGGAGGGAGGGAGGGAGGGAGGAAGATATTCTAAGGAACAGCTGCTCTATTGTTCTTTTGGAGGTTTTAGACTCATAGGTTTTGCAAACCAACAAAAAACAGTATGCAAATAATGCCATCACCTATTGATATAACAGATGTGGTAAGTTCTTCAGTGTCGTTTTCAGTCTTTGACCTGTAAGAATCCATCTGTCTGCAATTTTTTTTCCGCCAGAATCCTACTTGCTCAGTCAAGGAAGAAGAAAGGCAAATGGCACAAGTTTCACATTGCAAATATAATAAACAAAACATTACACACCAGAGCTTTGGCAAGCTAAGAACAATCGAAGAAACAGATTTTTTAAAAAGAGGAAACTATTGCAAATCTTAATTATTTATTTATTTGATTTTATTTATTTATTTGATTTTTATACCGCCCTTCTCCAACAGGACTCAGGGCGGTGAACAGCCGAGATAAAACATAGCATATAAAATTTAAAAACAGTTTAAAAGATATTAAATAATTTCAGCCCACAATTTAAAACAACCCAGTTAAAACCAATTTCAAATTAAAACCGAAAGGATGGGATCAAGCCAGCCCGGCTAGATGAAATAAATGAGTTTTCAGGGCCCAACGAAAAGTCTGGAGGTCTGGTATCGTGCGTATCTCTGGGGGTAGGTCGTTCCAGAGGGCAGGTGCCGCCACAGAGAAGGCTCTCCCCTTGGGGGTCGCTAGCTGACATTGTCTGGCTGACGGCACCCTGAGGAGGCCCTCTCTGTGCGAGCGTACTGGCCGGTGGGAGGCTATTGGCGGCAGAAGGCGGTCTCATAGATACCCCGGCCCTAAGCCATGGCCTTAATTAGCTGAGAAATAATTTGAAGGACACAAGATAGGCTACTATCTTCCATATATCTGCAGCATTAGGATTTCACCCAATACTCTCTGAGGTAGCATTACCAAACTCCTACATTCCTGCTACCTGGCTCATGAGCTCTGCCAGTATACAATCACCAAGAGTAAGTTGTCTGTTTTTAGCAAAATGACTCCAATGGGCAAATGTCTAAAGCACAGGTGTTCAGATCAGCCTTTAGTGAGCTGCAGCTGCATTTTTTTCTTCCACAGACAAGGTTTTATATTTACGGCACAGAAGTACTCTTGATGGCAGTCTTACAAAACTCAATTTTAGTTAAAGGAAAACATTGCTAAGGAATTAAAAGATAAGATCTTTTCTGACAGATGATGGGATTAAATAGTGATAAAGCAAATATATTCCCAACAAGTAAAGTAAGGTGGTTTATATAAAGTCAGCTGTTAGAAATCAACAAATAAACTAGTAATTAATTGGTTTAATTATTCTTCTAAGCCAATCCGTTAACCATTTCCCTTCTCCATCTTATTTTTGAGGATCTAGCTTTCCCTTCAGTCCTTAAAGTACAAAATAATATATATGGGTACTCTGTGCAGAAAAACTGACAGCAATGTGCATCATGCTAATCCCGCCTCATTTAGAGGAAGGCTTCATAAAAAAAGCTGCTCCTTGTATTATTTGATTTTCAGGAATTCTGAAATGATGTTTTACATTTTTAAACACGGGAAGAAAACGTGTTGGAGGCAATAAAGGAATGCAGAATCAGTTAACAGATAAGAGAGTAAAGAAAATCTCAGCTCTGGGAAAGAATTAAGTATATGGAAGAGACTCAAAATAACTCCACCTTGATTCTCTGTGCTAAAAGGGGGTGGGGGGATAGAAAGAAACTCTGCCAGGCATTTGAAATTCTATTTTTATACTCAACAACAATAGAATTCCAATAGTGCTTGTGGTGTCTAATTCCTGACTTAGCCGACCTTGAAAGGCTGACAAAGAGGGAGTGAGTCCCCATTGGAGGAAAATAGAGATCTAGTCATTATTTGTATAGTGTACATATTAAAATAAACTCTTCCCTGAATTATACTATCCCTCCCCACCCCAAGAAATCAAAGGCATAAATAAAATATGATCAAATGCAGCATTTTTTGTGTTTCATCATTGCTTTATGCATATTATGTTTAACTTTAAGCTTTATACTG
Source organism: Pituophis catenifer annectens (assembly GCF_029215685.1). NCBI lineage: Eukaryota > Metazoa > Chordata > Lepidosauria > Squamata > Colubridae > Pituophis > Pituophis catenifer. The sequence goes on along the minus strand of NW_027256881.1, from coordinate 192,385,102 downwards.
GTCAGTGTGAAAATGAAAACAATGTACTGACTAACACACATTCACAAATATAATCTCCACTATTAACAAGGCCAATTTAAATTCTTTTCCCCTATACAGGAAGAATAAAGAAGGAAAGATAAGTTGAAAAATATCCCACAAATATATGAACTAATTAAAATCAGCACGACTTAGCAGTCAGCAAAAAGCCTGCATTTTTTAAAAAAAATGAAAATAGATTAAATTAGAATTTTCCACATCAAATGCAATTTTCTCAGAAGGAGAAAATGTAAGAACTGGAGTAAGCATAAAGATGATACTTAATTGCTACCAAGGCAAATTATTCGAATGCTAAAAGCCCACTTCATTCATTGACCTCTGAATTATTACATATTGGTGTAAAAGGCCTTTGGCAAGGGAGAGCTAGACCTCTTGTTTCATTTAATCCAGTCTGTTATTCTCGCCATCTTCTGTTGATTTTCTTTTCTTTCTTTGATTGTTTAAGTTACCCGGAGTCATTGGGAGTCAGGTAGTGTACAAATTTAATAAATTATTATCATAAATGATTAGCACATATATAATAAATTCACATTTATACTGCTGATAGTACATTTAAGCACACTCTAAAGGGAGAATAATGCCACTGCAGCTACAGACTCATGCAAAATTATGGTTCCATCATTACTAAACAAACATGTGACAATTATCCATCTTATATTGTTCACATGAACAGTCCCCACTCAAATAGCATTTTTGCATTACCAGCAGGGGTGAAATGCTACCGGTTCAGACCGGTTCAGCCGAACCAGTAACGACGGTGGCGGGTGGTTCGGAGAACCGGTAGCGATGGCAGTGCAAAGCTCCGCCCACCCGCAGTCGTTACTTCCTGGTTTTAACCAGGAAGTAACCTGTTTTTCACTCTCTGCACATGCGCAGAAGGGTTTGCGCATGCGCAGAGGGTCCACGCAAGCGGAACAAGCGCGCGGGCGCGCCACACGCACTTCCTGTTTCTAAAATAAAATCCTGTTTTGCTATATCTTGGGTGATATTGCTAAGTTTTAGTACTAACAATTAAATGTGTACTGTTTAACATTTATGTTGCCAGAGAAAGATGTGTAAGAACTGAATCTCACAACTACCCAGGTCTAAAAATGAAGATATAAACTCATGTTAATAATGAGTTTAATTATTAATAATCACACAATCCCAGGACACTGCAACAGTCATAAATATGAATCACTTGCCAAATATCTGAATTTTGATCATGTGACTATAGGGATGCTGCAACAGTTGTGTGAAAAACAGTCATAAGACACTTTTTTCAGTATCATTGTAACTTTGAACCATCATTAAATGAACTGTTGTAAGTCAAGGACTATTGTATAGGAAAATAGCGCCTACAGCCTTATAGGCTTAAAATGATTATCACTATTTTATTAAACCTATTACACAAATCCAAAAAATTTGATTTACAAACACCATAATATTAAGTCTTACTATGAACTTTACCCTTACAACTAATTTAATGGCATAATGTATTACAATATAAATATTTTTTAAAGAAAAATAAGGTTAAAAAGTAAAACTCAACAGCCCAGCCTTAATTTAAAAAAAAGAATGATGAAGATATAGGAATCTCAAGATTCTGATAGACTAATACCAACTACTTTTTAAAAGTCCGCTTAACCAGAATCACCCTGATGGTCTTATGAGTTATATTTCATGAGAGCTGCAGAGATAAAAATGTTCTCTTAACTGTAATAACACAATGATCAGAGAAGGCTATTTATCATTAAGATAATATCACAGTGAAGGGAACTAATCATTAATAATCATCAATATAATATTCAGATTTTTTTGTATATAGGCAAAGTAATGGCTCAATGTTGTAAATAATCAGATAGCAGCAGTATTTGTTTAGCATTGGGAGGTTGCTGAGAAAATACTATATTGCTATTATTTGTGAAACCGAAGTTTCCAATAAATACTTGTTGGAATGCATTAAGCAATGTCCTGTGATTAATTTTCAAAAGAGTCCCTGTAATTGAAATTCACCACTGTGCAAGTTGTTTATAGTGACTGTGTTGATGTGAATACTGTGCATCACTGGGCAAAAAAATTATGTAAATATGGTAATCTGGGAAGAACTGATTTGTGTGATCAAGAACAAAGTCAATAACCTGTGATAGCAACTGACAAGTTTCACATGAAAAGTGTTGATTAACTGATTAAGAACAATTGGTGAATCATTCAAAAGAAAACTGCTGTCAAGCTTGGCATTTCACAGGAGTGTGCCATATTACGTTTGTTCTTCAATAAGAAAGTTTGTAGAATATGAGTCCTTGCATGCTGATGGCGGATATAAAAGCTTCTAGAGTTGAAACTTGCCAACTCATAGTTGTTGTCATACTATGAGAAGAAGATGAAGAATTTCATGACAGTTAAAGAAACATGGGCTCGTCATTATGACGCAGAACAAAGCATCAGTCCATGGACTATCATGGCAAAGCTTCACCTAAGAAAGAAGAATGCAAAATCCATGCTTTGACAAGAAAACTCATTGATAGTTTTCTGGGAGGCAGATAATGTCATTTACATGAATTTCCTTGAATCTGGTACTACTACTGTATCACTTCAGAATGCTACCTTATAACACTTTGAAACAATATTAAGCAGAGTTCAGAAGCACATGAAAAAAATCAACGCAACATGACATCCTTAATCCTCATGAGCCACCAGGAATCAATTGCACAGTTGAATCGCAATGTCTTATCCCATCTATCCCACAATCCATACATGGTGCTGGATGATTTCCACTTTTTCTCAAAAATGAAAAACTATTTGTGGACATCTGTTAGCATCAGATGAAGGAATGAACTGTCAGGATCTGGCTGGAACTGAGTGTTTCAGGCTTAAAACTTTGGAGTTGAAAATATTTTTCACACCACTGACTACATGATAGCATTGTTGTTCTGAAAAACTGAATGATCTTCCGACAATGGAGTACCGGGTTTAATGAATTTAAACAATTGGGACCTACAAATCAGCAGTGCAGCTATCATATTCACTGTTTTAATCAAATAATATTTCTATTACCTTCCTTCTGATTTTTTTTATTCCACCTGACTGCAGAGCAGTTAGGAACTGTTTAATGCTTGCTGCTTAATCACCTTTGAGCTGTACTGTGATCTTCCCTGGTTATTTTTCCTAATGGTTTTATTGGAGAAGTAGTTCTGCTAACACTGCTTTTTCCTTGGATCTGCTGATACCACCTTCAAAGAAATGGATAGTATGGAATTGTTCAGGTTTCCAATTTTACTATTAATAATACCTAATTCTTAACTATCTAAAATATTCCTATGGCTCATTTGGTTAATAATGATATCAACTAACAACAATATTACATAAACAAATCTGAAAGATCGGAAATAAATATCTGCTGTTTCCCACAGCATACTTTTCAGCTACTTATGTGAAAATCAACCTTTCATTCTTTTCCCTTATATATGGATTCTTTTTTTATTAGTAGTGTTAGGAGTATGAGGAGAATTAAAAGAAATGGAACAGGATGCAGGATACTAATTACATATGTAAGCTCCCATGAACCTCCAACTACTTAACCACATTGTCATCTATCAAGGGGGTCTTCCTGTAGTTGCCCTGATAGAAAGAAGAAAGTTTATATTTCATTTAAAATAGCCATACCAAAATTGTGGCATTTTCAAATTAGTATAGTTTCATATGATAAATCTATGTACTGATGATCAAACTATAGATCATAATTTAGTAAAAGTGAGAATAAAATAAAAATAGAAGGGAGTATAAAAAGCCAGTTTGGTCTAGAAATTAAGGCACCAGGCCAGTTTTATTCCAGTAATAAACCTGGAATAAAAAAAATCTTTTTTAAAAAAGAGATAATACGCTTTGCATAGAGATGGAAAAGAACACTGACAAAAGAAACATCAACCTAGAGAACAAGTTACACTGAAAATCTGTTCACATATTACAGAGTTGAAGGCCAGGGTCCCACCCAAAAGATTAAGTGGCAGAGCAAACAGGATAGCAGCAAACAGACCTATTATCAATCCTTACCATGACATAAACTTCCTCTTTCTGCTTTAAAAAAGATAGCATTTTACAGTAAGAGAGATCTGCCTGTTCATATGAATGCTAATCTTACTATTTTTACTTTTACCATATACTGCACCATACTTTTCAGCTACAAAAGAGTATTTAACCCCTGGAAAGATGTGCATCTAAAGAAAATGTGGGCAACATTCTTGTTGCTATGCAGCTCTTCCTTTTGGTCACCCAAAGAAATAGGGGATATGGCCAACAACTGGATTGAGTGGCAGCATACATTTAGTCTAGAAGTACTTAGGTGTCTTAAATCTTGCAGGTTCAAGTTAAACACTGACCAAAATGGCTGAATTCCAAACCACATTTGTATAATGATATGTGGATTTTGGAGAGACTGGGAGCTGAAGACTGGGTACCAGATTCTAAAAGATGTTTCAACCCACAATAGGGGAGATGGTGTGGGAAACCTATCAGATGGGGATCTCCCTAGATTTCTGGAGAGTAAAAGGAAAAGAGGGAAGAAATACTTTCAATCTTGCAAGATTCTGTGAATGTATCTTACAACAAAGATAGAGCTAGGATTCCTGGGTGTGCTTCTTGTCTGGACTACCTCAGAGGGCTGACATCAGCCTCTATGAAAGAAACATGAATTAAAAACATTCCTCTATTATACAAAAATTGCCTCTAAATATTGCACAGAGAATTCCCCATATTCTCCAGCAACACAACTATGTTAAAATTTAACTTTCTGAGTTATTCATTTACTGCATACATGAGCTGGGAGATTTTTTTCTAAGGGGAGGCACAGCACATACTTCAGTTGCCAAGGAGAAAAACACTCTTAAATTTGAAGATATGGAAAATATTTGAATAACAGGGATTTGAAAAGTATGTGTTCAAGGGACAAGTAGGATCGATATCCGAGAGAGCCCATGATGCTTCTAATCTTAATGACAGTTTCTAAATAAAATGATTTTAAAAACTGACTGTAGCTCCTAGTATTCTACACATTGAATTTAGAGAAAACTTTTTAAAAACTACCTAATGCTTCAATTTGGATAAGAAAATTGAAGAAAATATACAGACTATTTCCATATATGTCATTATAAAACTGGGTGTGTGAAAAATTGCAGCTATGCAATGCCCTTGAGATGGAACATTAGCTCTTCTCCTACCACAGATTATAGAAAGCCGCAATTCTTTTTTTACTGCTCATTGTCATGGGGAAATATACTCCGTGTATATGCTTTTTGGTACACTGGGGACATAAATATACTCACAGTTAATAATTATACCGATGAGCAGTATTTCAACATCCATGTGAAACTTTTAAGAGAACAAAAGACAAACTATCCAAGTCATACATCATGGATATATTTTATATGAGAAAATGTATGAACCACATGCTATCTATGATCTAATATAATTGATTTTACTACGCAATTTTTGATTTGTATGGGACCAGATGAAATTGCAATTGCAGAGGGAGAGAACATTCCTCTATAATAAGTGCTCAGTTTCAATTTCTGGATTTGGAAGATTGCCTAGTACAGGTAGAACAGTGCAGCCACCAATTACAGAACTGCTTTCAGTACGAAGCTTAAGGACACACACCTAAAATTGCTAATAACTGTGATAAATGTAATTGTCTTTCAGCCTGTGGTTTATTTTACGGCAAATTTTCAGAAACCAGAAATTTGGTTTAATTTAGATTAATCCAAAACAGACAGAAAAAGAGATATTCCATGAAAACAAATGCTAAACAAAAGATCAGCTAAAGCAGTTTAATAAATGATAGCAAATAGTTCTATATACTACCATTTGCAAAGGAACTTTGAATTGGTAACTCCAATGAAAAAGTATTTTAATTTTCTAACTTAACTTTCTATTGCTTAAATCAAAGAAAGGGAATTTGCATACTTTTAGTTGTTCTTAAATTACAACTCGCATTATTCCTCACTACGGATAGCCTCACTTAACTACCACAACTGGAACTGACAACTCTGGTTAAGTGATGTGGTTGTTAAGCAAACATCATGTGACTGTGCTGGACTTACATCAGTTCTGCTATGGTCATTAAGCAAATCACCCATGGTTGTTATGTGAGATTTTATATTGCCACTTCTCCATTGATGAAAGTCAGCTGTGAACTAGCAAATGATTATTACATGACTGTGGGAATCCTGCAATGATCAAATATGCATGCCGATTGCAAAGCACTCAAATGGCATTCATGTGACTGCAGGATTATAGTGCCTCACAAAGGACGAAGAAGACGTCCAAGTCGCCGCCCTGCAGATCTCATTCAAGGACGTCTGCGTGGCCCAGGCTGCAGAAGTAGCCGCACTGTGCGTGGAATGCACCATCAGACGTGATGGACGTGGCAAGGAACGCAGGTCGTACGCCTTGGCAATCGTCTGCTGCAGCCATCTGCCAATAGTGGATGAAGAGACCTTGGAACCTAAAGACACTGGAATAAAAAAAACAAAGGACTCTGTCCTGCAGATGTCAGCAGTCCTCTTGAGATAAAATACGAAGGGCTCTCTGGACGTCCAACATATGCCAGCGCCGTTCTAAAGGGTGAGCAGGATGCGGGCAAAAATTTGGAAGGACCAGGTCCTGCGTGCGATGGAAAGTCGTATTGACCTTTGGGATGAAGGTGGGGTCCATACGAAGGACCACACAGTCAGAATGAAAAATGCAAAGGTCACTACGTACAGAAAGGTTCTGAAAGTTCTGAAATTCTCCTGGCGGAGGTAATTGCCACCAAAAAGGCGACCTTGCATGAAAGCAGACGGTGGCTAGTAGTCCTTAAAGGCTCATACAGGGCTCCCGTAAGGGAGTTCAAAACAATAGTCAGATCCCAAGTGTGGTATCTGTGTACCACGGGGGGACATAAGTTAGAGGCCCCCACAGGAACCTATGTATGAGAGGATGCTGAGACAAGGAGGGAAGGGACCGACAAGTGAGGACCATAGAGATAGCCGCCACCTGCCTCCGTAGGGTATTGGGCGAAAGTCTCTTCTCGAGGCCGTCCTGGAGAAATATCAAGACATGAACAATTGAGGCCTGAAGGGAGAAATCCCCAAGCACAAAAAGCCCTCCAAGTGGCCGAATAAATGCGGTCTGTGGACGGCCTCCAGGACGCTTGGATGGTCCGGATAACCCTGGAGGGAATGTTGTCCTTACTCAAAGCGCACCGCTCAAGCGCCAGGCTGTCAGTTGCAGCCACTGAAGGTCCAGGTGGAGCAACGCCCCCTGGCTGAGCAAGTCCACAGGATGAGGGACCCTCCAGGGAGGGGTCACAGACAATGACTTGAGGTCGGCGAACCAAGACCGCTGGGGCCAGTGTGGCGCTAGAAGAATGACCTCTGCCCGTTCCTCCAGAATCTTCCGCACCACTCATGGAATGAGTGGCAATGGGGGAAAGGTGTAAAGAAGCCCTTTCGGCCACTGACAGCGAAGGGAGTCCACTCCCTCCGACCGAGGAGATAGAAAGTGATATAGAAATGGGGGAGCTGAGGATTCTCTGGGGTAGCGAAGAGGTCCACCTCAGAAGGACCAAAGCGGATCGACAGGTCCTGGAAGATTGTCGGATGAAGACGCCATTCTGCGTGATTGATAGTCTGGCGGCTGAGCCAGTCCGCCTGTATGTTGGCCATCCCAGCGATGTGTTCGCTGTCAAAGAGCACAGGTGTCACTTCGCCCATAGACACAGTCTGGAAGCCTCCGACATTAAGCCCATGGACCTCGTGCCCCCCTGGTGGTTTATGTGGGCCTTTGTGGCCATATAGTCGGTGAGTACCAACATATGTTGGTTCGCCACCAGTCGGCTGAAGTGTCTGAGGGCTAGATAGACCGCACGCAGTTCTAGCCAATTGATGTTCCTGTGTCGATTGTGGGCTGACCGCAACCCCTGGGCGACCTGCATCTGAAGATGGGCTCCCCACCGGAAAGACTGGCATCAATACGAGATGGTGAGGCTCGAGGAAGAGCCGCCCTTTGGAAATGGCTGGAGACCTCCACCAGGTTAGGGGCCGTCTGACGCTGGGGGGAACCCGGCTTGGGAATTGCCTCTGCCCGCTTTCTGAAAGAGTAAGAGAAACAATTGAAGGTCCCTCGCATGAAGGCGGGCCCATGGGGTAATATGGATGGCTGAAACCATCTTACTCACTAAGGTAGACAGCAAGGCCAGGGGAACCTTAAACTCCTTCTGAAGCTCGATCACAAGTTCCTTAATGCTAACTTGTCGCTCCTGTGAAAGATAGACTCTACCTTCTAGGGAATCTATTATTGCTCCCAAGTGCAGAATACATGTTGATGGGACCATTTGACTTTTTCCTATATTAATAGAAAAACCGTGCTGTTGAAGACAATGAATAGTTACTTGGAGATCCTCTAAGAAATGTTGTTCAGAAGAGGACTGAATTAAAATGTCATCCAAGTAACATTGGACACGGACAGGGATGGTCCGAAGGTGAGCCACCAAGGCGACTAGTATCTTAGTAAAGGAACGGGGAGCAGAAGACAATCCAAATGGCAAAGCACGGTACTGATAATGAGTACAGGCATAATAAAACTGCAGATATTTGCAATGCGGGGAAAGGATGGGGATATGTAAATAAGCCTCAGTGAGGTCAATGGAAGTGAGGAAGTCACCCCTCCGGATGCCAGCCAAGATAGATTGAAGAGACTGCATCTTAAACCGTTTATAAACCGCATAACGGTTTCGTCTTTTAAGGTTCAGAATAGGTCTCCACCCACCCGAGGATTTGAGGACCAGAAAGAGCAGGGAATAAAACCCCTGACCCACCTGATCCTCAGGCACCTGCTCGATGGTCTGAATGTCCAGTAGGTGTTTCACGGCCAAATCCATGAAGACCTTCTTGTGCTCATCTTTAGAGACGGGGCAGTGAATAAAAAAACTTGGAGGGATAGGGAAAAATTCAAAGGATAGACCAGATCTTACCGTATCCCTGACCCAAGAATTCTCAGCGAAAAGAGCTGACCTGCCGCCAATGGGACTGTCAGAAATGCAGCTATCGTTGGTGGAGGAAAGGATGGCTTCCTCCCCCTCGAAAGGGCTGCTTGCCAGGGGGGGTTCTACCTCTATATGGCCTGTCCTGGGTCCCCCACTGTCTAGGTACGAAGGACCCCTGAGAATGGGCAGTTCCAGCGCCCCAATTGGATCCCCTCACGGAGGCCTGCGAAAAAAGGGAGAAAATCTAGTGTCAGACTTGCGAAGAAGGCAATATTTTGCGTTTGTCTTTTGACTCTATCAGGAACGGGTCCAAAGAAGAGCCAAATAAATTACCCCCCGTAAAGGGGAAAGACGCCAGGCGCAATTTATGACAGGTGTCCGCCTGCCAATGTCAAAGCCACACAAGCCGACATGCCGCCACCGTCGAAGACATAGACTTCGAAGCGAAGCGAGCAGAGTTGAGGGTGGCGTCTGCCGAAAACTGGACTGCTGCGATGATTTTAATGAGATCTTGCTGCAGTCTGGAGTCCTCCAGGGGCAATTTACTTTGGAGTTGACTCAACCAGAGCAATGTTGCCCTGTTAAAAAAGGAGGCCATGGTGGCAGATTTAATGGCCCAAGCCGCCCCTAAGTAAGCCCGTTGTAGGGTCTGCTCGGAGCGGCGTTCCTCAGGGTGAAGACCCTCGTCAGGTTCGCCTGGAATGGCAGTGTGCGGCAATAATGCAACAATAGGGGCATCAATCGCAGGTATTTGGAGCAGGAATGCCATGTCGGGAGCCACATTAAAGAAACGTTTATCCAGGGAAGCTGGAGCCGGAGCAGATCCAGGCACAGTCCACTGGCATCGAATAACATCCAAGAAGAGTGGAGGAGCTGGAATTTGAATCAACAGGTTTAGTTGGCTCAGAGAAAAGTGGGTTAAACAACTTTTGAGAGGTAGAAGGGGCTTCTCCAGTAGTTGGCGGGTCTAGTTGCGCCACTTGAGATGCCTTAAAGAGTAAGGATTTAAAAACTGCCGGAGGGAAAAGACTGGTAAAAACCGGTTTTTCCGGCTCAAGACCCTCGTCCTCAGACAGATCCGGTTCCGGGTGATCGAACTCGTCAAGGTTAGCTGAGCGAGAAGCCTGCGAGAGAGGTGCCAACACCGACTCTGGACAGGAAAGCTGATCATCCTGGATGTCTCACTCAAGAGAAGCAGAAGCGTCAGCTCTCACATAAGGATCTTCACCTGGTCGAAGGTATCCTGCTTCCAATGACATCTGTAGAGTCCTGGAAAAAATCTGTTGAAGATGATCAGGGATCAAACTTTCTCTATGAGCTTGCGGGTTCCCAGCAAGTCCAGGTGTGGGACAAGTAGCAGATTCCATAGACCTCACATGACGAGACAGAGCAGGAGGAGAAACAGAGGCCGAGGGTATCGCAGGTCCCCACAATGCATTAGTTGAAACAGAAACAGGACAGTCCCGCAGTGAAACCTGGTCAGGTGCTGCTGCCACCTGGGAAGGGATTTGGGGAGTATCCTGCAATGCAGGGTCATTATTCCTACTGGCCTTGTTACATATTTTCTGCAAGGCCTGGTCCCTGTGCCTCTCATCCCTAGTTGCAGTTGAGGTGTGGCTGCGAGGGGTTTGATGAGAATGGGAGTTCTTGGCCCTGGAGGACACGCCCACACCAAAATTGCCCGAGAAGGCCCTGTGGCTGTGCTCGAAGGCTCTCCATCAGAGCGGTCAGTAGACCCAGCCTTGCGGCCAAGTTTGGATTTAGAAATTGCCTTAGACATCTTTTTGTAAATCTTACACCCTTTAGAGAGGAGGCTGGTTAATGCAATTGTAAACTGGCTTCTCAAAATGGCTGCCCGAAGATAGCAAATACAAAATGGCTGCCTCAGATTCAGAGGCACTCTGAGCAGTTATTGCTGTATAACCTGGAGGAAAAACCCCCCAAACTAGAAAAGCAGCCAAATGTCCACTGCCAAGCATTATGCGCTGTCAGAAATGTGCACAATGCGCAATGGAGGCGAGGGGAGGACCAGGGAACACAAAGCTCCTTAAGGTCCCAAAATGGCGCCCAATGGCCAGGCCAGCGAGCCAGAGCACAAAATGGCGGCCAATGTTCCTGCAATGGAGCGTGAAACTCCTGACAATAATAAAACGGCTGCCAAGTACAGTCGATGGACTGCGAAGCTCCGCACAGTCAAATTCGGCCCCAAACAACTGCAAACAGCAAGATAATGGAGCGCGAAGCTCCTGGCACTGAAATGGGGCTTCAAAGGCTCCTCACGGCAAGAAACGGTGGCAAGAGGCTTGTCAATGGAGTGCGAAGCTCCTGATCTCGAAGTGGCGGTCTTGTGGCTAGGTGATGGAGCGCGAGGCTCCTGATAGCCGAATCCTCCTCACAGCCAGCAAAAGGAGCGCGAAGCTCCTCTCAATCCAAACGCCGCCGAGCACAAGTAAAACGGAGCACGAAGCTCCTGAGGCAGCCGATAAAAAGTTCTTTAGAAGCGCTGCCTTAAATCGGGATAGCCGTGGGGGACTGAGCACTGGCCAGCTGATTGTCACTACTGACAGCGCAGCCCCCAACGGAGCGCGAAGCTCCTCACCAAGTCCCTGCTTAAACAGAAGCCAGTCCAATCTCTCAGGAGGAATGCCTCACAAACAAGGGGAGATGGAATCCACCCAGGCAGGCAAGCCTGCAGGGGACAGGGAACAAGCCACACAAGGGCAAGTTCGCTGTAACTTACAGTTCGAGGAAAGAAGCAGTCCAAATTCCAAATTGGTCAAATATAGTAAGGAAAACAGCAACCAAGAAGTAGGAGACTCAACCCGAGACCACTGTCCAGGCTGAAGGACTGAGAAAAAGCTGGGGATCCCTAGCAACAAGGGAGGAGCTTAATTTTGTAACAGTCTCAGTCCTTCAAGCTGAACAGGCGAGAACCATTCCTGGCTGCTGTCTCCACCCACAATGGAGAAAAAGAGAATGGTAATGGAAAGTGAGAGGGTTATGGAGCAACTAGTAAGATGGTGATGAACCAGGTGAAGGTGATAGAGCCAATAAAGGTGATTGGACAAGTGACAGAAAGATGTGTAAAATGGCAAAAAAGCAAGAAACAGAGAAAAAAATGCTAGAGAAAGTATGAAAAATGAATGAGAGAAAAAGGCTGAATAAGCACATGGGTGTAATTGAGACTATTTATCATCTTTTCCAGATTCTGACAGACAACTAAATCCTCCAGTCTAAATTCACCTTTGCCTCCAGCCCCAGCTTAAATTATAAAGAAAGACTGAGGGATAGTTTTCCTACTAGCTGGAAATCTACAACTTTCTATCCTTTAATACATTTTCAGGACTGCACCAGTGGTGGGACTTGAATAACTTAACCGGTTCTCTGGCTGGGTAGGCATGGCTGGTTGATCATGTGACTGGGTGGGTGATGTCACTCATCACACCAACTCCTGCCTCCCGGCCCCTTGCCTCAAAGGCAGAGTTAGGATTCAACTGGTTGGGGCTAATCCCACCACTGGCTGGCCCTGCCCCCGCCCATTTTTTGGCCTGTTTTTTGGCTGTTTTCAGGTTGTTTTTGGCCCAAAAACAGGCCAAAAACCAAGCGGGGCCGGGGCCAGCCAGTGGTGGAATTTGCTGGTTCATCGAACTGTGCAGAATCTTAACTATCGGTTTGCCCAAACTGGTGCAAACCGGCAAGAGCCCTCCTCTGGACTGCACCACTCACTGTTTCATTACCAAGGCAGAATAGTAATCAGCTTTTAGGACAGAGCAAATTCTGCCAACCCATTTTTGTGCTACCTTGTGGACTACACTAGAGGACAGCCAATTAAGCTGGGTGAATGGATGGGACACCTGGAGGATCACAGATTCTCTACCTTGAATGTTCGTAATCTTATTTAAATGAGTGTGTATATTTGGAGTTTCTGGGTAGGAAATGACAGCAGTAGAAAAGCTGATCCATAATTTCAAAAATTAAGATTTCCCATTTTTTGACATGTTAATCAATCTTAAATATAAATTAGGTTACGTAATTTGTATTGGCAAACTTTGTTATACTATACTTGTCAATGTTTTTGGATGTCAGACATAAATAATGGTTATAGCATAATGACTATTCCATTTTATGAGCATATGGTAAAGGTTTAAGTTGGTCCAAGTTCTTGGGTGGGTTGCTAGGATAGGCAGTGTGGAGAGAACAAACAGCTTCCAACTATTACAGGAGTACAGCTGGGGAAAAAAATGTGATGCATTTACCTAAGCCACAGATGCTGTTAACAAAGGAAGAATCATATATGCTTACATAACGAAGTTATTTATCCTTGACTTTCCTTTGTATAGCTATGCTACTCAAAAATCATTGACACTGTTCTTGAGAGATGCGAATAACAGGTCACCTTTATACACATCCCATAAGCCTCTCTACGTCCTTGTATAAATGTGTGTCAACCAAACAAAAACATTTAAGAATAAGGGAAAAAACTGAGCCCTTGGAAAGAAAACTAAAAAGGTAGAATCTGATCAGAAGTGCAGCTAACCTCACTAGTAGCAAAGATAGTACAGTAATTATGGTAGTGCTATGGAACATAATTCTGTTTAATACTAGGTCATACAATATAGAGTCCCAAGAAATTCTGAATGTCTTCCTTGTCATCACAATTACCTGGACGGCTAAGTTTCATAAAACAATATTCACAGTTGCTATTAACTTCTTCTTAATATGGAACTGCAGTAGGGCATCATAGATGTGATATCATTCCTACACCTTTTCAGAGTTTAAAGATACTAGAGCAGGGCTGTCAAACTCCCAGCCCGCAGGCTGGCTACGTCACTTGCTGGCCACACTGACGCCCGATTTAGCAAAGGGGAAAAAAAGTCCCGATACGTCACGTGATGCCGCCGTGACGACGTGAGTTTGACACCCCTGTACTAGAGTGCTCTTTTTTTCTGTATGCAAGATCTTTCTCCACTAGAGATGCATCAGACTGAATCATTAGCCAATGAACAAGGGTGGAAAAAAACTTGATCTATTCTTGTGTTATTAGATTAACTGCAGTTGAAATCTATAAAGTTAACTTCAGGCAAGTCAATTATTTTTACAGGGGTGCTGACCTTCAATCAATTTATGGTGTCTTAGAACTGTTTCCTGTACATATATATCATTGGCTAAAGAAATTTATTATGCTCTCAGAGGGAATGATGAAATCCTGTTTTAATGAGAGGTGACTACAATATTTTCACTTAGGCTGTAGTCCTGTGCACACTTATTTGGGAGTGATCTCTATTCTGAGATTTATTTTGCAGTAAATATTTATAGGCCTGCAGTTTTGACGATGATGCCTCGATCAAAAAATTGAAATCCAACTACCTATTCACAAATTCTGAGCATCTAAAATATGAAATACAATAAATCTGTATACTACTAAAAGTCTCTTGTCTGTGTATAATCAACTGGGGAAAACTGTGTATCGTAGGCAACCATTTTTGAACCAAGGTACCCCAATAGGCTAACTCAGTGAATGCATCTAAAATCCAGGAGCGATGACTCCTGTGGGATTGAAATTTTGGAAAATTATGGGCCCATCAATGCTGCTGTACTGCTGTAGAACATTTTCAATGTTCCCTGCCAGTTTCCCACAAGTCAGTTGGGAATCTGGCAGTAAGTTGCAAGTCCAAGGCCAGCAGACAGGTAAGTGCCTGCTGCTGGGTGAGGGAGGAAGCAAGGTGTGTGTGAGAGAGATGGAGCAAGGGTGGAGGAGGGTGTGCAGGGGTGTGTAAGAGGCACAGAACATGTGAAGGAGAGTATATGAGGGTGCGGGTTGGTGAGGGTGTCTGAGGAGTGTGGCAAGGGTCAAGGAGGATTTCTGAGGATGCAACGGAGGTTGGGGAGAATATGAAGGGATGTGAGGAGATGCACAAGGGTCATGGACTACATGAATAGTAGTAAAGAAATATCTCTGAAACAATGATCCAATGGGTCACAGATTGTCATAAAAACATCAGCAGTATAGGATATACTGTTTCTCTATAAAATATTGATTTTGAGCTATTTACGCTATAAATATGAAAAGTAGCATTTTAACATTTGCTTGTGACAAGCTATGTACATGAGATGGACTCATACAGTTTCTCCAATATCCTATGGCAGGGATGGGCAAATGTGGCTCTTTTACAACTTGTGGACTTCAACTCCCAGAATTCCTGAAACAGCTTGGCTCTCTCAGGAATTCTGGGAGTTGAAGTCCACAGGTTGTAAAAGAGCCACATTTGCCCATCTCTGTCCTATGGCATATAATTCTGGAGTTAGTATTCTATAACCCTAGTGTAACTGAAATGTGTTCACTATTATTACAATTAAAAAAGGCCAATCAGTATAAGGGCTGCCCACATGCAGGGACCATCCTCAAGATCAGAAATTACTTCTGACCTAAGTTTCTTAATTGCAAAAAAGCCAAGAATTTAGGCCAGCCTTTTAAAAAAGCATTGGCTACTTCTGCTGACTGCCAGCAGTCAGCAGTTTGAGTCTCACAGGCTCAAGGTTGACTCAGCTTTCCATCCTTCCAAGGTTGGTAAAATGAGGACCCTGATTGTTGTGGGCAATAGGCTGAGTCTGTAAACTGCTTAGAGAGGACTGTAAAGCACTGTGAAGCGGTATATAAGTCTAAGTGCTATTGCTATTATATCATAGTTTTTATGGATTTATGGATATATAAGCTGCCTTTAATGTGATAATAATTGCTGTTTTGTTAATATTGCTGATGTTTTTAGCTGGTTGTTAGTCCCCAAAATCTCATGGCAAATGGGAGACATAAAACAAAACAAAACAAAACAAAACAAAACAAAACAAAACAAAACAGCTCATTCACATTTTAAACCATAGACTTGTGAGCAGGAAGATTTCTGAACATATAATCCTATAACATTCGCTGTTAAATCCTGGGAGTTTCTCATCTACTTGGTTGGTTTTTCCTTCAAGTTTAATCTCTCCCAAATACTGCAATCCTCTCCCATAAAATCCACTACAACTTCTGGCAGGATTCAAAATAGAAGCTACTAGTTCAAGGGTAACATATTTTAAAGCCTAATAATTGCAACTAGGTATTTCTGGAAATCTGTGTATAAGCATGTAAGAATGAAATGAATGCATGCATGCATGAGAAACTAAATGACTAATCTAGAGAAACTAGTCTGACAGGTCAGGGTTTTGTCCTTCCTCAATTTTTGCTATAGCTTCTGATGCATTGCCTGAAATCAACTTAGCTTTCAAGCCAAATTATGCTGCCAATTCCCACTGTGATAGTTGAAGTTATAACATTATAATTTCTCTAACTAAAGGCAGTGAAAACTAAATATTGGAAATCTACAGTAAACCCAGGTTCTGTCCAACGCAATGCCTAAGGGCACCAATGTGATTGGTGACATCTGCCTTGACACCAGGCTTTCTAATCCTCAGGACTTCTTTAAAGATGTTTTTACTTAAAATTTAATAAATGGGAATAAATTAGTATGCTTTACAAAAAGCACTACTATAAAAAAAATAGGATATAATTTAATTCCTGGAAGCATTTTTAGAAAATAAGATGGTGAGTGGCTAAAGTCCAGGTTTGGCATCTGTTGAAGTGGCAGAGACACTTTGGAAAGCTACAATGCTTGTTGAGCAACAACCTGTGTAGTGCAGCTGTGGGTTTTTTACAATGAATTTATACATTTACTTGATAGATTTAGGTAACACAGGTGAGGTGTGAGGTAATTAAATAAACAGTTTACTGAAGGACAAGTAACAGACTAACAGAAATAATTACTGCTACACCATATCAGAAGTTACTTGTAGAAATAAGGGGAAACAAGAGAACATTGTTGCTTATCTCCTGCTTCTGGCATGCATATTACACATGTACAACAATCACTTCACCAGTTGTATCCTAGTAATTGAGTGCTTTGAGACTGGGCATACCAAGCATGGCAATCATTTTATGAGAATTACTGTAAGATACTTTCAAAATCCCAGATACATCCACCAACTCGTATTAGACTATTATATTTTCATAAATTCACATACAGAGTGAAAAAATATATATACGGCAACGAATGTTCAGAAGCTATGATTAAGAAAATGATTCTTCTTGGTAACTTGTTAATGGCATAATCAATGATTAAAGGGGTAAGAATAATGGTATAAAATGTGATATACATGGTTGTCTTGTTTTGAGAGCAAATCAGTGAAAAGCCCAAATGACAGTGAATTATGACAACAAAATAACTTATTCATATGGGGAAAACATCAGAGAAACTTCAAAACCCTTTAATGGGACAGCTCTGGATCTCCTTTTTAATGCAGCTTTACTTTACCAAGGAAATCACCTGAAATATCAGGTTGGGGAGAAATTGTCCTAGAGAAAAATCTATCTAGGTGTCTGTAAGAGTAGATATTGGCTTGATGGCATATAAGCAAGTAAGCAAGCTGATTAATAGATACAAAATTAAGAGATCATTGAATATACATTCTGAAAGTTCTGTAGAAATTAAAGTATTAGCATTAATCATTAAAATACCAAACAAGTAAATAAAGTAATGACTATAGTTGCATTTGTGTATACCTTCCCATCTTTTCCGTTTTAAAGTGATTTTTAAATTTATATTCCAGTTTACTTTAAATGTTAACGAAAAAACAAAATTAAGTATTAATTTACCTTTACTGAAATAAACTTCACTAATTTGTAATCATTTCTTTTGATTATTTTATCTGTGATGTTTTGCATGTAAGGAAGACACAGAGACATGACAATAACCAGTGAGGTTCTTCAGGTCTGGATGGAGAGGAACAGACTTCAACTCAATCTTGACAAGCCTGGGTGACTGTGGCTGCTTGGTCTTCTAGAGTCAAGGGCTTCCATCATTGGCCACAGATAGTATAGCACTTCCCCATTCTAGACTGGTGAGCAACATCTGGACTCACAGTTACTACTCAAAGAGTGAGGGGTACCTCCAGCCAGGAGGACTTTTATACAGGTTCATTCTATGTACCAGATGCACCCCTTCCTTAAGGCCCTTCAGTACGTCACTCATGCCCAGGTCACCTTACACTAGATCAGTGTTGGCAAACCTTTTCGGCACCGTGCCATAGGTTCTGTAGCTCCCCGGTACGCATACGCACACTGGGAAGGTGATCTTCCGGTTTCCGGCATGCGCACCAGCCACCTGGCCTTCCAGTTTCTGGCGTGCATGCATACGCGAAGACCAGCTGGCCGGTGCCCATGCGCACACCGGAAACCAGAAGATCATCTTCCCGGTGCACACATGCGCACCAGACAGCTGCTCTTCCGGTTTCCGCTGTACCAACGCATGTGAAGATCAGCTGGCCAGTGCGCCAGAACCTGGAAGAGCAACGGGTGATGGCTCGCACATCCAGACAGATGGCTCTGTGTGCCACTTCCGGCACGTGTGCCATAGGTTTGCCATCACGGCACTAGATTATTGCAATATGCTCTATGTGGGGCTGCCCTCGAAGACCATCCAGATACTACAGTTGGTTCAAAATGCAGCATCCCAAGGAGTAATTGTGGAATGCAGTGGGAATGGCCTTGAGGGGCAGGAGGAAAAGCCATTACTAAGACAATAGTCAGTAAAAAGTAAATGTCTCAAACAAGACCTTCACGAATATACAGGGAGAGAGTGCATTCAAACTTGCAAGATTCTATCACCGTAGCTTTACAATAAAAATAATACTGATGCACATAACATTGGATTCCTAGTCTGATCTACCTTGAAGGGTTGAATGCGCTTCTTGATAGGCCCTTGTGTTACAACTGCTAGATAAGCTGCATTGGTTGCCAATCCATTTCCAGATGCAATTCAAGGTGTTGGTCGTTACCTATAAAGCTTTATAGTATAGAACCTGATCTGCAGGATCAACTATGAACAATTGTTTCTACTTGCCCAGTACATTCCAGCAGAGTAGGTATGCTCCAGCTCCTTTCTATCAAACACTATCATCTTACATAACCGAGGGAGTTTGCCTTGCCTATAACAGCTCTCAGTCTCTGGAACAGCATCTCCCCAGAAATACAGACAGCATCCTCTCCTGGAGTTCTGAAAAGCTCTTAAAATGCCATTGTAGTCTCAAGCTTGTTTGTGGGGTCCCTGTCTTGGTTTCTTATTGTTGTAAGTGTTCTGGACTGTTCATGATGTTGTATGTTTTTTTAAATGGTATTTGTAAGCCACCCAGAGCCTAGTGGAGTGGGCAGCTACAATAAATTTAAATAAATAAGGTAATATTATGGTAGTATCACAAAAAATATGCTGGAATTTGTGTGTGTGTGTGTGTGTGTGTGTGTGTGTGTGTATGACATAGAGAGACAGAGACTGATTTTCTTTCATGAAGTCACATATTAATCCAACCAGGCAAGTACTGTACACTGTAACTGTAATTAAATTTCTCTGGGTATTATATTTTTAGCATTATTATTTGCATTTTACACTTGGAAAAAACATGTGCTCTATCAGAAGCAGATTAACACTGTTTAAAAACATCTGGTGATCTTCTGTGTGACAGTAAATAATAAAATGCCTTTCTGAAATTTGAATTGCCAACAATCCAAAATTCTAGTGATACTTATTTTCAAAAACTGTATTGGCAAACACTGGGAAATACCAAAGAGAAACACTGAATTAAACGTTGATAGAAGTTGTAATCTTATCCAGAGTTTTGAGATGAAGATTAAGTCTTTATCAGATCAGTGAAATGTATGTCCGAATATGCATTCACTTGGTTGGATTAAAAATTATTGACAATGACTTGGAAGATACAGACATGTTAGATAAAAGTGATTCTTCTCATATTGTATATTCTAGATAATTTTTATATGTAAAACAAAAAAAATAGCTATCTTTGTTTTTCTTTGCACTATAGAAGATATTCCTGTTCTGAAGCACAATGTTATTCCTCAAACAAAACCATTTAAGAGTAAACTAAACATCATTTACAGTCTAGAGCAGGGGTGTCAAACTCGCAGCCCACGGCCAGATGCCTCATGCACTGGCCATGCCTACCCCGGTTTAGCGAAGGGGGAAAAGTTGTGATACGTCACATGATGACAACATGACACTGCAAGTTTGACACCCCTGATCTAGAGACATTATGATCAAACGTAGAAGACTGATGTAATGATGGTATGGAAAAAATCTCATACATATATTTAATTCATTATTGAGTTTTTTTATTTCAACATATCTAGAGTAAATAATGACATAACAATCTTACTTGATCTATTCCTAAACTAATTTTCAGGAAACAAGATCCCCCAAATATAAGAAATATTACAAGACTAGTAGAAGTGACTATTTACAGTAGTTTGGTTTTCATCTCACTGCATTGTCTGTTTAATTTCAACTTAAGTAAAACCATTGTTTAGATCTTGCTCCAATCTGATGCCATAAAGATAGATTTAAACTCAACATAATAGCAATAATATTTGCTTAATATATAGCAACTCAAAGGGAAAGCAATCTTTGTTTACACATAACAAAATGACTGAGCTAAGCTATGCTCATGGTTTCCAAACTAAACAGAATGAGCTGGGTTTGAACATCACACTAAGCCATTAATCACAATTTACAAACCACTACTATCAGGTTCACATGTTAAGTCAAAATCAAACAATCCATATTTTGGCTTATTCAAAATTTGTACTAGGCCAATTGTTTAAATCAGCCTGCAAGAATTCAGTGTAAGGTGTAACTGCTCTTATGAGTTTTATGTGAAAATACACAGACCTGTATAAGCTTTATGCATACATATATTATTTGCCCATAGAAAGAAGGATATAGTGTAAAGTGAACTTTTCAATATTATGCTAAGACCATTTTACACTTTCTTTAATGGTGGAAAGAAGGAAGACTGTTTGCAGCTCCCTTATCCAACTAGGTATCTCTTGCTGTATTTATATATACATATATGTATATGTACAGATAGTCCTCGACTTACAACAGTTCATTTAGTGATTGTTTTAGACCAAATGGCACTGAAAAAAGTAACTTATGACCGTTTTTCACACATATGACGGTTGCAGGATCCCCATGATCAGAGTGATCAAAATTCAGATGCTTGGCAACTAACTCATATTTATGACAGTTACAATGTCCCAGGTTACGCGATCACCTTTTCCGACCTTCTGACAAGCAAAACCAATGGGGAAGCCAGATTCACTTAACAACCATGTTACTAACTTAATAACTGTGGTGATTCACTTAATTGTGCCAAGAAAGGTTGTAAAATGGGGCAAAACTCACTTAACAATGATTTATTTATTTATTTATTTATTTTATTGAATTTGTATACCGCCCTACTCCCAAAGGACTCAGAGCGGTGAACAGCTGTAGAATAAAACATATAAATACAAAATTTAAAATAAATTAAAACAAATTAAATAATTTGGCTGAAAATTTAAAACCCCAATAATTTAAAACCAAATTTAAAATTTCCATTTAAAAAGGGGAAAGACTTAGGTCAGGCCAGCTTGATGAAATAAGAATGTCTTGAGCGCGCGACAGAAGGTACGCAGATCCGGGATCCTCCGTATCTCCGGGGGGAGCTCGTTCCAGATGGTAGGTGCCCCCACAGAGAAGGCTCTCCCCCTGGGGGCCGCCAGTCAACATTGTTTGGCCAACGGCACCCAGAGGATCTCACTTAGCAACAGAGATTTTGGGCTCAATTGTGATTGTAAGTTGAGGACTACCTGTACACATGTTAAATTTCTTCAGGAATTACCACTACCATATACCTAGTATATATATAATATTAACTATCCCAAAAAACCAGCGTGTCTGAAGGTAAAAAATACCTAATAAATCTCTTTTAAGACATGAAAGTTATGAGTAACACATTAATAGTACAGTATGTTATGTAAATAGAGCAAAAAATACCATTTTTACTGCTTGACATTTGCATTCATTGATTTTGTTTTTTAACTGATACTTTTATGCAACTTACTCACAATAAGAATGTTACAATTATTACAGCATTAGATCAATATTATCAAGCATTTTGGATCCAACTCAAAATAAAATAAGAATTACAGTACAGTTTTATATCTTTCCTTTGAAAAATGAACATAAGGAAAAGTATAACAGAATAGTTTTTCATTAGCTTAAAAGTCCATTTTAAATACTCCTTACATGCAGTAGAGTTCCTTGCAAGTTTTATTAATGTTCACAAAAACAGGTCAAATTCAGGCACTGATGAGAAAAAAAGGCATATCCAAATAATATTCTGAAAGAAATCTGCAAATCCATTATACCTTTCTTAGTTCTAATTAGGGTTTTCCCCCTTTTCCATTTAACTCTTTTCATTTTTTAGTATCTCTCATGGACACCTTAGCAGAAGCTATCAGCTTTGACAGAAGACAAAAGTTCTGGCAGTGAACCATAAAT
This sequence comes from Pituophis catenifer annectens, assembly GCF_029215685.1. Lineage (NCBI taxonomy): Eukaryota > Metazoa > Chordata > Lepidosauria > Squamata > Colubridae > Pituophis > Pituophis catenifer. Next base: position 192,362,635 of record NW_027256881.1, on the reverse strand, counting down.
TGGCCATTTCCATAAAAAGAACTGCTAAATGAGAAACCATGTGCTCAGTATATGAAACTAATTTCATGCTTTCAAAAGCACACAGTGGCTTCTAGCAAGAGAGTGGCCCTGGGACTTGCAAAGACAGATCGGCTAAATAGAAATAGGTTTTCTGCTGGTTAGCCATGCTTTACATGTACTGTTAGTAAATAGAAATTCTCGAATCTTCTGTCAAACCTATATACATTCTTTTCCATAACTCTAGGGTTGAACGCTATAAAAACAACTGCCTTGTGAACAAATTTACAGCAAAAAGCATGAGATGGCTTAGGTTCTTATGAAAGGACTGCAGAGTTACTATTAATTTTGTAACAAGAAATGGTTTTTCTTTCCTATTGGATATTACCACCCATCCCTAAAACAAATATCCAAAGAGGAAGCAAGCAAATAACAAGATTTGGTGAATAATTTACAAACTGAAATGATTGGGCAGAACTTTTTAGACATGTAAACACAACTTAATCCTCTGACATGTTGTTTTTAAACTTAAGGGACTGATAATGTGAATTCCAGAGATTATTACCAGCAATGTATTCAGGTCTTTAAAAAGATTTGCAACGTTTAAATGTCATATTTAATTAAAGTATTGTTAGGCAGAAGTTATAGGAATTTTATGCCTCTTATAAAACAAGTTATCATTGCAAATAAATTACTAGAGGTTGTCCCATATCTGGCAGGTCATATCTTTTAATACTGACAAAATCAGATACATATCATGTCAGTATATTGCTTTTGCTTTTAACTTTATTAGCTGAAAGGTACATTTGCCATTTATAGTTCAAGTCAAGCTTTTCATAAATAGGATTTTATGCTCTGCAGTTTGTTTCCTGACCACAAGTATATACTCACACTGATGATTAATTAGCCTCATTCGTTAATCATCAGCTTGTCATATTGTATCAATAGATGTGTGTTAATGTATTTGAAATGCATAATGACTATTCTGCCAGGAGAGTTTCTTCTGGTAATAAATACTACACCAGCAATACAGAGAAGACAACCCATTACATAGAATTGCATTTGCAATACATTATTAGTTATAATCAGAAAAATAATAACCTGTTTTCTCATAATTTTTTTAGCCTTGTTCTTTTGCTATAGGTGACAAACAAAATTCCACTTCCAAACATGTGAGGATTACAAGGCTGCATCTCATTTTGAAATGAGTATAATTCTGTAATGTTTATATTTTTTAAAAAAAGCATTGCTCACCTCTGCTAGGAAGTCCACTCCACATGATGGTACTGTCGTGCTAAATATCCAGCTTGTAAAAGACACCAGGCTAGAAATTCAAAACTTCCAATTTGTGACCAGCAACAGAAGATGGGTTGGATACTACAGAGACCTGGATCTCCAGCCCTGATCATCTGTGTGCCAGGAAACTGTTATACCAGTGCAGCTTCAAACCTTCTCCACTGCTGGCTTATTTGCACTGCTCATTGAAAATCCTTTACACGCTGGCAGCATTTTAGGGAAGGACAAGCATACTGAGTCATTTGTAAAGAAATTGCAGCAATTTTAGTTCCACACATTCACTTGTACTGAAATATATACACACAGCACTGTTGAAGTAGAAGGTATTTGGAGTGGATTTATACTGAGAAACAAACAATCTTCAGGCTTCATTATCAATGCATGGAATCAACTGCAGTGATCAGACTCAAGCAAGGCAGATTATTACGAAATGGCTCTACAGAGATAACTTCAAACCCTAAAGAATCATCTTCCTAAAAGCGTGAGTGTTAAAATTAGAGCTAAATTCTCCACAGGGAGAGGGAGCATTCATAGTCAATATGTTAATATGTATTATTGGGCTTGATTTAGAAATGAAAAATGACATGTTGACTATGGTTTTTTTCCTGTTTATATAAAAATGCACAACACATGCTCAGAAAGGAAACACTGGTTATATCCTGCTGCCATAAAATAGCCTGAAAGCCTCACCCCACCCTTCTCAAAAGACATAAATGGACATGGAAAACTCTAGTCACACTATTATTGACTGTGTAAATTTAGGCATCTGATACTTCAGACCTGCACCTTTAAAATGTTTACTTTCTGCCCTACTGCTTTCTTTCTTTTGATGTAGGTCACTTCTTGTTCTCTCAGATTTCTAATCATTTCACCCTCTTAGTCCCTTGTCTCAGCCTGTTCCCTGTTGCCTCTAGCATTGTTACAGTCACTCATCCACCACCTTTCATTCACTGCAGCTGCTTCAGCTCATGATGCCTTTGCACAAAACAGTTAGGCTAACTCTGTAACAAATTTCTTTCGACACCAAAATATGCCCTCTCTTTGGAAACTGCCCTCACTGCTGTTCTCCTATCAGAGCTCTTTGTGGGTTTTTTTTTTCAAAAACCAACAAACAGAAGGGAAATTGGAGGCCACCTGTATGTTTCAGCTTTGATTGCTTCTTAAATTTTTGGCAGTCATTCTGTGCCTTTGTATTCTCTCTGGCAGCGCTTTGTTGCTATGTCATTCTCCTGGGCTTTTTCTTCCATATTGTCTGAGTCGTTAGCTTTTGCTTTCTTTCATAACACATCCAGATTGTTCCCTTGTGACTTCAATCTTCAAGAAAAAATCTAGCTACCTCTCGTCTTCAAGTTACATTTCCATCACTGGCACCCACTTTTCATTTCTACTATTTGCTGCCATGGTCACTCCATTGATCTTTAAGAACTGTACTCTTTAGCTCTTTCCATTATGGATATTTTTTTCTTGTTTGAACATCACACTGTCACTTTTAATACATCCTCCCCATCTCACTGTTTGTACCACTCAACATCTTGCTTGTACTGTGACCTACAATCTAATAATATATTTCTTGAAGTTTATTTCCATTATTTATCTCCAACTTCTGACCTCTTCCTAGACTTTTTTCTTTACTTTTATCCCCTCTCAGCCAATGCTCCACTGTTCAAGCAAACGTGACATGTATTTTCATGACTCCATTTGGTATGCGTCCCCAAGTTGCTAAGCATACAGTATGCTAAGGAAAAATCAAACTATCTAACTGCTTTTATTCATTTAAATTTCAACTGTCCTTCTCTGTATTTTATCATTTAAATTTCAACTGTCCTTCTCTGTATTTTATCTTCCTAGCTTGTATTACAATACAGGTCTAATTCTGAAATTATTTTCTGTGTTTCATGCTGTACTTAGTCCTCTTTCTTTACTTCATGTATTACTAGCTTCCATAGGAAAACTAATTAGCTATCTTTCTCTCCTACTACTTTCTCCAGACTTCATCTCTTTCAGTATTTATTGATGAAATCTTGTCCATTAAATCACTCAACTTGCCACCTTAAATTAACAGATCTGATTTATCTATTATCTATTCCGAATAAATCATAGCCCTCTTTTTCTCTATGCAGGGGTGTCAAACTCACATTGTCACGGCGGCATCGCATGATATATTGGGACTTTTCCCCCCTTCGCTAAACCGGGAATGGGCGTGGCCAACGCGTGACGCATCTGGCCCATGGGCTGGGAGTTTTGATAGCATTGCTCTACTATGTTCAAATATACCATTATCTTATTTATTCTGGAATAAAGCACCTTGTAAATTTTAATGTCTCTTCTCCCCCCCACTCCCTATAAGCATCACAATAAGTACATCCAGCTTATTATATCCATTTGGCATTTTAAAACTACAGATGCCTGAAAAGACACAATTGCTTAATCACACGTATCCAGTAATCCAATAGAAGTGAATATACAGTATGCACCTCGGGTTGAGCCAGGGATTCTATACCTAATAATGTCAGATACCTGGGGCAAAAACATCTTCTTTCTAAAATGCAGCTCCAAAGTCAAAAACATTGCTTGTCTCATGCTTAACTTTTACTCACTATTCTTAAGTCTTAATATTTTTTTAAAAAATATTTTCCACATTTAGCAACTTACCTTCTCATCTCTCCCTGTTTCTTTTTTCTCTTCCCCATCTTTGCATTTTAGATGGCAGGAGAAAGGGACTTGGTCAGTTTTGCTAATGGAATGTTAAACTGCCTGGAAAACTGATAGTACTATCTAAATCAGAGGTGGAGAACGATAGCTCCTTTATGACTTGTGGACTTCAATTCCCAGAATTCCTGAGCCAGCATGGGCCATCGTATCCCACCTCTGATCTAAATTATACTGAATGCTTCTCAAGTCAACAGGATTTATGCATGGTACAAGCTATCCACCAAAACATACTTCTTCTCAAATACAATTTCCACTTAGAATATCAATTTGAACCTGATATTGTAACTCTAGATTATAGAAAGAATATAGAGTATAAAACTAGACAAGTCTATGCAACTCCCAAATTTGTGTATTAAGTTCTGAACAGCTGAATAAAACGTAGATTCAGAATTTCATTTTGGAGAATTCTGCTTAAGAGATGTTTCTAACAGAGCAACAATAGCCAACCTTTTTACAAGATGTAGTATGGTTCATGTGTAATAACATGCAGTGGGGCATATTTCTCTTCTGCAGTATCATTGTGTAGGATTCTATCCTCATTCTTTCCTCTGTTCATCACCTATTCAATTCAAAGCCATAATATGTGATGGGATACATCATGTTCCCTCATCACATATACTACAAACTTCCTTTCTTGGTAATTGGCAGTTCTCTGGTGTTGTATACAAAACATTATCCCCGTATAACCTTAACATTTATACTCAGAAGGCATAATTAATGAGACAACTGGCATCCAGTGCATTGATTAGAACAAAAGATTAGGAACAGGGAGACTCACTTTCCTATGTCATTCACTGGTAATCTTAGGACAAGCTATCAGTAACCTATTTTTCAAAGACAAAATTGGAGAATATAAATCAAACACACTTGGGCTATGTGAAGTGTCAAAATGATTCCATTTGAAAAGAGATTTGATTGAAAGCCCATTTGAATTAAATGTTCACAGTAAAATCAATTTCAGGTGTCAAACCAAATCACATTTTTCAAAACTTTGAAAACATTTACATGCAATTCAGATACCAGATGGACTTTCTAGCTCTGCAATCTCAAACCTGGTTGCAGCTTTACTTCCATATATGCACAAAACTGAAGTAGGTTGAGTGGCATTTTTCTCTTCTCCGCCCCACGCCCAAAGGAAAGCCAGTCGGGCTTCTCCTCCTAGAACCTCCCCTCCCCTTCCCCCTGCTCTCTGCTCCCTTCCCCCTACCCCCCAATCCCACTTCAGGACAGAGGAGTGGGCACTGGAAATGAGTGTTGAGGCGATGTCGGAGCACATCTTCTGACATTCTGGCGCGCGTCCCATAACTCTCCATGCTCCTCCAGGCCTGGTTTGCTGAGGGGGGCGGGGGAGCAGCCCTGACGCCTCCACTGCCCCTCCATGGCCCCAGCTATTGCTGCCCAGCTTCCTCAAAGGTACGGTGCGTTTCAAAGGTGGCAGCTCATGTCTGGAGGTGCCGAAGAGTGTCCTGCTGTGAGAGCCGGGCCAGGCCTCTCCAAATTCCAACTCACTAATGGGGGCGCTTCTGCCAGGCCAGCCGTCCCCCCTCCCACTGGGCTTTTGTGGTCGGCACTTGGCCAGGGGAGGGGAGCGCTTCCCCACGCTGCCCCTTCTTTCTCTTGGCCCCGCTGAGGGAGAAGGAAAGTCTAGCTTGGGGGATGGCCCCCACCCCATAAGATCCACCCTCGCCATTCTCTCCCAGCCCTCTTTGCTGGTGGCAACAGCAAATTCCACATTGAAGGCCGAATCCTGTTGCCGTGCAAAGGCAAGTACAGGGGCACTTCGCTCCCGCACTAAGGTTCCGCCCATTGCCACCACTGTGACAGGGTGATGGCTCTTTCATCCCTGTGCCGTGACAGGGTCACAGGGGGCCGCAACAAAAGGGTGAAAGAGCCGCATGGGTCGCATTGTAGGCTTGAGGAAGACGGGACCCATCTCCCTCATTGTGAAGTGAGCGAGTGAAAAAGTTTACTCAATCAATTCCAACTTTGTGAGATCTTTTTCTTTCATGAGAAGTTGGAATTGATTGAGTGAAACACGGTGGAGAAACGCAATTGGAGCTGGGCTGGAGCGAATGCACACGTGCCCACAGAGAGGGCTCTGCGTGCCACATCTGGCACGCCATCATGGATATATAGTAATACTGCTTTCCTTTTTTTAATCTCTTGGTTTTGTTTTGGAATTTGTTAGGTTGACTTGGAAGGAGGCAGATTTATTTTGTTATTCCCTTTTGAACTTTTGCTCTTTTTATATATGATCCTCTATCTTTCCCAAAATCTATAAATTTTCTTTCCTAAATTCTGTCTTTTTATCTGGCCTGCCAGTCACATCTATAAACTGTTTGCAGTTCAATTGTTTTAATCCCCCCCTTTTATTAATGTATTATTAAATAAGAAAGTCATTTACTTTCTTGTTGACTTTGCCCAGTTTAGCATTGAATGAATGTTCTTCACTTCATGAGTGCAGAATGAATTAGCATTGTAGGCTGTCAGGTCTGCCTTGATTGTCTAGCATGTGTAGATTTCCCTGACATTGTATGCTATATGCTAAATAACTGTATGAGTCTAAAATACTGTGTACAGAACACTATGCACAATATAGCTTATTTCTTTATACTAGATATTACATAACGTATTTTTTGGAGTATAAGACGCACCTTTCCCCCCAAAAAAAGACGGTGAAAATCTGGGTGCGTCTTATACTCCGAATGTAGCCCTGCCCAGCCTCTCAAACAGAGGTTTCAGAGGATGAAAAAAGCCTCAGAAACGAAGCTTCAGAAATGAAGCCTCAGAAATGAAGCTTCAGGAAAAAAGCCTCAGAAACAGAGCTTCAGAAAAAAAGCCTGAGAGACGAAGCTTCAGAAAAAAAGCCTCCAAACTGAGCTTCAGAAAAAAAAGCCTCCAAACCAAGCTTCAGAAAAAATGTCTCTGAAACAAAAGAGGCTTTTTTTCTGCCGCCCTGTTTCGGAGGCTTTCAGAGACAGAAAAAAAAGCCTTTGAAACAGAGGTTTCAGAGGCTGAAAAAAAAAAAGCAAGGCACAGAACTCACAACCAACTAACTATTGCTAAAATTCACCTCTGGAAACAGCTGACTGGGAGCATTCTGGCAGGCCGATCCACCCGCCAATCAGCTTTTTTCTTATTTTCCTTCCCAAAAACTAAGGTGTGTCTTATACTCCGAAAAATACGGTATGCAATATCGATTTTTTAATTGTTACCCTGATATCACAAAATACATCAATTCTAGAAAATTCTAATCTTGACAATAAACTATGATGTCCTCCAACCCAGAAAAGCAAATGATCAGAGAGCGTAGTAGGTTCTCTTTTCTTAAATATAAGCTTTATTTTTAAGAAACGTTTTGAAACGTTTTAAGTATGACATTTTCTTTATTGGTTTCACACAGTCTTTGTAGATTATTTAAAGCACATTTTGGACGTAACTATCTTGCTTTCTCTTTTCTATTTTAAAAGTATGGGAATATTAATAATCACAATGAAATCTTTAATGCTACCCTGCCAAAACTTTCCTGTGAGTAGGGATCTCTCATCCCTACTGTTTTCATTCAATTCTACCAAAAAATGAACCTGCAATAGATTTTTTAATATTTTCCCTTATAACCTATGAAACAGGGCATATTCCATTTGCTTATTCAAATCCTTATATATAAAAACTATTCATAATACCAAATAAAAGAGCTACTGCATTAGTAACACTTTGATAGTGATTTTTAATTAAAGGCAATTACAACTAATTCTATAGAAAAGCTTAGGTTACTGCAGGTCAGAGATTCTAAAAAAAATAAAATAAGAAAATAACTAATACCAAATAACTGAATATACTTACACAATATTTTGCAGGGCATCTGGTTTAAAGATTAAATTTATAGTTTTAAAACTTATTACAAATGGTAATTATATAAATGATCCTTTTAATGATTTAATAACACAAAAAGTGGATTATTTTAGGTACAAATCACACCATTTTTGTTCTGATAAAATATGAACTGAAATGAGTATTTTAATATTTGCTTCTAAATTGCTGGATAATGTTGATTGCAAACTGGATGGTTTTTCATATTTCTTAAGGGAAAATCACTAGGAAGACATTCAAATATGTAGGAGAATAGAAAGAGATAAGTGATTTTTTAAAAAAAAATTATGGGAAAGAAAACCACATCTTCAAGGCAATGATGCTTCGGTAGACACTGTGATCACGTAGCACTGTTAACCATGGGTAACTTTATCATGACTTATTCAACTCAGTTTTCAAGGTTCATATGATACAATGAACCATAAATTAAAGGCTGGGTATTCATAACATAGTACGCTATGGTTGGCTATGTAATTCAGTGGCCTTATCTGCATAACATATTAAGTTGGGTAAGGCTTGTCTATTGGACAAACATATCCAACCAATAAAAGAGTTAAAATTTTTACTCCACAATAGCCCAGGGTTAAGAGACTAACTCTCATGAGCAACTGTATTACTCAAAGAAATTCGAATGTAGAAATGTTTGCTTGGTGGTCTCCCTGTTCACCCTCTCACTCCCAGCAAGATGGGCAAAACAATGATAGACAATTTATATCTTTATTTACATCTTTATTTACATCTGACAACTTTATAGTTATGCTATCTCCTCATTTTCTGTAGAATGCTGGCTATGTTCACATGGTATAGCCGTCTCCTAAGCTAACCATTTACTGTATATCAGAAGTCCCAATCAAATGGGACTTGATAATAGCTTTTCTGTTTTTCATAACTGGTTGTCCTGTTGATATTAATACAGATTAACACAAAAGGGGATTTTAAAATGCAGTAATACATGCATTTTACCGTTGTGAGCCGCCCTGAATCCTCGGAGATAGGGCAGCATATAAATTGCATAAAATATAAAATATAAATATAAAAAAAATACCACAGCCCTATTTATTATTTCATTTACATAAATGTGTAATCCTTGATTAGCTAAACAAACACCTCAGTTTCCTTCTGCAGTAGTTTTGTAGATTAAATAGCCCCTCCTATTTTTATACAAAATAAGAGAATGGACACATGTGAAAGTGAATTATAAGTAGCTTTGTAAACAATATATCTGCATTTTATAAATTTATTTATTTAGCGTATGGTTGGTCACACACAGTATTAAAACATTTCATTTTTACAGGTTAAAAATAATTAAAACAATAAAAAAAAAAACAGTAAGAAAACCTAAAAGGGGGAAAAAAAAAAAAGGGAGGCAAAGTTACTTAAGTATAGTTTATTGAATAGCCCAAAGGCCTTTTCAAACAAAACAGAAAAGAAAAAGGGAAAAAGATAAAACAGTTACAAAAATAGCAATCTAAAAATATATGATGGATGACATTAAAATTTTACAATATCAAATTTCAATAGCTAAGTTGCCAAGACTAGATAACCCAAATAGGATAGCTCCTCTCTAACTGAGCTCATCTTCCTTACAATCGATAAAATGTTTTTTGATATAACTGGCTCGTATTGCCGTGATTCTTTTAAGGTATCGAGTGATCGCTCTTACCAGGGGAGGAGAGTCAGCCCTCAACAGAAATGCTAATTTTTGGCTTATATTCCAGTGGGGAAATTTATTTATAATTGGGGACAGATATTGTTTTCTTACTTCTTGATAGAGACTACATTCAAATATTATATGTGCCGTGTCCTCCACGACGTTTACCCCACATATGCATATTCTTTTGTCATACGGGATTTTCCGATAGCGGCTGAATCTAACGTTGGTATCTAGAAGTTCGAATCTAAACTTAACAATAACTGTCTCTCCACTGATGGCATTTCTAAATGTAAATACTTTTCCAGAGTAAAAGTTGTTTTAACTGCTGTCAGCAGTTTAAGGGAATGATTAGTTGAAAGGGTTGCCATGTCCATTTGCCCATGTATATCTTTAATCCGTTGTTTAACTTGGTTCAGTGTGTCACACAACGGGAACCCTATGCCATATCGGTTCAATATTTCTGACAACCGGGTTAGCCAGGAATACCTTTGAGGATTTGAAATCTGCTGTTCCTCTAGACATATTTTAGGGAGTCTGCTGGCATCCATCTGGGTCATTTTTAGCCAGTAGGCACAAGTTACTTGCGTCTGTGGCAATCCTTAAGTCACATGTGCCTCCTGGGTGGTGCTAAATGAGTAACAGACGGACTGGTAGCCATACATCCGCGAGGATCTCCTGGCTTCACACACAACCCCACGGTCCTTTTAAGGACCTTTTAAGTTCCAAAAAACTAGCAGAAACAGCAGAAATAACAGAAATAACAAATACCAATGCTAAAATGACTCAGAATATTGCGTTTTATAAAATATAACCAAAATGTAAATTCCCCTGCTCCACATATCTGAGGTTAAAAGTCTTAGTAGTGTCAATGATAGAAATAAAGATTTAAAAAAAAAAGGTAAAATAGGTCACAGCTGGAATGATACCTGTTTTCTTCAAATAATCATTAAGAGAAAAGACATAGGGTGAAATATACCAACTAATGCCATAAATGGTTAAATCTGCTAAAAGCAATCTTTGTATGAATGCTTGCACTGACATCTTGTGGATATTTTAAAACACAACATAAACTATTTAAAGACCCAAATACATCACTGGAATGATTTTTTTCCCTATTGATAAAAGATAAATACAAAAATAGTTATTTTATATGATGCACTTGTTAATTTTCATGACTGCTGGTTAATTCCAGAACTGCATTTTAAAGAAGTTTTTCATCATCCCTGTTCCTTCTTTTTATATTTGTCACCATTTAATATTTCCCTATATTATTATTGAAAGACTAACCAAAACTGTAATTTTAGCACCTATGAATTGAATATTGGCAGTTTGGGAATGAATTAGGATTGTATAACATATTAACATTATTATTATTATTATCATCATCATCATCATCATCATTATTATTATTATTGGTTAATCTTTAGTGAGATTCACAGCCTTTGAGGCTGGTTAATAGCTCAGCAGCTCGAGTCCTAACCAAGGACCTAGGAACTGTTAAGGTATCGTCGGAGGATGTAAGCTGTTCCGAGTAAGGTGGTTTTTTATAGAGTCAAAATGTTCAAGTCCGGCAAATTTAGAATTTCTAAATAGCGGGGTAGCCCTTTGGGTATTGCTCCGAGGGCTCCAATTACAATCGGGACAACACACGATTTCTTTTTCCACAGTCGCTCAACTTCAATTTGCAAATCCTGGTACTTTGTGATTTTTTCTTGCTGCTTATCTTCAATCCGTGCATCACCAGGTATTGCAATGTCAATGAACCATACTTTTTTCTTTTCAACTATTGTTATGTCAGGTGTGTTGTGGACCAAGTGCCTGTCAGTCTGAATCCTAAAGTCCCACAAGATCTTGAGTTTCTCATTCTCTAAAACTTTCTCAACCTGATGTTCCCAGTGGTTTTTGCTGTACTCAAATCCAAACTTCTGGCACAATTTCCAGTGAATGATCTTAGCAACACGGTCATGGCGTTGTAGGTAGTCAGTTTGTGAAATTTTGCTGCACCCACTGATCAGGTGGTCGACTGTCTCATCTTTCTCATTGCAGAGGCGGCATTTGCTGTTGGTGGTAACATGTTGAATTTTTGCCTTCATGCAGTTTGTGGTTAGGGCTTGTTCTTGAGCTGCCAAAATAAAGCTTTGTTTCTTTTTTCAGTACTCCGGATCTTAACCAGTTCCAAGTTAGTTTCTGGTCAGCTTTGCCTTCAATACTTTTCAAGTATTGGCCATGCAGAGCTTTGTGTTTCCAATTTTCAGCTCACTGCTCAATTACTTCTTTCTTATATTCTGCTTTTGTTTTAGTTGTCTTTAAAAGGCCTCCTTTATTTACTTCCTTTATTATTATTATTATTATTATTATTATTATTATTATTATTATTATTATTATTATTATCATCATCATCATCATCATCATTATTGGTTAATCTTTAGTGAGATTCACAGCCTTTGAGGCTGGTTAATAGCTCAGCAGCTCGAGTCCTAACCAAGGACCTAGGAACTGTTAAGGTATCGTCGGAGGATGTAAGCTGATCTGAGTAAGGTGGTTTTTTATAGAGTCAAAATGTTCAAGTCCGGCAAATTTAGAATTTCTAAATAGCGGGGTAGCCCTTTGGGTATTGCTCCAAGGGTGGTGGTGGTGGTGGTTGTTGTTGTTGTTGTTGTTGTTGTTGTTGTTGTTGTTGTTGTTGTTGTTGTTATTATTATTATTATTTAAATTTAAATTTATATGCCACCCCTCTCCGGAGACTCAGGGCGGCTCACAGTACATTTTAAAAAAACCATTCTAAAAACATTTAAAAGATTAAAAAACATTAAAAACCTTAGAACGCATTCACATCATTCATGGCCGGATCTCGCCAGATCGCAAAGCGAAATCAACGGCCCCAGGCCTGCTGGAAAAGCCAGGTCTTCACAGCTTTTCGGAAGGCCAGTAGGGTGGGGATGGTCCAGACCTCAGGAGGTAACTGGTTCCAGAGAGCTGGGGCAGCCACAGAGAAGGCCCTCCCCCGCGGGCCCGCCAGCCAGCATTGTTTAGCTGATGGGACCCGGAGACCAACTCTGTGGGATCTTACCGGTCTCTGGGAGCTATGCGGTAGAATGCAAAGACCACCAACTAACAATGAACTCACAGATGTTACTGAATTTTACCACAAAAATCCAAGACTTCAATAAACTTCATTGCCATAAATCATTACTTGTTTTGACAATACTTGTGGAACTACCAAAATCCATATTCCAGTATTTCCTCAGCATAGAAGGTGTGGTGTATACAATGTTCAGTGTTAAGTGAAGTGTTGAGTGTTAAGTCACTATGAATTAAATGCTGCCTGTAGAAAAGCACCATATCCTTGCTTTCCACCATCAATCACTGATGTCAGCAGAGTCACTTCAGTAGCATCAGGATTAGAACCACTGCTTCCACATATCCCGTCCCTATCACTATTGCTCCTATCTTAATTATCTCTAGTGTCTATTCTTGAGGGAGGGTAAGATTGTTACTGTCCACAGGCCCATAAGCTGTCTTCCTTGCAATATTCCTGTCTTCCTCTGAAAAAGACAAGAGAAGACAAGCAAGCATCCAGCAGGGCTATTACACCCACTTTAATATTGGACCTGCAATAGAGGAGGGAAAGGGTGCAATTATAATGAACTTTTTTGAGTCTGTGAAGGGGTACGGCAGTTTAATAAATATTGCAGTAGAGTCAATTTGGTGCAATGGTTTTGGCAACAGGCTAGAAACTGGAAAACTGTGAGTTCTAAACCTGCTTTAAGCACAAAGCCAGATTGGAGACCTTGGGCCAGACACACAACACTAGGAAGAAGGCAATGGCAAATCTCTTCCAAAATGCTGCCAAGAAAACTGCAAGGACCAGCCCAGGCATTTGTCAAGAGTCAACAATGACTTGAAGTCACCAACAAACAGGGGCAGAGTATCTGTACATCCCTTCCTTTTCAGGAAAGCAGACCACACACCATTTCCTCAAAGTCATGAGGCCATTAGAAATAAGATAAAAGGCATCGCAAAGTCCCTGCTTTATTGCCCTTAATAAACGAGGTACTCATAGTTGGGTTCCAAGATTTTAAAACCTAAACTTTTCTTTTCAATAAATCTAACTAATGAGGCTATATGAGACGCTAGCTTTCTTGGTTGTAAGCAACCCTTGAAGTCTTGATAGTGGTCCTCTTGGGTATAAGATAGAACCCCTGTTCCACCTCATTGTGATATATTTGTGGAGAGGAAAATTATTTTTATTAATGGAAGTCAATATGAAGCTAGCTTTCTAAACACACATTTCTCTTAGGCATTAGCTTAATTTGCAATAAATACTCTTAAAAATAAAAGTGGCAAGTAGTAGCAGCCCAGTGTTTTGGTTTATTACATGTACTTATTTGTTCATCTGTCAGTCTCAAATTCTGAGACAAGCAGGATAAGGGTGCTTATGTTGATGGAATGCCAAAGTCTCTTGTCATTTTTCAAATTTTCAAATGACCTTTTTAGGATGCAGAGTAAAGCTATTTAGTATGTTTGCTGCTGGGTTGAAACCTGAGCCAGGAACTTAAAGCTTATGCTATTATTAACTGTTTTTAATTAAATGAATGTGCATGATTCAGAAAGCAGTGTGCATGTATAGCTCTAATGGAACTGTGTACCATCTTTACTTAACCTGGTGCTTTCCAGATCAGCTGGGATTGCAATTCCCAGAATCCCCAACCAGGATACCTCCTGAAGGGAAATTGGTAAGGGATGGTGGGAATACATTGTAAAACAGAACTAGTTTAATTACAAGTAATATCATTCATACATCAATATCACAGGGTTGCCACTGTGGGGAAAATAGGAGGAGGGAGGAGTATTATGTATCTTTACTGCCTTGAGTTATTTATAAAGTAATAAAGGCAGAATAAAAAAACTATAAATAAATAAATCTGTTTCCTGATCATGTAGTGTTGTCTCCCTATGTAATCTATTCCCTAGAACTTCTCTGCAAATGAAATTTCCTCATCAAATAAAAAAATAGTCGAAATAGCAATAGTGGATTTCTTTAGTGCTTTACATTTGATTTCAGAAAGCTGCTTTGGAAGTAGGTAAGAGTGCATATGTAACACCTGTCAGCAACTTTTTAAAGCAGCCCTGATTTTTCTCAAAATCACACTGCTCCCTTCTTGAAAATGGTCTTGAAGGAAATACACATCGACCTTATTAGCCTGGGAAAACAGAGAAGGGTGAGAAAGAAACTCTTTGGTATAAGAGGAAGGGAAGAAATGAAAAAATGCTGTCGAGCTCTCAGGAACCTTTTATTATAGATTATATCAAAAAAGGAGAGTGATAGCATTTGCTGAAGTGTTTTATGACCTGGTCTATCTTAAAGGGCTGACATCTCTGAAGCTGCAGGGAATGGTGGCAAAACATATTTACTTTCAAGAATTGCACATAGTTACTATAGTTGTATTTCTCTACATTTGAAGGCATGTTTTGTTAAATCTGTAGGGTGCAAAGCCCTAGTAAATAGTTGCCTTATACTAACTGGACAAGTCATATATTGTCCTAAACCACAAAATAGTTTAACTGCCTCTGGCATAGTGTCTGGGTAAACCCAACCAATGTGTTTAGTAAATTTGTGATTTATGTCTTAGCTTGCTATGTACACCTAGTGAAGTGTGGTTTATTCAAGGAAGCATAGCTTAGATGTTTTTATCTGGATACCGAGTTACTGTATGAGACTGTTAGAGCCTTTGTTCATTTTTATTCATTTATTAAATTTATACTGCCCATCTTACCAATAAGGCAACTTTGGGTGGCTTATTCTAGGTGGTTATTCAAATATTTAACTTATTGCAGTGTTGCCTCCATTAACTGGCAGCAAATCTCCAGTTCAAATAATATTTTTTGGTTTTATCTTGAGATGCCAATCCTGGAAGATTGTAACATATGAAATATTTACCATTGAGCTATGGCTTCTTACTATAACTTGTAGCATCATTATGAGCACCAATTAAAGTATTTATCCAACATTTCTATCAATCTGATCTGACCTGTAAGCGATTTCTTTCTATATTGTGGTAAACTAACAGTAAAACTAACTGTAACATACAGAACAGATCTGCATCTCCTTTGTTGGGTGCCACAGTGTTTCCAAGTTTAAAAATACAGGGAATATCTGCATGCACAAAGCTCATAGCTTTTTTAATCCTTAAAGTCCCACATCACCTGGGATCTGATCATCATAACATATTATTTATATTTATATTTCATGTTTCTAGACTGCACATCTCCCTCAATAAATGGTTCTGAATGGTGTTTTTGTTAAACTTCTGGTCTTTAATATTTATTGGTATCTGGTTTATTAGCATATCTTCCTGATGTTTTGATGTTTGTCAATAGATCTGATGAGATAGAATTTTTTTTTCAATTGCAGAGCTGAGAAAGAATGTCACTGGTGCTAAAATATGCTTGGCTCCCATTCATGCTCAACACTACCTTTAAAAGAACACTTTGTCTTTTAAAGATAAAAATCATTATCTTTGTGTCATTTTTCTACTGGTTGTGAACTGCCTGGTCAGTTCAGATTTTTTCTGAGTTGGTTGTTAATTTAAATTTTAATAATTTTGCTGTTGCTTTTATATTTTGTAAGTTGTTGGTCATCTTGAACATTTTTACAGCAAGATGAGATAAAAAATATTTGTCAAGATACAAATCCATGTAAAATTTAATGCCACTGCTATTTATCCTTGGCTAAAAGGGGGAAGAATATTTGCTGTAGGAAGGGGCAATGAAGTGTGCAGTCTGACTCTTAATTCATTAGCAGGGAGACAGCATTACATGTCATTTTTGTTACTATATCTAATATAATCTTGAAGCAAGACCCCCTATTTCTATTTAATTTTATTGTTTTAGACAGCTTGATTGACTATGGTTATGATCTTTATATGTCTTATCAGTGCCACCAAACAAAAATAGATGGAGGTAGAGAATATTTTAGAAAGTGCCAAACATTTATAAGAAACAATTATAAAGAAAATGAAACTTCCAAAGGATAAACGGGCAAATCTTTTTTAATCTATGAAAACAAACAAGTTTCCCCCAGATGAGTTTAAATCTATCACTTCATTAATACTTTGCTGTACTAGCAAAAGTCATTCAAAAGCAGCTACCTCTCTCTCCTCTAGATAGTATTTCTTAAGGACAAAGACATTTTCCCATCTATCTTAATATAAGAAAGGTTGATGGATATTATTTTTATAAAAGGTGACCTCCAAAGGATTATATTTAAAAAGAAAATGGGATATCAGCGCACTCTGCATCTTTTTGAAAGGAAAAGAAGCACATTATTCTTCCTCTATTATATGGCCATATTTTTTTAAAAAAAAGAACTATGGTTTAATGGTTTAACTATTGGGACCAGGTCCAGATTCCAATCATCCTCAGCCATGAAAGCTCACTGAGTGACTCTGGGCCAATCATTATCTGTCTACTCAACCCACCCCAGAGAGTTTTTGTTGTGCGAAAATTTGGGAGACAAGAGCCTATATATGTCAAGTTGTGGCCTTGCAGGAAAACATACAATACTGTAACATTGATAAATTACTAACTAAATTAAGAAAAATTTTAATTTGTTACTTTCCTTCATCTTATAGGAAACTGAATATTATTGGGTTTATTTTAATTCAGCTCATTAAAAGTTCAGTTTTTAAAAACCAAGTTAGACTTCATAAGACTTACGGGACCGCCTTCTGCTACCAACAGCCTCCCACCAGCCAGTACGCTCCCACAGGGCGGGGCTCCTTGGGGTGCCGTCGGTCAGACAATGTCGACTGGCGACCCCCTGGGAGAGAGCCTTCTCAGTGGGGGCTCCTGCCCTCTGGAATGAGCTGTCCCAGAGGTACGGAGGATCCCAGACTTGCGCACCTTCCGCCGTGCCCTGAAGACTTTGTTATTCCAGCAAGCCGGGCTAGCCTAATTTTAACGGTTTTAAATTTTAAATTGTATTTTAATGGGATGTTTTTAATTGTGGGCCAAAGTATTTAATCTGGTTTTAAATTATTTTTAACTTTTATATTTATGTATTTGATTTTGGCTGTTCACCGCCCTGAGTCCTTCGGGAGAAGGACGGTATATAAATAAACAAACAAACAAACAAACAAACAAACAAACAAACAAATAAGGCTTTATGGATAGCTACAGAAATACTGAATTTTAAATCTGATTCATGCTGACTTATTAGATAAGTGGTGGCACGACAGCTTCCCCAACACCTGGATGAAGCTATGTATCTGGACCCATGCCAGTCGGGCTTCAGGCAGGAGTATAGCACAGAAACAGCATTGGTCGCATTGGTGGATGATCTCTGGAGGGCTCGGGACAGGGGTTGCTCCTCTGTCCTAGTCCTATTAGATCTCTCAGCGGCTTTTGATACCATCGACCATGGTATCATGGTGCAGCGGTTGAGGGGGTTAGGAATAGGGGGCACTGTTTTGCGGTGGTTCTCCTCCTTCCTCTCTGACCACTCGCAGTTTGTGTTGGCAGGGGGGCAGAGGTCGACCTCGAGGCACCTCGCATGGGGAGTGCCGCAAGGGTCGGTCCTCTTGCCCCTTCTGTTCAACATTTATGTGAAGCCGCTGGGTGAGATCATCCATGGTTTTGGGGTGAAGTGTCATCTGTACGCTGATGATACTCAGCTGTACATCTCCACCCCAGACCACCCCAATGATGACCTTGATGTGATGTCTCGCTGCCTGGAGGCCATGCGGGTCTGGATGGGGAGGAACAGGCTCAGACTCAACCCTTCTAAGACCAAGTGGCTGTGGCTTCTGGCATCCCGATATAGTCAGCAGGTGCCATCGCTGACTATTGGGGGTGAATCTTTGCCCCCCACAGAGAGGGCTCGCAATCTGGGTGTCCTCCTGGATGCACGGCTGTCCTTAGAAGAGCATATGACGGCCGTGGCCAGGGGGGCCTTTTATCAGGTTCGCCTGATTCGCCAGTTGCAGCCCTTTCTGGACCGGGACGCCTTGTGAACGGTCACTCACGCCCTTGTCACCTCCCGGCTGGACTACTGTAATGCTCTCTACATGGGGCTCCCCTTGAAGAGCACTCGGAGGGTCCAACTGGTCCAGAATGCGGCCGCGTAGGTGGTTATGGACGCAACTCATTGTCCCCACGTGACACCCCTCCTGCGCGAGCTGCACTGGCTCCCAGTGGTCTTCCGGGTGCGATTCAAGGTGTTGGTCACTACCTTTAAAGCGCTCCATGGCATAGGACCCGGGTACCTTCGAGACGGACTTCTGCCACCAATAGCCTCCCACCAGCCAGTTCGCTCCCACAGAGAGGGTCTCCTCAGGGTGCCATCGGCCAAGTTATGTCGGCTGGCGACACCCAGGGGGAGGGCCTTCTCTGTGGGAGCCCCACCCCTGTGGAATGAACTGCCCCCGGAATTACGTAAGATCCCCGACCTCCTGGTATTTCGCTGTGCACTGAAGACCCTGTTGTTCCGCCAGGCTGGGCTATCAAGATAATAATTTTAAATTGGGGTATTTTAAATTTCTGGGGTTTTAAATTGAGCCAAATTTATTTAATTATTTTAAATTTTTAATTGATGTTTGTCTTGTGTTTTTAAATAGGCTGTACACCGCCCTGAGTCCTTCGGGAGAAGGGCAGTATAGAAATAAAATTATACTTATACTTATACTTATACTTATACTTATAAATAAGTCCCATTTCTTCTACTGCTGAACTGAATGACTTGACTAATCTCAAAATGCTAGGCAGGATCAGACCATGGATAACCATGTAAACCATTAGACCATAGTTCTTTTTTTTAAAAAAAAATGTATAATAGAGAAAGAATAATATGCCTCTTTTCCTTTCAAAAAGATTCACAGTGTGCTGATATCCCATTTTCTTCTTAAATATAATCATTTGGAGGTCACCTTTTATAAAAAGTTTAGGAAGTAAAAACATTCTGGGGGAAAAAACAAGAGCAAATGTTTTTCATCTTGCTAAAAGAACCATATGGATAAGTCCAGGAAGTAGAAAATCTGTTCTTCTAATCTGAAATGCCATGACATTATTGAAGAAAACAAACAAAATAGGATAAGGCTCTGCCTGCTGGCTTGAAATTGTAAACAAACATGTATATTAACTCACTGCCTAAATTAAATCATCAATGTATTGGTAATACTGAAATAAAACAGTCATCCATGTTTTCATATATAATTGGCACCAACACTTTGTAAGGAATCCTTTCACTTTTTATCTTACATAAAACAAACCAAGGTAGGAATCAGAAAACATCTATACCATACAGTATCTGCAGCTACATCACCCCTTTTTCTTACTGGATTAAGTTGGACCTGTTATCCCACTGCAATACGTACCTTTCGCCGTGCCCTCAAGACATTATTGTTCCAACAAGCTGGGCTGGCCTAAACATTAATTTTAATGGGTTGTTTTAGTTTTTTAATGATATCGGGGCCAAATTATTTAATATGTTTTTTAAATTGCTTTTAATTTTATATATGTATTTGTTTTATTTCTTGGCTGTGCATCGCCCTGAGTCCTTCGGGAGAAAGGCGGTATAAAAATTAGATTAAATAAATAAATAAATAAATAAATAAATAAATAAATAAATAATCAAAGGTGTTTACAGCAAGGGATAAATGACAAAAACAGGTTTTTGTAACACAAGCACTTCCCCCTTTTTACATGCATTGTGATACTACATGCAAATATGAAAGCAATAATGCATTCATCAGAATAATGTGTATCTACAAAAAGGGACAGCGTTTGCATCACCACAATTCAATACTTTAGAATTATAGAATAACAGAGTTGGAAGGGACCTTGGAGGTCTTCTAGTCCAATCCCCTGCTTAGGCAGGAAATCCTACTTGGATTTGCAGTGGTTAGAATACAGTATTGCAGGCTACTTCTGCTGACTGCCAACTGCCAGATGTTCGGTAGTTCGATTCTCACCAGCTCAAGATTGACTCAGACTGTTGGGGGCAATATGCTGACTTTGTTAACTGCTTAGAGAAGATTATAAAACATTATGTGGTGGTATATAAGTCTAAGCAGGGTGGATAAAAATCGATGATTTTTTAAAAAAAATTTAAAAAAAGGACTTCTAAAATTTAAATTGGATTTTTTAAAATTTAAATTGGATTTTTTTATTTTTATCAAATTTATTTTAATAAAATACTTATGGAGTAAAAAATCTATCTAAAGTTAGTTTTGTATTTAAGATACAGTAATAATTTAGTTTATTCAGCATGAAATGGAGCTTAGTTATGTAGCATCAGGCTGTATATTTTGCAATATTTACATTTTTAGTAAACTCATTCAATGAATCCAAGCTCTTCAATCTGAGAAACATGCACTGCATTGATGCATTCACACAATAACCATGAGATACACATGGTTCACAGTAACCATGAGATAAATCATAAAACAAAGTTCAGGAATATTCTTTTATCTCATTGTTTTGCAAATCTATGTACACTACAAACTGTATGATTTGAAGAGAAATGCATCTGTACCATCAGGCTCTAAGTGTGAGGAGGAAGGACAAGCAGGAAAAATGAAAGTGAAACCTTCTAAGCAGCTTATAAATATAATATTAAAGAGCAGTTGTCATTTCAGATCCATTACGGCAGTGCCTGTTAACGGGCATCCACTCCAGTGGTGGATTGTTCCCGGTTCGCACTGGTTCGGAAGAACCGGTAGTAAAAATTTTTTAGTAGTTCGGAGAACCAGTAATAACATTGGTTGGCCATGCCCCCAAACCGGTCCCCGGCCCGCTTACCCTGCCACTTCATCAGAAGCTTTTTTTTTTTTTTTTTACTTTTAAAAGCATTTTTTTCTACAACCTCTTCGGCCAAAAAAATGCTTTTAAAAGTTAAAAAAAAGGCCTCTGATGATCATGTGGCTCAGCTGGGATCGTCAGAGGCTTTTAAAAGCATTTTTTCTACAACCTCTTCAGCCGAAGAGGTTGTAGGAAAAAAAAATGCCTTTAAAAGCCTCTGGCGATCCCAGCTGAGTTGCCTGATCGTCAGAGGCTTTTTTTTAATTTTTAAAAGCATTTTTTTCTGCAACCTCTTAAGGTTGAAGAAAAAATACTTTTAAAAGTAACATAACCCCCCACCAAGCCACGCCCACAAAATAAGCCATGCCCACAGAACCGGTAGTAAAAAATTTTAAAACCCACCCCTGATCGACTCACCTGCTGCCTGCCATGTCCCTCACCTTGTTGTGTCACTGCCGCATCACCAGTCATGAGTGAATGGACTGTCAGTGAGTCAACAGTGGGTCAGAGGAGGAGCCGCTGTGGGACACAGATTTAAATCAAATCCACCCTGAGTCTAAGTCCTATTGCTATTGCTATTAAAAACTTTTGGCCTTTAGTCAGTATTGTTAAGTAGTACTATACTAATACAGGTGAAACTCAAAAAATTAGAATATCGTGCAAAAGTTCATTTATTTCAATAATGCAACTTAAAAGGTGAAATTAATATATGAGATAGACTCATTAAATGCAAAGCGAGATAGTTCAAGCCTTTGTCATACTTTTGATGATTATGGTTTATAGCTCAGGAAAACCCCAAATTCACAATCTCAGAAAATTAGAATATTGTGAAAAGGTTCAATATTCTAGGCTCAAAGTGTCCCACTCTAATCAGCTAATTAAGCCATAACACCTGCAAAGGGTTCCTGAGCCTTTAAATGGTCTCTCAGTCTGCTTCAGTAGGAATCACAGAAATCACAGTTGTGCAGAAAACCATCATTGACACCCTCCATAAAGAGGGAAAGCCTCAAAAGGTAATTGCAGAAGAAGTTGGATGTTTCCAAAGTGCTGTATCAAAGCACATTAATAGAAAGTTATATGGAAGGGAAAAGTGTGGAAGAAAAAGGTGCACAAGCAGCAGGGATGACTTTAGCCTGGAGAGGATTGTCAGGAAAAGGCCATTCAAAAGTGTTGGGGACTTTCACAAGGAGTGGACTGAGGCTGGAGTCAGTGCATCAAGAGCCACCACACAGAGACGGATCCTGGACATGGGCTTCAAATGTTGTATTCTTCATCAAGCCACTCCTGAACAACAAACAACGTCAGAAGCGTCTTACCTGGGCTAAAGAAAAAAAGAACTGGTCTGTTGCTCAGTAGTCCAAAGTCCTCTTTTCTGATGAGAGCAACTTTTGCATCTCATTTGGAAACCAAGGACCCAGAGTCTGGAGGAAGAATGGAGAGGCACACACTGCAAGATGCTTGAAGTCCAGTGTGAAGTTTCCACAGTCTGTGTTGATTTGGGGAGCCATGTCATCTGCTGGTGTTGGTCCACTGTGCTTCATTAAGTCAAGGGTCAACGCAGCCATCCACCAGGAGATTTTGGAGCACTTCATGCTTCCTGCCGCAGACGAGCTTTATGGGGATGCTGACTTCATTTTCCAGCAGGACTTGGCACCTGCCCACACTGCCAAAAGTACCAAAACCTGGTTCAATGACCATGGGATTACTATGCTTGATTGGCCAGCAAACTTGCCTAATCTGAACCCCATAGAGAATCTATGGGGCATTGCCAAGAGAAAGATGAGAGACATGAGACCGAACAATGCAGAAGAGCTGAAGGCCACTACTGAAGCATCCTGGTCTTCCATAACACCTCAGCAGTGCCACAGGCTGATAGCATCCATGCCATGCCGCATTGAGGCAGTAATTGATACAAAAGGGGCCCATACTAAGTACTGAGTACATATGCATACTTATATTTTTCAGAGGTCCGATATTGTTCTATGTACAATCCTTGTTTTATTGATTTCATGTAATATTCTAATTTTCTGAGATTGTGAATTTGGGGTTTTCCTGAGCTGTAAGCCATAATCATCAAAAGTATGGCAAATCAAGGCTTGAACTATCTCGCTTTGCATGTAATGAGTCTATCTCATATATTAGTTTCATCTTTTAAGTTGCATTACTGAAATAAATGAACTTTTGCACGATATTCTAATTTTTCGATTTCACCTGTATTATTGTACTAAGTAATTAAATACTTAATATTACTAATATTTGTATTACTAAGTATTACTCACTATTAGCTACCTGAGCAAAAGGATATATTGCTAACTCTGAAATCTGCCTGGCTGGGTTTCAGGCCCTGTATCAGTCTCAAGACCATGGCTGGCAGGATGGCAAAATTTCAGTCCTTTCTGGGCTTCTAGACCAGATTTATGAACTGGTGGTAGAGTTCCCTGTCTTTTGATGTTGGGGAACTTCAACTTCCATATTATGAGGGCCACAGGTCAAATTAAGCTCAGGGGTCAATGACTTCTGTAGCAGCTACAGGCCTGTCTCAGTGGAACTCAGAAGCAACACATGAAGGTGGACACACTTTCGACTTTGCCTTTGTTTCATGCCAGTAAACTGGATGGGGAGGGCATTACCCCCATGGTTAGATCACTTCCTTTTCTACCTAAGATTGACTGATACTTGGTACCTCCACTGGGACCGAACCTGTTTGAATGGTTCTCCCCAGGTACCCCATGAATCATGGTGGCTTCCAGCAAATGTTTGGGGAACTTCCTGACAAGCTGGTGGTGAATTTGTTGAGGGACTGGTTCACTATCTGCAGTGTGATGTGACCTGGACCCTGGATGAAATCACAGGAGTGGTCTTCCTGTCACCAAATCCCAAATGGCTCCTTGGTTTACTGAAAGCCTGTGGGAAATTAAATTACAATTGTGATTCTAGATGCTGATGGAGAAAATCAAGAAACAAAAATGCAGCAACAGCAGCTCTGGGATCTGACATCCGCCTTTACTGCTTTGGCTGCCATAGTAACAGGAGGGGGGAGAGCTAGGTAGCATGGGGGGGAAGCATGCTGGAGGAAACGAAACCGATAGTTAAGCCACCGGACTGTATCTTTGAAGCTGCCGTTGGGCCAACGGTCGTGGCATTCCTGATTGATGACGCTGCCAGACGGGTGCTTCCACCTGACCCCTGGGAGACCTTTGGATTGGATGATTTACAGTGGACAGTGGGAGGGGATGCTTTCTTTATGCAATTTTCACATGCATTGCCTTAGATTCTGCTTTCCTATGGTTGCGTTCACTTCATTTTCTAGTAAAAGTACCTTTCTCTATAAACAATGGAGTTTGGGTCATTCTTTCCTGGACTTTGAAGGAAGTACACCTGACACCGAGCATTAATACATGCCTGATTTAGGACTATTCAATGGCAGTGTGAGATGTGAAACACTATTTTTTCTTCTCTACTATTGAATCAGCTGTTGTTCTGAGGCTGTGTTTCAGATTAGGAAACAATGAACAAGAGACCTCCTATCACACTCCCAGTTGGCATTATCAATTAGAATGTAGGAGACCAAGCTAAGCCCGTGGGAGAAGTCAAATGGGTCATTAGTCTCGAGTCCCTTCATGCCCACAAAAGATCTAAGCTCCAGCCCACCTTGAATTTTATTGACACTTATCTACCGCCAATTTGCTCAGTAATTCAGATTCTTGTAGAGAGTTTAATCTTGCAATAAACTTTTATATTCATTTGAAATGCCTGGATTTCCTGATTTCTTGCATTTGACATTAATCTGAACTATATCTTCTACACCAAAAATTTCACAGACCCCGGAACACCCAAGTCACGGCTTCAGATCTCAGAGCTGCAGCAACAGCAGCTCTGGGATCTGAGCCAGACATGTACTATTTTAGCAAACTTCAAGATGGAATAGAAGTTGAAGTAAGGAATTTAGCAGCCAATGTTCACAACTGATTCAGCAAGTACAGATCCTGACTCAAAAAGGGCTTCGCTACAACTGCAACCACCTGCCCAGGAACAACTGCCAATTCCTGCCACACTTTTCCCCAAAACCCCCAGGTACCCACCACAAAGATTCACCGGAGAGTCTGATAATTTGAGAACATTCCTAGTGTAGCGCAAAATCTTTATCATCAGCCAACAGCAGATCAAGAGTCACCTTCATCCTCATTCTTTTAATCAACTCCACTGCCAAATGGGTACTTCCACTCCTTGAAAGCAATGACCCCATCCTGGATAATTTGCCAAACTTCCCCACAAGATTTAGAGACCCTATCCAGATGGAAACTTCTGAAGACATCAGCCAATTATCCATCAGCCAACTTCAACTCTGTTGAGAATATATGTTGAAGACTTCAAGCTCCTCGCAGCAGATCTTGATTGGAATGAACACAATGCGGGGGGCGGGGGAGCAGCGTAGAAGAACCCATGGAAGAGGAGGGGACCAAGGTGGATGAGTAGGTGATATAGGAGACGATCAGGTTGAGCCCGAGGGAAGGATCAAACATGCCATCAGTCTCAAGTCCCTTCATACCAACAAGAGATCCAAGTCCAGCCTACTTTGAATTCCATTGACTTTTATCTACTGCCAATTTCCTTTATCATTTCAACTTTCAGGATTTCCTAATTTCTCGTGCTTGATATTAAGCAGCATTTTAACGGCAAAGCCACCTCTATTCACGTCTCATCTCCTTGTGAGCAGGATCCAGGTTATTTATTGAAGTATCAATTGAGTTACCTGGATTCCTTATACCTGAAATCTTCTATTAAGTGACTAGTGTGCTAAGACATCTTCTGTCACTTATGGACTGAATCCCTGCCCTTGCCAGTTTCTTCAGACAGCAATCAGAGAAATAATTCCTTGGATCCAGGAGACTGTTAATACCTCATTGAGGGAATGATACTACAGTGGTCTTGAAGGAAGCTGTGATATGCACAATAGAGGCCTTAAACCTATTGCCATTTAACTCCCACAAGTAATAAAACATCTGAAAATGTTAGTTCTGTCCTCTCCAACGACATCATAGCATCAGCAGCCTGACTCCCTAGAGAAAGACAAAGTGCAAATCCAAGCTGGAAAAGATTGTCTATTCTGCTACAATGTATTAACTTCATTATACCAGCTAGCATGGAAAACAGATGTGCATCAACTACCCAGGGACTGAGAGGAATAGTGAAAACTACAGAATTGAAGTACAGCACATTCCAACAACAGCACTGAGACCAGGCAAAACACTGCAACTTTCAATATTTTTGACCCTTGAAACATAAAGGGATGGTAGGTGTTTATGTAAGTATCAAACAACAATAATAGTACCACCTGTGCTGGAACTTGCAAATAAATTGCTTGTATTTGTAGGTATCTTCCCATTATTCAGCTGTTTTACTCTTTTCAGATGAGACTTTCCATGGTAATGAAGCTGAGCTTGTGCTGCTGAGTTCAGCTGAATATTGCACACATCACAAAAGGAAAATATCATCTTCTTTTTCTCTTTACTTAATCGATAGTCTGGCCTATCATATCTCTGTCCTTTATCTTCAAAGTCCCTTCGAACTGCTGATGGATTCATACTTTTATCTCCAGCCATGTGGTCAGGACATATTGGATGCTTCATGTCTACAAAAATGAAGAAGGGGATGGTGGGGGAAGAGAGAAAGAGAGAAAATATTGAGGCTGAAAACTAAATAAAGTAGTATCATTTTAGCCAGTGTTTGAATCAGCATTTTCAGAAGACATTGCTTTATTATATGCTGCACACTAAAGGATTCAATTTGGCTAATAATCAAAATAAAAATTATACAGCTTCACTGTTAACAGTTCTGCAGTGACTGCTGTTCATGCAGAAATATAAAGGCTTATGACATAAGCTATAGCTCACCAGTAAACAAAAAATAATTCACATTTTTGCAAAGTACAGTCATCATTATCTTCTTTCTACAATTATCTTTCAGATGGAAATTTCTTTTTTTATTAGTATGAAAATATAATATAATGGTCCAATTTCTTTTAATTCTCGTTGTCTTTTTTCTTTTAAATATGGATATACTGTTTCCCCAAAAATAAGCCCTGTCCTAAAAACAAGCCCTACCTCAAAATAAGCCCTACTTAAGAGCCTGTGCATTCCGGCCATCCATTCCATCTGGCTGCTCGCTGTGCCACAACCATAAGGTGAGGCGGAGTGGTGGTGGAGCTGCCCCACGCGCCCCACACCACCTTATCTCAGGACCCCCTGCAGCCAGGCCATCCAGCAGGATCCCACGTGGCTGCCGCCCTACTTCTTCTGCTTGCTCGCGGCTGCACGGAGCAGGAAGCTGAGCAGCGTGCTGGTGCCACATTCGTGAGACTAGCCAGGTATCGGGGTTTGGGGGGGCCTGGCTGTGGGGGGCCTGAGGTAAGCCGGTGAGGGCTCCATGTCTCCACCTCATAGCAGCGGCACTATCACACTGTGTGGTGTCTGAGAAGACATGGGCCTCCCATGTATTCTTAAAGTACATGGAAAAAAAATAAGATATCCCTGAAAATAAGCCCTAGTGGTTATTTTGGGGCCCGTTTTTCAGGGAAGCACAGGTACATAACAATTGACTATAATGGAAAAATGATAGAAACATTAATTCCCTTTTTCTAATTCATTGTCATTTTATAAATATTCCTCTATAGAAATAAACACATATAAAATTACATATAACATTACTACCAACCGTTGCAAACTATGCAAGCATCATTTAAATTTCAGGACTAAGTCCTATATATTATATGGATATCTATGACCAGCTGTCAAAAATGTTTCCTTTGACTTTAATGCAGCATAGGATTTTTCCTGGTTGCTCATATTGCATTAAATTGTCAAGATAAAATGAAGGAAGTAGAGGGATCTGGGGAGGCTGCAAGTTGAAGGAAGAAATAGATAACAAGAAAAACAATTAATAGCACCAGCAGCTTCTACTCCTTTAAAATATTAAGCATGCTTAAAAACCCAACTCAAAATTATGACAACAGGTTTCTGCTTCTACAATATTTTTTACTGTCTTCAAAATCAGCTCATAAGCAGGAAACCTCTAAAGCAGATTCTGTCAATATGAGGGATACTAAAGGAGGGAAACTGTTTCTTCCAATTACTAGTTATGCTGATGGAAACATCCTAATGGATTTAATCTAGCCAGTAGAACATTTTGAACATTCAAAATGTTAATTTTTCCTAATGTAATTGTTCAAAAATTTATTTGCTTTTTCCTACCTAAACAGAAATTCTTGCAAATCTCTTTCTTGAAATTCTCAATTGCTTTTAAATGGGAATGCATTGCAAGAGTGTACAGTATGATTTTTCCTTAGTGGTTTAATGTAGTCCTAAGCATATAAGGAAACCTTGTAATGATGATAACAATGCTAGACAGGTAATGGGATTACATGAGGTCTATTTTGAGAAATGAATATTTGTTGAAAGATGTGAAAATGTCCGTGTATAAAGTCACACTACTGCCCACTTTGTAACATGGAAATGAAACTTAATATGCCAGGGAAAATAATTTTAATGTAGTGGGAATGCTGTAAGGTACATTAATAATTGCAGTAAAACAAGAGATGGGTCAAGAAAGGTCATGAATGAATCCCAGAATTATGAGATTGGAAGGGATCTTGAAGATATTCTAGTCCAACCCTTACCCATGACAGAGATTGTCAGACAATTGGCTGTCTAACCTTTGCTTTAAAACTTGAAAACTTCCCATGACAGAAGAGACTGTACCACTGTTTAATAGCTCTTCCACTCAGAAAGTCCTCCTTACTTCAAGTTTGTATCTACCTCTGTAAACCTTTCACCCTCTGGGTCTTCTCCTACCCTTAGTGCTACAGTGCCTGAGTGCTACAGGCAACCAATCTACACTCCCTTCCCTGTGAAAACTTTTAGGAGACTACTATGATGGCTCCCTTTAGCTTTCTCTTCTTTTGGCTAAACACATCCAACTTTTTTAGTTGTTCTGCATAGGATTTAGTCTCCAAATCTCTCATCATCTTTGTTCTTCTTGGAAATCTTTCTAGGTTCTTAGCTTCATTCTTATATTGTGACAACCAGAACTGGACATAGTATTGTAGATGCAGCCTGACTAGTACCACATAGAGCAGAATTAATCACTACCTATGATCTTGATATGATATATGTTGATGGAACCAAATACTGTATTGACTTTTTTCACAGCGGAAACATATTTTGGGATCAGACTTAATTTGTGGTTTACCCACATGCTCATATCTTTCTTGTAAGTACTACTGTTGAGCCAGGTACTGCCTATCCTATACCTGTGCACTTCTTACTACTGAACTACATACTGCAAGATAGAGCCAATGTTCAAGAGTGTTAAGATCCTTTTGAACCTAGAACCATTTTGATGTGTTAGCAATCCTCCCCACTTTTATTTGTCTGCAGAACTGATGGCCAGCCCTTCTATACACTCATCTAAGTCATTTATAAAACAAGTAAAGCATATAAGAAGTGTCTCTTTATTAAACTAGTGGCAAAACCAGAGAAGTATTAAATAGAAAGTACAACTAGATGCTAAAATAAGAACAAATCTATAAAATTAACTTTAAAAGATGGGTGTCCACCGGGTAACAGTGATGTCACCAGCTAATCCTTTCAACTCAGAAGTGCCTTAAATGGTGCCTCGAACATAAATGGGATTTTAAAACAACTAATAAAAGAATTGCCAACAATCTAAGCAACAATGAAACTTACTAGAAATGAAAGAACTACTAAAGAAAATTTGCAACACACAAAAAAAATCTTTGAACATTCAAATAAACAAGGATTGTAAGAAAGTGCCCAAATTATTGTATTCAAGACCAGAAATCAAAGAATAATTGGTAGCTTTTAAAAATAAGCTGCCAATATACTCAGAAAATAAGTATATTCCAAGGCCAATACTAATGAAAGTCCACAATCTTGTGCTAATCCCAATCCCTAACCTTTATGTAATGGGGATTTTGTTCACACATTCAATTAAAAAGTCTTCAGTTAGACAAGTTGTTCTTTTTAAAAAAAAAAAAAAATCCACCTGTCAAGAGAGTTTGATTAGTAATATTCTTGGTGCCAATTATACAATGGTTTTTTCGTTCTTGAGATTCCAAGAATCTAATGCAAGTATTCAAACTGTCCCTTAGTTTAGATACCTTCTTTTGATCTGTTTAAGAGTGTTACCGATATCTACAGTTCTTGTTTGAAAAAAAGAGAGAGACCACAGTGGATTGCCTTCAAAACCTTTGATAGGCAAACAGGCAAAATTGCCTGTTTCAGGAAATTGGCTGGAAGGTCTTTTTCTTCTCTTTTTGAAAGTACTCCAAAGTATTGCGCAAACATGATTTAGTAGTGGAAAATCCCCACTGTAGAGCTGGATTTATCTTCCTTGGTTTCACTGAGGCTCCCTGTTATTCTTTAATTCTGGTAATGAAAGGGCTTTCCAATTTCTAATGTAGTTATACCTCTCTCTGTGTATGTATATTTATTCACATATACCGGTATATGAATGGCTACATACAGAAGGAAAGATTTTTAATTTTTATTTTTTAAATTTATTTGTTATTATTTATTCATATGGCAATGACTCTGGTTACAAGGATTACAATGTTCAAGGATTAAAACCAACAAGAGAAACCAACAGTCCAAATAACAAATGTCCAAAGTCACAGGTATCATTTCAATTACTTAAAAGAACAATAAACACCAACACGAAGCAGAGCTTATTCACTCTTCCAAGTCAAACATCTGAGGGAGCAGTCAGCTTTTAAAGCCATAAAAAAGCTAGCCAGGTTGAGTGATTTGGATTTCCAGAGAGACACTGTCCCAAAAGGCAGGCAGCACAACAGAAAAAGCATGCATGACTTCTGAGTCCAGCATGATGACATTGCTTTATGGAAGGGATCCAAGGTATGTTAGTTGTTAGTTCTTGTGAGGCAAACATCAACAATTGGAAGCAGGCAGTCCTTTGAAAAGTGTGGTCCAGTGCCATGTATTAAGTACCAGGAACATCAAAATCAGGAAGTTAATAACAGTGAGAAATACTAAGAATACCAAAATGTAGGATGGAACTTCAAGCCTATCATAATCTTAATTTCAACAATTTCTTTTATCATGCATTTTTTAATGGAAGCTTTGTGCTGCCAAGACAGCAGCCCTTCTGTTAAGAATCTTTAAATGCTGTAAGTCCCTCAAAGGCATGATATAATATTTCAGCTAATCAGATTAAGTGCTTGCCCATCTCTGTTATCAAGTAACTTTTTATTCAAGTTTGCTCATCTACCCTCATAAAAAGATCTGAAGTCAAATTTTCAGTGATCCCAGTTAGCTTATATAAATCCTCATGATAATTTAAAGCAAAAACACACACTCATGCACACATAACTGTGATATAATATAAAGACATAATAATGTCTTCTGTAAAATTAAGAAAATCGTGATTTGTTCCTGTATTAAATCTGCAGAAAACTGTTTCATTGCTTTGGTTGATATTATAGTGTGTGTTATTTTTTTCACAACAGAAAGTCACAGATACTGTCAAGTTAAGAAACTATGAGCGAAGTTGACACTGATTCTTGTCAATTTAATAGGATGGTTGATAAACTAAAGCAATGCCCTACAGATGTTTTGAATTTCAATAGCTGTTACTCCCAGTCAATACAAGCAATGCCACACAGTTGTGGCAGTTTAGTGCAAATTCTTTGAAGTAGGCCAGGCTGCCTATTCATGCATTAAAGCAGAGGTCTTCAAACTTGGCATCTTTAAGACTTGTGGACTTCGACTCCCAGAATTCTCCAGCATAGCTGGCTGGAGAATTCTGGGGGTTGAAGTCCACAAGTCTTAAAACTGCCATGTTCGAAGACCTCTGCATTACAGAAAGCAAATATTTACCATGCACTTATGATGCTTTATTCCAATTCAGACAGATCTAACTCTAACTGGAATTAACTTATAGTTTTAGGTGACTAGGGACCATAGCTTCTCCTTTCTATTATAGATATTAAAAAGCTAGTAATTCTCACTTGATCAAATATTTTATTCCTATTCAACTCTGAACTCCACTAGCTGGATCCTGACGTACTTAACAACTACCGTCCAGTCTCCAACCTTCGCTTTTTAGCGAAGGTTGTTGAGTCCGTGGTGGCACAGCAATTCCCTCAATTCCTGGAGGAAACTGACTACCTGGATCCTTACCAATCTGGTTTCAGGCATGGCCACAGCACGGAAACGGCATTGGTCGCCCTAGTAAATGATCTCTGGCGGGCCAGGGATGGGGGTTGCTCCTCCATCCTGGTCCTTCTTGACCTCTCAGCGGCATTCGATACCATCGACCATGGTATCCTGCTGCAGCGGCTCAGGGGGATAGGGTTAGGAGGCACTGTTTTACAGTGGTTCTCCTCCTATCTCTCGGGCCGTCTGCAGTCTGTTTGGGCGGGGGGTCAGGGATCCTCCCAGAGGCCTCTCACTTGTGGGGTGCCTCAGGGCTCGGTTCTCTCTCCTCTGCTCTTTAATATCTATATGAAACCCCTGGGTGAGATCATCCGTGGTTTTGGGGTGAGGTATCATCAATATGCTGATGATACCCAGCTTTACATCTCCACCCCTGACCACCCTAGGGATGCCCTTTCCGTGATGTCCCACTGCCTGGAAGCGGTGCGGGTTTGGATGGGGAGGAACAGGCTTAGACTCAACCCTTCCAAGACTGAGTGGCTGTGGGTGCCGGCATCCCGGGATCTGGAGGTTCCATCCTTAATGATCGGAGGTGAAACCCTTGCTCCCTCCGACAGGGTCCGCAACTTGGGTGTCCTCCTGGATTCTCGGCTGTCTTTAGATGACCATCTGACGGCCGTAACCAAGGGGGCCTTCGCACAGGTCCATCTTGTGCGGCAGTTGCGCCCGTTCCTAGACCAGGATGCCCTCGCCACGGTCACTCACACCTCTGTTACCTCTAGGTTGGACTACTGTAACACCCTCTACATGGGGCTGCCCTTGGGATGTGTCCGGAGGCTTCAGCTAGTCCAAAATGCAGCCGCGCAGGTAGTTACGGGGGCGTCTAGATACTCCCGTGTAACACCTCTCCTGCGTGAGCTGCACTGGCTACCGGTGGCACTCCGGATACGTTTCAAGGTGCTGGTGCTCATCTATAAAGCCCTTCATGGCTTAGGCCCGGGGTACTTGCAGGACCATCTCCAGCCGTTCTCCCATCATCCTGTGCGCTCTCACAGAGTCGGCCTCCTCAGGGTGCCGTCGGCCAAACAATGTCGGCTGACCACCCCCAGGGGGAGGGCGTTCTCTGTGGGAGCCCCGACCCTCTGGAATGGATTGCCCACTGAGCTCAGGACAGCCCCCGACCTTCTTTCCTTCCGTCGCGAGCTGAAGACATGGCTCTTCCGCCAATTAAACTGATCCGTTTGGGGGTACACTGGTATAATTTTAAATCGTTTTTAATTGGGTTACTGATTTTAATTTGGTATTGTATTGTGATTTGTATTGAAGTTGTCATTTTGTAAGCTGCCTTGAGTCCCTAGGGAGAAAGGCGGCATATAAATCGCAATAAATAAATAAATAAATAAATAAATAAATAAATAAATAAATAAATAAATAAATAAATAAATAAATAAATAAATAAAATAGCTGTATACAGCCTGTTAGAAAGTGAACTGCATATGATGATATTGCTTTATGTACTGCAAGGCTTTAGTCCTCAACATTTACACACACTCCCTCATTTTGACTCTAACTTCTGTTGATCTTCCTTAGTTTTTTGCCTGTTCATCTGTCTTAAAATATTTTGATTATAATTCTCACAAGACTTTGCCAATGGCCATGCTAATTGAGCTAAGGAGTCTAAAACAGCTGGAGGGTGTCAGATGACCTATGTATTAAGAACACTTTTCAATTTTCTTAAGAATTCCCAAATAATTAGCAGCAATACTGTTTTAGAATAAAAACAAATTAATCTTCAGGAATAATAAATTTATTACAGCATAAATTCTTCTGATTCACAGATGCAGATGAAAATTATACTATAATACATTCATTGATCTTTATAGGTGCCACCAATTTGTAATTTAAATTTCTTATTGGCTTTTGAATAACCTTCTTTTTAAAAACCATATAAGTATATACTAACAACAGTGCTGGACAGGTGATATTGAAGTTTACCACATCAGGTTGGGAAGATTATAAAACTAAGAGCAGGTATGCTCTTTGTCTTCTTTTATGTTACTTTGATGAATTGGCTGGAATCATCTAGAAAGCACTGATATATGCCAAAGCTGTATTATAGAGCCGAGGTGGCGCAGTGGTTAGAATGCAGCACTGCAGGCTACTTCAGCTGACTGCTAGCTGCAGTTTGGCAGTTCAAATCTCACCAACTCAAGCTTGACTAAGCCTTCCATCCTTACGAGGTTGGTAAAATGAGGACCCAGATTTTGGAGGCGAAATGCTGACTCTGTAAAACCGCTTAGAAAGGGCTGTAAAAGCACTATGAAGCAGTATATAAGTCTAAATGCTATTGCTTTGCTGAAGTCTTTTGTTTGGGAATTTGGGCCATTCAAAACTTGTTAGTTTTTTTTAATAAGGGATTGCTCAGCTCCTTTATAGTGTTGTGAAGACATTACAAATCTAATACTCCGTATCTGACACTAAACAAATTTTATGTATCTTCCCTGATAACCTATGTTATCATTTCATGAGAAATAACCAGATCTATAGAGAACATGGTTTGAACCATCCAGGATAACAAGTTCTACTGGGTTAGCACATTGCTATTGAGTAGGATATGCAGAATGCCTTTTGTGCACAAAGTCCAACAATGCTGACAGCATCACTTGAGGGCTTCTTATTTTCCTCAAGGAAGTGGTGAAAATATTTCTTATGTTATATATAAAGGGTATGATTCTTTACCTTGTTAGATAGCAGATGGCTTCAGACAGCAGGAATACTGCATGGACAGAAAAAGATTAAAATTTAGAAAAGTTATAATTTTTATTAGAAACTGTTCACGAAACTGATGCTTACATAAACAATAATACAGATATCCTTTTATTTTAAAGTTATGATTAAAAAGAAGCCTTTCTCCCCTCCCCCAATGATTTGTAATACTGGAGTCTGGAAAGGGCTGCCTCTGCTTTTCAGAAGCAAATTTATGACTTCTGCGGTACTTCTTTACTTAATAGGCATTATGCACAAAAAGAGCCTTCCTCCTACAATGTAAATTATTGACAGAATTTTACTCTGGATTTTTTAGAAAGGATTTGAATCTCATCCCAGCGAGCATTTGAGCTTCAGAAAATCAACAGAGATTTTTGATTCCTATATATCAGTGATGGCTAACCTTTTCCGGACCGAGTGCCAAAAGCATGCAAATGCAAATGCACATGTGCATGCCCAAACCCCCAAAATGCAATGCACCCCACCCCCCATGCATGAACCTAAAATCTCTTTTAAAGATCTGGCAACTGACAACTATAACATTAACTTGCCAGTGTTGTTTAGGTGCCTGCATGTGAAATAGCAACTTCACACAGAGATGGAGATGATATTCTTTTTCAATGGTGACCCACAGATAATTGAACAGTCTCCTCAATCTACTTTAAGCAAAGTTATTTTAAATAGCAAGTGTTGTGCCTAAAGATGTTTCATTATTTGTGTTTCTGTACTGGTTGTTTTTTGCTACATTTTTAAGTATGTTATTGTTCTTAGCCCACTAATTGAAAGCCTGGAAAAGTGTATAAAAGATGAAAGATAAACCCATTAACAAATTGTGGTACAAGGCTTTAATTGTCAAGGCGTAGATAAAATAAAAAGCTAGGGGGAGGAGAAGACAGACACAGGAGTTAGAAAGATGACAAATGTTTTCAAACCATCTGAATGTTTGGAGAATGAGGCTTTTTCCACAGAGGAAAAAATGTCAGATTTAGCTGAAGAAGGGTAGAGAGTATATAAAAAAGAAGCATCGTTAAAAACAAATAATCCCTCAAACCTTGTTGATTCCTTGTTGTTTTGCATCTGAAACCTAGAAACTTTTATTCAGCGTATTCTAAAAAATACGCAGGCCTTTAAGGAAATACAGATAGTTCAACTCTAGCCTTGTAAAATTGAGCAGAAAGTTTTAGAGCCTGCAATTATTAAATTGTCTGTAATTTTTGTATTTATTGAGTATAGAACAAACATGTACAGAAAAAAGTAAGAGAAATTTAATGGCTTAGTTGAAGTTCTGCTCTATTACATTGCTATTCTGTTGATAAAACAAACACTTCGACCAGATGGAGCACAAATGAACATTTGTCACGTGCAAACAAATGTTAAGTATACAGGAAGTCCTCAACTTACGACCACAACTGAGCCCAAATTTTTTATTTCTAAGTGAGACAGTTGTTAATTGAGTTTTATCTCATTTTATAACCTTTTTTGCCACAGTTCTTAAGTTAGTAACACAGTTGCTAAATGAATTTGGCAACTAACTCTGCTTGTCAGAAGTTCGCAAAAGTTGATCACATGATCCTGGGACACTGCAACTGTCATAAATGAGTCAGTTGCCAAGCATTTGGATTTTGATCATGTGACCATAGAGATGCTGCAATGGTTGTAAATGTGAAAAACATTCATAAGTCACTTTTTTCAGTGCTGTTGCTGTTGTTGGTCATTCAAACTGTTGTAAATCAAGGACTATCTGTACCACCCTACAAATGACTTATACCAGAATACAAAATGTAACCAAGTAATGAAACAGTTAATACTAAAAATGAAAAATGTCTACATTTGATGGTCCTGAATTTTACGTTCAAACTAGATCAGAGATGGTCAACTTTCTGGGCATGGCATCTCAAAAAATTCAGAAAATTTCTCTCTCAATTGGTTCTTCATTTATTTCCTGATAGTCTTCTCTATTCTTATCTGTCAGGATGTCAGGCAGGCCATTCAACTGAAAATACACTTTCTGAAATTCTGAGCAATATTTTTTGTTGTCATTCCCAACACTTCTGGTGGCTAAGTCTCATATCATATCTTTTGGATCTGACAGCCTTGTTTAATACATTTGACATCCTATATTACTGGTTCATTTATGAACCCTGGGATGTAATTTGATGCATTCAAATATTTTTTGTTCTCTTGTTACGCTGCAGTATTTCATGATGGATAAATTCCTGTGAATTTCCTCTTATTGCTTGTATCCTCACTCCAGAGTTATTTCAGATACAATAATCCTAGTGAAGAGGCCGGAGGTATTTTATGAAACAGCCACACAATCCTGGAAAAAACATGCAGTTGTTGTTATGACTGGCAGAAAGATATTTTGCTATGCTTTCATATGCCAACAAAGCTTTATTCCAGAAATTTGCAACTATGTCACTTATTTGTCCCCAGCAACTACCTTGAGAAGTATACTCTTTCTTTTTTTTTTAACAAATTTTATTGGATTTTTTCTTTTCTCCTCTGCCACCTTCACCCACATCTTTCCTTTTTTTTTTTGAACAGTGTGTTGGTCATTTCTTACCTTATACAATTAGTCAAATTCAAATATATTTTACTCAATTACAATTTTTATCAATATCGTCTTCCCCCCTTTCCTTTTTTTTTTTTGAATATACCTCAGTATTTCTATACTTGCATACATAAACACCTTCTTCATTTATCCCTAAATTCTAACTTTACTATTTGTGCATATTTATCCTCTTTTATTCTTGAACAATTCATTCTTTTTCTTAATATTGCTTAATGCATTGTAAGCCGCCCTGAGTCTCCGGAGAAGGGCGGCATATAAATCAAATTAAAAAAAAACAACCCTAACGTCTCCCTCTTGTCCTTCCAACTTTCTTTCTCCACCTCCTTCTTCTCTTCTCTACTTCCCCTTCTCCTCCTCTCTTCCCCCCTGTTTTATCTTCTCTCCTACTCTGCTTTTCCTTCCCTTCCTTCCTTCCTACTCTTCCATCCCTCTCTCTCCTTCCTCCTCCCTTCCAATTCCTTCATCTCTCTAAATGCTTTATTCATTTTCAATTTAATGTTTTCCATTGTGGAATTCAGGCAACCCCGATCCCGCATCTTTTTAATTATTAACCATATATTTCATCTTGTTCTCTTCTTTCCTTCAAATCTTTACTCAAACAATTTTCTAATCTCTTATCTTTTTTACTTTTACCAATATATTTTTTCTGCTTTGCTTCTTGCAGTATAACATTTAAATCATTTTTATCATTTCAATTTCATTCAGTTTTACATTCAATTTCAATCATTAAATATATTTCTCAAAACTTCTTAACAATATATTTCCACTTATTCAAGTATATATTTATAAAGCGCATCTTAAACCTTTCTCATTTTACCCAATCTGATTAGTTCTTAAAATTCTTAATTTGTCTTCTTTTCTCTTTTTGATTGTGTTTCAAATATATAGTTTGAAATATTCCAAATATTACATTTCCCCCAACTAATTTATTCATGTTTATTCATTCTATAAACCTCCAATATTATTGAGCATGTGACATTTATTACAGTTTTCCTTTTGTTTCTACTTTTCTTTTCCTTTTTCGTATCTTTTCATTATTAATATTTTGTATCTTAAAATAGTGAAATCTTTGCCCTTTATTTCCCATTATTTTCCATCCCTTTTTCTTCTTTCTTATATTTCCACTGTAAATCCCAGTGTAATCATTTGTATTTTTAATATTTTTTCTTCTTCTCCTCCACCCTCTTTTCCTTCTTTGCCCTTTGTTTTCCCTTCTTCTTCCTTTCTTTTGTATTTTAAAATTCTGCACTCTCCTATTCTGCCCTATATTTCCCATTGTTTCTCCTTTCTCTTTCCTTTTTTGTGTCTTTTCATTGTTAACCTCAGTATACTTTATTTTAAATATACTTTACTGTACTTTAAAATCATAAAATCTTTTATTTTGTCCTTTATTTCTTATTATTTTCCATCTCTTTTCCCTCTTTCTTATCTTTTCACTGTTAATCTCAGTGTAATCATTTAAGATTTTTATATTTTCCCTGTTCCACCCTCTTTTCTTTGTTTCTTTTCTTTTTGTCCATACTTAATATTACAATTGTTTAATTTTCCATAGTCAGTCTCTTTGTCTTTGTCTTCTTCATTATCCATCTCTCTTTCTTGTTTCTCATTAGTTATTTCCTTTTCATCTTCAGTGCATTTTAGCTCTGTCTTTGCCTCCTCAGATTTCGATTTTCCATGCAAATTTATAATCATTTCCTTTATTTCCAAACACATTGTTTTTATCAGTTCATTAAGTTCCTGTTCCATTTTATTCTTTCCGTGTTGAATTATTTCAGTTTTAAGTCGCATTAAGGTCCCTCTTTTATAATCATCAAAGTCTATCCTCTTATAGGCAAAACGTATCCTCCTTAGTTCTCGCCAGTTATCTTTT
Organism: Pituophis catenifer annectens; assembly: GCF_029215685.1. Lineage (NCBI taxonomy): Eukaryota > Metazoa > Chordata > Lepidosauria > Squamata > Colubridae > Pituophis > Pituophis catenifer. Next base: position 192,322,904 of record NW_027256881.1, on the reverse strand, counting down.
TAAAAGTTCAAGGTTTTATTTTTTTCCCCCTCATTTCTTCAAAGGTTTTCTGAAAGTAAACAATTCCATGTCATGCTCTTCCTTCTCCTGCAAATGTCTCTCTATAATCCACAGTTCCACTTGACTAATTAACAAATCACTATTTTACTTGTAATCCACATCCATTTTTACCGAGTCATAAAAGAGAAAAAAGCCAGTTTTCATATCTTCTTTCACCTTTATATATCACCAATCAATTTATAATTCAATCCAAATTAAATCCAAGTTCCAGATTTACATTTCCATTTATCAATCACTTTTAATTCTTTATTCTTTATTTGGGTTCTTCTATGGCACGCTTGTCATTCTCACTTTCTCTTTCCATCCACTATCTCCCCCCGTCGCTATTTAGCCGCAATTTCCATGCCGGGGTAATTTTAGTAATAGCTTAATAGTTAAAAATATTTAGAATTTTCTTTTTATTGTCTGTGGGTTGGCTAATCACTCACCCAACACCAGCACTCTGTCCAAATCTTCCCTCCTGCACTCCAGCTTCATGGCGATTCACTCTGATCACCGCCCCCCATCACCAGCTCAGAGAGAGTTTCTCGGGCTATCCAAGGGACTTGCCTGTCCCTCTTTAGACACCGAGCTGCCTCTCTTTCTTCACTGTCCCTACAGGACAGCTTCGGTCCGAAGACACACACACACACCCAGTGTTGGTTCGTCTGGCTGGTTTTTGCCAAGCTCATCAGAGCCCGGCATTTTCCCAGCCAGTCACGCCACACCGCTTCCGGATTCTTCAAATGTATACTCTTTCTAGATACGGATATTTCATTTAGCCTTTAGGCTAATCATCATATGTAGACTGATCTATTTATTTACCATTGTAATCTGTAATTACAGAATATTAAGTAGTGATATATTAAAATTACAATCTTTTATCTCATGAAAAAATAATTGTGGCATTGTTTAACAATTGCATGAAGAGTTTACACTGCCCTTGTCTTAAATATAAAAAGCTACTATTGTACTTTACAAAAATAGAAATATGATGCTCCACCTTGGAAGTATAACAAAGCAACAAGACAGCTGCAGAAGGCTATCATTTGTTTTGTACCAAGACTCATGGAAAAATAACCATTTCTATGTGTGCAGAACTCACATAGCTTTTAAATTTTTTATTTTTTTCATTTCATCTTTTTACTTTCTATAAGATGGCCAGAGTTGCCTTATCTGTGAGAGAGAGCATATATATTTAACAAGTAATAATGTTGAAAAACCGTTCAGAAATAATTGTGAAATGATCCCAGTAGGATGATACTTGAAGGCACTTGATAAGATGTAACTGGGAGGTTGGGGATGTGAGTCTCCTAAAAGCCAACATCTGAATAAAAATCACAGTCATGCCTTCCCCTTTCCCACAGGAACAAGTTTATAACATTTGTTATAGTATTAGTATATGCAGGTATAAGAAGTACAATCTGAAGTTTTCAAAGCAGAATATACAGGAGCATAGAGATGACCTGGGAGAAGATACAATATGCAACAACCATTAGTAAAAGATAAACTTAGCCTGGAAAAACAAGAAGTAGCTTAGAGTAGCTGTATCTGTCCAATAACCCTATTTTTAATGTCACATTCTCATTCACATTGCCTTCAAGTCATCCTAAACCCAAGCTAAGTCAGTTTAAAGGCAAATTAAACTGTCCCAGTGTTAAAACAGGGTTTTTCAGCTTCTCTTCTTAACTTTTGCTGTGAATATAATCTAGCATGCTTCATGAAAAATGTGCTTATTGATACAGTCATGGCCAACTTCAGATTGCAAGGGAACACCTTGGGTTGCTGGAAACTGTTTTGGCTTGGGCTGCAGAAAAGATTGAAGATCTAGTTTCTGCAAAATCATCTGCCTACGTAATACCTGGCTAGCTATTTCCAAAGCCAACCAGGTTTTATGTGGGCTCCTTATAATCTCAGATTTAATGAGCTTTTGAAAGAGTGTTAGAGTCATACTTTAATAGTAACTCCATTCAAATGAAACTAGGAGAATCAATCAATCACATTTCTTAACTTCTCCTAAACTGAGTAAGTAGTATATGGAAAGCATCAGTCTCCATCCTTATTACCATGGCAAAGCAGGGTTTTATAGTTGGGACAGCAATTTTTTGCCAGCATATGGACTGTTAGTCAGCATAGTTAACATGGCCATCTGGAGACAACTGTACGCAATTTATTAAGTAGCCACATAAGGCTGGAAAAAGATGCATTTGTTTTAGTGATTCAAAAGAACATGCTCTTCACATGCTCCTACAAATTCTTAAAAGGAAACAGACTTGTGGCTTGAACTCCAATGGCTTTTACATTCCTAAAAATCATTTTCAGAGTGATTTATCCTTTAGCTGTTTCAGCAGTTCTATTCCCAGGTCTGTGTAAACCAATGCACCCTAGCAGCAATGGAGGGAGGAACCGGAAGCGACATGGCGAGACTGGCTGGAAAGTAGCGGACTCTGACGAGTATGGCAAAAATCCAGCCAGACAAACCACTGTCGGGGAGGTCTTCAGACCGAAAATGTCTTGTAGAGACGGTGAAGCAGGAGAGGCATCTCGGATGACTAGGAGGAACAGGCAAGTTTCTTGGGAAGTCGGAGAAAACTTTTCGATCCTGTGGCGGGGGCGGCGGCCATTGCGACCATCAAGAAGCTGGGGCAACCAGACTAAGAATTGTGCAGGAGCAAGATTTTGGACAGAGTATTGGTACCGGGTGAGTGATTGGCCAACTCACAGATAATAAAGAAACAACTTGAAATCTTTGAAAAGAGTCCCGGCGTGGAAATAGCAGCTAAATAGCGCTGGGGAATGTTAATAGAGGGAGAAGAACAAAGCGGAAGTAAAAACACTAAAGCTCAAAACGGAGTTTGATATTTGGATTTGGAAATTGGATTTGGAGAGCTTAAAAGTATTACAAGAAAAAGAAACCCGAAAAAAAAATAGTAAAGAATTGGATATAATTTTTAAGAAAAACTTTCAACCTTAAAGGAAGAATAAAAGAAAGACTCTAAACAAAAAAGCCCTTAAAGATATTTTAATTGGATTTGAATTGGACTGCAAAATTTGGATTTGGAATATATAAAAATTAAGAGAAAGAAGAAATCAGAGAAATATTAGATAAGTGGATTTAATACACAAATTGGATACTTAATTAAGTCGTTAATTTGAAACTTGTGGATTGAAGAGAGACATTTACTGGTGGAAAAAAGTACTACACTGATCATTTTGAAATCTGGAAAAAAAATAGAGTGACCTTAATCAACGAGCTGTGTGCAATTCTAAGGAGGATTTGTTTTTCTTTTCAACTCTTTGACTTTGATAATTAAAAGAGGTGACAAACAATTTTTTTTTAAGTTGAACTAAAACTTAAGCAGAATGGCAAAATATGGCAGGAATTAATTGAGCTGGTTAAAAGGGTACATGTATCATTTGATATGGACAGAAAGAAATCAAGAATTTTGTCAGAACATATTCAACTGGAGAAACAGCCTATGAACGAGAAACAAGGAAACAGCACTGAAGATAAAAATATTGATGAACAATTAAATAATAATGAAAAAAAGAGAGAGATTAGGAGGGCACAACCAACAAAAAAGAAAATTAAGAGAAGGAAAGAAGAGAGGAAAAGATTAGAGGAAAACATTTTTAATGATTACACTGGGATAAGCAGTGGTAAAAGTAGAGAAGGTAATGAGAAACAACAGAAACAAAAAAAAGGGAAGAGATTAGAGACAAAAATTTAAATGATTATACTGGGATTAATAGTGGAGAAAAAGAGAAGGGGAAAAGAGAAAAGGGAAATAGATCAGATGGGAATATAGGACAAAATAAGTGTGAAATGGATTTAAAAGTTAAAGGAAGGAAACAGAATATGATATATAAGTATGGTAATAATGGTATTATGATTATTATTGGTGAATGTAATATTTGAATTATTTGACATTTATTTCTTAATATGAATGCTAGAAGGTAGAAAAATAATGGTTGTGAAATATAAAATGATATATACTATTATGTATAGATTTTAATGAATTGTATTAATAGTATTTATGATTGAAATGATGTTAAATTTTGAATATAATGATTTATTTAGAAAAAGAAATTTAAATGAAATGGAAATAGAAGATAGATTTAATTAAATGTAAAATGATAATGTGAAATTATTTACTTAGAGGGGAAGATGATTGGAAATGTTGATATAAATTGTGAAATACAAAATGGATTACGTAGAAGGGATTTATTTAGAAGATGAAATGGAAACTCAAATGAAATGGAATAAGATATTTTTACTTTAAAAAGATGATGTGGAAAATAAAATTGAAGAAATATATTGTTAAAAGGGTAAAATGATTAATAAGGTAATAAGATATGATACTCTGGTCCACTTTTAGAAAATAATGGATATTTAGAAATAAGGATGAAATATTAAAATGATTGTGTGTAAACTAAAGGGCTTCAATAGAATAAAGAAATAATGAAAAATATATGTGAAAGGGAGAAATAAAAGAATGAAATAAAAGAAAACTAAGCTTAGGAGGTTAGGGCGGATGATAATACTGATTATACATTAAACATAAAATAGAGATGAAAAAGGGAAATGTTGAAAATGAATATAATGGCAGAAATTGAATTATATAAATTAAATTTGGGAAAATAAGATGTATGAATTTTGACCCGGTCAGTACTGTATTCAGAAAAAAATGTATGTTTGTTTGTCTTTAAAAAATAAAAATAAATTATATATATAAAAAAACCAATGGAGGAAGAATGTGGTGAATGTTATTGATGGAGGGGGGGGCAGTAGAGCAGAGATTGGAGGAAAAGAGGCAGGTGCAGAGAGTTGAAACAGAGGCAAGCACAGTAGGGAAGGAGAACGTGAGGTCCTTGGCATGCTATAGCATGGCGTCAGCCTAATAACTGCAACCAGAATACCAGAATTGCTGTCACTAAGCAATACAATCACATGATGTTTCCCCTAATGACAATTTTGCTTAGCAATGAAAATTCTGGTTCCAATTAAGTCAGGACTACTTGTACAGCCTTTCTGAAAAAAAAAAAGTCTTGTTCTTTTTTTTTTAAATGATTTTCAGGCTTAACAAACAACATCCGAAATATTTCAAGTATTTTAAAATGTGTATAATAACAACAAAAATAACAAAAGAAAAGGGACTCAGGGTCTTACCTGAGATGTTCCTTCTTTGTGGATAGTGGAAGGGTCCAAGAATGGGTTCAATGATGTCCTTTCTGCCCAGAGACTGAGTGATAAATTGAAGCCACGCCCAGGTGCCTCTCTCTCTGGCTCCAGTTTTCAACGAAGTCATAGCTGTGAATAAAGTCTGTCCATGCCATTAGTTGCCCTTGACTCTGGACCATACAGGTGGGTGGGTTTGGACCCTCCCACTATCCAGAGAGAAGGAACGTCTCAGGGAAGATCAACGTCCCTTCTCCAGTGCGATAATGGGAGGGTTCAAGAATGGGATTTACCAAAGCCTACTGCTTTAAGGGCAGAAAGCCGTTTGGCCAGAGTCCCCCCTGTAGAATGCACCTTCTGTAAGACCCTTCTCCCGAAGGCTGTGTCGGCCGACACAAAGGAGTCTAACTTATAGTGCCTAATAAATGGCGAGGGGGAAACCCACATCACTGCCCTGCAAATTTTCTCGATGAAGGCTTGGGTAGCCCAAGCTGCTGTTGTGGCAGCACTCCTAGTTGAGTGCGCTGTTACCTGTCCGGGTAGTGGCAGGGCCTTAGATTGGTAGGCCATGGCTATGCAAGCTCTTAACCATCTGCCAATGACCAATGGGGTCACTCTCAAGCCTACGGAGGAGGGTTGGAAAATACAAAGAGGGACTCTGTTTTCCTATCCTTGGTCATCCTCCTGATGTAGATCCGGAGAGTCCTCTGTACATCTAAGGTATACCATTGTCTTTCCAGGGCATGAGAAGGCCTTGGACAAAAGTTAGGTAAGACAATCTCCTGGGCTCGATGAAACCAGGTGTTAATTTTTGGAATTAAAGATGGGTCTGAGGACCACTCTGTCTGAATGGAATATGCAGAGGATGTCTCTAACTGACAGGGCCGCTAACTCCGAAATACGCCTGGCCGATGTGATGGCCACTAAAAATACAACCTTCAGGGTCATAAAACGGAGAGTAGTAGTCCTTAGCAGCTCGAAAGGTGCCAACGTGAGTGTCTGCAGTACTGTAGGCAGATCCCAAGTGGGAAATCTATGGACCACAGGCGGACGTAAGTTAGCCACCCCTCACTGGATGATGAGATAGGGGGGTCCCGTTCCCCACCAGTCAACACCGTGAAGAGGGCCGCCACTTGCCTGCAAATGGTGTTGTGCAAGAGACCCCTGTTCAGCCCATCCTGAAGGAAGTCTAGGACCGCAACAGGGACAATGGTCTTCTTCAAACACCAAGTGGTGAACGCCTTCCAGATGGCATTATAAATCTGGATAGTTGATGGCCTCCTGGAGGCCTGAATAGTTTATATGACCATGGAGGAATATTTGTCCTCCCTCAAAAGATTCCCCTCAAGTGCCAGTTGGTCAACTGTAGCCATTGGGGCTCCTGATGGGCCAGGGCCCTCTGGCTAAGGGAAACCTTCTCCTGAGGGGTCCTCCAGGGCCGTGACACCGATAGACTCACCAGATCTGCATACCACGGACACCTGGGTCAGTGAGGAGGCACCAGTAGCACCTCCACCCTTTCCACTAGTACCTTCCTGATGACTGTGGGAATGAGGGGAAGGGGTGGAAAAGCATACAGAAGGCCGCTTGGCCAAGGGCTGTGCAGGGCCCAACCCTTCTGATCCCAGGGTTGGGAATCTGGTGAAGAAGCGTAGTACTTGGGCATTTGCCGGGGAGGCGAACAGGTCTACGACTAGGTGACTGAACCTCTCCTGGAAGATGTTTGGATGAAGTCTCCATTTGGAATGGTCGATTGTGTTCCTGCTCAAGAAGTCCACCTAAATGTTCGTGGACCCGGCAATGTGCTCCACCTTTAGGAAGAGGAGATGTGCCTCCGCCCAAGTACCCAGGTGACTTGCCTTGTTCATGAGCACCCTTGACTGGGTGCCCCCTTGTCGATTTATGTGGGCTTTTGCGGGCACATGTCGGTCATAATCAGGATATGATGTTCCTGGACTAGTCTCTGAAAGTGGCGGAGGGCCAGATGTACTGCCCTGAACTCCAGCCAATTATGTTGTTGGCGAGCTCCACCGGTGACCAACGGCCCTGAACCATAAGGGTCAGCGGGTGGGTGCCCCAGCCAAAAAGGCTGGCATCTGATGTAATCACCAACCTGTTGGACTCTCAGAAGAGATGGCCCTTGGCCAGAGCCAGTGACATCCACCATCGAAGTGAGTGAAGAACTGACGATGACACTGGAATCCTGACCCGTGAATTGCTGCTCCCGGACCACTGGAATGGAAGCAGGAGCCACTGCAGGGGACGTGCATGGAGCCATGACCAGGGAACAATGGAAACGCACAAAGCCATTTTCCCCAGCAGCTGAGACAGCCACGGGCACTGTGCGCATCTCCTGCAGTTGGTTCACCACAGCCCTCAAGCTGTCCCTGCACTCTTGGGACAGATACACCTCGCTCAGGGTGGTGTCGATTACAGCCCCGAGGTGCAGAATCTGCATTGTTGGTACTAGATGCCTTTTTTTGAAATTTGCGGATTTCAAAAAAAAATCCGCAAAGACTTAGAAGCCTTACAATGGGCTTGTAAGACTCGAATTGTCATACATACATCCTCTGTCGCTCATGATGGAGATGAGGCCTGAATGAGGATGTCATTGAGGTAGCACTGGAGTCTGACTGGGATGGATCTCAGGTGAGCTGCCAGTGCTGCCAGGACCTTTGTAAAGCATCTGGGAGCTGAAGCCAGCCCGAAGGGTAAGGCCCTGTACTGATAGTGACTCGTCCCGTAATGAAATCTCAGGAACCAACGATGGGCCGGCAGCATCGGCACATGGAGGTAGGCTTCCGTGAGATCGATGGAGGCCAGGAAGTCGCCCACCCATATGCCCTCCAAGATGGACTGCAGGAAGCTCATCTTGAATTTCCTGTAGACCAAATGGCTATTCAGATGTTTTAGATCCAGAATCGCTCTCCGCTCCACTGAAGCCTCTTTTTTTTAAATTTGATTTATATGCCGCCCTTCTCCGCAGACTCAGGGCGGTTTACAATGCGTTAAGCAATAGCCTTCATACTTTTGTATATTTTATACAAAGTCAGCTTATTGCCCCCACAATTTGGGTCCTCATTTTACCTACCTTAGAAAGGATGGAAGGCTGAGTCAACCTTGAGCCTGGTGAGATTTGAACTTGCAGTAATTGCAGGCAGCTGATTTTAATAACAGTGCTTTAGTCTGTTGCGCTACCAGAGCTCCTTTGGAACGGTGAACAGGATGGAATAAAGCCCCTGTCTCCTTTGGTCCTGTGGGACCAGCTCTATGGCCCAAACATCCAACAAGTGTTGGATGGCAATTTCCATGAGGCCACATTTTTCAACATTGCTGGAGACAGGGCACCGGACAAAATGATTTGGGGGTATGGAGAGGAACTCCAGAGAGAGCCTAACCTCACCGTATTGAGTACCCAATTGTCTGTGGTGGTTTCCTCCCACTGGGGGGCAAAAAGAGCCAATCTGCCACCAATGGGAGGGTTGGTCTGACAGTCATTTAACTCTAAGGAATGGATGGCTTCCTCCTCCTTGAAAGGGCTGGCGGGACTGAAAGGCTTGCCTGGGTCGGTCGCGAAATCCAAACCTCTCTGGCTGTCAGTCCTGTCGCTGAGGCCCAAAGCATTGTGTGAAGCTTTCTCCTGTCTTTGTTCTCAATTAGTATTGAATCAAGGGCCTCCCCAAATAACCTAGCCCCTCTGAAAGGGGCAGAGGCCAGCCTCCACTTTGACCTGGTATCTGCCTGCCAATTGCAGAGCATAGCAGTCTCCTCGAAGTACAAAGGAGGAGAGGGCGCGGGAGGCAAATTTTGCAGCATTTAAGGTAGCGTCCACTGAAAATAGGGTGGCGGCCACCAATTTTTTGATATCTTGGTGTAGGCACGCTTCCTGTGCTGACAACTTCGCTTGCAACTGGCTGAGCCAGAGCAAGGAAGTGTGGTTAAAAAAGAAAGCGGCCGTGGCCACCTTCGCCGCCCATGCTGCAGCTTGGTAGGTCTTATGGAGGACAAGTTCTGCTTTCTTGTCCTTGGCCCTTAGGTTGTCAGCCAAATCCCCAGCCACAATAGAGGATAATGAGGTGAGGTTCGCCACTGGTTCCTCCACCATAGGCAGCTGTAAAAGTTCAGCCAGGTCCAGATCAGCATTGTAAAAATGCCTGTCATTGCCTGTTGGGGTGGGAATGGCCCCAGGATGATCCCATTGTTTCTGAATAACCTCCAGAAATAGTTTTGGAGTAGGGATTTTCTCCTTCGCTGACTTAGGCTTGTGAAAGAGGCCTTCAGCAGGGTCTTGGGGAGCCACCAGTGACGTTGTCTGCATTCCCAATTTGGAGGTGGATTTAGCCTTGTGAAGTAAAGGCTTAAAAAGGGCTGGAGGGAAGAGTCCAGTAAAGGCCGGAGGATCCGGCAGCATATCCTCATCCTCCAAGAGCTCCAGCTCTCTGTGCCCGTCATCATCCCAAAGGAAATCCTGACTTCCCACTGAGGGACTGTGGCAATGATGTTCCTGATAGTCAGGTCAGCTGGCCGAAGGCAAGAATGAGGAAAACAAGACATGCCTTTCTGTGACAAGGTGTCAAGGCGGTAGGTTTGCTGCAAGCCTGCAGCAATACCTTGGGAAATGGCCTGAGAAATTATAAGTCTCAAATCCTGAGATATGTCAGGCCCCTGACTTTCCACTGGGCGGAGCCCTGCTGCAGTGGGTGTAAAGGTAGCGAAGGAGCTGACCTGTCAGAAAATTCCTGCCTGCCAGTTACTATGCAAGCAAAAGGATCCAAGTTTTTTTCATTGCTGTCAAGCTGTAAGGAGATGGAAGGAGACAACTCTCCTGCTCCCTCTAGTGGTTCCTCCAGTAGAGCTGCACGAAGTGTTTGGAGCTGTCAAGGGAGAAGCTGGCAAATTGACATGCTTCTTTGCAGCCCTTGATAATTGCTTTTCAAGGCTTTCAGATGCCTCTTAGTGTTCTTTTCCTCTGCGCTGGTATTTCTGGAGGACCTGAGAGCCTTAATCTTGTCAGCTGCTCTCTTAGAAACTGACCTGGATTTAGCAGACCCTTTGCTAGCATGCTCCAGCGAAGCTGGGGAGTGACCATTAGCTCCATTTCTGTCATCGAAGGAGCTGTCTGCCATTTTGACAGTTCAGCTCTGACAAGGGAGACTAGAAAACAGGCAAGGGCTCCGCAGGAGGTCAGCCTGGCCAGCGATGGCGGGAAAAGTGGTGGCGGCTTTGTCGGTGCCTGAACTAGCCAGCACACACACCAAGGCTTCCAGAAATGTCCAAAACCCCCGGCTCAAGCAGCACTGTTGAAGGCTAGCCCTGAAACCGGTGCAGCAACACCAAGTGGCTTGGAAGTTTTAAAATTGGTTCATGCAGCCCCGAAAGCCACAACGGCAACAATAGCACAATCCCAGCGCTTTCATGGGTCGGTGGCTGTGCCAGGCAGACTGGACTAGCCAGCACATTCCCACTGGCCCCAGTTGAGGGGCTGTTAGGTCAGCGGAATTGCCGGAACACCTGGAACCGAATAGCAGTGACCTAAGGTATGGAATGCAGGGCGAGAGCTCCTGCTATCTCTGCAAGTCTGCAACAGTCAGAATCAACCTAAAGACAAGTAAAGAAACCTGTTCCCAGGAAGAAGTCCAAGCTGTCCAAAGACGTCTCTCTAGGGCAAGACTGAGTTGAAAACTGGAGCCAGAAAGAGAGGCACCTGGGCGTGGCTTCAATTTATTACTCAATCTCTGGGCAGAAAGGACATCATTGAACTCATTCTTGGACCCTCCCACTATCAGACTGGAGAATATACCCATGGCTAATTAAAGTTACCTAAAATAGATATGATAGGAAAGAGTAAGTAGATTTATATTTTTATTTTAAGTACTTTTCATATTAACATGTATTCAAATTCCTACTTCAACTTATATTACAAAACAATTGCATTTAGCTTATTTTGCATTAGTGGCAAAACTGTTTGATAGATGAGGAGAGATATAATTAGCACCAGCTAGTCCATGTTCGGAGAAACATGGTTAAAACCACAGCCATAAAACCAGTTTTAAGCACTATCCCAGATCTTTTAAAAAACACAAATAAACTATGATTTTAAAATAAAGAATGATTGCAGGATGTAATAGATTACTTTTTAAAAAATCCTATATACTGCAAGTGTGTGATTTTACTACTGAACTGGTCCAAAGATGTTGTTTCTGCAATGCCTTTGGAATTATTTAACACAAAACATTAACGTGTTAAATATATATATTGAAAAGGGGGTGGAAATAGAATAAAATTCCATTTTCAATTATGCTTTGAAATGTGATCAACATTAAACAGTGAAGAGCCTCAGTGGAAATTAAAGAAAAGCCCAATCATTGCTCCCCAAAGTAGCAATAAAATTATTTAAATTGAGACTGGGAACATAAAAATACATACATCATATTAAGAATGAGTTTTTAGAATGCTGATGTATTTAATTCCTGTTTCCTGTCTTCTTTCAGACTGAAGCCATGGAGGTACTACAGTTGCTAGGATTTGGGGATTTGGATTAAAGTCCATCATTATTTTTCAGTTAATACTCCCTCACAGACCAATCAGTGGTCATATGGTGTTTACTAACCCTGGATATTTAAACCCACTTGATCAGATTTTGTGCTATAATTTGTACCTCAAAATACAGATTATTTCTAATGTAGATGATTTGTGTTTTTATGAGGGCAAAGAAATCTAATCCTTACAAGTCCTAAAGCAGTTTCCTATCTTGTGGTTCTTTTGACAGATACAGGAATGTATTTTTCATCATGATCATGTTAATGATATTCTAAAGTTAGTGTCCTATCATGATGTTTCTTTACAAAACCACAATGTGAGTGTGCACTTTCACAAATGCTGCAAGCACTATAGAATGAACTGCAGTCAAGACTCCTTTAAAATACATTTGCTTTATATTGAGTGCAATCATGTTTATTTCACATTAGGAAAATAAGTGCAATGTTCTTTCACAAAAATGAAGTTTTAAAAGCAAAATATTTTACCTCAGTCATATTTGGAGACTAAAATAACACATTAAGATCCCCAAACTTTGTGCTTATCAGTAGCCAAATTATTTTGCCACAGAGCATTTTTCAGTAATTCTAGACCAAGGATGAGAAGTAAGATATATTAAAGTGTTGCAGTACCGGAGTGGTTGCATGTTTATAGCCAAACAGTATACATTTAGGGGACTATATCTAATATAAATAGTAGGATCATGTATTGTATCCCATTTTATTGGGAAATTGAACTTCCACAATCACAAAATATAGACTGATCCAGCATAGCTAAAAAGGAAGCGATTTAAAAGAAGGGATACTGAAACAGCATTTTGCAAATGAAATTATCCAAATTATTTCAATGAATAAGGCCATTTAAGGTCTGTGTTCTTCAGGGAAGAGAATTCACTCATTTTTGAGATTTTTAATGTTCTTTCTTTTCCTCTTCTGCTTGACACATGGAGGGGCAACCTGGCTCATGCCCCACTGAAGTTTGGTATTGCTTTCATTTGCTATAAAATTTTAGAGTCAATCCATTGAGAAATAGTCTTAAATCTCTGTTAGGATTAGGAAAACTAAGCAAATAGATAGATAGACAGACAGACAGGTTGACAAATAGATAATAAGTAAAAGACTTGCTTAAATGGACTAACTTTATAAGGTTAAATTTCTGAAATATATTGGAAGTGACTTTTTGACCAGCATATATTCTGTTTTAAGATTTAGTTTAAATATAACATTTCTGATATCTTTATTTTAAATATACTAAAATGTCAAAAAAATAATAAAAAGTTTTGCCTTGTCCATTAAGGCTTTTATTCCCGTTTTTGGCATCTTTGAAAATGGGCATTGGTCCTACCTGATACGCCCTTTCTCCTCCTTGGTGGAAACGGCAGTCAGCGATGGGTAGACTCCGTCAGCTAGCCAATCAGGACCGAGTCTGCACTTTCCTTAGGCCCCACCCTTCCTTCCTGTCTCCAGTTTGTCGGCGAGGACCTCAATGCAGACTGTTGTGTCTCCAACTGAAAAGATAAAGAGTTAGTGAACCCACCCTCCCCGACGTTAGGTGGGTCGGCCCCGGACAGGGAGGGGCTGACTGCCGTTTCCTCCCATGAGAGAAAGGGTGTGTCAGGTAGGACCAACGCCCATTCTCCTCCTTGGTGGAAATGGCAGTCAGCAATGGGACATACCAAAGCTTGATGTCCAAATGGGAGGGAAGATCCACGGCCGAACCAACCTCAGGAGGGCAGAACTTGTTGCAACACGCAGCGGCCAAAGGCAGCATCCGCCGACGCGTAGACGTCCAGATGGTAGTGACGAATAAATGGCATCGGAGTAGACCAGGTCGCAGCCTTGGAGACCTCTTCCAGTGATGCTTGAGTCACCCATGCGGCAGAGGTGGCCACACTCCTGGTAGAATGTGCGGTCACGTGGCAAGGGACCCTCAGGGACTGCAATTCATAGGCAGATGAAATCATGGCTCTGATCCAACATCCCAGCGTCAGAGCGAAAATCTTGGCACCCATGGTACCAGGTTGAAATGAAACGAATAAGGTGTCCGAGAGACGAAAGGAAGCCGTGCGCGCAATGTAAACCTTCAAGGCCCTGCGCACGTCTAGAGTATACCAACTCTTTTCGAGCTGATGAACCAGCTTTGTGCAGAAAGAAGGCAGAACAAGCTCTTGGGTGCGATGAAAAACAGAGTTAATTTTGGGAAGAAAAGTGGGATTTGGCTGGAGGACTACCTTATCAAGATGGAACACACACAACTCACGGCGAAACGACAGGGCGGCCATTTCAGGAATACGACGAGCGGAAGTGACTGCGACCAGGAACGCCACCTTAAGGGAGAGATAACGAAGGGACACCTCCCGGAGACGCTCAAAGGGAGCTTTGGTAAGAGCCACCAAAACCTTGTTGAGGTCCCAGGCAGGGAAACGGTGGATGACTGGCAGTCGCAGATTGGTGGCTCCTCGTAGAAACTTATGTACCAAGGGGTCCTTGGTAACGGCGGAGAGAGAGTCATAGGCTAAAACAGAAGAAATAGCCGCAGCCTGACGTTTCAGGGTGGAGGGAGCGAGGCCAGCGTCAAACCCATCTTGTAGGAAGCCGATAATGTGTGCCACCAAAGGTGATGTAGGAACCACCTCCCAATTGACGCACCACAGGGAGAAGGCGCGTGGCGTAGCCTCATAAATGCGGAGAGTAGATGCCCGTCGAGCGGCCTGAATGGTCAGAATGGCTCTAGGTGGAATGTTGGCCCTGGTCAACAGCTCCCGCTCAGTCTCCAGATGGTTAATTGCAACCACTGGGGCACCGGGTGAATCAAGTCTCCTTGGAGGAGGCATATTTGGTCGTCGGGAATCCTCCAGGGAGGCGCCACTGATAGGGAGATCAGGTCCGAGAACCAAGGCCTCCTGGGCCAATGCGGGGCAATTAGGATCAGTTCTGCTTTCTCTTGTGCCAATTTGTGTAGAACTTTGGCAATGAGGGGCAGGGGAGGGAAAGCATAGAGGATCAGGCCTTGTGGCCAGGGAACTAGGAGAGCACCTACCGCTTCCGCTCCGGGAGACGGGTACCTAGAAAAGAAACGTGGTACCTGATAATTGACGTGAGAGGCAAACAGGTCCACTGCCGGGGATCTGAAGCGAAGAGAAAGATCTTGAAAGAGCTGTGGGTGAAGACTCCATTCGGCGTGGTCCATGAGATGACAACTGAGGGAATCCACCAGAACATTCGACTTCCTGGAAATATGGGACGCCTCTGCAAGGATGCCAAGTGGTCCTCCGCCCAGAGCCCTAGGCAAAGGCCTCATAGAAAAGGGACTTTGAATGAGTACCACCCTGTCTGTTAATATGAGCCTTGGCGGAAGTATTGTCAGTACGCACAAGGACATGCTGGTCTCAAGTAAGCGGTGGAAATGAAGCAATGCGAAATAAATAGCCCGTAACTCCAGCTGGTTAATACTGAACTGCCTCTCCTGTTCTGACCAGCGACCCTGGACCATGTGAGTGTCTATGTGTGCTCCCCAACCAGAGAGGCTAGCATCAGTGATGAGCACTAACCTGTGGGGCTCCCTAAACCCACTGCCCTTGGAAATGGCAGGTGAGGCCCACCACGCCAAGGAGTCCAGGACTTCAGAGGGAAGGGAGACCTTTGCTAGGGAGGTGACAGAAAGGGACCGTTGAAAAGGGAGAAGAAACCATTGTAACTGTCGACTATGGAGACGGGCCCAGGGAACGATGTCAAAGGTAGACACCATTTTACCTAACAACCGGGATAGAGTGATTAGAGGGATGGAACGGTCCTTAATGCACCTAGAAGCCAGGGTAAATAAGCTGGACTGGCGTGCAGGGGAGAGGGAGACTTGAGATGAAGTGGTATCTATAATAGAGCCCAGGTGTTGAATACGGGTGGATGGGGACAAGGAGCTCTTAGACCAGTTAATGAGAAACCCATGAGCTTGAAGCAACTGAACAGATGTACTAACATCGAGATGGGCTTGGACTGCGAAGTGGAAAGGATGAGAATATCATCCAAATAAAAAAAAATGTGAATGGGTAAGGACCTAATGTGGGCAACGAGGGCCGCCATCAGCTTAGTAAAAACTCTAGAGACCAAAGAGAGGCCAAATGGGAGGGCCTTATATTGGTAATGACAGCCTCTATAATAAAAACGTAGGAATTTACGGTGGGCAGGGAAAATGGATACGTGTAGATAGGCCTCTGTCAAGTCAACTGATGACAGAAAATCACCCTCCCGGATGCATTCCAAAATAGTTTGAAGGGAGTGCATCTTGAACTGGTGATAGGTTATATACCAGTTCAAGAATTTCAAATCTAAAATTGCCCTCCACCCCTCCGAGGACTTAGGGACCAAAAATAATCAGGAGTAAAATCCCAACCTATGTTGGGAAGGAGGGACCGTCTCAATGGCCTTGATGTCTAATAAGTGGGATATGGCAGAGGCCATACGCAGACGGTATGCCCGGTCCCGGGACAGGGAACAGGGAACAAAAACCCTTGGGGGAATGGAGCGGAATTCAAGAGTTAGGCCTTCCCTAATTGTATTGCGGACCCAGAGGTCAGATGTAGTAGAATCCCAGTGGTTGGAGAAGAACGAGAGACGCCCTCCAACATGGGAATCTGGGGGCATACTAACGGGACCTACAGAATGGATGACCCCTCCCCCCTCTGAACAATCTCCTGGGGAAGAAACGTGAAGTTTGTCTAACCTGGAAATCCTGTGGTTGAGTTCCTCTGGAGGAAAACTGTCGAGATGATCGGGCCTGGGACAGGCCGCTGTCTAAGGAACGAAATGGCTGAGAACAAAAATAAGGCTGTTGCCGATAGTCAGAACTCCGAGACACAAAAGGGAAGACCTTCCTATGATCCCTGGTTTCAATTAAAATGGGATCGAGGGAGGAACCAAAGAACTTATACCCGGCATAGGGGGAAGCGGCCAGACACCATTTGTTTCTGGCATCGGCCTGCCAGTGACACAGCCATAAAAGCCTTCTAGAAGTTACTGAGGAACCAATGGACTTGGCCACAAATCTGGCTGCATTAAGCATGGCGTCCACGGAAAATTCAACAGCTGCTAAGATTTTATTAATGCCTTGGTGAGAACGAGAATCAGATACCGGAATCCTCTCCTGCAACTGTTTCAACCACAATATGGAGGCCCTGTTGAAAAATGAAGCTGCAGAAGCAGCTCTTACCGACCAGGCAGAGGCCTGATGTCCCTTGATCAAGGTACGTTCGGCCCTTTTGTCTTCCAGCTTCAATGACTTGTCGGGAGGGCCAGTCAGGTGAGTAGTCGAGGAGAGAGCTACAACGGGAGCATCCACCGAAGGAACCTGTAGTAAATCAGAAAACTCTGAGGCTAAAGTGTAGATTCACTTGTCCTGGGTATTGGGCAAAGGGCCGGAACCCGGAGAAGTCCATTGTCTTTTCACGACATCTGAAAAGAGTTTAGGCGCAGGCAAGGTTTCAACTCGAACAGCCTGTTCAGAAAAAAGAGAAGAAGAAGGATCCGCCACAGAGGAGGCTGATCCCTGTCCGGCGTTAGACGGCAACATCTTGGTAGCAGAAAGAGCCTTAAATAACAAGGAACGAAACAATTGGGGCTTGAATAAGCCAATAAATGCGGACTGGTCTGGCTCAAGGCCCTCATCATCAGACAATTCCTGGTCTAAGGCTAAATCCTCAGCAGACACAGAAACCTGACTCGCAGAAGTGGGAGAAATAGGCCTCTCCGGCTGTACTGCAGACTCCTCTCCATGATGAGAATGACTGACCAGGCTCACATAATCAGAAATTTCAGACTCAGACCTCTGGTGAAGGCCTTCAGCAATCCCTTGGCGAATGGCCTCAGAAATCAGGGATGCCAATGCAGGAGGAATTATGGAAGGCAAAAGCTCAGGAGGGACAGGGGGCTGCTGAGGAGATGAAGTTGCAGGTGCTTGTGAGTCACTGCGAGCAGTTTGAAGTGGCACAGAAGCCAGAGGAGGGCCTGCAGGTGGCAATGTGGCAAACAAAATGGCCGCCTCAGCAGAAGAAGACGAGGAGCCTCGTTGCAAACGATCAGGGGACAATGAAGCCCTATGGGCTGACTGAGGCATCGCCTGGTGATCTGTGGCTGCCCTATCAGACTCCTGGGGGGGAGGAGAAGCCGTGGGGACCTGAGCCCTGGCTTGAATTAAGGCTTCTTGATGAGCCTTCTGAATAGCCCGCTCTAATGCTTTGTGACGACGTTGTTCGTCTTTAAGAGTCTGAGCTGACTGCGAAGGTGCGGCAGGAGGCACCCCCCCGGCCCGTTTGGATTGTCTCTGGGTCCCAGGAGCCCCTTCTCCGGGATTGCTGTCATGGCACCTCCTGCCCGCTTGAGGTGCTGCCATGCAGCTTGTTTTAGCCGGGCGGCTGTCCGCCATTTTGAATATCTCCACACTCACAAGCAAGGAAATTCTAACAGTTGGGGCCCCAAACTATACTCACTGCGCGGCCTGGAGAACCCGAAGTGACTCAGAACAATGGCGGCAGGAAAAAATGTGGTATTTAAAGATCGCTCGCCCACGGCAAAAACGCGATCACTCAGGCGCAGCAAAAAAAAATGTCCTTCGCGCCAAAAGATGCCCAGCAAAGGCTGGAAATGCAGCTGTAGCCTCCGCAAATGTGTCCGATGGTCTGGGAGCGGGGCCGTTGCAGGACAGAGCTGCGGAGCGAACTCATGAGCTCAGCCTGTGAGACTGCCGGCTGGCAGCTTCTCACCACCACGCTGCCTTAAGCAGCACTGGACAAACGTCCTTCACGCTGGGAGCTTCTTGTATAAAGGGAGAAAAAGCAAGAAACCAGCCAAAAGTAGGTAGGGAAAGAAAAGCCAGAAGCAGGCAGAGAAACACAGAAGACACGACTGTCCAAGCAGACCGAGTCGATAAACTGGAGACAGGAAGGAAGGGCGGGGCCTAAGGAAAGTGCAGACTCGGTCCTGATTGGCTAGCTGATGGAGTCTACCCATCGCTGACTGCCGTTTCCACCAAGGAGGAGAAAAACCTGATTGGCCTCAACTAGAGATACAGTAGCCAGCTCTGGAGCATTCATATATTCTAGAGCATTCATCACTAATAAAGTATTACATTCATTTATTAATACTTCATTAATATGATTGTATATGTTATGGTGTGATATATAGAACAGTAACAGCAACAGCAAGTAGTGTGAATTTTCTCCTGTCTGCTAATTAACAAGACACAAAGAAACAACAATAACAAAATCTACCCTTCTCTATTTATTTTCATTAAAAAAGTCTTCAAGGGATTACAGAATCATTTTATTTTAATTAAATAGGTGAATTCACAAAACATACGGGAAGAGATATGGCATAATGAAACAACAGGTCACTACTCAGATGACATCCAGCCTTTTCAAAAGAAACAGATTTTTTTTAATAGTGGAAAAAAATCTTGCAAAATTTCAGCAATTTCAGCAATTTTTGTAATTATTTTTATTTAAAAATATTTCCCTTTTTATTATATTGTTATAAATCTTAATACAATTAAATTAGATAGATATCACAAGCATAAAATCCTTTGACTTTTTCATACAAACATACATTACATAAAAGTGGAGATGGTTTATTTATGTCATAGCCAACCATTTTCATACTGTAGAGTCTGAGAACAATTGATTAATTAATGAAATAAAATGAAAATAGGCATATGGTATGTTTCTAAATGGCCAAAAGAGGAAGAATGCAATAAATATGAAGATGATTCACTGACTTCTCATTCAACTGCGATCATTGGCTACCCTCACTGTGAAGCCATTTTCAGTTCTCCATGGCTTCCCAGGCAGTCCAGAGTTTGATCATTTAGTGAAAAAGGTAAGGAAACTACTGCTTCAGATACAAAAACGAATAAAAGATAATAAGGTTTCATATGTTATCTTTTCTTCCCAGTATGTAAATAAATATGCTTCCTCTTTCGCTGTTTCAAGCTATCAACTAAAAACTTATGGTAACTTCACAAACACCTACAACATTATTACGCTAGTTAAATGTGCCAATTCATATACAATATTTCTCATGCAAAAGAGCAGTATCATATTCGATGTTTCTGAAATGTACTGAAATAGAAAGCAAAATGGTAGCTTTGACCATGCAACCCGTTTAACTAACATTCAATAAAGCTTTGTCTGCTTAATTCAGTTTATTGGTGCCTGCATCTTTTATCCTTCTACAGTAAGCAAAATATCTGCTTTGATCATGCAGTTTATTTAGATTACATATCGGGGAAAAAAAGCCCTATAATTTCTAGGAGAATTTGTGCACTGCTGGAGCAATACAAGAACAAAAGCACTATTATTTTCCTCTTCTCTGATGTCAGCTTTACATTTGGTACATTTAAAACTGATGGTTAGCTCTGTATATATACAGAGTGCTACATCCATCTTGGAAAATTAGACAACTTGTTTAATTATTTATTGAATATATATATATATACCCCAATTTTCTACCAAAAATGGCACTCAAAGTAAATAAATATAGTAAAAAATAAGGATAAAAGAGAGCATGAATTCAAAATGCTTTTTATATATGGATATACAGATACACAAACATAAATAAAAAGAAATAAACACACAGCTGAAATTCTGCTCAGGAGACAAATCAGCTTAAGATCAGATGCCTCCTAAATAATTAGAATTTGATCTGTTGATGAAAAGACAACTAAGAGAAGAGTCTAATCTCCTTTAGCAAGGATCTAAAAAGTCTGAGAACAGACACCCAAAAGACATGTCTCAAACTCATAGTGAACATTTCCCCAATGTGTCAGAACCAAGAAATGGATTTGAACCACCTCATATGCTAGAATGTGAATTTTCCAATAGTCTGGGAACTTATGTATGAATGTATTAATTAAAATCAAAATTTAGAAATTTGCAAGGAAGCTGACGAGAAATCAGTGAAATTGTACTAAAAGAGGAATATGCGCCTTCCAATTAACAGTATAGACTCACTGATGTTTCAAAGAAAGTCTACCAACCATACCATAGTTGTCCAGACAGAGAAACTAACAAATTATTATGGAAAACTGACATGTTTAGGAATTGGCAAAGTTGGGATACTAGCTTCACACATGACTGAGTTTTAAAGGGGAACGGCACTCCATTCAAAACAAGTTCAATAAGTATTCTCTATTCCATCTTTCAACTGATTAGGAGGATCTAGAGAGATAAAAAAAATTCCAAATAACTTCACCAGAATTCCTGACAACCAAAAATTCCAGATAACTTCTCCCAAGGTTTCAGATACATATATAAATGTATATGTATCTGAATAGAATCTTGACAAATTGTGGTCTATGTATGTCTTTTTGTATGCAAATACATACACACAAATACATACATATATGGGTAAGCCTCAACTTACAACCAAATTGTAAATGTGAGCCAGTTGCCAAGTGCCAAATTGCAATCATGTATTGCCAGACTGATGCAATGATTGCAATTGTAATCAATATCCCATTAATAATAGGCACCTTGGGTACAATTCCAAAACTTCTTGAATAGCACTTGAATGCTATTGATTGACAAAATCCCCATCAGTCAATTGGAAAAGACAGCTTTTTACTTGAAACAGCTTCCATCCTGTGATGATACCTTTAAAAATACTACTATTCCCAAGTCCTTGGGAAGGGCTCAATAGGAAGACAAAAATGCCAAATGGAGTTTAAATAAGTGGCTGGCTGTGCAACCAACTATAATAATATTTTCAATTTATATGCCAGCTGACCAGGGGTGTGTGCTAAAATTTTTTACTACCGGTTCTGTGGGCGTGGCTTATTTTGTGGGCATGGCTTGGAGGTCATGTGACTGGGTGGGTATGGCTAGCTGGTCATCTGACCAGGTGGCGATGGCTATGTGTATAGGGACTACCCAGAGGGCTGAAAAAAGTGATTTCTGACAGGTCCTCGCACTTTTGACCAGTCTTCGCACTTATGACTGGTCATCATTTATGCCCATTGTAGCATTCTTAACAACCATGTCACTCATTTCACAACTGCTTCTCTTCACCATGGTGACAAGATAGGGCAAAAACGTAAAATGTGAGGACAGTCGTAAGTTCGAGGACTGGTCAAAAGTGCGAGGACCAGTCAAAAATAACTTTTTCAGCCCTCTGAGTAGTCCATATGCACAAAAGGATACAGCAATAGAGAGGGATGAAGGAAGGAGAAGAGAGATGGAAGAAGGAAGGAGAGAGAGGGAAGGAAGAGAAGGGAGGAGGGAAGGGAAGGGAAATTAGAGTAGGAGTGAGGGTAAGAGAGGGAGGAAGAGAAGAGGAGAAGGAGAAAGGAAGAGGAAGTAGGGAGAAGAAGAGGAGGGGGGAAGAGAAAGTAAGAAGGAAAGAAAAGAGAGAGGTGGTAGGTTTGAGGAGAAAGATTGCTGTACAATAAAAAAGATGAAAGGGAAGAAAGCCAACCCCAAACAAATATAAAGATATTAAGATAAAGAATGAATTGTTAAACTTTAAAGAATAAAAGAGAACAAATATGAATAAATAGCAATAATTAGAAACACATATACAAACATACAATGTATTTTCTTTGAACAGAGTAGTTGGCTGGTTCACAAATTTAAACAGTGTTTAGTCATTTCAATTAAATTTACAATTTCTATATTTCCTTTTTGCCATATTTATTCCTCATCTATTTTTTAAAAAACCAATATTACCCTTCATCCTCATCTCTAATCTTAATCAAATTCAATTTTTCTCTTCTATTTTATATTATACCCCTTCCCATTGTCATCTATTTTTATATCCATCCTCACATTGGTTAATTATGTAATATTACAAATTCAACAGTTTAATATAAATCAATTAGTTATATAACTATCTTTTTTGTATATTAATCAATATGAACATGAATATTCCAATTATTTCCATGCAATCCAATTTCTTACAAATCAATTAATTATATTTACCAATAATAAACCAAATAATTTCCCCCATATATTCCTCCAAACCACAATTTAACCATTTCTGCTTTTAACACAATATACAATTAATAGTATCTCAATTATTACAATTCCCTAGTTAAATAGAGCTTTTTTTCTTTTGTGTTTTAAAATCTTGAACTCTCCTTTTTTCCCCTAAATTTCCCATTGTTTGCACCTACTTTTTTTGGTGAGGAAAAAAGAAATCTCTCCCTGCCTCATTTTGTCACGTTGCAGCAAAGAACTTGCTTTACTTTCAGTTTCGTTTTTTCAGCATAGCTAGGGGGAAAAAAATCTGCTCCAGCACTCTTTGCAGCTAGCAACAGAGCCCTGCGCAAAACAGCTGAGAGCAAATCAGCTGAGAGTTGGGAGGCCGATCTAATCAACTTGTGCTAATTAACCTATGCTGAAGCTGAAAGGGGCTGTTTTTTCTTGCTGTTTGCTTGCAAGGAGGTAACTGCTGCGAGGCACAGGCCAAAAGGTGGGGGCCACCCTCCTTGCCACTTAGCCCCCCGTCGCCCTCTTTTGCCTCTAGCGCCCCCCTGCCACCCCTCTTGCCTCTTACCACCCCCCTAAGGCATCCCACCCCCCCCAGGGGGCGATACCACCCACTTTGGCAACCACTGGCTTAACTACTTAACTACCGGTTCTACCGAAGTAGAATCCCATCACTGGGTCTACCCATTTATTTTTGCAGGCACCGGTCTACTCATTTGTTTTCTTTTAACACTGATCAGTTGTAGGGCGGCCCTTTGAAGCCCCGCGGCAAGAGTTTAAACAGGTTTTTTCCCTCTAGCCATCAGCTGGGACTCAGGAGGCAGCAATAGATTGGGAGTGGGCGGGGTAAGCAAACGGCGACCGGGCCAGGAACCAGTTCGGGGGCGTGGCCAGCCAATCTTATTACCGGTTCTCCGAACTATTAAAATTTTTTACTACCGGTTCTTGCGAACCGGTGCAAACCAGGAGCAACCCACCACTGCAGCTGACTCCCAGCAACTTTGGGTGGTTTATAATTGTTAAAACATTTAAAACAAAAAAAACACGTCAAAAGAACAACAATGGCAAAATAAATAAATAAATAAACTCAGAGGGAAACAGAAAGAAATAAAGGAATATTAGAGGGTGTCTCCAAAGGTTTGTGCAAAGAGCCAGATCTTTAAGGTCCTTTGAAATATTAGGGTGGCATTTGAATCTAGGGAAGCCTGAGAGGGAGGGAGGGAGGGAGGGAGGGGAAACCTCATTCCAGAGAGTAGATGCTGGCAGATACTATGAGAGACAGGGCGTGCAGCACTTTCTGAACTCAGCCCTTCCAAGAAATAGTCATAATAAAATACACCAGGTACCATTCTAAGATAATTAAAAAAACCACCATGTGTAATTGTACTAAAAACTACAGGATATCTAGCAGAATTAACTAAGACTGTGCCACACTATTGATAATCCAATATCCAATTCGGTTTCTGTCCCACATGCAGGTTTGGTTTGAAGCCAGTCTGAGATAAACCTATATCTGTATTATCTAGAAATCCTGAGAACCAGGCCATCATCCCCTATTGCAGGACCTTAAGTAAGAAAGGAAAAGTGGAACATTGTTGGGAATTGTTCTTCACTTTATTAATAAGCGTCTGGACAGGACCAACTCAAAGCTGGTATATTGCTCAGGGTGTCATTGGAATACAAGTGTTTCTTGTATTAATGTTCATGTTCTTGTTTCACGTAATTCAAACTGAGCCTTAGGGTTTTCAGATCAAGTTGAGGACTAGAGGATTTATTTAAGCAGTGCCAAGCATGGAAAAATAGCCTTTTGCATCAGTCTATTCACATTATTAACCAAAAATTATAACTGCCCAGAGGTTAACATTAACCTATTGGTCTAATTGACTGCACTGTACTCTGACGGCTTATATTTTCTTTCCTCATGGCATGACTGTCTCTGACCACTTGAAAAAACCTCAAATGGATGATTGTACAAAGGCAAAACTGTAAAGAAGAGTAATTTCTTTATATCATTACCATCAAATAGGCAAGAACTCTTTCCAACTTTTCTAATGATTTTGCCCTGTCAGCCTAGTAATCATTTCCCCAGGTTCCTTGAAAACGTAGGTGCTCATTTGGGTCTATTCTGTAAGTAAAACACTAAGGAATTATATGCAGGTAGTGCTTATTTAGCAACTGCCTTGGAAAGCAACCATTTCCAAATATGACACTAATAAATTAATTTTCCAACCAATGCATTAATTTATAACAACAAAAGCCTTCTCTGGGAAACTGATTAAGGTCTGGTCAGTTTCAAGTAGCATCTGTCAGTCATGGGAGAGTTCTAATGGCCTAATTAAAGTCACAGAGGTGAGGTTGTTAACACTTTAGGGATGTTCTGTACAGCAGAGAAAAGCAGCTCAGGAAGAGAGAGCTTGTTTAAAGAATCTCTCTAACCTGCCAAGGGGCAAAAAGGAGGTTAGGCATAGGATACTGTACAAGAGAATTTTATCTGGTGATCTTTGCAGCAACTCTCTCTCTCATTTTGTCAGGCATGTGTTCACTTACGACCATTTTCCTTAACAAGCCAGTTGTCAGAACCAATTGCAGTAAATGAATATTACCTGTACAGTGGTACTTAAAAGTTTGTAAACACATTTATTTTTTTAATATTTCAGCATAAATATGACCAAAATGTGATCTATTTTCCACATAAATCCTAAAATTAGATAAAGAGAACACAAATAAATAAATGTGCCAAAAGTATTGTCTTGTTCATTTATTTATTGTGGGAAATGATCCAAATAATTCATGTGTGGCAAAAGTATGTGAATCTCTAGGATTATCAAAACTATTTCTAGAGAGTTTGAATTGAATTGAATAACTAGTCCATTGTTAGGCAGATAGTGTACAAACGGAGGTAATTTAACATCTTTGTTCACCTACCTAGCAGTGGTTAACCAATCACACCAAGGGCAAAGCATAGAATACTCTGGGAGCTCTCAAAGAACTCCAGGCTGAAGAACTAAAGGCTTCTCTAGCATAGGTGAATGCCAGAGTTTTAATGAGACCATCAGAACATTGAAGAATAATGTGGATGACAAGACTATAAGGTGAAAACCACTATTGTCACAAATGAACATTGATGTCCATCTATAGTTTGTGAAAGACCATGTGGATAAGTCAAAATAAATAAAATAGAATGTTTTGGCATAAATGAAAATGTGTTCTCCATTGTAATGGGAACAGGATCCAGGAATGGGTTGTCCTTGTCTGCTAGCCAATAGGACTGAGTCTTCCAAAGTTGCAAGGACATGCTTACACCAACTGTTCCCATCCTAGCTAAAGACAGACGTGTTTTTCACTTAGGTCTCCTAATTCCTGGATACTTTTCCAAACTCTAACAGCTTTACTACCAATGTGGCAGCTGCACCCAACTTTGGTATCTGTGCCCGATACTGGAATTTCTTCAGGCGGGGCTTAACAAGGGTCTATCACCCAACACAATCTGTTGCCAGGTGGCTGCCCTGTCATCAGTCCTTTCTTGCGGGGGGCTGGACTCCCTGGCTCAACACCTGACCGTCTGCAGGTTCATTAGGGGAGCAACAAACCTTCAGCCTCCAGTGGTTCACAGATACCCTACTTGGGACCTCACTAATGTACTGCAGGCACTGACCAAGGCCACATTTGAACCACTGAGATTGGCCACATGGCACTTCCTGACCTGCAAGATGGCCTTCCTGGTAGCCATTACATCGGCTCGACGGATATCGGAGTTGGTGGCACTCTCCGTCAGGAGGGATCTCTGTGTATTCCATCCTAACAGGGTAGTATTACGTCTGAACCCTTCCTTCATACCGAAGATGAACTCATGGTTCCACAGGGCCCAGAAGCTTATCTTGTTCAACTTCTGCCCCAATCCAGTGCATACCCTGGAAAAGAAGTGGCATATGCTAGACGTGAGACGGGCACTCTGAATCTATATCAAGCGAACTTCCCCCTTCAGGAAGACCAAGTCACTCTTTGTGTCATTCCAGCTGACCTCCTTAAGAGCCAAGGTCACTCCATCGACCCTGGACCACTGGATTAGGGCATGTATCGTCAAATCATACGAGATACAGACCCTTCCATTGCCCAAGAGTATCATGGCACACTCCAAATGGAATGCAGCCACAACTGCGGTGTGGGCAACGCAAGCCTCTCTGGAAGAGGTTTGCCGTGTGGCTACTTGGTCTTCTCCGTCCCCTTTCATCAAGCACTATAAAATGGATAGCTATGCTTCGGCTGAGGCGGCCTTTGGTAGGCGGGTCCTCCAAAGGATGTATGCGGATGAGGGGACCTCAGACCAGGCTGCGGCCCACCCGTAAGGACACTTTGATATGTCCCATTTTGGATGCTGTTCCTACTCAACGAGAAGGAGTGTGTCAGGTAAGACCGACAGCCCTTTGGTGAAAGGCAAACACTGCATTCTAGCCTAAGAATTTCCATCTGAGAAATGTAATGGCTTGGGTCTGTTTTGCTGCCTCAGGATCAGAATTTCCATCATTGATGGAATTATGAATTTTGAATTGCAAATCCTGCAAGAAAATATCAAGGTACCTGCTGTGAACTGAAACTCAGGAGAAAATGGGTCATGCAGCAAGACTATTATTCAAAACACATGCTCTATGACCAAAGAATGGTTAAAGCAGAAGAAAATTAATGTTTTGGAATAACCAAATCAAAGTCCTGACCTTAATCCTATAGAAATGTTGTAGAAGGATCTGAAACAGATTGTTGATATGAGGAAGCCCACGAACATCTCTGAGTAGAAGCTGTTCTGTAAGGAGGAATGGGCTAAGATTTATCCAAGCCAAAGTGCAGGGCAGATTAATTTCAGTTATTGCTCCTCAAAGGGGAACAAACCTTTGAAAGCAAAGATTCACATACTTTTGAAATACACAAATATTATCAAATAATTATTATCAAATTTATTTGCCACCCATCTCACAGTTCAAATTGAATAGCTTTGAATCATTTTCCTCAATGAATAAATTAACAAGTATAATGTTTTTGACTCATTTGTTTAATTGGATTCTCTTTATCTAATTTTAGAGCTTGTGTGGAGAGTAGATAATACTTTAGGTCACATTTATGCAGAAATATTGAAAATTCAAAAATGTCCATAAACTTTTAAGTGCAACTGTATTACTTGCCCACACTATTTATTCAATCTAGAAGTCAATCAGGGCTGCAATAGAATCAGTTGGTGGAATAATAGGAATACAT
The DNA here is from genome assembly GCF_029215685.1 of Pituophis catenifer annectens. NCBI lineage: Eukaryota > Metazoa > Chordata > Lepidosauria > Squamata > Colubridae > Pituophis > Pituophis catenifer. The sequence continues at coordinate 192,294,930 of NW_027256881.1, read as the reverse complement.
TCTCTAAACCATCAGGAAGCCATTTATGTGCATAAGATTTGAACCAGAACAAAAGAATGTTGATTGAAAAGCATCTCCTCTGTGCAATTCATGCCAGAATTTATCATAGGTATCAGAATTTTTTAAATAGATGCTGCATTTGTACAGCTGAGAAATTCTTTAAAATTTCCATCAGCTATCAGATAATTTGTGTGCATAAAAAGCTGCCTAAAATACTGAACTGTATAATTGGCTTGACTAGTTTAGTTTTCTCCATACTGATTGGCAGTGACTCTCCAAAACTGAACATTTGGTGTTCTGTTATGCCATCTTACACTTCAGTCTAATCTTGAATTCGAGATTCCAATATGATCATTATGATCTTCTGGAGGTGAATTCCTGTAGAACCTAGGGATATTTTTGTCCTTTTAAAAATTGTGGATTTTTTCATTTATATAAGCTGAAAATAGAAAAGCAACCAGAATGTTAGAGCTTAGAAAACTCAAAAATCCCAAATTAGAAAACACTAGAGGCTGAACCTCTCTACAGGAGATGCTTCCTTCTACTTAATTTTCCTGCAGCATCTCCACTTAATTGTAGTTGAGAATTCATTCTGGGTTTACCATTCATTAAGTCATATATCATTTTTCTGGGAACTGTAAAGCTATAAATCATGGAAGACAGAATGAGGACTAATTAAAGGGGCAGCTAAGCATATAATTTTGTTTTGCATTACTTCAAAACAATAACCAAAAAAAGATTTTTTTAAAAAAAAATCCATATTGTAAGAAGAATGTTCAAGAAAGCTATTTTTAGTGCAAAGTATTTTAATAAACAAAGGGCACAAATAAAAACTTCAGTTTTTCTTGTAAACAAATCAGAATCTAGAACCAGCTTCTTATTACAGAGAAAAATATTCCAATAGCAATTTAACTTATAATAAAATATTTTTTTGAGTAAAACAAATGAGTCATAATAGATAAATATAATAAAAATTTCAATATCAAGATTTATCTGCAGTCTACAGTAACTTACAACCACAATTGAGCCCAACATTTCTGTTAAGTGAGATAGTTGTTAAGTGAGTTTTGCCCCATTTTACGCCTTTCTTGCCACAGTTGTTAAGTGAATCACTGCAGCTGATAAATTAGTAACCCGATTGTTAAGTGAATCTGACTTCCCCACTGATCTTGCTTGTCAAAATATCGCAAAAGGTGACCACATGACCTTGAGAAACAGCAATGGTCATAAACACTGGTACGAACCTGTTGCCAAGCATCTGAATTTTGATCACATGATTATGGGGATCCTACAAAGATTGTAACTGTGAAAAATGGTCATAAGTCACTTTTTTTCAGTGCCATTGTAATTTTGAATGGTGACTAAACACACTGTTGTAAGTTGATGACTACCTGTATTGCTATGTTGCCAGTATGGGAACATTTTCAGAGAGCAGAAATAGATTTTGTCAGCCCTTAGTCACTTTCCTCCCATTGTAAATTCAATTTCTAAGTATATTTTCATGCTATGGTGTTTTTGTTTTTGTTTTTGTTTTGATTTGATTTATATGCCACCCTTCTCTGGAGACTCAGGGCGGCTTACAATGCGTTAAGCAACAGCCTTCATATTTTTGTATATATTTATACAAAGTCAGCTTATTGCCCCCACAATCTGGGTCCTCATTTTACCTACCTTTGAAAGGATGGAAGGCTGAGTCAACCTTGAGCCTAGTGAGATTTGAACTTGTAGTAATTGCAGGCAGCTGATGTTAATATTGAATGTAAAAGTTTTGTCTTATGTTGCAATCTTACATACTTCAGCTGGAGCACTTTACTTCCTTACAAGCTACAACCAGCAATTCATTCCGAATCAGACAATTTACAATGACCAACTTGCTGTGGCCAATTCACCGCTGCCAACTTGCCATGGTCAACTCATTGTGGCCAGCTCTCCACAGCCAACTTGCCGTGAATAGCACACTGCAAACTTACTGAGGGACAATTCAAAAATTCTATTCCACCATTTCTTTGATATTATGTAACTTTTGTCCCTCAACAAGTTGGCTGTGGCAAATTGTCCCGTTGCGAATTGGCCATGACAAGTTGGCTGCAGTGAGTTCACTGTGGCGAGTTGTCCTTGATTCCATTGGCTCATGAAGAAAAAAATACCCCTCAATTGAAGCACTACTTGCACTTCTCTCTTCGAGCTTCTAAGCTTTTCATTTTATTTTCTTATGGTTTCTATGTGAAACTTTTGCACCACACTGATTGGAACAACAATGAAACAATGTAGCTGTGCACTTAAAATGATTCAGTTAGCTAAGGAAAGAATAAGTAATAATAAAAAAAAGCTAGCAGAATTCAAATTTGTAACCTTTTATATACTAGGTACAATTCTTAGCCACTGTGTTATTTTAAAGCTGAAGGAAGGTAAAGGGAAAGTATAGATGGCATTGGAGTTCAAAACACCTGGCAAAAAAAGGAATTTTTATTTTAAAGATAATAGCTGTGCCTGCATATAGGTCCATTTTGATTTTGTATATATAAATTTAACTTTAAATTGTGTGCATATATTTATCTAATATGTACATATGTGTATAATCAATGTGTATGTATCTGTGTCCGCAGGAGCCTTCCATGTGTATGGGCAATTGCTTTCCTGGAATGTAACCGGGGGCGGGGGAAGGCGGGACAGTAGAAGGTAAACTCTTCAATGGGATGATATGGTAGTCTGTCATATGGAATGAACATTTCGAAAGTCTCTCAGTCCAGTTATTTTATTTATTAAAACATATTTATACTTAAGTGATTAAAGAATCACCTTAAACGGTAAGTACAAGGATGCCCTTAGCTGAAAAGCAGGCTATACTTTCAGTAAACCATAAATGTTAAAATCTCAGCATCTAATGACTTGGAACTATGCTCTGTATTTCAAGGAAGCCAAGCCACACAGATCAGTAATGTGATCATCAGCACTACTACTTTGGACAGAGAAAGTGAAGATCAGAACAAGAAGATTTCACAGGGATGGGTGAAATCCGAGTGAGCAAAACAGATTCAGTAAACATGTTCCATCATATGAACTGGTAGTCACAGAAGTCTATTATTATGATCAAGCATCTAATGTGGCAAACAACACTTGTATTAGGTCTTATAAAGAAATCTAAAAGTTGTATTTACATTTACTGTAGCCTTATTACTAAATGAACTCATTTTCTGAGTTTTCACAAAATATTGAATGTAAACCAACCAAAAGGGCTGAGTTTCTACATCACATTAAGGCATAAAAAGCCCTTCACTGAACTAATCTAAACAGTAAACAAACTCAACAATTTATATAAGGACCTGATACATTAAACAAATTGGAGTATCCTGTAAAGGAGATCCATTTATCCAATTACTGACTCTTGTATTACAACTTATGTATTTTATCACTCTATTTCCTCCTATCTATTTTATTCTGGAATTAGACTGCTGTAGTTTATTTTATTGATAAGTTTGCAAGACTAATAAATAAACCACTACTACTACTTATATAAGTGCTTTATTTATTTATTTATTTATTTATTTATTTATTTATTTATTTATTTAATTAATGTATTTATATGCCGCCCTTCTCCAGAAGGACTCAGGGCGGCGAACACAAGTTAAAAACATGTACAACAAAATCCCATTTTAATCCAAATTAACTAATAAATAACAAATAATAAAACCCAGAATCATTCAGCCTATTTGCTTGAACAGCCAAGTCTTCAGGTCCCGACGGAAGGAGCGGAGATCAGGAGCCGTCCGGAGCTCAGTAGGCAACTCATTCCAGAGGGTGGGAGCACCCACAGAGAAGGGACATTGGTCTTACCGTGATATGTTCCTTCTCGTAGTGTAAAATGGGAGGTGCCAGGCTGGGTTGTTCTATGCCAGTGATGGCTAACCTTTTTGCTGTCGCGTGCCAAAAGCATGGGGAGCATGGGGGGGGGGGGTCACGCACGCATGCCCACACCCATAATTCAATGCCCCCCCACGCATGCACGCACGACCTCCCCGTGCTCCCCCCGCTTTTGGCACATGATGGCCGGGTGGGAATGGAAGACCTGTTTTTCACTCTCCCCAGGCTCCAGAGCCTTTCTAGGAGCCTGGGGAGGGCAAAAACAGCCTTCCCCACTCCCTCGGAGGCTCTCCAGAGGCCAGAAACAGCCTCTTTGCCGAATTCTGGTGGGCCTGGAAGACCCGAAAATCAGCTGGCTGGCACACACAGCCAGAGCTGAGCTAGGGCAATGCTCACATGCCGACCGATATGGCTCCACATGCCACTTGTGGCACGCATGCCATAGGTTCGCCATCACGGTTCTATGCTCTAACTCTATGCTCTGAGTTGAAAATTTCTGAAGATCCACCTCCCTGGTGACATCCCTTCAGTTTTGACAACGAAGCCGAAGTGAATGGAAAGCTGTCTGAAAGACAGAAAGAGACACGCTCCACCACGGGAGCCAGCCCCGACAGACAAGGCCAGGGTGGGGCTGGCACCTCCCATTTTACACTACGAGAAGAACGTATCATGGTAAGACCAACGTCCCTTCTCCATAGTATAGAAATGGGAGGTTCCAAGCTGGGATATACCAAATATCGGCCAGCACTACGGGTGGGAACTGTCATGGGCCGACGACCTAGGAACCTCGTGGACCCTCTGCAACACTCTTCTCCCAAACGCCGCCTCTGCCGATGCGTAAGAATCAAGTTTGTAGTGGTGTATAAAGGGAGAGGAAGAAGTCCACGTGGCCACCCTACAGATGTCTTTGACGGAAGCCTGAGTAGCCCAGGCCGCCATTGTGGCTGCACTGCGTGTAGAGTGGGCTGTTATCCCCTGAGGCACCGGGAGAGCTTGAAGCTCATACGCAGACGTTATACATGTCCGAAGCAACGCCCCACCGTGGAAGAGGTCACCCTATGGCCGAGAGTTGACGGCTGAAAGGAGACAAAGAGCGCCTCCGTCTTCCAGAAAGAAGCAGTCCAAGATATATAAATACAGAGGGCCCTCCTAACATCCAATGTATGCCAGGTCTGCTCCAAGGTGTGCCGAAACCAGGACAGGAAATGGGGAAGGTGGGTGTTCGTTGGGGAGGCAAAGAGGTCCATAACCGGGCGACTGAACCAGTCGACTATATCCGCAAACAGGCTGGGATGGAGCCTCCACTCTGATGGATCCACAGTGGCCCGACTCAGCCAGTCGGCTTGGACATTGGCCATCCTGGCGATGTGGTCCGCTGTCAGGGACAAAAGGTGAATCTCTGCCCATTGACAAAGAGTCTCCGCCTCTAGCATCAGAGACCGTGAATGAGTCCCCCACACCTGTTTATATGGGCTTTTGTAGTTGTGTTGTCTGTGAGGAGGAGCACATGCTGCCCCCTCACCTGTGGTAGAAATGTCTGAAGGGTCAGACGGGCAGCCCGCAGTTCTAGTCAATTGATCTGCTGAGAAAGTTCCAGCTGAGACCAGCGTCCCTGGGCTACCTGAGACCCGCAATGGCTCCCCCAGCCAAACAGGCTGGCGTCTGAAGTCACTAACACTCTATGAGGCTCCCTGAAGTAGCAACCCTTGAGGATGGCCTCCGATGTCCACCAAGCTAGGGAGCGAAGTATCCGTGGAGGCGCCCACACCCGGATGTCCTGGATGAGCTGGTGCCCGCCCTCTGGAATGAGAGCCAGAACCACTGGAGTGGTCTTGCATGATATCGTGCCCACGGGACGATGGCCAGACAAGAGATCATTTTCCCTAACAGTTGGGCCACAGGCACCTTCCGTTCTAGACGAATCAGCTGTACCAATGTCGTTATGCTCTCCTGTCGTTCCCGGGACAAGAACACCTGACCCGCCCGGGTATCTATCAGGTCTACTAGATGTACTAGCCTCGTTGAGGGAAGAAGGTAGCACTTCTCTAAATTTACAGAAAAACCATGATCCTTCAGCACACCTATCGTAGTAGCTAAGTCCCATTCCGCTAGCCGTTGAGAAGACGCCTGAATGAGCAGGTCGTCCAGGTAACACTGGAGCCTGATGGGTAGGGACCTGAGGTATGCAGCCAGGACAGAGAGAATCTTGGTAAACGTTCGTGGAGCCGAAGCCAACCCGAACAGCAGGGCGAGATACTGGTAGTGTCGTCCAGCGTTACTGGCGATGTTCCTGCCGAATTGGGACATGGAGGTATGCCTCCGTTAAATCTATGGAAGCCAAAAAATCACCCTCCCTGATCCCGGCTAAGATGGAATGCAGGGAGTGCATCTTGAACCTCCTGTACAGAATGGAAGTGTTGAGTCCCTTCAAATTTAGAATTGCCCTCCACCCCCCCGAGGCCTTTGGGATAATGAACAGATTTGAATAGGACCCATGCCCCCATTGCCCCAGTGGGACCGGCTGAATGGCCCGAATATCCAGCAAATGCTAGATTGCCGCATCCATGAGTCCCTGTTTGACCGGGTCTCTGGAAATCAGGCAACGGAGGAAACGCCTCGGAGGGGGGGAGCAAAATTCGAGGGAGAGCCTTGATCTTACGGTCTCCCTCACCCAATGATCTGTAGTTAGGTCGTCCCAACGGTCTGCAAACAGAGCGAGCCTGCCCCCAATAGGTGCCTGAGGCAAGCCATCACTTAGAGCGGCGAGCCCCAAGGGCACCATTGCCCCTAAAGGGTCTTCCAGTGGACTGCTATCTACCTCTGCCAAAGGGGGGGGGGTCTATCAGCCTGATAACTAGGTCTGGAATATTGGAAGGACCTATGTTGATGAGGGAAGCCTGCCCCAGCTCCCCCCTGGAGGAAGGAGGGCCGTCTGAAATAAGGGGACGGACGAAAATCGGCCCGTCTACCCTGGGAAGGGAGGACCTTCCTCTTGTCCCTTGTCTCAACAAGTAGACAGTCCAAGGCTTGGCCGAATAAATGACCCCCTTCAAATGGAGTGGATGCCAGCTTCCACTTGTTTTTACCATCCATGCGCCAATGGCGCAGCCAAAGCATGCGCCTAGCGTTAACAGAGGAAGCCATGGCCCGGGCAGAAAACCTGGCGGCCGCAGAGTTGCATCCACTGTGTACTCCACCGCCACCAGGATCTTGGATAAGTCCTGATGGGCTCGAACATCGTCAGGTGCTAGATGAGCCTGGACTGGTGCAGCCATCGAACCGACGCCCTGGTGATGAAGGAAGCCGCTGAAGATGCTCTCACCGCCCAAGAATCAGCCAGATGCGCTCGTCGCAGCGCTGTCTCCTTTCTATCCTCCGCCTTCAAGGCGTCCTCCGCATCAGGTGATAAAATGGAAGAGGACGTGAGCGCCGCCACTGGAGCATCCACCTTAGGAACCTCCAACAAATCAAGCATGGCTGTATCTACGGTGAACAGTTGATTGTCCAAACCCGTGGGCCTGTAAGCTCTGCAGGGGAAGCCCACTGTCTACGGATCATATCCAAAAACATCCCCGGTATGGGAATGGTATCTGCCTCCACTGTCTGTTCTGTGAACAAGTAATCATCCTGCTCCCCACAACCCAAGTCAGAACTAGGGACTGACTGAGGTGGCCCTAAACGGGCAGTAGCCCTGGCTTTGGCCAGTAATAGCTTTAGAAGAGCCGGATTAAATAACCCTTTGAAGCGCAGCCTCGGGTTAGTATCCTGCTCCAAATCTGAGAATTCCCCCTCCCCCTGATAGTCATCTGCATAATAACTCAGTTCTGAGGGAGTAGGTGAATCAGGGTCCTGGTACTCAACCAGTGCTGACAAAGGCCTCTGAGGCTCCACCTCCAGTCGAAAGGCATACATTTGGGCGTAAGTGTGGGACTGCTGATGCATGCCCTCTGCAATGCCCCTTCTAATTGCCTGATCAATCCAGCTCTTCATAAGGTGTAGAACTTCCTGTTCCCCCATCTCCCCCTGGCGGAGCCCTGCAGTCGTGGGGGTGAAAGTGGCTTCAGGGCCTGAACAAGATGCTTCAGAAGCCTTGGAGTGGGCTAAGCATCCTCCCTAGTCTCAGGGAACCATGTCTGTGATGACCCTGGTGCAGGAGGAGCTGCTAGAGTCTGCTGAACCGCAACCTCTGGGTTTGGAGCAGAGCACTGATAGTCATCCAAAACAACAGGAGGTGAGACCAGAGGCAAACCTCCAGCTGAGGCCTTGGCAAATTCTCTGTCCAGAGCCTTCTGTCTGACCTGGGCTGTCTTTTCTTTTGCTTTAGTGAAGCCTGACCTAGCCCTGGCTCTGGCCTTGAGTTTAGCGGCTGCAGCGATGCTGGCAGTCCTAGGTCTGGCTGATGCTCTGCCCCTGTCAGGCTGGGGTGACCACGAGCCCTCAGCAGAAATGGGGGCCTGTCTGCTGGAATCTTCCATATCTGTAGACCAAAGGGTAGTAAAGGCCAGAAATGTCCCAATTCCAGCGCACTCCATCCCCCAGCCAGTAACACAAGGGACTTGGAAAGTAAAGCTAGAGTCCAAAGGCCCCCAAAATAGTAGAAAAGAAAAATTATACTGGCCTGATTCACATTGACAAAATGGCCGCTGTGTAACACAAAATGGCCACCGCAACCATTGCAGTTTAAAAACTGGCAGGCTCAGGCCCAGAGGTCCAGCTCGATCAGGCTGCCAAGCAAGCCCTCAGGCAGTTCAAATGTTGGTCCAATAGTCCAGGGCTACCATCCACCTCCGCAGAGAGCCCCACCAGCACCGTGCCAAATTAATGCCAGGGGTGCACAGCCGCCCGGACTGATTGCCGCCAAATTGCGTGGGAACAAGGCCGCCGTGACTTACTGGCTCGATGAGGGACTTTCGTGAGGCAAAAACAAAAAAAGGCAAAGCGCGTCCCGGCGGCAGACACTGACCAATTGGGCACTCTCCAACGTGCCCTGACAACCACAATAGCGAAACGGCCGGCGCCCAGACTGCAAGAGGCTGGCGCGGCCGTAGTGGTCCAAAGCAGCAGCAACAAAACAAAACGTCAGAAAAGCCGTTCCGCTGCACAGCTGATGAGCGCGGATCAAAGGGAGAGCCGCGCCGCAGTTCCGAAGGCCTGGCGTGGCTGCGAGGCTAATTAGCCATCCAGGAGGAAAATCGGCTCAACCAGGGCGAAAGCCAGCTGGCCAGCCCCCCAACAGGCAAATCCTTGTTGGGAGCTGGGAGGGTGGGGGGTTGCTCAAGCAGAGTCACCCCCTCTACTCAATTCCGCTGCAGGACAGCCCCCCCTTCAGCGCTGCTGAAGCTAGCCTACAGAAACACACACAGACAAAAAAAATAGAGAAACTAATACAAGGAAAAGTAATAAAATTAAAATAAGAAAATAAGAAAAATATTCAGGGAATTATTCTAGCTCAACTCGAAGCTCTGGAGCTGAAAAAGTTGCATCCATGAGCACAGGCTGAGTTGAAAAAAACTAAAGGGATGTCACCAGGGAGGTGGATCTTCAGAAGTTTTCAACTCAGACCATAGAGCTAGAGCATAGAACAACCCAGCCTGGAACCTCCCATTTCTACACTATGGAGAACGCCCTACCCCTGGGTGCCCCCAGACGACATTGGCTCGCCGTCGGAACCCTAAGGAGAGCAGCCCTATGTGAGAGAACAGGACGGTGGGAGGCAGGCAGGAGAAGGTCCTGCAAATATCCCGGACCTAAGTCATGTAGTGCCTTATAGGTGAGAACCAGCACCTTGAAGTGGACCCGGAGAACCACTTGTAACCAGTGCAGCTCACACAGGAGAGGTGTTATATGGGAGTAACGAAGGGCTCCCGTAACAACCTGTGCAGCTGCATTCTGGATCAGCTGGAGTCTCTGGGTACATCTCAGGGGCAGGCCCATGTAGAGGGAACTGCAGTAATCCAAGCGGGAAGTAACCAGGGCATGAGTGACAGTGCAAAGGTCATCTCAGTCCAGGAAAGGGCGCAATTGGCATACCAGGCGAACCTGTGTGAAGGCCCCCCTGGTCACGGCCGTCAGGTGGTCTTCTAGGGACAGCCGAGCATCCAGGAGGACACCCAAGTTGCGAGCCCTATCAACGGGGGCAAGTTTTTCCCCACCCATCAAAAGTGATGGGGTCTCTGAAACCCGAGATGCCGGCATCCACAGCCACTCAGTCTTGGAGGGGTTGAGTCTGAGTCTGTTTCTACCGATCTAGGCCCGCACCGACTCCAGGCAACAGGACATCACGGAAAGGGCATCTCTGGGGTGGTCTGGGGTGGAGATGTATAACTAGGTATCATCAGCATATTGATGATATCTCACCCCGAAGCCATGAATGATCTCACCCAGCGACTTCATATAGATGTTAAAGAGCAGGCCCAAAATGGCCCATTTCCCAACTTCCGGTTGGACAAGAAGTAATGTTTTTTGCTGTCCCCAGCCTCCAGAGACTCCTAGAAAGGCTCTGGAGGCTGGGGATAGCAAAAGACGTCACTTCCTGTCCAACCAGAAGTCGGGAAACGGGCTGTTTCGGGCCTCCGGAGGACCTCCAAGGGGGTGATGAAAGCTGTTTTCGCCTTCCCCAGATGCATAGAGAGGATCAGGAGCGAGGTGAGAAAGAAAAACGGGCCTATTGGGCCATCGCGTGCCAGGAGCTGAGGGGGGAGGGGTCACGCACACATGTGCGGAGTGGGGTGCATAGAATTATGGGTGTGGCCACGCGCACGTGCGAACCTCCCCCACCCACCCCTTCCTGGCACGCGATGGCAAAAAGGTCAGCCATCACTGCTGTAGAATCTCTCAGGATATATCTATTAGGTTACAAAGTTATAGTTTTAGTCTGTCAAGATTCTGTCTATTAGATGTAAGCAAATAAAGAACTAGATCTAATGAGATCATTGTGTCATCTTTGGGCTTAGGCATGACAAGGAGATGGCAATGGTTGTAACCTCATCACCAATTATAAGTACTCTTCATTCAGCACCATCGTAACTTTGAACAGTTGCTGAATAAGTGAATGTTAAACAAGGACTATCTGTACTTGGCACCTTTAAAAAAGCATAGCAGGAAACAAGCACACTGCAAAAATTCAACAACAAAATGGCGACTGTTCAAAATAAATTAGATATGTTAAGTCTTTGATAGGCATAATGTCCTTTATTCTAAATATACTTTTGAAATTAACAGTGACCTGAAAAGTTTAATTCCATTTACTCTGCTGACATCACTGTATTACTCTAGGATCCCAGCATTTCTCAGGAATAGAGTTGCATATTCTAAAAATTATAGTTTGGACTCCAATTAAAGGAAACTTGCCCATCTTGCTCTGTATGGATATTTAACAAATGTTAGGTGGAATCCAATTAAATCTTAGCTGATGGAACTGTTTCCATGAGCTGAGTGATAAGGTCAAAGTTCTTTCTTCTGTATGCCCTCAAAATCCACTCCACAGAATTGACTGTTAATTTCTACACTGGGGGAAGGGGGAAATATGGGAGGCCATAAACACAAAGAAAAGTCTCATCATTATCAGCAGACTTTATCCTATATATGACTCTATATAGTATCCTGTTCTGAAATTTTCTGAAACACTAAACAATAGAAGTGTAATGCAGCAGCAGAGATTAGGGATAGCAAACTGAATGCTCAACTGGCTGTGCTATTGTCCAGAAACTACTACAGTTTGGCTGTGTCAACAAAACATATTAAACACCTTTGATGAGCAGTAATTTAAAGTGCCTAAAGCATTAACAAAATACTTGACACTATGAGAAGTTATTCTGACAGTATAACAATACTATTATAAAAAGAACAACAATTGTAATTGCTAGAATTGCCATACTCAGATTGGTTTACAAGGATGATGTATCTACAAATGTCAGCAGATTAGTTTCTATAATGCATTGTAGCAAGTAAATTAAATGTTAAGAAGTATGCACTATAGAAGTTCTTTCAAATGCATCCTTTTTGAGATGACACAACTATAAGGCAAAAATTCTTATTAAGTCCCATAGGAAAACAATAAAAATGTGAAGTTTCGTAGATTGAATCTATTAGTTTAGGATTTTAAGATTCATAAGTAGAGAAACTTCTTTGAAAAACCAGTAAATTTACCTATATTATATAACAATTTGGAAAACATGCTGGAGTGTTATAATAAATTCAATTTTTTTTCTTTTGCATAGTTAATGTTAAGTTATTTTGCCCTCATATCTTCATTCCTATCTTTTTACTTTAACAACAGGGTAATCAAAAGTGATATATTTTTCTATTTTTTTAAAGAAAACTTTCCTTCGGAATTGCCAAAAAGATGCATCTAGAGTAGGGGTGTCAAACTCGCGGCCCGCAGGCCAGATGTATCATATGCTGGCCTCACCCCCACCCGTTTAGCAAAGGGGGGAAAAGTCCCGATATATCACATAATGCCGCCGTGACAATGCGAGTTTGACACCCCTGATCTAGAGAATCAGGTTTGAAGGTAATTTTATTATGCTCAGGCAAACAAAATTAAGTATATCAATGCAGCTTCTTCCAATTTTGGTTTAACTCCAAATAGAGGGAGAATGATGCAGCAAAAGCACTTTCTAAATTCACTGGGAGAAATTTCAGCATGGGTATAATTCCCTATGGATTGTCTTTAAAATAATTTAAGGATATATATATATATATATATATATATATATATATATATATATATATATATACAGTTACATTTTAAAAATTAGTCATAAGCATAGCGAAGTCAGGAAAAAAATGACAAAACTGGTTGCAGATAAATTTACTTTTTGCCTTTTGCCTATTAAAAACATTACATTCTGACATGGTCATTGTCCCTAAAGTAGAATAAATGATTCTATATTATAATGAAATACCTCCTTCTATGTCATAAGTAAAACATCTATTCTATGCCCACCTTGCTAAAAACAAGTAAACAAAAGTTATGAAATCAAACTGGACACATAATTTCTCTTCTTGAAAAGGCATTGCTGATATTGGTGGAGATATTTGGTAATTATATAACTGCTATCACTGGATAATACATTTAATTTAATTTCAACTAAGTACCTGATAGAACTAGGCCAGGAAAGTTATCTCATGTCTAGTAAACCTTCACATCTGGCCATGGGGCTTCAAGTGAGTCCTTTCTTTCCTCTTCCTCCAAATAAGCAGCAAATCATGGGGCTTTGTTCTGCCTTCATCCTTCCCACAACAGAAAACAAGTAATAGTGAAATCAATATAATGCCATGATTTCAGGGCAATCAGTGAAGAGAAGCTAGAAATAGTAGGATTATAGCACTCAGGCATTTAGAACATCCCAAGGAAGGAGATGGGGAACTCAAATGCCTAATCACTTTAAAACAACCCAAATCCTGAAACAGTAGATTCCAGGGAGTTTCATTACATTAATGGATTGGCTTTGGCATTACATTCCTCCAAGTACTGACATCCTCTACTTGCCATCAGGTAAAGTAGAGAACCACCCAGCCCTCTGGATCAGGGGTTGCCAACCTTTCGGACCTCAGGGACCATTAAAATCATAATTTTAAATTCCGCAAACCACTAATATGGTTTTTTAAAAAAGATAAATAGTATGTAGTGCAATAAAAAAATTCAAATAATTTTTCTGCGGACCACCAAAATTTTCTCACGGACCACTAGTGGTTCATGGACCACAGGTTGGTGACTGCTGCTCTGGATAGTTCCTATTCTCCACCACTATTGTACAAGGCAGTGATTCAGGGCTACATATATGGTACGTAGATGGTAGCTCTTCAATTCTAAATACAGGTTAAAATGCATCCAAGATTGATTCGGAATATTTTGAGTATTTTCAGATCTATTTAGACAAGATGTTATGGTATGTCTCAGTCAACGTCAGTAATGAATCTCCACTTGCTTTTCCCAGCTAATAGCTGACCCAGAAAATTTGCTAATAACCGAATGTTCCACAGATACATTCATTTCCCACTTTCTACACAAATAGAAGAGAATGAATGAATTTCTGAGTTTGTGATGGTGATAAACCATGGCAAACCATTATTTTCCAAGCTTCCAAACACTGATACACATTCTGCATTTGATCGCTTTATTAAGGCAACCACTCAAGAGCTGGGAGATAGAACAAGCCAAGTATCTCTTCCATTCTGACCACGCAAACTGTCCCTTCAAATATAAGCACTAACACATTGCCCTGCAATGGCACACCCATGTCCAAATATAACACCACTGGTAAATCCTCCATTATGCAGTTTATCTCACCTTATTCACAATGTTATTCCTCGAAGATTGGAGACATCCTATGGAATGCCCATGCAATGCCAAAACTGCAGTGGGACAATATACTGCCAGCACTCAGTAATATTCTCTCTCTCTTTTTTTTTTGGTACTCGAAGAGTGGCCTTGCCAATTAAGAATTAAAGTCTGGCATTATATGCATAAAAAGATACACATCTCAGAGCAGCAAAAATTGAAAGTATGTGCAGGTGGTTTTTTATTGATTAATTTATTGATTACATTTATTTATTTTTATAAATAATTCAAGTTGGCTAACACATCTAATTACTCCTTCCTCTTCCTATTTGTCTCATAACAACCCTGTGAGGTAGGCAGAGAGTGTGACTAGCCTCCATGGTTAAGGTAGGATTAGAACTCATGGTCTTCCTGGTTTCTAGCTTGGTGCCTTAACCACTAGACTAAACAAAATCAGTCCTCGATTGCCTGACCATATATATAATTTACAAGTCTTCTCCAAGTCTTTGTTACTGGAAGAAAGACTAATGAGTACTTTTTGAAATTGAATTATCTGAATATAGTGAAATGGTCTCCAGAATTTCTTGGATATTGCCCTATCTAAGCTTAATTTCATGCTACTGATTTTGCCATCTGAAATTACTGTGACATTACATGAAAAATCAGTTTATAAATTTTTGTCATTAATTTACTGAATTTATTACCTTCATATTCCTGGCAAAGCCATGTTTAATGTTTGGAATCCAAGGATGTCCATCTGCCAACTGTTGAGTGAACAAATTTCCTGTGAAGCCTTCTAGGTGTGCCAAAAATGTATACAGAATATTTGGATGAGTTTATAGAGCAAATCTGGGAGTGTGATGCAAAAGGTATAATAGGAAGAAGTGCCATTGTGATTTGAGATTGAATGATAATGTTGATTGGAATCCAAAAACAGAAATGGATGAAAAAAGTATGCTTTCCAAAAAATGACTGATTTTTACATTTTACATCTTATGTTTGTTACTTTCTAAAGATGAAGTATGTTGACTATAATTAACATTAGTTCGCAGTCACACTGTGACATTTATTTCCAAACTTTTTCTCTAATTTATGTACAGCCTCCATAAGATCCCTCTCTTTTCTAACTAAAAATAGAAAATAGCTAGACAGATGTTCTTTTACATAATTTATATTATACTCGTGATTTTATAACTTAGAATTTCTGTATTTGTCACTAGTGAAACCATCCTTACTTTAATAAACAGATTCATTTTGAACAACATACAGTTTTGAACAACATACAGTTTCACAAACACCACTTTAAAATGTGTGTTGGAGAAATTAGCTAATGCTAGCAAAGGTTCAGTAAAAAATGATTTCTAACATATTCCCATTAGGATACTAAGATCAGCCCAATGTTATTTACTCAGAAGAAAAGAAAGGTATCACAGTTCCAGCATTATTTTCATTTCTCTCATACTTTTAGAATTCATTTAAAACAATTGGTGGGTTTTCTTTCCAGACTATTTTAATGAAATATTACTAAAAAAGGTAACTAACAATTACCTTTTTACTAACAACTAATTTGCAAATCTACCTGAAGAATTATAAGAGATCCAGTCAATTTGACACACACTTCTATTTTGTAAATGAAGTAGCAGAAGAAAAATCAATAAACTTTTTCAACTTAATTTACTCAAGTCTTTATTTTGGTAAGCTATCTCACTAACTTTTGCCTGACCTTCTTATATGAAATAGATGATGTCATCCTTACACAGATCATTATTTAGCCTTTCCCCATTTAAACTTACAGTTCCATCACATTGCTATTTAAATTCTCTGTGTCTTCTTGCAAACCCATATCTTTAATTATCAATTATGCATCTTTGAAACACAAATAAAATTAGTCATAATAATGGACTCAGCATTCATACAGCATTTGAATAAATATACTACCTAAAGAATGGGAAATACCCAACATGCTAATGAACATGTCTTACATATTTGTAACTTTAAAATAATTGTATTAACTAAAAGAAAGAAGAGCATTTATAGTTTTGTTTGAGTAATTAACTAAAGTGGTGTCCGGAAGTTCATGTGCTATAATTGCTTACTAGCCAGATGTTTTCTAGGCAGGGATCCAGGGAGACAGCATGCTGTAATACCTTTTATCCTATGATTTGTGCTTCTCACCCACAGCATTCAACCTGAGAATTCTATACTGTTTCTAGCACTACTGACTCTGCAATTCTATGGTTAATGTTTAGTTTACGCATACAAAATGTATAAATTAATATTACATTTAGTAAGCCACGCCACGATAGATAGATAGATAGATAGATAGATAGATAGATAGATAGATTCATTCCAGTAAACTCATCTAAAAAATACCTGCATAAAATTGATAGTTTATTTCACCTCTTCTTCCCCTATTCATAAATCAGATAGATCAAAGTGAATTCAAAATAAAACATGTATCAGTTACATCAATATAAATTATTTCTAAATTTATCCTGAATTTTTTGTCAACAAATGGGTTGCTACCCACATTCATGCTATTCAATTTATAATAAGGTTACAAATCCTCCATTACCTTCAGGCTTTCCTTAACAGCACAATTCCAAGCGGGTAAATAGCTTTACATTGGTGCTATTTATGAATTAGTGGATTTTAGAACACTTTTTAAAAACATTATCACAGAATAATCTTACAAAATTATTGCTTCATTTCTTTATAAAAATTTTACAGTCATGTTCACATAGACATACTGTATCTGGATGATAGTCCTCAACAAGCACTCACATTTTCATGTTTCTTTTTTTTTTTTTTTTAATTTGATTTATATGCTGCCCTTCTCCGGAGACTCAGGGCGGCTTACAATGTGCTCAGCAATAGCCTTCATCCTTTTGTATATTTATACAAAGTCAGCTTATTGCCCTCACAACTGGGTCCTCAATTTACCTACCTTAGAAAGGATGGAAGGCTGAGTCAACCTTGAGCCTTGGCGACATTCGAACCTGCAGTAATTGCAGGCAGCTGGTCTTAATAACCAGCTTAATAACAGGGTGCCTTAGACCACTGTACTACCAAGGCTCTTAATTAAACGTTTGAGGGACATATTTCCAAAACTTTCATATTTCTCTGGTTTCCTGTTAGCCTTAACATACTCATTTTGAATAGTGCACATAGTTCTAAGAATCATATTTTTATTTGCTATTGTGCCTTACACATTCGAAAGCTTAGAACATCAAAATACCTGGACTAACTTTCAGGAAAGTTCCTTAAGGATTGGGTGTTAAAAGAATAGAAAATATTTCTGCAATTGAAAATATCTCATATTTGCAATATATTATTTTTACCAGTTCAAACTTGATACTGCTCTCATCTAAATTTGAAACAGATGCTTTCAGCTCAGAATGAGAATGGCTCAAGTTTAGGAGTCATATTGAACTTGAAAAAAAAATGTTTAAACTCAAATCCTTAACAATTCAAAATGTTTTACATAAACTTGTTGCATACCCTGTGATTTGAAGATCTGGTCTAGGTAAAACCTTTAGACTACAATGCATATACATATGAACCCCTCTGTTGTGTAATCAAATCAAGGATGATTTCTTCAAGCAGGCTGAAGAAATTCCCCTTTTCAAGAAGTGCTAAAGCTTTTTATAAAGCAACAGAGATACATAAGGCCAACAGAAAATTAAATCCGTATCTCTTTCAACATGAAGACCAAAAGCCTATAGAACTTTTCCAAGTAAGGAGTTTTAAATCTAAGGGTCCATCTGCACTTAACCATGGCATAAATATGCCCCAGCAATCTCTTTCTACTGACATATCCTCAAGTTATTACAGCACTTCCAACTCATCCTGAACCAACAACTACAGTCATCCTTAGCTATAAATGGTTCAAGCTTAGGAGCCATGTTAAACAGAATTTTCCCTTTTAAGCAAGCAAAAAACCACAACATTTTGTCATGGGTGAACCTGGCCAGCTTTGCAGACTATGTGATTGATGTGGAAAATCATCCTACTAACCACTTTAAGCTGGGACAGGTGTGCCTTTCCTCTCCTATCCTTTTTGGGCAGTAGTAGAATTTGGGCCTTTCAAACTGGGCTCTGTTTTTTTATACTTATCAGGTCTCTTAATCCACAGCTCAAAAATCTGAATACGGCACTGACCAGAGGTGGCAGAGGCAGGTTGGCTGTTTTGTGAAGTACAAAAGAGAGAGCCAGTGTGAGTTCCATCTGCTGCTTTACAGCACATCTCTGTGTCTATCAGCTGTCATTTGGGATTCTTTCTGAACCTGGGTTTAGTACTCCTCTGGAATAGTGCTACACCCATATTCAACACAAACCCATCAGTAATAGGGCTCATTTCAGAAACATTTACCACTATTCCAGAAGAGAACACTATTCCAAAATAGTACTGTTATTCTAGAATAGCCCCATTCCAGAAGAACGCAGCCAAATAAAACTCTTAAACCCAGAGCAAAGTTCTTACAGATTTCTAAACCAAGCAGGTGTTATTGGTTTTTTTAAAAAAATTGTAAATCACCCAAAGGCATGCAAGTGTGATGGGTGCTTTGGAAATTGATTAAATAAAAAGTAAATAAATAAACCAGTCTAGCCATCTGTCAAAATCCAGATGCACTCCAGTTCCATCTCAGATTAAGGAAAGTGACTGGCGGTACTTTCCCACAGATGGGTGACAATTGGTATCAGGGAAGAGAAAGGAAAAGAAGAGGGAAGGAAGCCAGCAACCCATGCCCTGTGCCCTGCAAATAAGGGCAGCACCACTCACACTGGCATTATGGCTGTTGTGACAAGAAGCGGATCATCCGTTAGGGGAGCCAACCTAGGCTAGTATAGTTCTCCCAGCTCAAGCCCTGGTGGATTGCTGTTTAACTCAGCGGATCGAACAGTGGATTGCTGTTTAACTCAGCGGAGGAAGACAAGTCATTTGTTGCCCGCATACTTTTCAACGTCCCCGGATAGTTTGTGCCAGCTCCTAAAACCTTGACCTACTTAGAGAAACCGAGAAAACAGCTCTTCCACAACCTCACATCTGTCTGCAACAGTGAAACTGAACTGAAGGAGATCCTGAGGGGAAGAGGATGGAAATTGTGGTGCCTGCATGCAGAGAACCCGCGCTCCATTTCACCCAGCTGGCAAGCCTTGGCTCTAAAACACGCCAGGCTACTTCTCTACACGAGCAATGAAGGGAAGCAGCTTTTACACACACACACACACACACACACACACACACACACACACACACACACACACACCCAGTAGTTTGTTTCCAAAGGAAGATGCCCTTCTTCAGCAAACCTGCTGCTGCTGCTGCTGCTGCTGCTGTCGCCTCCCAGATGCCCAAAACAACGCGCGGTCAGCAGCCTGGATTGGGAAAAGCTCGCCTCTTCAGGAAACCTGCTGCTGATGTGGCTGCCGCTTCCGAGACGCTGCTGCTCGGGCTTCTCTAAAGGCTCGCCTCAAGCGGCTCGCTCCGTCCGCGGGCTGTCTTTAATGATGATGGGCACTTGCCCGTGGGCCCCACATACCTACCAACACCGATTCTGTAGGAAGTGCCAATCAAATAAATACAAGTTTGATTTCTTAAACCGCCTCGAGTCGCCCTGTTCCTTTTTTTTTTTTTTTTTTTGCCACAGGCCAGGCGGTACGTACGAATAAGCGCCTCTGAAATGACAAGACGGAGGTGGCGGGGGGGGGGGGGTGCCTCAGTTCTGCAGGCAGGCAAGTCGGCCGGCCGGCCAGCAAAAGCAAAAAGGCGCATCTGAACGCCGAGTTCCCCCCCCCACACACACACACACACTTCCCGCCGCCCCCTTGAGCGACTCAAGGACCGCTCAAACTTCGCGACCGAACCGAGAGACTTTTTTTTTTTTTTACCATCCCCGCCGAGCCCAAAGGGCTTTCCGCTTTGACACTCGAGCCCGGCGCGCGAACCGTCCGTCCCGCTCGAAGCTTCTTACCTCGCCCGAGGCGCGGCAGGCGAGCGGCTTTGGAAGGAAATGCACCGGAGGGGTTGGGGTGGGAGGGAAGCCCCTTCTTCCATAGGCGCCCGTGCGTTCGGCTGAGCGCGCGCTTCCCCCCCCCCCCCAAACTCGCCCTTTCCGTCAAGCTTCTTCTTCTTCTTCTGTCAGGTGGCGGCGGAGCGCGCGGACGCCTCTTCCTAACAGCCGGCCGAGCGGCGGCACAAGCCTGGACCAGAGCGGCGCGGCCGGAGACACAGCCGCCGCGCGCATGCGCCCGGCGTGGCCCTAAACGACCCTTTAAGGCAGCCAGGTGAAGTGCGCGCGAGGGAGAGTGTGGCCGCTTGCAGTTTCTTTTGGCGCGCTTCAAACTCTTGCACGAAACGAGTCTCGATAAGAGAGAGAGAGGGAAATGCCCCACGCTCGCCTCTTAGCCTCTAATTTCCACGGGTGGCCTAAGTGGCGCTTCTGCAACTGGATAGTTCATTCCCGTAAGTTTTTCTTAAGCCGTTGTTATAAGGCTGAAGAAGAAGCGCGCTCTTCTTCTTCAGCGATCCCGACTTTAAAGCTGCTCAGCTTTGCGGGTTTCCAATCGTGGAAAAAATGAATTGAATTTCCCCCGTCTTGCTCAGTGGCTAAGACACTGAGCTTGTTGATCAGAAAGTTCGGTGGTTCGAATCCCAGGTCTCCTGGGTAAGTGGAGGGTTGGACTAGATCAATGGTCGCCAACTGGTGGTCCATGAGAAAATTTTGGTGGTCCGTAGAAAAATTATTTGCATTTTTTATATTGCACTAAATACTATTTATCTTTTTTTTTAAATCATATTAATGGTCTGCGGGATTTAAAATTATGAATTTAGTGGTCCCTGAGGTCCAAAAGGTTGGCGATCCCTGGACTAAATGACCTCCAAGGTACCATCCAACTCTGTTACTGTTACTGAAGTGAGCAGAATAGATGCATTTGCTTCAGTCAATAGAGAGGCCCATTTTGGAAAGAAGCTCCTTCCATTAGAAAATCCAAAGCAGACAATCTTCAGATTTGGACACTTCTATTGAAAAATCAAAGGTCAGTTTTTCAGATGACACCCAGGCTGAGTGAGCAAACCCTTTCTGAATCCTCACCACTAACATGTCAAGGGGAAATAGATTTATATTCAGATTATATTTAAAGATTATTAAAGCAACAGCAAAGAAATGTTGCTTCTTCTTGATATCTGTGATCTACTTTTATTAAATCAAGCTACACTGAACAGCCTTGAGGAAAAATTTTGTATATTCAACGTGATTTTGGAAAGGCCTGGAGGTAACATTCATGATTTACATATTTTGTTTCTACTACCGCTACATATGGCTTGGAAAAACTCCTGAATAAAATGCCTAAAAGCAATTGCCACTCAATATAGACATTTTATTGGGACGTTTTGTATTCAGTTCATACAGAGCTGCAATAATGAAATACACTGTACAGCACTTCAGATTTTGAACACATCTTGTCTAAATACTCAGGAAGTTTTTGGGCAAGTATGATAAGTGAAGCTGACAAGACTAAAAAAACAAAAAAAGAGTATTTACCATCAGGTTAACTAAAGGCTTATTTTTCAGGAAATATCAGGAACTTGCCATGGAGCTCCCAAATAAAAAAGATTGAACTCTGATGTGGTTAATTTTTAATTGGATTGGGCCTTATGTTTGCACTGTTTCATATCACTTTCACTAATGTTAGGATCCTTCAGAGAAATCCTAAATGAACAGAAAGCCTATTATACCATTTCAAACTATTAACGGTAATAGAAGAAAGTTTAACATAATTTTACAGGAAAAGGGATTATATCTAAAGTAAATGATGAAGCAGATATTTCAAAGATTACTCAGAATAAGGAAGAATAAGAAAATACACTGTTTTCACCAATAACGTTTCTCATGGCAAAAGTAGAAGATATAACACAGAACAAGTGCTATATATATTTCCCAATGCTTCTAAGAATGTGATTTTTTAGTTTTTTTAGTTTAGTTTATTTTGGATTTATATACCGCCCTACTCCCGAAGGACTCAGGGCGGTGAACAGCCAAAGATAAAACACATATAATATAATATAAAATTTAAAAAAACAATTTAAAACACATTAAATAAATTTGGCCCATAATGATTAAACACCCTGTTTTTAAAAACAAATTAAAATTAAACAATTTAAAAGGAGTTAGGTCAGCCCAGCCTGCTGGAATAAAAAGGTCTTGAGGGTACGGCAGAAAGTGCGTAAATCCGGGATCCTCAATATCTCCAGGGGGAGCTCATTCCAAATGGCAGGTGCCCCCACAGAGAAGGGTCTTCCCCTAGTGGCCACCAGTTGACACTGTTTGACCGATGGCACCCTGAGGAGTCCCTCTCTGTGGGAGCGTACTGGCCGGTGAGAGGCTATCGGTGGCAGAAGGCAGTCTCGTAGGTACCCAGGTCCTAAACCATGGAGCGCTCTAAAGGTGGTAACCAGGACCTTGAAGTGCACCTGGAAGACCACCAGGAGCCAGTGCAGCTCGTGCAGGAGAGGTGTTACATGGGAACGCCAAGTCGCTCCCATAACCACCTGCGCAGCCGCATTCTGGACCAGTAGGAGCCTCCGGGTGCTCTTCAAAGGGAGCCCCATGTAGAGAGCATTACAGTAGTCCAGGTGGGAAGTGACGAGGGCATGAGTGACCGTGCGTAAGGAGTCCCGATCCCGAAAGGGACGCAACTGGCAAATCAGACGAACCTGATAGAAAGCCCTCCCGGCCACAGCCGTCAGATGCTCTTCTAAAGACAGCCGTGTATCCAGGAGGACACCCAAGTTGCGAGCCCTCTCTGTGGGGGCCAACGACTCGCCCCCAATAGTCAGCGATGGCACCAACTGACTATCGGGACATCGGAAACCACAGTCACTCGGTCTTGGACGGGTTGAGCCTCTTTCTCCCCATCCAGATCCGCACAGCCTCCAGACACCGGGACATCACTTCAAGGGCATCATTGGGGTGGCCCAGGGTGGAGATGTACAGCTGAATGTCATCAGCGTACTGGTGGTACTTCACCCCAAAATCACGTATGATCTCACCCAGTGGCTTCACATAAATGTTGAACAGAAAGGGCGAGAGGACTGACCCTTGTGGCACCCCACATACAAGGCGCCTCGGGGTCAACCTCTGCCCCCCCTGCCAACACAGACTGCGACCAGTCAGAGAGAAAGGAGGAGAACCACAGCAACATGGTGCCCCCATGATACCATGGTCGATGGTATTAAAAGCCACTGAGAGATCTAATAGGACCAGGATAGAGGAACAGCCCCTGTCCCGAGCCCTCCAGAGATCATCAACCAATGCGACCAATGCCGTTTCCGTGCTGTACCCAGGCCTGAAGCCCGACTGGAACGGATCTAGATAAACCATTTCATCCAGGTACTGGGGAAGCTGTCGCGCCACCGCACTCTCAACAACCTTCGCCACAAAGCGAAGGTTGGAGACTGGACGATAATTTGCTAACACTGCCGGGTCCAGGGAAGGCTTCTTAAGGAGAGGCCTCACCACTGCCTCTTTCAAGGCGGTGGGAAAGTCACCCTCACTCAATGAAGCATTAATAATCCCCTGGAGCCAGCCTCGTGTAATCTCCCGAGAAGCCAGCACCAGCCAGGAGGGACACGGGTCCAATAAACATGTGGCCGCGCTAAGCCTACCCAGAATCCTGTCCACATCTTTGGGGGTCACAGGGTCAAACTCTCCCCAGATAACATTCTCAAGACCTGTCTCCATCACCCCTCCTGATCTGTCCCCGTCCCCACACACACACACACAGCCAGTCGAGGGTTAAGGAAACACTTTGGAACGCACCCAGTTCTTATCTCCAACTTGGCAGCGATAGACACACCGTCTGCCAAGTTACTTTATTTTCACAAACAGACAGATAAGATACGAACGTTCAAGAAAGTCCAAACAGAAATAATATTCCTCCCAGCAGTTCCGGACGAGGCTTTAGTGACTCCAAGGTTTTGCTTTGTTCGTCACAAAAGATCCTTGACCACCACTCTCTATTATATAGTCTCTGGGGTGTGGTCTCTGGGGTGTGGTCCAGTGACTCAGTTCTAATCCCTAGCACGCCTCCCAAGCTGCTGCAAACGTTTATCACGCCTTCGGAGGCGTGCGTCCAGGAATGATGTGTCATTATCACTTTGACTCGAATCAGCTGTCTCCTCTCCCTCGGCCGGCACTTGAGACAATGCCAGAGGGGAGGGGCCTGGAGAGGGAGGCCTGGCTGACTCCTCTTCCTCATGCTCGGAGCTTTCTTCCTCCGATGGGACAGGCTCAGAGGGCGGGGCCACAACACTATCCCCCACCGCAGGGCCCTTCCCCCGGGTCTGACGGTCGGGATGGGGTCGGGACAGGAACTGTTCGTGGAAAGCCCGCACCAGGTCAGGGGCCTGAACGGCAGACGCGTCCACCCAGGTGAAATCCTCGGGCCCGTACCCCTTCCAGGCGATGAGGTATTGGAAGCGCCCCTTCAGCCAACGGGAGTCCCGGATACTGTCCACCTCGTACGTCGAGGCGTCGTCCTCGTCGGCTGCGGCTGGGGGGGCAGGCGTCGGCGGGCGGCGGAGATGGCTCGCGGGGGCCTCAGGGACCAGGAGGGACCGATGAAAAACAGGGTGGAGCCGCATGGAGCGGGGTAGAGTCAACCGGTAGGCCACCGGATTGATGACCGCCTCGATAGGGAAGGGACCGATAAAGCGTTGGGCCAGTTTCCGTACCGGCCGGTCCGTGGGGAGGTGTTTCGTGGACAACCACACCCGATCTCCTACTTCCAGCGGTGGCGTCGCCCGCCGGGCGCGATCGGCGAACCGTTTATAATCCTCTTTCGCCCGGATCAGCTGCCGCCGCACCAGTTGCTGCACCGCCTGCAGCTCTGAGAGGAAGTCCCGGGTCTCGGGAACAGGGGAGTCCATGATGGTCAACGGGAAAAGCCGTGGATGGTATCCGACGTTGGCATGGAACGGGGTCATCTGGGTGGAGGTGTGTTGGGAGTTATTAAAGGCGAACTCCGCCAGGGGAAGGTACTCGGCCCAGTTGTCCTGCTGCTGGTTGACAAAACAGCGGAGGTACTGCTCCAGTATGCCGATGACCTTCTCCGTGCCCCCGTCAGTCTCCGGATGGTGCGACGACGACAGGCACACCTGCACCTCCAGCGCGGCCATCAGGCTTTTCCAGAAGCGGGCCGTGAACTGGGCCCCGCGGTCCGAAACCACCCGGTCCGGCAGGCCGTGGAGGCGGAAGATATGTTGCAGGAACAGGCGAGCCGTGGTGCGGGCCGAGGGCAGGCCGCGGCACGGGATGAAATGTGCCATCTTCGTGAGCGCATCCACCACCACGAGGACGGTCGTGTACGTAGCGGACAGGGGCAGGTCTGTCAGGAAGTCCATGGAGATGGCTCCCCACGGTCTCTCCGGTGTCGGCAGTGGCTGGAGGAGTCCAGGAGGGGGGCCGGACGCGGCTTTGGCCTGTCGGCACGTCACACAGGACGTCACGTAGGCGTGCACGTCGTGCCGTACCCGAGGCCACCAAAAAGTCCGTGTCACCAGGTTCAAAGTCTTAAAGAAGCCGAAGTGCCCCGCCGCGGGGTTGTCATGACACTGGTTCATGACGAGGGCTCGGAGCGGACTCGTGGGCACGTACAGCCGACCCCGATGTCTGAGCAAGCCCTCCTCCACAGTCCATGGGGACGCGGAGCCGACGTCCGCTCTCCGCTGCTGCGACCAGTCGTCCCGTCGCTGCGCTTCCAGCACCTGAGCCCGCAGGTCCACCGGTTCCTGGACCGCGGCCAAGGAGTCCGCTGGCAGCACCGTCCGGGGGGGAAGGGAGTCCTTGGGGCAAAAGTATTCCGGCTTACGGGATAGCGCGTCCGCCCTCTGGTTGAGGTTGCTCGGAATGTAGGTGACGTGGAAGTTGAACCGGGCAAAAAACAACGACCACCGGATCTGCCGCTGGTTCAACTTCCGTGCCGTGGTGAGGTGCTCCAGGTTCCGATGGTCCGTCCGCACCTCCACCTGGTGTCGGGCCCCCTCGAGGTGATGTCGCCAAGCCTCGAACGCGGCCTTGATGGCCAGCAACTCCTTTTCCCAGATGGTGTAGTTGCGCTCGGAAGGGTTGAGTTTCCGGGAGTAGTATGCGCAGGGAAAAAGAGTGCCGCCATCCACCGGAGCCTGTAGCAGCACCGCCCCAATCGCCACGTTGGACGCGTCTGTCTCCACCACGAACGGACGGTGTGGATTGGGGTGCCTCAGGACTGGCTCCGTGAGGAAGGCCTGCTTGAGGACCTCGAAGGCCTGCTGCTGCGGGGGCCCCCACTGGAACGGGACCTTCTTCCGAAGGAGCTGGGTCAACGGCAAGGTCAGGGTGGCGAAGCCCGGGATGAAGGTCCGATAGTAGTTGGCGAATCCCAACAGACGCTGGACATCCTTCACCCGACGCGGGGGTTCCCAACTGCGCAAGGCCTCCACCTTGTGCGGGTCCATCGCGATGCCCTCGGGGGTGATGATGTGCCCAAGGAACTCTATGGAAGTCTGGAAGAAGTAGCATTTCTCCAACTTCGCATAGAGCTGGTGCTCCCGCAGGCGCTGCAGGACCTGGCGGACATGCTGGAGGTGACTTTCCGGGGTCCGGGAATAGATCAAAATGTCATCCAAGTAGATCACCACGAACCGATCCAGCATGTCCCGGAACACATCGTTCATCAAGTGCTGGAAGACCGCGGGGGCGTTGGTCAACCCGAACGGCATGACGGTATACTCGAAGTGTCCGTACCGCGTGCCGAACGCCGTCTTCCACTCGTCCCCCTCTCTCACGCGCACCAGGTTGTAAGCCCCTCGGAGATCGAGCTTAGTGAAGATCGAGGCCTCCCGCAACCTCTCCATCAGCTCCGGGATCAGCGGCAGGGGGTAGCGATTTCGCACTGTGATGGCATTCAAGCGCCGGTAGTCGCAACACAGGCGCAAGTCCCCCGTCTTCTTTTTAACGAAGAGGACCGGGGCCGAGAGCGGGGAGGTCGAAGGCCGGATGAACCCACGGGCCAGGTTCTTTTCCAGGAAGTCCCGCAAGGCGGCCAGCTCGGGCTCCGACATGGAGTACAGGCGTCCCGAAGGCAGGGGCGCGTTGGGCATTAGGTCCACCGCACAGTCGTAGGGTCGGTGCGGGGGCAAGCGGTCCGCCTCCTTCTCGCTGAACACGTCGGCGAAGGGCGTCAGCTCCGGAGGCAAGGAGACGTTTGGGGCAGAGACGTCCTGGCCGGCGCAGGTGTGGCGAAGGTGGTCGACACACTGCAGGCTCGTGAACGAGATGGCGTTTCTCGACCACGCCACCTGAGGGTTGTGCGCCCGAAGCCAGGCCATCCCCAGGACCAAGGGAAAGTGCAGATCCGCCGTTACGTAAAACTGGATCGCCTCCTCGTGGTTTCCAATGGCGAGGCGCAAGGGCTGGGTAGCGGTTTTGATGGGCCCCGCCACGAGTTCCCGCCCATCTATAGTTTCAACCCTCAATGGAGGGTCCACTGGAACCAAGGGGACTTTGTAATGGGCCACAAAGGCCTGGTCCATAAAGTTCGTGGTGGCCCCCGAGTCCACCAGCGCGTGCGCTTGGAGCCCCTCCGACCGGTTAGCCAACAACACCCGGGTGTTCAAAATCAGGTGCCGAGGGGGCTCACAGTCCACAGCCGCCGACTCCGGCGGGGCATGGTCACGTGCCTGACCCAGAGTTTCCCCTAGGCCAGGCCTGGCCCGTTTCCCGGCAGGTCACGCCGAGACTCCGGAACAGGCCTGAGCGGTCCACTCCGCTTCCGGGGACACGAGGCGGCAAAATGTCCCGCCTCGCCGCAATAGAGGCACAACCCCCCTTGACGTCTCCGCATCCGCTCCTGGGCCGTCAGTTGAGGTCTGGCTGCTCCGAGCTCCATAGGCTCCTCAGCCGTCGCCACAAAACGCTGTGCGGTTCGGAGCGCTGTCGGTGCGAAACGCGGGGGGTGCCGACGCTGTCAATGGTTCCGGAAGAGCCCGACGGGGCCGTCGCCGTTGCAAGCGGGCGTCGATACGCAGGCATTGGGTCACCAGCGCGTCGAGGGTCGGTGGCGCCTCCACACGAACCAGCTCGTCCTGCATCTCGTCGGAAAGGCCGTCCTGGAAGGCGTCCATCAGCGCCACCTCATTCCAAGCCGAATCCTGGCCTAGCAGTCGGAACTCTGCAATATAGTCCTGCAGGGGGCGCTTGCCTTGGCGGAGGTCCTTGATGCGCCTCGCTGCCGTCTGCACCCGGAGGGGGTCCTCAAACATGGTGCGCAGGTGTTGTAAAAAGCCCTGAAAGTCCAGGAGCAAGGGGCTATCTTGCAACAACAGGGGCGTGGCCCATCGGGCGGCAGTGCCCGAGAGGGAGCTGATAACAAATGCCACCCGAGCCCGGTCATCCGGAAAATCCTCCGGCCTCATTGCCATAAACAGTTGGCATTGTCCCAAGAAGGCCGGAAACATCTCCTGCTGCCCAGAAAACCTATCTGGCACGTTCACTGGGCATCTCAGGCGGGGAGGGGGAGGAGGTGGAGCTGCAGGAGCATTTCCCAAGGCAAGTTGGGCAGTTAGCTGTGCTACTTGCTGTTGCAGAAGCTGATTGGCCTGCAGTATCTGCTGTAACTGCTGCTGCAGCTGTTGGTCCATCGTGGGTTAACGATGGAGTATGGGGTGACGAACAAGATGATCTGTCCCCGTCCCCACACACACACACACAGCCAGTCGAGGGTTAAGGAAACACTTTGGAACGCACCCAGTTCTTATCTCCAACTTGGCAGCGATAGACACACCGTCTGCCAAGTTACTTTATTTTCACAAACAGACAGATAAGATACGAACGTTCAAGAAAGTCCAAACAGAAATAATATTCCTCCCAGCAGTTCCGGACGAGGCTTTAGTGACTCCAAGGTTTTGCTTTGTTCGTCACAAAAGATCCTTGACCACCACTCTCTATTATATAGTCTCTGGGGTGTGGTCTCTGGGGTGTGGTCCAGTGACTCAGTTCTAATCCCTAGCACGCCTCCCAAGCTGCTGCAAACGTTTATCACGCCTTCGGAGGCGTGCGTCCAGGAATGATGTGTCATTATCACTTTGACTCGAATCAGCTGTCTCCTCTCCCTCGGCCGGCACTTGAGACAATGCCAGAGGGGAGGGGCCTGGAGAGGGAGGCCTGGCTGACTCCTCTTCCTCATGCTCGGAGCTTTCTTCCTCCGATGGGACAGGCTCAGAGGGCGGGGCCACAACACCTCCTGAATCTACCCAGTCAGAGTCCAAGTCTTTCCGAATCTGAGTGATTTTGTCATACAGATACTGCACAAAGTCCTCGGCTCTACCCTCCAAGGGTTCCTCCCATGCTCCCGGATGGAGCAGGGAGCGGGTCACCCTAAACAAGGTGGCTGGGCGGTTATCTGATGATGCAATAAGAGCGGAAAAATAATTACATTTTGCCACTTTTATCGCCACTAGGTAAGTCTTAATATGAGATCTTACCAGTGTTCGGTCGGATTCGGAAAGGCTGGCCCTCCAACCGCTCTCCAGGCGTCTTTTTTGGCGCTTCATCTCCCTCAGCTCCTCGGTAAACCAAGGAGCCAAGTGAGATCGGTGGAGAGACCGCAAAGGCACGACCCGGTCCAAAGCTCCAGCGGCCGCCCTATCCCAGGCGGCCACCAGG
The DNA here is from genome assembly GCF_029215685.1 of Pituophis catenifer annectens. Taxonomy (NCBI): domain Eukaryota; kingdom Metazoa; phylum Chordata; class Lepidosauria; order Squamata; family Colubridae; genus Pituophis; species Pituophis catenifer. Next base: position 192,265,077 of record NW_027256881.1, on the reverse strand, counting down.
TCTTCAGTCGAGTCGTGAGCCAGAGCCTCAGGGAACGGCCCAAGCTCCGTCTGGAACCTATCCGGATCGCTCAGGCGCCTAGGGCGGAACCACTTCATCGGTTCCGCCTCCCTGCAGCAGGGTGTAGCGGTTCGAAGGTCAAAGCAAAGGAGAGAATGATCCGACCATGACAAAGGCTCGATCACTATGTCCCCTATCTCAAGATCACTCAGCCACTGACCAGAGGCAAAAATCAAGTCCAGCGTGTTTCCCCCCGTGTGAGTAGGGCCATGAACTAACTGGGTCAGGTCCATAGCCGTCATGGAAGCCATGAACCGGGCTGTCTCAGACACTTTACTGACTGATTCAAAATGATGTCTGACAAAAATAATGTTTAAGGGGACTAACAAATTTTTTTTTACATGCATCCTAGTCCTGAATACACTTATTATAGTGGAGCTCTCATATTTTCAAGAAGCTACTAGACTAAATTATATCTTAAAACTTCTGTGAAGTCCATGTCAGCCTAATTCTCCAAATCATACTAGTAATAGTACTACTAGTAGTATTTGGAAAATATTTGACTTTTATTTATATTACAATAAAAGCATTTTAAAATATCACATAATATAGCATTTTGTTTATACTTTCTGCAACACATGATGAAAAGTTGAAAGCAGGAAGAGCAGGGCACATAAATGCTGAGAGGAAAACATAATTACTGCAGTACAGTATATTGATTGACATAACTCTTATAAATTCAAGTATTTAAATGGATGACTAAGTTGATTATAATTTTTGCTTGGAATCAATTGCACCTCACTGCACTGGCTTCTGTGAAACTGTGCTAATGGCTGTGCTGATTGGCAACTCTGGCAATCGAGTCCCAACCCATCTGGTGGGCTTCACTAGAGGAAATAAAAATGGTTTTTAAGACATATTTCAACTCTAATTTGATCCTAAACCATTGCTACGCAAATTGTTTGTATGATATGCAAACATATAGTTTCACTGTGCCTCTGAGATTTGTATTCCCCTCTTCCAATTACAGTCTACATTGCCTAAGCTGTTCATTATGGGCTTCTGGGCTCCTATGGAAAGCAGGAAGAGAAAATGAGAATTACATAAGCTTCCAGCACCAGCCTTAATACAAGTCATCCTCAATGTACAACTGCAATTGAGCCCCAAATATTCATTGCTGAGCAAGGCAGCTGTTAAGTGAGTCACATCCCATTTTTACCATGGTTGTTAAGCAAATCACTGCAGTTAAGTGAACCATTCGGATGTTAAGTGAATCTGGCTTCTCCCATTGACTTTGCTTGTCAGAAGTTCTCCAGGAAGATTATATATGACAATCCTAAAACCCTGGAACACTGCAACTATTTTAAATACATGCAATTGCTTAATGCATTGTAAGCCGCCCTGAGTCTCTGGAGAAGAGCGGCATATAAATCAAATTAAAAAAAAAAATAATTTGCTAAGCACCCAAATTTTGATCACATGGCTGTGGGTTGCCCCAAATGGTTCCACAATGGTTTAAGAATCGATGATAAGTCACTTGTTTCAGTGCTGTTAACTTTGAATCATCACTAAATGAGTTGTAAATTGAGGACTACCCAGGACCTTTTCATCTTGCCACAGAACACCAATCTAATCAAATTCAACTGTCATGGCCAAAGGGCTTTTTTCTGGATGATAAACAGTTGCTAAATATTCCTTTCTCGTTTTCTTTTTGTTATTTTGGATAACTTTGTATAAATTTGGCTTGTCTTACCACACATTAATAATTATTAAATAATTATTGCCACATATTAATAATTGTTTGTCTGTTTTGCTATCAAAGTTGTTGTAGACCATTTTGGAAAAGAAGCATATAAATATTTTAAATAAATAAGTGGTTTTATACTTTTTTCCTTTCAAGGAATTATTCAAGATATTTCAAAGTCCATGAAATTAAAAATTTATCTGCTTTCTGCCCAGAGTAACAAGATTTTTTTAAAAACTTCTAATACTATAGTTATTTTTATATATACAAAAGAGCAAAGATCTTTGAGGATAGTAATTAGTTTTGCAAATACCCTTTTAAGTTAAGTCAGGGGACTGTTAAATAAGACACTGAGCGGAACACAATCAAGTTGAATTGGAATTAAACTAGCCAGATAAATATTTAAACTGTCTAGAAGATGTGCTTCTAAGTGGCAGAAAAACACTATGCTATTTTTTTTGTTGATAACTCTAAAACAGAAAAAAAGGCACTTTAGCACTGATTGCTAAAGTGTACTTCAATCTGTGCTCTTGGAAAACTAGTTTTATTTAATAGCATGAACAATCAATTCACATGCTGTTACAGTTCCATTAATAACAGAACATGAAAGTCCCTCTTGTTTAATAGTTCATGTGAAAATGATTGATCTTTGATCTGTTCTCAATGAGACACAGTGATCACAATCATGTTTCCCCTACACCTAAATATTCTGAATGCAGAAGTAAAAGGGACAAGAAAGCATTTAGTTATAAGGGATGCTGACAGCCTTGCCCAAATCACAACCTCTTAGACCCTTTACTCACTAACAGTTTATATCATTTTATTAACTTGACCAATGAAGTTGGGCTCATTTTGGGCTCAGCCCATGATTTAAGCTGCCTTCCATTGTCATTTTGAGTATTGGAATATTCTGCCCTACCACAATTTTAAGGTGTGTAACGTTTAGAATGTTTTGACACCCATTACCATGGAGAAGAGGTTAAGTGTATTTTAGACGTATGTTGGGCAATTCGGACATCCTTTCCATCCATTCATGGGCCAGCCCTACTTGCAACCATTTCTCCTCCAAATTTACCCTCTCAGTTACTCCTGATCTCTGATTTCCCTTTATACTGGCATTTCCCCACTTCCTATTTTTGAATTAGGTTCTTCTCCAAGCTTCCAACAATGAGCAGGGAAGAGCACAGCTCTACTAATTTTATTTGGGAAACAAGAGAAGCCATGATTGTGCACACTGCAATACATCATAACACAACATAACTATAACACAACATCATGGTGGATGCAGTTGCCTGAGTGATCATCAGTGCAGCATTCTAAGAATAATGAGGGATGTGGAAGTGAGTGATCATGGAGAATCCACTTACTAGAGCAGAGATGCAAAACAACACAGTCGTATTTTGGCCCCTCACCCATCAGCACAGCACCTAGCAGTGCCAAAGCCAGAATGTGGGTAGGCAAAAATGGGGCTTTCATCACCCCCAAGAGTGACATAAGTAGTTGTAAATGGCTGCTAGGACTGCATCTGTATAATATGGATCCTGTGAGTATTGTCAGTTTTAGCATTCATGCATAATCCTCAAAAATTATACAAGTGACATAATCAATTTTATATTTTTAAAAAGCTACATAAGACCTCACAGTTGCAGAAGCAACAGAGGAAAAAAATAATTCTTCCAAGGGTGACAGAACAAGCAACACACACAGCTGGCAAAACCTGGATGTCTTTTGTGGTTTAAATTGACTTTTGGAGCAGAACAGGATTAGCACACTCGAGAGAGTGCTATTCCTATTTTTTAAACATGGGTCTAGCAGTTTTCCAGAAAAGTGTTGGTTCCATGTTTGAAAAATAGGAATAACACTCTTTTCAGAGAGTATTGAACTTGTTTCTAGGAGGACCTGGTGTAAAATCTGACGAGCAGTTTGGAACGTTCTGGCCAGGCACTAGGTACCAAAGTCTCCACAAAAGTCTGATGTGTAATCTCTGTTTCCAAATGGCCATTCTGGGCAGTGCTTCCTCTCTGTTCTGAAAATAGCTTTTGGCTTTGGAGGAAAGCATTCTTAATCTTTTCTTAAACTCAGATCCAGAACTGAGGCAAGCAGGCCTCATCAGTCCATCCAATTGAAAAGTGGATTTCTGCTCACACAATAGCAGAATTCCACTTACATCCTTCACCTAACGTATATATTTTTTCTTTTTATGATCCTGTAGTCCCTTAATTCAGGGTAGAGTTGGAGCAACTGGATAGAGCTGAGGGTTTACTGCCTTCCTGACTCCTACATTAGTGGTGGATTTCAAAATTTTTTACTACCAGTTCTGTGGGTGTGGCTTGATGGGCATGGCATGGCATGGGGGCGTGGCAGGGGAAGGATACTGTAAAATCTCCATTCTCACCCCGCTCCAGGGGAAGGATACTGTAAAATCCCAATTCCCTCCCGATCAGCTGAGACTCAGGAGGCAGAGAATAGATGGGAGCGGGGCCAGTCAGAGGTGGTATTAATCGTTCTCCGAATTACTCAAAATTTCCGCTACCGGTTCTCCAGAACTGGTCAGAACCTGCTGAAACCCACCTTTGTCCTACATGGAGTTTGCAGCAAATATTTATTTTCTTTGCGCCAAGAGAGAAACATCTGCCAATACTTAGGCTTGAACTCTCAACCTTCCCAGTAGGAGGTGAGCGATCTTCACCACTAGGCCACCACGCCACAAATCCTTCATCTATCATATGCCTCCCAAAATCCGCACTAGAAAATTTTCATGTCTTCAAAATGTATCTAGTGGTTAGATAGATAGGAAGAATTGTGAATATTTCTAGCTGTAGTTTTAATTCCACTACAGTATATAAGATTGGGCAGAACGTTCAATTTATAGGATACTTGAGTCCTTTAGTGATGTCCACATTAGCAAATGGTAAATGATATTGGGGAAAAAGAATGAATAGCCCCTCCCATTTTACCTTGTAGATTTAACTGATTGAGCCTTTAAGCCAGAGAAGTAATAAAGGTGAGCATATAAGCCAGATGTGTTCTTTCAACCACTGAGTAGCAATCATACTTTCAATTTATCTGAGATTCATGGATAAAGATTTCCATAGCATCAGCAGGCTTAGCAGTCCCCATTTTAGAAATTAGGTCTTGAAGAAGTGAGAAATTGATTTTGAAAGTCCCAACTGGAGTTAAAATTGGCATTCATCTTGTTCTTCAGAAAGGCAATTTCATAACAATTTTATAAATTAACAGTGACTGTGCAGCTGTCCTTGAGAAATGGTCAATTCAGCTAGGGCAGAACATACCATAACTTCAAGGACTTCTCTTTTCCTATGTGCCTGTTCCATATGTATGTATGTATGTATGTGTCTCTGTATGTATATATATATATATATATATAATCTAAGCATTGCATTTATGGAAATAAGATTTGCTATAAATAGTATAGAACCAGATCATTTAGATTATACAGGCAAGCAGAATGAAGTAACCTCTAGTTATAATTTTCTGTCCTTTATATGCAAACCAATAATTTCCCTCTGCCACATTTATAATCAAGAAAGGGAGATTGGAGACTGTAGCATACACTGCCACGGGTATATTGAAGGCTAAGACCCCTCTTGAAGTTTGCATCACCTCCAATTATCTTACTATAATATTATTCTTGGACAAGATATAAAAATAGAGTAATGTAGGAGAAAGTCTCTGAAAGTCATATATATATTGTTCAAAAAGCCAATGCTATAAAGCATTAAAACAGAACTACTGTACACATATGCACGGAGTTAACTCTGATCCTTAGATGCAAGTTAAGGATGTACAAAATTGCTGCCTTTACACAATTCTTCTTGGTTCTCTGACCAATAAAAACAGCCCTGGTGGCGCAGTGGTTAGAATGCAGTATTGCAAGCTAACTCTTCCCACAGCTAGGAGTTTGATCCTGTCAGGGCTCAAGATTGACTCAGCCTTCCATCCTTCCAAGGTTGGTAAAATGAGGATCCAGATTGTTGGGGAAAATATGCTGACATTGTGAACTGCTCAGACAGTGCAGTAAAACACTATGAGTGGTATACCAGTCTAAGTGTTATTGCTATTGCTAGTAATTCCTTAATTTAGTTAACCTAAACTCTCATATTATAGGAATCTGTATTTATCAGATTTCTTTGATATAAAATAGAATACCAATATCGTACATTCTTAAATATGAAGGGTATCTACGTAATATTCCAATTCTTTTGCGATATAGATGAAGTTGGGGAACTCCACAGCCCATAAACGTCCACTATTTGTTTTTACCTATATACATTTGTACAATATAAGAGTAATTGTATTGTATTGGTTTGATTTATATGCCGCCCTTTTCTGGAGACTCAGGGCGGCTTACAATGCGTTAAGCAATAGCCTTCATACTTTTGTATATACTTGCTTAGTAGGGCTTTCGGTCCCCCCCCAAGCGATGTTCTTTTTTATACAAAGTCAGCTTATTATCCATTCACATAATACAAAATCTAAAAAAAAAAAAATTTCTCAGGCTCTGTTGTTTTGCTAACATCCAGTCATTCAGAGACAAAAATAACCATACTAATCCATAACGCAAAATAATCAAAATCCATAGTTGGGCCTTTTTAGAACTGTGTTTAGATGAGGATATGAAGAAATGTTTAATTCCATTTGAATATTTCATTGGAGGAAAAAAAAAACCCACAGAGAATAAAGGGACATCAATCTAAATAACAGTTTACAGTAAACAGATGGTTTACAGTCAGGTGCAAGGTTTTATTCACTTGGCCAGACTAAACCCACTTCCAGGCATCCTATTTAGAGTATTTATATTAACCACAGCTGACATACAGTTGAACATAGCTGATTCATGGCATTTGGGCATAGTCACTCATATTAAAATAGTTGGTGGGAGGCAATTCAACCTTTGGTATGCAAGAAAAAGCTAAATGGAAGCCAGTCTGATGAGATGAGAATCTGGCCAATTTTTAATTTTCTAATGGAAAGTGGGTTTCCATATTCATTTTTAAAAGATTAAATATACTGAGCCATCAATGGACCGCAAATGGTTATAAAATATCATACAGTACTAAAATATTTTTATGAATCAATTGCTTCTCCTAAATGTCTATGGAGATTCTCAGTCATCCAGGTCATGGTTGTCCCAAAGGTGCTTTGGACTTTTTCTTTGAAGATGTTTAGCTTCTCAACCAAGAAACTTCTTCAGCGCTGAGCTGCTCTCAGCGCTGAAGAAGCTTCTTGGATGAGAAACAAAACCTCTTCAAAGAAAAACAAGAAAGCTTGTTTCTCCTACACTTATTGTGACATTTGAAAGAACACACACTTTGTGTTGAGATAATATACTCTGTTTGGGTTTGGATTCTGTTTGACTTGAGGTTTGTAACCCAAAATCTTTTGATATTATAAAAGCTCAGCCAACTGTAGTTTGCTAAACAAACTATGGTTAGTAGAATGCATGTCCAGCTGAGAGTTTTCTCAATTTGTGGCAGGCATAAATCTATTCAATCAAGTATATGAAGGTAGTAGCCATTTTATCTATTCTGGCAACAAAGCTGTGACTGGGTTCTTGACAATAGACAAGAAATGCTTTAATCTGTTATGATTAAAGACAACTGCTATAGGAATGGAGCAAAACAACCTGAAATGTAGAGACTTGCAGATGTAAAAAAGGAAATGCAGTGAGAAATTACTGCATTAACTAACAAAAGCTTATCTAAGGTAAAAATCCTACCATCCTTTTAATTAAATGAATATAATTAGATTCAGAAAAGAAGAACACTAAAATATTCAGGGTTAATGTATTGAGAAAATGTCTATTTAAAAATAAATAAATAAACCATTTAAAATATGGCTTTGCAAAATGAGTTAATGGAGACCGAATATTGGAAATTCTCAAGCAAAAACCAGCAGTTGTTTAAAGCACTTTTTTAGTCTGAAAAGTTCCTGGAAATATTTTGCTTTAGAGGTCTTCAGGGGCAAGAAAGTTCTGCATTTCAAATGGAAAGTTAGTAGTTCCAGAAGAATAGTGTTTTCCTTAATGTGGATTGCCAGAGTTTCAGAGAAACATTGGGAGATGCGCAAGTTGCAAACCAGGAAAAAATGTGTTCCACTGAGCTGCAACTCCATTAGCTCATGGACAACAGGGATTAAAATCCCTCATTAGTCATCTATAAAGTACAGAAAAGATACTTTAAAATTGACTCTTAATTTTAATAAATATTAAAGGAATAATAAGCCTAATCATTTTGAATTAAAAAATATTAGAGAAATCTACTTTAAAAAAAAATTAAAATAAGGGGCAGAGAAAATAGGAAATATTTTTAATGCAGTGACAAATACCCTACGTTTGGATTGCTTCTTCAAGAGACTCCTGCAAAATATCGAAAAAACCAAATAGTTTCCAGAATAGATGTGATATGTATGTGAATTTAAGACAAAAACCTGGGCAGGCTGAACAGCACAGATTGCTAAAGTTGTCACATCTTGGGTCTTTGTATCTTGAATTGATTTGTGTGACATTTGTTCCAGTTTCACAAACACAGCTGAGTCAGTTTGTGGCAACAAAATCAAGAAGCTCTGAAAGAGTGCGAAGACAAATGGCTGGAACCCAAATGTGTTTCTTTGTTGTGATTGTGTGTCAAATACAAAATATGTTTTCAAAATTTGAGCCAAATTTGAAAGGGTTGGAATTGTGCTTTGTTCCGACAAGAATAAAAGATTAATATGTACATTCTGAACTTTTGCACAACAAATTTGATAAATAAATAAATGAAATAAATAAACAGACTTCCATACAGAGTGAGATATGGGAGAAATTCCCATTGTGAAAAGATAGGCAGAAGAAACCATGTTTACCCATTTCCCCAATTATCTTTCATATTTGTTTCACAGTTTTTTCCTGTTCTGTACTTGCTTTCAATAAAATGACGTTGGCCTGGTCTTGGAGGGATTCCACACCTGGAAAGTGAATCTGCAAGTATCCCATTTGGGAATAGAGGAAAGGAGGAAGGGGCAAAATTCCCAACTCTTTTTCCATACAGATCTTTGTTCATGACACAATTCAGTGGCTTTAAAAGAATGAAAACAATTCAGAAGCTAAGAAAGAAAAGGGAATAAAAATTTGAGTACAAATTTGTAATTTACAGTTGATATATTTTTTTATAGTCATCTATTTCAAATGTAGCTTTTTGTGGTGTTATCCTCAATGATATTTAAATTACATAGAAAGAGACTGGCAGTACCTTTTCGAATTAACAAATTGCATTAAAAAGCAAATAAAATAAAATAAATAAATAAAATAAAGTTTTTTGAGTTGCAGTTCACCTCATTGGATGCATAGATAGCATTCTGAATCTAATAAAGCAATCTGCATCTCAAAAACATCTGTCTTGTAATAAAAAAATGGAAGAGATGCTATCAAATTCCTATAGAACAGGGATGTCAAACTCGATTTCATTGAGGGCCACATCAGGGTTGTGTTTGACCTCGGGGGGGGCAGGTTTGTGTGGCCATGGTGGGCATGGCCAGCTTGACATAACTTGTGTCGGGAGCACCTGTGGTGGCCCGGGCGGGGCTGGGGGGGGGGAATCCACTTTTGCTAGTAGTTTGTTTTGCTAGCACTCTGCCAGTGAAAACAAAGCTGGGGGAGGCGCACGTTGCCTTCCCAGGCTCCGTTTTCGGCTGTAACAATCTCCTGCAGCACTCTGCCATTAAAAAGGACCACTGTGTGTGGCCCTCATAAGTTGTTTTCGCTGGCAGAGGCACCGTGGGCTGGTCCTTCAGTTTCCAGGGTGGCCCCACCGGCCAGATCTAAGCAGGGTAGCCCTGCGGGCCTTGAGTTTGACACCCCTGCTATAGACTAACCAGGCTCTATTCCTAGTGCCCTAAATTATATAGTTCACCCATATGTTTCTTTACTAACAAGTATTCATGGAAATTATTAAAGAGTGGCATTATTTACATGGCTAATTGAAAGCAGAAGTTGCATTGTTTTTATATATTTTGATTTTGATTCAACAGGTAACTCTCATAAGCATTTTAAAACTTAAAATTTATGATACAGAGATTTGATGACAGTACTGCTCACATCAGACCCTGAATGGCAATAATTTAAAAATACCAGATATAGTTCTTACCAGAATTATATATTTTTCAGCAGAAGTGAAAAAATACACACGCTCTGACTAGATTTTTAAAGAAATAATCTTTTATGATTAAATCATCAAAGCAACATCTACCAATCATGCTACATGAGTTTTTATTCAACATCAGCTTTTATGACTTTTTCAGTTAAATAAGAGGGAATTTTAACATATTGATTCTTTGAGCTTTAGATTTTCAAATTCTAAACAGAGGCATAACTTCTGTTTAGAATTTACAATTAAATTTTGTAAATTTAGATTTTATTAAATTTACAGCCATAAGGATCAACTTATTACTATTGTTTATTAACAACTGCTTTCCATCTAGAGTATATGATTAATCAGCCTTGTCCGCATACGGTAGGGGTTTCAAACTCAATTTTATTGCGGGTCGCATCAGGGCTGTGGTTGACCTTGGATGGCCGGTTGGGCATGGTTGATTGGGTGGGTGTGGCCAGCTTGACGCCACTCCCCAAACTGCTGGCATTGGCACCTCTTCATATTGGTAGACCGGGCCGAAGTGATGCGGGCCAGCCCCTTACATTTTCCAGGACGGCCCCACGGGCCGGATCCGGCCCGCAGGCCTTATGTTTGACACCCTGGCATATGGCATGTTATCATATCATTGGGTCAAAAAGTCAAGGATCATGCTTATTTAGGGATGGGCTTGTCTCAAGCATATATGGCATTGAATGTGACAAATAAACCATGATAGATATTGGTAAAGCTTTCATTTCCAAACACTGATCTATTTTTCATTGTCGAATTTAAAAGACTGCCCTTTAATCTGTAATTCACAAAAAAAAACCCACAAATGTTATTTCTGAAATGAAACTTTAATATATGCTGAAATCTAAAATTCAAAAATGAAAAGGAAGGAATGTTTAGCATTTCCAGAGAACACAAATAAAATTCAAAGAATAAATATTTACAGCATACTAATATCCCATTGAAAGCAATGTTTAACTGTTTTACTGGGCTTTGATTCCTCTTGGATTCAAAGTCTTTTAAGCAGCAGCTTAGGGGAAAGCTCCAACAATTAACAGCGATTCGAAGAGTCATTACTGTTTGGAAGTATTTTGTACAAAGGGTTTCTCTTTTAAAAATGTGTAGCAAGTTGTAAAAAGACAGTTCAAATGGCAAGGCGGTATTGAAAAGTCATGATTCACTTGTGCCTGGATGGGGAAGCATTTCTGTGCCTTCTCCTGGTTTCGTCTTTCCTTATCTCTTTAAACTGGTTTGAATATTGGCTGTTTTCCTCAAACTCTCTGGGGCTGGGATAATGGTGAGATCTCTCTCTGGACTTAGATCTATCCTTCTTCTCTCTGTGGAGCTTGCTGTCCCTTTTATGGTGCCTGTCCCTCTCTTCATCCTCAGAAAAAGAAGGTCTTCCTTCTTTTCTCTTTTTAGAATGGCTGGTTTTGCTGTCTAAAAGTACATTTTTTTCTCGGTTCCTCTCCTTTCCACTCCAGGAATTATTTCTATCACTGGAATAATCTCTATCATAAGATGCTTCGTCTTTTCTACTGGAGCTTTTGTCAGCATTCCTCTCCGAGTTTCTTGCAGCACCATTTTCCCTCTCGGGCCACCTCCATTCTTTTTCCTTTTCAAGTTTCTTCTTCTTATTCCCTTGTTTTCTCTGGGTACCTTTATCCGCATTTTTCTTCTTTTGAGACTTTTTCTTATCTGAAAGAAAAAAAAACGAAGGCTTTCACTCTAAAATTAAAATTTTAATTTGTCAAACCATGTTGCTTGTATTCAAAACTCCCAAGATGGAATATGTAAGAAAAGTCTGATTAATTACTCTAAAGAAATGGAGAATAATACCAGAGAGAGAGAAATGTGATATCTCACCGCCATAATCTGAAATGTTTCTGCTCACCTTGGGAGGCCATATGAGCCATTTCATGGCATGAATTATTATCAGAAGCTTTTCTGTTTACTTCCCAGGAAATGCACACCATCTGCATTTCTCTCAGAAATGCCAACTTTCATTTCATTATTATTGATTTTGAAATTTGACATTTGTGTGTGTAAAATTCACAGATTAGGAAATATGACCAATGGACCCCAACATCTATAACGCCATTCAATTCAATTAAAATCTTGCCATTTTAGTACCATCTGTGTTTTGATTTTCTACCAAGATGCAGGTATGCCAAAAAAAAAAAAAATCTATTTAACATGAACAACAAATAATCCTTTTATTCCTTCAACATTTTGTTGTTTCCAGTCTCCGGCCCAACTACACGGCTTCACATCCATAACTTAAAATAACTATTTAATGCAAGTGGCCTTTTACCCAAGAAAATTTACATATAAAACATTTCTATGCTGTAGGGTGTTGTAAATCTATTGCTTTTTTCTGCAAAAAATTAACACTGTTACACTATAAAAAATGTTTTATATGAAAGCTAGAAAGCCTACCAGGCAATTTGACATTCCTATTCAATAAGAAAAGCATATTAAAGGAATAGTGAATGCATGGAGCTCTTTTTTAATACTAATACAGACATGCAAGTTCTAAACTGAGTTTAAAAAATGAGCTATACATGTCCTTGGTTCACGATGGCAATTGGGACCAGGACTGCCATTGCTAAGTGAGGGGTGCAATTTTATGTAACCATATCACTTAGCACCAACGATCCCAGAAGTCCCTTTGGCCATCGTACTCCCAAGATGCACAAATTGTTAACTGGGAACAGCAGGAGTCCCAGGTAAGGAGGGCAGAGTGCTCTAGGGGGATACAGGAGGTAGAGGGGGCTGGGAGAGGTCCTGGGAGGCCTGGTGCAGGTCATGCTAGAATGGAGGCTGGGAGAGAGTGCCATGCTGGGCAACTGAAGGGAGACCAGAGAAGCATGGGACTGCACAATTAGAGGACAGGTGGAGGAAGCAAGGGAGCCAAGGGAGCTTGAGGGAAGCAGGCAATGGTGCTGCCAGAGTGTAGAGAGGCTGGGGGAAGCAGGGAGCAGCTTGGGCAAACATAGGAGGCCAGGTGAATTAAAATACTGGTCATCCTTGACCTACGACCATTCATTCAGTGACTGTTCAAAGTTAAAGCAGCACTCAATGAATGGTGGTTATGAACAATCCTTGGAGGTTCAGACACCCCAGAACTTCCTCAGTCATGTGATTGTGATCTGGGTACTTGGCCAATCTTCACTTGGCAGGGAAGCTGGCAAGGAAGGCTGCAAGTTGCTGGACTAAGTCTCCCACACCTGTACACCTTCCTCAAGCAGTCATGCTGTGCCAGCCCCTTACTCTCTCTCATGCACCCTCCCTGAACCCTTGCCACAACTCCCTTGTGCATCCCCTTGCACCCTTTCCCTTGTGCACCCTTCCAGACCTGCGCCCTTGTGCACCTGTTTATGCAGTCCTCCCTGATGTATGCTACTTACAACCCCTCTCATACACCCTCTCCAACCTGCACTGTGTCCTCCCTTACACCCACACACTCTCCCTGACCTGGGCTGCTTGTGCAACCCTAGTATCCTCATGTACACTCCCTGACCCGTGCTATGTCTCTTGCACCTTCTCCATGACCTGTGCCATCCCTCACATACATCTTCACCGTACCTGACCCACATCATGCCTCTTGCATAATTCTTCACACCTCGCACCCTTTATAACCCATGCCTTTTTGCATACTCCCTCATAGACTCCCTGACCTGCATTGCATTTCTTGTGCATCTCCTATATCTTCCCATGTCCAGTGCCATGCCTCTCCCCACAGAGTTTGGTCATGGGAAACTAGCAGGAAGTTACCTAGGGATTTAGTTAACAACGGGAACAGGGATTGACATTGTAAATTGAGGACTATCTGTATTTTTGCCCTTAACCTCATCCATATAGCTAATTTTTTAAAAGGCTCTTTCAGTGCAGAAACTCATGCTGGGCTATCAGCTGCTCCCACAATTAACTGCAGATATGCTCCATGTAATCAAATGTGACAAAGTCCTTGGGAGATGAAGCAAAGAAATGCTGCCTAGGGAATGATCAGATAAGAGACAGCATAGCCTGCAGTTGCATAGTGAACAAGACAAGAGGTTCAGAAGGGACCCTCCCAGTTTCTTGGGCGATAAAGGAGATGGGGGGGGGAAGTATTTTCAAACTTGCAAGAGTCTATCAATGCAGCTTTACAAATTACAATAAAACTAGCTCATCTAGTTGTGATTCTATCTGGTTTACCAGGCAAGCTCGACACTCTGAAATGGTCTACCAGCAAAGTAACAAATTCATTATATATTTTTTAAAAACTTGAAAAAAAAAAAAGTAAATATAAAATGGAAATGTTCAAGTACCATGCTATCCGGTAATAAATCTTAGCAAAGCAGGATAATATGTAATAAAATGTAAAAGAGGCTGCATTGCACTAGGCTTCATTACATTAATCTAAGAATAACTATTAATATTTTTTACAGAGCCACATATGTATGCCAAAAAGAACTGCATATCACATCTTTAATTAATAAGAGAGGCAAATAAAATAAAGCTTTTCTGTTTTAGCAATGCCTGAGGGGCTTCACCATGTGCATTGTGCATACATTGTGCATACTTTAGCAGATTCGTATCTCAACACAAAACAGCTTAAAATGTTGAATGTATTTCTTTTGCATAATCCCTAAATACATTATTACTTTTTTGTGTGTGAGAGAGTGTTTTTAAAGATAATGAAAATGAAGTGAATTTCAGACTGCAATAAATCTGCAATTGTGGGAACAAAATCAAGAGAATCGATCATATCAGAATTTTCTCTCCAGGTAACTATTTTAACAAAGTTTAGTAAGGTTGTAATTCCAAAAATACTTACACATAGTCCTCAGGTTACAATGGGAATTGGGATAAGAATTGCCTCACTAAGCAATGTGGTCATGTCACATGACCTCATTACTTAGTGATGGCAGTCCCAATTGCTGTCACTAACAGAGGACTTCAAAGGTTGCTAGGTAAGGATCTTATGTGACTGTAACTTCCAACTGGCTTCCCCATTGACTCTGCTTGTGGGAAGCCAACAGGAATATTGGAAAACATGATCATTGGGAAGACACTAAAATGGCTAGAAGTCAGAGAACCAGTCCTAAGTACCACTTGTTTAGCACCATACTTTCAACAGTTGCTGAAAAAGTGGTTGTAACTCAAGGACTACTTGTATTTTTGGTTGGGGATAAACCCAAATGAAATGACTCAATGACTTACTGTAAACACGTGAAGATTCTACTACGTGAGCAAGCTACTTCATGTTGTCAATGTCACATCAGTCTTCACTTTCCCCTCCCTGCCTTTGTGGTTTTTTTTTTTTTAAGAAAATAAATGTTTTTTCAAGACATTTTGCTTCCATATGCATTTCATACTTCAAAATTAAAAAATCTGACATGTGAAAACTCATAATCGTTTAACCGAGGTGAGGGTGATAGGACAGGCTTCAAAGAGGTAGTCTGGCTAATCTCATTCCATAGTTCCAGAATATTAAACCATTTTATGGCATAACATTTCTACCTAAACCCTTCTTGATGTTTCTTAAAAGATTTATATGCACCATCCATTACATTTTTAGTCAGGCAATTTATTACTCTGCAATGTTTGCAGATTTTAGACATCTAAAATTACCTTCAAGCAAAAAAGGCAGTCTGCATGAACAAATGGCCCATTGCTAAAAGAAACTGATGGACTGAAGGCAGAATTTTACCTGAGTCACTGCTGTCCGTACTGTCGGAAGTAGATTCACTCCCACTGGAGGATCCTGAGGTCTCACTGCTGCTGGAATCATCATCCGAATCAGATGTCCCTGATTCTGAAGATGAATCAGATGACTCCACATCTTGTTTCTGCGTCATTATTATTTTAGGTGCATTTTTCAGGTGTTCCCGTAATTCGTCACTATTTAAACAAATTTAACAAAATAGAAGATATATAAATAACTTAGTGTTTGTTGAGTTGTACCCGGTCTTGTATTTCTGAATGTAGCCTTACTTAAAGAATCTCATTGAATTGATAAGGAATTACTTTACTAATCACTGTCAACCCAATTCTATCCAGAATTAAATTTCTTGTTCAGATTGTGGAGTCAATGTCAACATGTAAATTGGCTTGGGTGATACCTTCTCCTTAGGCTCATGTTTGGTGAGAATGCATCTCTAAGTAACGCTGGTAACACAGAATTAGCAGTGAGGTTCCCCCCACCTCCCCCGGTATTTTAGTCTTTGAGAACTTTAATGCTTTGTCTTTAAATTTTAGAGCAACATTAGTACCGGCTCAGAATAAAACCTGCAGAAAATTGCAATTCCTCCCTGCTCCTAGTATGATATTGAGCATTGAAAAAAAAAACACAAGATAAGCAGCCTTCAATGATTAAAAAGTTGCCCGCATTAGAAAGAGTGTTTAAGCAGAACCAACACATGAAGACCAACATAAAATGTTGAATTGTCAGATTTGTCGCAATATTGATCTCACAGAGTTGTGCACAGATGGGTTTCAAATTATAGGCCTTTCTTATGCATTTTGCCTCCTATGGATAGCCTGGGGACATCAGAGGCAAAGTTTGAATATATTTTCACTCCCTAACATACAGTACATATGGTCAGAACCAAAATCTATCTATACATCATCTGATCCTATTATGGGACAGATTCACAGGAACTATTTAAAGATGCATGTACATATATAAATTAAAAAAAATTTTTTTTTTCCTTACGTCAGTCCTCCAAGGCCAATTGAAGTGAAGAAATTGATTGCAAATCTAGTATTTCTTGGATTATCTCGTGGTAATAATCCTTCAAAGAACGGTAGCAGGGTTCTGTTAAAAACCAAACATAGCAATCATTCCTAAGACTGAGAATTTCAAATGCTGCACACAAACATATTTTGATCCCAGTTTAGAAATATTTAAAACAATCAGCTTAATTTACACAAGATTTGCAACTATAGAAATTTGTATCTTATTAAATTCAAAATCCTACTGAAAAAGTAATCTTTTTCAATAAATATACGGTCTACTGAGAGCATACATTCCGAAGGAATAGAAAGAATTTTTAAAAATTCAGTACATAAAGCTTTAAGGCAAGTAATGACAGAAAGTATGGCCCTGGGAAGCAGAGATGCCCCATGCCCCTATGTGGTACCATGCAAGAATTACAACAGCTATCCAATAAGGAAACAAAAGGATTAATGGTGATGAATGGAGATGGCAGATTTGGCCTGAAACAGAATATGACAGTTGAGGGGAAAAGTGGGGACAACCCTTCTCCCTTCAAAATATGAATGGGGGAAAGAGTCAGAAGAGAAGCAAAAGTAACTTTTTTAAAAAACTGGAATCTATATTACGCAGGTTGAGTTACTCTTACTACCACAATATTATAACACAGCAGGTGACATCATTTATTTTTATTGAAGCTCGATGTTTCTCAACTTCAGAAACCTTACGATCTGTGGACTTCAACTCCCCAAAATTTCCCCATCCTGGGAATTGAAGTCCATATATCTTAAAACTGATAAATTTGGGAAACAGTGCCTTTGCTGGTCTCAATAAAGATAAGCAGGTTTAATACCTGGATGGGAGAACATGAGAAATTTCAAAAGATGTTATACACAAATTGAAAGTTGAAAACAAAATCCCACAAGAAGGCAATGTCAAACTCTTTCCACTATGTAATCAAAGAAAACAACATGGACATATCCATGTAGGTTATTAAGACTTTAAGGGAGATTTTACCTTTTATTAAAATATGTTAACTCCCTCTGACAACTGTGTGTTACTTATCAACTTCAATGTTTACAAATCTGATAAGAATATAAACAGTCATAAAAAAGGAATTAAAAAAATAATGTATAATATGATTTGTTACTTACTCATCTTTCAACCTCGCATTAAGATTAGGAAGTCCCATATATTCACTAAGCTCTTGGAAGAATATTTTAACAAAAATCCTACTGGATGATGTTGTCGTTTCTTCACTTAGAGATATGCATTCAAGGACCTACAAATAGAAGGGATAAGTAAATGCCAAATATTATTTTCCTTTTTAAAATAAACTAATTTTCCTTTGTTCCCTAAGGCATTTTTGATAATCCTTGAATGGTAGCATATTCCTTGCGATAAATATTTGCTAAAGGAATGGCCATCTTACAAAAACACATTCACATTATCAATTAAGCCAAGTCTGGATTCCGAGCAAACTATCTATATTTTTCTTAAATTAAAGAAATTCTCTCTTTCAAAGCACTCATGTCCCTTGCCAGACTGAAAAATCAATGTGATTCTTCACTCTCAACATGTATTTGAACTAATTCCATTTACATCTGTAGGTTCCAAAAAAAAAAAACCCAACCCTCCCCCCCTTATCAAAAACCAAATGTATAGTCAAAGCTACAAATGTTGGCTACATACACTCCATGGAAGTGAATCTGTGTATAAAAGATGAGCAAACATTTTGGCAACATTCCTCAACTTGTTTGTTTCCAACCGATGTATGGTATCATACTGCTCTTTGAAAATTGCTTCAAATGACTCCATGTATTCTTTTTTCAACATACAGAAGCGCTAAGTAAAAAATAAAAACACAGTGAAGAAAATAGAATGAGGAAAAAAAAACCCTGATTTCAGCAGGGTGCTAGGACTAAACAGACGAAGAAAATTAAAAAGGAAAATCACAGATAGACCTCGACTTATGACCATAATGGAGCCTGCCCATTGCTGTCCAAAGTCATGACAATTGTAAAGTGGGTCACCCACAGGATTGAACTGATTTTATGACCATTTTTTTGCTGCAGTCATTAAGCGAATCACTGCAGTGAAGTGAGTCTGTGGTCTTAACAAACACCACAGTCATTAAGCAGACTCATTGTTTGCTAGGGGCCTTTTTGCCAAAAACTGGAAGAAAATGCTGGTTTTCAGGGAAAATAGCAATAGCATTTAAACTTATATACCGACCCACACTGTTTTACAGCACTCTTTGAGCGGTTTGCAGAGTCAGTATATGGCCCCCAACAATCTGGGTCCTCATTTTACCAGTCTTGAAAGGATGGAAGGCTGAATCAACCTTGAGCTGATCAGGATTGAACTTCTGTCTAGGGGCAGAGTTAGCATGCAATAGTGCAATCTAACCACTGCGCTACCAGGGCTAAGTTGTAAATTGCTGTCATGTAAGCATGGGACGATGCCAATAGTTGTCGGT
The DNA here is from genome assembly GCF_029215685.1 of Pituophis catenifer annectens. Lineage (NCBI taxonomy): Eukaryota > Metazoa > Chordata > Lepidosauria > Squamata > Colubridae > Pituophis > Pituophis catenifer. The sequence goes on along the minus strand of NW_027256881.1, from coordinate 192,246,013 downwards.
AGGATGCTAAGCACCCCAAAAGCGGTCATATGACCGTGTGAAGGATGGGAGGGCTGGCCATTAGAATATTGGAACAGAGTCATAAGTATTTTGGGGGGTGAGTCCCTCATAATTTTGAACAGTCATTAAGTGACCAGTCGTAAGTCGACGACTACCATACTGGGTTTTTTTCCAATACTAGTTTGGTTCTAAAGACAACTAAACATAAAAAGAAGACAATTTAACTAATAGTTAGCTGGAGAATTCTGGGGAGCAGAAAGGGCATTCCAGTGATCTTGTTCTATCCACCCATCTTTTCCATTGCCTTCCGTTTCTACTTCCTTCAACATTGCCAGGCAAAGGAACATTTCTAGGCCATCATCTCTGCACATCCCCACGTACCTCAGTTTTGGCTTGCTGACTGTCACCCCAAGGAAACAATCAGTATTTGGTTTGGGACTGATGTTTCTCCCCACTCTCTTCAAATAGACAATTAGATGACGTCTATGTTCTTTCTCTCACTCTACCTCAGTGTTCAGCTTTCACAGTTATAGTCCTCAACTTACGGCCACAATTGAGCCCAAAATTTACATTGTTCAGTGAGAAATTTGTTAAGTCAATTTGTCCCATTTTTTTACTTTTCTTGCCACATTTGTTAAACAAATCACTGCAATTGTTAAATTAGTAACATGGTGGTTAAGGGAATCTGGGTTCTCCACTGACTTTGCTTGTCAGAAGGTCCTGAACACTGCAACCATCATAAATATGAGTCGGTTGTCAAGCATCTCAATGTAAATCACGTGACCATGGAGATGCTGCAATGGTCGTAAGTGTGGAAAATGATCATAAGTCACTATTTTCAGTGCCATGGGGGAGTTCGAACGGTCACTAAATGAACTGTTGTAAGTCGAGGACTACCTGTATATTACCACTGGAAAGACCATCACTGGAATCACTTGTCTTAGGTAGGCTGGCTTCCCTTACATCAGCACAGACCCTCTTTGGGCTTACTTTTAGCTTTACTTCTCCCTTTTGACCTCATTCCCAAAGATAAGCCTGCCACAAATAAGCATTGCGCTGATGGTTATTGTAGCTACTAGGCCTACAATTTGGGAATCATATTGAAAAACAGGAATCTCCTTCGAAGTGACATATGCAGAAATCACATCCTCATGGTTCCATATTAAAAAAAAAAAAACATCTGGGAAAAGGCTATTTTTTTCCTCAATATTTAGTGCTATTTTGCAATGTTAATAAACCATGCAAATCAAGATGCCACTATCTGCCTCATCTTTCCAAATATTTCAGCTAAGTTATAAATAAAAAGTTACCAACTGATATTGAAAAATTTTGTAAATGAGCCCTCTTTATGGAAGACCGAGAGGCATGGTGAGGGGTATGGAATGGCAAGGGAGATAGATATGACAAGTAGCAACTCACCCCAGCTAGCAAACCAAAGAATTTTTCATATGTTCTTTGCTGAGCACAACAATCAAGAATCATGTTGCACAGTTCTTTCTGCCGCAAAAGAAAAGAAAAGAAAAGAAAAGAAAAGAAAAGAAAAGAAAAGAAAAGAAAAGAAAAGAAAAGAAAAGAAAAGAAAAGAAAATAACATACTTTCAGTTAAAAATTACTACCGCAATATCATGGTAATAGTGCAGAAATGTTACATTAAAAAAAATTGACTTGTAAGTCCACAAAACCCTCTGAATGCACTTACCTTTCTGCATGAAAAGTTACTGATGGAAAGATGAAACCATAAGACGAACGACTTGTGAAAAGTTTCTATCCAGCATAATGTGTGATTCATCAGCATTGTGATCAGTTAACATCAGTGGTGAAATCTAAAATTTGTTACTACTGGTTCTGTGGGCGTGGCTTGATGGTGGGGCGGTAATGTGACTGGGTGAGCGTAGCCAATTCCTTTTTTTTGTTACTTTTAAAACCATTTTTTCTACAACCTCTTCGGCGATCCTCTTGCCTCTGACGATCCAAGCTGAGTTGCCTGATCAGCAGAGGCTTTTTTTCTTTTAAATGCCTCTGACGATCCAAGCTGAGTTGCCTGATCGGCAGAGGCTTTTTTTCTTTTAAATGGTTGCCGATCAGGCAACCATTTAAAGTTGCCGATCAGGCAACTCAGCTTGGATCGTCAGAGGCATTTAAAAGAAAAAAAGCCTCTGCCGATCAGGCAACTCAGATGGGATCGTCAGAGCCTTTTGAAAGCATTTTTTCTACAACCTCTGAAGAGCTGCATGATCATCAGAGGCTTTTTTTTTTACTTTTAAAAGCATTTTTTTCGGCCGAAGAGGTTATAGAAAAAATGCCTTTAAAAGTAAAAAAAAGCCTCTGATGATTGTGCAGCTCAGCTGGGCATGGGGGGGGGCAGAGATTTTTGCTACCGGTTATCCGAACCACCCGCCTCCATCGCTATCAGATCGGGCGATCCGGTCTGAACCAGGAGCATTTCACCCTTAGTTAACATACTCATCAATAAATATTCAAGGTTTTCTGTTTGTTTAATGATAAGAAATGTCTAACTACCATAATCTTCAAAATTCCGTGTTGTATTTTACATGAATTCAATATGTTAAAACATATATTTATTTTTACATTGCTCCACTGGAATAATTTTGCAGTCAATCATTTTTATGTAATAAAGCAGGGCAAAGTGCTGATGCTGTTTGCTAATGAAGTCAGCGCGTCTTGAAGAACAAATTACTTTTTGCTCCCTGAACAGCGGTTACCACGCTATAATATCTCCCAGGGGTTAAAGTAATTAAATATTTCAACATTTTAAATATTTAAATATTACCCATGATTTCTACCGGAATATCTTGAGTAATCATGTTCAGGAAAACAGATTTGCTTATAAAGTCACTCTCACTGGCTTATTCAAAATAAACATGCTTAGATCTAATCGTTCCCCATTATTTGTACACATGATGTGATAGGAGTCATTGAGCTGCATTAGCAACGCGCTGCGGTTTCCGAGATTAATTGCAACCACTGATCCACTTGTTCAAGCCATACAATTGAATGCTACATGTGCTATTGGGACTTGCTGGCAGTTTACATTATATAGAAGAAACCAAAACATCTGTATATCAATTGTTAAAGCCAGCATATATGATGATGCAGATCTGAATATATGGTAATTCTTGAGTTACAGTCACAATTGAGCCCAAAATTTATGTTGCTAAATGAAACATTTGTTAAGTGAGTTTGGAAGGATGGAAGGATTTATACAGTATTCCTTGTAGACAGCTGGTCATTTGCATCCTTTTAGAGGGTTGTTGAAGCACTTGGAAAGGATGCAAATGACCAGCTGTCTACAAGAAATATAAATCCTTCCATTCCCCATCCAGTCAGAGCTGAAGAAGTTTCTTGGATGAGAAGCGAAACATCTTCAAAGAAAAAACAAGAAAGTCCAGTTGCCTTTTGAAAAAGCATCTTCGGGACAACCATGACCTGGATGACTGAGAATCTCTACAGACTTCAAGACCAACATGGAATCACTGCTTTGCTATGGTTAATGTTAACTAGATCCTTCTGTTCTGAGCCTTTAAAAGAAATCCTGCAGTGCTGATTTTGCTTAATTGTATTCAGTATCGATGAAGAAATTGATAATCTTTCCCTGTAGTTAACTCTGCTCAAACATGCAAACCTGTTGAATGATGGTAAATATTTGTCCAGAATCTAATATAGGCAGCAATGCATCTATACTGGGCCGCATGCAGTTCCCTTAAAAGACACCCTACTTCCCTTCATTCATAACTGATAAGGGGGTCATACAATTCCCCCAAAGCAACCTTGGCACCCTTTGGGCAAAGGATGTTGCTCCAGTGAGATTCTATCACTAATACAAATAAATCACTTCAAAGCAGTTGATGAAGAAACAGCTAATGAAATTTCATAGGAAGACCAAAGACAGAAAAGCATAGGCTTTATATTTGCCGTTTCTTTGCCATTTCAAACATTCCTTCTTCAGGATTTAACCATAACTTTCTTTTAGTTAATCCCAAGAGTTTTATCATCAGATTCCCCCTCTTCTCTTTTTCTTTCTGTAAACATCAAGGATATGCCTCAGATTAAAAGTGGAAAAGCGTTAAACTCGATTACACTCATTTTGATGGCACTGCTATTCTGCTACCTCTGGGACTGTCATCTGCTTATTTTTGCTGACCATTTTCTTCGGGTATTCTAGTTGACCTCAAGACAATACATTTGCTGACTTTGAATCAATAAGTCATTTCTTAGTTTGATGCTTATTCTAGATTAATTAATTTAGTGAAGAAACAAGTTACTTCCCTTTCTCTATAATTGCAATATAGGCCTATAATTTTATTAATTCAATAAACAAGTACTATTAGTAAATAAATGTAGTAGACTCGAAAGCAAAATATTTGTGCAACTTTTTTTTTAAATACTGAAAAGGACTGCAGAATTGGCCAAAAATGTCTGCCCCCTCCCCCCATTAGTTAAAGACAACCTTTATTTTTGAAGTCATAAAACATTCTCATATTATAATATACCAGGCCATATTTTGTATGTAGACACACATGAATTTAAGTAGCAGGCTACAATTTGGTGTATGGGGGGGTGGGGGGCTGGTAAATGACCAAATGTATCCCTTTTCATAATTTTGTAAACTTTTTTTCTGTATCAATTTATTCAGTAAACACTGAAAGTTCTAACGAAACAATATGTGTAAGTTTGCAGCCTCTGAAAGGAACAAACTGAAGCAGACATTAAAGTACCAGCATGAATAATGCAATAAGGCTTTTAAAATGTTGGCGCAGGGTGAATGATGAATTAGCAAAAGGCCCAGTTTCTGTACAATCTATCAGACCCCCAAAATGTATTGAATGTTTTTTTCATAAAACTTATTTTTTGGTTCCTATTCATTTAGATAGCTAACTGAATTCTGAGGCAATTCCATTATTTGCAATACAGTATAGATCTGATACAAAAATATATATCTGAACACACAGGGACACACACCAAATTTTTAGGATATAATCCTGAAGCTTCCTTCATCTATTAGGAAGTATCTAGGGTGCCTTTGGGCCAGTCATAAAATCTCAGGCTACCTTACTTTCTCCATTTGGTGTGGGGAAAGTGGGAAGAGGTTGTGCTATGTAAGCCACCTTGATCTCCTGAATGAAAGGCTGAATATAAATCAAATTGATGAATCAATGAATCAATCAATTACAGGTAGTCCTCAACTTATGACAACAATTGGGACCAGAATTTCCATCAGCCCCCGTCAGCTGCTCGCCCCGTGGCTGCCCACATGTCTCCGCGCGTCCAGCCCTGTGCTTCAGGACACTACAGGTGGCCTGAGGCTTGCTACCGGATGTCACAGACGGCCGGATGCTAGGTGGACAGCAAGTGTGACTGGGTGGCCAGTGGGCGTGGCCCTGGGCCATAAAACACACTGGGAGGCAAGAGCTCCCAACGCTGACTTTGCGTGGCTCTGTGCATTATACTCAACGTGTACCAAGGCTCCGGCCTCTGAGTGAGAAGTAAAATCTGGATTCCTGAGCTGCTGAGTTTCCTGTGTGGGTTTGCTTGACTTCTCCCTGGTGCGGGCCTTGACCGTTTGAGACATAAGTTGTTGCAATCACGAGTCAAGTTGGACCCAATTTTATGGCAATTTTTACAAAGGTTGTCAAATGAGCTACCCCCAGGGATACGACTGATCCCGGACCTCCAGACCTTCCGCCGGGCCCTGAAGACTTTTTTATTTCAGCAAGCCGGGCTGGGTTAAAAATCTTTTAATTGGGGAATTTTATGGGTAAGGGGTTTTAAATTGGGGAAGCCAAAGATAAATTTAATTTCGTTTTATAGTATTTTAATGTTTGTATTGTGTGTTTTTAATTTTGGCTGTTCACCGCCCCGAGTCCTTCGGGAGAGGGGGGTGGTATAAAAATTTAAAAAATAAATAAATAAATAAGTGAATCACCATGGTTGTTAAGTGAATCCAGCTTCCCCTTTTGTCAGAAAAGGTAACGATTGCAATCATGGGATTGCAGGATGCTGCAATCATAAATAGGAGCCAGTTGCTAAATGCCAAGATTACCATCACATAATTGCAAGGGTTTGAATCATTGTTAAATGAATGGTTGTAAGTCAAGGACTACCTGCAATCAATAGATCTCCCTTTCATACTGTCTTAGCACAACTTTTGTTGTGTAATAAAACCTGGTCTGTAAAGCCTGTATCTCAGAAATTAATCTTAGCCTATCCAAACTTTTAAAATCACTGCAAGATACAGAGGTGTGTTGGTGCTGCACATTAAGTATGGCTTATTATTAATAATGGATAAAAGATTTAAACTCAAATGCTCAAATATTAAACCACAGGAACACACACATTTTCCTCTTTCTAAATCATTGTGATAGGTAGCTGATTGCCCTGTTTTCACTCACTCACATACAAATATATACAGATGCATAATGAGTTATTTGGGACAGGAGCTACCATATGCAGTGGGAACAGCAATATTCCCCAAACTTTTTTTTTTTAAATCCCAAACCCCTGCATGCACAAAGGGATGAAAAAGTTCAGCTCAGGAGAGTGATAAATGCTGCCAAAAAGTCTCAGCAGCCAGTTTTACTTCAGAAGTTAGACTTGAGAACGAACTCTCAAGTCGAACGAACATAGGAGAAACCGTGGATTTAGATTACAGTTAAGAATATCCAAGTTAAGCAGAAATGGAACTATTTCCTGGTTTGGTTGACAGACTTTAGCACAAGCATAAAGCGCTGTTTTCCCTAACCTAGCTCCTTCCAGACGTGTGGGTTTCAAGCCTCAGGATTCTGAGCAAAACAGGGTCATTGATGAAAGCTCCAGAGGCCACCCAGGATGGGAAGTACTGACTTAGTACACTGCACAAATATGTTGAAAAAATAAATACGTCTCTACTGCCTACATCTAGTCCAGAAAACACAACACCGATGGCTAGGCACAAGGCAAGTTCTTCTTGAAGATACACCCCCTTTCCATCAGCAAAGAAGGAGCCCTTTTGCTAGGTGTATATTAATTACACTGTATATGACAGTAACTACTTTGTGGGAGATGAGAACAAGTTTATATTGAATTAAGGGTGGTGAGTAGAGTCGTTTAGTGTCAGGTTCCTATCAGAATGCTGCTGTTCTGGAGGCGGGGGGGAGGCACCGCGGATGGAATGGTTTGCATGCTTTTGCTTTACTGTAACTGCTTGGGAATTGAGGAAGGGAAGACATGGCCATCTGCACTGACTCCCTCTCTGCCGGTACCAGCTGGGTATTCAAAGTCGCAGTATCCCGACTACGACCTCTTCTCACCACCCAGCCTCGGAGATTTTCACAACACCTTTGTGGCAATTTATTGGCTACAGATGGACACAGGGTACTGGGGATAGGGGTTGGGGGAAATTCAGCCTAACACTTCGTGCCTGAATTCAGACTCTGCCTGACTTCTCTGCAATCACTATCTCTCAGTAAAAGTTCCTTTTGAAATGTGAACTGTTTCAAGAGTTTTACTTTCTTGGGAAGGTAGCTGAGGCAGGTCCTTACATTTAGGCAGGAATGGAATAGAGAAAAGTTCCATGATATACAGTGTATTTCAGATATAATCATATAAAGTGGCTTGCCTCTGGATGTAATACTAAACTATGATTTCAATGTGAATAAAGAGGCATGAGATCATAAATTCCTTCCTCCAATAAAACAGTGAGGCTTAAATTATCAGCTTCCTGTTCCTTGGCTTACACATTTCCTTCTGGCAAGAAAAGGTCGAAACTTCTAGCTTCCTTCATGACTCTTTTGGATACATTCCACTGAATTTCCTCAAAGCCATTCTTTTTAACTGACAGAAGGGGAAAACTATTAAATATTAAATAGAAGAGTGGAGAATCATTAAAAATACAGATCTGTTAAGATTAAGTGTAATGAAAGGAAATTAAATAAAATGTATTTTCAGTCTCAGCCCCCGTCTTTGTTTTTTGGGAAAGTTACACAAATTTGTTCCAGGTTGCCAAGAGATTGGTGGAAACATTTAATAATAGTGTCAGCAAAATATGAGCACAGATACCTAATTTACGTAATATATTTTATATAATAAGTTTACATAATATACATTTCTAGAAATATATTCTCATAAATAAAATTGCTCAGCTTCGGTGTTCAGTGTATTTTCATGTGTTAGAAAAATTTGTGCAAAGCCATCATTTATATACAGTCTATCTGGAGAGCAACTTCCTGGAAAAAAAATGGTCCAAGGTCACCCAGTTGGCTTCGTGCCCAAATTGGGACTAGAAACCCCCATCTCCCAGTTTTTAGCCAATACCTTAACCACTACACCAAAGGTTTCTTAACAGTAAATACAGGCAGTCCTCGACTTATGATCAAATTTGAGCCCAAAAGTTCACTGCTAATCAAGAGTTGTTAAGTGTATTTTGCCCCATTTAGCAAGTGAATCACTGTACTTGTTAAGTAAGTCACACTGTTAAATGTTAAGGGGATTTGTCTTCCCCACTGACTTTGCTTGTTAGAAGGTCACAAAAGGTGATCACACGACCTTGGGACTCTGCAAATACATGCCAGCTGTCAAGCATCCGAATTTTGATCATGTGACCATGAGGATGCTACAATAGTCATAAATTCAAAAACAGTCATGAGTCACTTTTTTTACTATTTTTGTAACTTCAATGGTCACTAAACGAATATTTGTAAGTCAAGGACTACCTGTGCTTGACTTGTTGTTATTTTACCTCACATTTTTATACCTAAGTCAAAATGGCATATATACATAATATTCCTGCCACCTATTTCCCCATAGCAACAGCCCTGTGAGATGGTTGGGCTGAGAGCGAGTGCCTAACCCAGTTGCCCAGTTGGCTTTCATGCCTAAAGGAAACCTAGAACGCACAGCCTCCTGGTTTATAAGCCATCATCTTAACCACTAGATGAAACTGGTTCTAATAATAATAACTAGTACCAAGGGACAGCAGAAAAGAAATAGAGAAAATCACAAAATGCAAAGACCTGCAAATAGAAGAACAGCTATGGCAAAATGTCTATGGAGATTCTCAACCATCTAGCTTGGCTGGCTCAGGAATTCTGGGAGTTGAAGTCCACAGGTTGTAAAAGGGCCACAGTTGCCCACTCCTGATCTAGGTCATGGTTGTCCCAAAAGTGCTTTTTTTTTTTTTTTCAAGAGGCAACTGGACTTACTTTGTTTTTTTTTGAAGACGTTTAGCTTTACATACCGCCTCCTCCTGAGTCCTTCGGGAGGAGGGCGGTATATAAATAAAATAACAACAACTACTACTACTACTACTACTACTACTACTACTACTACTACTACTACTACATCCAAGAAGCTTCTTCCGCTCTGACTGGATGGTGGGGAATGGAAGGATTTATACTCCTTGCAGACAAGCTGGAGATTTGCATTCTTGGATGAGAAGCAAAACGTCTTCATAGAAAAACAAAGGAAGTCCAATTGCCTCTTGGAAAAAAAAAGCACCTTTGGGACAACTATGGCAAAAGAAAGCAAAAATAGCACCAACTGTTAATAGGTGCCTTAAATGCAATCCCAAAACAAGGGGAGCCCCACTTGAACACCACTGGCATTGACAAAATCATCACCGGTCAATTGCAAAAAGGCTCAGAACGTATTATATTCTGCAATGATACCTTTAACACCATCAAGTAACAACATCTGCCTAGCTCAGGTCCTTGACAGATGGTTGAAAATCCAAATCCAGACCAAACATGCGGCTGACTGTGCGACCAACCATAAAAATGAAAAAGGTGACATGTTCATCCCAATCAATCTATTGTAAAACCAATGTGGGTGGTGTGTTTAAAATTTATAATAGCTAGTAAATTAATAAACCCCACCATCCCATGAATAAAACTGTCACATTGCACTTTTAAGGGAACTAGTGCACTCAAAGCTGGATTTATGTCAGAACTTCTCTCAACCTGCTTCCAAAGGTAATTCACCCTGCATCATAGTACCTTTTGATTCATTGCTGTAATCTACATAGACTCCCATGGTTTTCAACAATGAAGCAACAGAAAAGAAAAACAAAATTAACAGTAGTGTGCAACTACTCAGAGATCACCCACTCACTCTTCCCCTAATGCCTTCCAGAAAAGTTGTTTCCATGAATTTCTGGAAGACCGTAAGGGAAGTGGGTAACCTGGCACCAAAGAGAAGACTGTTTACAGCATAAGCACTGCAGCAGAGAAAGTTAATGGGCATACCCCTGCACTGTTAACCTCCCACTATAGAGAACCACAAGGAAATTTTAACAGGGGGGCTGCACACCAAGTAGGTTTCAAACTTTTTTTTAAAAAAAATATTAATCCTTTTTCAAACAAGCATACATAAGAATTGAACAATTTACTACCTACTTTTTTTAAAAAAGGGAAAAACATAGCACAACAAATAAAAACAAAACACCCAAAAAATCTGTAATTACAACTATATTTCCACATCACCTGATTTTATTTATTATTTTATTTTTCACATTTTTGAACCATCCATCTCCCTTGGGGGGAGGGATGGGACTTTTAAAAAGGGAGAAATAAACTTTCAATTGTTTCACCAAGCCCATCCAAGAACTTCTCCCGAAGGAAGAGGTAGCGTGACATTTTCTGATCGACAGAATTATATAAGTTTCTCAAAAATGGCTAGATTACACCCACACCCACACCCCCCTCAGATTTGCTCATGACGCACCCCAGGGTCACAACCAACTGTGGGAGAACCTCCATACTAGACATCAGCTGCTATACTATATAAAATATGATTGTCTCAGTAACTGTATTTTTAATGCCCTTTTAGGAATGGAAAAGCAAAAAAACCCTAAAAGAAACCCTTATTAAAACTTACTGTTTGAGTGTCAGGAAAATCCATCTTCAATAGTTTATGGGCACATTCCTCAAAATCTAAACTAGAGACAGAGAAAGGGAAAATATACATTTATCTGTACATAACTAACTTTCATCCCTAACATGGTAAAAGCTTCTCACAAAACCTCAAAGTGACTTTGGTGCAACATCAAAACCATGCTGGTTTCAACTACTGTTCAGGCAAAGGCATCTTAAGACATCTGCATTCCAATGTTTATAATGTAAGAATTCCTTTTAACTGTACAAGAACTTCCAGAACCTCCAGAACCTCCAGAACTTCCCATATTTAGAACCTCTCTTACTGAAGTCAGACACTCCTTGTCACTTGATTTATCACTGGTCTCTGAGCCTTAAATCTGTTGAAATAAGTTTACATGACAACAGTTTGCTATAGCAGTAAGGTACCAAAGTAGAAAACCAGGAGACAGTGAATTCTAGTCTTGCCTTAGGCATGAAACCAGCTGAGTGAATTTGAGTCCGTCACTCTCAGCTCTTGGAAGACGACTATAGAAAGTCCACTTTCAAAAATCTTACCAAAAAATTGCTGGGACTTGTCCAGGCAGCTGCCAGGAGTCAACACTGACTCAAAGGTATACACACATATAGGTACACTTGCAAGAAGTTCATTAAATAAAGAAAACAACGCATATACATCAATGTATGAAAACTCCATTTTCCTCCTCATTAAAAAGCACAATGTATTTTTAACTATGTACATTTCTTTGAAAAATAATTCTATTTTAGCAATTAAATGGTTTTTTTCCATGCGCTCCAGCCAAAACCAATAGATTTTCAGACAGACTAAAAACAAGATGATTCTCATTTGTGAGTCATTATTACTGTAACATCATATTAAACAGAAATGTACCAATTCTAATAAACAAATTAAAACACTGGCTTTTTCCACAATGTAATTTCACAGAATAACGGTTTTGACGTAAAGAAGGCAATAGAAACATTTGCAAATATTTTTAGTTCTAGGCCAGTTTTCTTTTATTCTACAAGTGCAGATTTGTCCGTTTTAAATGTATGAATTTTCTAATTTCAATAGATTCAGATTGAGAATTCTTCCACAATTTGTGGTTTTACATGACTGTAAATCTTCAATGACAGGAATCTGAAGAGTTGCAGTCCAACAAATTTGAAAGGCATCAGTTTGGTCAGAGATCATTTTGAAGTGCAGTCCTTACATATAAAGAAAAACGTACAAGTGCTATAGATTGAAGCTAACGTTTTGCATGCTGTCATCTAGGATGCTAGTTTGCCAAAGGGCCTGCAATTTATGCTATAAGGGTGTTAACTGAGAGTTATGTTTCATTTTACCTTGACTGAATTGCAAGGTAAATAGTTCGCCGGAAGGAAACCAAGTTAATTTCCGTTTTGTCGTGGATGGTAACTTTTTGTCCTTGATCAATAAAAGGAAACAAACAAAAGATTAGGATAAACCATTCAGGAAAATAATTGCATAGCATTGCCAACACATTGTTTCAGATGTGATTGTTCAAAATAAATGAGTTATTCATGAAAAATAGCTGAACTTGGAAGCTAAGCAGGGATGGGGCCTGGATCATATTTGATAGGAAACTATCCAGGAAGCCCAGCAAAAAAAGACTTATGTGGATTTTAAAGGCTGACTGAATGCATATTGTATTATTATATTTAATATTTGGGCCAGGCACTCCATTAAAACCCAACAAAAATACTGTACTTCTCTATAAAACTGTATTTAGAATTGTAATGAAAATTAATGCAGAACAAGAAAAGAAATTTAAAATAAAAGTATCACTTTTGGTGATACTTGGCCCAAATATTAAGTATAATAATACAATATGCATTCAGTCAGCCTTTAAAATCCACATAAGATCCACAAAATTTACTACCAGGATTAAGGTTTGTTTAAAAGTATTTCCCTTGAAATCAGATTTTAAAACTTTTATCCTGACTGAATCTTGCTAACACTTACTGTTTACAAAAGTAGGAGTGTGGATGTTGTTTTGCATTTATCCCCCTCTTATGGTTCACAAATAAAGCAGTTTAGCATATTTTGACAGTCTACAATTAATATCTGTAAAAATATTTACACAGTGGAAAATGGTTATACAGAAATACAAGAACACATTGAGGTAGATGCTAAATCTGAAAAATATTGTTTTTTAAACAGTAGGAAAGCGTTGTTTGTCAGGCCAAAAAAATAAAAAAGAAGATGGTAATTATTGCAGACTGTCATCATGAACAGAGCTTATTTAAACACTGGGTGTTTATTTACATTAAAACAGTTTGTTTAGTTATGCATCAGACCACAATGAAATCTTACCTCCTGTTCTATTGCAATTGTTATATGTTGTTATAGATAGGATTCTTAGAGGCATAGGAGAATTCTCCCTCTTTCAAATTTAACTGAAATTCTCTCGAAGATTTACAGTGAGGCAAAAAAGTATTTAGTCAGCCACCAATTGTGCAAGTTCTCCCACTTAAAAAGATGAGAGAGGCCTGTAATTGACATCATAGGTAGACCTCAACTATGAGACAAAATGAGAAAACAAATCCAGACAATCACATTGTCTGATTTGGAAAGAATTTATTTGCAAATTATGGTGGAAAATAAGTATTTATTTATTTATTTTATTCGCCTTATATGCTGCCCTATCTCCCAATGGACTCAGAGCGGCTCACAATAATAAAAACACAAGCCACAACACAAAATAAAATCTAAAATCTAAAAAATTTAAAATTTAACCCTTAAAACCCCCCCATCACACCAGGTCAAGCGATTTAAAAAGCCAAGTTTTTAATTCATAACAGAAGGTGCGAAGGTCAGGCGCTAATCGGAGCTCCAAGGGAAGTTGATTCCAGAGGGTGGGCGCACCCACCGAGAAGGCTCTACCCCTGGGGGCCGCCAGCCGGCACTGTCTAGCTGATGGCACCCTGAGCAGGCCCTCTCTATAGACGCGAACCGGGCGATGGGATATCGTTGCTGGCTGTAGGTGGTCCGCCAAATCCTGGGCCTAAGCCATGTAGGGCTTTATAGGTCATCACCAGCACCTTGAATCTCACCCGGAGGGCAACCGGTAACCAATGCAAGGCGTGCAGGAGGGGTGTAACATGGGAGTATCGGGATTCTCCCATCACAACCCGCGTGGCTGCATTTTGCATCAGCTGAAGCCTCTGAGTGGTCCTCAAGGCCAGCCCCATGTAGAGAGTGTTGCAGTAGTCAATCCGTGAGGTGACCAGCGCATGAGTAACTGTGCGTAGGGCATCTCGGTCCAAGTAGGGATGCAACTGGCGCACCAGATGTATCTGGGCGAATGCCCCCCTGGTCACGGTCATTATATGAGCTTCTAAGCTCAACCATGAATCCAGGAGGACGCCCAAGTTGCGCACCCTGTTTACAGGGGGCAAAACTTCACCCCTTATAGTCAGCAATGGCACCACTCCCCTGAACCGAGATGCCGGTACCCACAGCCACTCGGTCTTGGCCGGGTTGAGTTGCAGTCTGTTTTTACCCATCCAGATCCGTACCGCTTCCAGGCACCGGACCATCACGTCGAGGGCATCGCTGGTTTGGTTCGGGGTGGAAATAAAGAGCTGAGTATCATCAGCATACTGATGATACCTCACCCCAAAACCACGGATGATCTCCCCTAGCGGCTTCATACAGATGTTGAACAGGAGGGGCGAGAGGACCGACCCCTGAGACACCCCACAAGTGAAGGGCCTCGGGGTCGATCTCTGCCCCCGTCAACACTGCTTGCATTCGACCCGAGAGGTAGTAGAACCACCGTAAAACAGTGCCCCCACTCCCAACCCCTCGAGGCGACGCAGGATACCGTGGTCGACAGTATCAAATGCCGCCGAAACATCCAATAGGACCAGAACAGAGGAATGACCTCTGTCCCAGGCCCTCCAGAGATCATCCACCAGTGCGACCAATGCCATCTCCATGCTGTACCCGGGCCTGAAACCCGATTGGTACGGGTCAAGGTAATCTGCTTCATCCAGGACCAGCGGGAGCTGACGTGCCACCACATTCTCAACAACCTTCGCTAAAAAGCGGAAGTTGGAGACTGGATGAAAATGACTTAAAACAGCTGGATCCAAGGCCAGCTTCTTGAGGAGGGGCCTCACCACCGCCTCCTTCAAGGCGGTCGGGAAGTTACCCTCCCTCAAAGAAGCTGCTATCACTGCCTGGATCCAGCCTCGTGTCGCTCCTGGGCTGAATAAACCAGCCAGGAGGTACACGGGTCCAACACACATGTGGCCGCACTCAGCTTCCCCATGATCCTGTCCACTTCCTCTGGGGTAACAGAGTCAAACTCTTCCCAAATTTGGATATTTGGTGAATATCAAAAGTTCATCTCAATACTTTGTTATATATCCTTTGTTGGTAATGACAGAGGTCAAACATTTTCTTGGAATATCATCCCTTCAGAAATAAGACTGGCCCACTCTTTCATAAGTACCTGAAAGCTTGGTTTTGTTAGTGGGCCTGGGGAACCCAAAGTGGGATGGAGTCCATCAAATGGCTCATTTGACTGTGTGTTGTCGCTGGACAGGTGTGTGTGTGTGTGTGTGTGTGTGTGTATGTATGGGGGAGGGTATTTTTTTTAATACTGTGTTTTTATTGCTTGTGAGCTTCTTAGAGTTGCTGTGAGCAAGTAGGCAGCTATATAAATTTTCTAAATAAATAAAATACGTATCTTTGGTAAAGACAGAAGCAGGTGAGAAGAAAAAAAGCTAATATTTACAGTTGAAAAAAAGTTGAATGCAAAAATGAAATAAAACGTATGCATGCTAGTCCTGACTGTGATCAAGACAACACTGGGCTTCCATTTCTTAAACATCAGTACTGCTTTTCCAGCAGAAATACGAAGTCAAGATTTTCAAAAGTAGATTAATTAGGCACAGCTCATTTTCAAAAACTGTTTTTTTACCTCAAGTGAATAAACTTTATAAAAGCTTTAAATATACACACAAATGCTCTGATTTATGGGTAGTAAGTATAACTAAAATTACCCTTGATCTACAAATATTCACCTTTGCTAAGTCAGTACATTTTCCTGAGCACAATACAGAAGGCCTATGATGTTCATATAAATTTCCCCCAATGGTAATTAAAAACATCTGGTCTGCTTCTATGTTCAATTCAAGGTGTTGGTTATGGTCTTTAAAGTCCTACATGGTATTGGCTCTGGGTACCTGTGAAGCTCTTTTTACTCCATTACACCAGTTCCACCCAGTCAGGCAGGGAGGGCATGCTGTAAACTCATCAGTTAACGAATTGTGCCTGGAGAGGTCCAGGAAGAGAGCATTCTCTGCCACTGCCCCTGGGAAAATTCTTCCCCCAGAGGCGAAGCAGGGCCCCACACTTGAGGCCTCTCAGAAATATCCAATGACCTTACTCTGACAATTTGCTTGGGGAGAGATGGAGGTGCATGTGGCCATTGGGCTGGTAAGTGCCTTGAAGGCCCTCCCCTGCTTTGTAATTCTGAATTTTAAATACCATATTTTTCGGAGTATAAGATGCACCTTAGTTTTAGGGGAGGAAAATAGGGGGGGGGGAATTCTGCCTACCAGTTATTCATCTGTCTAGCATCCTTAGCCTGATCAGCTTCAGCACATTAGTTCGCTGATTTTGAGCGTGTGCTGGTTGGGGCTGAAAAAAAGCTTCTAAAGCACAGCTGATCATCGGAGGGAGCAGCAATGAGGACAGCAGGAGAAGCGCGGACGATCGCTTCGCTCACAAGCGCTCATTGGGGCTGATAAGCAGCTTCAAAAGCACAGCTGATCGTGGGATGGAGCTAGTGACTAAAGCAGGCGAAACGCGGTAACAGCAGCAGTTCCAGGTAGCCATTTTGGGCACCATGTGTCGTGTTTTCAGCCTCCAAATGTGTCGTGTTTTCAGGTGGCGATCGGCAGCGATGTGTTTTGAAGGGCTCTCAAATGGAACATTTGGAGCTGAAAATGCAACATGTGGAGCCCAAAAACACAAGCCATTCTTGGTGGCAATCCCTGCAGCAAGGAAGAGGACGCACGGGGGCCGAAGGGTAGGCTGGGCTACATTCGGAGTATAAGATGCACCCAAATTTTCAGCCTCTTTGGGGGGGTGGGGGGGAATGTGTCTTATATTCTGAAAAATACGGTATTTTATTCTTGTTTTAATCTGGTTTATGTTATAATATTTATACCGTTTTTCTGTTTTTAAGTCTTTGTACAATGCCCAGAATTGCTTTGTGAGGAAGATGGGTGGTTTCCAAATGTGATAATTAAACAGATGTAATATAAATCAAATTTAGATTTATTGTCCTGCCATAGTGTATTACCCAGAGCTCTGAGTCGTTTATCCCATTTAGTTTAAACGGAACTCTTACCATCTTCATCCTCCTCTTCCTCCTCTCTTTCTTCCTCATCCTCCTCTTCACTACTACCAGCATCCTGATCGGCTTCTGAGTCACTGTCACCTTCATCCAGGATTTCTACATTACAAAAAAAATAAAATAAATCAAAATAATAGATTGGACTGAGTCAGCAGCATTTAGGCCAGAGAAGTGCCTTAGAAATAAACAACCATGCCCAATCAAGAATTTGAACCCGCATACCTTTTTTCAGAGTTTTGTACTTCTCTTCATTTTCCACAAATTCAGGGTCCATTTTGAAGACATCTTCCCAAAAGGAGAAAAAAACAAAACAAAAAAAACACTGAAATTATGCTCTTGCACAATTCTAGATCACAACAAGCACATGTCTGATTTCAAAAGCATACTTACTGAGAATGTCATCGGGATTGTATTCGTCTTCCAAAGGCAACATGTGGGTAAACTGATCTTCCTCCTCCACAAGATCAAGTCCTTCTAGAATTACTGGGTGATCTTTGAATCCATCTTTGCGCACCGCAAACATGACTTCAATCATGTATTGGACACGCTTGTCAGTTTCAGATTCATGAAGGACGTGGCGAAGACGGTCAAAGATAGCTGTGGGGTAAAATCGGTCAGATGGGGACTGCTAATTCAGGAATCAAAGAGGAACGTACCAGGGTTGCCTACTTACCGTTAATACCTCTAGGTGACACTTCCGTCAACTTGAGGCCACAGTCCTTCAGAAACCCAATGGCTACTTCAATACTGTCATCTGTAGGTCTTTCCAGGAGCAATGTGAGCATTTCCAAACACAATACCTCGTGAGCCTGATAGGAAAACAATGCAAGTATTAGTAAAAATCTTAAAATAGCTGATAAAATACAACACTACTGCAAGAAGTGCAACGAGCTCAGGGCAACACATGCTGACTTTAAGACATCCCATCCCATTAACAGCAAAGCAGTTGGAAGTATTCAAAGTGAGGTCCAACTGGATATGCCTATAGCAATTCTCTAGATCAGGAAATGGCAATTAGCAAGGAGTATTGTTTGAAGCAAAACATGAACAACAGTCAGCTAGAAAGACTCACTCCAATTCAACAGGCCTATTACTATGCATTTTGTCTTTCCACAACTATTTGCAGACAGATGGAAAATATAATAGAGAATGCTGGCAGAACCTTTCTGGGTCCCAAAGGTGCTTTTTTTCAGAAGGCAACTGGACTTCCTTGTTTTTTCTTTGAAGATGTTTCGCTTCTCATCCAAGAAGCTTTGAAACATCTTCAAAGAAAAAACAAGAAAGTCCAGTTGCCTCCTGAAAAAAAGCACTTTAGGGACAACCAAGACCTGGATGACTGAGAATCTCCATAGATCAGGGGTGTCAAACTGAAGGCCCGCAGGCCAGATCTGGCCCGCGATGTGGTCAGATCCAGGCCGCGGGGCTGTCCTGGTCTACCCAATGCGAAGAGGAAAGATCAGGCCAATGTAGCTTCAGCTGGGTCTATCCAGTGCGAAGAGGAAAGATCAGGACAGCGTGGATTCGGCCTGGTCTACCCAATGCAAAAAGGAAACATGCCAGCAGTTTGGGGAGTGGCGTCAAGTCAGCCACACCCATCCCGTCAGCCATGCCCACCCCCAAGGTCAACCACAGCCCTGATGCGGTCCTCAATGAAATTGAGCTTGACACCCCTGCCATAGACTTTTAGCTATTATTATTATTATTATTATTATTATTATTATTATTATTATTATTATTATTATTATTATTATTATTATTATTTATTGGTTAATCTTTAGTGAGATTCACAGCCTTTGAGGCTGGTTAATAGCTCAGCAGCTCGAGTCCTAACCAAGGACCTAGGAACTGTTAAGGTATCGTCGGAGGATGTAAGCTGTTCCGAGTAAGGTGGTTTTTTGTAGAGTCAAAATGTTCAAGTCCGGCAAATTTAGAATTTCTAAATAGCGGGGTAGCCCTTTGGGTATTGCTCCGAGGGCTCCAATTACAATCGGCACAACACACGATTTCTTTTTCCACAGTCGCTCAACTTCAATTTGTAAGTCCCGGTACTTTGTGATTTTTTCTTGCTGCTTATCTTCAATTCGTGCATCACCAGGTATTGCAATGTCAATGAACCATACTTTTTTCTTTTCAACTATTGTTATGTCAGGTGTGTTGTGGACCAAGTGCCTGTCAGTCTGAATCCTAAAGTCCCACAAGATCTTGAGTTTCTCATTCTCTAAAACTTTCTCAACCTGATGTTCCCAGTGGTTTTTGCTGTACTCAAATCCAAACTTCTGGCACAATTTCCAGTGAATGATTTTAGCAACACGGTCATGGCGTTGTAGGTAGTCAGTTTGTGAAATTTTGCTGCACCCACTGATCAGGTGGTCAACTGTCTCCTCTTTTTCATTGCAGAGGTGGCATTTGCTGTTGGTGGTAACATGTTGAATTTTTGCCTTCATACAGTTTGTGGCTAGGGCTTGTTCTTGAGCTGCCAAAATAAAGCTTTCTGTTTCTTTTTTCAGTACTCCTGATCTTAACCAGTTCCAAGTTAGTTTCTGGTCAGCTTTGCCTTCAATACTTTTCAAGTATTGGCCATGCAGAGCTTTGTGTTTCCAATTTTCAGCTCGCTGCTCAATTACTTCTTTCTTATATTCTGCTTTTGTTTTAGCTATTATTATTATTATTATTATTATTATTATTATTATTATTATTATTATTATTATTATTATTTTATTTCTATACCACCCTTCTCCTGCGGGACTCAGGGCGGTGTACAGCCAAGATAAAACATTGCATATAAAATTTAAAAACAATTTAAAAAACAATTAAATAATTTCGGCCCAAGATATTAAAAATAACCCAATTAAAACCAAATTCAATTAAAACTGAGAGGATGGGATCAAGCCAGCCCAGCTAGATGGAATAGGTGTGTTTTCAGGGCCCGACGAAAAGTCCGGAGGTCTGATATCGTGAGTATCTCAGGGGGTAGGTCATTCCAGAGGGCGGGTGCTGCCACAGAGAAGGCTCTCCCCCTGGGGGTCGCCAGCCGACACTGTCTGGCCGACGGCACCCTGAGGAGACCCTCTCTGTGCTCCCTTCAAATGGTGCAGGAGTATGAATGGATTTTCCAAAAAAATTGCAGACTACAGGAACCATTTGCACTTCAGTTTGAGGTGCAGACAACAGAGACTCCTCCCCAACAGCCTGTGCCTCTCTTCAACAGTGAAGGGACACAGGGCAGCCAAAAAGGCTCCACAGCCATTTGCACTACTCAGGTGACCCTGAGGACACAAATAAAGCTCCAAGCGACCTCAACGACTCTCTAAAAAGAACGCAAATGTCCAGCTGTCTGTAAGGAAATATAAATCCTTCCATTCCCCATCATCCAGTCAGAGCTGAAGAAGCATCTTGGATGAGAAGCGAAAAGAAAGAAAGAAAGTCTTGTTGCCTCCTGAAAAAGCACCTTTGGGATAACTACGACCTGGATGACTAAGAATCTCCATAAATCTTTCTGGGGTTCACTCTAAAATACAGGGGATCAAGCCTTAGCCCGGAAAGGGTAAACCTGTTACTGAAAGGGTCATAAGGATGCCTGATTAGGAAATCTCAAGACGAGCTTAAGCAACCTTTCTCCCCCTGCCCAAGCTGCTGAAAATTTGTCTATTTGCTCGTAAAGAAGGAATACTACAGTATATAGGTAATCCTGGCTTAATCGTCCCTTTTAGCAACTGTTAATAAAGTTGTGATGGTGCTGAAAAAGTACAAGCAGCTCTTGACTCACAATTGCAATTGGGACCAAAATTTCCATCGCTGAGTGATGTAATTGTGAAGCACACCACATGGCTTAGCGACGGCAATTTCTGCAATCCTGCTTGTTGTTGTTAACCGAATTTCACTGTTGTTAGGTGAGGCAACATCCTATTGCAAGTCCCAGGCTGGCAGGCAGGCAGGCAACTGGCTGGTATCAGATGTGGGAGGGTGCAAAGAAGGCATGGGAAAACTTGGGGAGGGTGCGAGGGAACTGCAACAAGAGGTGTGTGTGGATCTGTGTGTCCAGCATGGCAGAGGTGCAGAGGGATTGGGAGTGGGTGTGCAGATGAAGGAAGCTTACCCCAGCAACTTTGAACCTTTCCTTCCAGTTTCCCCATTGACTTTCTGGGGAAGCTGGAAGGAAAGGTTACAAATGGCAATCACATGGCATAACAACTGGTTTGAACCGGCGAGACAATTTTCAAGTGCCCAGATTGCAATCACATGATCACAAGGCTGCTGGGACAGCCAGAACTCCGAAGACCTGTCATAACCACCATTCATTCAGCACCTTTTGTAATTTCAAACATTCACTGAATGATGTTGAGAGCGCCCTGTAACTTTATGACCAGTCCTCATACTCATAACTTGCAGCATCCTCACAATGAGTGAGATCTGGGTGCTTCATAATCAGCAGCTGTTTATGATCATCACAGTTTCCATGGTTGCAGCATCACCATTTGCGTGCTTTACTACCAGCTTCTGACAAACAGAATTAATGGAGAAGCCAGCAGTAAAATTGCAAGTTATGGTCACATGATTCTCTCTTAATGACCATGGAGGAAGTGAGGTTGGGAGGCTATCCAGGTCACATGTCTCACTTAACGACTGCATTGCTTAGGGAAAACTTCCACACATAACAAACGGCTACTACTTATTTCTGAGAAAGTCCTAATTCTGTGATATTAGTAGGTAAAAGTGAATTGAATTTACTACGTTAAAAAATGAGATTGCCACCTCAAATATGTTAGAATGTATGACTGCTTCTTCAATCACTTCATTAGGAAAGCTACCTAAATATGTATGATGACTAAATGCAAAAAGCATAATGCCTGCATCTCACTAATAGCAATAGCACTTAAACTTATATACCGCTTCATTGTGCTTTACAGCCCTCTCTAAGCGGTTTACAGAGTCAGCATATTGCCTTCAACAATCTGTATCCTCATTTTACTGACCTCAGAAGGATGGAAGACTGAGTCAACCTTGAGCCGATCAGGATCGAACTCCTGGCAGTGAGCAGAATTAGCTAGCACTACTGGATTCTAACCACTGCACCACCATGGCTCTTAATTGTCTATTGTGGTTCTAAATTGTGGTTCTGATTCTGACATGATTCAGGTTGAATTTAGCGTATTACAAATGATGACAAGAAGTAATGTAGACAGCAAAGGAGATATAAAACATCAATAGATAACCACAGCTCCTCATTTTGTTGGTTCCTGTGGGAAGATTATCTTGTAAGAATCAAAAGCTAGACTATGATGTCCCTACAACAAATAGCTTACCACATTCTGATTCATAAGATGTGCAACAAACTTGGAAGCTGTCAGGCACTGTTGCTGCAAAACAAAACACGAAGATATACATTATTCTAAATTACTTTATTTTTTTATCATTATGCCATGATGAATAACCTACTGAAGCACGAGAAACATTACACTACACGTTTTGGGACACTGCAAGGTCATGAAGCGAGTAAAGCCACATTATGTACATATAGGAGTAGTTTGTCTGGGACATATTTTGCGGAATTTCCTTGGTTATTTAATTGTGACCTGGATTTAAGTCTTATACCCATTTTCGTGTATTTAATATTTCAAAATTATGAGAAATCATACTGTCATTCTTGAACAAGACAAAGGAGACTGGAAAGGACACAAACAGGGAGTTTATGGGCTACAAGTTGTTCATGCAAGCATGAGGGGATTCAAGTGGTTCATAGGAGTACTTAACATTTTATAATATTAAAGAAGAGAGAAATTGCCTGTCCCTTACTAGTTTTATTGGAAAAGAGACAAAAAATATTTACCAGTAACCATCTTCAGGTCAAACAAAAAAGTGGGATTAAGTTAGTGGGCCTACTTGAACTATGATTAAATTTACAATCAATTTAGAAATTGTATTGTACA
This sequence comes from Pituophis catenifer annectens, assembly GCF_029215685.1. Taxonomy (NCBI): domain Eukaryota; kingdom Metazoa; phylum Chordata; class Lepidosauria; order Squamata; family Colubridae; genus Pituophis; species Pituophis catenifer. The sequence continues at coordinate 192,222,823 of NW_027256881.1, read as the reverse complement.
ATTATGGCTTAATAAGTACATAGTATTATGGCTTGGCTCAGAAGCAGCAATAAGCCATAATATGGTTTGTCTGTTTTTGCTTAATATAGTGTACAGCAATGAAAAAAATAAATCATTTTTATAAACCAGTTCTTATGCAACTGTCACTTCACTGTTGTGCTACAGAATTGTAAGTATTTGCTTCTGTTTAACATGGATTTGTTCTTTATACCCTTGATGATTTGATTTTTTTTCCTTCTTAGTTTTTACAATGGCAAAACAACAACAACAACAATATATTTGGACACCAAGAGAGCAATATTTTGCTTCTTCATGTACAGTCTTACATACGTTTGCAACATTTCAAAAATTAATTGAATATACTAAATCAATACTTTTTTCAGTTTTGTTGTACAGAAAGCATTTTGTTTTTCTTATATTAAATTACTTTGAGTTTCAATTGATTTTTACTCCTGTAAATATTAATATTATATGGCCCTTTCTTCTCTGTGATCTCCTCATGACTATATACATGTACACTAATTAGGAAATAAGTCTGATTGAGCATATTTCCCTAAGGCAGCTCAAAATATAAAGAATTTAATAGACTCAACCTTATTCAATTAACCTCTCCAATGGCTTTTTCCATACCTTATCATTTCTTCTGTATCCTTTACGAAAATTTAAAATGAGTCTCTTGAGAATCAGTTCCCCAATATTTGGAAATTTGGAATTGATAATTGCTACAACAGCTGCATATACATGAGTGAAGATGGGGGAAGCACTCTGGGCTTGCAAAATTGATCTTGCTAGTAATCCCCTATAAATGAGAAGAGAGACATAAAGACCCTTTAAAGAAAACATAATTTAATCTAAGTTTAAATGCAGGCAACAAGGCACGTGGAAATGAATTTCCTTACTGCCCCTAGCTCCTTAAAAGGTTTTCAAAGAGATTAACTCTCATCTGATTGATAAGACTTCCCTGTATGGATATTCCATCCACCCCACCAGTCTACCCAATCAGCGGCAGCTCTGACCCTCTGAAATATATTTGGGGGGGGGGGCAGAATCTGAAAGGGCTACACTGGGAAGAAGTAGGTAGAGAAATCCATTTCTACTAATATAACTTAATGCATCTAAATTCAGACTTAATCCTTTACTAGACTCCCTTAAAATATATGACATGATAGCTTGAAGACAAGCATTGGATTTTCTCCAGCGCACAGTATTATCACTAAGCTATCATATCGCCTAACATATGATATTCACTATGATCATTTTAGGTTTTTCATCTGCGATACTATTCTTCATGCTGTAAGTTTATATCGTGATATTATACATTAATTTCCGGTAGTATTTCAGAAAGGAATAGTTAACACTTAGTTCTAGGCAAAATGATAAAGAAACTTTATTACAAACAACTCCCAAATCCTGCTCTCTTCAAATTAAATACAGGTAGTCCTCGATTTATAACAGTTCATTTAGTGACTATTCAAAGTTACAAGCACTGAAAAAATGGTTTTTCACACTTATGACCGTTGCAGCATTCCCATGGTCATGTGATCCAAAATTTGGATGCTTGGCAACTGACTCGTATTGTGACAACTGCAGTGTCCCTGCATCGTGTGATCATCTTTTGCGACCTTTGCACAAGCAAAATCAATGGGGAAGCTAACATGTTACTAACTTAACAGCTGCAGTGCTTCACCTAACAACTGCAGCAAGAAAAGTCGTAAAATGTTGTTAAAATTCACTTAACAAATGTTTCAATCAGAAACAGAAATGCTGGGCTCAATTATAGTTGTAAATTGAGGATCACCTGTATAACAAATTACTACCTTTGTAATTTTCAGAATAATGATAACTCTGCTACCTAAAATCCATTAGGAAAAATAGCATAACTACAGCCCATATAGAGAAAGCTTATCGGTGCAAGCCAAAAGTCATTAACATACAAGGTCATCAATGTTACTGGGATAGAAAAGTAAATTAAGTTCAACAAGTATAATTTGCCTCCTAATTCAGATATAAAGATATTTTCTGGTAATCTGTGTTTTAATTAAGCACTTAGAAGAAACATGACAGAAGAGGATATTTGTGGATTAGGAATCCATCAGAGGCTGCTACTTACTCCTGTCTCAAAGAGGAACACTGACAGAAAACTCATTTCCCCAACAGCTTATCAGGACTAAAAAAACCAGCAAGAGGGTAAATTGATTGTTATGTAATATGAACAAACTGCCATGAAACACAAGCCTTATTTTTATTCAGTCACTTTACTAAGGCAATAAACGGAAGAGCTCAAGAACCTAATCAGGCAGACTTCATCATTTTTTACAGTATTTGAATACCATAAGATTGCAAAATGGAATCCAGTGCACAAAAGAACACTTAAGAATTTAAAAAAGCAAATCCGAAACTGTTTGATTTTTGAGCACTACAGTTAGAAGGCAGTCACAATTCTTTCATCTCCATTCAAACTAGTTTGTGGTCATGGATCAGAAAATATCCATTGTAATATGGCAGAGCTCCAGTTAATATCTGTTTCTTTTTTTTAAAGACCTGGCTTTTTTAAAAAAATTACACATTACAAAAGCCACGTTGCATGCTTTAAAAGCTTTAAAGCTAATTTGATCGCTGGATTAGAATCCCACAAAATATATAAAACATCTTGACTTCAAAAGAATTTGCGAAGGACAAATCTTCAATTTATCTGCAAGCTTGCATAAACTTTTAACAAGCCATTCTTATTTTAAAATGAACATACCAGTTTGATTCAAGCAGGAGCCTCTATAAATACATTGTAGAGTATTTTTAACAAGAAGCCCAGATCTACGGGTTGTGCAAGCAATATAAAATGTGTCTTCTTCAAACTCAGAGCAAACCCATTATGTTAATAGGAATTCTGCAATGACACAGTGAAGAGTTGGAATATATTCAAATTAAATCTGCAGGGATCTTAAGAGGGATTTTATGGGGTGATTGAGGCAGTGCTTGTCTTTATCATTGTTCTTTTCCTCTCTACCTACAGCCACTACCCAGATCCCAATGTGGTATGTCCCACATTTTCTCTATCCCTAGTATTGTTTCATATATATACATCAATATTCACACATATTTAAACTGAGCAGAAAGGGCTGCTATGTACATATTTCATGCTTACCTGCCTCTCACAATGTTTTCTTGAAGAAGTTCAGTTATAATGTTGGCAATGTTTGAAACGTTCACCTTGTTGATCAGACCATTGATGGATTTCTTCAGTGCTTCCCAGCTCATTCTTTGATAGGCTAAGCTGTTTTTCAAAATATACAAATTTACTAATGGGCAAAAAGCAAAGAACTAGAGCAAAAAGAATGATCAGCTGGAACATTAAACATAGTGACACATCTCTCACTTCAGTTTTACAAATGCAAAATAGTCTACAAACACTAGCCTAAAGAAAAGAAGAATTTGGGATGACATGATAGCAGTATTCCAATATTTGGGGGGCTGCCACAAAGAAGAGGGGGTCAAATTATTTTACAAAGCACCAGAGGGCAGGACAAGAAACAATGGTTGGAAACTACTAAAAAGAGAGAAGCAACCTGGAATCAAGGAGAAACTTCCTAAAAGTGAGGACAATTAACCAGTGAAATAGCTTGCATTCAGAAATTGTGGGCACTAGATTCAACCAGAAGCATCGCAGCGAGACAGTCAGGGAAATAGCGGGCTCCGATGAGCCCTGCGAAATCCCGGGCTGACAAGCCGCTACCAAGGAGTCTTCAGACCGGATCTGTCTTGTAGGGACGGAGAAGAAGGAGAGGCAGATTGGAAGACCAAGAGGAACAGGCAAGTTCCTCGGAGGTCAGAGGATACTCTCCGACTCGGCAGCGGGAGCGGCAGCCATTGTGGCCGTCACTAAGCTGGGGCAACCGGACTACGTTTTGAGCAGGAGCGGTGATTTGAACAGAGCACTGATGCCGGGTGAGTGATTGCCAGCTCATAGACAAAAAAAGAAAAAGATTTTTAAACTTGTTAAAAGTGTCCCAGCGAAATAATAGCGGCTAATGGGCATGGGAGAAAAGAAGGAAGAAGACCAAAGCAGAAATTTAAAGTGACAAAACCCGAAGAGCAAACTGACTTTTGGACAAAAATATTTGGAGAACTTTAAAATTAGAAGAAATAAAAACCCATAATTGGTGTGGAGGACTGGAAAGAAAGTAAAAAGATTTTTTTTTCTGAATGTTGGAGAAAAATTTAATTTAATTTAATTTACATAAAATATAATTTTTAGAAATCCTGGTATACCTGTTTTTATCAGTGATTTGTGCCTGCATCATCCTGAGCTTTGCTGGAGGAATGTATGCACCACCAGTCCGTGTAAGGATTGGATCCACTTCCTCTTTCTTTTTCTTTTGAGGGGGTTCCTCACGTAAAAGAGAGCCCTGTACTCCTGATTTCTCCGTATCATTTCTTCTATCAGGTGACCGGGACTTCCTGTGCTTCTTCCAATCAGATTCTCTCTCTCTCTCCTGTCTTTCTCTCCTTCTGAAATAAAAAAAAAAAATCTACATATTTCATGTTCAAAGTATAAAAGAAAGAAAAAGTAAATTTTAAATATGATGCCAATATTTACCATTCATCAGTTCTAAAACTTATTTTAAGCAAAATCCTAATCAGCACACCCTACGAAAGCTTACAAAAACATCAGCAATTAAACAACGCAAAGTTCAGAATTTTTAGAAGCACTTGACATTCACCTTGGTTCTGGGTATCTGTCATCGTAATGCCCCCTTCCTGAATGTTCTCTGTCAGATCTTCTGTGTTCCAAATGGCCTTTGTTTTGTGGAGATTGAGACCTCTTACGCTCCATGGATCTACTCCTGGGTTAAGGGCAAAACTTGATTAGCAATTAATGTTAAACACATCACAGAATTTGTGGAGAGCCAGTTGGGTGTCGTGGTTAAGGCACCAGACTACAAATGAGGAAACAGTGACTACAGGTAGTCCTTGACTTACAACAGTTCACTTAGTGACCGTTCAAAGTTACAACGGCACCGTAAAAAGTGACTTGGGACCTTTAACAACTGCAGGGATTCACTTAACAAATGTGGCAAGAAAAGTCGTAAAATGGAGCAAAACTCACTTAACAGATTTTTTCACTTAACATAAATAAATTGTGGTCGTAAATCGAGGACTACCTGTATAGTCCTGCCTTAGGCACAAAGCCAGCTGGCCAGTCACCTTTCTCAGCCCTAGGAAGAAGGAACTGGCAAGCCTACTTCCCAAAAAATGCTGCCAAGAAACCTGCAGGCAGTTACAAGGAGTCAACGCTGATCTGAAGGCATAAGTAAGTAAATAAATAAATAAATAACAAATAAATATATAATGGATTGTGTAACTTTGGAAAGCAAATAGTGTGTTTCAAATGTTCCTCAGCTGTCAACTTTGTATTGCACAGAACTTTACCCTATATGCAAAAGTAAAAAAAAAGATTGATATTATTTGTATAATTAAACACTGAAGTCTCGGTGTTTATGTATGTCCTTGAATTAGTCCTTGGTTCATCAGTTTTACAAGATTTACACCATAAATCTTGCACCTAATCCCTTCCTCCCTTTTCGTATTTTCTACTGCTACCCCAATCCTTTCAAAACAGGTATCATCTTGATTATGACAGTGAAAGAAGCAAAGGAATAAAGAACATTCGTAAGTGGATATTTATATTCAATATATCTGATATTTGTACATGTAACATACTTCTAGTTTCTATACAAATATTTGGAAATGAGATTTGAGCGGAGCAGAATCCTAATGAGGCCCCAGATCAGAATGGGCAGAGAAGGAAATGCACTCACACATGATGGATTCATTTCCATCTTTTCAATTGGCTCCACTCCTAATTGTGTAAGTCTGAAGGAGATTCTCTGTGAACTCAGCTACGTTCACTTAGCATTTGTCTACAACTGGAATATATTTAGAACAGCAGAATTTTCTGCTGAGAAGATCAAGAGAGTAACCAATATCCCTGGGGACACTGAGAAAATTGTTAGCGCACCTTTAAAACGTATAAATCTTGGACTGAAGATGTCAACTTATTAACAGCAACATAAGAAACTAAGCTAGAGACACCTGCAAAAACACCTATTGATGAAATATCTAATAAAGCACACGACAGGTGAAGTGATGTGTGTATAGTGCATATGTGCGTGTAAGAGAAAGACACACATATCCATCAACATCCCCAAATTACAAGCATTGTTGTCTGCATCTTCCTTTGATCAGAAGACCCAAAACCAATCCTGTCAATTTATGAAGTTGTCTTGGTTCTTTAGATCAGAGTGAAAGAAATGTCCCCCTCAATTAACTTCTTTTCCATCAAATATCAAAACTGTCTGAAAGAAAGGCAAATCTAGGTTTAAAACAATTCCTATTCCAAAACAGTATTAGAATAAAAATATGATGTATTTCCACTACCAGATTCTCAGCTAATCTAAAATGACTAACCCTCGCAGGTAAACCGAGTATTTGCCACTTCAGCTAACAATCAGTTTCTCAGATTTAAAACTTGCCTAAAAAAAAATAAATCACTATAGTAGGGGAATTCTCAAATCTTACAATACTTTTAAATCTATTTTAAATTTTAAAATAGGAATCCCCAACCCCTGGACCATGACTGGTACTAGTAGGTGGATTGCCAGGAACTGGGCTGAGCACGTGAAGCCCCATCCGTGCACACGTGGGACCCAGGCAGCATGCGAAACCATACACACCCCTGATCTGTGGAAAAACCGCCCTCCATGGAAACCAGTCCCTGGTGCCCAAAAGGTTGGGGGCTGCCGTTTTAAAATATTAAAGAAATTGTCTCCCCTCCCATCTCCCCATTACAATCTATTATTATTTATAGTGAGTTTTCACAGCATTCCTTAAAAAAAGACATTTTACCTGTCTTCTGGGGAGGCACTTCTCTGGCGAGTATGGTAAGATTCCTTCCTTTCACAGCTTGATCCAGACTTTAAAACATAAAAGCATTTAAATTTTACATAATAAACATTAACTTAAGAGAAATGAAATGCAAAAATGTAAACTCACAAAGAAGTAATATGACTTTTTTTCACGTACATGCAACCCCATACTGTACCTGCGATCATTACAAAATGTGTTAAAATGGCACTGAGAAACCAGCTATTTTAAATCAGCCTTACCCTCTTTTGGAAAAATCTATATCTTTCTATTATTGTACTACACTTTATTGTAATACATTTTATTGTGAATTGATTTGAGATTATTTAATGGGAAGTAGTATAATAATGTAATAAATATTACCATGTTAAATTTTATACTGTTCATTTTTACTTCATTTTATTATTCTAGTTTATCAAATATATGGATTGTAACCAACTCTGATTCCTTAAGGTAATAGCCAGGCTACAAATATTTTAATAAAGAAAATACAGCATTTGACATAAAACATCAGTAAAATTTGCAGTTAGCCAACTACCAAGTAATAACAACTACATAACTGTTCTCAATAAAATATTGACTACGTAGTAGACACTATAACATGATCATAACCGCATTATACAAATAAGTATACAATTCTCCTCAGATAAAATTTAGCGTGTGGGCTTCAATCATACTTCCATAGACTCAAATTGCCTTCCGCATAAGCACTTTGGAAACATCCATAAACATTGAGGGAATTGGTGTCAGAGTTAAGGGAATAGACTAGGAGCTGGGAGTTTTAGTCTTCTTTAGGCATAAAAAGTCTTCTTTAGCACCATTTGCTACCTGCAGTTGCAGAATACATGCTTTTCATGCAAAAATTCCCAGGTTTAATTCCTATAGTTGTCAGATACCATTGAAAAAATGTTGGTTTGCGCGTATGATTAAGTGGGCACAAAATTTTGAAGAACCAGTGATGTTGGAAACATGGGAAAAAATTTGGGTTCAGAATGTTAAATTTACACAGTCGCAGAACCTGAGGGAAAACTTTTATAAAATGTTTTATAGATGGCATTTAGATCCTAAAAAGTTGTCATGTATGTACCCTAATGTTCAGCCAAAATGTTGGAGATGCGAATGTTTGGATGCTACGTATTATCATGTTTGGTGGACCTGTAGGAAAGTTAAGGCTTTTTGGATAAAAATATGGTGGGTTATGCAGAATGTTTTGAAGAAAAAAATTCAATTCTCTCCACAATTGTTTTTATTGGGTATAGTTAAGGGTTTTACACGGGGTGAAATAAAACTAATATTGTATATGATAACTGCAGCAAGATTGTTGATAGGTAAATATTGGAAGAATGAAGCTTTGCCTACTATCGAGGAGTGGACTTTGAAGATGGCTAGTTTTGCAGAGATGGCGAAGATTTCAGCATACTTAAAGGATTGTTCACAAGAGACTTATGAATGGGAATGGAAAAGGTGGATAGAATATGTTCAGAACAAATACCAAACTAGAAAGTATCAAATAGCTTTTATTTGAAAATAATGTACTAGAAATATCTTAATGTAAAGAGAAAAAGAGGAAAAATTATATAGGGGGAAGGATGGGTTCAGGTTTATATATCAGTGTTATTAGTTATGAGTACATAATAGGGAAGTCTGGGGGGGGGGAGGATTAGGGAGGGTTAGGGAGGACGGGAAGTTTGGGGAGGGAGGTGGGGGGGGTGAAAAAAAGGGGTGAAAATGTAATTGTAAAACTTTTGCAATAAAAAAAAAAGAAAAAATGTTGGTTGAACCCCTGACAGTCCTTGACAGTCATCATAGATAATGCTGAATGAAATGTTTTGACCTAGCATAGTCCTCTTCCAATATCCTAGTCACAGGTTATTATTGCTTGTGAAAGAGTACCAGCAATATTTACTCACGTGCCCTCTCTTTAAATTTAAGTTTTCATGATATAATAATGAAAATAATAAGAGAAGTAGAACGACTACATGGCAAAATGAAGCATAGATAATGTCAACAGTTATAGGTGCCCCGGGTGCAATTCCAAAACCTCTGGAACATCATCTGAACCAGGTGGATAAAAATCAATGATTTTTTTTTAAAAAAATCAAAAAAATCAGATTTTTTTTTATTTTAAATCGGATTTTTTTGATTTTTATCGAATTTATTTTAATAAAAAACTTTTGGGGTAAAAATCTATCATAAGATAGTTTTCTATTTAAGATACATAAATAATTTAGTTTATTCAGCATGAAATGGAGCTTAGTTATGTAGCATGAGGCTGTATATTCTGCAACACTGGGACTATCGGTGAGTCAACAGTGGGTCAAAGGAGTAGCAGAGATGACAGTTGCTCTTTAAAAATTATGATTTAAATCGAGTTGATTTAAATCAAGCCTTTTTACTAGTGATTTAAATCATGATTTAAATTGTGATTTAAATCCACCCTGATCTGGACACCACTGGTCAATTGCAAAAGCAGCTTTACTTGGAATAGCATACTTAGCAATAGCATTTAGACTTATATTCATGGTGCTTTATGGCCCTCTCTAAGAGGTTTACAGAATCAGCATATTGCCCCCATTTTACCGACCTCGGAACGATGGAAGGCCGAGTCAACCTTGAGACAGTCAGGATCAAACTGCTGGCAGTCAACAGAGTTAACCTGCAATACTGCATTCTAACCACTGTGCCATCATGGCTCTTCATCCTGATACCTTTAATACCATCAAACAACATCTGCCTATCTCAGTCCTTGGGAAGGACTTGATAGGTGGATAAAAAAAAGTCAAATCCAGTCTAAAAAATTGGTTGACTATGCGACCAACCATAATATATTAAAGGTCTATGCCACCTGACTTCCAGTGACTCTGAACAGTTTGCAGATTGTAAAAAGCATTGTAAAAAAAATATGCAAAACACAAAGCAAAGAAAGAAAGAAAGCTGGCAGAGAAAATAATTGTTGCAGATGGGAACAAAAAAACAAAAAAGGAAGAAAAAGGGTGTCGATCTTCCTCATCAAAAGCCTGGGCAAAAAGCTGTACTTTCAGGACCCACAAAATACCAATGAAGTGGATTTGCTGAATTCATCAAATTTATAATTTAATACTCAATTTTAAAAAAATACTTACATTCATTTCTGCTACTCTTCATTCCCTCTTCTTCCACTTTAAAACTCTGAATTTCCAATGTAAGCGTTCCAAAAATCAATGTGGAATATTACTGTTATTCTTACCAGCAAAAATAATTAATCTATAGAAAAAACAAATGAGGTTTCTGGTATTGTTAAGACAAAAATCATAAGCAGCCATAAACTAATATTGCTGTCAACAATAAAATTATCTGCTTTTCAGTTAATTAAATGAATTAATTTAATTTAATTTATACCTATCAGAGCTTTCACAGCATAGTTCTTATATAGCACGTTAATATACAAGAATTTGTTCATACATCAGGGGTCCCTAACCCCGGGTCCGTGGACTGCCATCAGTCCACAGCGTGCCAAAAACCAGGCCATGCAAACAAGCGAAGCCCCCATCCGTGGAATGCAGGCAGTATGTGAAACTACACCCGCTCCGGTCCACGGAAAAAACCTCTCTCCACGGAAAGGGTCCCTGGTGCCCAAAAGGTTGGGGGCCACTGTCATACATGATTGATAAATAAGAGAACAATATCTGTAAAACACAAAGTTTCAATTGCATGAGTTTCAATTCTGCACTAATAAGAAATGATACGTGAATATCGCAAGCTCTAGCGAGCTGAATGCAATGGCTTGTTGCTTTGTTTTTACTGCCTATTCGAGCCAGTACGTGTGCCATGCATGCACTATTTGGTTAGCGCCTTTTGCATCTGTCTGGTTTTTTTTTTTAATTTTGTTAATTATTACTGTTAAAGTGTACTTTCACCTGCTTAATAAATCTGTATACTGAAAAGGATGTGTGAACAAAGCACGGTGGTAATAACATTTCAAGCGGAGAAAGAAAAGCTTTATTGATTGAAGAAAAGTTTGAAATTCTCAGTGCTTTGAAAAGAAACAAAAGAAGATGTGACACTGTGCGTGTTTCTGCTTAAATGAAGAGACATCATGGGCAATCAGAAGAAATGTTAATAATATAAAAGCCAGGTTTGTTTTTTTTTTAAAGGAAGAACAAGTGTAGAAAGTCTATTAGAACAAGACAAAGAATTTGAAGAGATAGAACATCTGTTAAATGTTTCGATTGAAGATCCGATAATAAAGATATCAGAGGCATATTTTCTCACAAGAAATGAGAAGCCACTAACAATGGTGTTTGGTGGCTTCTACCTGATTTCATATGTGATTTGAAAGGCTTTGCTGTATAAAAGAGCTGCCCAAAATAAAGACAAATTGTATTGCTCTCACAAAGCAAGCTGGGTTCAACGAAGTACAGGAAGAAGCCAGATCTAAGTAAGTCTTCTTCCAGTACTTCGTTGAACCCAGCTTGCTTTGTGAGAGAAATACAATTTGCTCCCACAAAGCAAGATCTAAATTGTTTCAGTCCCATCTGCAGAGAACTTTCAATAAAAGATCTGCAACACTTGCTGCTGATGGCCAAGTAGAAGGTGAAGAAAAGTCCAGCAAAGCCATTACAGGTTAATCTTCAACTTACAACAGTTTATTTAGCGACCATTCAAAATTATAACAGCACTGAAAAAAGTGACTTATAACTGTTTTACACACTTATGACAGCTGCAGCATCCCCATGGTCATATGATTAAAATCCGGCTGATTGGCAACTGACTCATATTTATGATGGCTGCATGTCTTAGGGCCGTGATGGCGAACCTATGGCACACATGCCACAGGTGGCACACGGAGCCATCTCTATGGGAACATGGAGCCGTAACCCTAGGTCAGCTCCACCGTGCATGCGCGCGCACCTGCCGCTGGCCACCTGATTTTTGGGTTTCTGCCATGCATGCGGGAGACATGCGTGCATGCGCGGGGGGTGTCACGCACGCATGCACGGGGGTGTGTGGTATACCCCCCCGCACCCCATTTTTGGTCCCAGAAGGTTTCAGAGAGGCCTGCTAGGCCCAAAACGGGGTGCAGGGGGGTTTGTGCACGCATGCACAGGGGGCGGGGTAGCGCAGGGGGGCATGTGTACATACACAGGGGGGGCAGGGGGTGCTGAGGGACATTGCATTATGGGTGTGGGCACACACAATCATGTGCATGTGCACGCTTTCGGCACCCAAGGAAAAAAAGGTTAGCCATCACTGTACTAGGGTCATGTGATCTGCTTTTCGACCTTCTGACAAGCAAGGTCAATGGGGGAAGCTAGATTCACTTAACAACACTGTAATTAATTTAACAATGCAGTGATTCACTTAACAACTTGTGGCAGGAAAAGTTGTAAAATGGGGCAAAACTCACTTAACAAATTTCTCACTTAGCAGCATAAATTATGGGTTCAATTGTGGTTGTAAGTTAAGGACTACTTGTATAAAATCTTTTTTTTTTTTTTTTGAAAGAACAAAACCTCCAAAACAGTCAGTTCTGAGAAAATTTTAGAAAAATAGAAATGGCTAGAAAATAGCAATTATAATACAGAAAGGAACAGTATAGTAGCCTCTGGATTTCAATTTTATTTGGAGATATATAGGCAATTTTGGATAGTGAGATGGGCAGCATATAAATTTAATAAAGTAGTCAAACAAATAAACAAACAAGCTTCTTTTTGAAAGAAAGAAGATAGCAAAACAACAGACATTATTATTAAGCAAAGATCCAAGGACAGAAGATATATATACCAAGGCCCTGCAGTTCTAATATGATCACATTTCATACAAAGCCTGCATCCACATCTCCTCCACCTACTAATCATCATCATTTTCCATCGTCTCCATTACTCTGCAGCCTCGCTCTCCCTCCTTACACTTCAAACTGTCATCACTTATTTTTCAAAGTAAGAGACTAAATCTACATTACTAAATTATGAATTGAACATGTTTTTCAACTGTGTAAGTACTTTATTAGGATCATTTATTGCTTTATACATCAAGTTGATGTATATAATCAGTTATTATCTCGTTACTTTGTAACACAATGTCTTAGACTGCCTTTTCCCCCAAGTACTGTGTTTCCCTGGAAATAAGACCCTGTCTTATATTTTTTGAACCCCAAAATAAGCGCTTGGCCTTATTTTCGGGGAGGTCTTATTATTTTGGGGTGTATGGAGCAAGATGGAGCTCCTCTTGCTGTCTTACCTGATTTCCAGCTCTGTGTTTAAATATTTTCAGGGAGGACTTATTTACATTACAGCCCTCTCTAAGCGGTTTACAGAGTTAGCATATTGCCCACAACAATCTGGGTCCTCATTTTACCCACCTTGGAAGGATGGAAGGCTGAGTCAACCTTGAGCCGGTGAGATACTATCTGCTGAACTGCAGCTAGCATTCAGCTGAAGTAGCCTGCAGTACTGCACTCTAACCACTGCGCCACCTCGAATCCTCAGTTAATGACCATTTGTTCAGCAACTGTACAAAGTTACGAAAGCCGCAGTGTCCTGCGGTCATGTGATTACAATTCAGATGCTTGGCAACCAGCTCACAATTACAATGACTACAGTAACCTGTGGCCACATGATTGCCATTTGCTACTGTAAGTGCTGGCTTCCGACAAGCAAAGTCAATAGAGAAACCAGCAAGAAAGTCACATGTAATATTGCACCTAATAATCATGGAGGATTTGTCTAAACACTGCAACTGGAAGTCTGTAGAGATTCTCAGTCTTTTAGCTGTACAATTTGGGATGAACACCCTTTGAATGGTGTGGGAGTAGGAATGGATTTCCAGAGAGAAAAAAATTGCAGACTACAGGAACCAGGAGCACTACTCAGGTGACCCTGAGGTCACAGATAAACCTCCAAGTGCTTCAACAACCCTCTGAAAGGATGCAAATGTTCAGCAGTCTGCAAGGCAGTGGTGAAATGTAAGATGTTACTACCAGTTCTGTGGACGTGGCTTTGGGGGGGGGGGAGGGTAATGTGATCAGGTGGGCATGAACAACTATTTATTTTAACTTTTAAAAGCATTTTTTCTACCTCTTCAGCTGAAGAGGCTGTAGAAAAAAATGCTTTTAAAAGCCTCTGACGATCAGGCAACTCAGCTGGGATCATCAGAGGCTTTTAAAAGCACTTTTTTCTACAGCCTCTTCGGCTGAAGAGGTTGTAAAAAACTGCTTTTAAAAGCCTCTGACAATCCCAGCTGAGCCGCGCGATCATCAAGAGGCTTTTTTTTTTTACTTTTAAAAGCATTTTTTCGGTCGAAGAGGTTGTAGAAAAAATGTTTTTAAAAGTAAAAAAAAAAGCCTCTGATGATCATGTGTCTCAGCTGGGCATTGGGGGGGGGGGCGCAAGCAGGGATTTTTGCTACCAGTTCTCCGAACCATCGCTACCGGATTGTCCGAACCGGGAGCATTTCACCCCTGCTGCAAGGAGTATAAATCCTTCCATTCCCCACTATCCTGTCAGAGCTGAAGAAGCTTCTTGGATGAGAAGTGAAAAGTCTTTAAAGAAAAAACAAGGAAGTCCAGTTGTCTCCTAAAAAAAGCACCTTTGGGACTGCAACTGGAATTGTCATAAATTGGCAACATCATGTGATGTTGTGCTTTATGACCACATCGCTTAGCAAATGTGCCAATTACTGTCATGAACCAAGGACTACCTGTATACTGAATATGTGTAACAATATGCAAGAGTGACCTTGAGAGACAAGATGGAGAGATCCTAACTAGGAAAGGAGATAAAAGGGGGGAACCTGCAGTTGCTTAAAAGGTGAGAGATAGAAACTTAGAAGAGACCTGCCTTAATGGACGAGGCATTATAAATCACTGTGGGAGATCTGTAATTTCAGATTTGCAAGATTCTGTTAATATAGCCTTACAATAAACTAGCATTAGTAACTGAATGTATTTCCTTTCTGGTTTACCTGGGAGAACTGACAATGTGGTTGTGGTGCATTTGATGAGGGTGGTCAGTACATGTAGTCCTCAACTTATGACCACAGTTGAGTCCAAAATTTATGTTGTCGAGAAATTTGTGAGTTTGCTCCATGTTATGACTTTTCTCACCTAATTTGTTAAGGGAATCACTGCAGTTTTTAAATTAGTAACATGGCTGTTGGGGGTTGCTGGCTTCCTCATTGACTGTGCTTGTCAGAAGGTTATAAAAGGAAATCACATGACTCCAGGACACTGCAACCGTCATAAATGTGAGTCATTTGTCAATTATCCGAATGTAAATCACGTGACCATGGGGATCATGCAAAGGTCATAAGTGTGAAAAATGGCCGTGAGTCCCTTTTTTCAGTGCCGCTGTAATTCTGAACAGTCACTAAATGAACTGTTGTAAGTTGAAGACTACCTGTATCTACTTGTGAAACAAAGATGAAAGTGATGTTAGAAAACATGTGACTATAGTAATTTTAGACCTATCTACTTCCCTGTTTAAAAAAAAAAACCTTTCCCCACATGTCCCAAAATCGCTATGCAATATTGGTGTCCTCAACATTCAGCAACCGAAAGTGACAAATCATAGCAGCCCTTACATCAAGAAAACCCAGACAGCTCTCCATTTTAACAGAAATCTTGGAAATTGGCTTCATGTTATTTCTAAGTCTCATGACAAAAAACAAAACAAAACAAAAACAAATATTGCTAGGATAAACAGTTGTGGAGAACAGCCAAATCATCATCATCATCCATATCTACCTATCCCAGGTCCTTGGTAAGGACCAGATAGGTAGACAAAAACGCCAAACCAAGTATGAACGTCCAGCTGACTGTGTGATGAAAAATAATAATGATAATAAGGATGATGGATGGGGGGGGGGAGGAGAAGGAAGGAAGGAAGGAAAGAAGGAAGGAAGGAAGGAAGAAGATTCTGCGAATTGGCAAGGTTTTTTTTATCGGATCACCTTCTCCGTCGAGGGCAAGGGAAGCAATGATGCTGGGGCAACTCATAATACTTCCCAGCACAGCCTGATTTCAGGCGGGGAAAAGGAAGATCGCGTACGGCCACGTTCAGACATGCACACACACATCTACACGTGTTGCAATGAAGTAAGGAGTCGCTTCCTACGAGCACCGGTTCTGGGGATCTGCGGATGGTTTGGGAAAGTTTCCTTCGGATCGTCCCGCCAGCTGGGAAGCCCAAGCTTCCCCCAACGGTCGTTGGCCCGTCGCTCCCTCCCCTGCCCTCCTCCCACCACCCGGCGATCGACATGGAGGGCTCAAAACCGGAGAAGAAGCCAGAGCTGCGGCTGCGAGGAAACGACGTCAGAAAGCCCGCTCCCCGCGACAGCCGGCCTTGTAACTTACCCGAGCCACCAACTTCCCACCATAGCATATGCCCGTTTACAGGAATGACGTCGCTTCCGCTTACTTGTCCTCCAATTAGAGGCAAGACAGAAGGCGGGACTTCCTTCCTCCACCCCGCCCCCCGAATTATTGCTTATGTTAAGTCCAAGCAGTCAACGTTGGGAAGGAAAGGGTTAAGTGAAATGTCACCCGAAGAGCGGTTTCTCGCTTACTTAATAGCAGCGTTCTAGGCTATCAAACACGGATTGACTACATTTCCCAGCGTTCCTTATATTCGATAAGAGTGTCTACTGCTGTCAAAGAGTGGCAAAGAGTTTTCGGAGAATTTTTAGAATGAACTTGAAATAGAAGTACCTGGAGCCTATAGAAATTCAGAATAAGTTATTTTTTCCCTTCTGCCCCTTCCCACTTTCATTTCTTCCCTGGCAGAAATGTATTTATAATACAAGCAGACATCTGATACAGTTTTAGAACAGAACAGAACAGAACAGAACAGAACAGAATAGAATAGAATAGAATAGAATAGAATAGAATTTTTTATTGGCCAAATGTGATTGGACACACAAGGAATTTGTCTTGGTGCATATGCTCTCAGTGTACATAAAAGAAAAGATTACCACCAAAGAGAGAGGAGCAATATTTCACCAGTTGAATTTTTGTCGGTTTGTGTATGTTTTTTGCACCAACTAGAAATTACAACCAATATGAAATACTGACTTTAACACCATATTATAGTAAGTGAACAGAATGGTCCATTTTTCATATATTTCTGACGGGAAAAGAAATGGTTGGCTCAAAGTTTAAGGGCGATCAAAATACTGAGCTGTTTTCATTAATCCAAAATGCATAGAAAATCTGAAAATGTGCACTCGCATTTGAGATCAGGAAACACTTGGTTTGATATATGTTGCCTAATGGAGAATTTCACAAGATTTCCAAGCCTGGAACAGTCTTTTGTGACATTTTGGTCAATCCTTAACAAAGGGATTTTAAGCTATGGCTTTTGGAGTTTCCCCCCATGGAAGAATAGTTTTTTGAATCCAGTAAATATTTGATTGTCAAATGTTTGAGATGTCAAATGTTTGAGATGTCAAATGTTTGAGATGTCAAATGTTTGAGGAAAACATTCCCGCGCGGGTGGTTATGGGCGCAACCCATTGTGCCCATGTGACACCCCTCCTGCGCGAGCTGCACTGGCTCCCAGTGGTCTTCCGAGTGCGATTCAAGGTGTTGGTTACCACCTTTAAAGCGCTCCATGGCATAGGACCCGGGTACCTCCGAGACCGTCTTCTGCCACCAATAGCCTCCCACCGACCAGTCCGTTCCCACAGAGAGGGTCTCCTCAGGGTGCCATCAGCCAAGTTATGTCGGCTGGTGACACCCAGGGGGAGGGCCTTCTCTGTGGGAGCCCCAGCCCTGTGGAATGAACTGCCCCCGGAAATTCGTAAGATCTCCGACCTCCGGGTGTTTCACTGCGCATTGAAGACCCTGTTGTTCCGCCAGGCCGGACTATCAACACAATAGTTTTAAATTGGGGTATTTAAATTTTTTGGGGTTTTAAATCTGAGCCAATTTATTTAATTATTTTAAATTTTATATTGTTGTTTTGTCTGTGTTTTTAAATAGGCTGTACACCACCCTAAGTCCTTCGGGAGAAGGGCGGTATAGAAATAAAATTATGATTATGATTATGATTATGATTATGATTAACATCGTACTTGTTGATAAGTGTTGGTCATACCAAGAGGACTAATTTCTAAGTAACTGGGAAGTCACTGAGTCTAGAATGGCGAATTCCTGTGGATGTTTATAGATTAAAATCCATTGTCTTCAGCAGAGCCTAATTCTCATGTAAGATACAAAGGATTATAACTTTAGTGCAGTAGTTTCTTAGTTTCCACGATTGAAATGAAAATAATTTGCCTTCTTGTGTGAAATTGGTAAATACTAGAACAGGGGTGTCAAACTGGTGGCCTGCGGATGCACAGGCCATGCCCACCCCAGCTCCGTGAAGGAAAAAAGCATCACGATATGTCACATGACAGCAATATGACACGACGAGTTTGACACCTAGAAGGTCCTTACTAGACTATGGAAATTTGGGGATTTCAGATTTATTTTTTGTCTTTATATTTTTTTCAAAGACTAAAAGCTTGTCTTTTACAATCAAAATACTAGAGAAAACAGCTTAAAAATCAAGAATCTTCTCTGAAATGCATAGAAACTCATATAAGAGGATGACAAGAAAGTAATGTAAGTCTCTATATTACAATAGCTTTTTTTCCAGAAATCTTTTGTCCTTAGTGAATATCCTGTGTTGCTAATTAGCATTTTCATGTGAACCCAGTGAGATGTTGATGAAATTGTCACAGTTCAGCTGTCATAGGCAAGCCCTAATTGTCATAACACCTAACTCCTAGCAGGCAATATAGCACTTATCTCCTTAGATGCTGTATCTCTAATAAATTTTGATGATGAAGCAGTTGGCTCTTTTATCAGAAGAAGCCTGTTCCTTGCATTTTATGTTTGAAAGCCAAGATCAAAAATGCTGCTGTATAGAAAAAACATCTTTGGAAATACAGATCGAAACAAATGAAAAAGCAGAAAGATCTCTTTGCAAAATATCATCTGTGGGATGATTTGCAGAAACATTTTGCAAATAAATCTTTCGGTGTTTTTTGCTGTTTCATGAAAATGGTCATATTGCTGTTATAGAAATGTGTGGCCAGATAAGACATTGTGTAAATGTGGCTATCTTTAAAGAAAATGTAACATGGGATCTGGATATTTGAAGGACCACCCATCTCCAAATATTTCTCTCCATCTTATAAAATCAGACCGGGTTGGTCTGTCCTGGTACAGTTTTACAAGCGTTTCAGTTTCATATAAGGTTGCAATATACTAGATTGCAATATTCAGGCTGACCTAGAAATTTATTGTATCTACTGATCATCTGAGATCTCTTGAGGGCCATCAGATACTTGTTCTCAGCCGTTAATGATATCATTTCTATATAAATGTATTTCCTCCTATACCTCCCTTCAGAGTTCCACTTTTAGTTGCACTAGTAGAGCAGCTGTCCTTTTATCTGTGGCACGTGTATTCCCTGAGTCCATTACTTGCCAAGTCACATCACTATCCTATTTCCCTTTAGTCAGTCAGACTTGTTATTCTTATTACATCTTGCTAATATGTCTGCTAATTGGCTGTTGCTGTTTATATAACAGAGCTTATATTGCTGATGTATTCTTATGCTTCTTTCACCCTGTGGATGTCACTCTTGGCCCCAAGTACTTTCCAGCCAAATTTGTCGTCATCTTTTCATCTCCATCTGCTGCTCAGAGGAAGAGGGCAAAAAGGAAAGACTGTTCTTTCCTGCCAACCATCAGTCACTCTTGATCTTGCCAGGTATAATGGCAGTGTTATTCTTAGTATAAAATAAATAGCTGAATTGTAAGCAGGACCATAAGGTATGTACGTTGTCTTGCCTACACACAGAGATCACTGTGGTGAAGAAAGGTATTTTACCTGATAATGATTGCTGAAGCAGGAGAAATATCACACAGAGAGAAAGAGACAAACACAAAAACACACAGAGACCCACAGAACAATCAAATTCAGGATTGACTGAAATTTAAATTAAGGGCGTAAGGAAGGGAACATACGCAGGAATCTTTGCCTAGACAAAAAGAGTTGAAGATTGTTTTAAGTCCAGGACTACATGATCAAACAGACATCTTCTAATCCACTGAAGTGTAAGGAGGAGGAGGAGGTGGTACTGCACAATCAGATTTGCAAAATTTTGTTATTATAGCCACTTTTTATACAAATAGCTTTAGCCTTACTATGTAGGTGATTTCCTGGTCTGATTCACCTGTTACGGTTGACACTTCTCCTGATGGTGAAGCTTTATTGGGAATGGCTTTAGACTGCCCCTACCCCTGGTGAGAATTTTGGGACCCCATCTTAATCCCTCCTCAGCAAACAATTCCTTTTGCAACAAGACTAATGTTAGTAAAGGAAAGAGTATTTTACCAATGAAGACAAATATCTGTGTCCCAGGATAATGATGCAGGATCCAATCAGGGTCGGTCACCAGGAACAGAGGTTTAGTTTTCCAACTTTTGAATTTGTGCTGGAGCCCATCCTCAGGAAACTTCTCTCACACCAGAATGTGTGTGAGAGAAGTTCCCCGAGGATGGGTTCCAATGCTAGAGAGAAATTCCATAAAGATGGGTGTCAACTCGCAAAGCATCCCTGGCCTGCTGTCGAGTTGCCATAGGCAAGGGGGATGGGAAAACGAACTCTGCAGCTGCGGCGAGGCAGCACAGCAGTCAAAACAAAAGCACATTCCAGCCATATCTCTGTCTTAGCTGTCTCTGCAGTAACCCACAGTGGCCGGAGGGGAGTGATCTCTACAACCCACGAAATTGCTTCGTTGGAGAATGTGACTGATGACACACCTTGGGGGGAGGGGGGAAAACAGGGGTCAGAGTTGGAACGTGCCAACATGAAGCTCCTAATAAATAACTGTATTTCTTTTGAAGCTTGGCTCGAGGCTCATGATTTAATTAGGGCATCATCCGGAACCCTGACAACCAGGGGTGATATTCACTTACCTTCGCTACCAGTTTGCAAATGGGAATGCATGCGTGTGCAGGGGCTTCCGCGACTGCGCAGAGCATCAAAAATATGGATAAATGGGATGTGATTACGTCCGGGTGGGTGGACGGAGCCTCCTGCAGCTGCCGCTACCGGTTTGCCCGAACCGGATAGAACTAGCTGAATACCACCACTACTGACAGCGGGTTCCAGCACGAGTCTGAAAGCCCAGAAGACAAAACCTCTGGTACTGGTGACTGACCCAGATGGGATCCTATGAGTCTGAAAGCTCGGAAGACTAAACCTCTGGTCCCAGCGACCAACCCAGATTGGATCCTGCAAAGAATATCTTGATTAAGACTGGGAAGGGGAGGACTTCACTTCAGCCCTTTCCATGAGTGCAAATGAAGCTGGCTATTTCCCAACATCTTGGAAGCTAGGAAAATTAAAAAATGCTTTTGTGTGAGCTGATTCAAAATTGATAGAAGGCTCCACATGGGTTACCCTTATGTGTTTGGCATCCTCAGGTCCAATGCTGCTTAATTTTGATACTTCAGAATGGCTTTGATCTCAGATGACCATGCTCTTAGTGGAAAGGGTGTATTAGAAATGCCTCAACACAAAACTTGCTGAGTTTGCTGACATAACCTATTTAAAGCATGTTGTATTAATTTATGTTTGGCATTATTACTGGTTACTGTGTTAGGAAAGATGAGAGGACATTTAGTTCTTCAGCAAAGCTCAGTGTTTTTGGAACAGATTAAAAGCCCAGTTGCTTTTTGTTAAGAGAAAATAAATGGTGTTGCTTCTACATTGCGTCTCAGCAGTTTTTTAAAAAATAAATTGGAAATGAAACAAAATGGCTTTCTTGTCCTTGATGGGCTATTAGATCACCCTTATGGATCGGATGGCAGCGAGATGGCTAATACCATAATTTTGAATCAGGAATTAAATCATTTTATTATCTTCATTTTGTTGAGTCATCTCATTCCAGTATTTCTGTTTGCTACCGATCTCATACCAGGATTGTTCTACTGGCATTTCAAAAGAGGGTCTTCCCTCCAATTATGTGGAACCAAATTCCAGAAAAGACATGCCCAAAACTTGTCATCAGGATACAATCTTCATTCAAGGGTATCTCCACGCTTACCTTTATTAGAGGTAGAATCGACTTGTGCATTTTTAAAAAGAAAAGGTGTATACTTCTGTGCCATTTGAACATTGCATTCGGTTGGCTGACATTCAGGGAAGATGCGGCTCTGCAAATTTGCAAGGGAAAATGTTTTGCCTCAGGGTGATTGCGAAGAATGTTGTAAAGACTGTAAATGGATAAGAAGATATCAATAATTCTGCATCAGGCCTGTGCCAATTTAATTTAGCCTATTTGTTAGATGAGATTAGTTCACAGTAAGGATCTTAAGTGATGGCGCTGTTATATTGATGCTTCTCCAATGTCATGTAAGGAAGGGAGAGAGAGCAAGTGCAAATGTCCTTTGCTGGGGCAATTTCAGGTATAGTTTCTTCTAGTTTATGTCTGTTCTGACCCAGTCTTCACAAGCAATGAGAAACTACTTATGAATAAAACAACCCCTTTTTTAAAACAGGGCAGGAACAATCTTTATTCACAACCAAAAATAGCTAGTCACAAGTGAACTTTTTTCCCCCTTCTGAAACAGGGCATGAACAGTCTCTGTTCACATGAGAACTCAAGATCAAAAGTCCTCCATTGGTTAAGCCAAGCAGAAACAGTTCCTGTTCACACCAGCTGAGGCAAATTCATTATCTATTATTTCCCAGCAGGAAGACTCAATTGGCACCTCAAATACAGAGCAATGAGTCCCGACAAATCTGGTTCTGGCAAAGGAATCCGACTGGAAAACAAATGGTTGTCTGCAACAACAGGCCACTCCCAAACCCCTACTATTTATTTCCCAGCCAGGGAGCGTCTACGACTTCTTTTCCCTGAAAGCCGGCTTATTGACTTCCATGGTTTTCCTCTCCTCTCTTCTCTACGCATACACACATCTGGGATGGGCCACATCAGTTCCTCCCCCTCACTCAGCTCAGGCCCCAAAGGCAGCTGCCTCTCTACCTCAGGCAGACAGAAGGCTCTGGTTCTGTTTCCTCATCGGAGCCTTCCAAAGGCTCCGAAGCTGGCCCAAACTCCCCCTCCCCCTCCTCCTCGTCTGCCTCTGCTGCCAGCTCTGCCACAATAATGTCTTCTTCCAGAACTAAGTAATTACTGATTTTCAGTTACAATATTCAGCTTTGCATTAGCCAAAGACAGGATACAGGTACCAGACCCCCACCCCAAAAGATACTTACAACCAGATTCCAGAATTCCAGAATGGTGGCAGATGTACCCCCTTGCAGTCACATGACCGCATTTTGGGTGCTTGACAACCGGATCACCTTTATGGACAATTGCAGCATTCTGCATTCAGGTGGTGCAATTTACGAGGGTTTTTTTTTTTTTTTTGCCAGAAACTGGTCTTTTGGGCTGGTTTCTGACGAAAACCGCCCATAAAAATACTGTGACTTGCCTAATGACTGCGGTGCTTGCTTTATACCTACGGTGTTCATTTAACACCCATTAACAAAAAAGGTCATAAAATCAGGCTGGTCACATAGGTCCCTCAACTTACATCCATCATGACTTATGACAAAAATGCTGGGGTCCATCATAGTCATCAGTCGAGGACTACCTGTACTGTACAGGCAGTCCTCGACTTACAACCACAATCGAGCCCAACATTTCTGTTGCTAAGTGAGACATTTGTGAAGTGAGTTTTGCACCATTTTACAATTTTTCTTGTCACGTTTGTTAAATGAATCACTGCAGCTATTAAGTAAGTCACACAGTTGTTAAGTGAATCGTGCTTCCCCGTTGACTTTGCTTGTCAGAAGGTTGCCTAAGGGGATCAAACATCATAAATACGAGTCCTTTGTCACACGTCCAAATTTTGATCACGGGACCAAGGGGATGCTCCAAGGGTCATAAGTGTGAAAAATGATCATAAGTCACATTTTTTAGTGGTGTTGTAACTTTGAATGGTCACTAAATGAACTGTTGTAAGTTGAGGACTACCTGTATTATGTTGAAAAGAGTTAGAAGACTTCACATGTCATTTTGGGAGATGGCTGGAAGGGGAATATGATGCGCTACAGTGTGGATTAAGATGTGGTAAATTCCCACAGGATATCGGACCATTTGAACAACCAATCAACAAGAGAACCAGTCAACTGCTCAGAATTTAAATATAGCTCCAAACAAACAACCAATCAAATGATCAACTGACCACACTGGCACACAAGACATTTATAAACTAAGGAGAATTGGAGAAGACAATTCTGCTGCTGATGTAACGAAACATTCAGAAACTAAACTGAAACAAGCTTGGAGAGCAAACTACTGCAAAAAAAAAAAAAAAATTAACAATGGTTTCTCCATTCAACTTAAAATTTATTTCAGAGATACAGTTTCCCCTTAGAGCTCCTTTGAATGAAAGATAGGCTATAAAAATAGTGAAAAGAAATGGCCTGTACTGACGGTGAACAGGGATTTTTAGATTCAAATAATGCACTGAGAAAGCTCCCGTTGCCCTCATTCTTCCAAATGGCTATATCCAACGACTAAAATAATTTTAAGTAGGAGTGGGACAGTTAAAAAAAGCTTTAATAAGAGTTCTGGTGGCACAGTGGTTAAAGTGCGCTATTGCAAGCAAACTCTGCCCACCAGAATGGGACTGTCAGGTTTCGAGGTCGTCTCAAATAAATTTTTTTTGATGAAAAACTCCCATTTTTTAAGCACGACATTCTAACTCCGACTCCATCGTAGCCAACATTGACTTCCTGACCCAAAATCCTCCCTTTCCTTTCCCCACTCCTCTGCACTCATTGGCCATCTTCCAAGTCATTCTACCCCTAATCTACTGCTCCAGCTCAAAGGAATTTCCCCCCTCCCATCCCATCTCCTAGGGGATATTATCTCCAGGAAAAATAAGTAGGTGAAAAGTCAAACGTCCCTTTCCAGATGCCTCCGCTTCTCCTTCTTATGTCAGCACTAGAGTAAATGCATCTTGAAGTGCTGACAGGGACAACTTGCCGCAGCTAACTTGCTGCGACCAACTAGCCATGGCCAACTCACCTCAGCCAACTTGCTGTGGCCCACTTACCATAGTCAACTCACTGCAGAACAACTCGCCACTGGACAACTTGCTGCGAGACAATTTAACAATTCTATTTAATTCTTTAAAATAAATAAAAAAATATTTTAATTTTTGCAATTCACATTTAATTCTGTCCCTCATTTTGCATCCTTTCTTTAATGATTCTATCCTGCTATTTCTTTGATATTAGTGGAACTCTTGTCTTGCAGATTGTTGGGGGCAATATGATATTGTAAACTTCCCAGAGAGTGATGTATGGGGTGGTGTATAAATTTAAATGCTATTATTTGGAACTTCTATGCTTTCTGTGCAGTTCTGTTGCATAAACTGCATACTGCATATGTGCAAAGACCAGTAAATGACTTCCAATTTATATTGGCAGTCAATAATAAGAGAGGGTGGGAAGGGAGTAGGCATTTCAAGGATGTATATAGTTTCCATACAGATTTGTTACGCTCCAGAGATTTTTAGACAGCAGCTCCTAGAAATCCCAGTCTGCAAAGCTAATGGATGTAATTAGTCTTCCTGATCGTATTTATTTTGTTGTAACTTCTATTTTAGTTTTACTGCCTGTGGGGGATTTTCAGCCTAAGCTTCCAGATTGGATCTGCCTTTTATTGAAGAAAGCCTATTCCAATCAAACCACAATGAACAAAAGGGAACAGTTGTGTAAAGTTAAAAATGCTTTGTTTTACTGGTCAAAACTTGTGTTTTTATGCTAACAAGCAGAGCAGTCAAAAGAATAAACATGTGGAGGCTAGTATGAATTTGGACATTGCAAACAATTATTTGTTTTACCTGAAGCCCTGGGCTTTTTGCACGTGTTCAAAAGGTCTGAGGTTTGTTTTGCAAAATTACAATCATTGTATTGACTTTGATTTTGCCCTCCACCCCACCCCCCACATATAAATGTTGCTTCGTCAGACTAAATAAAAGTTAAATTTGATCATTTGTACAGAATCAGATATACACTGTCCTAATCTCTTACAGACTCTACGGTGCTCTTTTATATTTAAAAGCCTATTCAACATTTTAAGAAGAAATGCATAAAAATATCAAGGTGATGATGTAAAAAATTCCAGGGCTGTGCTATTGCTATATTATATTGTGTTTAGAACTAATGTTATAAGTTTTAAAGAAATCAGAAATCAGTACAATATCTTAGTGAGAGAATATTTGTGAATGAGTTCTCTAACTTTGTGTGCCAATGCTTGCTGATAACACGTACCCATGAGATACAAATATTTAGAATGAAATAATTGATTCTCACGACCCTGCACTCTTTCAGAAAGCTTATGATGAATCTCACCCTTGTTAAAATGATTTATCACATAACTGGCTAAAAATGTCAAAAATATACTTTATAATAAAGCATATGCATGTTTCCTTGAGAGTAAGTCTTACCGACTATTTGGACTCCTTCAGAGATGGGTTTCAGCAGGTTCTGACCAGTTCTGGAGAACAGGTAGCAGAAATTTTGAGTAGTTCGGAGAACCGGTAGTAAAAATTCTGACTGGCCCCGCCCCCATCTATTCTCTGCCTCCCAAGTCCCAGCTGATCAGGAGGAAATGGGGATTTTGCAGTATCCTTCCCCTGAATTGGGGAGGGAATGGAGATTTTGCAGTATCCTTCCCCTGGAGTGGGGTGGGAATGGAGATTTTACAGTATCCTTCCCCTGCCACGCCCACCAAGCCACACCCACAGAACCAGTAGTAAAAAAAAGTTGAAACCCATCACTGGACTCCTTCCCAGGTGAGTGTGTAGAAGATATGCAGACTGGGAAATCTTGTCAGAACTCATTCTATTTTATTGCTCCATTCATGAGCCATTACCAATTTTAAAAACAAATATTTTTCCTTGTGGAATCTTTGTGCAGTTCTCCAAATACATTTTTAAAACTTGCACAGGACTTTTATTATCCCTATGAAAGGTAAAAAAATTACTGTTTACCTTTTTGCATGGAGAAGGGATGTTCCAAATCGGCCTTTGGCAAAATTTCTGAAGAAAATTGAATGAGAAATAAATCAGTTTTACGTCTTGGGTTCCCTTTTATTTCTAAGGGCCAGGCTGGGAATGATGATTCAGCAGACAAAACTAGGTTAAAGCAAGGACAGTCTTCCTTTCTGGCTTTTTTATCCTGCTTAAAAGGGCAGCTTAATAATATCAGGGAGCCTTTCCGGCTTGAATGCAAGGCTAAATGTTTAACAAAAGCAAATCTGGGGCATGACATACATATTGGGAAGGAACAAGCAACTTCCCCCCCCACACACACTTCCATATCACATTTTAAAAAAATGTTCAGAAGTCCACAGGGAGCTAGAAAGTGACATGGTAATGTCATCCAAATTGGTAAGGCTAATATTTTTGGCTCTTGTTTCATTGAGGGTTTCTTTTAGGAGCAATAATAAGGGAAATGGGCACTAAAGCTTTTGTATGATTTTAAGGACAAATGCAGCATCTATTAGTCTTTCCATCTTGAACTACAGGTAACCTTCGAGTTATGATGGTAATTGAGCCCAGAATTACAATTGTAAGTCTTTGCAGTTGTAAGTCAAGACATCATGTGACCGGACCCAATTTTTCAACATTTTTTTGCAGCAGTTGTTAAACATACACTACAGTAATTGAGCAAGTGTGGTGGTTACTAAGTGAACATTGGAGTGGCAAAGCAAATCCATTTTTCCCAATAGGTGTTTTTTTTGCAGGAAACCAGAAGTAAATGCTGGAAACTGGCAAACAAAAAAAAAAAAGTCAAAAATTCCAAAAGTCAAAAAGTCCAAAAGTTCTAGGATGCTGCAAATAGCCACAAAAGTGAGCATATGGCCAAGTGCCCAGAATGTGATAACATGATCGTGGTGGTGCTGGTACAGTGTTGTAACTTTGAAAATGGATTCTAGTTCTGAGGAGGTTCATCATAACTTTGAACAATAGTTAACTTTCCGGTTCGAAGTCGAGAGTTATCACTAGCTAATGAATGCTGGAAGGTGTTTGAAACAAAATAAGATCTGCATTTGCACATATTGTTATGTGTGAAATATTTTTAATAAGAAAGTGTTAATCTTGCCTCAGCCCCTAGAGAAAAGCAATTTTACTCAACTTATATCTCCACTTCTATCCTTTGGTAAGTACATGACTAAAGGTTGCTTCAGCAAAAATTGTCTGCACTGCTGTTCTGAAAAGGCCAGTTAGATAACACAGACAATCTGCTTCTGAAATAAAACAACAGTATGCCCTTTCATAGCTTTCTTTGGATGCCCTGCAAACACCATGCAAAACTTTACTGGAGGGTAACAATCTCCTAAACCAGGGGTGTCAAACTCAAGGCCCGGGGACTGGATATGGCCTGTGGGGTGCTTAGATCCGGCCTGCAGGGCCACCCTGGAAACAGCAAAGGACCGGCCTGCAGTGCCTCTGTCAGTGAAAACGGAGCTTGGAAGGACTACATGTGGCCCTCCCGAGCTCCGTTTTCACTGGCAGAGGGTTGCAGGAGGCCATCACAGTAAAAAATGGAGCTCGTGAGGGCTGTGCGTGGCCCTCTCAAGCTTAGTTTTTGCTGGCAGAGGGTTGCAGGAGACCGTTGCAACCGAAACAGAGCTTGGGAGCCTGTTTGGGGCCATCACAGGCACCCAGACACGAGTGATGTTGAGCTGGCCCCGCCCCCTGGCCCTGCCTCCTCAGGGTCAAACACAATCCTGATGTAGCCTCAATGAAATCGAGTTTGACACCCCTGTCCTAAACAGAGTCTATTCAAAGTGAAGAAGACTTGGAATTCAATTGGCTTGTTCAAAGATAAAGAGAGTGTGTACAATTGATGGGCTCTTTTACAGGAGATGATCGTACTGAACTGTCAGTATTTGTTTATATAGATTGATGCGCTCCTGTGTCAATTATGCAAATATTTATTTGGGAGCTATCTCCATGGAAATGAGTGATCTACTTCTGAGTAATTTGATGAGGTCAATGGAGCTTGCTTCTGTTTGATGATTAAATGACTTTACAACAAATTAATATAGATTATTGATGTAATTAATTTAGGGTGGTGCAATTCAATCTGTAAAACAATTACACAGGATATGTTCGGAATTTTAGTTTGATATAGCCAATAATTGATCCTGAAGCCACATTCAGCCGCTGCCTTTGTTACTTGTTGTGCTTGTTTCTTTTCTTACTTTTTAAGTCATCCCCCCTCAGTTTTAGATGGAGTTTAGTATGATGTCATTTATTACCAAAGCTGGAGAATGTAACTTTTTCATAGATTGGAAAGGTCAGCACTCAGCCTGTAACAATCTGTCCAGAGCAGGCTACAATTTCGTTAGAATAGTAAAACATGCAAAATGACATCATAACACAATCTTTGTCTTTTATATATCCTCATGCCACATTGTGATACATGTACAAAGAGACACAATTTGCATTGCAAATCACATATTGTGTTACAGGGCTTTGAAAAACCATTAGTGGAAATCCATGAAATTGGGTTTTTCTGGGGGGTGAGGTGGTGGTGAGTGGTGTTTTTTTTTTTAAATATGAAACTTGATTATCAACATATAATCACTTTGCATTCTCCAAGCTGGTAATAAAGGATAAATTGTATAGATACAGAAAGGAAATCCCAAAGATGCTTTTTCAGGAGGCAACTGGACTTTCTTGTTTTTTCTTTGAAGATGTTTCGCTTCTCATCCAAAAAGCTTCTTCAGCTCTGACAGGATAGTAGAGAATTGAAGGATTTATATTCCTTGCAGAAAGCTGGTCATTTGCATCCTTTTAGAGGTCGTTGAAGCACTTGGAGGTTTATCTGTGTCCTCAGGGTTACCTGAGTAGTGCTCCTGGTTCTTGTAGTCTGCAATTTTTTTTTTCTGGAAATCCATTCCTACTCCCACACCATTCAAAGGGTGTTCATCCCAAATTGCATAGCTAAAAGTGTGTAGAGATTCTCAGCCATCCAGGACATGGTTGTCCCAAAAGTGCTTTTTCAGAAGGCAATTGAACTTCCTTGTTTTGTCTTTGAAGATGTTTCGCTTCTCATCCAAGAAGCTTCTTCAGCTCTGACAGGATAGTGGGGAATGAGAAGCGAAACGTCTTCAAAGAAAAAAGAAGAAAGTCCAGTTGCCTCCTGAAAAAGCACCTTTGGGACAACCATGACCTGGATGACTGAGAATCTCTACAGATCTACAGAAAAGAAAGTACTGAAACAAAGTAAAAGAAAGAGTAAAATATAAAGTAAAAAGTAAAAATAAAATACCAAGAATATCATGTGGAGGAATTTTTGATTCATAATTTTTCCAAGTCACTAGTCACTATTCAAGCATTTGTACTTTTCTTGAAACATTGGAGATTGTTGCTTATATTTATTTAAATCATTCTCATTTAATATTTTTAAATTGATGTCTTAACTTTTTTTCTTAAAAACTACATTCCAAATGTTTAAATCTGCCTTCCTCTGTGATATATTGTATCATGTAAGGGAACTGTACTTGCTTGAATTTAGTTAAATTTCTGTTGTAAATATATAGGAATCATTTTCACTTCATTGTGTGTTTTCTGATTCTGGTCTCCCATTTTTATATGGTTGGCATTGGACCACATTTGTAACATTCTGCCATATTAGTTAATGCTGCTGTCAGGATAAATCATAGCAGATTGTGATACTCTCGTTTATATCCTCTGGAATTACTCCTTATAAAAATAATTGTTATTTCAATTCAAATTTTATTTTTAAAATTCTCTGAATGTTTTGGTGTATTTCCTTTTAATTCTTTTATGTTTTGCATCCATATTTGTCATACAGTTTTTATTTTGTTCTGTCTTTGTATTATACTGTATGTTAATAACAATTTATAGATGCGTCCCAATATATGACTTTGATTCCATGTAAGTATTTCAAATTCTGTCATTGGTGCCTCATTTTTTGTTGAAATCACTTTTTATTCTTCCAGTAATCTGCAAATACATTAACCGTGGTTAAATTCCTATCTTCATTAAGCAACTCTTGCTGTGTCTTTAATCTGTTTTATGAATTTGGATATATATCATATTGGGCTTATCTCTGGACTTATTCTTATTCTCAGAACTTTCCAAATTTTTAAAAGTCTACCTTACAATATGCCCTGTCAACTTTTCCCCCCGTTTGTTTCTTTATGAAACTCAATGAAATGTTGAATGCCGCCCCTTAAGTTCTCTTGAAGTCCTAAGTAGATCTTAAGATGATCTTGAAGTCCTAGCAAACAATCACTTACATATGAGCCAGCAGTGTGTGACAGCAGCCAAAAAAGCTAATAAAACCCTTGGTTGCATAAACAGAGGGATAGAATCAAGATCATATGAAGTATTAGTATTGCTATACAAAACCTTAGTAAGACCACATCTGGAATACTGCATCCAGTTTTGGTCGCCACATTGTAAAAAAGATGTTGAGACTTTGGAAAGAGTGCAGAGAACAGCAACTAACATGATAAGGACCTGGAGACAAAAAGATATGTAGAAAGGTTGAAGGAATTGGGTATGGCTAGTCTAGAGAAAAAGAAGGACTAGGGGTGACATGATAGCAGTGTTCCAATATTTTGAGTGGCTGCCACAAAGAAGCGGGGGTCAGCCTATTTCCCAAAATACCAGAAGGCAAGACGAGAAACAATGGATGGAAACTAATCAAAGAGAGAAGCAACCTAGAACTAAGGAGACACTTCCTAATAGTGAAAACCAGTGGTGGGTTGCCCCCGGTTCGGACTGGTTCGCAAGAACCGGTAGTAAAACCAGCAGTAGGCTCCGCCCACCGAACCGGACGTCATCAGGAAGTTTCTGCGCATGCGCGCGCGGTCCCGTTGCGAATCGGTAGTAAAAGTAAGTAGAACCCACCCCTGGTGAGAACAATTAACCAATGGAATGCCTTGCCTTCAAAAGTTGTGAGTGCTTCATCACTGAAGGCTTTTAAGAAGAGGCTGGACAACCATTTGTCTGAAATTGTATAGGGTCACTGCCTGAGAAGGGGGTTGGACTAATACACCTCAAATGTCCTTTCCCCTTCTGTTATTCTGCATTCTTCTATTCTTTAAAAATAGCAGTGATAGCAACAAGCGGGGGAAGCCTACCAGTGGTAGGGCAGAAAAGGGGCAGAAAAAGGGCAGAAAAATGTGGGAAGTTACCCATCTGCACCTCCTGAGTTGATATGTCCTTTCTGAGTCCCTTTGTTGATTAAAATGTTTATAACTCACACTTCCACTCCTAATTTAAATAATTTAAGATGGTCAACAAACTATTATAAAATCCTTCTGAACCATGTTCAGATACTAAATATAGTATTAACAGAGCCCTTTTAGACAGCTTATCACTAATGGCTAAATCAAGAAGCATCTTGATAAAAAAAATAATCTTTATCCAGGCCTTGTCTCTTTCTCAGCCTCCCTCTCTCCTAGTCTTTTTCTATATACTATAAAATAAAACACAGCTGAGGGGATTCATGTTTTTGAAGAAATACTGCCCTCAAGTGCATCCCAGAGGTATATGGTTGACCACTGAGGTATCAAAATGCTGGTCTGGTCTAGAATGAATATTTCATTTCATTTCATTTCTCTCTGTAAATGAAACTCTTTAAGACTATTTTAATCCTTCCCCTGACCCAATCAAATTTAGATTTTTGGGAGAGATGATTATGACTACTTAATGTAATAATTTCTGTGTGATACGGGAAGTTACCAGAAAATATCTGTGCATGGTTTATTATAGTTCATAGGTGTCAAACTCACGGCATCATATTGCCGCCATGTGACATTTCATGATGTTTTTTCCCTTCGCAGAGCTGGGCTGGGTGTGGCCCACACGTGATGCATCCAGCCCATGGGCTGACAGTTTGACACCTCTGTATATACTGTAGTTCATTATTATAGTTTATTAAATCATTTATTATTTATTATAATTAAGACCTAGGACTTGCACTCAGATTCACCTTTCCACTGAACATAAATGGCATGGAAATCCTGAAATAATGAACAAGCACCAGTCCCTCTTCCTAGACTTCCATTCCTCTTATATCTGGTCCTTGCACTTTTGACCGGTCCTCGCACTTACCACTGTCCTCACATTTTACATTTTTCGCCCTATCTTGTCACCATGGTGAAGAGAAGCAATTGTGAAATGAGTGACACGGTTGTTAAGAATGCTGCAACGGGCATAAATGTGAGGATGGTCATAAGTGTGAGGACCAGTCAAAAGTGCGAGGACTGGTCAGAAATGACTTTTTTCAGCCCTCTGAGTAGACCCTATACACATAGCCATGGTCACCTAGTCACATGATCAGCTAGCATGCCCACCAGGTCAGATGATCAGCTAGCCATGCCCACCCGGTCACATGACCACCAAGCCATGCCCACCCAAATAAGCCATGCCCACAGAACCAGTTGTTAAAAAAATTGAATCCCACCACTGAGCTACACATATCATATTATGTCATGTCCCTATGTATGACTTCTACCCATCCTCTAGCTTGGGAGAGAATTCTCCATTTTTATATGGCATATATTCTTGGTGGTATTTTTCAATTGTCAATGTAGGAAGGTAATTTTCATGGACTCAATTTTTAGATGAACAGTTGTTTCATGCAGACTTTATCCCTTCTGTTTTTCACTTTCCTCTTCTGTTGTCCCAAAGGTACTCCCCCACACCTCCTCCACAAAAGGCAACTGGATTTTCTTTGTTTTTCCATGAAGACATTTTACTTCTCATCCAAGAAGCTTCTTCAGTTCAGAATAAGCTTCTTGGATGAGAAGTGAAACAAAGGGGGGGGGGGGAAGCACCTTTGGGACAACCATGACCTGGATGACTGAGAACCTCCATAGACATTTCTCTTCTGTTCTATCTTGGTAGACAGTAGAGGGGGTGCAAGAGTTGTGTTAATGTCAACCATTAAGAAGCTATAAAACACCAGCTGTATGTTATGCCTATATATTACATCTCTTTAAAAAATTGCCATAAAACTGTAGCTAGCGTGAAGGATATGGAAGATAAGTGAAGTTCACTGACTCCCATAGATCCTTTGTCTTTTCTGACGCACTGTGACTATCAAGCTCTAATTTAATTAGCTGCAGTACAAATTGGGTTCTTTGTTAAAATTGCATTCTAACTTCATCTGTGCCAAACTTGTCAGTTCCCTTTCATCTACTCTCTTTGCAAAGCTGGAAAAGGAGGAGTGGGAAGGGAGGTACAAATGCATTTTGAAATTCATTGCAGCAGCAAGAAGAGGCCACTTCACATTTGCTCGCAGCCAAAGCCAGGTATGCGGGATGGAAAATCCAGAACGTTGGAGGTTGCCTTTTGTGCTGACATTAGTATTCTCTCTGCTGTAGGGGTGCAGAGACCGTAGACTGGTGTTCTGAAAGAAAGAGGGAAGGAGAAGAGAAGAGGAAGAGAAGACAGCAGTAACTTCAGGGGGAGAGGAAGGGAGTCTCTGGTGCACGTCCCTGCCTCCTCAAGAGTGTGGTGAGATGAAGTGCTGGAAGTGCCATCAGACCCCAGGATCCTATTACCATATGTGGTGGACATGCGTAGAAGCAAGGAGATTTTGGACTAAGATATACACATGGTTGGAAAAAATGACAGAGACATACTGACCTTAAACCAGAGATATTTTTATTAGGGATCTTACCAGAGACATTTAACAAAGAACTACAATATTTGATTGTGAATATATTAATAGCGGCTAGAATTGTATTTGCAAAAAACTGGAAAGGAGAGAAGATGATTACTGATGAAGAAATTATTAGGAAAATGTTGGATTGTGCTGAAATGAGTAGGTTGACATTTGAAATAAGAGAACAGGAAGATAAACAATATTATTTGATATGGGAACTATTTTATCAATGGATAGATAATAAAGCATGGAGATGAAATATTATATATGAAATGAAATTTGGATAAAATGTTTAAGCACTTGTTTTTTTCTGATAGAGGTAAGAATATCTGTCATATAATGAGAGTTTGAAAATTTTGAGAGCACGAAATGATTTTCACCGATCGAAATACTGTCTGTAAGCGTTTGGAAAGTTGATGTTTTTATGTTGTTTTTGTTTAAAAAATAAAAAACTTTTTGGAAAAAAAAAGTGTGGCGAGATGAATACCACCTTTTAATAGGAGCATTCTGCTGGACAAGTATGCTTAGCTTTCTTAACAATCTGGAAGATAATGGGAATTGCAATAGTTTTCATGAGTGCTATGGTGATAATATTGACATGAAGAGAAGAATCCGTTGTGTTTTTTTTTTTGCCCTATTCATTGAACTTTGTATTTCAGTGGCATTACATATGTATTTTCCTCAGCATCGCTGATAGCAAGGAAATCACTACTCTTGACCCTGAAACTACTTGAGTGTAGTCTGTGCTACATGATGAAAAAGTTGAGTAGAGCCAATCCAATATCAATTTGGGAAGATAGATCATGCTACAATTACTATTAGGGAGGATAATGTCTTGTCAGGAACTATTCATAGGGGAACAGTGACAAGAGCAAAATGGAATAACTGGAAACATAGCTATCCTCAATTTCTTGTGAGGCTTAGAGTTGTGGTATATATCACTGCTTGAAATAAACGATAAAAGCAAGGAAGTCCGGAGTATTGAATTGGCTATATATGGAACAGTGGAATAAATAGAGAAATCAAAGTTAATTTTACAATCTTACCCATTAGATAAGAGATTAAAAATTGTTCCAAAGAATGCATAAAGATTAGCTAAGGAACTTAGTACTGAAGCTGTTTTCCCCAGCCATTCAACATAATACACAGATAAATAATAAATATTTTATTTATTATTTATTAATCAAATTTCTATACCGCCCTACTCCCGAAGGACTCAGGGTGGTGAACAGCCAAGATAAAATACAGATAATACAAATATTAAAAATCCCTTAAAATTATTAAATATTTTGGCCGAAACACAAATTAAAACACCCAATTTATAAAATCACGAATTAAAAATTTATAAATAAATAAATATAGAAATTTGATTAATAAATAAATAAATAAATATTTTACCAAGAAGAAGAGAGCTTGATTATAGATAATGCTGATGATGTCTAGTTATTTGAAATGTCTGCAAGTAAACAACCACTCTCAAAGAAGATCAAGAACCCAACAGTTCAACCCTGAACTACATAATTATTTTCTTTTCGATGCTTTTAACTCTTCATATAAGACTTAACAGTGGAGAACACAGCTCCTGCAAGTGGAAGTGAATTTAAAAATACATCCATACTCAACAGTAACACATGAGAGGCTAGTCAGTTTTGCAGTCTACTCAGGAGAGCAGGAGCTTCAGGAAATCTTTCGCAAAGAAGAAGGCACGGAAAGCGTCATTTTAATTATTTAAACAGATTAAAAAATGGTAGCGTCGGCTAGGCAGGCAGAAAAAGTTACACTTGCTGTTCAGCCGTTTGAATCATTGAACATTATTGAACATGACATTTTAAATTGTTAGTTTTCTATAGCACATCGAGGTAGGTAGCCAGGTGGTACCAGGAGCGGAGTGGACTAGGATAGGAAGAAAACAGAATTAAGATTGTCAAGGTTTTGTTGAAATAAGGAGGCATGTGAGCATAGTTTCAGCTCCCTATCTCAAATGCCAGAATGCTGTAGGCCAGTCCTAGTTACAGGAATTATCTATTTAGATGATTTGCGGGAAGCAAGAAATGGAAAATGAAGGTTATATTTATCCTCTGCTGTGAGTGAACAAGCACAGGGCCTCTTTTAAATTAGAAAAAAAGCTAATATGGAGGCAACATTCCTGTCCCTGAAACAGTTTTTTTTTAGTTCTTCACTCCTCACAAAAAGAGCAGGAAAAAGATTCTTTCCACAGGGCGTAAAGAATCTTGCAAACACAAGGCACCAAGATTTAGTCTGGCATTGCTTTTGAGTTCTGATTAAACAAATGTACAAAATAGAGAAAGTAAAGTTACTGTCAATATGTACTGTCAATACATTCCAGTGGTGAAATGTAAAATTTGTTGCTACTGGTTCTGTGGGGGTGGCTTGGTGGGCATGGCTTGGAGGGGGGTCATGTGACTGGGTGGGTGTGGCCAACCTTTCTATTTTTTTACTTTTTTAAAGCATTTTTTACTATCTATTCACTGGAACGGGTAGTAAAAAAATGCTTGACAATCAGCTGTGCCGCACTATACTTGAAACCTTTTTTTTTTACTTTTTTAAAGCATTTTTTTTACTATCTATTTGCCGGAATCGGTATTAAAAATATGCTTGACAATCAGCTGTGCCGTGTGATCCTTGGAACCTTTTTTTCTTTTTTAAAGCATTTTTTTACTACCTATTTGCCAGAATCGGTATTAAAAAAATGCTTGACAATCAGCTGTGCCACGCTATCCTCAGAACCTTTTTTTTACTTTTTTAAAGCATTTTTTTACTACCTATTCGCCGGAACCGGTAGTAAAAATATGCTTGACAATCAGCTGTGCTGT
Source organism: Pituophis catenifer annectens (assembly GCF_029215685.1). Classification (NCBI taxonomy): domain Eukaryota; kingdom Metazoa; phylum Chordata; class Lepidosauria; order Squamata; family Colubridae; genus Pituophis; species Pituophis catenifer. Next base: position 192,185,347 of record NW_027256881.1, on the reverse strand, counting down.
GTGATCCTTGGAACCTTTTTTTCTTTTTTAAAGCATTTTTTTACTATCTATTCGCCGGAACAGGTAGTAAAAAAATGCTTGACAATCAGCTGTGCCGTGTGATCCTCGGAACCTTTTTTTTACTTTTTTAAAGCATTTTTTTACTACCTATTCGCCGGAACCGGAAGTAAAAAGATGCTTGACAATCAGCTGTGCCGTGTGAGCCTCGGAACCTTTTTTTTACTTTTTTAAAGCATTTTTTTACTATCTATTCGCTGGAACCGGAAGTAAAAAGATGCTTGACAATCAGCTGTGTCGTGTGATCCTTGGAACCTTTTTTTTTTTAAAGCATTTTTTTACTACCTATTCGCCAGAACCGGTAGTAAAAATATGCTTGACAATTAGCTGTACCACGCTATCCTCAGAACCTTTTAAAAACTTTTTTAAAGCATTTTTTTACTACCTATTCGCTGGAACCGGTAGTAAAAAGAATGCTTGAAAATCAGCTGTGCTGCGCTATCCTCGGAACTTTTTTTTTCTTTTTTAAAGCATTTTTAAACTACCAGTTCGCCCGAACTGGTAGTTTTTATCACTACCAGTTTGCCCAAACCGGAGCTAACCAATAGCATTTCACCCCTGTTATTATCTTGAAATATTATGGTGAAATGCTACTGTAGTTTAATTTTGTCTCTCTGACTGTGGCAGGGTAACTAACAGTGATTAGAATTGCTTCCCGCAAAAACAGCAGTCTGAGACAAAAAACCCATATTATTGTCCAGAGTCAACGTCAATTTATGCTTGACACCTCCTGCATGCCATACCATTGAACAGCTCTGAGCCATAAAGATAAGTCCTAGCTAATAGGTGACCTACTACATCTATCATGACTGGTTCCCGTTATGTCATCCATATGGAGCTTAATAACCTTCCTAATTCTGATGCCTGTACTGCAGTGCAAAAGCAGAGGGTTGGTTTGACACTCAGTAAGGCAGGCAGGCATATTTGCCTGGATGGAATTATCCATTATATAGATCTGATGTTGACTCAGTTGCCATTAGCATGTAACAGAGAACACTGTTGGGAGCTGCAGTAGCCCACATTGCAGTCACTGTGTCTTCCTAAGGGACAATTACGTACAGGAGGAGCTGCATCTAAATAAACCACAAATCAGTGAGGAAGCTCTTTGGGTGTAATCAAGGTCCTTGAAAAAGAAGCCATTCATTATATTTTAGAATACAGGGTTATGGGTTAGATTTTTTCCATTCACAAACTGTCCAATCACTAAGCCAGCGTCAACCTTTTAAACTGATATCCCCTGATATTTTATACCTAGCACTATCAAACATGGAATGTGATGGCAGCAAGGAATTAGCAGACACGTTCTACTTCAGTTGTTTCCATAAAGGAGTTATTTTACTCATTTATGGAAAATCACACCCTCATTGTATCTTTCTTGGTGGCTTTTTTTTAAACATGTTAGACGCAAGGAAGGAGTTATTTCTGGGAAGCACATCCTGAATTTTGCCTGATGGCTCCCCTCCCATTTTTACAGAAGCCAGTTTTGTTTAGCAGCCAAACTACAAGCTCTCGGCCTTAAAGGCTGAGCCCAGGCAAGAACAGCAATTGCTATTTATATATTTAGAAGGGAATCAGAGCCCCACCCGTTCAAACCCGACTTTTTTCAACATGCCTCATTTCACTTTTCTCTACCACTCCTGATTTGCTTCAGTGCAACTCTGGAAAGGCACCAAACACTTCCTTCCACCCGTGGTCCTGGGAAAATATATATTTGCAGATTAATATTCCGTTCACTATTAGTTTTTCATGTTTCTGCAAGCATATGCTTCCGTTGGCCTTATAGTATGAAGAAAAGTTCTCATTAGGACTTTTTAAATATATAAAAGGGAGATTAATTCGAGATTTTACAGAATTAGAATTGATTTGAAAACTGTGCATTACTGGTGTCATTACGATGTCAGAGTTTCCAATAGATGGTGCTGCAACATCAGAAAATGCCATTTTCATTGCTGACCTAACAGTTCAGGCTCATAATGATTATTTATTGACCATTCCAACATAGGGAGAGGGCAGTTAATAGAACTGAAATCTTAACTTTTAATATTCATTTAGAGGAAGGTTTTCAAAGCTTCAAAAACTTTTTCATTGGACTGAAACTTGATTAGACTGGACAGGGACTAAGTGATCATTTTAAGTAGGTGTGTACATCCAAGTAAGCCAAATCCCATATCCAGTCCCAGGTCAGGTTGACTTAGAAATATTCAGAAGTTTGGATAAAACTTACTCTGAATCCTGCTTTACAATTTAGTAGAGTTATGCAGATTTTGAATAGGTTCTTCACTTTGTGTGTTGGCTATCTGAGCAAAGTTGAGTGCCTATGCAAAGCAAGGCCTCATCCGACCTTTATTCAGCAGAGCTGTGGCATTCTCTCCCTTCGTTTGGTAATAGCAGCATCTATACATGCACAGGAACCACAGAGCAGATAGTGTGTTGTTGAAGCATCTCATCCATGATCCAGAGAGTTGCAATTTAGGGATCTGCAGAAGTTCAGATAGAGTCTATCCAGAAAAAGGGATAGCTAGATCTCCTTGTGATCTTCCTATTTGATTTATGGAAGCATAAAGCGTAACAGAATCAGTATAAGAATTGTATTTCTAGAGACTGAATATATTTAACACTATGAGCCGTGGTGGCACAGTGGTTAGAATGCAGTACTGCAGGCTACATCTGCCGATTGCCGGCTGCCTGCAATTTGGCAGTTCGATCCTGATAGACTCAAGGTTGACTCAGCCTTCCATCCTTCCGAGGTCGGGTAAAAATGAGGACCCAGATTGTTGGGGGCAATTGGCTGACTCTGTAAACCACTTAGAGAGGGCTGTAAAAGCACTGTGAAGTGGTATATAAGTCTAAGTGCTATTGCAATTGCTATTAGATAGACTAATTCTTGCCTCACACATAATCCTTGTCTATCTTCATAAGCACGTTTGATTAGGAGCAGTACAGACATTATCCTACTTAGGAACAGGTTTCATTTGGAGAGTGTTGCTCTAGATAGAACTAGACAATTGCTCCATGCAGTTCTCTTATTCTCTCCTCTGACTGGTTGTTCTAATAGAAACCAACTCTTCTTGTCAGTGGTATTGAATCTTGGGCCAAGTCAGGGATTCCTCCAAGTGGGAGGAGAAGATATGAACCTCATAGACTGTCAGTTTGGGCTAGATGAGCATGAGGCTACCAACTAGCAGAGGCAGATACTTCTGCTAATGCGCAAAATATAACACAAGTATCTAATCATACTGTACTGATGTCATGATAAGTTAGCAAAGCTTGGTCAAATGCAGAGTTTAAAAATCAAATACAGATAGTCCTCAACGTATGACCACAACTGAGCCCAAAACGTATGTTGAAATTTATTAAGTGAGTTTTGCCCCATTTTAACGCCTTTCTTGCCATGTTTGTTAAGTGAATTCTTGCAGTTGATAAGTCAGTCACATGGCTGTTAAATGAACCCGGCTTCCCCATTTTGACTTTGCTTGTCGCAAAAAGTGATCACATGACCTTGGGACCCAGCAATGGTCATAAGTATGAACCAGTTGCCAAGCATCTGAATTTTGATCACATGGGGATGCTGCCCAGGTTGTATCTATGAAAAACGGTCCTAAGCCACTTTTTCAGTGTCGTCATAACTTTGAACGGTCACTAAATGAACTGAAAGTTGAGGACTACCTGTAGCAAATTTTAGTTAGGTAAGCACGGATAAAAGCTTTTTTAATCTTGACTTGACCTCAGTGATATATGTTAGCTCTTCCAAGGACACTGCTGTAGTCTCCTGCATGCTGGTTATTTATTTAAATTTTTCTTTCTTTTTTTCTTCTAGTTCCCTCAACTTCGCCAAGCGTATGGCAAAGTATTTTTGTAGGCTTTTATGTGCTGACATCACATATCTCAAACCCAGGAGTTTCTATTTGCTTATCACTGCTCATGGGAGGAATCAGTCTTTATTTGGGCTAGAATTGATTGATTCTTTTTTTGTGGTCTATAGTACTCTTAATGTCTCCAAGCTCATATTCTGAAATCATCTGTCTTTCTTTCTCACAGTTCAGCTTTTGCAGCCAGGCATTATTACTGGAAAGAACATTTTTTTCCCGGAGCTTTGATCTTGATTCCAATATAACAGCAGAGCAAAAAAAAATCTCTGCGCTTCTTAGAAAAGAATAATAGCCATTTCCCCAAACTTTTAGAATGAGCATAGGGTGTAACACTATATTGAAGAGGATCTAATAGGCTTCTGCATAGACAGTGGGAGGCTTTTGAGAAAAGACTGGAGAGCCACTTGTCTGAAATGGTATAGGATCTCCTGCTGAAGGAGGGGGTTGGACTAGAAGACCTCCAAGGTCCCTTCCAACTCTGTAGTCTATGTTCTACTATATCTTCTGATCTTTGGATTGCCTTATTTTGTCTTCATACTGTATTGTCACCTCTATGATCAGGCGTCTGTGCTTGCTATATGTTTAAGTCTGAACTGATTTGCTTTGAACTTTTGCTGCTGATACCCTGTATCATACCATGTATGCAAATTTTATTTACAGTTTGGGTTTTTTGCATATTGCTACAAACATCCTGTATTCCTGTGACAGTTTATTATGGGTACTATTTTTTTTTCTCTTGCTCAAATCCTGGGTCTTTGGAGAGGGGCGGCATATAAACTGAATAAATAAATAAATAAATAAATAAATAAATAAATAAATAAATAAATAAATAAATAGCTTGGCTATCAGCTTTGGCTTCAAATAAAGGGCTATCCTGTTAAATTCCCATTGCTTACTCCAGCTTGGACAGACAAATTGCCAATTGATATCCATATAGATCATAGCCTAACTGCTTACAACCTTGTAGCCTTCACAAGAATGACCACTGCTTAGTGGTAAAGTGCACATACCTCAGACAGAAATCCGAAGACTTAATCTCTCTGTTCCACTTTTATAGGAATGATTCTCTAGCTACCAAGTACCTGAATTTTGATCACTTGACTGCAGGGGCATTGCCATGGCTATAACTTTGGGGGCTAATTGTAAGTCCTTTTGTTCAGTGCCACCATAAATTTGAATGATCGCTAAATTAATGTTGTAAGTTGAGGACCACCTGTAACTTTTGACTTTAAAAAAAATTATAGCAAATGATTTTTTTCTTCCCATATCCCATCTCTTAAACCTTCAAGCCATGTCATTTCAATCCATGTCAGCAAAAATCCATTAAAAATGACCAGAGATAACAATATATCTATTTTAACCTTGATCAAATAAACCAACTTTATACTTCTTCCTTTTACTTTTAACAATCTTGATCTTTAGGCCCTTTAAATAATGCCTATATTTCTTTTCATGTTTGCTTTATCCCTTTTCACAAAATTCTTTAAAACTTTAACAAGCCTCTTTTGTAAATTTAATATAGGAAAATTATCCATGTCACTCTCTTGGTTTGTTATTTGTTTACCACTTTTAATTATTAAGGTATCAACCAATATCTTAATAAATCAAGACATTTGTATGTCCATTTGTATTTCCATATCATTTCTGTAGCCATTTTTAAAATCAATTTTCAGATAAATTGCAATTTTGTCAGGTAAAACTTGTTCCTCTTCCATAAAGTCTTTAAACCATCCTATCTTTAAAACAGATTCTCTTAAATCAACTTCTGGGTCCATAGCTCAAAAATATCCTTCAGTATGACCAATATTAAAATATTTTCTTCATTCTGTATTAGTAAGTCAAAGGTTCTTCTCCTTTAATTGTAATTTTTAGTTCCTTCTGGTTTTCTTTAGTGCCCAACCTTCAAATTTTACTATCTTATGATTTTTTTAAAAAAGATAACTCAAAGCAAAAGCACATTTTAGGGTAGGGTGGTGGTGAGCCCCTGTTTTGTTTTGTATGTTCTTTTTTCTTAATGCATATCTGGTTTTTTTTTTATTTTAATGTTTGAGGAAATTTTTTAATAATATAAAGTTCCCAGAAACATTTGCAGTCTGGTGTTCATTTAATCTAAATAAATAAATAAATAAATAAATAAATAAATAAATAAATAAATAAATAATCATATAGAGTACATTTAAAAGCCCAATGTAGGAAAATAATATTAAAAATTCTTCACTTGACACATAAACAACCCCATTGAAAGATCCAGTCAAAACTCACAAGGAAATAACCTCTGAATAGCCTTTATATAACCAGGAAGGTTTTTTTTCTGATAAATATATTAATTTGATTTAATTTGCTAGGAAAAAACAGAGCAATTCACTTCCTTTATACTACAGCAAGTTTTGCATCACATTCGTATTGGTATACATATATATGAGAATGTAATCTGATGTAACTGGTACCAAGCTTTTAAGAGCTTTTCAGTGGTAAATCCAGCTTTTGAACTGGGTTCAAAATCCAACTATGAGCTGACAATACCCCATCTTCCCATTATCCTCAGGCAAATGTGCAGACAATATTGTATATTACACATTATCCAGTTCCATCAATATCTCCAATGGAGGTCATTACAGGGTTTTAATTAGTATGAAAAGTTAAAGATGCTCTTGAGCGAAGCTCAGTTCCTGGTCTCCACAGTCATGCAGTTCTTTTGGCAGCTTCACAGAAATAATTTGCAATTCCACTCTTCATGGGTGTCTTTTCTTCTTTAGGTAAACAAAAGGGTAAGGGTTCAGGACCATGGATAGCAATCTTGCAGACAAGGTACATTACTCCAACTGGAGCAACTGAGTGGCTGACTGGACCTACCACTCCTTCAAGTTCTATAGCTGACTAAAGAAAGACTGCATTTTCTTATAATAAAGTCAGACATCTCCTAGGTGGTGACGATTGGAGATAGCATAGGTGAATTAGAGAGTATTACCTGTCTTCTGTCAAGAATTTTTTTTTTAGAATAGAATAGAATTCTTTATTGGCCAAGTGTGATTGGACACACAAGGAATTTGTCTTTGGTGCATATGCTCTCAGTCTACATAAAAAGACAAGATACACTCTTCAAGAATCACAGGGCACAACACCCAGTGACAGTCATACGGTACAATAAGCAATTAGATCATACTAGGAAACAATCAATATCAATATAAATCGCAAGGATACAAGCAACAAAGTTACAGTCATGCAGCCACAAGTGGGAGAAGATGGGCGACAGGAATGATGAAAAGACCAATAGCAATAGTAATGCAGCCTAATGTGAATAGTTTGATAGTGTTGAGGGAATTATTTGTTTAGCAGAGTGATGGCGTTTGGAGAAAAACTGTCCTTGTATTTAGTTATCTTGGTGTGCAGTGATATATAGCATCGTTTTTTGTTTTTTTAAAATTTGATTTATATGCCGCCCTTTTCTGGAGACTCAGGGCGGCTTACAATGCGTTAAGCAATAGCCTTCATACTTTTGTATATTTATACAAAGTCAGCTTATTGCCCCCACAAACTGGGTCCTCAATTTTGAGGGTAGGAGTTGAAACAATTTATGTCCAGGATGCGAGGGGTCTGTAAATATTTTCACAGCCCTCTTTTTGACTCTTGCAGTATACAGGTCCTCAATGGAAGGCAGGTTGGTAGTAATTGTTTTTTTCTACAGTTCTAATTATCCTCTGAAGTCTTTGTCTGTCTTGTTGGGTTGCAGAACCAAACCAGACAGTTATAGAGGTGCAGATGACAGACTCAATAGTTTCTCTATAGAACTGTATCAGCAGCTCCTTGGAGATTTAAAATCTCTTCCAAGGAACCAATGGGTAGGGGTGCCTCTTAAGGTCTAGATGAGTATTCAAGACAGATAATCAAGTGGAGACAGATTAGGAATGGGTTATTCAGTGTCACTGTCTTAGATGTCATATAGGTAGACCTCCGTTAACAATGGTAATTGGGATTGGAATTTCCATCACTAAGCAATGTGGTTTTAAAGTGAAATGTTGTGTGACCAGTCCAGTTAGTACAGAATTCCTCTTTGCCATTGTTAAACAAATCCCACCACTCTTTAGGTGAGAACTCCCTCCTATTCAAGCCATTCCTAGCTTGATCCCTCCCAGCCCTCATCCTTGGTAAGGTAAGGGATTGCATCCTCTTGAACTATCCTCACCTGCTTATCTCACTTTCCATCTCTGTCACTTTGGCTGCTTTGCACAGCAGCGCCCCTTGGTGGCAGTGATGGTACTGGCAGTGATGGGACCGAAGTAGAGGCCTACAGGTGGCGCTAACCAGATGAGACTGCTGAAGGCTTCAGACCTTTACTTCAAACCTAGTGCCACCAACACCACTGTGGAGTGCTGCGTAAAGCCATGGGCTATAGCCAGCCACACCAGTGCTACAGAGCAAAGCCCCAGCTGCTCCCACTGCCCTGTGTTCCACCTGCCCTGCTGCACCCGGCTGACTTTGCCATCTTCCTTCTCCCGTTGCTGATGAGGTACATCCAGCCTGGCTAGGCCAGACTTTCTTGTTGTGGTCAGGCCTGCCTTTCTTTAAATCATGCACGTCCTTCTTGCAATGCTTCAGAAAGCATTCTGAATCATTGTGAGGGGGAGCATGTGTTTGGGAGAATAGCAGACATGAGTTGAAGAATGGTGTGGATCAGTGGTGGGTTTCAAAATTTTTTACTACCAGTTCTGTGGGTGTGGCTTGGTGGGCATGGCATAGCTTGGTGGGTGTGGCTTGATGGGCGTGGCAGGGGAAGGATACTGTAAAATCTCCATTCCCTCCCCAATCCAGGGGAAGATTACTACAAAATCTCCATTTCCTCCCAATCAGCTGAGACTTGGGAGGCAGAAAATAGAAGGAGGTGGGGCCAGTCAGAATTTTTACTACCAGTTCTCCGAACTACTCAAAATTTCTGCTACCGGTTTTCCAGAACTGGTCAGAACCTGCTGAAACCCACCTCTGGTGTGGATGTCCTCAGGAAGAAGGCCTAGCACAGCCAACAGCTCGGCCAAACTGAGATGTCTCATCAGCAGTTGGGAAAAAAAAGATGGCAAAATCAGCTGGGTGTGGCAGGGCCAGCAGAGCACAGGGAAGTGGGAGCAGCTGGGACTTTGTGCTGGGGAGATTGGCCATGGTGTGGGTCTTGAGGTGGTACTCCTTGGCATGGTGATGGGATGGGTAGCACTGATGTTGAAGTAGAGGCATGAGTGTGGAGGTGGCTAGTTGAGACCACTGAAGACTTTGGGCCTCTACTTCACCTCAGCACTGCTATGGCTGCCAAGGAATGCCACTGTGGGGGGGGGGAGCCAAAAGGGCAGCGATGGACAGAGAAAGGCTGGTGGGGGAAGTTGAGGCTCCCCTGGAGTCATAAGTGAGGGCAGACTGCCAGGTGCCAAAATTTTGATCACGTGACTGGGGGCACTGCAACGGCCATACGTTCAGGAACCCGGCATAAGTACCATTCATTCAGTGTCACTGTAACTTTGAACAGTCATTCAACGAATGGTTATTAAGTGATGACTACCTGTATTTTCTAAGCACTATTGGCTATGAATTGTATGGTTATCAAGCAATCTATTGATACTTAAAGGATGTGTATGTTTTATTTAAAAAAATATTTGATTCTCTGGAAAAATAAGATCTTACTCCAGGCTCCCATTCCCATACATCTTTAAAATAATAATAAAAGTCATATACAAAATTGTCCTCATTCCATAATTTCCTGTTATTTTATAATAATAATGGCTTTTGAAAGACATTACATTGTTTACGCAATGAACACAAGGGGGACTGAGCTGCTTCAATCACACTCTTTTCCCCTGGTATTTATACCCAAGCAGCAAAAGCTGTCTCTCTGTCTCTTTTTCTCTGTGTCTATGTATCTGGTGTCGTGTTTGTGCGTGTGTATGTATGTGTGTGCATGTGTGTGTGTCTGCTTCCTGTCAGGCAACTGCAAAACCAATTCTGAGTAGGATGGGTGATTGCATTATCTTCTCCATCCTTTCCCCATTGAGCAGCCATCTTATAAAAGACAAATGCCATCAGGGAAACACAAGAGTGTTTTAAAATGTTTTGGGTGAAAATACTGTCAGATCCAATGGGGGTAATAGAAAGGAGCAGAATGCAGTGTATCCTTCATCTTGGTAGGGAAGATTCCTTAAACATTGTTCTTTATCATGGATAGGCTAAGCAATTACATCAGCGAGGGTCACCCTTAAAGCTGATCACTCTGTACTTGGCAGGAATTAAATGAATTCTGCCATCATCCCTCAAGGGAGAAAAGGGCCACCTTGTGATTGACTGTGCTTTCCACAAGATGGCAGCAATTTCTAAAAATAAATAACCTTCTCTTCCTGGTTACAACTCCCCCCCCTCCACCATAGTGTTGCCTTAAGAACAACAACAACAAAAAACAAACAAACAAACAAAAAAACCCCTCCAGCTCACAAAAAGTGCTTCTAATCCTTTCAAATGCAAAAAGCTGCAGGATCAAGATGAAGTTTGCTGAAGGAAGAGGGGTGGGTCTCTAATCATATTAAGAATTGTCTGATGAAACTGCTACTCTGGATGCGTCCTGAAATACAAGATACATAATTGAAAGTGAATACCGGATGTGATGTGCTATCCAGCATCCTGATGAGGAAAATACTTCGAACCATACTGTGGGGGAACATTTCCTTATGATTGCTAAACATCCAAATTTATTCAGATTGTGAATATGAAATTCGTTCTCGTGTTGTAAATGCTTCAATCTTTTTTGGCATCTCTTGATCTGAGCAGGCACCAACTATTCAATCTCATAAATTCCCAACCCTACTTCACCCTTCATGTTTCTGATACTGTTGATTTTCTCACACCATTACTTATCACTTAGCAAATATTGCCTTATGTTCTGAAGTGAGGTCATCTCCATCCCTCCTTATTTTTCGGAAATCTCTCAAGACTTGGCTCTGAGGGTCATAGGGGACTGGTAAGAACTTGAGGTGGCTCAGTTTCTAATTGAATTTCGTGTGTGTGTTTATTTTTCTTCTTTTTTAAATACAATAGTATTTGACATGTTTATTTTTTTCACATTTCTTTTGCTCTGCGTCACCTAGAGTCACTTCTTATGAGATGGGCAGGCACGTCAATTTGCTAAATAAATAAATACTGAAATAATGGCTCAGGATAAATATCAATTAGGATCAGGGACTTTGGCTACAATTAGACAATATTTGGTTAGTATTTAACCTTAAAGGCAATAAGGGAAAAATTGCAAAAAGCAATTAAATTGCAGGGAACGCAGTCACACTTTTCAATGATCTAGTATTTTATTTCATTTAATAAAATTATCAATTTAGTTTTCATTTTTTATATATTGCATTGCCTATAATTTCTTGGTAATGTCTTAATTATGTCCAGGATACAAATTGTTTCTCAGTGATGTATAGAATTTAATTTGCCCATCTACAAAAGCTTGCTCCCTCCCCTTTATTATCATTTCAAAATGATCAAGGTCTGAGTCTTGGCACTCAAAATCAAAACAGATACAAAAGCTGAGCCCTGATTTCATTTAAGCTTTTATTCTGGCACAGGATATATTTTTGCAGAGCACATAATATGTACTGGTAACCAGTGAATGCACTGGATCGAGCTTTATAAATTGAAAGCGTTATCTCTAAATAGCAATACCTGTTTCTTGCCTTTCTATAAGATGGCTTTACTGTTCGGTCTAGAAGAAATAGAGTAGAAATGATTGAAATTCTATATTATCTATGGCCATCATCACTAGTAATTGTCAAAGTTCAGAGAGCATATTTATTTATTTATTTATTTTATTGGTTTGATTTATATGCCACCCTTCTCTGGAGACTCAGGGCGGCTTACAATGCGTTAAGCAATAGCCTTCATACTTTTGTATATACCTGCTTAGTAGGACTTTCGTCCCCCCCCACAAGCGGTGTTCTTTTTTATACAAAGTCAGCTTATTGCCCCCACAAACCGGGTCCTCATTTTACCTACCTTGAAAGGATGGAAGGCTGAGTCAACCTTGGGCCTGGTGAGATTTGAACTTGCAGTAATTGCAGGCAGCTGGTGTTACTTAACAGCAGTTTAGTCTTCTGCGCCACCAAGGCTCTTCATGGACAACTCTGAGCTCTTTTGAGGCAGGCACTGCTGGAAATAAAGGATGATGGAAACCTTAATGTTGACAATTCCCAAATTTTTATGTGAGTTCCAAAATGTGGACAAGAAGTGTTGAAAACGTTCGTAAAGTAAAGGAATTAACAACTAAAATATAGAAGATCCACAGTCTTCAGTCCCACAGAACTGGGGAAAGCAGATTAGAGAAAGCTACACTTGAAAAATGTAACCTGAAAAACTGGAAATGCAGTGGGTGGCAAATTTAGTTCTGAAGGCAGGCAAGCAATAACTGGCGCAGCTGGGTAGGAGTTCTGCTGTTGAATTGCTCAAGGCTTGAGAGCCACAGCAGCTTTCCAAAGAGATGCTGAAGGATGAGAAAAAGGACAAACAAACCCTGGATAGCCTATTATTTTAGGAGCAGCAGACCTTGGAGGCAATCTCAGTCAGAGAAGAGGGGTTTTTAAATACCAAGAGCAGAAACAATGTGTAGATTGGGGTGAAAAATGACACCAGGCAATGAATGGCTGAATAATAGAAGTTACTTGAGAAGCTGCTGCTTTAGAGCTCTCCTGTCTCCAGTTCTCATGGCTTATTCCAAGGGCAAGGCAGCATCAGGAAGCCCCACATGGACCCTTCTCATCACTCAGATTTATTTTGATCCCACCTTTATTATTTTTATAAATATTGTAACTCAAGACAGTGAACACACCTACTACTCCTTCTTTCTCCTATTTTCCCCACAACTACATCCCTGTGAAGTGGGTGGGTCTGAGAGACAGTAACTGGCCCAAAGTCATCCATCAAGTTTTCATGGCTAAGGAAGAACTAGAACTCATGGTCTCCTATGCTTTTAGTTAATGCCTTAATCACTAGACCAAAGTCTCACAAACTCTCTAAGTCAGGGGTGTCAAACTCAATTTCATCGAGGGCCACATCAGGGCTGTGGTTGATCTTGGGGGGCTGGGTGGACATGGCCAAGTGGGTGGGTGTGGCCAAGTGGGTGGGTGTGGCCAGCTTGACGCCACTCCCCAAACTGCTGGCATGTTTCCTCTTCACATTGGATAAACCGGACCAACACCACGTTGACCCAATGTTTCTTCTTCATATTGGGTAGACTGGGCTGAAGCGATGGAGGCCGGCCCCTTATATTTTCCAGGACAACCCCTTGGGCCAGATCAAGGGGTGAAGTCCAGCAGGTTCTGGAGAACCGGTAGCGGAAATTTTGAGCATTTCAGAGAACTGGTAACAGAAATTTTGAGTAGTTCCGAGAACCGGAAATACCACCTCTGGCTGGCCCCAGAATGGGGTGGGAATGGGGATTTTGCAGTATCATTCCCCTGGAGTGGGATGGGAATGGAGATTTTGCAGTATCCTTCTCCTGCCATGTCCACCAAGCCATGCCCACCAAGCGACATCACTACCACAGAACCGGTAGTAAAAAAATTTGGATTTCACCACTGACTGGATCCAACCACATCGCAGGCAGGATCCAGCTCACAGGCCTTGTGTTTGAAACCCTTGCTCTAAGTGCACTAAAGCAAATATCTCTTTCTCAGACACCACCATCTATCTGCTAGATGGTGATAATAAAATTGGCCCATGCAATAAGGTCTTTGCAAGAGAATAAGTAACTAACCAAACAGGATGAAACTTCAGTCTGGCCATGCCCAACAACTGATGGACCTAAGAACTACATGACTGGGAGGTATTTGTAGTTCTCTGTTTCTTATGCAAATCGATTGCTGTAATGATGGAATTAATATATATATATTGTTAGCAGAGATGCAGGAGATGCAAAGTTGTAAAAATGTAGGAACGTGATGGAAGTGAATTACGCAATTATGTTACACAAAGTACTTACTGACGGGCCCAGGGTATTAAGCCAGTGGTGAAATTCAAATATTTTTATTACCGGTTCTGTGGGAGTGGCCTGGTGGGCATGGTGTGGCTTGGTGGGCATGGCACGGGAAGGATACTGCAAAATCTCCATTCCCACCCCACTCTGGGGCCAGCCGGAGATGGTATTTGCCGGTTTTCTGAACTACTCAAGATTTCTGCTACCGGTTCTCCAGAACCTGTAAGAACCTGCTGGATTTCACCCCTGTATTAAGCCATGGTTTGATGTACCCATTTTGGATGAACAAATCGAAACTCTCTGCGTTCACATCAATTTAAGGAACAAAGTCAGAGTGGTAAACAAAAATGGCAAAGTTCACATAACTCACAGTACCAAAATCAAGCAAGTCATTTTTTGTTTTGTTTTGGCAATGCACAGATCCCCCGAAGAGGGAGGCTGCATTCCAGAGCAGCAAGACAGCACAGTTTAGACAGCTTGGTTGGGAAGAAGAAGGTCAAGGTAGTTCCTCCTTAAGAATTCTCAGAGCATATCTTTAAGGATGCAAGTAGTTTGGCAAGATTTCTGTGTATAGTTGAAGAACAATAAAGAAAACTGTTTAGAAAAAACCTCAGTGTTTCCTTTTTGGTTGTTGGAGCCTGACATATAATGGATAAGACTTAGTGTGTTTCTCACCTGGCCTGAGATCTAATAGAGATGGTTGCTTTTTTTGGATCTAATTCATATATTCCTAACAGCAATAATGGTTTTATTTCTCTCCCTTCCTTTGTGTATGGTGTGTGCATGCATTTTTAGCTAAAGGTTCCAGTTCAGTAGCTGAAACACAATCTGGTGTGGTTTATAGCTAAAGTGAGCTGAAGAATGCAGGAAAAAGATTAAAATGAGCTATAGCACGTCCTTTTCCCTCTAGTGAAGCTTCTCACTATACTAGGATAGAACTGCCAGTTCACGTACATCAATCACATTAAAGATAAGGCATAGAGGCCAGTTTCTATTACTAATATGATTCAGCATTAGGCTTTCTTTTTTAGACATCTGTTTTTTATGACATTTTGACAAGTTGCTTTTTTATATTTCCCCTAGTTTTTAAAAGTAAGGAATATGTTAGATCCTGTAAAACCTGTCTTTTTGTTTGTTTTGGAGTAACTCATTTTTTATTATTTTTATTATAACACAATATGCACATACGCAGAAAATTGGAAAAGGGAAAACATACCAACAGAAGAAGAATTGATTAAAAAAAAAATCCTAGAATGTGCCGAGATGGACAAATTAACAAAAGAGCTCAAAGAAAAGGAAGATACAGAATATTATATAATCTGGAACAAATGGTATAATTGGCTAAAGACTAGAAATAATGGATAAAAAAATAGGGGTGAAGTTGAAAATGTAAAGAACGAATATGATAATGTATAGAATGTATAAAATCAATATGATTGTTAAGAAGTATAATGTAATTAAAAGAGAAAGGGACAAGAAGAAAATGAATAGTATAAAGGGAATTGGGGGAGAATGTAAATATTAGAAGATGACCACTACGAAATAGCTGTAAAAAGAGAGTATACAGTATATATATATATGTTTTGTGTTTTGGATAACTCATTTTAAGGTTTCTCCTTTTCAGGGAAAGAAAATAATATTTTTATTTTGAAATGTCCCATGTACATAGAAACTCTCCTCCTCCCCATCTTTTCAATGATCCTGACTTGATGCTGTATTGAAAGACACAGGACCAAAACCTTCATTATCTGAATTAGGAGAAATGATGACTGATGTTGTTATTGGAGATGGAAAGTGATACAAACATTGGGCAAATGATTCCTCACTGAAGCTATGGAAATATTCTTGGTTGAGTTTTAATTTTGGTAGCAAATCAAACAGTAAAGTCAATTCAAGTTTTGCTTGATTAAACGTTCATCACACACAACAGAAAATTCCAAAGCAAACGATGCTGCAGCCTAATAGTTCAATTCAAGCTGCTTCATTACCATGTCTCCTAGGAAGGGAGATGAAAAAAAAAATCAGACTCTTTCTCTTTGCTTTTCTGTGGGAATGGATTTAAGTTGTACTGGGCTCCCCAAGAATGTACAGTGGTACTTTCGTAGTCAACTACTTTGAAGCTCATCAAATTTGGTATTCAATGCATTTTGGCATGAAAATTTTGTTACGATACTCATCATTTGTTTGGTATTCAATGCACAAGTTAGAACTTATTGGTGTTGGCTGCCTTGGGACTCACTACATAATTCCTTATGGGAAAAATTTGTTTGGTTACTCATTGTTTTTGGTAGTCATCATGCTTCCCAGAACCAATTAACAATGAATAGTGAGGTATCATTGTATTTGAAAGGATAGACATCACTAGATTATTTTATGCTAAAGGACTTCCAGGGAAGTAGAGGCGAACTGAAGACAGCAGAGCCAAAAAGTGGAGTGGAATGAGGAGCCGGCAAATGGATTGGCTTCTCTGGATTCATCTCCAGGTAAGGACAGCACTCAGAATCACCCATAAATGGCCTAGACAGTAGCTCCCCATGAGGAGACCATAAAACAGTGGTCTTCAGTGGTTCTAGAAGTCTAAGAGCTAAGGTACTGACATATTTACCTAGACTGCATACTTCCTTTCTTAATCATTTCTGGAAACTGCTTGTTAATGTATGTGTGTGTTTCTATGTGTATATATAGGTATATGTATGTCTCTCTCTGTGTGTGTATGTGTGTGTGTGTGTGTGTGTGTGTGTGTGTGTGTATGAATCTTCAAAAGGACAAGGTTCATTACACTGGGTGAGTATAAGCAAATTAATGGGAAAATATTTAAAAGTTACAGATGTAAATATAATGTTGAACTACATACTAAAGTTTTGGAATTTTCACCAGGAATTTTGGTTTGCAAACATGGGACTTGACTAAAACAGTTCAAACTGAGAAATTTGAAATGTGATATTATTTCAGATGTTGACAAATGGTTGT
The DNA here is from genome assembly GCF_029215685.1 of Pituophis catenifer annectens. Classification (NCBI taxonomy): domain Eukaryota; kingdom Metazoa; phylum Chordata; class Lepidosauria; order Squamata; family Colubridae; genus Pituophis; species Pituophis catenifer. The sequence goes on along the minus strand of NW_027256881.1, from coordinate 192,168,457 downwards.
CAGAAATGTGTGATCTATCTATTGTGGAAAAGACAATCAAAGGATGCAACAGTATGTGGCAGAGAATTTGTGATATATTACAAAAATATTTTGAACTATTCATGGTATAGTAGTATATTTGGACACATATTGTACAAAGACTTAGCTGTCTGGAAAAAGTTATAATGATGGGAAAGGTGGAAGGAAGAGAAGAAAAGGGCAGCCAGCAGCAGAGTGGATACCCTCGGTTACAAGGGCGATGAGTTTGTTGTGGGAAGAATTGAAAGACCAGGTTAGAGATAAATTGTAAGGGAGAAAATCTTTGATGTGGTCACTGGGATTCGAAAGTCACTTGATGGCACATAATGAATCCATCAACTGTAAACCAATGACTATTGAGAAGTATAAAATATCATGAAGAATTTATTTCTCTTTCCTTTTCTTCTGTCTTTTGGTTTTTGTTTTTAGTTTGTTTGTGATTGTTTTCTTCTATTTTTTTAAAGATTAAAGATGGTTTTGTGACTTGTGTATGCATAAAATAAATAAACAAAACAATACAATGAGAAAAAATAGACCAAATATGATAGGACTTCCATTTGATAGCTAGGTGTTATGATCTTGCATTTGCCTATCTTGGTTTCCTTTACACACCACCCAGCTAGCGCAAGGGCCATAGCTTGGAAGAATAAGCATGCTTTCTATGCAACATTTTCCTGGCATCCCAAGGTAAGATGAGGAAGACTGAGATCTGAGATGCTGAAGATTCATTATTGAAGAGTATAGATAAGGGGTAGGCAACATTCCAAAGACTAGAACGATACTTTCTCCGTTTAGCAGATTTTTTTATAGTGCTGAAGGTAGAGCAGATGGGACAATAGTGCAAAGTGGATATGCTTCATAATATAATTGGACAAAGTTAGTTTTTTCCCTCAATTTTTTTCCAGCCACCAACAGAAAAACTTGATACTAATTTTCCGAGGTCTGGTTGGAGGAGGTTCCATAAGGTAGAAAAAAGGTTTTTGAGACCTTGTGGAATGCGTTGAGCTAGGTGGGTCAATGACATGAGACTTGATATGATGCCCCTTCCTAGAACAAGCTGAGATTATGTAAATGGCAACTGCATAGCAGTTTATCCTTCATTGTGATTATTCTTAATCCCGATAAGGAAACCTTTGGGCTTTCTAGAGTTGCTGTACTACATCTCTTGACATTCTTCGTTGTTCATTTTGCTTTATTGGGTTGCTTTGATTTGGTAGTCCAGGACCATCTGGAGGGTCTCAGCCTTGTCTCTGTCCTTCATTGTAATGTAGTTATTCTTTTCATGCTCCAATTTGTCAAATGAACCACATTTTAATTAAAAACCTTTTGAGCCCCAGAATGAAGATCAGCCAGTATGTGACATGAATTCCCAAGTGTGTTATAGAAATTTCTGCATGCAGCACACAGTACACGCACAAGGACGCAGCAAATCACAGATCAATAATAATAATAAAAAAAATCCGAATCTGGAAATGAAATGCATTCTAGTTATTGATTATTACAGTATTTAAGTTAGGATCAAGAGCCCATATGTTGTTAGGCTGTTGTTTCCATTCACCCCACCATTTGCTGGTAAAGGATAACAGGTAACAGGTAACAATAACAGAGCTGGAAGGAACTTGGAGGTCATCTTAGTCCAACCCCCTGCTCACGCAGGAGAGCTGTATGAGGGATTCGAACCACCAAACTGCTGACCTTTCTGATCGACAAGCTCAGTGTCTTAGCCACTGAGCCACCTAGTCAAGATAAAGGTCTCTATAAATCCCAGTTTATGCGGTGGACCGTAAATTGCCCATCCCAATTTGAATATTGAGAAGTGTTTTAAAAATGACCAAAATCCAACTTTATTTGAAACAAACGGCTCTATCTTCAGTCCAAGATCCACAGCTGAGTCAGTTCAGATGGCAAAACAAGTCCTTCTTTTCCCAGGGAGACAGCCAGGCACATGTAGCAACCACAATGAGCCCCCATAGAAAAGCAGGTTATCCATATATATAGAAAATAAATTAGACGTATTTGGGGCAGCTGTCTAACTGGCCTCTGCAGACTAACAACTCTCCTTGAAAACATAAAACTCTTACGCCATATTCCCCATAGGTGTAATCATTTTCTGATAATGTTTTAAAGAGCTTGTAAGCTTTACTCTTAATGTGGCTGAATAATCTCTACATATAATGTTGGACTGTAAGCATATTGGGTGGCCTGATCAGAGTCCCTTTTTGTTCCTGCAGGCATTTTCTGAGGGTCGGACGATGGGCGGCTTTCTTTAATTTTTCCACCGTTCCAAACTGTCTGGCAGCTTGGTTGATGCCTATCCTATCGAATCAGAATATATAATCACGGTGCAAAAACACAACTCTGTCAACACTGATCTCAAATTAGGATGGTCTCCCTAAGAGATCAGATGGCCCCATCATTTGCTACCACATTAAATCTATTTTTGAAAGCTGAATGACAGCAAAGCAAAAACAGAACAGAGCCGGTAATCCAGCTGAAATATAACACACCTGTCTTGCAGATCGGTTGTCCAAATTGAAGTCTGTGACCTGTTAGTTGCTTTGGAGTGACTCCTGCCATTGAAAGGATGGAGGAAAAAAGGAAGAGAGATAGATAAAAAGTAATTTTCCAATTTTCCCATGACCTTATAGCAGCCACCCCGATATAATTGGAAAAATTGTCCTTGGAGAAGAGAATAATACAACTGAATCTAATAATCCAGGCAGCCAAAGTCAGGCACTTACTCCATTTAGTAGGATGATTAGATATTGATACATTTAAAACAAGAGTACAAATTTCATTCTACGCTCCTGTGTGGGACATTGCAGGAACACACAGCCTAGTAACATAACAACGAAGAGTTTTAGATAATCGTTCATATATGATTCCTCTCACACAGTGAAGAGAGAGGATGCTCCAATCTCTCTTGGCTGTTACATGTCAGTTGTGCTAATAAAAATGTGACCCTTTGTGTTTCAGAGTGGTACATATCAGTTAATCAAAGTTATATAAGATTAGTGATGGAAGACTCTCTTGGAGAAGAGGGAAAGAAAAGATCAGATCTTACAAATTAAAAATGTAATCATTCATTTTAATAGATCCCCACTGAAACCTTTGTGACACTGAGATATTGTCTGTCGAAGATAAGGCTCTCTTCTCACATTTCATCACACTATTGCCTGCTTGAATGGCTTGTACTTAAAATACTGGCAGCTGAATCTTAACTTCTGTAGCGTCGCCAACAACTATCGCTTTCCCTGGAAATTATCCAGAGGAACCAGAGCTGATTTATAGCCCTGATTAGCTCACAGACTCTATTTTATGAGGTGAAACTTAACATGTGTACGAGCAACATGTTGTACATAACAAAACTCTTGCAGTGTAGCTAGAAATCATAAATGAAAAATTTGCTAATGGAGGATGCCTGACTCTAATTCTGGTTGACATGGATGGGAATTTTCTCTATTGCCCACTTGTTCATTCTTGTTGTTCAGGGTGAATTGTTTTTAGAGGGAAAGTAGGGAGGGAAGGATTAAATCTCCTTTGCCAGCTAGTCATGATGCTGGATGACAGCTGCCCCGCTTTTCTACATGTGTATGCGCGCGCGCGCCTGTATTTATGTATACAGAGCCGTGGTAGCACAGTGGTTAGAATGCAGTATTGCAGGCTAATTCTGACGACTGCCAGCAGTTCGATTCTCACCTGCTCAAGGTTCACTCAGCCTTCTATCCTACTAAGGTTCATAAAATGAGGATTCAGATTGTTAGGGGCAATATGCTGACTCTGTAAACCTCTTAGAGAGGTTGTAAAGCGCTATGAAGCAGTATATATAGCTATTGCTATATAAAATAAAGTAAAATAAGTAACACTGCTCTCCTGGGACTTCACAGGCAGAACCATCCTATTTTCTTGTCAACGGTATGTACATGATTTGCTACTGCATTCTTCTAGGATGTTTTTTGACTTCTCATTGTAGCCAATGATCCTTGGATTCCTTGATAATCTCCCTCCCAAGTATCAAGCTGACCCAATCTTGCTTAGCTTTTTAAAAATCACCTTGCTTGTGCTACATATCATTAGACCCTTTACAAATCTTTATGTATTTGTACAATTCACACCCTGACTCATAAAGTGATCCCTGCATTGTCCTAACGATCTGCAGCAATCTGCAAAACCAAAAGAAATATGTAAGCATTGGTTACATGATACATTCACATTCAACTATTGCTGAAAAGACCTGATGGACAAGAATTAGCACTCAGCATAGGCCAATAACGGTGTCAGTGTGGCTTCCAGGATGAAGGCATTAAAGCCCCCAACTCTTACTTCTTTAACTGAGATCTTGTTTTCACTGAAGTTTGGGATATGCATTTGGCAATGTCAATCTTGAATTACTTTCTGCCCTGGGCACTTCTTACTGATTGATTCCTAACCACTCAGTAGATGCTACCCAAGGCTTGGATGTTTGGTGAAAGAGAGGCATATTTCTCTTCTTTTCAGGAAGTCCTGAATTGTTGCCCAGGAATCATATGAAGAGGGTCTAATAACAGTTAGGGCAAGGAAGGTCTTCAGTAACACATCAATGGCATTTGATTAAGGTGCCAGAGTCACGATTAGCCCCACAATGCCTTAAGTGCCTCTACAGAACCCTTTCCAAAGTTGTTGCTGGATTGTAATTTTTCAAGGTGCTAAAGGAGAAAATGGCCAAATATAGGGGAACCACCATCATCTTTCAGTTCTATTAATTTATTTTAATTACAATTAAACTACTTCTCGATTTTGAATTGGGCCCATCCAGTGTTTCTACTAACTATGACCAGATTTTGGTGGGTGGCATCTGTCTGTCTGTCTATCTGTCTGTCTGTCTGTCTGTCTGTCTGTCTGTCTGTCTACCTACCTACCTACTTACTTACCTACCTACCTACCTACCTATCTATTTATCCATCCATCCATCCATCCATCCATCCATCCATCCATTCATCCATCCATCATTTCCCAGCTTTATTACTTTTACAAATAACTCAAGGCAGCAAACATATCCAACACACCTTCTTCCTCTTATTTTTATCACAGTAACAACTTCCCTATGAGGTGAGTTGCGCTGAAAGAGAGTGACTGGCCCAAAGTAATCCAGTTGTCTTTCATGGCTTAGATGAGACTAGAACTCACCCGCTCCTGCTTTCTAGCTTGGGGCCTTTAAACTTGGCTCAACATATTTACAAATCTTTGCTCTGTTTGAAATCACCTAAGTAGACAAAAATCATATAAGTTGCAAGGTGTCCAAGGGATAAATACATGCATGGGAAATTACATTATTTGCAGTTACTGTATCTTTCTGTTACACTGCCATGATCTGATTAAGGGATTATACTGTACCTCTATTCTGCTTTTTAAAATTAATTAACCCAAACAATCATGCTAAGAATATGTAATGTTTTCATCAACTTTTAACTCCAAGGTTTCATACAACAATATGTTTTTATTTCACACAGAGCAACTTTCTCCTTATCCAACCAATAACCACTGATATCATTATTATTGAAATAAAAATTATGGATGATATAGCAAAATCTGTTTTTGCTATACCCATTTAGAAATAGTTGGGTGGACAACTGTTGGTAATATAAGTGTTACTTTTGCAGGCAGGGAAATTCTTGAATGGTAACAATTAATTTCTGGCTTTTACTACATTCTAAACTTTTTATTCCAGACACTAGGAAAAAGGAAAGAGGAAATCTGAAGATCTATTTGCTTATATGTTTTAATTATATTTTGCTTGCTTAGTTTCTAGCTGTAGAAGTCATTTTGTTAGAGAAACTGAAGTGTTTCTATCGTGCAAAGTTAATGAATCAAGAAAAACGTTAAACTGGTTCACAAGCCAGTTCTTGTGCACTATGATTTTGTCTATTCAATCCTGAAAACCCACATCCACAATCTGTGACAACCGGCAATTTTTCAAATCAGTGCAATGCAAGGTCTTCACCATGATTCTGGTTAGATCCACCTGTTGTGATCTAGGCTTAGTGAGTCATTAAAACACACGAGTAGTCCCAAAAACCTCTTTATTGCAACAGCTGTGAATTAGTTGCAAAAAATCCTTCAGGAGAAGTCCTTCGGGATAATCACCAACCTTTATCTCCCTTGACATGCTGCCAAAGACCTACTTGGCAAAGCCACACGGAGTCCAGAATCAAACAGAGATGCTGACTGGGAACAGAATTAACAATGTTGCTTTCCTGCAAAGGGCCCATGTGCCTTTGCTCCTCTTTTAAGCCTAATGGGAGTGGCCAATCATCTCCAGGCCTTACTCCCAAGTAGTCCTTTTTGTTTTAACTGTTCTTGCTTTCTGGCAGCTCCGCGCATGTGCACACTAGGAACAGGCTCCTCCTGTTCCTCTGCTTTTCTGATGTCTGACTCTGGAGGCTCCGGAGTCCACGCATAACTCCCAGATGGCCCTGGCCCCATCTCTGGCTCCGACGCAAAGCCCTTGTCCGAGCCTTCCCCAGACTCCAGGACTGGCCCATGTTCCTCCCCAGCCTCCTCACTGTCCGATTCCGCTGCCAGCTCTGCAGGCTGTTGGCGGACCACAACACCACCTAAACTGCCAATCCAATCAAACAAAACTCAGTACGAGTTTTGCATGAATTCAGATGTTATCTTAGGAGATTATGTGAATTTAGACAATATAGTTAAGAGAACTATGTTTAGGGAGACCTCTAAACCAAGCTTTTTCATTCTGTATATTAATGGCCTCCTAATATGTTGGGTTGGAAGCTCAGAAATGCTCATCTAGCTTGGCCAACTTGATTTGGACTTCAGGAAGTTGCACCATCAAGATATCTAAGAGCCTGTGTTTGAGTTGTACCTCTGTATACACACCTCAAACCAATTTGAACTATCCCCTTCCTACTCCATTTACTTGCTTCAGACTTACGCATACAAGAAGCAATGTATGGAAACTAAACAAGGAGAGGACTAACCTAGAACTAAGGAGAAATTTCCTGACAATTAGAACAATTAATCAGTGGAACTACTTGCCTCCAGAATTTGTGGGTGCTCCAGGGGTGTTTAAGAAGAGATTGAATAACCATTTGTCTGCAATGTTGTAGGATTTTCTGCCTGAGAAGGGGGTTGGACTAGAAGACCTCCAAGGTGCCTTCCAGCTCTTATTCTGTACATTTTATTTATTCGTTTAATTAATTATTTTAGAGATCATTATCTGAGAGTTGTTGGATTGCTTTTATTGAAACACATATTGGAAAATCTCCCTCCAGGCAGAGGATCCATAAATGTTATAATCCTTCAGTGCCTTAAAAAAATAAAATAAAAATAAAGGAGTAGCTGCATTACGCAGATAACATGACCAGTTGCAATTCAGTTCTCTATTTTCACAGCTGAGATCATTTGATATTTTTGCTATCGGGAGTGAAAGCAGTAGGTATTTGCTTTAATTGATTTTTCCCTTACTCTTTCAGACATGTTATATCACATGAGATACAACTTGTTTTCAGCTATCAGAATGCAACAGCATGTTCCTGGCCTAGAGAATGAAAAAGCGGATAGTTTTTTTAAAAAAAATAAAATCAATGAATAATGTAGCCAAGAACCAAATGTTGATTTTACATTTGATATAACCCATTGAGGTATACAGCTTTCAAAATCCTTTCTCTTATAAAGAAAATGAAGCCAACTTCTGGGTACAATCAGCCAACAGGGATCATTTTATAATAATCACTGGTAAAATAGAACATTGTATTTTATGTGGTTTTTTTTCTCACTAAGAATCAAGATACTTCACAAGAATGTTTCCCTCCTTCCTGTTAGACTCCAAATGAATTAATAAGAACCATTATCCGTCATGCAAAAATATTGTAATAAGGAGTTTAATATAAAACGATACTTCCATTTTTAAAACAGTCTAGCAGTAAAATAAATAGAGTTTGTTGGCTCTCTATAGTGTTTAATTTTTAGGTTGTGAATTGATAATTCTGAGTGGCCATAGATCCTTCCTGGTTCAACTGATGCAGAGGAGGATTTTCAGAAAAATATAGGCTTAGCTGCTATATTTTTTGGCTTGACTTTCCTGCCTTGCGATCATAACTTCAAAATAGGTCATTGCGGATAATTGAAATCAGCCATCCCCAACATGAATGCTCACTAAATGTGAATTTCAACCCAGGGAATTCTCAGTCATGGTCCTGCTGGTTGTGGAATTCTGGGAGATGTAGTCCATATAATTGGAAGATGTCCGGGGTTAGGGGAAAGCAAATCTAAATAATCTATATTATGAATAACTTTTGATTTAGTGTTAACAACACTTTATTCAAGGGTTGTATAAGCAGAAGGCAGCTCATATAACTAATTGTTGTGGCCTGTCAGCCACCGGCCCTTCCAGCAGCCGAATCAGATGAGGAGGCAGGGTGGGAGTCAGGGCCGGCATCAAGGCAACCTGAGAACTCCGAGGGGGAGGAGGGAATGGAGCTGTCAGAGATAGAGACAGAGGTGGAGCCTGCAGCCCTGAGGTGGAGAGTCAACAGCCTCCAGGTCTGGTAGTGGCTGATGAGGAAGAGGAGGAATATCTGGGTCCAGTGCCTGATCTGCAGATGTGCAGAAGGCAGAGGAGAGGAGAGCAGTGGAAATCTATGGACCAATCCTTGGGAAGGAAGAGCCACCAGTGCTAGTGAAGCCCCACCCTAGCTCTGGAGATAAAAGGCAGGGGGCGGAGATGAATAGGCGTGGCAGACAATTATTCATCTCTCTGCTGGATAGACTTATTAGCCTGATGTGTATGAGAGAGAGAGAGACTTTTTGCCAGGGCTGTTGGCACTCCTAATAAAGGTGTTACTTGTTTATTTATTCTGGTTAGGCCCAATTTAATAGACTGGAGGCTTTCTTATAACAAGGGTATTTATTTCTTGTCTTCCTCAGGATTACATTTGGACAGCTGAGGTTCTGACAGGAGCAACGACTTATATACAGAGGAGGCGGGGCAAAAGGTAAGTAGGGACCAATGGCAAGGAGCATAGTGACATCACACAATAACATATATACAAATATACATATTTACAGAAAACAGGTTAGGTATTTTCAATTGTAACAAAAGGAATCATTGATTTAACTACAGAGGGTTTGTCATGTTTGGGATCCAGGTCAGAGCACTAATGAACTTGTTTGGCCACTTCAGCTCATGTGCTGCCTGCAAATCATGCATAGTGTCATACAAATCTGTGATGGGATCAGAGAAATTGCTCACAATCAGGCAGGGGATCTTGTGTCCACAGTGAGCTCTGTTGAACTCACCTTCACTGGTAAATTTGTATAGGTTTACAAAATTGTGTATTCTCAGCCTTTCAGGAACCGTCTGTCCGAAGCTGGGTAAAGCACGACACACACAAGGAATCGGCTAATACAACCCAGGATTTAATCTCGGTTAACGCGACGGTTTTACAGAAAACGCTGGCGCCGTGACTTCAGCTCAAAGACGGAGTTGGCTAGCTGCTCCATTGCTGCGTTTTTATTAGCGGTGTAGATGAATTACAGCTGTAGCATATTTGAATATGCCGACCACTTCCTCTCCTCCCATTCGAAGGGCTGGAAACGCCGGTGGATGATGTCATCAGCTGTCATCACCGCTGCTGCTTTAGATTGCTCGTTTCCTCCCCCCCTGGTTTCTTGTTTCCTATACCGTCCGTCACCTATCACCATCCATGTGTTTCCTATACGTGTACCCCCCTCCACCGTGCTCTGTTGCTAAATCTGGGTGTATTGTTGAACGCCCCTTCCCTGCATGGGTAAGGTTCTTGCCATCAGATTCATCACATTGGTGCTGTGTGTGTCGAGGAGATTTGCTACTCGACATGTATAATGGAAATAGTATAGTGTATAATTTCAACAACCAGCAACCTGAATCAATGCTTATTTATTCCCAAATAAATCCAGATATTTTCAGGATTTACCTAGCTATAGGTAGGTTTGATGGAAATATGATACCAGAATCCACTTTGGTTTTCTATACAGGTAGTCCTCGACTTACAACAGTTCGTTTAGTGACTATTTGAAGTTTCAACGGAATTTTAAAAAGTGACTTATAACCATGTTTCACACTTACGACCATTGCAGATCCCCATAGTCACGTGATCAAAATTTAGATGCTTGGCAACTGACTCATATTTATGACAGCTGCAATGTCCCAGGTTCATGATCACTTTTTTCAATCTTCTGACAAGCAAAGTCAATGCCAGATTCACTTAACAACTGTGTTACTAACTTAACAACTAGAGTAATGTACTTAAGAACTAAGGTACAAAAGTTCATAAAATGGCACAAAACTCACTTAACAAATGTCTCATTTAGCAATAGAAATTTTGGGCTCAATTGTGTTTGTAAATCGAAGACCTACTTGTTTTCAGATGCCTACAAAGTGCAAACCTGCCTGTGAAAATAAGGAAGGGGCATGGTAGCAGAGACACAAAAAAGAAGATTTGATTTTGGAAGATGCTTATTAGCAGCATATACTGAGATTTGATTGGTGTGCAAATACTCTTGTGCTGGAGTTCTTGAAGAGGAGGGTTTTTTGCTAATAGTATTTTGTCCTCAGGTTCCTGTCGAGCCCTGCCGGGACTTGCCATTAATAGGGGAGCTGGGGGCTGTTTTGTGACATTACACGGACCGAGACGAGAGATAAGCCGAGAGATCCTTTTGCAGTTCTGTGTCTTTCTCCCCCAATTTTAATTTGTGCATTGATTGTGAAGGATTGTAATTTTCCTAGCATTCAAGTAATGCAAATGGCACAATGGATTGTCATAATGGCACATCAACATCTCACACCATTTGTATATTTTTAATCACGGTGTGTATCTGCTTTTGTTGAACCTCAGCTTCAGATCTAGGCTGCTGCTGCGAAACAGTTTGACTGAAACAGATCAGGATTCTTGGGTGGACTTGGACAGTCCACTTTCTCAACCTTGGCAATAGTATTAGTATTTTAATTATTAAATTTAGAACATTATTAAATAATATTAATGTATTACCTTTAATATATATGTAACAATTATGAATTTATTATTATTGTTGTTCCTAGGGCTTGCTGTCTTAGAAGAGTGAGGAAAATTCTCAGGGACGACTCTCACCCTGGTCATTACTTTTTTACCCTCCTACCATCGGGAAGGAGATATAGAAGTATAGCCAGCCTCACAAATAGGCTGAAGAACAGGTTTTATCCGTGGGCTGTCAGACTCCTGAATGAGAAATAACATCATAACTATGTAGTATGATGGACTGCAGGGCCGGCGCAATGTGTAACATGTTTACACTGATGCAATAGGACTGGGTATTTTGTTAATATGATTTATTGGGTTAGGGATTTTCTGTCTTCACTGTCAGTTGTATTGTGTTGGGTGTGTGTGTGTGTGTGGGCACTGAGGGAGCTCAATCAATCTCATTGTACATATTTGTTGTGCACTGACAATAAAGATTTGAACTGAATTGAATTGAATTAATCCACATATATAGTTTACTTTCTAAAGGTCCTTTCCTGAGGCCTATCATTTTCATACTATACGTATAGGGAAGGAAGCTCCGATGTTCCTCATCTATAAATTTGCTAAATAAATAAATAAATCTCCTAAGCATCAAAAACTTCTCTTGTACAAAACTCTCATCCCTTTTCACCTGAAATTTGGCAGGCTTCATCCCTGCAGTAGAAATGGCACCTGCAAATTTCATCCCACTCTCAAAGAAATAAAAATGTTACCCCTTCTCTTTTATTTATCTGACATTCAGTAGATTTCACTGAGTCTAAAAAGTCTGCTCTGCCTGAACGTTTCATATAAACCTGTCAAAAAGTGAAAACATAATGACATTTTTTATTTCTCTACATAAGGTAGTTTGATATGGACGATGCTTCCAGTTTTCCAAAGCAAAGTCCCTCTTCGGGCCTAAGAGGAAGTAGGCCCTGCCTGAAGCTATTCAAATCAGCTTGGCTCATAGTCCAAATACTGTACTTCTATACAGCCCTAAGTCAATTTTGCTTTAAGTCAACGGCCACAGAGGATGGACTTTATTTATTTATTTATTTATTTATTCGATTTGTATACCGCCCTACTCCCGAAGGACTCAGGGCGGTGAACAGCCAAACAATAAAATAAAATAGACATAAAAAATTTAAAAACCAGATAAAATCAAATTAAATTATTTTGGCCCAGACAGATTAAAACACCCCAATAATTTAAAAACAGATTAAAATTTACATATTTAAAAGGGAAGAGATTAGGCCAAGCCCGCCTGCTGGAATAAAAAGGTTTTCACAGCGCGGCGGAAGGTGCGCAGATCCGGGATCCTCCGTATCTCCGGGGGGAGCTCATTCCAGACGGTAGGTGCCCCCACAGAGAAGGCTCTCCCCCTAGGGGTCGCCAGCCGACATTGTTTGGCTGACGGCACCCGGAGGAGTCCCTCTCTATGAGAGCGAACTGGCCGGTGGGAGGCTATTGGTGGTAGTAGGCGGTCCCGTAGATAACCAGGTCCTAAGCCATGGAGCGCTTTAAAGGTGGTAACCAAAACCTTGAAGCGCACCCGGAAGACCACCGGGAGCCAGTGCAGCTCGCGCAGGAGAGGTGTCACATGGGAGCGCCACGTCGCTCCCATTACCACCCGCGCGGCCGCACTCTGCGCCAGTTGGAGCCTCCGGGTGCTCCTCAAGGGGAGCCCCATGTAGAGAGCATTGCAATAGTCCAGGCGGGAGGTGACGAGGGCATGAGTGACCATGCGTAACGAGTCCCGATCCAGAAAGGGACGCAACTGGCGAATCAGGCGAACCTGATGAAAAATCCTCCCAGTCACGGCCGTCAAGTGCTCTTCTAAAGACAGCCGTGAATCCAGGAGGACGCCCAAGTTGCGAGCCCTCTCCGTGGGGGCCAATGATTCGCCCCCAATAGTCAGTGATGGCGTCAACTGCCTATATCGGGACGTCGGAAACCACAGCCACTCGGTCTTGGATGGGTTGAGCCTGAGCCTGTTCCTCCCCATCCAGATCCGTACGGCCTCCAGGCACCGGGACATCACTTCAAGGGCATCGTTGGGGTGATCCGGGGTGGAGATGTACAGCTGGGTGTCGTCAGCGTACTGATGGTACTCCACCCCGAAACCACGGATGATCTCGCCCAGCGGCTTCACATAAATGTTGAACAGGAGAGGCGAGAGGACCGACCCTTGCGGCACCCCACATATGAGGGGCCTCGGGGTCGACCTCTGTCCCCCTGTCAACACAGACTGCGACCGGTCAGAGAGAAAGGAGGAGAACCACCGCAACACAGTGCCTCCCACCCCCAACTCTTCCAACCGGTGCAGCATGATACCGTGGTCGATGGTATCAAAAGCCGCTGAGAGATCTAACAGGACCAGGACAGAGGAGCACCCCCTGTCCCGAGCCCTCCAGAGATCATCAACCAACGCGACCAATGCCGTTTCCGTGCTGTACCCGGGCCTGAAGCCCGACTGGAACGGATCCAGATACGTCGTTTCATCCAGGTGCTGGGGGAGCTGTTGCGCAACCACACTCTCAACAACCTTCGCCACAAAACGAAGGTTGGAGACCGGACGATAATTTACCAACATTGCCGGGTCCAGGGAAGGCTTCTTGAGGAGAGGCCTCACCACCGCCTCTTTCAAGGCGGCAGGAAAGACACCCTCACCCAATGAAGCATTTATAATCCCCTGGAACCAGCCTCGTGTCACCTCCCGAGAAGCCAGCACTAACCAGGAGGGACACGGGTCCAATAAACAGGTGGTCGCGTTCAGTCTACCCAGAATCTTGTCCACGTCCTCAGGGGTCACAGGATCAAACTCATCCCAGATAACATTCTCAAGACCTGCCCCAGTCCCTCCCCCTGAGACTACCCAGTCGGAGTCCAGATCTTCCCGAATCTGAGTGATTTTGTCATACAGATACTGAACAAAGTCCTCGGCTCTACCCTCCAAGGGGTCCTCCCGCGCTTCCTGGTGGAGCAGGGAGCGGGTCACCCTAAACAGGGCGGCCGGGCGATTATCTGATGATGCAATAAGAGCAGCAAAATAGTTACATTTCGCTGCTTTTATTGCCACTAGGTAATTCCTAATATGAGATCTTACCAGTGTCCGGTCAGATTCAGAAAGACTGGCCCTCCAACTGCTCTCTAGGCATCTTTTCCGGCGCTTCAACTCCCTCAGCTCCTCAGTGAACCAAGGAGCTAAATGAGATCGGCGCCGGGTCAGAGGCCGCAAAGGCACGACTCGGTCCAGAGCTCCAGCGGCTGCCCTATCCCAGGCGGCCACTAGGTCTCCAGTCGAGGCGTGTGCCAGAGCCTCAGGGAATGGCCCAAGCTCCATCTGGAACCTATCAGGTTCCATCAGGCGCCTGGGGCGGAACCATCTTACCGGCTCCGCCTCCCTGCGGCGGGGTGTAGCGGTTCGAAGGTCGAGACAAAGGAGAGAGTGATCAGACCATGACAAGGGCTTGATGACTATATCCCCTATCTCGAGATCACTCAACCACTGTCCAGAGACAAAAACCAGATCCAGCGTGTTTCCCCCCGTGTGGGTAGGGTCATGAATTGACTGGGTCAGGTCCATGGCTGTCATGGAAGCCATGAACTCCTGAGCCACCTCTGACGCCTCACCCACGGACGGCAGGTTGAAATCCCCCATGACCATAAGCCTAGGGGTATCAACCGCCACCGCGGCGATGACGTTGAGTAGCTCAGGCAGGGCTGCTGCCACGTGGCAGGGAGCCAGGTACGTGATCAGCAAACCCCTCTGAACCCCGTGACCCCATTTCACAAGGAGGGATTCACAGCCGGCCGTCTGAGGAACAGTGGCCTCCCTCGGTCTCAGGCCTTCTTTAATGATAACCGCTACCCCCCCCGCCCCTCCCCTGTGACCTTGGCTGATGGAATGCGTGGAAACCTGGTGGGCACATTTCAACGAGGGGAACCCCCCCCTCCTGGCCCAACCAGGTCTCCGTAATACCTGCCAGGTCCGCACCCCCCTCCTGAATAAGATCACAAATGAGGGGGGCTTTATTTACTACGGACCTGGCATTGCACAGCATCAGCTGAAGGCCTGGGCCCTGAGGGTCTATGCAACCTGGAGAACGGGTGGAGCCTAGGGGGCCGGAGCATGCCACCGCTCGTAGACAGCGGGTGCGCGCTCCCCTAACATGATATGGCCCCCTGCTCCCGCCATATTTACCCCTCCCACTCACAGTACTGATGTTTGAAACACTATCCGGATGAGCTCTAACACCCCCCTCGACCCCAGGTCCCCCACCCCCCCCGCCGCACTTCGAGGCCAGACCGAACCCTCCCCCTTGTGGGTTTTCCCCCAAACCCACAACCCGAGTTCTAATTCGACCCTCCCCCTCCCTGGGACCCCTTAAAAGTTTAATTAAAAAATTTGATAAAAAACCCCACAACCCCCTGGTTTTCACATGCCACCTCTCTGGGTCCCAAAACCCATCCTTGAGGTAGGCTCTTGATAATGTGGAGGGCCAGATCTGCGAGAGGGGGGAATCTCGCAGCGCAAGAAGTTCATAGGTAGTATACATCTTAGGTTACAGCGAGGGAGGCGGAGATCATAATCAGGGGTCCATTTGGTAATCCCAAAATCAGATGTAACACACAGCCATGCGGCTCCACCGGTAAATACACTGTCCTCTCACGACAGTTTGAGGGGTCTTTCACAGTTTCAGCCAACGGAGAATGACATCCAGCCCGCCCTCTCACGGCGGGAGGCCCTTAAATAGCCCAAGAGATAGAAATGCTCCATCCATCCGGTGGTGAATTCATGATGTAAAAAGACGACTCCCTCAGTGGTTGCCACAATGGATTGTCCCAAGGTTGGAGAGAATGATTTATAGTTTAGTCAGTCAGTTCATCCGGGGGTTAAGATGACAGTCCCTGCTCTTTATAGTCGCACCAATAGGATAGTTCCAGTAGGAGACACAAAAACATACGGGGGAAGGGGAGGGGAGGGGGGGAGAAACCCCTTTCCCTGGGTCCAGATGGTAGCCCATTTCACGGCCTAAACAAGGTCCGGGAGGGAGGGGGGCGGGGGGAGAGAAGGGCTGGCATCAATGCAACAGGAGGAGAAACCCCTCCCCCGGCCACCAGCCCTTTCTCCTCCAGTTCTTCCAAGTAAAAAACCCCCAGTTCTTCCTGGTAACATAACCCAATGCCATGTCCCAGCCTCCAGTACATTTCTCGGAGGCCTCCAGGTCCTCTGCAGCCGCCAGGATCTTCCTGAAGGGGTCTCTCACTACCCAAAGCCAGAAACTGGCTGCTGGAATCCCCTCCGTCGCTAGCCCCGCCATCAAGGCCACCATTGCCTTTGTCTCTCAATGCCTCTCAATGCCTCTAGCAACGCTGCTAGCAACGCCGCCGCTGCCGCTGCCGTCGTTCTCTCACAGCCGGTAAGCCACCTTTCTCCCTTCTCAGCTGGGACGCGGCAGCAGCGTGGTAGCAGCAGGGCTGCTATTCGGTCGACTCCGGGTGAACCCTGAGGGGCGAGAAAGGTCTCAAAATGCTCACCCCAGTCTCATCCAGCCAAACGGGGGGTCGTTGATGGTCAAGACCCCCCTCGACACCCCAAAACGTCCAAAAACGCCCCCATCTAACCGCAGCGCTCAGGGAGCGGCCGCCATCTTGCGCATGCTCAGAGGGGTTGCTTTGGCTCACTTTGTAATACATGGTTTTGGTAATATTGTTGCACTGGCTAATTATCCCAAAGGTGCTTTTTCAGGAGGCAACTGGACTTCCTTGTTTTCTTTTGAAGACGTTTCACTTCTCATCCAAGAAGCTTCTTCAGCTCTGACAGGATAGTGGCGAATGGAAGAATTTATATTCCTTGCAGACAGCATTTGCGTTCTTTTAGAGGGTGGTTGAAGCATTTGGAGGTTTATCTGTGTCCTCAGGGTCACCTGAGTAGCTCCTGGTTCCTGTAGTCTACAATTTTTCCTCTGGAAATCCATTCCTACTCCCACACCATTCAAAGGGTGATCATCCTGGCTAATTAACATGGCTAATTAACACTGGCTAATTAACACTGGCTAATTATCGTGGGTTTTCTTGTATTTTAAATTTCCGTTTTCAATTGTATTGCTAATAGTTTCCCATACGCCTTAATCTTCAAGAAAAAGTCTTTCTTTCAGAAACCAGGACTGGCAGGAGAACATTCAATACATTGTAAATAACAGTTTCTTTTTTAGCTGTTCTCAAGCCTCCGTGAACAAATAACCAAGCCAATCTTGAGAAGTGCTTTGTGTGTCTTACCCAAACCCATTTTGACATTTTTAATTTGCATTTTGATGTTATCTACCTACCTACCTACCTACCTACCTATCTATTTTATATATAGTAGTTACCCATCTCAAACACATGACTTTGGGCAGTTCACAAACAATTAAAAGAACAATAGAAAACATCAAAATAATACAAGAATATAAGAATACACACACACTATAAACCAGGGGTGGGCAATTGATTTTCCCAAGGGGTTACATCAGGTGTGGGTTCTACTTACCTTTACTACCAGTTTGCAACGGGATTGTGCGCATGCACTTGCTTCGCTCGTGCATGTGCCTTGCTTCTACACATGCACAGAAGCTTCTATGCCTGCGCAGATCGCTTCTGATGACATCAGGGTCAGTGGGTGGAGCCTCCTGCCGGTTTTACTACTGGTTCTATAGAACCAGTCCGAACTGGGGGCAACCCACCACTGGGTTACATGAAAGAACTACCTGCTACATGAAGGACCACTGCAACTGCTGCCCCCTGCTGGACAGGGATTCTGCGTGCCGTAAAATGCCCAGGTCTGATATAAACCATTCAACAAAACTCATAACGGAAATAAACTTCTGTCCACCAATGACCAATACAGCTGCTGCATAGGCTCTACTACATTCCTGGGTCCCCATGCTCATTGATAATGCTGCATTTTCAGGGCTTAACTCTTTAAGTAAACTGGAACTCTTTTCATTATTGAGTTCAGATTGCCCCCAAAATAACTCCTCAAGATCAAGGGGATAAAAATTTAAATCTCCTTTATTTAATTTACTCTCCCTCTGTTGCTGAATTAGCTGAGGTCAATTTGGCTCTTCACTCTAGTACTAAACTGATCATAACTGATCACTTCAAATAAGGATTCAAATGTAAATATTCCGCTAATTATTGTTTTGCTACATTTCTACTTGACTAACAAATTAATCCACTTTCATGGGTTTACATAATAGACTGAACCATAAATTAAGCAACCACTAAGTTTCAAAAAGGGGCTATGTGGTGGCTCAGTGGCTAAGATGCTGAGCTTGTTGATTAGAAGGTTGGCAGGGAGCATAACCGCTTCCTGGCTCACGCATTTCTTACCGTGCCTACTTCCCCACCGGTAGATCTCCATGAGTGAGAAGTTGCGCTCTCCTCCAGTCCTCCTGGGGCAGCTCGTCTCTCCGCTGGCAGTTTCTCCTTCTCCTGGCTGCTCCAGGAGCAGCCTGTCTGTTACCTGGCAAGAACGGCCTGCCACCACAGCCTGCCCTGCCCTCTCTGACCCAGCAGTTTCTCCTGGTGCTGCCAGAGAAGCGGCAGCATGCGAACCGCTCTTGCTGGGGGCAAGGGGATGGTGGCGGCAGGAGCAGCAGGCCAGGGCTTCCCTCCCTCCCTCCCTCCCTCCAGAGGCCTGGGGCTATCTTTAGCTTCACTCAGCTGGCGTGGGAGGCACGGGGCCCGGAGGATCCCCGAGTGAGGGATGGAAGGAAGGAGGCCTGATTGGCTGACAAAAGTGTCCACGGAGGAGTGGAGGACGCACCTATCCCCAACCCTGCTTAGTGCCTTTTTTCTTCCTAAAACCAGGGACCGCTCTGCTCTCACAAGGCGCAGGGACTTCCCATCCCACTCCCTCCGTCAGGACTGAGGAAGACACACCAAGCTTCTCTTCAAGGGGTTGTTAAGGAGGGGAGAAGGGTGGCTGACAGAAAGAGCACCTTGGGGGGGCATAGGATGTGGGGGTTCACCTCGGTGCCTCGACACCCCTCGGCTTCAGTGGGCACCGCTGGCGACCCCAGACAAGCACCTCCGTCTTTGCTGCTGCGGAGCTTGGGAGGGAAGGCCGGCTGGGGTTTCCATTCGACGCTCACCAGGGGCTGAGTGAGCCTCCTTTCAGTGCACAAACTCGGGGCACCAGATAAAAGCCGGGCTGGCAGCTCCGGCGCTGCTTTGATGGAGCCAGGTAAACCGAGGGGAGGAAGGAGAAGGAACTGATGGGCAGGCTAGAGTAGCTCACTTTCCCCTCAGCAGGGCTTCCCTGTTGGAGCAGCAGCAGCAGCAGGAGGAGGAAGTGGCGGGAGAGGCTTTGCTAGCTGCCCGGCCGGGACCCAGAGGCGGCGGCTGTAATAGGGCGCTGGGTACGCAGAGTGGGGAGAAAGAAGGGCTTGTGATTAAATCTCTTCTGAGTGTATCTATGGATGTTTTTTTGCATTCTTTTCTGCAACCTCTTAAGGTAAAGAGTTTTTACTTTTACTTTTTTAAAAGTAAAAAAAAAAGTTGGCCACGCCCACCGTCACATTACCCCCACAAGCCACGCCCACAAAATAAGCCACACCCACAGAATCGGTAGTAAAACATTTTAGAACCCACCCTGATGCATGTGTCCCCTGCATGCGCCCCATCCCCAGCATGCGCGGCAGAGACCCGAAGACCAGCTGGCTGGCGGGAGGTGCATTTGCATGCGCAGTGGCGTTGGGCTGGGGCGACAGCTGGCATGCCCACAGAGACGGCTCTGTGTGCCACCTGTGGCATACATACCATAGGTTCTCCATCACGGCCCTATACAGTGGTGAGCGTTATAGCACCTTCCTCTTTGGCAACTTCCTGCTTTGACCATAGATCAGATCAAGGCCTCAACGCCGCCTCCCTCCCTCCCAATCACGCAAGAGATGCATTTGATATTTCAAGGCATGGAAAATGCTGCCATCCGTTGCTTGAAACACCAGAATCCCAGTTGCACATATGCTGTGAAAAGTGAATTAAGGTGAGGAATGAGAAATGATACTGTAGCTTTTATCAATATAAATAATAGTGAAAGGTACATTCCTTACATTTCTTTTAAGCCAGAAAAAAAAAGAGAGAGACTTGCAAGGCTGATAGGCCACTGCTTCTAAAGCAGCATGAAGTGGGATAAATCACACTGTCAATTTAATGGTTTGGTGTTTGCAGCTTCTTATTATTGCAAAGGTTATTCTTTGTATTCAGGCAAAATGGATAGAAATATATAAAAGCGATCCAGAGTATTATTTTTTTTGTATTTTTTTTAATGCCAGAGTCTTTTGTCATTGTGTTATATAAACTGACACAAGTTATACGAAACGAATGGCTTGCTTTGTTTGGTTCCCTTTTATTATGATGATACATGAGAAGCTAATTCTGTTTCTGTCATTGGGAAGCATGTAAACAACACTTCCATGTTTGAAAAAAGTGTGCCATGTCAAAAACATATTAGTGAGCGCAATAACATTAGTGCTGCTTGCTTCAAGGACACCTCTCTGCTTCCAATCAGAATCAGTAATGCTGTTCAGACGGTTGGAAGAAATCAATGTGATTATCTCCCTCACGTAGAGTTTCCACAAGCCGTGCAAAATTATGTGCTTGCCATTTTAAAATTGAAAATGGCAGGAATTTGTTTGGATCCCTAATTTGTACTTCTTAACCTGTATGCAAAGCTGAAAGGCAGTGCTTGGAATTTTATGAATGTTGTGCGAGATCAGTTTTGACATCCAAAAAAAAAAGGTGCAAAAGTATTGAGGAAAATCTGCACAAGGTGCATTTTTGGGTGAAATTAATATGCCCAACAACATGACGCTAGGAAAAGTGCTGCAAAAAAAGTCTTTAAGATGAAACCCAACGAAAATATATAATTTTCAGGCAAACTTTTAAAAAATGCAGAAAGATCTGAACAAGCGTTGGAATGAACGCGAGGTTGGAAAATTAAAAAAAGGGCTGAAACTGAACCTGCCAGTTTCATTCTACTCATAGAAGCATAGGCATTAGTTTACTGTAATAAAAATAAGCAATATGTCACTGTTCCGAGTAACCCATCTGAAAAAATCAGAACTCCAAGGCAGGAACGTTCCTCAGAGAACATGTTTATTGGATGCATCGTATCGGCACAGCCAGTGAAAACTGGGAGGCAGAGAATAGATGGGGGTGGGGCCAGTCAGAGGTGGTATTTACCGGTTCTCTGAACTACTCAAAATTTCCACTACCAGTTCTCCAGAACTGGTCAGAGCCTGCTGAATACCACCTCTGGCGGGCTCCCTCGACTGCTTCTGCCGCCTCCTATTAACATCTGTTGGGATGATCTTGGTTCCCACAGAATAACTCCCTATTTTGTCTATGAGACGGTCTAGCCAGAGGTGGGTTTCAGCAGGTTCTGACCAGTTCTGGAGAACCGGTAGCAGAAATTTTGAGTAGTTCAGAGAACTGGTAGTAAAAATTCTAATTGGCCCCTCCCCCATCTATTCTCTGCCTCCCAAGTCCCTGCTGATTGGGAGGAAATGGGGATTTCCCCTGTAACCTTCCCCTGGAGTGGGGTGGGAATGGAGATTTTACAGTATCCTTCCCCTGCCACGCCCACCAAGCCATGCCACCAAGCCACACCCACAGAACTGGTAGTAAAAATTTTTGAAACCCACCAATGGGTCTAGCTATTTCCCCCTCATCCTCCTCCCACAGTTCATGGCAACTATGAAGCAGCAAAGATGGCTTCAGCGAGATTCGATTCAGAGTTGACATAATATCCAAAATATATTGAATCCAGGTATAAGCCAGATCTGCAAGAAAGCATGATATCGACACTACAACGAATCAAGGTATACAAGACCAAATGGGACTGACACTAGGCTAGAGGCAGAGGGAAGCAATCAAGTCCTTATTAGTTTTTGGATCCCAACTGCCATGAAACTTGATTGTTAGCCCAGCTGCTGGTTGGGTAATTCCAAACATCTGGAATGCAATAGATTGCCTAATCCTATTCCAGGATAAGTATGTTTAGGGTGGGCTAGCACTGTGTCAGGGTTATCACCAAGTTCCACTATACTCTGACACGTAAGAAATAATCATGTTATGTTTAGTGTCAGATGACCTGACCATTACATTGTCTTATGCAAAGTCCAACATGCTACCCACCTCTGACTGAACTTCACATTGACTGAACTACAGTATATTTCAAAGCGGGCAAAACTGGAGTTATATTTCCAAATTATATTCCAGCCTCCTCCACCAATCAGACTACAGTTTAGGAAAGGAGAGGAGGACCAACTGTGTAAGACACACAGCTTGATTCAGGTCTACTGCCTGTGGCCACTGCTTCACTCAGCCTAATGGTAGGACCTGCACTACGGTTTGGTCTTCTGAAATGGACTCTGGTTTCCTACCTCTTTGCTATGGATCAGTTTCTGTTTTCTTTCCTGAATAAACCTGTACTTTTGCTTCGTACCTCACACATAGAAACACACACTGTTGCTGACAATTTTCTTTTTATTCTGTACTTGGATGCAACTTGGTTGTTGATTTTCAGAGAGTTTAATCGTCTTTTTCTAGAAATAATGGGCCAAATGGCCATCTCTTTGACATCTCTGTGCAAATACCAGGTTCAGAGGAGAGAGAGAGAGAGAGAGAGAGAGGGAGGGAGAGAGGGAGGGAGGGAGGGAGAGAGAGACAGAGAGCGAGAGAGCGCCTAGGAAAGGAGTAGGAATGGGGCAAAGGCAAATTCTTTCTCCATTCCTTCTCTGATCCATTATTGGGCCTCTTTGATAATTTTTGTGCACATTCTTTCTCGTTCTTTAGATGAAATTCATGTTTGGTTTGCTCCATCTCTTGAGGGTGTGTCCGAAGGAGGCAAGAATGTGATCCTGCCTATTTTGTGCTCCACAGAAAGGATGCATTGTGGAAAATGAACAAGGAAGTTCGCTTTTTTTTTGTTTTGTTTTGCGATATATATTTTGATGATACAAGATTGCCAAGCTTTATAGAGATGTATGCCCACCCTCTAGTACTTCTGCAGAGTGGAAAACATACAACATATTAGTTCAAAGTAGTTTATACAAGGGTGCTTTATTTATTAATGAAGTGTTTGTAGATGGATTTAATCTATAATTAAATAAGATTCAATTATTTATCAAAGCAAGTGGAGCCAATTTACTGGGAACTGATGTGAATAGCATTGGAATGTTATGCTATCTTTCCAGCACAGCCTCAGAGCTTACATTGTCCCCATCTGGGAGCCTCCATATGTGTGGTATTATGGTCCATCACTCCAGGAGCACACGATGAATGGGAATGATGGGACTTGTAGTCCTTGGCATCCAGAGTGCCTTGTTTTGTGGAGGCAATCCAAGTATCTGTTCTTTCTACACCTGGCTTCCCCCCCCCTTAGGAACACATTATGCCCAAAACAAGCACGCAAACCAACCAATCACCTGATAAGCTTACCATGTTGTGCAGATGTAGCCAGTGACATTTCCTTCTTGTAACCTTCCTGTGTTTGACTCAACTTCAGCTCAGGGAGAAAAAAAAAAAATTAAAGTCAGAAAGGTGGAATAATATAAAGATTGTCGCAGTAGCTGAAATGATACTACATATTTAGTTATACAAAACCCTTAAAACTGTAAACTACAAATATTGTGGTATTTGCAAACTTCTTTGTTTTATTTTTCTACTTTTTTATCCCACCTTATTATTTTTTAAATAACCCAAGGCAGCAAAGATAACTAATACTCCTTCCTCCTCCTATCTTCCCCACAAAAACTCTGAGGTGAATTGGGCTGAGAGAGGGTGACTGGCCCAAAATCACCGAACCTGGTTTTCTTGCCTGAGGCAAGACTAGAATTCACAGTTCCTTGGTTTCTGGCTTGGTGCCTTAACCACTACACAAAACTTTTGTTTTACATGTATTAATACACACGTTATTATATGACTCCTCACCTTAATCCAGTGGCAGGCTTTCAAGGGTTTAACAGTCTCATGCTGGATTGATATAACATGAAACACCTTATCTTCAATTAAAATAACACCTTCTTTTAGGACAGCAAAATATCAGAACATCTTTCTCAGTCAAGTGCCTTCCAGCTTAATCACACTGGGTGGGAATTTAGATCTATAATCTAAAGGAGGACATCAGATGATGGAAGGCTATCTCAGAACAGCCTTTTTGAGAGTTTCTGTGTCTGGTCAAACATGTCAAATTAGTTGAGTGTTATAATAAAATAATGGCATAAATCTGTCCTCCTTCCCTTTAAAATGAATTTATTGGACTAGGTGTAGTTTTTAATAGGGTAAAAATAGGGCATCGTGATACTACAATAATTCTTCTTTCCCCCTGGAAAATCTACTGCACATAAATTTCTTCTAAGATTTTTGAATGTATCCAACCCATTTTATTGCCACAATTTGCATTGTCTGTAATAGACTTAGTTTTATATAGAGCTCAATTTACCATTTGTTCAGAAATGTTTCAGAAAACAAATAGTAAAGTTTAGGAGTTTGAGAAAATAAGAACTTAGGAATTTGGAAGAATAGATTTTTAAAAAATAAAAAATGCAATTAATCTAAGATAAATTCTTAAAATCTAAGGTAAATGAATGGAAGCAAGTTCACCACAGGGAAACTATTCTTGTCTTCTCTATATTCATCTAAACATTGAAAACTCTTAATTGAATGCAGCATTTCTTGATGAAGGAGAAGTCAGCATTGGTCAGACTTACTAACATTTTCTCTGCAGGTTCTTATGATACACGTGAGGTTGTGAAGCTTATATATTGTGGTTGTGTTAGAACAAAGTGATATGGGTATCAAAGATTGGTAACGTGCAAATGATTACACCCAGAATTTGATCATAGGGATTTCCAAAAATTATTTCTATATTATTTAAGGAATTTACTCTTATTAGGAAGAGTAAAGAGTAAATATGAATTTATTTGCAACACCTTCCCGTTGCAAATAAATTCATACTTCTCTAAAACCTTTTCCTCCAATATTTATTATACAGTATTAGCTACAGCTGAACAATCAAAATTATTCAGAAGAAGTTCTTCAGAGCTTGCACAAGTGCTTGGACGAATGGCTGCAAAAGCTGATGGAGTTAGCAGAGATTGCTAAATTGACCGCTTTGATTAAAGAAAAAAATGCAACTCATTTTGTTTGTATTTGGAAACTGTTTCTGGACTGTGGTGGGGAAAAAAATGAAACTTTGATTTTGGACTTTGCTGATTAGATAGGTTTGTTGTTATAAAAATATCTAGTATATATTATTATGTAAAAGTAAAAAAGTTGAGGCTTTGTATTATTACTGATTCAACTGTGCCAAAAACAGTTTGAAGTTAATGCTTTGCTTTTTCTTTTCCCTTTTATCCTACATCTTTTTTTTTGTATATAATTATTCTTCTTTGTATATCTATATTTTATACATTGATAAACTAATAAAAAAATGTAATCCACCCGCCCCCCCCCCCCAAAAAAAAGACTTTCGCACAAGTGCTTTGGGTTTAACACAAGGACAGCTTCTTCTTACTTTCTCTTCTTAAAGTAGCCCTCTTTTTCCAGGCTTCCTCATGAGCCTGACAAAAAAATTACATCTGCTTTGTGAGTTGTGTGGATGCTTTAATAAAGAGCAGGGAGGTGCTGTTCTATTAAATCTAAAGTACTTCTGCCACATCCTCCATTTCCAAATGTGCAAAACCCCAATATTAACTAGTTAATGTTTATTGTTAGGAACAAACAACTACAAGGATGGAGAATCTGACTTAGGACTCTTATGGAGTGTATTGTACCATTCATCCAATTCCTGTGACCAAGCTAGTCAGTAGCTTTGTCCCCAGCTGAAACAACCTTACTTTCCTCTCCAAATCTTCACAATGGTATAGATCGGGGTCAGCAACTCGTGGCTCTGGAGCCGCATGTGGCTCTTTCTTCCCTCTGCTGCGGCTCCCTGTTGCTCAAAATATACATTACAACTGCCAATGTGTGATACCCGCCACCATGCAATTTATTAAGCTTTTCGACCCCCGGTAGGCCAACCATGGATAAATCAAGAAAAGAAAAGTTTCAGACGAAAACAGAATATTTAATTCACTACATATGCTAGTTCTGTGGCCTCTCAGGAAATAGTCAGGCACGGGAAAGGTTTTGTGGCTCCTGATATCTTTTTTTCTGTGGGTAACAGATCCAAATGGCTCTTTGAGTGTTTAAGGTTGTTGACCCATAGTATAGATCATGGGTGTCAAACTTGCAGAGTCACGTTGCCATCACATGACGTTCCACGACTTATTTTCCCATTCATGGTGATGGGGTGGGTGTGGCCTGCTTGTGATGCATCTGGCACGTGGGTTGCCAGTTTGACACCCCTGGTATAGATGGTCCAGGCACATCCAAAATTTACTAAAACAGAGCTATCAAACTTCTAATCACAGACCGAGGTATATAAGACTCATTTCTTTCCTGTCCCAGAGGCACCCTCTAATGCAGGGGTCTCCAACCCGTGGTCTGTGAACTGGCACCAGGCCGTGACATGTCAGCAACTGGGGCTCACAAACAAGCAAACTCCCATCCGCAGGATGCAGGCAGCACATGGAACCACGGCCCCTCCACTCCGCGGAAAAAACTCTCTCCACGGAACCAGTCCCTGGTGCCCAAAAGGTTGGGAACTCCTGCTCTACTAGAAGAAAGGGTTATTAATAAAAGCAGGGAGAGTGAGAATATAAAATGAGTTTTCTGCAGCATTGACAATTTAAAAAAAAAAAATCAAAGCAGTGGATTTAAAGCCAGGCAATGTCGGCTGGCGACCCCCAGGGGGAGGGCCTTCTCTGTGGCAGACCTGCCCTCTGGAACGACCTGCCCCCGGAGATACGTAGGATACCAGATCTCCATGCTTTTCGCCGTTCCCTCAAAACTTTTCTATTTCACCAAGCTGGTCTGGCGTAACCCCCCCGGCCTCAGATATTTTAATTGTAACGGATTTTAGTTGTGATGTTTTAAATCTGGGCCAAAATTTGTTTAATTCTTTTAATAATTTTAAATTTTGTATTGGATGTTTTTTATTCTTGGCTGTTCACCGCCCTGAGTCCAGCAGGAGAAGGGCGGTATAAAAATTTAATAAAATAAAATAAAAAAATCCTCTCCCAACTTCCCACACAGAAATATATTTAATCATGTATCATACTGAGAAAGACCATTAAGCTGCATTGAATTTAGACTGTAAATTGCACCAGGAACATTTGGCAGTGCATGACCGAGCTACTCATAAGGAGCACAGCCTGAAATGTGTGTCTTCCAGTCACTCCTCCTGACTGCAATGCTATTTGGCATAAGTAGCAAGGGCTGAGGAACCAATCACGTTTTCTGCCATGTCCCATATGCCTTGATAGAACACTGATCCAAGCAACTGAGGAGTACAAAAGAGATGGATGGTCTCCTAGATCCACCTACTGGAAGCAGATACACAGACACGTCCAAAGGGTGACATCCAGCTTGTCTGCCACCTTGTATTGGGGAACTGTTCACTTTTTGGAGTCTCAGGAATGAAACAGCTTTTAGCCCACAGAAACAAGCGACATCTTCTAAAGCAGGGGTGTCAAACTTGATTTCATTGAGGGCCGCATCAGGGTTGTGTTTGACCTTGGGGGGCTGGGGTCGGCATGGCCAGGGTAGGGGTGTGGCCAGCTTGACGTCACTCATGTCAGGGGCATCTGTGATGGCCCGAGAGCTCTGCCACGAGCTCATGAGCTCCATTTTTGCTGGCAGAGGCACCGCAGGCCAGTCCTTCACTGTTTCCAGCGGGCCAGATCTAAGCACCTTAGATGCTTAGATCTAGGCCTTGAGTTTGACACCCCTGTTCTAAAGGAATGAAGGCCAATATACGTGTCACAGGACAGTGTTGCAGGATCCAGTCTGGGTCAGTCAGCAGAACCAAAGTTTTTTTCTTCCAAGCTTTTGGACTCATGCTGGAGTCCATCCTTTGGGTTCCAAAAGCTCAGAAGACAAAACATCTTGTCCCAGTGACCGACCCAGATTGGATCTTCTAAAGGATTCTATATTCCCTGTGCCCAGTCCTGAACCTGAATTGATTAGCCACGCATTAACCCAAGGACAGGTAATTTGTATTCTTCCAATCAGTGCCAAAACTGCCATCCACCTCTATTAAGAGGATCCATGGCAAGGGATTGAAATAACTGTAGTTACAAAGACAACATCATATTGCCTTAATCCTGCCTTAATCACATTTCTTTTGCTTCCCCAAATTTAATCTGAAATGTTATAGGGTTTCCTACTAGAGGGGGTTGGACTAGAAGACCTCCAAGGTCCCTTCCAACTCTGTATTATGTTATTCTGTTAATTGTTAAGAGCCTTGGTGGCGTAGCAGACTAAAGCACTTTTAAGTAACACCAGCTGCCTGCAATTACTGCAAGTTCAAATCTCACCAGGCTCAAGGTTGACTCAGCCTTCCATCCTTTCGAGGTAGGTAAAATGAGAACCTGGTTTGTGGGGGCAATAAGATGACTTTGTATAAAAAAAGAACACCGCTTTGAGGGGGGGGGGCGAAAGCCCTACTAAGCAGGTATATACAAAAGTATGAAGGCTATTGCTTAACGCATTGTAAGCCACCCTCAGTCTCCGGAAAAGGGCGGCATATAAATCGAACAAATAAATAAATAAATAAATAAATAAATAAATAAATAAATAAATAAATAAATAAATAAATAAATAAATCAACCTGTTTGTCATATACATTCTGGGTACAAATGGCTGGAGAGCTGCAAAGGGGGAGAAAGTTGGGAAATGGCATTCATGCAGGCAGATTATGGCACATTGTGTTAGGTGGCTTTAGAATATACGGCAGAGCCTTCAAAGAAATAAATTAGAGATCAAATTACTCATTCAAAGGGTCCGACCATGATTAACTGTGTGGTAATGGGCAATGATTTATTCCTGAGCTTTAAATGCTGCCGGAAACATTTGTAGGAGATACAGTCAATAGATCTATTTATGAAATCATCGGACATTGAACAACAACATAACAAAATGGTTGTTACCAAGAATCTATAACCAGCGGTGACTATATATATTTTTTCCAGTTTATTCAATATACTTTATTTTGTAAGAAGTCTAGAAGGAGAAAATACGATCAAATAAATCAAAGCTGAAGTTTACCTAAAAGAAATGAGATGAATGGGAAACCAGAAGAGCCCGGGGAGAAGAAGTAGGGGGGAAAAAGTACATTGCTGCTTGGAGAAACACAACAACAAATTACACAAACCAAACAAGAGTCTATTTTTTTTTTCTTACAGTCTGGGAATTCTTCTAAATTCCCACTCTTCAGCCGTGCTAACTAAATGCTGCTGCTCTTCCTTGAAGCCCTGGAGGGTGGTAACACCTTGAAATTAGCTTCCTTACAAACCGTGGAATGTCTTTCTTCGAAAATGAAATGCCCCTTCTTGGAAGATGGAAGGAAAAATTCCATACTGAATTAAGCATGCTGAAAGAAACCTTTTGAATAAATGACCCAAAGGTGATGATTGTATTAGGCATGAATTACAAGATTATTTTGCCTTAGCCCAGGTGAAATTAACAGATGGCAAACATTAAGAAAAAGGGTGTGAAGAAGTGATTTAAGCACGGCAGTAGGAGATTTTTAAAGTAAATTTAGCACTGTGGATGGATGGCAACGATGTGAAAAATTATACCCACTGGAGAGGGCGCCGAGATTTTCATTGCTAACAGATTTCAGTTGTCCTGATATTTTAAGGTTGATTTTCATTTTGCTGTGAGTTTTGTGTCATGCTTTATGTTTTGAATTTTGTTTTAATGTTGGCAGACTGCACTTACATAAGCAGAAAGGCAGGAATATGTCAGAATAAATAAATAAAGTGGATGTTATTTATTATTATTAATGTTATAATATGAGGCAAAATTAGGAGCAGAAGGGAGGTTAAAAAAGATAAATTGGAAATGTAACACTACATTTATTTCAGATATAAGGCATACTTTAACCATGTGAAAAGTTTTAAACGTTTGATGAAAATTTAAAATAGGAGAATAATGTCCATCAATGCCATCTACCATGGTGCATTTTGCTGATCACCATGTTTCACCTGGAATTCCTTTGTCTTCTGGAGCAGCTTTTGGACTGTCTAAACAGGGAATATGGAATTGTAGAAATCTGTTTCTGTTCTGCTGATAGAAGCTTTCGCTAGATCAAATACCCTTCATGCGAGGAGTACAACTTGAATATGTTTCTTGTAATTATTCATTGATTTATCACTTTTCCATTTCAGCATGGTCTCTTTTGTTGTCTGGGTCAGTTTTCCAAGGAAACAGAATTTTGTAAACTTCTCATGAAAAATTAAGACAAATGGGGTCCTAAAAGTGAATGTATTTAATTGTACTCTCATGCCACCTTTTCCCTGTTGATAATCTAGTTGTCTCTGATGAGATGGGATGGCACATAAATGAAATAAATGAAATAAATAAATAAATTGGCTATAAAATCTTGCTGTTGGATATGATTGGCTACCCAATGTTTGATATCAGAACTACTATTCAACTGTGCTGAATAGTAGGTGGGTGGGGCCAAAGAGCAGGCAGTGATAAGCGACTTCTGGGAGAGGAGGCTAAGACCTCCCACCTTTCATCCTGAAGGTCCAGTCAGTGGCTACACCATAGTTTACCGTAAATAGAATAGAATAGAATCGAATCTGGAAGGGACCTTGGAGGTCTTCTAGTCCAGCCCCCTGCTTAAGCAGGAGAGACCCTATATACCATTTCAGACAAGTGACTGTCCAGACTCTTCTTAAAAACCTCCAGTGATGGAGCGCCCATGAATTCTGAAGGGAAGCTGTTCCACTGGTTAATTGTCCTCACTGTTAGGAAATTTCTCCTCAATTCCAGGTTGCTTCTCTCTTTGATTAGTTTCCAACCATTGTTTCTTGTCTTGCCTTCTGGTGCTTTGTAGAATAATTTGACCCCCTCTTCTTTGTGGCAGACCCTCAAATACTGGAATACTGCTATTATGTCACCCTTAATTCTTCTTTTCTTTAGACTAGCCAAACCCAAATCCTGCAACCGTTCTTCATATGTTTTAGTCTCCAGGACTTTGATCATCTTAGTTGCTCTTCTCTGAACTTTTTCCAAAGTCTCAACATCATTTTTGTACTATGGTGGCCAAATTTGTTTGTTTATTTATTAGGCCACAACATGTGTACACTTCTCACACCATTGTAAGCCATAGTAAATGTTTATCTGATGAACCATGAAAGCCTATGTAAGTAATAAATGAGTTAGAAGGCAACACTCTTTGATCTTAGTAAGTGTACATGCTTTTTCAAAGGATAAAAAGCTTGTTAAAGTAGTAAATTAGTTCATTGCATCTCACTGGAAATCACCCAAACAGCTTTCAAAACAGCAGGGATTGATAACATTTGGGGACCACAATCAGTATGCCTGAAATTAGTCTGTAAATTTAACAAGCAAGGAGTCCTGGTTTTTTTAAAAAAGATATTATAATGATTTCTATTTACAGATGGAAATCTGACTATCATTCTATACCTGCTCCTTGTCTCCAGACATTGTGTGTGTGTGTATACACACACACACACATACATATATCCACATACACAAACACATATGCACACACACACACACACACACACACACACACTTCTGTTAGTAAATTTATCCTTACCTAACATATGGTAAAGTCTGTATTAAGAGTGTGTATTTGTTCCCTTAGGCAATGACTACGGGGCAGTTCGTGATTAGGAGTTTTGAATCTACTCTTTTGATGGCAAAGAATGTGATTTTTGAAACTGAGGGTGAGCACAGGCCTCAGATATTCCATATACCCATGGAAAACTTTACCACCCTTAGCAACAGGAATGGAATTTAGGCTTATATACTATACCAAAACACTTTACAACACACTCTGGGCAGTTTACAATGTCAGAATATTGCCCTTGACAATTTGGGTTCTCATTTTACTAAGCTCAGAAGAATGGAAGGCCAAGTCAACCTCATGCCCCATCAGGATTGTGGGCAGAGTTTTCTTGTAATATTGCCTTTAACCACTGCACCACCAGGCAGCTTTTATCAATTGTGGGAAACCGGCCTGTCTTTCCATAGACATCTTTGAGATAAGCTGCAACTCTCCTATATTCCCAAACCAGCTCCAGAAAGGGGACAAAGCTATTCCAGAAAGCTCATTTTCTATATACTGCTTCTCCCCAGTCCACATTTTGCCAGCGTCTATCGCAGTGATGGCTAAACTTTTCTAGACCAAGTGCCCAAAGCATGCGTGTATGTGAGCAGATACGCACACATGTGCCCAAACCCCCAAAATGCAATGTGCCCCATGCATGCGCCCATGCCACGCATGCGCCCCACTCCCATGCATGCACACACGGCCCCCCGCATGTGCCATGCCCCCTGCATGTGTATGCCCCTGCACGTGCCATGTCCCCCGCACGCGTGCACCCCATGCATACTTCCTGCCCCCCACGCATGTGCAGCAGACACCTGAAGACCAGCTGGCCAGCAGGAGGCATGTACGCATGCCCGAACCCCCAAAATACAATGCACAGGTGTCTCCTGCGCATGTGCCCTGCCCCCTGTGCATGTGCCCCATCCTGTGTGCATGCACGTGTGGCCCCCCACATGTGCCCTGCCCCCACACATGCACGTGACCCCTGCAGGTGCCTTGCCCCGTGCGCGTGTGGCCCCCAGCATGCACCCCGCCCCCGCACATGCACAGCAGAGACCCAAACACCAGCTGGCCTATGGGAGGCATGCATGCATGCGCGGTGGAACTGGGGCGACAGCTTGCGTGCCCACAGAGACGGCGCTGCATGTCACCTCTGGCACGTGTGCCATAGGTTCACCATCATGGGTCTATTGAATAAATCATGAGTGTGAGTTCAAATTCTTTAGAAGCTCTGGCCATTTTGGAGCTCCAACCTCAAATGGTCTGGTCCTGTTGTATTTTTATGTGTACCCTTCCTTTTAACTATTTATGTTTTTAACATTTATTTCAAATAAAATGTCATATTGAAGTAAAGTACTAAATTTAGTTACCTTCCAGAGGGTGACAAATGTTTAGGAAAAGCAACGCAGAAGCTTCAGAAATGTGTTGAACAGGTTTTTCTTCCTTTTTTTTCCCCAGCAGCTTGGGAGAATGTGCTACTGTTAAGGTTCAGAAGAACTTCCTAGTACAGTAAAGGTATTGTATATGTTTTATTGCATTCCTACAGGAATCCACAGGAAAGAAGCATTTGTTGTGTATTCAGCAAGTACATATTTGACTTTCTTCTCTGCTGTTCATATAGATTTTTTCCCCCTTTTCACTTTTTAGACAATATTATGTTTGCATTTGATTTAATAGTTTAACCGGAGTACAGATGTCCCTGCCCCATAATTTACTCCTTCTTTCTAGACCAGCTGCTTCTACAGTTTAATCTTTCTTAGCTAGGGAATTTTCACCACCTCTGCTGACTTCTCAAGTTGTCAAAACCTTCAGCTGTTAACTCTGAAAAAGAAAGAAAAGAAAAGAGGGGGAAAAAAACCCGGCCTATTTTTGCAAGAGGGGAAGTATGATTTTAAGAATACCAGTAGACTCTCCAAGGATACCCTAAATACATCCGAACATTAATTCCAGGCTGGTGTACTTTACTTGAAAAAGGGTAAATCTGCATTACAAAAGGGCATTCTCTCCCCCTCCCCAGTTATATCATCCCACCCCATTAAATTTTGCAGAAAAGGAATGTTGTGGGTACCACAACACATACAGGGATGAAATCCAGCAGGTTCTGACAGGTTCTGGAGAACTGGTAGCGGAAATTTTGAGTAGTTCGGAGAACCGGCAAATATCACCTCTGGCTGGCCCCAGAGCGGGGTGGGAATGGAGATTTAGCAATATCCTTCCCCCAGGAGTGGGGAGGGAATGGGGATTTTGCAGTATCCTTCCCCTGCCACACCCACCAAGCCACACCCACCAAGCCAAACCACGCCCACAGTAAAAAAATTTGGATTTCACCACTGGACATATATCTATTGGGTTCCAGGAGACGTGCCTCCTCTGCTGTGCCATTTGCCTTATGGAATATCTTTCATCCTGAAATTAGGTTGGATTCATTCCTTTTTCATAAGGCCCTCAAGACCTTATATTAGGCTGCCAGGCATGGGGCTACCAGGAACCTGGAGATTTGCCCTTATGGTTCCATTGCTGAAGGTCCATGTTTATCCTCCCATCACCCTGGGTTAGTATTTTTGTTTTTATGATATATATTACTGTGGCTTTCAGATTTTTATCTATTTTATTTTGGCTGCCTTATTGTTGTGCTCCACTCAGAGTCCCCTTTGGGGAGATGGATGGTTATATAAATTGGATAACTAACCAACCAACCAAACACTAAAAGACTAGGGCTAACTGCAGTTATCCTTGAACATCCCAACAAGTATTGTGTGTTTCTGCTAAAAATGCTGATTATACCATCTGGTCTTGATTTATTCACTTAAAAAAACCCCCTAACTTCCAGGTTGGTGTATTGTAATAAGGTCCTACTATTGGAAATAGACCTTATTTGTTCCGAATGCAGCTGCCAAATTCTAGTAAAGAAAGAAGGTGTGATGGTATTCTATCTATTCTGGAAAAGCTCTAAGGACTCCCTGACTGTTTTTAGACTCAATCCAACCATCTGATACCTCCCTGCATGATTTAGCACCCTGTATTTGCTGAAACCTTTTTTTATTGGATTTGAGTTATATAACTGTCCATCTCACAGATGTGACTGTGGGTGGTGTATAATAAAACAATCAGGTAAAACGAATATAAAACAATACAATACATACATCAATTTGAACAAATTAAAACAATCCAAGTATAAGTAGGACAGCAGGAAAATGGACCAGTATCCTACACACAGATTAGCCACCTCATGGCCTCCCAATTTCTATAGCATTCCCAAGTCTGTTGGTAGAACCAATTTTTGAGGGATTTCCTCAAAAAATGGAGCTATTCTCATCTTGGGGGGAATGATATTTCAGAGGATGAATGTCATAGCAGAAAAGGCCCACATTTTGTGTCTTGTCAGATGAAACTCTTTAGCAGACAGACCCATCATATGCGCCTCCTGCAGGACCTCTTCTCATATAACCATGAAAATTGAAAGTTACATTTGAGTTACCTCCACCTTGGTTAACAATAGTTGATATGGGGATTTAGGCTGAAGCTGAAGGTTTGTTCAGGACTTCATGGCCTCTATGATAGCCATGGTTCTGTTACTCTGTTATTCTGTTAAAGTTATCTCTCTGCCCTAGACAGACTTCAAATTTTGAACTTTTAGCATCACATCTTTCTCCAGGGAAGAGGGACTCATTAAAATTGTCCGCTTTTTAAAACTAATGCAGCCTGATGAGTTTCTGAATGTTGGGAAGGGAATTTTCCAGAATGCAAGGCTGGTGAATCTGCTAGTGATTTATGGAAAGAGGAAACAGAGTGGATCATTGGTGCAGTTGTCCAAAAGTGACCTGTCTAGCATTATGGAGGTAAGACATGCTAGAGCAAATGGCATAAGATTCAGCAAGAGCCTGATCAGGCATGCCTTAGGGCAACCGTCCCCAGTCTTTGCAGCTTGGCAGCCCAGCTGGGGGGAGGAGAGGGGAAGTGGGCCGCATGAGGAGTGGGCTGGTACACATGTGCTCAGCTCAATTTATGTAATGAGTGTCTGCCAACCTGCCACTTCTGCAAGTTGAGTTGCATGCGTGCTCTGGTCAGCCATTCGCACAGCCCAATTCTGAATAGGCCACGGCCCAATAGTAGTCCATGTCCTGAGGGTTGGGGACCCCTGCCTTAGGGCATAAAATCATACCTCTTGTATGACAATGAAGGCTGCAAAGAATGCTTACTTTTCAGCTTCCGTTGCAGCCTCAGGTAGTTATCCAATGGCGTAGCAGGCACAAAAGACCAGGATAACATGTGAGGTTCCAATTAAACTGATTTATTACTAATCATGCCTATGCACAGGAATCTATTTAACCAATGGTTAGCACTTTCTTGGTACTAGATAAGGGCCAGTAGAATTCAAGAGGGGTTGGACTTAATGTGTTTGTGGCTACGTAGAGACTCTAGGCCCATTATGGCGAACCTATGGCATGCACGCCACAGGTGGCATGTGGAGCCATGTCGGTGGGCACACAAGTATTGCTGTAGTTCAGTTCTGGTGTGCACAGTTGGACCGGAAGTCAGGAAACGGGACGTTTCTGGCCTCCAGAGAGTCTCTGTGGTGGGGGGGAAGTCTGTTTTCGCCCTCCCCAGGCTCCTAGAAAAGCCTGAGTTGGGTGAAAAACAGGCCTACCGGGCCCACCATGCCATCGCATGCCAAAAGTGGGGGGGAGCGTGCGCATGCGTGGGGGGGTGGACACATTGAATTATGGATGTGGGCACGCGTGCACGCGCCGCCCCCCCACGCTCACTTTTGGCACATGATGGCAAAAAGATTAGTCATCACTGCTCTAGGCTGATTCCTCTTTTGATTCCAACCCCAGGTTCTGCCTTTCGTTTTCCAACAGGAGGTCTTTAGGATGGTGAAGAGGTTATTGTCATTTTACTCTTAGCAGGAGCTCTGGTTTACTGCAGAAGTCTTGCTATATGTATGGAGAATCATTGGCAGCTGCCTGGCAGCAGGTCTTTTTTGTGGTGGTGGCCATACTCCCCTCACCCAAGAAATTCAGGAAGCACCTGTTACAATCACTTTCAGATACCAGTTGAAAATTCACTTCCTGGTCTTCCCGATTGGAATGGTGGAAAAATGTCCTTTCCAAAATTTGTTTTACCGCATTTTGTTTTGCATTGTTTTAGTGTTTGGTTGTATAATGCATTTTATTGCTATTTTACTGTGAATTGCTTCAAGATGCTTCAGCACAAGAAACAAAATAAAAATAAAAATACTGGAAGTTATTAAGAAATTTAGAAGGATCAGCAATATCGTCTTTAAATAAAATAGGCCACCACAATTGAAAGCCTCACTTGTACAACTTCACCTCTAGCCCCCACTATCTCATCTCTATTAGTAATTGGAGTAGACTTTCTGAATAAATCTTAGTTAACTAGCCAGCTTGTCTAGGATATCTTCCAATCTATGTGCTAACATGAACTGTTCTTTCTACTTAAGTTTGGGTAAGTTATGTACTAAGCCAGGCTGCATAAATGGTTGACTTTTAATCACATCCTGAAGGAAGCTGAATCCCTTTGTTTTACTCAAAGGAAAATTGAGAGCACACATAAAATTATCTTATCTCCCTTTTCTTTCCCCCAGAGGAAAGCAAAGCATTGACATAGACACTAAATTTCTTTCCTTAAATAGCCTGCCCAAAGAGTGCCTCTTTTGCCCAACGTGAACTGATTATATGCTCAAAAAAAGTTGATCTTGTTAATAAAGGAAATGTATAAGACAATTTGCTTCATTTCAGAAGACAGCAGCAGTGCAATCTCATGCATATCTACTTTGAAGTAAGTCCCACTATAATCAGTATGACCAAGAAGGTATGAATAATCGTAAAGCAAGATAACTTGAATTATTCTTTTGGGGTCTCCTTCTCTCTCTCTCTGTATCTGTATGATGCAAATCAATAGCTTGCAAATGGATCAATTCCAGACAATGCCCAATCAATCAATCAATCAATCAGACAATGTTCAGACGCAGAAAACACCACTTAATTATTTGGTGATTTTTGCTATTCGTATTCACATTTGCCTTCACATGAAGAAAAGAATCAAGGAAGAAAGGAAGGAAGGAAGGAAGGAAGGAAGGAAGGAAGGAAGGAAGGAAGGAAGGAAGGAAGGAAGGTAGGCAGGCTCTTACACAAAGTATTGGAAATGTGAGGTGTCACCATGCTCAACATTAAAGCTACCACCCTTAATACCAAATGTTAAGGGACCTATAGTCTCCAGCTATTGCTCAGTTACTACCAGCCATTAATGGGGGATGAGATGAGCAATAGGCCATGGTGTGTGTGTGTGTGGGGGGGGGGGGGAATAATAGATTTTCATGCATGCTAGATACACTTTAATTACTTAGCTGACCAAAATCAATTGAATTAGCTTCAGAACATGTTTTAAGTTTGTAGTGAAAATACATTTCTTAAACTGCCAAGTCATGTTGATAGCCAGTGATATAAAAAGTCTAACAAATATGCAGGCAAATGTTATTTGATAATTTCTAGGATTTTTCTTTGATCTTACATGTCCACCAATCTCTTGTTTGTTTGTTTATTAATAGATTGAAAGGAAAATATCGTCCCACATTTATTTGGGACTAAGACTCGTTGAAGTCCATGGGACTTATTCCCAAACAAAGAGCTCAAATTTCAAGTCTCTTTTTCTGACAGACCAAACATGAGACTTGCTAGAGATTTTTAAAAAATCAAATCAGCTGCCATCTTAATTTATTTTCAACACAGCCATGAAGTACACAGCGATCTGTTTGACAGAACAGCAGAGGAAAAAAAAAACAATTCTTAATCCCCTTTTCTCAATCAAAACTACATTTCCTTCCCCTCATCATCAGAAGCTGGTTTCTGCCAACCCATCTGTTTTTCCTGAAGATTATTTGTGTGTACCTGCTGCAGTTATATCATGCCTTTTCTTCAAGGCCTCAAAGCAATGCAGGTTTATACATTCATACATGATGTTGATATTATCTTTGCAAGAATTTTATGAGGTAGATTGGGCTGAAAGATAGTGACTGGCTTTTAGTCACCCAATAAAACTCATGGGTGAGGATGTAAAGTTGAGTTTCCCAACCAGTCCAATATGCTAATCTTTATTCGGGGACATTCCTTGCTCCTTTGAGAAAAGGAATATTGGGGAATTCAAGAGAAAGATGGGTAGTAGAGGAAGAGCTGTAGTGGAAGCCAGCACTGGACTGGGTCTCCCCCTTGCAGGAAGGAATTTACATGTTTTGGCTTTTTGAACTTGCAATTGAACATTGAATTAACCTTTAATTTGCAATTGTGAGAGCAACCACTTGCCTTTGCTCATGTACACCTGGAAGAGATTTTGCCTCCTCTTCACGAATAGATCAAAGATGGGCTTTCTCATTTTCCCCCAGGTTTTAAGAAAAGTCAGCAGTATAGGAGTTACAGAATCCAGTTGTGCTGTTGAGAGCAGATTGCAAGTTCAATAAGACTCATCTAAGAGAGCTTCCATAGTATTTCAATGAGTTGATTTTTTTCCCTAAAATCTTTTCTCTTTCACTTCTTTGTCTATAGGAGATGCTACTGATTTCATTCATAAAACTCAATTTCTCCTCATTAGGAATACAGATAAATCAGCAGTTCTTGACATACGTTCTTTGTATACCAGGATATCCCCCAAGTAATTTTTTTGGAAATGAGTGTTTAAAAATAACCTGAAACTCATTTTTGTCATCATTAGCAAACACAGTGGTGTTGAAAAATTATCTTTGCTTTGGAAATAAGCATTGGCAAATCAAAGGTGTTTCCATAGATCTTGACCTAGCCAATTTATTTATGGGCTTTTTTAAAATAAAGAAAAAACATGTATCTTCCATCACTATTCTTACCATGTACATTGTGGAAGGTGGTGGAGATATACCAGTGATGTTTTTGCTCCTGCAAAAAACTATTATGAAACTTTAGAAGGATTTTATATGTGGTTGAACAATTAGAATACCCATATAGTTTAATATGTAAGATGAGAAACATTAGTTTTTTGGACCTAAGAGGGTTTAAGCAAGCAATTAAATAAATGCTTTTAGTTAAATAAAGCAATTCTCTTAATCAAGTCTGGAATAATTTACTGGTAGGATAAGTTCTAAGAGTT
The DNA here is from genome assembly GCF_029215685.1 of Pituophis catenifer annectens. Lineage (NCBI taxonomy): Eukaryota > Metazoa > Chordata > Lepidosauria > Squamata > Colubridae > Pituophis > Pituophis catenifer. The sequence goes on along the minus strand of NW_027256881.1, from coordinate 192,128,542 downwards.
AAATGTAATTGAATTTTGGAAGGAGGTTTTCAATTGAAATCTAAGATGTTAAATAAACAATGGTTAAGGAGAAGATATCAGAGATACGGGTGAATACCAATGTCAGAAAAATCTCAGAGAAGATCTTACATATGGTAGTCCTTCGGGTTTGAAGAAGACATGCTATTGTGCAGTTCATCTGTGGACATAGAGGTGGCTCTGCAGTCCCAGTCTGGAAATGTAGAGTCTAGCACAATGGGAGCACCAAAAGTCCATTGTTATAGAACTGTGGGTGTCGTTCTGTGATGCTGTTCATGGTTTTCTGTCAGTTTTTTGGCAGCACCTGTCTTCAAAGTCGGGGGGGGGAGGACTCATACCAGAGGGCTCACCAGCAGGTTCTGTCAGCAGCTGCAGCTTCCAATTCCCTTGGCTGGATGTCACAGTAGTGTAGGGTTTCTTTCAAAGAGTTTTTGTAGTGCTTGTGTGATTGACTTCAAGGTCTTTTTTCAGACTCCAGTACACTATAGAGTAACTGGTGAGGCATATGCTAGTCATCCATTCTGATGACATGTCCCACCCATCTCATCTCTGATAACCAGGGACTCAGTGTTGCTGGACTCCATGCAATCCAAGATCTCCAGGTGAGAGACACGATCTTGCCAATAAATGCCAAGGTTGGAGCAGAAACCGTGCATGTGAAATGTCTCCAGTTATTTGATTTGCCTTTGGAATGGAGTCCAGAACTTGCTTAGGAAGGAAGGGATAAAATGTGTGTAGACTTTCAGCTTTGTGGAAATATGGATGTTGTGTTGATTGAGCAGTCTAGTACGCAGCTGCCCTTGTGCCTAGCTGGTCATGCTGGCCATGCTGATTCTGGAGTCAATTTCTTCATCTAAAGACCTTGAAGTTGCTTGAGATGATATTTGAAGCTATTTACCTTTGATAGCAGGGGTCATCATCAGTGATTTTTGGTTCTACAGACTTGCTATTTGGCACATGCTGGTAAAGTACTTCAGTCTTGCTCAGGCTGATAATCAGGCCAAATAGCTTAGTGACATGTGAGGATTTGTTCAGCATCGATTGGGGATCACTCACTGTCCTTGTGCACTAGGAGAGCACAGTCATCAGCAAAGAGGATTTCTTGAATAACTGTAGTGTTGTATGGGGGCACTCCATCCATGCATTTAAGAAGTGAAGATCAAAGAAAGCCATCCAATCAGTTTCTGATGTACACTTATTTTTTTCAGACTCTGAAAAACACGTGACCACATGCAAATGAAGAACAGATTGAATAGGAGTGGGGCTAGCACACAACCCTGTTTTATCCCATTGGAAATGGCAAATCCAACTGATGTATCACCATTGTAAACAACCAGCCCTGTCATTATGTCATGGAGTAGCTGAATGAACTTCCCATATTTCTTTCGGCAACCATAACAACTCAGGATGATCCAGCGAGCCTCCCTGTTTATAGTGTCAAATGCCTTTGTCAGGTCAATGAAGACAGATTAAAAAGGCTTGTTCTGCTCAGTGTGCTTCTCCAGACTTGCCTCATGGCAGATATCATATCTGCAGAATTCCACTCTGGCTGAAAGCCACACAGCACCTCTGCCAGGTTTCTTTCTGAGACAGTGACAAGTCTGTTCAGGGGAATGCAAGCAAACATCTTGCCTATGGTGGACAACAGTAAGATACCTCTGCAGTTTCTTCAGTCTGATTTGCTTCTTTTATAGAGAGCCATAATGAGAGCATTACCAAACTCATCAGGCATCTCCCCTGTGGACCAAATATCTTCTAAGATGTCTTGAAATAGCTGCAAGGCATATGGGTCTAGTGCTTTGTAGATCTCAGGAAGAATTGCTTTATTTGAATTTATTTGCAAGACCACTTTGCTGAACTCATCAGTAGACAGGATTTAGGCATTTAAGACGGCAGCTGAGAAATCTGCTGTAAGAAATCATGATCATGATCAGCCTTCCATCTTTCCGAGGTAGGTAAAATGAGGACCCGGATTGTGGGGGCAATAAGCTGACTTTGTATAAAAAAGAACACTACTTAGGGGGGCCCCCGAAAGCCCTACTAAGCAGGTATATACAAAAATATGAAGGCTATTGCTTAACACATTGTAAGCCACCCTGAGTCTCCGGAGAAGGGCAGCATATAAATCGAACCAACAACAAATGATCAACTGTGGATAGCCTATTGAGTAAGTTAGAAAAGTGTTCAACCCAGTGCTTTTTCAGTCTTTTCTAGTTTTTGGTCAAGCTCCACCCATCAAATGACAGTAAGGGGGAGCATCCTGATTAGAAGGAGCATAAACAGACTTAGTTGCATTGAAGAACTCTCTGGTTGCATGCATGTCTGCATAGCATTCCACCTGCACAGCCTTCCTCTGCCACCACTCATCCTGCATTTCTCACAATTCCCTCCGTACTTTGGACTTGTTTTTCTTTGAGACAGATGATGGACAGCCAGAATAGGCCTTGCTCTTTGCCTGCTGAAGTGGTCTTGTGGTTTTCATCAAACCAGTTTCGATGTGCCTGGGTTTTTAGTTCAAGTTTACAGTTGTTGCTATCTGTGATGACATCTTTAAACTGCATCCACTTTCCAGAACAGGTTCTTACAAGCTGTAAATTGCTGGGGAATTTTCATTAAGTATATCTTGGAAATGTTGGTCTCATCACCTTGATTACATGTCTTTAGTGAAAAGTCACAGACTTGGACCAGGCTTAATTTGGGGACTCCAGAAATTCTGGAATTATGTTACTAGTCCTTCTGATTCCTTGGGCTCTTTTCTTCATAAGTTGGTCTCAAAATGGTGTTGTAAATCATGATTGAAAATGACTGTCTGCAACCACAGTGAAACAAAAGTGCATGCCATCTCAGCACCCATATCCTTATTAAGTTTTCGAGAAAGGGTCATCTCCTTTCTTGACATCTCATAATAGCATATGGGCTAGATTATTGATTTATACCAGGCAGGCCAGTTTTTCATGACTAGAGGCCTTTTTTAAAATTTTATTTGGAAAGCATTACAGAACAGCAAGTGTGGGCACTACTTGGATTTTGAGGGATTTTGTGTGTATCTACTTGGCTTTTTCCCCCAATGGGTTATCCCATTTCCAACAAAAAAATCAAGTAGGAAATTGTACCTTGGCATTGCAATTTCAGATGGTTAGGGGGAAAAAAAAGTCAGGATTAGCGGTTTCTTGACCTCTGACTTGCTTCTTAATCAGCTGTGTGCAATTTCTGCATCCCAAATAGTGAAATGTTCTCAGTTACAAGACATTTTGTTGATCCTGTGTTGAATCCATGAATGTATGAAGAGATTATAAAACAGATCAAAATGACAAAAATCGGGTTTGGGAAAGTAAAGTCAATTGAATTACTCCAAAACATACAAATTCTTCCTCTCTCCTTCCTTGGTGAATCCAGCCATTTTGAGTGCCATCCATCCAGTGGTGGGATTCTACTGGTTTGGACTGGCTCGGGCGAACCGTTTGCTCCGACTTTCAGCCGTGAGCGAACTGGTTCTCTCTTTCTTTGAAGTGGGCCCGCCCACATTATACTTACCTATATTTTTGCTTCCAAAGCCCAGCTGATCGGGGCAGCAGAGTGGATTGCCACTCCTCAGCTGTTTTTCTTGCTCTCAGCAACACGGAAGTTCAGTTTTCTGCAAAGTGTGCACGCATGCTCAGCGAACCGGTGGTTAAACTAGTAGGATCCCACAACTGCATCCATCCCATTGTGTGTCTGATACCATAAATATTTGGTAAAAATTAAATGAATCTATTTCTCCCCCCACCCCACAACTGACAAAATTTTCTGAAGGCTTGGCCACTGGAATTTTTTCTCCTCCAGCTGATCTTGCTTAGTACTTCCAGCTGTACATTGTGCTCTAACCAGTCCAGCTGGCGCAGCTGGCTCAGTCATTTGTCCCAGGAAAATGCACCTGGCTAGCAGTTGGGTTTCATCAAACAAAGGATAAACTGATGTTGGGGCTCAGAGAAAGAAGAATCGCCCAATTTGCCATGAGGAATGTACACACAAGATTTCGTGCTGGTTTTTTTTTCCAAAAAGAAAACAAGCATGTTTTCATTTTCAAACATACAGGCTACAGTTTCTGTTCTCCCATTTAAAAATGTCAGGCATTCATTTGGCATTGCCAAGCTCTTCTTCTTAGTGGAGATATGTGACACCTTAATTTTTAACAATGCTCAAACTGAGGAAAGTGTACAAAAAAAAAAAAAGGGTAGCTAGGTTAATTCTAGTACATAGAGTGAAGTCTGCTTCTTTATGTTTTGCAGGAGGTGAGCTTGGTTGCTTTGGGCAGTATTCCTATAGTTTTCCAAGAGGGTTTATTAAATTGCTCTCTGAAATTGCACTTTTGCTGCAGTTTATGAGCAAATACTGATTTCATCCATATGAAATATGATTAAAATCCTTTTTATTGCTCCGAAAAATGATTCAGAAGAAGCTACCTCAGGATGTGAGAACTCCCTTGGAGGCATCTGGAATGTTCTACCAAAAAGTAGAACATTCCAAGAGTTAAGAAATAATTTACCACAGAGCTAGTCTGGATGGAAGGAACATAAGTACTAAAGGGCTGTCTCAGTGTATCCAGATGTTACATTGAGTATTTACTATGACAGTATGTAAGGTCCAGCATCTGAAATTAACTGGTGAACATTGACAGTCACCATGAGGTTAGACCCTTGCATTTATTTATAAATTTCCTAAATATGTGTGTCGGTGTGTACATGCTTATAATTCATGAAATAAGATGAACTTTGATTTTAGCATTCATATGTGAATATTAATGTTCACCAACTAATGTACATTCAGGAGTGTTTTCTTCATGTATGAGAGTTAAGTGCCTAAGGGAAAGACTAAGAAAACCAAGGACCAAGAGAAGGTGAGGACTATGCAGTTCAAGAAAGTGAAGTAAAATGAATACATTATTGCTTCTGTTTAAAATACACCTTCGTGGATATGCTGTCATCTTTCAGCGATAGCCATGGAACTCTAAATTATAGTCTTGACGGATAAAATCTCTTTTTGTTGTTGCTGTTGTTACATCTGATTCCAGCAGCCCACAATATGACGGAATTCTCTAGGGGGACTAATGAATACACTATAAAAACTCATGTCAACCTTTCCGTACCAACTCTAATCGGATATCACTGCATCACAGGGAGCAATGCAAAGGGAGACATTTAACCATTCATTTAGCCACACAGTTTTGACATATGCATTAAAGCGACTGAGGGAATAATGACAACATCATATTATGGTGATAAGCAGGGGAATCGTGGTAGTACAAATGGTCACTCTTCCTTTTCCCCTTGCTTCATTGACTCCCTGTTTGCAATACGATTAACATTTGAACTAGAAGCCAAGAAAGATTCAGAAAATCCACAAATGTTATAGAAACCTCTGTATAAATAGAATTAATTATTTAGACATGCCAACGTACAGTGCTAGAAGGCAACTCATCTGCCAGAGATTGGATCTACTGTCTTACCCAACAGAACTCTATATACTGAGCCGAGGTGGTGTAGTGGTTAGAGTGCAGTACTGCAGCTACTTCAGCTGACTGCTAGTTTAGCAGATCAGTGGACCAAATCTCATCGGCTCAAGGTTGACTCAGCCTTCCATCCTTCTGAGGTGGGTAAAATGAGGACCCAGATTGTTAGGGGGCAATATGCTATTTAGTATACTGTCTTTGATGTAAGCCGCCCAGAGTCCTCAGAGAGTGGGCGGCATAGAAATATGACTGATAAATAAATATTGAAAGTACCAATGAAATATCCAGAGACTAAAACTACTGACTGCATTTCAAGAAATATGGATTATCATTACATTAACAAGCTTTGGCCTCTATTCTTTCTATCGGGGCACTTTTTTACGAATGAATTGAAAGCTTTTGCTTCAGTTTTCAGTTCCCTGTAGTTTAGACTTGTATCTATTTTAGACAAACTCTAATTTTTGTTTATGTTTTGCTGAAACAGGACATGTCATCTTAATTTAATATATGAGTTATTTCACTAGCCATATTTAATATTTACACCATTTTGGTTTCAAGTACAGGTAGTCCTCAATTTATGACTACAGTTGAGCCCCAAATTTCGGTTGTTAAATGAGACATTTGTTAAGTGAATTTTGCCCCATTTTCTTGCCACAGTTGTTAAGTGAATCACTGCAGTTGATAAGTTAGTAACTTGGTTATTAAGTGAATCTGGCTTCCCCGTTGACTTTGCTTGTCAAAAGGTTGCAAAAGTGATCAAATGATCTTGGGATACAGCAACGGCCATAAGTATGAACCAGTTGCCAAGCATCTGAATTTTGATCACATGATCACAGGGATGCTGCAAAGGTGGTAACTGAAAAATCATCATGTCGCTCTTTTCAGTGCTTATGCACTTTGAACGGTCACTAAATGAACTGTTGTAAGTCAAGGACTACCTGTATAGTGCTAAACTGCAGGCCTCTTAAAATACATCTTTTGCTTTTCCTCCAGAGGTGGTCCCACTTGTAGACCTGACCAGGAAATCAACTTTATAGGCATGCTAAAACTAATTTTATTCAAATTGGCTATAAAAAACACAATCTTACAGTTGTGATTGTGCTGAATTTGTATTCCACTGAATCGGAGAAGTGTCTGCACAAGTTGCTTCTTAATGTTATTTTGTTGGTCTGGACTGAAAAAAAAAATGTTTCAGATTCTTTTCCCTAAGTAACAGTTCTTACATATATCCATCAAGGTTATGTTCCTTATTACTACTGGAGAGCAGGGTTAAGTGCACATTTTTGCATAATGCATATATCAATGTGTATGTGTTTGTAGGTTGTATATGTGTATGTATATACACCAGGGGTGGGTTCTAAATTTTTTTACTACCGGTTCTGTGGGCAGGGCTTATTTTGTGGGCATGGCTTGGGGGGGTAATGTGGCTGGGTGGGCGTGGCCAACTTTTTATTTTTTTACTTTTAAAAGCATTTTTTTCTACAACCTTAAGAGGTTTTAAAAGTCTCTGACGATCAGGCAACTCAGCTGGGATCACCAGAGGCTTTTAAAGGCATTTTTTTTCCTACAACTTCTTCGGCCGAAGAGGTTGTAGGAAAAAAAAGCCTTTAAAAGCCTCTGATGATTCCAGCTGAGCCACGCAATCATCAGAGGCTTTTTTTTTTTTTTTTTTTACTTTTGAAAGCATTTTTTCGGCCGAAGAGGTTGTAGAAAAAATGCTTTTAAAAGTTTTTTTTTAAAAAAGGCCTCTGATGAGATGGGCAGGGTAAGCAAACAGCAACCGAGCCGGGGACTGGTTCGGGGGCGTGGCCAGCCAATGTTATTACCAGTTCTCCAAACTAAAATTTTTTACTACCAGTTCTTGCGAACCAGTGCGAACCAGGAGCAAGCCACCACTGATATATACACACATATACACAGACACACACACACACATATTGGAATAGTTCTGCTCAGATTCATGGCAAATGAATGGCAAATGACTGGAACCACAACTGTTGGGAAATACCTGGCTAGTTATGTGACACCTTTTTCTTACTCTGCCCCACTGAATTAAATCATTTTAAGGTTTAGGAATTCATTCAACGACGGTCTTTTTTTAATGTCACCCAGGGTATCTGCAGTGTCTGTTTAAAAAAGCCAAAACAACAGCTATGAAATGGGTAGAGCTTCAGTGGTGCCATTGTAGCTACCATATTCTGGGGTTTTTTAAAACCATATTCTGCAGACAGTCCTGATATGTCTCTGTTGGTCGTTTCTTGGATTTTCATTTTAATGGTTTTAATCTTGTAGCTGTTGCTGACTTGAAAGAACTTAGAACAATAAGACTGGAAGGGAACAATTGCACCACAAATATTTTACTAATACAGATAGCCCTCAACTTACAACAGTTCATTTAGTGACCGTTCAAAGTTACAACTTTGAAAAAAGTGACTTATGACCATTTTTCACACTTACAACCATTGCAGCACCCCTGTGGTCACATGATCAAAATTCAGATGCTTGGCAACTGACTCATATTTATGACCGTTGCAGTGTCCCAGGGTTATGTGATCAGTGGTGTTGTTCCTGGTTCGGTCTGGTTCTATCGTACCGGTTGTAAAACTGGCGGGAGGCTCCGCCCACCCACCATGATGTCATCCTGAGTGATCTGCGCATGCACAGAAGCTTCTGCACATGTGCAGAAGCGTGCGTGCTCCCACTGCGAAGCGGTAGTAAAGGTAAGTGGAACCTTTTGTGATCTTCTGACAGGCAAAGTCAATGGGGAAACCAGATTCACTTAACAACCATGTTAGTAACTTAACAATTGCAATGATTCAATTGTGGCAAGAAAGGTTGTAAAATGGGTAGAGCAAAATTTGCTTAACAAATGCCTCACTTAGCCATAGAAATTTTGGGCTCAATTGTGGTCGTAAGTCGAAGACTACCTGTATTGGGATTGTAACCTTAGAGCCTCCATGGAAAAGAAAAAGGAAAAACAAAAACAAAAAACCCCAAAAGCTAGAAATAAATACTCTGCATCAGGTACTGGAGACATTATTTTCCTGTCACAACAGTCTCAAACCCATCTCTTTGTGAATCACTGAAAAATAATAAAATAACTAAAAGCATCTGGTGAATCCCCCTACAGTTCAAACATGGCTGTATAATAAGAAAAACATTAATTTCATTAAAAGGTTTAACAGGACAAATTCATGATGCAGCTGCTAAATGCCACAAGAGGGCAGAAGAATTGCTTGCCAAAGATCTCGCTTTCCGTTCTAACTAGAAGCATTTTCTGGAAGGGAGAGTGGGGGTGGGTGGGAAGAAGGCGGGATCCGTGGTAACTTCCTATGATGGAATGTACTAGGCCAGATTCCCAGAAGTGAGGGGGTTGCATTCCAGAGGAATAAGAGGCAGTTCAGTCCAGCTATTTTGTGTGAGAGAAAGAGGACGAGGACAAACTCTCCCTAATATTTCTCAGAGTATATAGTAGATGCAGACAGTAGGATGCTTCAGCTTGGCAAGATTCTGTCTATAGGTGTGGAAACAATGAAGAACTCAGCTGGGAAGAACCTCCATATGTCATTCTTGGTTTTGGACCTGACGCTTCCCAATTTCATCCATGCATGGCAGTATGGCTTCAAAGAACTAATCAATTGAGAACTCAAAACATCTGTGAAAATTGATGGAATACCAATTTATAAAATCTCCACGAGCTTGGAAAAGAGATTGATTAAGAAAGGAAATAGCTCCTGCAGGTTTTGCAGTCCATGCTAAATGACATATAGGGACTTCTACTTATGTGACAACCCTGAGATTTGGTCATGGATTCATATCTGTTTTCACTAACAGCAACAACCAGTTTTTTAAGGACTATTTTGAAAGTTCTTTTACACTGGGGATGACGATCCATTGACTCTTCAGATGTTCCTGCGTTTTAATTCTAGCACGCCTCTTAATTGCTGAACATTTAAATGCTTTTTTCCCTCCTTCAGCCACATTTGAAGGTCCATGGGGAATTGAAATGAGGAGCAGCTCAGCTTGAATTTTTCTACATATAAAAAAATCTGGCCTGTCTCTCAGTTTTCCACATAGATGATGTGTAATCTTGGATTATTTGAATTCTGATGCTTTTTAAAAGGAGTATTCCCCTATGCCACAGAAGAATTAATCTGGAAGATAATAACATGCAATTATGATTAATGTAAATCATTTTTGTATCACACTTTGACCTAACAAAGGCTCCTGAAGCAGTTTACATAATTTAAAAAAACAAAATAGAGTCTAGAATAACAACAACAAAAAGAGAGAGAGAGAGAGAGAGAGAGAGAGAGAGAGAGAGAGAGAGAGAGAGAGAGAGAGAGAGAGAGAGAGAGAGAGGGAGAGAGAGAGAGAGGGAGAGAGAGAGAGAGAGAGAGAGGGCATTCCAGAGCAAGCCTCCTAGAGGTCTTTTTAACCACAGGACCAATCCTTTGACCATATTTGTGTGCATGTGGGCATAACAGTCCTGGAGTAACCATTAAGAAAAATAAGTATATGTTTAGGCACCAAGAGGCACTACGAAGTTTTTTTCCCCTCTAACTATTATGCTCTTAACATTTTCACTGCCACATTTATCCCTAGTCATTTTTTTTTTTTGTAATTGTATTTGTCATGCTGCTTTAATCCACATGGTTAAAAAAAAATTCATTGGCATGGTGAGTGAATAAAGTTTAAAAATTTGTGAAGATATTGTCAGATGTCTTATTTTAGAGTTTTGCTTCCACTGACGGGCACCATTGCTGGGCTGTGCTTTGAACATTGGTTGCAGTGGTGGAATTCAAATTTTTTACTACCGGTTCTATGGGCGTGGCTTGAGGGGCGTGGTGTGGCTTGGTGGGCGTGGCAGGGGAAGGATATTGCAAAATCTCCATTCCCACCTCACTCTGGGGCCAGCCAGAGGTGGTATTTGCCAGTTCTCCAAACCACTCAAAATTTCTGCTACCGGTTCTCCAGAACCTGTCAGAACCTGCTGAATTTAACCCCTGATTGGTTGGCCTTAACCTAGCATTGGTGGACAGGAATCATATTTTCATTGCAATCCTTCAGCTTCTGCTGTCATCTTCTGCTCTCTTTTTCAAACATAACTGTGCTGCTTGATTTGAGAGTCCCTTTACATAATTTCTTTGCCAAAATCTTGTGGTATTGACAAGAATAAAATCAGTTCAAAGTAGTGGGGCAAAAAATGACAATGTTGCTATACATAACAGCACAGCAAAATACAAAGCTAAAAGGGCTATTGGGGGCGAATCACTCGCCCCCACGGAGAGGGCTCGTAACTTGGGCGTCCTCCTGGATGCACGGCTATCTTTAGAAGATCATTTGACGGCCGTGGCCAGGGGGGCTTTTTATCAGGTTCGCCTGATATGCCAGTTACGCCCCTTTCTAGATCGGGACTCCCTACGCACAGTCACTCAGGCACTCGTCACTTCCCGCCTGGACTACTGCAACACTCTCTACATGGGGCTCCCCCTGGGGTCCACCCGGAGGCTCCAGCTGGTCCAGAACGCGGCCACACGGGGGATTATGGGGGCGACGAGGCGCTCCCATGTGACACCTCTCCTGCGCGAGCTGCACTGGCCCCCGGTGGTCTTCGGGGATGCTTCAAGGTGTTGGTGACCACCTTTAAAGCGCTCCATGGCTTAGGACCAGGGTATCTACGAGACCACCTTCTGCCACCAATAGCCTCCCACCGGCCAGTACGCTCGCACAGAGTGGGCCTCCTCAGGGTGCCGTCCGCCAGACAATGTCGGCTGGCGACCCCCAGGGGGAGAGCCTTCTCTGTGGCGGCGCCCACCCTCTGGAACAACCTCCCCCCAGAGATACGTACAATAACAGACCTCCGGATTTTTCGTCGGGCCCTGAAAACCTATTTATTTCAACTAGCTGGGCTGGCTTGAGTTAAATTTTAAATTGATTTTAAATTGGGTTGTTTTAATTTACGGCCAAAATATTTAATTATTTTAAACTGCTTTTAAATTTTGTATGTTCTGTTTTTTACTTTGGCTGTTCACCGCCCTAAGTCCTATTGGAGAAGGGCGGTATAGAAATGGAAACAAATAAATAAATAAATAAATATTTAAACAAGATCAATAATACAGTAATGGTATACTCTTCTATTGCTTTACCTGTATTTAAATCTGTTTGAATCAGTGGAGGCTAGTTTTGAATCAACACACTTAGGATATCCTTGCAATTCATGCTGGCCAACAGGCAGATAGACCTAATTGCTTTCCCATATTCTACTGCTTATTATTATTATTATTATTATTATTATTATTATTATTATTATTATTATTATTATTATTTATTAAATTTATATACCGCCCTATTCCTAAGGGACTCAGGGCGGTGAACAGCGAATGATAAAAATACATGTAATACAAACGTTAATAAAAAACCAATTAAAATATACTAAACACTCTGGTCCTAGATAATTTAAGACATCCCAGTTTAAAATAAAATCAAAAAAGCAATATAAAGGGAAAGTTAGGCCAGGCTGCTGAAACAGGAATGTTTTGAGGGCACGGCGGAAAGTGCGCAGATCCGGAATCTTCTGTATCTCTGGGGGGAGCTCTTCTGTGCCCTCACAGAAAAGGCTCTCCCCCTGGGGGCCGCCAGTCGACACTGTTTGGCTGACGGCACCCTGAGAAGCCCCTCTCTATGGGAGCGTACTGGGCGGTGAGAGGCTATTGGTGGCAGAAGGCGGTCTCGTAAGTACCCTGGTCCTAAGCCATGGAGCGCTCTAAAGGTGGTAACTAAGACCTTGAAGCGCACCCGGAAGACCACAGGGAGCCAGTGCAGCTCGCGCAGGAGGGGAGCCACATGGGAGCGCCATGCTGCTCCCATAACTACCCGCGTGGCTGCATTCTGGACCAGCTGGAGCCTCTGGGTGCTCCTCAAGGGGAGCCCCATGTAGAGAGCATTACAGTAGTCCAGGCGTGAAGTGACAAGGGCATGAGTGACCGTATTTAACGAGTCCCGATCCAGAAAGGGACGCAACTGGCAAATCAGGCGAACCTGATAAAAAGACCTTCCGGCCACAGCCATCAAGTGTTCTTCTAAAGACAGCTGTGAGTCCAAGAGGACGCCTAAGTTGCGAACCCTCTCCGTGGGGGGCAATGACTCATCCCCAATAGTCAGTGATGGCACCAATTGACTATATCGGGACATCGGAAACCACAGCCACTCGGTCTTGGATGGATTGAGCCTGAGTCTGTTCCTCCCCATCCAGATCCGTACAGCCTCCAGGCACTGGGACATCACTTTAAGGGCATCATTGGGGTGGTCCGGGGTGGAGATGTATAGCTGAGTATCATCAGCATACTGATGATATTTCACCCCAAAACCACAGATGAACTCACCCAGCGGCTTCACATAAATGTTGAACAGAAGGGGTGAGAGAACCGACCCCTGTGGCCCCCCACATACAAGGGGCCTCGGGGTCGACCTCTGCCCCCCTGTCAACACAGACTGCGACCGATCAGAGAGAAAGGAGGAGAACCACCGCAACACGGTGCCCCCCCACCCCCAACCCTTCCAACCAGTGCAGCATGATACCATGGTCGATGGTATCAAAAGCTGCTGAGAGGTCTAATAGGACCAGGACAGGGGAACAACCCCTGTCCCGGGCCCTCCAGAGATCATCTACCAATGCGACCAATGCCGTTTCCGTGCTGTATCCAGGCCTGAAGCCCGACTGGAACGGATCTAGATAAGCCGATTCATCCAAGTACTGAGGAAGCTGTCGCGCTACCACACTCTCAACAACCTTAAAAGCACAGCACCAAATAGCAACAGACAAAAACGTGTCACATCAAAAGGAGCCATTAAAAAACCTTCATTCATAAAAACCTATACAAACAAAACTGTTTATCTATGTCAGGGGTCCCCAAACTTGGCAGCTTTAAGACTTGTGGACTTCAACTCCCAGAATTTTCCAGCCAGCAGAGCTGGAGAATTCTGGGAGTTGAAGTCCACAAGTCTTAAAGCTGCCAGGTTTGAAGGCCTCTGATCTACGTCCTATTAGGAATTGGTATTAGGGCAACTCTCATAAGGAAGGTATGAAGTCCCTGGTCAGTCTTCCAGAGGTCAAGGGTCAAATGAGGAAATCAGCCCTGTGATGTAAACTCTGCCCATTTTGAATGTGTGTCTTGGCATTGCATGCAACTATGAAAGAGGCGGAGCTTGCATCATGACAACACTCTCCCGCCCTGCTCCCTTATGTTCTCAGCAAGCAAAGTTCTGGGTGTGTATATGTGTGAAAATATAATTAGGATGAGTGCTAGAGAGGGTCCAGGTTGGCAGAACTAGTAACCCCTATGACAGGGATGAGGAAGCTCAGGAATGCTAGCTTAGGAATTCTGGGATTTGAAGTCTACAAGTCATAAAAGGGCCACAGTTCCCCACCTCTGCCCTATGATAATAGAAACTCCAAAGGTAAATTTGAATTATTCCTATAGGAATCAATTCCTTTCAAATATTCTGGCCAATAACTGCTATTCAGGACCAAAAAAAAAAAAAAGTGATGTGCAGGTGACATAAGACTGAAATAAAAAGTATATGAGAAATATCTGACTGCCACTCTTTTTAAATGGCAAGTTTTAAGAGCAGCTCCATGCAGAGCAGGTTATAGTCACCTAATCAGGAGATATATCATTGTGCCAGACCTATCTTTTGACAATTTTATTTATGGGACAATCTTGCTTTTTCTGTACACCCGTGGCGTAAACATAAGCATCTGCAGTTCCCACTGGGTGTGCTTTTAAACATATTTTTAAAAAGTCTTTATTGCTGGATTCTTATTACTTAGATTGTACTGGAGAATCCAGTGACACATGTTCCTCCATCTATTCATAGCAAAATTGAGATATTGATTCTTCTAGGGGACCTCATGGGCTATTGGCTATTGAATTAATGGCACAATATGGCCATGCTTGTCTTGTTCTGTTTATCAAAGGCTTGATTAATCAAATCTTTACAATACTTACAAGGGGTTACCAGTCTTTAAAAGATTGATGCTTGGAATGACTGGGTATATTAGATCAAAAGGCACTTGACTGAAGACAGTCGGCAGAGAGACAGCTAAATACCCAGTTGCTTTTAAAAGTGATTACTTGGAATTCAGAGCGTATCAATATCTAGACTGGCACTCAAAAATTCTGAATAAACCTGTGTTTAAATAATAACTGGAGGTAACCTGGAGTACATGAGCATCCCCAATTGATTCAATTTTGGTGGGGAAGTACAACTATAATTTCAAACAGTAATCAAGTTGAGGCTTTTGTATCACAATGGAAGGAAAGCCATAAAGTGCCTGAATCCTTAACAAATGACCTATTCTATTATCCTAATCTGCTGCACAAAAGAAATACTTCTGGTGACTCAATTAATGTTCTCCATTTATACCTCAGGATCCAGATGGAAGGGATTCCATTCCAGCCAACATTCGCTAATCACTAGAGTTATTTCTGTCCCCTGAAAGCAGCTATATTGCTTTTATAAAATGATATAAAGTAATACATCTTTAAAGTTAATTCCTTGTAATTCAACTAAATCCACCTTGGTTTGGGATCTTGTACAGTTTATTACGTTTTGTGGGATTCGAGCTAGGAATGGGGACACATTTCTTTGTAATATACCTTTCTAATTAGCTGTCAGCTTTAAAGATCACTTTATTCAGGTTTACTGTCTGGTTTCTCCAGGAGAAATTGCATAACTGTTCTCTTTTGCTTGTTTGTGCTAGAGGTGAGGAAGTGGGTTTAAATCAAGTTACTCACACATTTCTCTTCAGTAAAGCATAAAAGAGAAATTTATTTACTAGGTAAAATACAAGACTGCAATGGCAAAGAGATAAGAGAATATATGAGAAACCTCTGTGTAGTTTGATTCCTGTGGGAATGTAACTAAATCAGCTGTTTTTAAGGAGAAATTATGGGGCCTCTGGTTTGAACGAAGACGTTGTCCAGTGGTGAAGCAGTCCTTGAAACATTAAACCACATTTTGCGGTCTTGCTCTTATGATAAAAATGCTCAGCTAAAAACTCTCCATCTAGTCAGTTAGCATTGTATGTTGGATCCATTGTATTTACAGTTTTGATTGTCTCTTCTAGATGGCATGATGGCCTGGTGATGAAGACGCTCACCTCCCACTTGGAAGATTGAGAATTCAATCCTAGGTAGCGGCAGGTGTTTTTCTCCTAGGTGCAAAGAAAGAATATCTGCTATGAACCAGTGGTGGGTTTCAAAATTTTTTACTACTGTGGGTGTGGCTTGGTGGGCATGGCATGGCTTGGTGGGCGTGACTTGGTGAGCATGGCAGGGGAAGGATACTGCAAAATCTCCATTCCCACCCCACTCCAGGGGAAGGATACTGCAAAATCTCCATTCCCACCCCACTCCAGGGGAAGATTACTGCAAAATCCTCATTTCCTCCCGATCAGCTGGGACTTGGGAGGCAGAGAATAGATGGGAACGGGGCCAGTCAGAATTTTTGCTACTTGTTCTCCGAACTACTCAAAATTTTCGCTACTGGTTCTCCAGAACTGGTCAGAACCTGCTGAAACCCACCTCTGCTATGAACTCTCCATAGGCATCAGGAAAGGCACACGGCCAGTAAATGCTCAACTCCATCCAGTCTCCATCCAGACTCTGCCCCAATTAGGACTACAAGGTCATAAAAAGGGAGTTTTTGATTTTCTGTTGAGTGTGATTGCATTTCTGCAAACTTGACTAAGTTTTATTTGTGCTTGCAAAGTATGCCATACTTTGACAACATCCATTTTTATAATCCTTTAGTTTTGTTACGGTTTTTAATTGCTGTCTTAGAATTTGTTTTCTTTCTGTTTTTGAATCGGTCAGTGATTACAAAAATGTTTATACTGGTAATCCTCAACAAGAAATCCCATCTAGTAGTGGGGGTTGAAAATATATCACACTCTGCACAGTTATTGGAAGGAAAGTGGGTGGAAAATTGAAAAAAATGACCGTGGGAGGGAAAAAAGTGTATGATTTTCAAACCAAAGCACTTTTTAGGAGGGTTATCTGTAATTTCACTGATGTTCAATACTTTAAAACAGTCATGTTTGGCAGTCACACCTACTGCCTAGGAATAGAAGTGACCCAGCTACAAAGATCAGCCTGGTTCTGTATGCCATGTTCTTATTGGTGGCTCAGCAGACTGATAGCATTGTGATTA
Source organism: Pituophis catenifer annectens (assembly GCF_029215685.1). Lineage (NCBI taxonomy): Eukaryota > Metazoa > Chordata > Lepidosauria > Squamata > Colubridae > Pituophis > Pituophis catenifer. Next base: position 192,111,819 of record NW_027256881.1, on the reverse strand, counting down.
ACACCAGCTGTCTGCAATTACTGTAAGTTCGAATCTCACCAGGCTCAAGGTTGACTCAGCCTTCCATCCTTTCTAAGGTAGGTAAAATGAGGACCCAGTTTGTGGGGGCAATAAGCTGACTTTGTATAAATATACAAAAGTATGAAGGCTATTGCTTAACGCATTGTAAGCCACCCTGAGTCTCCGGAGAAGGGCGGCATATAAATCAAATTAAAAAAAAAATGCATAGAGGAGTATGGAGTCTGGTCAAAATAGTCATGATGGTGTTTATGAGTAGGCCATTGATATCCTGCCACCTTTGTGTGTGCATGTAAGATTAATGCCCAAATTAATAGGCTGGAGTTTGGGTTGCATTGTTAGAAGCACCATCTTGATGTTGTTAACAACCCTGAATGCACCCAGATTATAGCATCTGGAACAGTGGTGAAATCCAAATTTTTTTACTACCGGTTCTGTGGGCATGGCTTGCTGGGTGTGGCAGGGGAAGGATACTGCAAAATTTCCATTCCCTCCCCACTCCAGGGGAAGGATATTGCAAAATCTCCATTCCCACCCCACTCTGGGGCCAGTCAGAGGTGGTATTTGCCGGTTCTCCGAACTACTCAAAATTTCCGCTACAGGTTCTCCAGAAGCTGTCAGAACCTGCTAGATTTCACCCCTGATCTGGAATGTGCTGTGCATCCAATCTTGGATAAAGATGTGCATAGGCCTCCAAATTTGGCATCATAGCGAATCTGAAGGCACAGGCTCTTCAAATTTGCTCAGATGGATCTCAAGAGTGGCATGGGAAGGGAAGTGTTGAAACTTAAACAATTTTCATGCTGTTGGATGTATTGGTATTTCCATATTAATATGTTTGCTATTTGACAGGTTACATATACATGCAATTGCACATACATGATCCCTAATTCAAACAACTTGAACTCAACAGCTGTCTTCGTCAAAAAATTTTGGTCTCTATTCTATTCAAATGCCTCTTTGGCTTCTCAGAAAACAGTTACGGTAATTCAGTTGCAGTAAATAGGATAATAACAACTGGTAAATTGGGATTTGTAGCCTGATATCAGAGGCCTGCAGTAACAAAGCAAAGAATAATTTAAACACCCAATCATTATGAGGAATACAAAACTGAGTCCCCATCCTGGCATATTAATTCAGTTTACTGTACCTTATGCAAAGTGACCAAAACTGACTTCATTCGTTTGTTCTTTTGTTCGTTCGTTCATGCAATTTTCATAACTTTCATCTCAGCCAAGTGATTGTGGAGGGGGTTACAATTCCAAAACTATAAACAATTAAAAACAATAATAAAGATGTCCAAAAATAAATGCATTCAGTATCTGAGATAGTAAGAACTAAAGTAAAGCCAAGAAAAGGGGCCCTTAAACACATTCTGAATCTCAGGCAGTGGTGGAATTCAAATATTTTTACTACCAGTTCTGTGAGTATGGCTTGGTGGGTGTGGTGTGGCTTGGTAGGCATGGCTTGGTGGGCATGGCAGGGGAAGGATATTGCAAAATCTCCATTCCCATCCCACTCTGGGACCAGCCAGAGGTGGTATTTGCCAGTTCTCCAAACTACTCAAAATTTCCACTACCGGTTCTCCAGAAGTTGTCAGAATCTGATCCAAATTGTTAAAGCCTTTTATGAAAAGCCAAGAAGACTGGGGTTATTCTAATCTTGGAGGAGGGGATGATATTCCACAGACCAGGGGCTACAGCTGAGAAGACATGTCTTCTGATTCCTGCCAGTCAACACTCTTTGACTCATGGGATCTACAGCATGTCCAATCTGCTGGATCGAATTGAACAGAGAGGTAGAGACCCTTGGAAAAAGACAGCCCCTCAGGTAAATTAATCCCAACAGAAGCATGCTGATCCCCTGAGTTTCTCTTCAATAACTGTGCTCTGATAGAGCCAAACCAAGTAGCTCATGGGAGTTGCTCTGATATTATCTAATAATTGGGGGGGGGGAGGGAAGGTAAGATGGGCTAGGTGGCGCAGTGGTTAGAATGCATTACTGCAGGCTATTTCAGCTTACTCCTAGCTGCAGTTCAGCAGTTCAAACCTCACCCGCTCAAGGTTGACTCAGCCTTCCAAGGTGGGTAAAATGAGGAGCCAGATTGTTGGGGGCTATATGCTGACTCTGTAAACCGCTTTGAGAGAGCTCATAAAAGCACTATGAAGTGGTATATAAGTCTAAGTGCTATTGCTATTGCTAATAAAAAAAAATCAAGATGATTTTGCAACCCTGTGATTGAAGCTCTGCCCCTTTTTAGGCATCTCATGCATGCAATGTACACAAAACAGAGGTGGGATTTTGAATGTGCAGTGATGGCCACTTGGATGACAAGTCCCCATTACTCAGGCATCCGAAGCGTACTTTTCTATATTTCCATGTCCTCATACCATATCTGGTCTCCCTTTCTAAACCAACTGGCTCCTTTAAACCATACTTTCTCCTGCTCTTTCAACCTGGGATTTAACACCCAGGTTGCAAGGCAACAAGTGATTGCATCTTCCTACTGAGCCAACCCAAATTTAACTGCTTTACTTTCATCGCAGTGTTTTGGTTTTTTTTCCCCCAATTTCTTAGAAAATTGCAGCAGCACCAATCCCATTCAACCTTGGGATCTTTTGAGGCATCATTTGTAACAAATTATGTGGGTTGTCCAAGAAGAAAGAGATTCTGCCTTGAACATTGAGGAACTCTGAGACAAAGACACAAAACTATGGCATAATCCGGTGCATCTGATCCATCCAACTCCCTGTTGTACATAAATAAATAGTCTTGTAATTTAATTATTATGGACTAGAACTCCTCTAAGCCTGAACATTTGGGAAGTGGTTAAATTTATAGCAGGTGCAATCAAACACTCACCACCCCAGTCTATTAGTAGGAATGGGTGAGAGGAGAAATGAAGGTCACCAGATTGAACAAACTTCAGTGAAACCGAAAATGCAACAGAAAACAAGATTAAGCATTTGGTGCTGAACTAGGTAAGGCCTCTTAATATAGGAATAGGGAGGAGTAAGAGAACTGATAATTTTAAGAGCTAAGAAAACCAGGTGTATGTATTGTAATGACATATTCATGGCTCTCTGTCTTCTTAGCAAACTGGAGAGTCCCTTCGCCAATTTGTGTGCCAGGGGACAAACCATGAGCAGCTGACAGAATAATTATAAAATTACTTAACAGCAATTTAACCCTTTCCTTGCAGGCTGTCCTGGAACGACCCCTTAACCCTGCTATTCCAACATAACAGGCCTGAAACATTTTTTTAAAAAAAACCCTTCATGTCATTGTTCGACACCCAAGTTTTCCCAGGCATTTTATGTCCTACTAAACTCTCAAAATAAAATTCAGAGCCATAATTAAAATGCACAATTAAGCAGAATAATTAAAATACATGCTGATATAAACAATAAAAGGGGAAAGCACTAAAAAGAGCAGCCAGAATAATTAAACGGTTTCTGAGCAGCATCTTTATTAAAATAAGTGCATGCATTGATTAAATGCTTGAGGTAATAGGAGCATCTTTGCTTGGTGCAAATAACAAAAGGATGGTTGACTGGGGAGGCATTTGGGAAGGAGAAATGGGGCTACCACTGATAAGGCCTGTTGCCAAACAGCTGTTTATTATCACCTTTGCCTGGCAGAGACTCCGAAGACCTTTAAGTTAGGCTGCTGAAGGAGAGATGAAGATGGCTGTTCAATCTGGATTCAAGACTGGTCACAAGAACATCTTTCTCTAGACCAGCGGTCACCAACCGGTGGTCCATGGACCACTGGTGGTCCACAAGAACATTTTGGTGGTCCGCAGAAAAATTATTTGCATTTTTTATATTGCCCTAAATCAGGGGCCCTCAAACGACGGACCCTGGGCCGGATATGTGCAATGAATGTTTGTGTTGCTGCGGAGAGTCTCCCCCTTCAGGGTCTTTTTGTGTGGGTCGGAGGGGGCAGAAATTCCGACTTGGAGTCTGCTTCGGCCTCCTGGTGCGGGGCTTTGGGCAAAGGCTGGAGGTAAGTGCCGCTGATGGCGAAGAGCTGGAGGGCCTCGTTCTAGTGGGATTGCATCATGGCCTGGAACTGGCTGACCATCTCAGCCCACTGAGCCTCCAGGTGCCTGTACCTGGCCTTGTACTCCCGCAGGTCTTCCCTCTGCTTGGAAAGCCTATGCTCATAGTCCTCAGTGAGGTTCTTCTGCTGAGCCTCCTCCTCAGTCAGATCCAATTTGAGCTGAGCAGCTGTTTTGCCAACTCTTTCTCATGGTGGCTGCTTAGCTCCAACAACTGCTTCCTGTTGGGGCCCTAAGGAGCCCAGGCAGGGAGGCAAGGAGTGGCTGGGAGGGTGGGGGCGAGTAGAATCTGGCAAGGTGCCCTTGACGTGAGTGACATCAAGTTGACCACGCCCACCCAGTCATATGATCACCTAGCCACACCCACACAGCCAGTCATTAGGCAGATCATGTTAGTGGTCCACGGGATTTAAAATTATGAATTAGTGGTCCCTGAGGTCCGAAAGGTTGGTGACCCCTGCTCTAGACAGTAGGTCAACTGGTGGGTTCCAGGGTAAGCTGTATGGCCCATCCAATATGTTCTTACCACTCCATACATTAATCCTGTTTTCTGTGCCACATCCTCTGCTTTCTAACTGGATGATTCACTCTGCTGGATGTTCAGGCTGGCCTTGTCTGGCACATTTGTAGAACAACATCATTCATTGTTGATTCCTGGTCAGTGCTGACTAACAGCAGGGCTTCCGGGCTTCCGAAAGGCCTCTTCCCTCGCTCCATCTGGAAAGGTCATGGATGCCATGATCTCCATCACTTTGCCACGTCAAAATGTGCCAATTAATAATTTTAGGGAGGGAGACAACAATTCGTTTCTTTCTAATTCATAAAAGAAGCACTTTGCTGGGTGAGATGATAAAGTATGTGAGAAAATCCCCCCTTTAAACTGTAGAAGCAAGAAAACAACAGCATCTCTTTAATTATCCATTGCTTGGGACAACTATATAAGGAGAGTCAATTTTAGAAATGGAAGTTACCCAGCTGCTGTACATGAAAGCTACACTTCATGGAATACAGGCAAAGAAAATAATCTACACTTTCATTCTCTTTCTAAATGCTAAATGGGACCTTAAAAAGGGCCTTCTTTGTGGTGGTCCCCTTCTTTTGGAGCATCATTCCCCCAGGGGCAATGAAGATATGGTTTAGTCAACAAACTTGGGGACCCCATTTGGAGCACAATTGCTTGGCTGATTGTGTTGTCATCAACAGGTGGGTGAATTAAATTGTGGGTTTTTAATGTTGCACACTGCCAGTGGTGGGTTTCAAAAATTTTTACTATCTGTGGGTGTGGCTTGGTGGGCATGGCATGGCTTGGTGGGTGTGGCTTCATGGGCGTTGCAGGGGAAGGATACTGTAAAATCTCCATTCCCTCCCCACTCCAGGGGAAGGTTACTGCAAAATCCCCATTTCCTCCCAATCAGCTGGGACTCAGGAGGCAGAGAATATATGGCAGTGGGGCCAGTCAGAGGTAGTATTTACTAGTTCTCCGAACTACTCAAAATTTCTCTACCGGTCCTCAGAACTGGTCAGAACCTGCTGAAACCCACCTCTGCACACTGCCCAGAGTCACTGGGTGTGAGTTAGGCAGCTATATAAATCTGTTTAATAAATAAATAACAAACTGCTGGGCCTGCCCAGAACTGAATAGATCTAGTGGAAATAAATTGTTCTTCAGTTTTTGCTCATTTTCATGCCCGGGGCTGATATGAGGTACATTGATCTTGGACTTAACATCATTTCAAGACCAGTTTCACCATTTTACAGAAAATGTAAAGCTCAAGACTTCATCATTTATTATTATGCGCATGTATTATAGCAAGAAGTTCCATTGAATTTATTCCATTGGATTTCAGAATAAATAAATACAGAATTGTGCTGCAAGGGCATAATCTGAGTTAAGTACTTCCAAAATCTATTAATTTCACTGGCAGTGTTAAAATGTAACCTTTCCCATTAAAATCGAGAAACATAAAAGGAGGGTTGTTCAGTTATTTTAGCAGTTCGAAACCAAAAAGTTGCCTTAATGCATTCTGGCATGCCCAGAGAAAAATCTGTTTGCTAGTGCTTCAATCAAACATATATTTTCCTGAAAATGTGATATAGGTAGTCCTTGACTTACAACTGTAATTGAGCCCAGAATTACAGTAGTTAAGTTGTGCCATTTGTTAATCATTATGTATGTCATCATGTAACCATGATCAATTTTATGACCTTTTTCATGGCAATTAAGCAAACCCATTGTCCTAAGTGGGCAGTTTTTGCCAGAAACTTGAAAACTGGTTTCTAGCAAAAAAAAAAAAAAAGGGGGAGGCTTAAATCACAGTCATATGAACACAGAGTCTGCAAATGGACATACATGGCTTGTCCCATTCTTGCTCATTCTAGTTGCCTCTGGGTGCGCTACAGTTCTACTGTTATGTTGAGCTGGGAATTATGGGAAATAATGTCCAATACATCTGGAGGGCACCAGGTCAGAGGAGGCTGGCCTAGATTTTTAACACATATTATGAAGTGGTGGAAAATGTATGCTTAAATACATTTTAACTATGCAAAGTATGCAAAGTGTGAATTTGATGCCAGTTAACTGTTTATAAATTCTGGAGTGAAGACGATCCCTGGATGTATGTATGGGGATGGGGAGTCTAGGCCTGTTACTGAATAATGTGCAAATACTTTTGAATGCAACTTATAATGCAAATTGCTTAGTTCATTCAAACAATAAGAAGGCATGATGAACAGAACAGAACAGAACAGAACAGAACAGAACAGAACAGAACAGAACAGAACAGAACAGCTTTATTGTGCAATTAGACACACAAGGAATTTGTCTCTGGTGCAGCCACTAAATCATGCTGGCTGAGGAATTTGGGGAATTGAAGTTCACACATCTTAAAGTTGCCAAATTTGAGAAACATAGTACTAGATCATCTCAACAGAACAATTCACACTGCAGATATTTTAAAGAATAGTCATGTACCATGTCCAAAGTTCAATTCCTGTCATTGATGATAGATGGAATATTTTCATGGGAAAAACTGTGGACATCCCCATAACGGTTGGTGCAGTTGGATACAGCTGTTTATTTAGTGTAGCTTCCAGGAATTCCAGTATGTAGCAAAGAAACTGGTTTCTTCAAAAATGTAATTGAGCCGCCAGGACCTATAAGGTGCTAATTATAGGTCTTTTAAAAAATCCATGTAGCAATTAATTAATTCCATTAGATCACTGCTGAAAGTAGAAGCAGTTTTTCATTCAAATGGCAAGAAAGATACCAGGTGAGTCAGAGCGATACTAGAAATTTAGAAAATTGTATGAGAAAAGGTACCAATTACTACCTAAATATAGCTCTGGTAAGGGTAGACATGAGGATCAAAAAATATTTTGTTTAACATTTATTTTAAACAGAAAAACTTACTGAATCCCATCGACTATATACTGTATGTACATAGACTTCTGCATCTTTTAAAATCATGCCTTCTAAATTTCAGATAAATATTGTCCTTAATTTCTATAAAATCTGGTGTTTGGTCTCTGAGTGCATTATGAGAAAATTGCACGATATCATCTGAGAATAGATACTAGTATTGTAGAGAATTTTAGTATTCTTTCTGTTGCCATTTGTGGGGTTTTTTATATTTACCATTGTGGGTTTTTTCCCATTGTTTTCATCCAATTCATCAACTACTGTGCTGGTCACCGACTTAGAAGCCATTTAAAAAGGAAGGAAAAATACAATATAGGGTTAATTCATTTTCCATGACTATTATCCATGGCACTTAACTTCCGTGTCTAGAAACTGTTTATCTTTAATTATCCAATTCTAGGGGAAAATGATAGGGCAGTATGATTATGGAAATAGAATATTATTTTGGAAGTCAAACTCTTTGTCTTATCCAGCAAGATAATTCTTAAAGAGTCTAGTTAGAAAAGGCCTTCAAATAGCTTTCATTCAGCAAGCATCTGTTTTAGTTTTAGACATCTGTAAATGATTCTTATACGTATGAGATATACGGGCAGCACAAAGCTGTATGAGATGGCAACAAAAAGTTAACATCTTCTATCTTTCTATTGCCATCTGGGTTTTTCCACTCCATTAGACTTATACTTGCTATATACAATAGGGTGCGATAAAATGTATTTATCTATGGTAGAATGATGCCAACCTTCTCCAAGTCAGCCTTGCTGGCTGGGAACTGAAATCTCAATTCATCTGAAGGGCACCAGGTTTGAGAGGGCAGCAAAAACCTTTCTTGCTGCCTCCAGACGTCTGATGTTGGTTTCCTCCTGCAACTGAGTTTATGCGAGTTTTAATTCTGAAGTGTGGTGGACACTTTGACAGGGTACAATGAAGAAACAAAGAGTGAGCTTCCTTTTGTCAGCCTAAAATACTCTCTCAGATTTCTGTTTTATAGAATAACAATAATTAGGCTGAGGCTTGTCCCTGAAAACCAGCAATTTTAAATAGAAGTGGCTCCCAACTATGACAGCTACTACAGACATATATTTTTAAAAGCCTGTGTCTTTCCTATACTTGCCCTTTCTCCTTCCACCCCCAAAGAAGCTAGAGGGATCAAGTTAATCATGGAAGTAAGCCCATGGCTTCAATTTACTTTCCAAATCTGGGTGCTCAGGTATCCCTGGTCCTAGATATTGCACAGCACTGCTTGTTATGCTGCTCCGACCTTGCCATTGGAACCTGTTATTACACTGACAGCAAATTACTTGTTCTTACCACATTGTTAAAATAAATACAGCACAGTTCTGAAAGCTGAAAGCACCACACATGGAAGATCAGATGGCACCCTTAGCAGTTATAAAAGGAAATTATTTGTAAGTGGAGTGCAGATGTTAAAGGAAAGTTCTGCTTATGATGCTGTGATATTGCATCCATCCATATGTTAAGGAAGTGGACATCTGCATACTGATCCACCATGTATATATGTAACCTGCATGGTACCCAGATCACAGTGAGATCCTATCTTCTAATACAAAGATAGTGTCAATGATAAATGATCATTATCTGTAGAATCACCATCAATAATAATATTCATTTATTCATACTTTTTGCAACCTTCCCCAATGGTCAGACTCTGGACAGTGTATAAGAAGCACAATATCAACGACAATATTAAACCGTGGATGAAAACTAAGCAAGGAGAGAACCAGTGGTGAAATCTGAACCAGTTTACTACTGGTTTGCTGGCTGCGCATGCACGCTGTGCACCAAACGTGCACTGCATTCACACATGCACGGTGCCCACCACGCACTAAATATGAGCCGTGTGCACATGCAGTGCACGTCAAAAGGAGGCATGGGGTAAGTAGAAGAGCGCGTGCGGGGGCGGTGATCAGCTGTGGCACGCGACCTTCAGAGCCTTTTTTTTACTTTTAAAAGCATTTTTTAACAACCTATTTGGCCGAATAGGTTGTAATAAAATGCTTTTAAAACTTAAAAAAAAAAAGGCTCTGACGATTACGCTGTGATCATCAGAGTCTTACCGGTTCTAGAGAACCGGTAGTAAAAAAAATGCCTAAAAAGTAAAAAAAAAAAAAAAAAAAAGTTCCAACAATCAGCTGAGTGACGCATGATCGTCGGAACTTTTTTTTTTTTTTTAACTTTTTAAAGCATTTTTAACTACCGGTTCTGGAGAACCAATAGTAAGAAAATACTAAAAAAGTAAAAAAAAAAAGTTCCGACAATCGCTTGTCGCTCAGCTGATCATCGGAACTTTTTTTTTTTTTTACATTTTTTACTACCGGTTCAGCAAACCAGTAGCCTTTTTTATTACCGGTTCAGGCGAACTGGACTAAACCGGGAGCATTTCACTCCTGGAGAGAACCAACCTAGATCTAAGGAGAAATTTCCTGACAGTTAGAATAACTAATCAGTAGAACTACTTGCCTCCAGAATTTATGGGTGCTCCAACACCGGAGGTTTTTAAGAAGAGATTAGGCAACCATTTGTCCGAAATGGTATAAGAGCTGTGGTGGTGGAGTGGTTAGAATGCAATACTGCAGGCTAACTCTGCCCACAGTCAGGAGTTCAATCCTGTTAGGGCTCAAGGTTGACTCAGCATTCCATCCTTCCAAGGTCTATAAAATGAGGACCCAGATTCTTGGGGTCAGGATACAGACGTTGTAAAATACACAGAGAGTGTTGTAAAGCACTCTGGAACAGTATATAAGTCTAATTTCTATTACTATTCCTGTAGGGCATTAAGGATAATGCTCATCTACAATCTTCCTAAATCAAAGCCAAGCATGAACTAGAAGTTCTTCAGAACATTGCAGGGAGCAAGGAGGGGAAAATACATTTTAGAGCATGGGTGCCACTACTGAGAAGAACTGCTTTGTAGTCCAAGCCCTGTGTGTATCTCTTAAAGAGTTAATATTCTTAAACAGATCCTTCTTCAGAGTTCTTCAGAGTCCATGTGAGTAGAGTCACATTTGGCAATTTCCTTTTCTTCCTCCTCCTCATTCCTTTTGGTATTCAAATCACTTTACATGCACCATCTGGGTATAATTCTTATAACAAATCAGTAAGGTCTAATTCTTTGGGAATCCTATTACAAGTGACCCACTATCCTAATTGGTTTTAAGTGGGCATCAAATGGGAATTCTCATATTGCTACAGCTATAACTTAGGGTTTCTGAGGTTACTGGTTTTTCAGATTTATCTATTCCAGTTTGTAGCTGCTATATTTCTTTCTGTGTTATTTAACACATAATTTCTGAATTCACTCCAATTTTCCCCCTCCCCTCTTTCTGTAGAGGTGGTCCACAGTATTAAATATTGGGGGGTGCAGATAACCAACAATCTGAGCTGCTCTCTACACATGTCATCTTTAGTGAAGCATGCAAGCCAGCATCTGCATCGGATGAGGAGAGCAGATGTTTCTCCTTCTGTCCTGGCCACTTTTTACAGAGGCACGATTGAGAGCGTTTTAACAAACTGCATCACTGTTTGGTTTGGTGGCAGCAGTGCCTCTGAGAGAAAGTCCACTCAGAGAGTGGTAAGGACAGCTGAGAAGATTATAGGAAGCTTGCTTCCTGTTATTCAGGATGCTGCTTTTAAGCGCTATGTGCTTAGAGCTCAAAGCATTGTTAGAGACCCCACACACCCACTTCGCAGTCTGTTTCTGTTGCTCCTCTGTGGGAGGGAGGTTTCAAAGTATTTCTAGTAGGACTACCAGCTTCTGTAACAGCTTTGTTCCCTGTACTAACCATTTGGTAAACTCACAAGATTAATTTTTCTTGTTGTGTACATGTACACCAGGGGTGGGTTCTACTTACCTTTACTACCGGTTCGCAATGGGATCATGCTTATTGCCTATGACGACACCCGGGGTGGTGGGCGGAGCCTCCTGCTGATTTTACAACCGGTTCTTGCGAACCGGTCTGAACCAGGGGCAACCCACCACTGATGTACACATCTGAACTAGACTGTGTTGTTTCTCTGTGTCATATAATATATGTGAGTATATGCATAATGTTGTATTTATTATTTATTTATATTTTCTCATGTTTTATGTAGTACATATTGGAGGTGTCACCCTTTGAAAACTGTATGCAACAAAAATTCATTTTAATGTATGCCGATTAGTGTACATTTAAAGTGATCATAAAGTTATTCTAAGTCTAAGTCTCCTCCTCCCCCACTATCACTGCTACCAAAAACCAGGGTCAGATGCAGGATGCTTCCCAACAGAGACTTCCAAGTGCAACCAATCAAAAGATGATGTGGAAGCACTCTTTGTCTCCTTAGTAGATTTTTTTTTCTCCTGAAAGAAAGAAGCCAGCACAATCCTGTCCCCAAATAAAAGCCTACGGATGAGTCAGGATAATCATACTAAACAAGAATCAGCCGGAAGTACTCTCATTCTTTGCTAACCACAAAACAGATTTGCAGAGGAATAAGGGCTAGAGCTATTGTTGTGAGTGGACAAGTGGCTGAAAGGAAATACTCTGTGTATATATATATATATATATATATATATATATATATATATATATTTTCTCAGGTTTTCGCGGGTGTTTGTATGTAGGTCTTTGGTTATTCGGGTCTTCTCCCACGTAAAATTGGAAGTGTCTTGGCGACGTTTCGACGAAGTCTCATTCGTCATCTTCAGGCTGGTGTTCTCGGCTTCGTGCTTCCAGGAGCAATGTGAGATCTCAGCTGTCTCTTCCTTTTAACTGCTAGTGGGGGTGTGAGCTGATTGGGTGGGGACTTGGCTGTGTTCTGATTGGGTGGAGGTGGGTGGAGGTGTGTTCTGATTGGTTAGGGGCTTGGCTGTGCTCTGATTGTTTCAACCCCCCATCCAATCAGAGCACAGCCAAGCCCCTAACCAATCAGAACACACCTCCACCCAATCAGAACACAGCCAAGTCCCCACCCAATCAGCTCACACCCCCACTAGCAGTTAAAAGGAAGAGACAGCTGAGATCTCACATTGCTCCTGGAAGCACGAAGCCGAGAACACCAGCCTGAAGATGACGAATGAGACTTCGTCGAAACGTCGCCAAGACACTTCCAATTTTACGTGGGAGAAGACCCGAATAACCAAAGACCTACATATATATATATATAATTTGTTACATACATACAGGTAGTCCTCAACTTACAACAGTTCATTTAGTGACCATTCAAAGTTACAACCGCACTGAAAAAAGTGACATAAGACCATTTTTCACACTTACGACCATTGCAGCATCCCCATGGTCATGTGATCAAAATTCAGACACTTGCCAACTGATTCATATGTATATTTATGAATTATGGTTGCAGTGTCCTAGGGTCATGTGATTCCTTTTGTGACCTTCGGACAAGCAAAGTCAACAGGGAAGCCAAATTCATGTAACAACTGCAGAGATTCACGCTGATATACACCATCTCAATTCCCCATATTCTTCAGTGATCATTGAAAACAGTTCCCAAGTATTATTTTTTCCTGAGATAATAGAGTTTCACAAATTTGTATGATATTATCTATAGGAAGAGATTGAAATTTTCTAGAAAATACTACAGAAAGGAAGGTGAAAACACCTGGGATAATAATAGCAATACCTCTTAGACTTTTATACCACTTTACAGTGCTTTACAGCCCTTTCTAAGTGGTTTACAGAGTCAGCCTATTGCCCCCAACAATCTGGGTCCTCATTTTACCCACCTCGGAAGGATGGAAGGCTGAGTCAACCTTGAGCCTGGTGAGATTCAAACTGCCAAATTGCAGGCAGCCGGCAGTCAGCAGAAGTAGCCTACAGTACTGCATTCTAACTACTGCGCCACCACGGCTCATAATTATCGGTAGTTTCTTTTTTAAAATGTGATAATCAAAGTACATACTCTGTTTTCCCCAAAAATAAGACATCCCCTGATAATAAGCCCAATCGGGCTTTTGAGTGCATGCACTAAAATAAGCCTCCCCCTGAAAATAAGCCTCCCCTTGAAAATAAACCCTCCCCGAAAATATTTAAGCACAGAGCTGGAAATCAGGTAAGACGGCAAAAGGAGCCCTATCTTGCTCATGCCCCAAAATAATAACACCTCCCCAAAAATAAGGCCAAGCGCTTATTTCAGGGTTCAAAAAATATAAGACAGGATCTTATTTTCAGGGAAACACAGTTGGCCTCAAGGAACACTAAAGGTCACATGCAAATTTATCTGGGAATGAATTTTTGAATCCAATTTGTGCAAAAAGGGGCTCAAAAAACTTTACATAGTGCTGGACATCATCCTTACAGATGTGACCATCCATCAAAATGACTTTCATTGTATGATCCTAAGATCAGTAGTCTGATGAAGTGGAAAACCCAAAAATTATTCAGAAAAATATTTGAGGTCCTGAGCCAGTGTGGAGGAGAGCAAGAGATAGTTTAGTAGCATTCTATGAGTATGATTCTTGGTACAAGTCATTGTCCACACTGGATCTGGACCATCATGTTACTAGTTTTATGATGAAAAAGATGTAAAATGAGGGTGCCACAAAAAGAGTTAAGAGATGATGGACCCAATCCTGCAAACACATCTGCTCTATGGCTGATGCCAGGGGTGAAATGCTCCCGGTTCGGACCAGATCGCTTGATCCGGTAGCAATGGTGGTGGGTGGTTCGGAGAACCGGTAGCAAAAATCCCTGCACCCCCCCCCCCACCATGCCCAGCTGAGCCGCACAATCATCATTTTTACTTTTAAAAGCATTTTTTCTACAACCTCTTCCGAAGAAAAAATGCTTTTAAAAGTAAAAAAAAAAAAGCTTCTGATGATCGCACGGCTCAGCTGGGATCATCAGAGGCTTTTCAAAGCATTTTTTTCTGTAACCTCTTGGCCGAAGAGATGGTTAAAAAAAATGCTTTGAAAAGTCTCTGGCAACTCCCAGCTAAGTTGCCTGATCGGCAGAGAGGTATTTTTAAAAATGCCTCTCTGACGATCCCAGCTGAGTTGCCTGATTGGCAGAGGCTTTTCAAAGCATTAGAAAAAATGCTTTGAAAAGTTAAAAAAAAAAAGTTGGCCACGCCCACCCAGTCACATTAACCTCCCCCACCAAGCCATGCCAACAGAACCGGTAGTAACAAATTTTACATTTCACCCCTGGCTGATGCAGTGGTTTGTTTGGAACTTACATTTTATCCACCTAGTGTTATGCTGAAAGGAGAATGCAACAAATAGAAGATGGAATGGATTGCGTAGTCAATCACACACTGCATATATATAAGCAGGGCAACACTACCTGACCGTGACTTGCAATAGAGTTGATAGAGGTAGGGGTAGGAATTGGCAGCTGTGATGATGGTGTGATTTACTGCCAGTTCTTTAACTCAGCCATGGAGTGTGGTCCAAGGATAAGGGAAAGACTGATGTTGCACCTTGTGTGAATTCCGCAGATCTCTTATGCTGGGTCACACAAGTAGTTGAGACAAGTAAGAAAGACCCATGAAGTTCAGTAAGCTAGGAAAAGGAGGAGGAGAGGAAGAAGAAGAGAGACATGTGAAACAAATGGTCTGAAGAATGTGGGAATAGGTGAAGAAGATGCCCCCAAATACACCAAGAGATCACAATAAGCAGCCTGGAATTTCTGCCCAAATAGCACATGGATGAGAGGGAACAATTCCATTTCAATATTCTGTCCACTGCTTAATGCTCACCAGTCTAGGGATATAAAAACCTGTTATTTTCAGCCTCTCATTTCACCATCCTTAACTTTGATTGTTCTAAGCTACAATTATCATCAAAGGAGAGTGTGACAAAGAATACTGTACTGAAATAAAAATGAATCTCTGTTAACTTCATACTGTCCAAGGGTGCAACACAGAACAAATTATCTTAAAATTGTAATGTTGACAGAAAGCTATCCCCACATGATCAATCATCCCCCATTTTTCTTGGGCATCCCAAAGAGCAACGAATATTAGCCTTTGTTCATCCTTGCTCTCATTTTTTTTCTTAGATGCCATCACACTAAGCTATAGGGGATAGAAGATGGCAGCTGATGGCTTGCAAAAATACTAAGCCCGCAGTCAATCTCTTGTGATGAGAGGTAGGAAGGAGATTAAAAAAACACTGGCAAAATTGTCACCTGCTTTTGACTGGTGGGTAAAGATTTAATGTGAGACAACACTCAGAATAGGCTGCTAGACATGGCATCTCTCCTAATCACAAACTCAGGTGTCAATGCCAAAAGCATTATAGCCACTAGACAGCACCAGAAAGCCCAGAAAGAAAAAGGATTTGCAGAAGTCCAAATAATGTGCTTAAATTAAACCATATAAAAGCTTGAAATGTATAGCAACTTGGGGGGGGGAGGAGACAAGGAGGGGAGGAAGGAGGGAGAGAGAGAAGACCATAGTGAAGGGCATATTTGAGTACTTGAGACAGCTTGCATCGTAGGAGTAGGTGAAAAACTGGACAGGAACATCCCTTTTAGGAGGGGGATTAGTTGGAACCATTTTGTTGCATGTCTTTTAACAAAATTCAATTCAAACCAGCTTTATCCAGAAATTAATATAAAAGTTTGGATTGAACAAGATATTCAGAAAGGTGTTTTGTACAGTGCTTTGTGCAAACTAAACATCACGGTTGAAGTGTTGAGGCAGCTGTTTTCCAGGTGACACTTCTATGGAGAGAGTGGGGAAAAAAGGCATGAAGATGTCTGCAATGGAAGCCCCACCCCTTCCTATGTGGGTCACAGAGGGACAAATCTTCAATGATATGGTTATGATTACCATCTCAACATTTTTGTTTGGGGGACTGCCAGGAAAGGCAAGGAGTTGAACAGGGGTGTGGACACGAGATGTCCAGAAAAGATGACACTGTCCAAATAGCCTTATGAGGCTTCTGGAAGATGTAGCTTTCTCAGTGGTTTCAGGAGATGCTCTTTATACACATCTTCACACACACACACACACACACACACACACACACACACACATACACACACACTTAATACAAAGAGAAGCTAACAGATTAAGAACAGAACTTTTCTTTGAATTATTCAAAATAGATGAGGCATCAACTACAGGTTATTTGACAGCTGTTAAACTGGGATGCAATTTAAAAGAAATGGGCTGGTGACATAGCAAGAAGAACTGATGGGAGGTGGACCAAGGCAGTTATAGAATGGATCCCACTTGATAAAAAGCATCCATAAAAGAGACCTAAAACAAGATGGACAATGACATCAGCAAGTCTTGTGGGCCCAATTGGCAAAAGAAAGCTCAGGACTGTATTGATTGGAATCATGAGGAAGAGAGGCCTTCATCCTATAGTGGGTAGACAATAGCTAAAATGATGATAAGGATGAAATTGGGATACAAACAAGAACCTTTTAAAAACCAGCCCTAACTTGAATTATACTTGCAAATGAAAAGATGAAACCAGCATTTTCTTTCATATATATAAATTAAATATATAATCCCAAACTGATTTACATTAATATAAGTCTTACTGACGTGAGTGTAGTGTAATGGTTAAAGGCTAGAAACCAAGATATTTTGAGTTCTAGTCCTGCCTTAGGCATGAAGCCAGCTGGGTGAATCCCAGACATCGGAGGCAGACAAAGGCAAACCACTTCCAAACATACTGACAAGAAAACTACAGGGACTTCTCTGGGTAGTGGCCAGGAGTCAAGACTGACTTGAAAGCAAAACAACTCTTCATTAACATAAAGTGGGATTATTACTTTGTAGAAAGGTGAGGGTAAAGGTTTCCCTTGTCTAGTCATGTCCGACTCTAGAGAGCAGTGTTCATCTCTGTTTCTTAGCTGAGGAAGCCAGCATTATCTGAAGATACTTCTGCAGTCATATGGCTGGCATGACTATATGTTCTGGCACATGGGACACTGTTAGCTTCCCACTGAAGTGGTACCTATTTATCTACTTGCATTTGCATGCTTTCAAACTGCTAGGCTGGTAGGAGCTGGAGCAAGAATGGGAGCTCACCCCATCTCGCAGTGCTTGGGTCTCGAACTGCCAATTTTTTGGTTGACAAGCCCAGTGTCTTAACCACCAGGTCATTGTCCCCCTCCCCCACATACAGATGTGTTAATCATTAAAAATCATATTTGCTTTAAGATCCATCTTTGCAGAGTCAAAGTCTGGATTTGGGGAATTTTTAAGGCTTTTGTCAGCCCACTGCTAAAGAATGCCAAAGCTGAAGTTCTACAAAGAATCTGGTCCTCTAAAAATATAGTGAAAAGTTCTGTTTCATCCCTGGCTCACAGTTGGTTAGTCATGTGGTTTCAAGCATCAAAGAGAGAAGAAATTGGGCTTTTAATCGGGGGAAAAAATAAATGCAAGAGAATTTATACCAGAAGAAATATTCTGGCTGCAAAGCTCTGCTCTTTCTGGGGTGGACCAGTGGCACCCCCAGAGTGGTTCAAAAAAGTCAAGATAGCAGTCATGTGCATATGCAAAAAGGGTCTGGGTTTCATTTGTGCTGCCACAACTGCTGTCTTAGATGCTGCTGCAGTGGCACCAACTGTAGAATCCTACTAAGAAGAAACCAGTATGGGACTGGTCAACTTGCTCATTTAGACGACTTCATGGAATACAGAACATTGCCTTTTGCACAGCCACTTTGGCCCAATGTTCTCCCAACACTGACTGATAACACTCTCTGTTTTCAAGCAGGTGAACTTCCCTAATCCTCCTTAGATGTTATCCATGGGAAGCTTGAGTATGATCCTGAACTATATGAATTTGGGGCATTGATACTTTCCTTCTTTGCTTTAGAGGAGTTGGGGAATTTGGGTGCTGGCGAGGGGATTCTGAGCATTGAAGTCCATCGCTGTTTAAACATTTTATTAGATTATAGAATAAAATATAAAATACAAAAGCAAGTAGGAAAGCACAGTGGGGGGAAAAGGGGAAAGAAGTCAGGAGGAGATGGGGAAAAGAAAAAAAAAGCATTGACTTCCGACTTCCTCTGTTGCAGTAAAACAAAGCATTAACATCAAACTAGTGGCAGGTTGCTACTGGTTCACACCGGGTCGGGCGAACCGGTAGTGATGGGATTTGGAACCTGCCTCTGCATCAAACCACAACATTTTACTTTTCCATAATACTATAAACTAGCCATTTCTATAAAAAGAAATCAATCTAATCGGTAAAACCCAAAATCAAAGTTTCATTATTTTCCGCCTCAAGCACAGTCCAGAAGTGGTCTCCACATGGCAACAAAAGTATTTATATTCTTTTCTTCAAATGGTCAATTTAGCCATTTCTGCCAACTCCATCAGCTTCTGTAGCCATTTGTCCATGATGGGAATCGAAATATCCTTCCAATTTTGTGCATACAGTAGTCTTGCTACTGTCATGTATAAGATCAAAGTTCAAATTTTTTTCTCCAAGTCTTTTTCCATTAAACTTAAAAAAAGTTTCTGATTTCATGTTTATATTTCTTTTAAGAATTTTCTGTATTAAAATATGAATCTTACTCCAAAATATTTTTGCTTTATCACATGTCCACCGTAAATGATGAAAAGTCCCTTCTTTACTTTTACACTTCCAGCATTCATTTGAAATAACTTTATATATTCCAGATAACTTATCCGGTGTTAAATATCAGTGATGGCATTGAAGTCCATTGACGTTCATTGAGGTTGAGGAAGTTGTTTTAGAGCAGGGGTGTCAAACTCGTGGCCCATGGGCCAGATGCGTCACATGCTGGACACACCCTTGCCTGGTTAAGTGAAGGGGAAAAAAGTTGTGATACATCACATGACACCACCATGATGACACGAGTTTGATGCTTCTGCTTTAGAGCATCCAACAGCCCTTGTTCTGCCATTCTGCCTGTGGCCCGTCCCCCATGCCTGCATGTCCCCCCTGCCTGTTTTGAACCTAGCAGGCCTCCCTGCAGCCTCCTGGGACCAAAAATGGGCCACAGTCACGGCCCATTTTTCATCTGAGGAGGCTGCAGAGAGGTCTGCTAGGCCCAAAACGGCCATGGGGAGGGTAGGGTGCGCATATGCAGGGTGGAGTTGAGCTGGGCGATGGCTCGCATGCCCGCAGAGATGGCTCTGCGTTGTGTTGTATCTTGTTTCTGGGAGTCCACAGAGCCTTTCCTTCCTAAACTTCATCTTGATGCATCAAAGCTCCTCTTTTCAATAATGAAATGGGCCACATAGTGATTGTTACAACTGCCTTGGGATCTCACAGGCTGTAAAATAGTGTTGCCTGTTGTCTTCAGGTTGTCTGCGACACTGCTCTACTCTCAGTTCCCCCACGCAGACAAGTGAAAAGAGATTTTAAAATATTGGAATGAGGAAAACCATTTTGTAGCCACATGTAACAGCTTGCTGCTGAGGACAAAGACAATTCTCAACAGGCGGAACTTTTATTTGTGAAGAAATGTATTGTAATTTTCAAATTCATTCCCTAAACAGCACTTAATAAAATCTACTGACTCACTCATTCCATACATGTCAGATCTGTTTTTCACATTTCTGTATAAATTTATTCTCTGAACACTGGTTTTGCAATAGTACTTAACACAGGCCCCTCCTGCTAGATATCTATACTGCTAGGAAAACCTGTTTAAAATAGTATTTATGCCAAGGCATAGTATCTCAGATTACTACTGACTGTATCAAGGTGTTCAAGAACAGTCAGTCAACAAGCTGTCAGCCTTCCTGGTTACAGAATAATTTGGTACTGTGATAAGAAATAGAGACAAGGAACATTTAAGGTCTTTCCCCCCACCTGCGTTTTACTGAACTGGTTTTCAACAAGCTTTGAATTGGCAGAAACTTATACCTGCATGAAATTAGCTGTCCTCATTGCTGATCTCTGTCCTGATTTTGTTACCTCTTTTAACTGAAGTCAACTGATTTCCATCCAGATTAGTGGATGACAAAGCCCAGGAGATGGTCTATATCATGATAATGCCCTTGGCTAGTGTTGAAAAAAGGATGTGAACCCAATGTTAACTCTAGAATAGATGTCTCACTTACAAAATGGTAAGGTGAAGGCAATGTCATATGGATATGTCAAAAAAATATATATCCCAGTATATGTTTGTGCCATATTTAGGTCTATGCTCAGAAATTATTCTGGTAAAATGTATTTTTCAAGCATCTATGTATTGCTTCAAGAAATAAGCTCACTTTGCTAGTATTAAATACATTTCATTTGAGAGCAAATGGTATTACTGGGCCTTCCATTTTCGAATAGTACGATCTGTTCTTTGTTCCTTGGGGTATTCACCTACCAGAATAAATTAACTCATTAGTAGTTGCTTCATTCTGAAGTAAATTTGCAGACACTTGCTAGAGGAAATTAGCTTTTTTTGTGTTCCCTCACCTGCCAAATCAACTCACTGAGATGTAATTCCAAGTCAACATATATCAGCTTCACTTGTCAGGCTTACTGAGTTTAAGTAGAGGCAACTTTCTTATCCCAATTGCTGGAATTTCAGGAAGAAGAACCAGGAGCTACAAATGGCCTATAGAAAAATGCAGGCCTGAGGGGATATCAAATTAAAGGTGGAACAGCTATATTTTTATTTCATGTTCTTTTAAAGATTTCTGAACATATTGATTTACAGTTAACCATTGTGGACATTTGGAAATTAGGAAATTGCTAATTTGCTAATTTGCCAGGACTTTTAGCAAGAGGATCTCAGGGTTGCTGTGACTGCATATGATCCATGGATCTGGGTCAGTCGTGGGTTTCAAAAATTTTTACTACCGGTTCTGTGGGTGTGGCTTGCTGGGCGTGGCTTGGTGGGTGTGGCAGGGGAAGGATACTGTAAAATCTCCATTCCCTCCCCAATCCAGGGGAAGGTTACTGCAAAATCCCCATTTCCTCCCGATCAGCTGGGACTTGGGAGGCAGAGAATAGATGGGGGCAGGGCCAGTCAGAATTTTTACTACCGGTTCTCCGAACTGCTCAAAATGTCCACTACCGGTTCTCCAGAACTGGTCAGAACCTGCTGAAACTCACCTCTGATCTGGGTTACCCTTCCCTGACAATGACGCCATCTTTCCCTGTAAGAAAGCACCTAAAATTGTTGTAATATTGTGTTAAGATGAATTTTATTTTGCCTTTCTCCTAATGGAAAGGAGCAGGACCTCTTAAAGGCCTCTAAAGTCATGAATAAACTGTGGTTCTGTGGAACAGGTGTATATGTGTGTGTTTGTGTGGGGGGGATGTATGTGAGTGGCAATGGATTGTGATGTTTAAGGATACTCTAAGTAAGACTGGGTGGGTGGCTGTAGCCACCAATGAATTTCTCCAGAATGCTTACAACCTGGTTCTAAGCATTGAGGAGAATTAAGTGATAGTTAGACCTAAGTAGCCAAAGCTACACAGATGACTAGGGTAGGAAATGAAGCTGGAAGCTGCTCTAAATTGCAAGTCTTCCCAGCAGCATCAACCAGGAGGGGTCAAAATTAACCAGAGGATGGATAGAGTGTTGTATAAACCCTGCCCCTTTTGAAGGCACATTCATAAGGGGTGGGACTTTCTTGCAATGCTCTGATGTTCTCTTGTCACTTGCCCCTCTCCCCACCTTCTGTGTGGACACTGCAGTCTCTGGTGCTGAAAAAAGCAGCAGCAGCAGCAGCAGAAAGACCATAGAGAAGGGTAAATTATATTAGCAATGTTTGTTCTTGTAAAAGAAAATGCCTTCATCTAAAAAAAGGATATATTTTTTTAATACTCAGCTGCACTTTCCAAACAGCTGCTATAGTCCAGTGCTGTCCCCACCCCCTCTCACCTTGTGTTAGACATGTGAAGCTGATAGGTAGAGAAGGTAGAAAGACATGGGCTCATCTTGGACATCTTGTGATGTGCAGTGATTCCACACAGTGGTTGGTTTATTGTACACTAAAGCCCAGAAAAATGTATATATGGAAAGGTATATACATTGACGATAAAGGTTTTTTCGTACAATATAATTTATGCAATGTGATCATATTGTATCATATGTATGTCCATTTGGAAGTAAGCATCACTCTGTTCAATTAGATAACTTTTTTTTTTTTTTTTTTGTAAATACAGGACAACAAGATTGCATTTAGAAGCAGTTCAAACAGATGCTGCCCTAATTTACAGAAGTATAAGGAGGGGGAGAAGGATGAGCAGAATAATTAAACTCACAAGATTTGATATTATAGCTGATCTGAATAAAAGTAGTTTTAGCCCTCCTGTGGAGTTGATTGCCTGATATACAGCTGGTCCTCGATTTACAACAGTTTGCTTAGTGACCATTCAAAGTTACAACAGCACTGAAAAATGTGATTTATGATCATTTTTCATACTTGCATGATCATATGATTAAAATTCAGATGCTTGGCAACTGGTTCATACTTATGACTGCTGATGTGCCCCAAGGTCATGTGATCACTTTTTGTGAACTTCTGACCAACAGAGTCAAGGGGGGAAGCCAAATTCACAACAACCAGATTGCTAACTTTATCTGCTGCAGCGATTCACTTAGCAACTGTGGCAAGAAAAGTCATAAAATGGGGCAAAACTCCCTTTTAAGCAGGGGTGAAAACCAGCAGGTTCTGACAGGTACTGGAGAACCGGTAGCAGAAATTTTGAGCACTTCGGAGAACCAGTAGCAGAAATTTTGAGTAGTTGGCAAATACCACCTCTAACTGGCCCCAGAGTGGGGTGGGAATGGAGATTTTGCAATATCCTTCCCCTGGAGTGGGGAGGGAATGGAGATTTTGCAGTATTCTTCCCCTGCCACACCCACCAAACCACCAGGCAACACCACGCCCACCAAGCCACGCCCACAGAACTGGTAGTAAAAAAATTTGGATTTCACCACTGCTTTTAACACATGTCTCACTTGTGTCTCACTCGCAACAGCTCCCCCGGTACCTGGATGAAGCTGTCTATCTAGACCCGCTCCAGTCCGGCTTCCGGCCTGGGCACAGCACGGAAACGGCATTGGTCGCGTTGGTGGATGATCTCTGGAGGGCTCGGGATAGGGGTTGCTCCTCTATCCTGGTCCTGTTAGACCTCTCAGCGGCTTTTGATACCATCGACCATGGTATCATGTTGCACCGGTTGGCGGGGTTGGGGGTGGGGGGCACCGTTCTGCGGTGGTTCTCCTCCTACCTCTCTGACCGGTCGCAATCTGTGTTGACGGGGGGGCAGCGGTCGACCCCGAGGCACCTTGCTTGTGGGGTGCCACAAGGGTCGGTCCTCTCGCCCCTTCTGTTCAACATTTATGTAAAGCCGCTGGGTGAGATCATCCGTGGCTTTGGGGTGGAGTTCCATCAGTACGCTGATGACACCCAGCTGTACATCTCCACCCCAGGCCACCCCAACGATGCCCTTGAAGTGATGTCCCAGTGCCTGGAGGCCGTGTGGGCCTGGATGGGGAGAAACAGGCTCCGACTCAACCCCTCCAAGACCGAGTGGCTGTGGCTTCCAGCGTCCCGATATAGCCAGCTGACGCCATCGCTGGCTATTGGGGGCGAATCACTCGCCCCCACGGAGAGGGCTCGCAACTTGGGCGTCCTCCTGGATGCACGGCTGTCTTTAGAAGATCATTTGACGGCCGTGGCCAGGGGGGCTTTTTATCAGGTTCGCCTGATACGCCAGCTGCGCCCCTTTCTAGATCGGGACTCTCTACGCACAGTCACTCAGGCACTAGTCATTTCCCGCCTGGACTACTGCAACGCTCTCTACATGGGGCTCCCCCTGGGGTGCACCCGGAGGCTCCAGCTGGTCCAGAACGCGGCCGCGCGGGGGATTATGGGGGCGACGAGGCGCTCCCATGTGACACCTCTCCTGCGCGAGCTGCACTGGCTCCCAGTGGTCTTCCGGGTGCGCTTCAAGGTGTTGGTGACCACCTTTAAAGCGCTCCATGGCTTAGGGCCGGGGTATTTACGAGACCACCTTCTGCCACCAATAGCCTCCCACCGGCCAGTACGCTCGCACAGAGTGGGCCTCCTCAGGGTGCCGTCCGCCAGACAATGTCGGCTGGCGACCCCCAGGGGGAGAGCCTTCTCTGTGACGGCGCCCACCCTCTGGAACAACCTTCCCCCAGAGTTACGTATAATAACAGACCTCCGGATTTTTCATCAGGCCCTGAAAACCTATTTATTTCAACAAGCTGGGCTGGCCTGAGTTAAATTTTAAATTGATTTTAAATTGGGTTATCTTAATTTCGGCCAAAATATTTAATTATTTTAATACTGTTCTTAAATTTTGTATGCTTTGTTTTTATCTTGGCTGTGCACCGCCCTGAGTCCTATTTGGAGAAGGGTGGTATAGAAATTTAATTAATAAATTTAATTAATTAATAAACTTAACCACAGGAAATTTGGGCTCATTTGTGCTTGTAAATCGAGAACTACCTGTATCTGGTGGAGTTGACCCCAGATATTTTTCAGGAATTTGCCAAGGCAGGAGTCTCCTTTTATGGTCACAGAATGACTCACACTGAAAGTGCTCAATGGGAAGAATTCCATTAAAGGTGACTTCCCTTGAAGCTAGGCTGGCTAGGAACACAAATGTGCAGTGAAGTATTTTTTTTTTTTACAGTTAGAACTACCTCAATTTTAACGTGCCTACTTTGTACGTTTGCACGTTCAGATTCGTTTGATCTCTCTTTTATTTCTGTTCTGCGCTAAGTTTTTAAACAGATTAACAGCAACTGCAACAACATCATTTCGAGGCAAGCATTTTAGGCTATCAATCATCAGCCAGGGATTGGCATCTTCCCATTTGGTATTTACTGTGGTTGTAATGTGTCTTTGGTTGCTGGTTGGCACTCTGTAATTGGTCCTGCTATTCTCCCTAATTTTGCTGCCTTTGAAAGGAAAGCAAAGATAAAGGAAACAGCAATGCTTTGTGATTTCAGCCCAGGAAACAAGAATAATCAGCATATAAATGAATGCGTTCTTCTCCAGTTACCACTGGTATGAGTAGCCATGTGCTATCAAATGAGAAAATGACATACCCACTGCAGCCAGCCTGTAATAATCCCTGTGTGATGAATTCCAGTATTAAGATTGCCACAATGTGAGGATACTCAGCCTGACAATCACACTGATTTCATTGGTTACAAATGGGGGTGGGGGGGGAGCAGCCCATTATTTAGCTTAATGCCGATTCTGTAAATAGCAATATTATCTGGGAATAGTGGTTTGCTTGCAGTAACAAATGCATTTGCAACTTCTCCCTCCAACTGTTTTTATTTGCTTATTTCCTGAAGAACATCATATCCTGCGCTCCCGCTGTTTGAGGTGGCCTCCTAAAATAGTGAAAAGATGAGCCAGGTTTTCCTTCCTTTGTAAAATTAAAATAGAAATGCCTCACCGCTTATCAGTGTGGCACTTAAATAAATGCATGGCTCAGTTTTTGTTTTGTTTTTTTTGCAGCCAGCTAGGTATAATGTTTATTTTCTTTGTTTGGTTTTGATGATTTGGGGAGTTTAATTGTATTTGTATTTCTGCATGACTCATTTTCCTCTTGAACAGGCTGGTGTTTTTTTTTTTTTTTCTTCCTTGCTTCTCAGGGGCTTTGTCTTGGCTGCGTATCTATCAGCATTCACCCTCCCAAGGTCATGATTAGCAAGTGTGAGAAATTCCAATTATATAACCTTACGTAACAGGATGCAGCAGTGCTCGTTTGTAGGACAACTCAAGAGTGGGTTAAGATGCATTGGTGATTGATGGTGCTTCCCTGCTTATAATAAAGCTTAGGAAAATGACAATATCAGTATCTGTACTCTGTTGTTTTTTTCACCAGGATATGGGCAGCTGTGCACTGTCAGTTGCGCAGTCTTGTCTGGTCCCATTAACACTGAAATAGAGGCTCTCCAAAGTTTCAATAGGAATTTTCTTTATTTGTCTGGATGATGCTAAGGATTGGGCTCTCTACAAAGGAAAACGTGGTTTTCCACTCTTTTTAAAATAAAAATAAAATGTATAAAATAAAACATTAAGTGTACCTCTCAGATTAATACCCTGTTTTCCCCAAAATAAGACATCCCCTGATAATAAACTCAATAGGGCTTTTGAGTGCATGGCAATAAGGCCAAGAGCTTATTTCAGGGTTCAAAAAAAAATATAAGACAGGTTCTTATTTTCAGAGAAAAGGGTACCAGATGATAAAACAAAACATTCAATTCATATCATCATTAGAACTTTGTGTGTGTGTGTGTGTGTGTGTGTGTATGTATATGTGTGTGTGTGTGTGTGTGTGTGTGTATACACACAACTATATATGTATGTATGCATGCATGTATGAATGTAGGTATGTATGTATGTATATATATATATATGCATGTGTATGTATGTATATGTGTATGTTTGTGTATATGTATACACAAATATACACATGTATACATACATATATACACACATATATGCACATATACACACATATACACATACTTGTATGTATGTATGTATAAAGAACCCTTCTCATCCTTATGGGTGGTTTGCATCTTCCTTAATCTTGGGTCCTCTACAAGAGGCCTGAGAGTTTGAGGATTCTTCACAGGATCTCAGCTGTTCCTAGCATTACAGTCTTTTGGACAGAGAGCTCCCATGTTGATTCTGAGATCTGTTAGAGCCACTCTCCCATTTTTGTTGTAACAGCCCCAAGTACTTCTATCACCAATGCTACTACTTTAGCCTTGACTTTCCACCTCCTCTTCAGCCCCTCCTTCATGCCCTCTTTGCCACCTTCTCATATTCCTTCCTCCTGATGTTGCCGTCACTTGGTACTGCTACATCCATAACCACCGCTGTCTTTTGATTCTTGTCTACTACCACAATGTCTGGCTGATTGACTAATACCTGCCTGTCTGGATCTGGAAATCCCACAGGTTCTTAGCTTTCTTATTCTCCACAACCTTGTGGGACTTCCAAAATTATTGGGAGGAGGGGAAAGAAGAACTGATGCAATGGATTATTGTGCTTGCACAGGTAAGCAATGAGCTTTGACCAAAGGTTGATCTGAGAATGGCCAGCATACCCAAACTTCCAACTATTTGTTTGTTTTTTTAAGTCCACAAGTTTGAAATATACACTCAAGAGTTTTGTGTAAACAAGACTGCATCTCTCTTGCTGTCATCAAGGTCAAGACTTTTGAGTTTTTTCCATGCTTCACCTGATTCTTAGATTTCCACACATATATCCTAGAATGACTGGACTATAGTACAGCACAAAGGAAGATGAAATTGCATATTGGTCAGTACATATTTTATGTTATTTATTTATTTTAGTTTTGAGGCTGCCGTACTCCACAGCAATTCTTGAGAGCTCGCAAGTAAAAACTTGAAAAGAAAAACAACATATATCAAAGAAAAGAATATTGTGGATGGGGAGATTGAACCAAAACCCTGAAAGGAACCATCTCTATCCTAAGCCTCTGGAAGAATGGAAAATCAAAAGGGTGAGAGCAGTATGGATCTCTCCCTCTGTGGGAGATACTATGTCTTTGAGTGCCTGCTTCACAACACCAAGGAAGTGTGATGTAGCCCCCGCCATTTGTCACCTCACCCGATACCTTATGTCAAAACGTTTTACTTTTAGCTAAGGTGCAAAAAAAATGGCAGAATTAGAGCAAAGGATTAGCATTAAATTCTAACCACACTTGACGGGAAGGGAAGCCCCCATTGATCTGAACTGGGTCTTATTTCCAAATGAATGGACTTACAATATATCTGCAAATGTTCATAATGGTGGATTACGCCCAAACCCAAAGGTTATTCTCACATTTAACACTCCCTCTTCTTGCAGAATTCACTCTCACAATTGCTGAATTATTAGATTTGCTTAATCCATTTGATGTAGTCCATAAGCACTGGGGAAAAAAGCTGAACATTTGTCTGTTGTTACACACTAACATGACTGCTTTAGGACTTGCCTGTGTGGTGTGTGTCTGTGTTTCTATGTCTCTGTGTGTGTGTCTGTGACTCTGTGTCTGTCTGTCCATCTGTGTCTGTCTGTGTTAATTTGATGTCTGAAATGTGTCTTGTACTTTCCTATTTAATAAGGTATTAAAACCCTTGAGATTTCTGTGCGAGACAAATTTGTCGGCTCTTAAACTGCATTAACTTTCAACTCTAACATGCCCTACAAAATCCCTTAAGCAACAATTAGTGATATCAATATTTGATATGCAGTTTATAATTCCCATGCATGTCATGTGTGTGTGTGTGTGTGTGTGTGTGTGTGTGCGTATATATATATATATATATATATATATATATATATATATATATATGAATATATATATATTTGAAGCTGAATCCATCAAATAATGATATAGATAAAACTACTGCAAAAATAACCCCCTAAATTGGTATGTCAGTATATTAATTGGGCTTCAGAAATTGCTCGTTACACAAGTATCATAACCCTTCATTTGAAAATAGTACATTCAGAATATTAACATTTGAAAAAGTTGCCACGGGGAAAACCATGTTAGTTTTTGAATAAAAAAGATCAAAAAGTCTTGAAAGTGCTATAAAAGTTGAGGTCTACATTAGGTATTTAACTCTTCAAGGAATCTGTTATTTAAGTCAAAAGGGTGAAATTTAAGGACTGTGCTTTGAACTGTAGTGGGGGAGGGGTATTTACCACATTTAAATTGAATTTGATGTCATTGCATTTAAGCTTAATTAAATTGAGCATGTTTACTTTCTAATCCTGTTTTAACAATCGTTTTTATTCAAACAATAGAATTTGGCGACAATTTTCACCCCTACATCTAAGCTTTCAGGGAGGCACATGTTAGCCTGAGGTGTAAGATTAGATTTGCCTTAAGGCTACAAATCATCATTGACATGGACCATAGATAATTTAGAACTACCTCACTGCAGATTCATGGATTCTGATGTACATGATGGTAACCCACCCTGGAGCCATCACGTTTCGGATGGAATAATCTGCATGACCACTAGGTGTCATCAATGACAAAGAGAAAACTCACTTTTGCTGGCATCTAGTGGCATTCCAGATTTTTGCAGCCCAGATGCGGTGGCCCTATTATTCACACACCCACATATAGTTGTCCCCAAAGATATTCCAGAGGCTTTTAAAAACTATGGTTTTGATATTGAGAGCAGTTTTACTAAGGAGAATACTAATACAAGGGAAGATGGATCTTTCCTTTCTCTTTTGTTAATCATTTTGAACATTTTAGAAGGTATGGGCGGGGGGAAACCCTCCAATTAGCTTTGTTTTTTATTTTTGGGCACAGACTGATTGATAAAAGCCTGGATAGCCAGGTGGGAGATCCCTAAGGTCCCTATTTGGCTCATAGGCTGAACTTTCTCCATATGTGCCTGAAGTAAGCTTGCTTGTGATCATGAAATAGTCACCCTTTGATTTTCAGAGTGCAATGATATTTCTGGAACATTTGTCTAATTCTTCACTGTCCTGTTGTTCTTGTTCTTTACCATTGCCAACACCTTTGTAAAAAAATATTCTTTAGAAGATCATTCACAGATTAAAAAACAGGCGTGTGTGTGCTGATTGTGGGCAATTATCCTGATTTAGCATTTTACCTTTATGAACCCTGTCTTGTGGCTCTCCATAGAAATGGGCCACTCCAGGTTGGAAAAAGAATTGAGGAGGAACAGATTGGCAGATCGACACATCTATAGGGCTTTCCATGCCCTGTGGAAGCCAAGCAAACTGGTCAGAAGCAATGGTGGGTTTCTACCAGTTCGGGCGAAGTATTTAGCCATAACAACATTTTTTTCTCTGAGAGTCAAGGACGTTCAGCCTGCACCTGGAGTGGTGTGACTGGGAGGCATTTCCAGTTGGGATGGTGGATTGACTGGACCATGTGATGGACATGTGGGTACAGGGGAAGAGACTTTGACTTTCCTTTGGGTGGGGAAAACCCGGGAACTTTCAGATTTGGGTTTTCCCAGCTGTGCCAATATGACATCTCTAATAAAATGGAACTTTGAGGAACTGCTGGCCTTGGAGTCTTCATTGGTTGGGGATGTTACTTGGAACCCTGACATGCTATCTGCCTTTTAGAGGTGTTTCAAGATTTCCCAAAAGGCAACTGGACTTTTGTTTTTGTTTTTCCTTGAAAATGTTTTGCTTCTCATCCAAGAAGCTTCTTCGGTTCTAACTGAATGGTGGGGAATGGAAGGATTTATATTCTTTGCAGTCATCTGGTCTATAGAATATGAGAAGAATATACCTTCTTCATTCAGTTAGAACTGAAGAAGCTTCTTGGATGAGAAGCGAAATGTTTTCAAGGAGGAAAAATCAAGAAAGTCCAGTTATCTTTTGAAAATAGCACCTTTGGGACAACCATGACCTGGATGATTGAGAATCTCCATAGACATTTGTTTCAAGATCTGCCCATTCACATAAACTATTATCACAAAAGTCCTATTTACTTTTGCTGAAAAATTCTTTTATGTCATATTCCAAACTTGTTGATCCTATTAGATCAGGAGGGAAAAAAACTCTGTTTTGGCATATCCTAATTTGGTACATAGTTACTCATGATTGAATTAAGTGATGATTTTGGTACTTTGTATTTTTTAAACATGAACAGAAGGCTCTGTAAATAAATCTGCTGGGATCCAAACCTTTAGCTTGGCATTTATTTAATGAAGTGGACTGTAGTTATGGAAATTTATGTCCCATTGGCCTTAGGTGGCATGATAATCTTTGATCTTTATTACAACAGTCCATGGCAATCTCTCCAGAGATTTGTAGTGTTATCCTAAATGTGTAACATTTAGCTACTGTTGACTTGCTCAATCAATGTAGCTTAATTTCCTATGTATATTGAAGGAGATGGACAAATTCAAGATGTTTGTTCAATCCCATCTAATGCATTTAAAAAAAAAAAAAAGCTTCTGTTGTTTTTAGTTAAGTTATTTTCCTTTAGGCAAGTTGAAGGTAACTACCAGTGGAAATTTTGGATGAAATAATAATCAAAGGCTTGCTTAAAAAAAAAATCAATAGAATTGTAACATAAGGTTTCTCACTTTTAATCATTAAAAGAAGCTCAATGTAGGGTTATCTAATGCAATTAAAACAAAAGAATCACATACAATTCTATTATTTCTTGTCTGCATAGTATATAGACTTATAAGATTTACAACCTGCCTTACTCCAGAGGCTCTAGGCAGTGTACAAATCAGATCACAATACAATACACACAAGAAAACACTAAAAAACAAAATAAACCAAAAAAATAACAGCAATGATATCACCATGGTACAGATCTTACTTTGGCTGTTGATCTCCAAATATCTTCAGGAATAATTAAGATTTAACTATTTCCTGGAAGGATGTAAGCATAAGGGTCATTCCAGAGGAAGGGGACTGAGAATGTTTTCTCTTGTGATCTCTTCTTGTATCAATTAAGAAGGGACATTTAGGGGATGATATCTGTTCACCTGTGTTGGCTAACCACAAAATAGGGGGTTTCCAAACATTAAACAGCACAACTATCTGGCATTATGTGATACACTAAAGGTGGGATAAGTACTTCGACTTTGGAACTCTTATTGCCAAAAAAAAAAAAAAAAGGGCTGAAATCTGAGCCATGTCGTTATATTTGCTTCTCATTTTCCACCAGCACTGCTTCCATTTCCTGGAACCAAGCAAAGTCCATTCACAAGGAATCCTTCAAGCTGCTGGTGGGCCCTGCTGCAATGGTGTGTGGGAATGACCTTGAAGACAAAGGGAAAAGATGCTGCCTGGGGAATGATTGGATAAAAGGAGGAGGAGCCCAGAAATGCTTAATGGGCAAAGAAAGAAGCATAAGAAGGGTCCACTCCAGGGGTGAAATACAGCAGGTTCTGACAGGTTCTGGAGAACCGGTAGTGGAAATTTTGAGTAGTTCGGAGAACTGGCAAATGCCACCTCTGGCTGGTCCCAGAGTGGGGTTGGAATGGAGATTTTGCAGTATCCTTCCCATGCCATGCCCACCAAGCCACCCCCACCAAGCCACACCATGCCCACCAAGCCACGCCCACAGAACCGGTAATAAAAAAAATTGGATTTCACTACTGGTCCACTCCAACATATCAGATTATTAAAAGTGACAGTGTGAGGGGTTTTTTTTTTTCAGACTTGCACGATTCTTTTAATGTAGGCTGACAATAAATAGAATTAGCTCATCTGATTGTGTTTCCTGTCTGGTTTACCTGAGAAGGCTGACAGTAGCCTAATTTCTCTGAGAAATTCCTTAAGCACTAAGTGGATACTTTTTGGATCCCTAATCTGAAGGGTTTCCTTAATTAGCTCAACCTTGTGGGGAGGTTATGGCTTTGATTAGCCTCTTGTTCATTTGGAAATCATCTGTTCTTGATGAGAGACCCCTGGATATGTCCACCTGAACCAGATTATACTTCATCAGCTTGAAGCTAAAGGCCAGATCCAGTGCGTGACCAGCAAAGTGGGCTGAGCAAATGATGACATTGTTGTGTTCAGGAATTCCTGACCTACTTATGACACAGAGAGGGGGGCGGTTAAAATGCCTTGGGCGAACGTACAATGAGATCCAGGTGCTCATGAGGTAAGACTGCTACGGTAGGAGTGTAGCTAGGAGTGTCTAGGCTCATGAGCTAAGAATAGAATGGAATGAAATGGAATGGAATGGAATGGAATGGAATGGAATGGAACGGAACAGAATTCTTTACTGGCCAAGTGTGATTGGACACACAAGGAATTTGTCTTGGTGCATATGCTCTCAGTGTACATAAAAGAAAAGATACGTTCATCAAGAATCATAAGGTTCAACACTTAATGATAGTCATAGGGTACAAATAAGCAATCAGGAAACAATATCAATATAAATCGTAAGGATACAAGCAACAAAGTTACAGTTATATAGTCATAAGTAACATCAAGGAAGCAAAAATTATACAGACTTCAACAAGGTATCTTTAGAGTTAGGCTTGAGTAATGTACAGAATATTGGAAACTGCAAGGGGAATTTCCCACCTCATTTATAATGAGGTAATTAAGGCAAAATCTCTTTGATCTGAAATGCTTTTTCCCACATTTATTACCACCTGGGCTATGCTGCCATTTGTAAGATCAACTACCAACTGACTAATCTGTTATGTTGATTATATATCTATTCTCCATTTCCCCTTCTCTGTATTCCCAATTTGTCCCTCTGATTAAGCATTCCAAACACAGCTACCTGTCTAACTAACTGTTTGCCACAGTTTCCTGTTCCATAGGTGCCCCTCTCCTTCCTCTGCTCCAGGGTTGAGATTGCTGTAATATCCTCCAGAACAGCTGGCCAGATTTCACTGAGGGGAACTCTCTTCTCTTGGTCCAGCCAGATCATGCCCACCTGGTTCTCCCATGTTACATTCAAATATATCATAGATGAAACTACCTTATTTGCAGATGGTTTTCGAAGACACCAGTCTGATCTTAAATCTTTTGACGATGTACATGCTTGGCTCTTGATGTGAGATTGGGAGACATGAGGTAGGAATGGAAATAAGTTTCCCCTTCTCTTGGAATGGCCTGGTCCCATGTCTCACCATCCTTCTCCTCTCCACTGCAACTCTTATTTTCTTTTCATTGATCCCCGTCTTGGTTATGCAAACCCCCATCCCGCAAAATTCCCACATGCTTCTTCCATCCACAATATTGCTAACTACATTTACCCTTCTGCCTAGAGGCTAACTACAGTTAGACATATTCTTTTTATTTACTGCATGTGCATTTTGATTTTGGAACTAGGGAAAAAAAAACAGATTAGCCTTTTAAAAAATAAATAAAAATGAGAATGTTGTTTATTTTCTTTTTTTCAACCATCTTGAAAATCCATCTTTCCTATAGTTTATTGATTCTGATCTGGAACGTTGCTGCCTTACATAATAAGTCAACCAATAAGCCTTCACCACTTAACTTCTTTGGCATGTAGATGAACTTGCATACTATGCTTTCCCCTGGACCTGCATTCATGTACGATTCATGAACTCCCTCTGGTACACACAATAATGCTTTTTTTTTTTCAAGATTAGGGTTGCCTTTATGATCCTTGTGCCCTTTTTGATGGAGATTCATGTTTACTAAATACAATAGAACAGATCATGTCAGGCTAAGTATTTATTGACACTGCGTTTTTGTATTTACCAGATGAGCTCTTATTTTTGGACTTTCAGACTTACCGTAGCTTGCCAAGTTCTTATCAGTAAGCTAACTGCGCATGTCTACATTCTTTCACTTTCTTCTAATTTTCTTTGTTCTCCTGCCAGGAGAGGTCCGGCCAAGAGAGGTGGCCGGCAGGAACGTTGCCAAAATGTAACTAATTGGATTAGTGAGATGTTTTATTTTCTTTATAACAAATAAATGAGTTTTTCTTAGAAAACATATCTTCGGGTTTATTTTCTTAAGTATACTTCAAGGAAAAGCCTCAATTCATTCTCTAAATCAAGGTGCGATTACCCAAAAACAGAATGGGATTAATTGTCACCCTGACATTTATGACTGGCTTTATTCAATTTTTTGTATACAGCCATCCGGTTGCCAACCAGTTTGCCTTGATACTCATGACAGTACTTTCTTAACATCCTGAACAAGTGTGATTCCTGATTCCAACTAATAACTGAGAGGAAAGCAAAGATATCAGAACTAAATTATTAATAGTTTGCAGGCAGAGATTTAAAATTATTTTGGTGCTTGGTTTATTTATCCATTCTCCAATATTGGAAGTAATCCTGGGATATAAATCCACATGCCAAGTTGCCTTTAAAGTTTATTCTGAAGTCGATCAAATGCCATTTTGAATGATCACGAATTTTCTGAAAATAAATAGGTTGGCAGGACACTTAAGAACGAAAGATTTTACTCTCCATTTTATGCATATGCAGCTCTTCCTGCTCATGTGCCAATGTTATGATTATAGCTGGAAGTGCATATGTGTGTTTCAGTCAATCAATCAAATTAATGTATATGCTGTTTCAGCAAAGAGACTCCAAGACACTAACAATGTGCCATACAGTAAATAGGATTAAAACCTTAAAAAAAAAAGTCAAAATGTATATACAATCAACGGTGAACCTGATGCCTAGGAACCCGAATGTAGGATCATTTTTTATTTTTATTTTTGCTTTAATTTATATGCCGTCCTTCTCCGGAGACTCAGGGCAGCTTGCAATGCGTTAAGCAATAGCCTTCATACTTTCGTATATTTATACAAAGTCATCTTATTGCCCCCACAATCTGGGTCCTCATTTTCTGCCAATTTCTCATTTTCCACCTCCAAATTACACTTTCACTATAGCTAAGTGGCAGCATCTAGTTGACCCAGGTTCATATAACAAACAACAAAACAAAAACAAAGCAAAAACCCACAACTTAATTACTGCTTAAATCAATGTTTCTCCACTTCTGGGAGTTGAAGTCCACACATCTTCAAGTTTCCAAGGGCTTGGATGAAACACAACCAGATTGAGAGGATAGCAATGGTAAAGCACCTCCATAGACTTGCCAAGAAAACTGCATTGATGCATCCATGACATCACCCAGAGTTCAAGCCTGCCTCCAGGGAGACTTACCAGGTTTGTTCAACACAGCACAGTACAGATTAAGCCAAATGATGTAATGTTAGGTTAGGGTTATCAAACAGTTTAAAACTACCCACTGGTTTCTTTTGACACCATGCTGAAATTGGCCCTCCAATTTTCCCCAAGGTCTTCTGAGAAAGATGCTTATATTTAGTGCATGTTCTGCTTGCTTTAGGATGATCTGGGGGAGTGTTAAGCTTAAATTATTGTCAAGACAAGCTGGCAAAGTGGTGCTCTTGTTTTGTGTTTTTCTCCTCCTCGCCTCCCTCTCATATCTCTCCATCGCAGCAGCAGTGCTGGCACCGCCACTGAAATAGCAGCTGTATGATGATTCTCCCCTTGCTCAGCGTTCCCGTTCCCTTTAGGTTGACTTACATAAAAGAATAAGATTATCAAATGTCAAAAGAAAGTGACAGGAGGTCGCACACAATCGGATAAAACTGTTTCTCCCGGCCACCGTCAAGGGACAATTGTCACTGCAGGCACTTCAAGCAGAAGGGAAGCAATTCCTTTCTCTTGGGAAAAGCACCTTTTTGTTGAAACATCATTTATTTATTTATTTATTTATGGTACTATTTACGGAGGCCCTTGAAATGAAAGTATAGGGCGAGACAGGATTATAGAATTTCTTTAGCCGCAGCCGTTCTAATGCAGGCATTTCAAAGCCGGCGGCATTCATTATGTAGCATCGTTTGTTTGGGTGGTTTTTTTTTCCTTCCAGGTTTCCACCCTATCTCCTGGCTGCTGCCCTTGAATAGAGCTGCATTTAGGAACACAAACTCAATGCCGTTTCTTTTCCCTGAGTGTAGGAATCCTCCTAATTGGGTGGAAAACTCTGATAATGAGACTCCATTATCACAAGGGAGAACTTTTGCATCATATGCCCTGGATGGGCAAAATTTGTGTGTCGGGAACATCCGAAGGACACTTTGTACTCACAAATAGGGTGGATCTTTAGGGCTTCCCTAGGGAGGGGTGTGAGGAATTTAGGGGGCCACAAAAATCAAAAGTCAGAGTGAGATGGACAGCGCCCCAGCTTTGCTTATGCTCCTGGAAAGCAGAAGCAGTGTTAAAATTAGTTCCTGCTTGGCCTGCACTGCTGAGGGCTTTTCCAGGTTAAAAAAGGGGAGACTGAGACTGAAAGTTTGTGCAGGTAAAAAGACCCCAGTGAAATTTGGCAGTATTCCTTGTTTCGCCCGCACAAGCCATTAGATAGTTATTTATTCATGGGAAGGCTCGCCTGGATTCCTTTATCATCTTAGTGGGTCATCACAATGTTAGAAAAAAGAAAAAAAGCTGAAGCAAAAGACACCCTAGGATATGAAAATTAATGATGTGCTGGCTAGGGGAAAGCTGCTGAGCTGACTCATAGTAAAAAGAGCAACGCTGTGGTAGAGGAATAAGTGTGATGGCTCCTTGTCGTGGCCAGCTCAAGGGACTCATTTAGTCGAAGAGCCTGAGGAAGCTTTAGCAAGCCAACGGTGTTTTGAAAAGTTGGCCAAACCCCAACACCGAGTGAAAGCCTTCGTAAGACATGCAGCTCAAATTCAGACCAAGAAGTTTGCAATTGACCTTTGAGTTGGTTGGGATGGGGGAGGGGGGGAGAGAAGGCATTGCCAAACGGAGGATTGAAAGGCTGAGCAGTGCAAAAATGCATGTCTGCCAGAAAACTTTACTTGGGAAGTAAAAGTTTACTTGAGAGCCGGCAAGGAGGGAAAGCTTTGTGGAAATAATAAATATTATTTGTGGACGTTTGTGGATGCTTTCACAAATGAAATGCATTCAACATTTGAAAGTAGCCCAATTCTAGAAGCAATGCCACACACTCTTGACTGGTGTGAAGAGTCGCTTCACACAGAGATGGTTGGCCATGTGCAGAAGGGCATACAAAACACTCCTCTCAATAACTAGATGTTGTGACCCCAGCCCCGGAGGCTGATTTATCTTCGCATGCTGATTCGGAGGATGATATGGAGGAGGAGGAAGCTGTCACGAGCTATGTGCCGGAGGGGCCGTCTTCACTGGTGAGTCAGCAAGAACTGACAGTTGCTGACGTGCCTATGGACCCCAGCCAAATTGAGGAGGAAACAGAGGTCGGTAACGACGAGGGGGAGCCCCTATTGGATGCAAGAGAGAGACATAGGAGACGTCGTAGAGAACAGCTATTGCCACATCCTAAGAGGTGTGGTCAGGAGATGTAGGGCCATACCCTACAAAGTATAAAAGGGGTGTGACTGGGCTGGAAAGGCGTGGTGAACAATTTGTTGGCATTTTGGATGCAGTGGAGTTACAACTGTTAGTTTGGAGTTCTTAAACAATGGATAGGACAAGATTTGTTAAAATGGGGCAATTTACAATTGTCTTTGATTGGTAGGATTTCAACCATTAAGATGAACGTCTTGCCTAGAATTCTGTATTTATTTCAGACAATCCCAATTAAGATGGATAAAGAATTTTTTATTGACTTAGATAAAATGATAACGAGATATATATGGCAAAGGAAAAAGGTGAGAATAAAGTTAAAGCTATTACAAGATGCTAAATCAACGGGTGGCTTCGGTCTGCCCAATTTTGAACGGTACTATCAAGCCGCAAGTTTAATGTGGGTGAAAGAATGGATAACTCTGAGGAATACTAGACTATTAAATTTGGAGGGACATGATTTGTTGATGGGTTGGCATGCTTTCTTATGGTATAAAGGAACAAAAATACAAGGGTATTTCAGAAGACATCAAATATGTGAAGCTTTATGGCTGAATTGGGAGAAGGTTAAGAAATTTTATTACTTGAAAATACCTGTTTGGATATCTACAGCAGAGGCTTTTTCTTATCCCGTAATATTTAGAAAGGAACAAACTATTAGGTATAGTGAACTATTGGATGAAAAGGGTGAACTCAAATTAAAACAGGAATTAGAGGAACAGGGATTTAAGATGGATTAGTTTTCATATATGCAAATATTTTCTAGATATCGAGAAGATTGTAAGCAAGAAGGGTTTTACAAGGCTTTGACTAATTTGGATAAGATTTTAATGGGGGTAGACGATCATATTATTAAAAAGCTGTATGTGTTTTTGTTAGAGTTAAAACTGGAAGAAGAACAAGTTAAAGAATTAATGGTAGCATGGGGGAAAAATTTTGGTTATGGGATAGATTTAGAAAAATGGCAAAAATTGTGGTCTCATAACTATAAAATGACAATGTCTACAGCGTATATGTCAGCACTAGAGTAAATGCAGTAAATGCGGATGTCAGCACTTCAACCTGCATTTACTCTAGTGCTGACAGTATACAGTCAGGTCCATAAATATTGGGACATCGACACAATTCTAACATCTTTGGCTCTATACACACCACAATGGAGTTGGAATGAAACAAACACAATGTGCTTTAACTGCAGACTGTCAGCTTTAATTTGAGGGTATGTACATCCAACTCGGGTGAACGGTGTAGGACTTACAGCAGTTTGTATATGTGCCTCCCACTTGTTAAGGGACCAAAAGTAATGGGACAATTGGCTTCTCAGCTGTTCCATGGCCAGGTGTGTGATATTCCCTCATTACCCCAATTACAGTGTGCAGATAAAAGGCCCAGAGTTCATTTCAAGTGTGCTATTTGCATTTGGAATCTGTTGCTGTCAACTCTCAAAATGAGATCCAAAGAGCTGTCACTATCAGTGAAGCAAGCCATCATTAGGCTGAAGAAACAAAACAAACCCATCAGAGAGATAGCAAGAACATTAGGCATGGCCAAAACAACTGTTTGAAACATTCTCAAAAAGAAG
Organism: Pituophis catenifer annectens; assembly: GCF_029215685.1. NCBI lineage: Eukaryota > Metazoa > Chordata > Lepidosauria > Squamata > Colubridae > Pituophis > Pituophis catenifer. The sequence continues at coordinate 192,071,969 of NW_027256881.1, read as the reverse complement.
GAATGCACCGGTGAGCTCAGCAACACCAAAAGACCCGAGAGACCACGGAAAACAAGTGTGGTGGATGACTGAAGAATTCTTCCCCTGGTGAAGAAAACACCCTTCACAACAGTTGGCCAGATCAAGAACACTCTCCAGGAGGTAGGTGTATGTGTGTCAAAGTCAACAATCAAGAGAAGACTTCACCAGAGTGAATACAGAGGGTTCACCACAAGATGTAAACCATTGGTGAGCCTCAAAAACAGGAAGGCCAGATTAGAGTTTGCCAAACAACATCTAACAAAGCCTTCACAGTTCTGGAACAAGATCCTATGGACAGATGAGACCAAGATCAATTTGTACCAGAGTGATGGGAAGAGAAGAGTATGGAGAAGGAAAGGAACTGCTCATGATCCTAAGCATACCACCTTATCAGTGAAGCATGGTGGTGGTAGTGTCATGGCGTGGGCATGTATGGCTGCCAATGGAACTGGTTCTCTTGTATTTATTGATGATGTGACTGCTGACAAAAGCAGCAGGATGAATTCTGAAGTGTTTCGGGCAATATTATCTGCTCACATTCAGCCAAATGCTGCAGAACTCATTGGATAGCGCTTCACAGTGCAGATGGACAATGACCCAAAGCATACTGCAAAAGCAACCAAAGAGTTTTTGAATGGACAGAAGTGGAATGTTATGCAATGGCCAAGTCAATCACCTGACCTGAATCCCATTGAGCATGCATTTCACTTGAAGGGAAAATGCCCCAAGAACAAGCAGGAACTGAAGACAGTTGCAGTAGAGGCCTGGCAGAGCATCACCAGGGATGAAACCCAGCGTCTGGTGATGTCTATGCGTTCCAGACTTCAGGCTGTGATTGACTGCAAAGGATTTGCAACCAAATATTAAGAAGGGAAAGTTTGATTTATGATTATTATTCTGTCCCATTACTTTTGGTCCCTTAACAAGTGGGAGGCACATATGCAAACTGCTGTAAGTCCTACACCGTTCACCTGAGTTGGATGTACATACCCTTAAATTAAAGCTGACAGTCTGCAGTTAAAGCACATTGTGTTTGTTTCATTCCAACTCCATTGTGGTGGTGTATAGAGCCAAAGATGTTAGAATTGTGTCGATGTCCCAATATTTATGGACCTGACTGTAAGGAAAATTTGTATAAGATGTTTTACAGGTGGCATTTGTCCCCATCGAGAATCACTAGAATGTTCCAGAACAAATCGGAGAGGTGTTGGAAATGCCATCAGACCCCAGGATCCTATTACCACATGTGGTGGACATGTCTAGAAGCAAGGAGATATTGGACTAAGACACACATGTGGCTGGAAAAAATGACCAAGAGACACATAGACTTTAAACCAGAGATATTTTTATTAGGGATTTTACCAGAAATATATAACAAAGAACTACAGTATTTAATTGTGAATCTTCTAACAGCTGCTAGAATTGTATTTGCTAAAAATTGGAAAGCAGAAATGATACCTAGAGATGAAGAAATTATTAGGAAAATGTTGGACTGTGCCGAAATGAGTAAATTGATATTAGAAATAAGAGAGCAGGAAGAAAAACAATATTATTTGATATGGGATTTATTTTATCATTGGCTAGATAATAAAAAATGGTGATATATAAGTAAATGCTGAAATGTTTTAAATGATGATACAACTGATATATTTTATATAAAAATAAGTTGTGGATATGTAGTGATATTGTGAAGAGAGGAGAGGGCACTAGGGATGCAAACCGACCGATGTACTGTCTGTACTTGATCGAATGAATGATGTTTGTATGTTATTTTTCTTTTTTGTTTTAAAATAAAAAAATGATTTGGAAAAAAAAAAGGAGACGTAGGGCCACATCCTACAAAGTATAAAAGGGGTGTGACTGGGCTGGAAAGGCGTGGTGAACAATTTGTTGGCGTTTTGGACGCAGTGGAGTTACAACTGTTAGTTTGGAGGTTTTTGACAAGAGTCTGAATTCCTGCATTAGCCTACTGGCTGTCTGCCAAGACCTTTGGAACATTGCCCGGTAACTATTGGACTGATATACGCTTTGGAAGAGAACTATTTATTAAAGGGCCAGCTTCAGTCTCTCTAGCCTGCGTTTGTTACTGCCGGGCTATTTGAGCCTCTGCAAGGCCACTCGTGGAAGGGGACAGAACACTAGAATGGAGTATAGGTTCTTACACCCTCCGTGCATGTGTGTGTGTGCGTGTGTGTGTGTGTGTGTGTGCATGTGCCATCACCACTTTCCCATTAAAAAATAGAGCTGCAATGACTATAAATAAGAGACAGCCCAGCCTAAAGTCAAAGGCTTAATTTACTTATTCATTAAAATAATCAATTAAACCCACCTTTAAAATAAATGTTTCAAAGCAGCAGATATTAAAAGGTGCAAACAAAAAAAAAACATTGATAAAATAGAGGACAACTGCAACATAAATTGATAATATAGCGCGACATAACTTTCCCACTTGCAAAAGTTGTGGATAATATTTTGACTTCGGTAAAAGGTGCCCTATCTGGGCATATCCTTGAAATTGGTTCAGCCACAGCAACAGTAAAAGCAACAGCAGCAAATATTGGATGGAAATCCTTGCTTTTTTTTCCGCAAGGAAAGGAAAATACAGTATCAGTGGTTGCTTGCATATTTCTAAACCAAAATCAAAATGCTGGGTTTTGCTTTACAGATAAACTTCGTTTGAAATGTGTCTCTTTGAAGAATCGTGTTGGTGTTCCAGGGTGGTGGTGGGGTTAGCAGCATGATCCAAATACTGTCTATGTGAGGCCTGGAAGCCATTTTGGGCATTGGATTTTCAGGCCTGCCACATTTGCTGCTGTGGGAAACTGGGAGGGGGGATTGTATGGAGCAGGGGAGATAGATAGTCATAATAACATTCCTTTCTCAAAATGTCAAGGACATCTTGCCCTGCACCTGGAGTGGTGTGACTGGGAGGCATCTCCAGTTGGGACAATGCATTGATTGGACCATGTGATGGAGATGTGGGTGCAGGGGGAAGGGACTTGGACTTTCTTTTGGGTGGGGAAAACCTGGAAGCTTTCAGATTCGGGTATTCCCAGATGTGCCAATATGACATCTCTAATAAAATGGAACTTTGAGGAACTTCTCGCCTCGGAGTCATCTTTCATTGGGGGTGTTACTTGGAACCCTGACAGTCTTCTTTTTATGCATCTGTAACGCATGTGCCCAAGAGCAGGGCTTGGATCATGATGGTGCACCTGCCATCTTGTACATATCAAGTTTCCCACTGCAGATACAGGCGAAGGACCACCTCCACCTCAAATATTGCCCGTGCTTCAGGTCTCTCCCTAATACCCCGTTCATAAGCGGAGATCAGTGTGAGACAGCAAGCTAACAAGGACTAAGGATTTGCCTGTCTCCTGTTATCTGCTTGGGTTCTTTAGATAGGTTTTAAAGATCCAGTTATTTATTTTATCAATTTAAGCTGCAGCTGGGAGAAGCTTTGTATTTGGAGCTTGACCCAACTCACTTTGCGAGAAAATGTTATTTCTTATTACTGTTTTAGGCTTGATGGGATATTACTGAATTTATTGATTCAGTATTGATTTTGTATTTTTTAACTTCTTCATAACTTTTCCTCAAAATCAGCCAGACAGTCCCTTAAACAATTAAAATAATAACCCACACATTTATAGATGTTTCTTTTTCTGGATGCCGCTCCTTCCCCCTGATCATTATCTCACGGTTTCAAGTGTAAGCTGAAATTGTTTCAAACTTGTTATATTCCAAAAACACTTTGGAAAAATGTAAGCCTAAGAGTAATGGGAATTGTGATTCTCACAAAGCATTAAATAAAACAAACAGAAGACGATAAAGATATCTCCATCCCAAAATGGCTGCGATGTATTCCTTGCGCAGGGCACACTGAGATTTGCTAGCATCTCTCTTTAATGGAGCGCAACACCATGGAAGCCATAAATAATGCACAGCTGCTAACCATCATAATTAGAAGACCTGCTGAGAAATCGCTGCAACAGCCAGTAGGATGGCAGGCACTAACTCTGTCATTACAGTGGCTTCGGGGATGGGAGACATGGGGCACATATATACTGGCTTTCCTCTCCTGTGTACTGGATTCAATTGCCTTGGCCCAAAGTCAACCAGGCCTTGAGATTCCTCACCCAAATTGCAACGAGATGGAGTGCCCCCTGATAAAGCAAGCATGATGAATCCTGCCATGGCAATCCTTTCTTCAGACTCAGACAGCTTTGAAGGGAAGAAAAAGGCAAGCAAATAGAAGTAGCAGACAGGCATGCTTTGTAGCTTTGTAGGTTGGATCAAAGATACAGCGAGGAATTGGGATCTTTGATTTGTTTGATGTTGGAGATATCTGAGGCTTTGTACCAGTGGTGGGTTGCCCCCGGTTCGCACCAGTTCTATAGAACTGGTAGTAAAACCAGCGGGAGACTCCATCCACTGACCCTGATGTCATCAAAATGCTTCTGCGCATGCACAGAAGAGCATGCGCTCATGCGAGCAAAGCAAGCAACACACGCGGCCCCACTGCAAACCGGTAGTAAAGATAAGTAGAACCCACCCCTGCTTTGTACCCTGAATAGCAATAGCACTTAGACTTATATACTACTTCACAGTGCTTTATAGCCCTCTCTCAGCAGTTTACAGAGTCAGCCTATTGCCCCCAACAATCTGGATCCTCATTTTACCAACCTTGGAAGGATGGAAGGCTGAGTCAACCTTGAGCCTGGTGAGAATTGAACTGCTGGTCGGCAGAATTAGCCTGCAATACTGCACTCTAGCCACTGTGCCGCCATGGCTCCATAGGAAGGATCCAGTCCAGAGGTGGGATTCAGCCGGTTCTGTCCAGTTCGGGAGAACTGGTAGTGGCGATTGTGATAGGCTCCGCCCACCTGCCTGGACATAATGACATCCTGTTTTGCCAGGTTTTTGATGCTGGGTGCATGCGCAGAAGGCGTGTGCGAGAGTAAAGAGCATGTGCGGAAGGTCAAGCATACGTGGAAGGTGGCGCGTGCAAGCTTAGTGTCACATGAGTACCCTCACATTTGTGAACCGGTAGGGAAGGTAAGTGAATCCCATCTCTGATCCAGCCCTCTAGAGAAGGCCTTTAGCCTGGTTCTAATTCTCTTTGTATTTTTTTTTCTTCCCAGATAAAAGCAAATCAAGATCTGTTTCTTGGTGTTCCTGAAGACCTGTCCGCATCATTTTCTTGCCAGCAATATGAAGCACGTTGCCACATCTGCCAGAATATTTTTGCAACAGCCCATTTTACATCTCTGGGATTTCTTGGTAAGTGTTCTGCCCCAGCTCCGGATTCCTGAGGATATTGACACACACCAATGGTCCTTATCAAATTTATTAAGTAGCAAGAATAAAGCAAAGTCTGGCAAAGGTTGGCAACCAGCCCAGAAAACAAGATACAATAAGACTTTTCCAAAAATGCTCTGATGATAATTACAAGTTGTTTCCAGCAAGAAACTTACTAACGGCGTGTGACTTAAATAGGCTAAGGGAGTGGCCAACTATCCTCAAGCCTTATTCTCGAGGAGACCTCCTCCTCCTGAGTAGCCACTCCTGCCTTTTGGCAGCCCTGTGTGCTTGAGCATTGAGGAGAGGCTCCTCCACTTCGCTCTCTCCACTTGAAGGAGCCTCTGGAGGTTCTGAAGGCCCTGGGTGAGTCTCTGCCTCTGGCACCACATCCTCTTCAGCCTCCTCACTGTCCGATGCGAGCGCCGGCTGCGCCGGCTGCTGGCGCAACACCACACCAGCCTCCTTGTCATCGGGATCAGCCACGATCCGCGCAGGCCACTGGCGGGCCACAACACTAGGTTCCTATTCAAATACCAATCAGGAATAAGTCAATTTAGTTTCTGAGTCTAGACAAACTCAGCTAGGTCTTGCAACCTGCTGGGATTGCTATCAACTTAAAAAGCCCATCTCTAAATTTATTTATTTATTTATGTAATTTATATGCCGCCCTTCTCCCGTAGGACTCAGGGCGGCTTACAAAATAAAACAAAGAATTACATAAACAGATTAAATTCAATTTAAAATTAAATTAAAATCAATTAAAAATTATTTAGAATTGTTTGAAGTCACCCCTACGGATTCAGCCCATTTGGTGGAAAAGCCACGTCTTCAATTCGCAGTGGAAGGAGAGGAGGTCTGGGGCTATCCTGAGACCGGTGGGCAGCCCATTCCAGAAGGTCAGCGTTCCCACAGAGAACGCTTTCCCCCTGGGGGCTGCCAGCCAACATTGTCTGGCTGATGGCACCCTGAGGAGGCCCGCTCTGTGTGAGCGCACCGGACGGTGGGAGGAAGGCAGGAGATGATCCTGCAGATACCCCGGGCCTAAGCCATGTAGGGCTTTATAGGTGAGCACCAGCACCTTAAAACGAATCCGGAGAGCCACCGGCAGCCGGTGCAGCTCGCGCAGGAGAGGTGTCGCACGGGAGTACCGAGAAGCCCCCGTAACAACCCGCACGGCCGCATTCTGGACTAACTGTAGTCTCCGGGTGCATCCCAAGGGCAGCCCCATGTAGAGGGCATTACAGTAGTCCAACCGAGACGTAACAAGGGCATGAGTGACCGTGGCAAATTTGTTTCAAACAGTACCAAAGACAGCTCTTAGGACCACAAGGTTACCACTGGAAGAAGGCAAAGTCTTCCATGAGGAATTTTGAAAGACATGTATAAGCATTTTCCTTCCAAAGTTTGAGTTTTGAATTTATTATTAGGCACGTGAAACTTCGTGATGCTATTCCATGAACCAACACCTCATCTCTGGATTGTAATTCAATCACAGTATATTGCTTTTAAAGTACACTCACAAGTACCCATTGTGGGTTTCCATTACATGAACAGCAGTACCACGGCCTTTTCTCACAGCAACTTCCTATCAAATGAAGTGAAAGAACACATCAGAGCTTCTAGTGTGTCAATACTGCCATCTGTTGGTGACTGTTAACATTGGCAGCATTATTTTCATTTAGCCCTCGCATATGCTAAAATTATTTTGCTTTTTCAAATAATTTAACAGGGCCAAGAAAGTAGCCCACAACTGGTGGTCCCCTGGGGAATTGTAATGTCACCAGCTAATCCTTTCAACCCAGAAGTGCCTTAGTTGCTTGTTTGCTTTGCATATCTTTGCATATTTGGTTGCTGGTGGTCCTTCGGATCCGCTTCAAGGTGCTGGTGCTTACCTATAAAGCCCTTCATGGCATGGGCCCAGGGTACTTGCAGGACAACCTCCTACCAGCCTCCCACCACCCAGTGCGCTCACATAGGATTGCCCTCCTCCGGGTGCCATCGGCCAGACAATGTCGGCGGGTGGCACCCAGGATGAGGGCATTCTCTGTGGTTGCACTGACCCTCTGGAATGAGTTACCCACTGGGCTCTGGATGGCCCCCGACCTCCTCACTTTCTGCGGCGACCTGAAGACATGGCTTTTTCAGCAAATTCCCTGATCTGCCAGGAGTTTTTAATTGCTTGGGGATTTTAAATTGGATTATTTTAATATCATTTTATTGTCATGTTGTTTTATCTTGTGAGCCAACCCGAGTCCTACGGGAGAAGGACAGCATATAAATACGATAAATAAATAAATGAATGAATGAATGAATGAATGAATGAATGAATAAATAAATAAATCAGAGAAGCTCAAATGTCTTTCTATAATGCAAGTTATAAGGTGAATAAATGTGACATTCATTCTTACAGTTGTTCTTACCCAGGGAAACAGGTTATATAGACTTCTCATTTATTATCCCTATTATTTGAAAAGTATTTTTAAACACTATATGAAAACTATTTCTAGTTAATGTAAGCTATTCAGAGCTAAGCAGGTGGCTAAACAGAAGAAGGAGCTCATTGATTAGAAGAACTAATGGATTTCTGCCCAATGATAAAAGTTTCATTAGCCTTCACGAGGAGGCTATGGACTTGTCCTCAGTATATCATTGATATACTGGCAACCTTAGTGCCTCAACTACAAGAGTATTTATAAAAGATTGTGGCGCTCTTTTGTGAAGAAATAGAAGGAATATTGTGATATCTATTCCAGAAGGATAGCAATGCTGGACTCTCGTATTGGAGGAACTGTGATTATCTTTATGAACATGTAGCACTACTATTGTGTGCCATGAGTTCTCATGGGGCAGAGGCCAAATAGAAGACAGAAAACAGTATGTAACTCTATTATGTACACAACACAAATGAAAACAGGCTAAACAACAGTGCAGTCCATTCCCAATTACACTGTATTTCTATGAGGTCCACTCCCAAGACAATTAATTAATGTAAGATAATTATTATTGGGAATGAATCCAGGGCATATTGATCACATCTGAGTCTCTTATGTCCCTTATCCAAAGTATCAGATTTGTTAATCAATTAATTCACAGGTAACTTTCCATACGTTAGAAAAGCATTATGTGTGGATAGATGTATTTCCATATATCTGTATATATTCATATACAGGAGAGAGAGATATACAAGGACAGAAGCAGACCTAGAATTATGGAGAAATTTCCTAACGGTGAGAGCAATCAATCAATGGAATAGCTTGGCTTCAGAAGATGTTGGTGCTCCATCACTGGAGGATTTTTAAAAGAGCCTGGACAGCCATTTGTCTGAAATGGAGTAGGGTCTCCTCTTCGAGCAGGGGATAAGACCTCCAAAGTTCTTTCCAACTTTATTATTCTACGTTCTACGTTCATATCTTGGTTCTCTCCTAATGAGTTCAAGAAGGTTTTGCATGCCGATGAGAATTTCATGATGGCAGAGGTGGAAAAATTAAGAAGTAGAGATAATTCCCTCATTTTAGCCTCAAAAAAGGAATTCTGTGAGATAGGTTGAACTTGGAGAAACTGACTAGGTACTAACTGTCAGCTACTTTTATGCTTGGGTAGAGCCTCAAACCTTTCCCCCTCTGCTTCCAGTCCACTCTAATTACAACACCTGATTGACTCTTTGGAATTTTTTTTATATCTGGGGTCCACTATTAAAATAGGAACGGAAAAAGCAGTAGGATTCTCTTACCCTATTTTCAAGTTATTTTTAAACCCGAGACAGATGCCTTGTAAAAACATGAAGACTCTACAGTTACAAAAAAAAAATTAATTAATTTGTGTGATACATCTGTCTTCCCCTTTCCATTTCAAAAATAACTTTGAATGTGCTTTAGGAGCTTAAAAATGTGATCAGTTTAAAAAATAATGTCTCTAACACATCATTTAGCTCTTAAGTTTTCAATAAATAGTTTTCTAGATATACAAAACTTGCAGAAATCTCACTTACACTATGGGAAAATAATCAAGCACATGATTATTGTGTTATATTTGTGAGACTACAAGGGAACTATAAATATTTTCTGGCCTGCAACACTGCATATAAGATTTAATGTGAATGGAATGTTATGGTATATCGATAGAAAGCACATATAGCAAGAAATACCCATAGCCAATTACAAAAGAGAACATTAATATTTGGGATCCTTTTCCCACTTCCAGACTCATGTTCCTGTTTTGGGGTAACTGAGAATTCTACAGCAATCAGCAGGGAACTGTTCAGGAATTAATGTAGCATTTTGGGGGCACTGAATTGGCCTTATTGTTCTACCCACAATATTAGAAGTAGATTTTCAATTCAACTTTCATTTAAGAAATGTGAAGGATTTATTTATCATGCAACTAAAGATGTTTTCAACTGAGATTTTTTATCTTTGGCATGTTCATTTGTTAAAATCTCTCCCCCCCACAAATAGCTTCTAACACGGTGAAGCCATAGTGATTTTTAAAAAATGCTAGCACAATATGGGTACTTCAGTTTGGTTTTGAGGACTGCAGAAAACCAGAGAGAGTGTGTTCACACTAAATATTAAATTATAGTATACCAAAGTGTAATGTGTCCTGCAGGCCAAGTTAAGATTACAGTTAACAGATTTACAGAGCTATAATCTAGTTTGTAGACGTTTTACCTAGGTTGCTGGATTTCCTTGTCCAAATTGAGTGTAACGACTTGTCTATGATCAGACCAACTTTAGTAGAACTGAGTATCCCATAGTCAGTCCAGACAGCGAGAGAGAGAGAGAGAGAGAGAGAGAGAGAGAGAGAGAAAATCTTATTGTCTTGAGCCAGATGTTAGCCTACTGATTTTTAATTATTGTAATTATTTTTAAGCTGCAATGTATTTAAATTTTATTTTCAGATCTAATCAGAGGTGGTATTCAGCAGGTTCTGACCAGTTCTGGAGAACCAGTAGCGGAAATTTTGAGTAGTTCGGAGAACCAGTAAATACCACCTCTGATTGACCCCGCCCCCATCTATTCTCTGCCTCCCGAATCCCAGCTGATCAGAAGGAAATGGGGATTTTGCAGTAAACTTCCCCTGGAGTAGGGTGGGAATGGAGATTTTATAGTATCCTTCCCCTGCCACACTCATCAAGCCACACCCACCAAGCCATGCCCACCAAGTCACGCCCACAGAACCGGTAGTAAAAAAAATTGAATCCCACCACTGGATCTAATGTACTAGCAAGGAGGGAGCTAGGAGGGCAATTCACTATTAGCTAAACATTTTAGTCTCGAGTGTTCAATCTGCAGCAAATCACTCTGGGTTGAAAGTTCAAAAATTGAATCTCAGAAGAAAAAACTGGATGGGTGTTTTAAATATTCCTATTTCATAGGTGCAACTCCATCATCTATAAAGAAGAACAGATGTTCTCAATATCTCTAAAGCAGTTAAAGAAATCTAACAAAATTATTTAATCAGATTGGTTCAAGATTACTTAACCCCACTGTCAAGGTATCTTCTTGCATACTATTTGAGGCATTCCCCAGTGTACTTTTAGGTTAGCCTGAGTCGTCTGAGGAGATTCTTATAGTTCAACCAATCATAAGAAAGGAAAGAAGACTCCAGAGAAATTAAAAAGGTTTTGAAGCAGGAATGAAGACTTACAGATGACATTGTCTACATATTTCTATATTCTTTATCATTGGCCAGGCTCCCAGGAAGTGTAGTTCGGTGGCATCTGGAAGGATCATTGGCAGGTATGCTCAAGCATCTCCCAAGCCTCTTCACATGATTTGTACATATTTGTGTAGTGCTTCTAATGAAATATTTCAACCTATTTAACAATAGCGGTGGAATAAAATGCATGGATTGTACACAGGGACCCTTCTGTATCTGTGGTATTGGTTTTTTACTTGTAAAAATAATATTCTACCCATAATCTTAGAAACCATGCAAATGTTAAAGCTAAGAAGAAACAATCGATTTGCTTCGGTTTCCACACTTTCTTAGAATTTGCTGTGTGGTTCCGCAGTTTAAAAATATGCACGAGGAGACCTATCTGGAGAAAACATATGAAAAGCAATGCTAGGAAAAATAGCATACAGTACTTATACTGCTACAGATAGGATTTGTAAAATACATGTTAAGGTAGAATTGCATGGAAAATTAATATGGCATTTCCTTGCTGAAAACCGATTGAAATGCACTTTTATATGAACATTGTAGGAAGTGGAATAAACAGATGAATTTGTCTCTAGTGGCTACAAACAAGTCTCTAGCCCCCCTAAGCCTTTCCAATCCTACTGGAACAGAGAAGGTTTAAATTGGATCTTCTCAGACAAAGCACGTGATCTGACCTTCCTTAATGCTGATGGAAACTAATGGAATTGTTCTATGGAAGATTTAAGGATCTCTCATCGTTGGGAGCTTCTCAGTCTGTTTCCCTTCTACCAATGTGGTATCAGCTCCCAGTTGATTGGTGAATTGTACTAATTCACCTTTTGTGATGTGACATCCCTTGAAATTTGCTGGAATTAAGAGTGGAAGTGTAAGACTGAGAAAGAAGAGACACTAACAGGCAGAAGAATATGTTGGCAGCCCAACATGAGTTGTATTTGAGGAAGATTGCATAAAATTAAAAAGGTAAAGGTAAAGGTTCCCCTCGCACACATGTGCTAGTCGTTCCCAACTCTAGGGAGCGGTGCTCATCTCCGTTTCAAAGCCAAAGAGCCAGCGCTGTCCGAAGACATTTCCGTGGTCATGTGATCAGCATGACTAAATGCCAAAGGCACACGGAATGCTGTTACCTTCCCACCAAAGGTGATCCCTATTTTTCTACTTGCATTTTTTACGTGCTTTCGAACTGCTAGGTTGGCAGAAGGTGGAACAAGTAATGGGAGCTCACCCAGTTATGCGGCACTAGGGATTCAAACTGCTGAACTGCTGACCTTTCTATCGATAAGCTCAGCGTCTTAGCCACTGAGCCACCGCATCCCTACTTGCATAAAACTAGATCAAAGCTTTTTTAGGGTGACATTATTAATGCTTCCTCAGCCATTGCTAACAGAGAATATACACCTTTCTTCCTCCGTATGCATATCTGCATTGGGAAAACAAGGATAGTCACATTCGTCCTATAGTTTTATCAGAATGATGTGGTTAATAGTAATGTTGTCACAGGAGTAGGAAAAGAGGACACCAGACAATTTGAATTGGATCAAAAAATATTTTCTCCCAGTTTCCAACAGAATGATAAATCAGAAAATAGTTTTTCATAGTGCTGTCAAGAAAAAAAACAAACTACCATAATTATTTAGTGCCAATCTATTCTAATGCTACCTTGCTGATTGTGACAATCTTCAGAAATATTGAGATGCGAGAGGGAACAATCTTTTTTTTCCCCACCACTAAGGAAAATGATTCGTCCCCTTGAATTGCCAGTGCTTCTCATTCATCGACTGGGCTGCCTTCATGGCCTAGTTTTTTCTTTTTCCCCCCCTTTATTTTGTCTGTACATGCAGCTGATGTCCATGAAATCAGCTTTATCTGCTGAAGAACAATACCCATAAAGTCACTCAGCCTTGTAAGGGCAGGAAAAAAAGTGCCTTCCACTCCAGGAGCCATTTCCTGGAATAAATATGATTCTGGAGGAGGCCTATTAAGAGAGGGGCGGTATTGATTTGTTCTGGTACCCAAAGTTCAAATTAAATGCTCTTTCGGACCTTTATTCAGGTCACCGTCCTTCTACAGGAATGACATCCACCCCCCTCCCTCTGAAGAATGTAGATCTCGTCACATGCTCCAGGATATAAAGTTGTGTGGCCCGATTGATCGGGCATGCGCAGCTTTGCTTTATGGTGCCTGCTTGAGCGTTCCTGTCAGGAAAGCCTGAATCATGGGCACTTGTGACTGCCATTGCCAAGACAGATGGCATGACACTGCAGGTGCTGGAGCAGCCCACCAACATTTCACAGATGCAATTGATGTCAGAGCTCAACGTTTGTTTTTCTTCAAGATGGCTTATGCCACGAATGTAACGCCGAGTGCTGATAAATAAATATATAAACAACCCTCCCCGCTGCAAGGATGATTTAAAGAGGTTGCGCCCACTGCAGAAATGGGATTGCTAGAAAGATGCCACTTATGAATCTCACATAGGAAGCTGCTCCATCTTATCCTATCCGAAAGACACACCACTGAGGCTCAGGCGATTGGATTGGCTGACAACAAATGGCCGTTTGGTTCCTGTCTCCCAAGAGAATATTCCTTCCGGCCCACAACAGGAAACACTATTTAAGAAATGGTCCTTGGATCTTGCAACATAACACATGATGAGTTTGCAGGAAGGGACTGTATTCCGCTTCCATTTTTTTCTTCCATTAGAAGGATTTTTGAGAATACGAGAAAATCAGATGTACCAATGCTCAGAGACATCTGATCATTATCCAGCCTTCATGGGTTGGAAATTGTTGTTGCTCTTGTTGTTGACTTTCTACCCTGCCTTTTTGTTTATTCCAACACTCAAGTCTGCTTACAACAACAACAACAACAACAACAACAACAACAACAACAATAATAATAAAAAAACCCAGAATATAGAACGTAACAAAAATGAAAAAACAACATTAATATTCATCATTAAAATAATTAACAGTTAAAAGTTTGCCAAAAATGAAACGTTTTGAACCATCTTTATGCAGTGCCTGTCCTCTGGAATGAGGCACCACCCCCACTCCAGATATCCAGGTGTCTCCTAACCTCATGGCATTCCAAAAGCCTTAAAGGGCCAGTTCTTCTTCCAGGCTCCGGGTTAAGGTCATTGGTGGTGGTGGGAGGGGGTATGATATATTTACTTAGGGCTGAACGTATTTATTGCCTTGTTTAATCTTTTCTATTTTAAATGTATGTTTACAACTTTGTTTTTATGCTCTGAGCTGCCCAAAGTTGATTTAGGAGCAGGTGGCACCCAAGTTGAATTAAATAATTAAATAAACAAACAAACAAAAAAAGACTAAATAGTGGAAAATTGAGAATACAAAGCATATCCTTGGGAAGTGCACTGTGCAGCCTGGGATCTACCCAGAAAAAAGCCCTTTCCCAGCCACTCCATATTTGAGCTTTTGGCAGTGAGGTCATTTTCAGAAGGATAGTTCAGACTGATGTAAGTAACTAGACAGTTTGCTAAAACCGGAGAACCGGTTCAGTGACATCATATCGTCACCGCTACCGGCTCAGCCGAACCGGACCGAACCGGGAGGAACCCACCACTGATGCGCGCCAACCAGCTGGTCATCACGCATACGGGAGTGTCAGAAACCAGAAGAGCAGCTTCCAGGCACGTATGAACTGGGAACCTGAGCTTCCAGTTTGCAGTGCGCACATGCACACCGGCTAGCTGGTCTTTGCGCACACATGCGTGCCAGAAACCGGAAGCTTAGGTGACCGGCATGCACATGCATGCCAGGGAGCTGCTCTTCTGGTTTCCGGTGCTCCCCCGCGCATGCCCACACGCTCCCATTTCAGCACTCAGTGCCAAAAAGGTTCGCCAACACTGTCTAGGACAGTGGCCCCCAACCTTTTGGGCTACAGAGACTGGTTCTATGGAGAAAGGTTTTTCCATGGACTGGAGGGGGCATGGTTTTGCATGCTGCCTGTATACCGTGGATGGAGCTTCACTTGTTTGTATGGACTGGTTGCTGGCATGCCATGGACCAGTGCTGGTCCACAGACCGGGGCTTGTGGACTCCTGGCCTAGGAGGCAAGAAAAAAACCTGTGGAATACCACTGTACAATGACCTAGGTGTTCACAAGTAACTACAAGGCACCACCTTCTGAGCTCAATTGGACAAAAAGGTGTGGAACTACTACAAAGCAGTCCCCAAAGCCCAACCTCATCTGGTAGCCCAGAAGAACATCATGGTTGATGCTATTAAAAGGCTCTAAAGGTCCATGGCAATTTGTAAGACTGCATTCCCCCAACTAGTTTCCCACATCACTCAACAATAGCACTTTGCACTTAGACTTATATGCAGCTTTACAGTGCTTAACAGCCCTCTCTAAGCAGTTTACAAAGCATATTTTCCCCAACAGTTTGGGTCCTCATTTTACTCACCTCGGAAGGATGGAAGACCGAGTCAACCTTGAGCCTGGTGAGATTGGAACTGCCAAATTGCAGGCCGCCAGCAGGCAGCAGAAGTAGCCTGCAGTATGCACTCTAACCACTGCGCCACCATGTGACTAAAGTGACTAAAGCAATCTTACTACCATATCCAAGATAAACCCAAGATTGAAATGGGATTAAAAATATCAGTTTCATTCAGATGCATTTGGAACTGCAAAGCCACTGCTTCCTTAATCACCTTACAAAGAATGGAACATTTGAAACCGATCAATTATTAAAAAGATATTCCAGGTCAAGGGAGCGCTCTTTTACTGAAATACTTAAAAGAAAAGTCTTATAAATGCCTCTTTTAAACATGGAAGAGCATATCTCACATTCAGGAAGATTAATACTATACTCTCGTAATGGGGCCTATCCAGGGGTATTTTAGCAAGGAGTTCTCTGCCTGGTTGCTGGGTGGGCATGGCCATGGTGGACATGGCTACTTGGCCTCTTGCACCACAATGGGGCAGTGTTTGCCCTCTCTGGGCTCCGGAGGCTTTCCTTGAGCCTCTGGGAGGGCGAAAATGGCCTTCCAGGCTCCGGAAGGCCTCTGGAGGCTGGAAACAGTAGGCCCGTTTTTCGCCTTCCCCTAGCTTCCGTGCATACCCTGCACTTACCTGCATCCAAAACGGGCTGCATGGGAGGGGAGGGGCGGGGTGGTATGGGCCAGCCAGGAGTGGGATTTGGGGGTTCTCTGAACTGCACAGAATCTTATCTAGAGGTTCTCCCGAACCCCTGCGAACGCCCAGCAGCCCACCCCTGGGTCTATCTCAACTTGGCCAACTGGATGGTTTAATCAGCCAAGAAGGGCAAAGACAATGGCTGAGAAAGCAATGGGTGGATCTCCTCTCTCCAAGCTGAGAGATCTCAGATCTGAGATCTACAAGCTGAAAATAACTCATATGGACCTGACAAGCAGTTGTCAAGGTTACCTCCATATGACCTGGCCCATCACTGTTAAACCTGATCGATTTCAACTGCAAAGAATAGTGAGTCAACAACTTTTCCACCTGCCTTTTCCACACACCTTTATAGAGGAGATGCCACTGTTAGAGTGAACAACCAGGATGCACAGGCAGAGTTGAGCAGATTTTAGGTCAGTTTCTTGGCTTTTTACAAGAACTGTATGATTTACCATTTGTACGACTTCCTGCCTGATCCTGAGGTATTTTGCACCCACTATCTCATGTTCTATGTCCATTGGTATTTTCTCTCTCTGGTAACTAGTATTTTGTTGATTGGAGACCAGCACACCCATGTTTGATTCTGATATATGCATTTTTCCCGAATGTATGTGGTAGATACAGTTGTTCAGCTTCTAAAAGATGCATTTGTACAAAAATGTATAATTTGATGTATTTGCACCTAGCTTCCTTCAATGATTCCCAGTTATTCTTTTTGTTCCTCTGCCCTGCAACAGATATCAGTAAGCAAATATTTTGCTTAAGAGAAATCACTTGCCTGAATTGTAAATAATGGGTAATTTTTGAAGAGGCTAAAATTGCCTCTTTAGATGCTGCCCTGGGCAACATTTTAGATTTAGATTTAGCTTGCCTGATGTGATGACATAAGGCACAATTCTTCTGAAAGGAGAGTATTTGAAGTGGATTTCAGAGGCACAGAGTGAACTTGGCAAGACTTGGATGAGCATAAACCAAAATAAAACAGGACCCAGTAATGTTCCAAAGGGAGCCTTCCCTTTAAAGTAGGTATTGATTAATTTAATGGTGGGTTGTTGTTTTTTTGTCACTCTACTCCAGAATCTCTCTGATTACCATATTACAGAAATAGAATTAAAAACATAAGAAACGACAATTAAAATGTATTACAGTAGCATGAATCAGCAGAGGTAGATCATAAAAGGAAATATAGGACAGCTCAACTTATGACCACAATTGAGCCCCAAATTTCTGTTGTTAAGTGAGACAGTTGTTACGTGAGTTTTCCCTCATTTTATGACCTTTCATGCCACAGTTGTTATGTGAATCATTGCAATTGTTAAGCTAGTAACACGATTGTTAAGTAAATCTGGCTTCCTCCTTGACTTTGCTTGTTAGAAGGACACAAAAAGTGATTACATGATCCCGGAGACATTATAACCATCATAAATATGAGTCAGTTGTTTGAATTTTGATCATGTGATCATGGAGATGCTGCAATGATCAAAAGAGTGAAAAACCGTCTTAAGTCACTATTTTTCAGTTCTGTTGCAACTTTGAATGGACACTAAATGAACTGTTGTAAGTCGAGAACTACTTGTATATCTCAAATGCTCTTTTCCAGAATGAAAATTTCCTGGGTGGGGATTTAGTAAGGAGGAGATGGCTCTACAAGAGAGGTACCCCATTGAGAAGTGGCCTTTACAGATGGAAATTCTTCAGAGAAGGTATCATTAACAGAGTTTCTCTCCCAGCTCCTTACTGGGAGAGATTGGGACAACCCTTACTGGGTTAGGTGTGTTCAGATCCAGATGATGTCTAAGAATTGGGCTTGTGGCCTACCCTGATTAAAATAGCAATAGTACTTAGACTTATATACCACTTCCCAGTGCTTTACATCCCTCTCTAAGCAGTTTACAGAGCCAGCATATTGCCCCCAACAATCTGGCTCCTCATTTTACCCACCTCAGAAGGATGGAAGGCTGAGTCAACCTTGAGCCTGGTGAGATTCGAAATTGCAGGCAGCCGGCAGTCAGCAGAAGTAGCCTCAGTACTGCACTCTAACCACTGCGCCACCACAGCTCTGAGAGATTAATAAGTCCAGTTGTCTCTTGAAAAACCCTTTGGGATAGAGAGTAACAAATTTTGGAGATTTCCCCACCCTGGTTTAAAAAAATCAGTTTTAAATACTGATTTCATTAAAACCTTGCCATAGGGTAATGTTTCCATCCTTTTAATTTTTTGACATTGCTTAGTTTGAATTATGCAAAACATATGCAAACGGTTGTCCTATGCGAGGAAGAGTAATAACAGAAACCACAGGCTCAGAATTTGAAAAAGAGGGCAGCAAAGCCATTTGTTCAAATAATTGATTTTTGAGAGAGGCTCTCTGTGGCTGAGTCAAGAATTATATATTTATAAGGTCTGTGGAAAATGACAAATGGGATATGTAACCTCTTTTGCTTTGGGAACATTTGTTGATATGATCAACTATTTTTAATGTATGTACTCCTAATCCAGGGGTGTCAAACTCATTTTCATTGAGGGCTGCATCAGAGTTGTGTTTGACCTTGTGGGGGGTGGGGGGTGGCGGCTGGGGTGGGCGTGGCCAGCTTGTGTTGGGGGTGCCTGTGGTGACCGGCTGCCTGTGCGACAGCCTCCTGCAGCCCTGTGCCAGCGAATACGGAGCTTGGGAGGGCCGCACGTGACCCCCCCCAAGTTCTGTTTTTGCTGATACAGGCACTGCAGGCCGGTCCTTCACTGTGGGCAGCCCCATGTGCCAGATCTAAGCACCCCACAGACTGGATCCTTGAGTTTTTTTTTTTATTTGATTTATATGCCGCCCTTCTCCGGAGACTCAGGGCGGCTTACAATGCGTTAAGCAATAGCCTTCATACTTTTGTATATTTATACAAAGTCAGCTTATTGCCCCCACAAACTGGGTCCTCATTTTCTGCCAATTTCTCATTTCACCTACCTTAGAAAGGATGGAAGGCTGAGTCAACCTTGAGCCTTGGAGAGATTCGAACCAGCAGTAAATTGCAGAAAGCTGTGTTAATAACAGGGTGCGTAACCACTGTACTATCAAGGCTCTTGAAGAGTTTGACCCCCCTGCCCTAACCTCTGCCCGTTTCTGCACATCTAATACCACTGCTTAGGAACACTGGGATTAGGGGTGAAATGCTCGCGGTTTGGACCGGATCGCCCGATCTGGTAGCGATGGAGGCGGGTGGTTCGGAGAACCAGTAGCAAAAATCCTTGCCCCCCCCCCCCATGCAGCGTGATCATTAGAGGCTTTTTTTCTTTTAAATGCCTCTGACGATCCAAGCTGAGTTGCCTGATCGTCAGAGGCATTTAAAAGAAAAAAAGCCTCTGACGATCAGGCAACTCAGCTGAGATCGTCAGAGCCTTTTGAAAGTATTTTTTTTACAACCTCTTCATTGAAGAGGTTGTAGAAAAAATATTTTTTAAAGTTAAAAAAAAATTGGCCACGCCCACCCAGTCACATTACCCCTCCTACCAAGCCACGCCCACATAACCGGTAGTAACAAATTTTAGATTTCACCACTGACTGGGATGTGATCCCATGATTCTGACAATTTTGATTACACTTCATTTTAAAACACCAGGCCTTCATTACCTGCTTGCTCGGTTGCTTTCACTATAAAACCTGCTTAATCCCTTGATGGTTAAAGAAGAAAAAATAACAGACTATTTCAAGTGAGGCTTTAGTGCCAAATTATTTTTAAATTAAGGATTCCCCTCTCCACAATCTTGAACGAAGTAGGGAAAAAAAAAAAAGAACCACCACCCTATACCGCCGGGGAAATGGGATTAATCCAAAAGACTTCGAGTGATAACAGGTTTAAGGGAATAGAAGCTTTCTTGATGAGATACAATCAGAAAGGACAAAGGAGCAAAAGTCTGTTGTTGGTTGGAAAGAATCACAAGGTCAGGGAGATAAGCCCTTATTCATTACACAAGGAAGCGTTTTCAGTGTAAATTTCAGACCAGGAGAAGGCTTGAAAATCTCTAAGATCTTCACTAAATTAAAAGAAAATCAAGAGCTCTCTCTCCCTCTCTTCTCTCTCTCTTTCTCTCTCTCTCTTTGTGTGCCTGTTCGTGTGTGTCTGTAATAGAAAAGAGCAGCAGGCAGAAAGCCTCTGGATGAATAAGAACAGATCAAGAAGAATATTTTATTCCCACGCCTTAAATTACCAGTATGTCAGGATGGTGCAAATATGAACTACACCGTGCCCCTCAGGTGAAACAAATCAGATTTAATGAGTAACATTAGTTCTCATTTATGCAGCATCAAGCTCTTTCAAAGCATTTCTAAAGATTACCTTAATTGTGCCGAAAGGGTAAAGCAAGAGGATAGCCACAGGTTAAGACCGTTTGCCTAGATGTCCATATTGCACGTGTCTTCAAATCAATTGCCACGGAATCTGATTTTCAAACTATCTAGGTGAATTACAGTGAGACCTTCGTAGTAAACCCTTCGCATAATGTGGTTAAAAGTTACCCTAGTCAACTGCTAAGCTGCTTTTTTAAAAATTATTTCCCAGTTTGATGCAATTAAGATATTGAAATGACTATTGCCTGGGGATTTGAGTTAATAATAGAGTATTAAAAAAAAATCTTGCTGGATCAGATCATTCCGTGTCTCTTTTTCCCCCAAAGAGCAACAAGATGGAGGCTTTGGTGAAGATGGTGAACCACAGCACAACAGAGGGTCTTGTATCTGTTGTGGGTCTTTACCAAACAAACTTGTAAAACAACACAGTATAAGAGATCGGCATCTCTTTTTTCTTTAGATAAAGGCTTGTCAGATATGAACAGGTACCTGTCAATTAATTCAGTGTTTATTAATTTACTATGCATTTATTTAATATGTTAGGTTATAAAATGTTGATGTTTTAAATCAATTTTGGTAACTGCTCGGGATAATAAAGATGAAAAATACAGATAGTCTTCAACTTACGACCACAACTGAGTCCAAAATTTCTGTTGTTAAGTGAGACATTTGTTAAGTGTGTTTTGCTCCATTTTACAACTTTTCTTGCCACAGTTGTTAAGTGAATCAGTGCAGTTGATAAGTTAGTAACTTGGTTGTTAGGTGAATCTGGCTTTATTGTTGGCTTTGCTTGTCAGAAGGTTGCAAGAGGTGATTGCATGACCTTGGGACACAGCAACAGTCATAAGTATGAGTCAGTTGCCCAGCATCTGAATTTTGATCACATAATCAAAGGTCGTAATTGTGAGAAATGGTCATAAGTCACATTTTTCAGTGCTATTGTAACATTGAATGGTCACTAAACGAACTGTTGTAAGTCAACGACTACCTGTATTCTCCACTGTCCTATAGCCCTCTTCTTCCATGTTATCGCAGAGATAACAAGAGCCATGGTGACGCAGTGGTTAGAATGCAGTATTGCAGGCTATTTCTGCTGCCTGCCAGCTGCCTGCAATTTGGCAATTTGAATCTCACCAAGGTCAAGGTTGACTCAGTCTTCCATCCTTCCGAGGTGGGTAAAATGAGGGCCCAGATTGTTGGGGGCTGACTCTGTAAACCGCTTAGAGAGGGCTGTAAAAGCACTGTGAAGTGGTATATAAGTCTAAGTGCTATTGCTATTATCAAACTCAGCCAAAGTGAGTTGAAGGACTTTTGGGAGTAGATGGGAGGAAAGGAACTGATTGGTTGGGGGTGGGGGGTGGGGGAAAGGAATGAGATGCATGGGAAAGGAAGAAAAGAAATCCAATTGTGGTGGTAGATTGTTTTCTATTGGAGTTCTCCTATGTTCCTTGCCAAATAATAATAATAATAATAATAATAATAATAATAATAATAATAATAATAATAATAATAATAATAACTTTATTGTCATTGTATGTGTATTCACAGTATACCCATAAAACGAAATTTACTTAACACCCAGAGACCAGGTCCAACACACATAACAATCCCCAAACACACTCCCACCCACCACAATTCCCCACCCCTAAACCACCCAAACATCCACACAACAGACCAAGTAATACTGTCCAACAGCTCACTGATGGTGGCCCTTTAGTTCATTGTTGAGTGCAATTATAGCTCTGGGATAAAAACTATTCAGAAAACGTGTGGTCTGAGTTTTAATTGTTCTGTATCTTCTGCCAGAAGGCAACAGTCCAAAAAGATTGTAAGCAGAATGGGAAGAGTCTCTGAGAATGTTATGCAACTTTCTCAAACAGCGAGATTCAAAGATGTCGTCCAGGGCTGGTAGTTTATAAGATACCATATATAAAGACTTATAAAGACTTATAAGCAGAATTTGCAGAATTTGCAGAAGCATCAATTACTTATGCAAATGTTGGTAGTGTTCCCTGAGTCGTTGGGAATTGGGCAGCATATAAATTTAACAAATTATTATAATCAGTTCCACAATCCGTCAGATATTTAGACTGTATTTGGCACTTTTATCCCTCAATCAAGGACTTCCCAAGGACGTGAATAGCCAGATGTTTAATACTATTACAATTATTATCTATTATTACCAAAATGTGAAATCATAATTGCCACTTTTTTAGCTGGTGTTGGTTGGCCTTCCTATGCATCGAGTTCTTGGCAAAAACCTAGGATATCATAATGTGTCAGTGTAGTATATGCGGCAGATCCAAGCAATGAGGCATTTTTTTAATTCACAGATGGAAATTTTGTCACTGTCCAGCTTTTGAAGTATCATCCAAGATTTTTTTGGTGTGGCACCCCATGTGCCAATAACCACTAGGACCACCAGAAAGATGATCTCTCGCACCCGAGAAATGAAAAACATCAAATATCAGAGAAATTGTTCTACTCGTTTCCCCTCAAATTACATTCTGTTACATACTGATTTTATAATAACAATAATAATAAAAAAAACCCACATGCGTATTTTTGGTTATGGAAATAATGTAATAAAATCCGATAGTGAGGAATATGTTCTACAAACTGCGGAAAAGTAGATTGATGGGATTTTGTGCAAGGAGAATGGATTGAAGCAGAGCAAAAATGCTGCTTAGCTGAATGTCAAAGATTGAGGGCAGGGATAAAGGATTACCGGTAATTTACTTACTTTTTTTCTTAAAATTTTTTAGTTCAAAAGAGCTCCATAAAATATGTTTTACTTTTAAATATGAGGAAGCTGAGGATTTTCTTACAGGTTCTTCCACCATCCCCAAGACACTGGAATAACGAAGGGTAGTTGCAGGAGCGGGTTTCAAAACCCGCCACCAGTTTGCCCGAACCGGGGCAAACCGGTAGCAAGCCACCATTGGGTAGTTGGGTTATTCTGACTGGTGGTCATTCATGTCAATCCTTCCATCTCATATTCCGTTTCCCCCGCCCACTTGTCAAGACGCTCATCGCCCTCATTAACCAAATTCTAACAGGGATTCTTGGAATTTTTTGTCTGTTGGAATTGTTTAACTTTATAATCTTGTAATTGTAAGTTTGTGTTAACCCTAAATTAACTTCAATAATTTAATTCTAATTTTTATTCTGTTTTATATCAGGATATTACAAAGGTAGTCCTCAACTTACAATCACAATGTTGAGCCCAATGTTACTGTTTTTAAATGAGATATTTGCTAAGTGAATTTTGCCCCATTTTACGACCTTTCTTACTTCAGTTGTTAAGTGAATCACTGCCATTGACAAGTTAGTAACCCAGTTGTTAAGTGAATTTGACTTCGCCATTGACTTTGCTTGTCAGCAGGTCACAAAAGGGGATTATCAGAGTTATAAATGCGGGGCTGGACCAGTGGTGAAATGTAAAATTTGTTACTTCCGGTTCTGTGGGGGTGGCTTGCTGGTGGTGGAGGGGTAATATGACTGAGTGGCCAACTTTTTTTTTTTACTTTTAAAACCATTTTTTCTACAACCTCTTTGGCTGAAGAGGTAGTAAAAAAAATGCTTTTAAAGCCTCTGACGATCCCAGCTGACTTGCCTGATTGTCAGAGGCTTTTTTTCCTTTTAAAAACATTTTTTCTATAACCTCTTCAGCCAAAGAGGTTGTAGAAAAAATGCTTTTAAAAGTTTCTGACGATCCCAGCTGAGCCACGCGATCATCAGAGGCTTTTTTTTACTTTTAAAAGTATTTTTCCGCTTTTTCCGCTTTTTCTACAAAAAGATTGTATAAAAAATACTTTTAAAAATTAAAAAAAAAGTCTCTGATGATTGCGCGGCTCAGCTGGGCAATGGGGGGGGGTGGCAGGGATTTTTGCTACCGATTCTCTGAACCACCTGCCTCCATTGCTATGGATTGGGCGATCTGGTCTGAACCGGGAGCATTTCACCCCTGGGCTGGACTATCCCCAGTTGTATGGACTCTTTTGGAGTTGAAAAACAGTTATCATTCATACTTTGTACTTGCTTTGATTATTATGTGAGTAATCAAAAGAAAGTCAACATTGTCTTTTTTTCCCTAGTGTTTAAATTTCATTCAGCGAAAATGTGACTTTCTTGGTAGGCGATTACATAGGAGTGTGACTCTGGCTGTTTTTTATAGTTTGGGAACATCTATTCTATTTGGTTGATGTTCATTTTTGAAGAATATATTCATTCTGACACCTGCCACATCAAACAAATAAAGGTTTAAGGCTTAAGCAGAGCAAAACTATTCATCAAAGAGTTTCCTTCCTGTAAGAACAAATGATTGAAAGCGAAATATACTGTTTTTTCAGATGAATAGCTATCCAGTTTGGACTGAATGCTTTTTCCTTAACAAAAAATTCCTGATAGTTCTTATTACGGAGCAGATGAAATATTTCTCTAAGGCCACTTGAAAGTCTCAAGTGAAATGTATTGTTTGGATTCCCCCCGCCCCTTACTTGGATGACAAACTGTGTTAAGAAAATATGAGAGGTTGAATTCAGAGATGAAGGATGGAACTGTGTTGAAATAACCCTGCACTTCATCATCTTGTTATACTTGCCATCACTCCGCCCTCTAAATTCAAAGTGGGTCTTTAAAATTTAACTGTCTTCAATAAATGAAGCAAGCACATGCTTTAAAAATCTGAAGGTTGTAAGAGGGTTCCATTTTGTACAATCTACAAGAATTCTTTCCTTGCATAAAGACTGCTCACTCACGTCGTCAAAAGGACCAATTTTCTTTTTCTTTTTTAAAAAAGTTTTTATTGAATTACATTGTAGTACAATACAAGTGAAATCGGTTAGACAGTGGTAGTTTATATACAGATTGATTTTATTATAGTGTCTCCTAATTTACCCATTTATTCTAACATTTACACTATCTCTTATCCTTCCTTTATGCAATCTTCCATCCAATTATACCAAAGTCCCCACACCGTATAGTATTCTGAATCCTCTTTCTCATTTATCTCTTATGTTAGTTTGCTCATCTCGGCACATTCTAAGATTTTCTGAATTGTGTGTTCTTCCAGTGGTGTTCCCTTTCCTTTCCACTGTTGTGCATGTGCTAATCTAGCTGCCGTGGTGATATGTATAATTAAGTACCTCTTTTTTTTTCTTGTACTTCCTTTTTTGTACCCCCAGGAGAAAGGTTTCGGGTGTCAAGTCTATTTTTTCTTCAATTACTTCTTGTATCCAATTTTGGATCTTTTTCCAATACTTCATCGCTTCGGGGCATGACCACCACATGTGAAAGAAGGTACCCTGGTGGTGATTGCATTTCCAGCATTTAGGGCTTATGTTTGGGTAAATTTTAGCTAGTCTTGCAGGGGCTAGGTGCCATCTATATAGCATTTTGTATTGGTTTTCTTTAAATGATGCTGCTTTTGTCAATTTGTAATTTCTATTCCAAATTGTTTCCCACTAATCCAAATTTATATTGTGTCCTATATTTTTTGCCCACGCGATCATTTGCTCTTTTACCACCTCTTCTGCCCTATCATATTCTAATAGGTAGTTATATAGTCTGGCTAGTATTCTTTTTTCTGGGCCTATCAATATTTTATCAAATTCATTTGTTCCCATCTCTATTCCAAATTCCTCTTTATCTTTTTGATGCCTAGATTTAATCTGCAAATATGGCCACCAGTCAGTTGATATGGATGCCCTGTTCTCCTAATAGTTCATTGGTTTTAAGATTTCCACAGCTATCTAAGAACTCTTTGTACCTAAACATTTTGTCAATTTCTAGCGTGTTGGGGTATATCATGGCTTCCATTGTTGAAAGCCAATTCGGAACCTTCATATATTGTTTTTGTCTAATTTCCACCCAGGTTTGTATTAACGTATCCCTTATCTTGTGTCTGTGGAAATATGTTTTTTTCTTCTTTTTCTTGTCCCATAAGTAGGCATGCCATCCTCTTTGTAGGTCATGCCCTTCCAGTGTTAAAATTCTTTTATTTTCTAGGGTAACCCATTCCCTTATCCAAACTAAGTTGGCCGCTTTGTAATAGGTTTCCCAGGCTGGGAGTCCAAAGTCTCCCCTATTTCTATTGTCCTGTAATGATCGAAGTGAGATTCTAGGTTTTTTCCCACCCCATATAAATTTCCTGATGATTTTATCCAATTCTGCAAAAAAAAAAAATTACTTGTAGCATATGTTAAAGACCAGTGGTGGAATTCAAATTTTTTTACTACCGGTTCTGTGGGTGTGGCTTGGTGGGTGTGGCTTGATGGGCGTGGCAGGGGAAGGATACCACAAAATCTCTATTCCCACCCCACTCCAGGGGAAGGATACTGCAAAATTTCCATTCCCTCCCCACTCTGGGGCCAGCCAGAGGTGGTATTTGCCGGTTCTCTGAACTACTCAAAATTTCCGCTACCGGTTCTCTAGAACCTGTCAGAACCTGCTGAATAGTATCCCTGTTAAAGACTGTCCCCAGATCAATTAGTTACAGCAGAGTTCAGCAGCAGCTGCAGCAAACTAGGTTATCAAAATGAAAACATTAGTGTGTTGATGTCAACATGCAAATGCTGCCACGCAATTGGCTCCTGATGTCTGATGAAAGGCATCACATATGTTTCATCATTTGTCCCCCCCACCCCACCCCAACCGTTAGTACCTCCAGGAAGGTATGAAACAGTTCAGGTAGTCCTTGACTTACAACAGTTCCCTTAGTGACCGTTCGAAGTTACATCAGCACAGAAAAAAGTGACTAGTGACCGTTTTTCACACTTATGACCATTGCAGCATCCCCATGGTTATGTGATTTTGTTTTAAAATTTTATATTGATGCTTCATTGATCATAAGCCACCTAGAGTTGCCTTTAGGCAAGATGAGTGGTATATACGTTTAATACACAGAATGGAATGGAATGGAATGGAATGGAATGGAATAGAATAGAATAGAATAGAATAGAATAGAATAGAATAGAATAGAATAGAATAGAATAGAATACTTTATTGGACATTTTAATTTCAAAATAAAAATAAATGAATTAATTAAAAAAACCTCTGGAACAAATTTCAGATTTATTTAATCCACCATCCTGTTTTTCATGGAAGCTTGCCAGATGCTTCTGAGAAGCCCCCAAGCCAGATATGATGAATGTAGTCGTCCTCCTGGCCATGGTCCCTAGCAACTATTCTTCTAAGTAACGCAGACAGGTTTCATGGTTAGGCTTATCTTTCATATATTGTCTAATTATATTTAGATGATATCCAAGGGGTGGCCTTCACAACATCTTCTCTTAGTGAATTCCATACCTGAATTATGTAAAAACGGATGAAGAAACATATTCTTTAATCTATTCTGCATATCTCCCGATTCAGCTTCATTGAAGTGGCTTTTATTATTATGAGACAGAGAAAATGTTCTTCTGCCACTTCTCTTATTCCATATCATCCATCAATTATATCATCTCATGCAGAGGTGGGTTTCAGCAGGTTCTCACCAGTTTTGGAGAACCGGTAGAGGAAATTTTGAGTAGTTCGGAGAACTGGTAAATACCACTCTGACTGGTCCCAGCCCCATCTATTCTCTGCTTCCCAAGTCCCAGCTGATCAGGAGGAAATGGAGATTTTACAGTATCCTTCCCCTGCCACGTCCACTAAGCCATGCCTACCAAGCCACACCCACAGAACCGGTAGTAAAAATTTTTGAAATCCACCACTGCTCTCATGTCTATCATGCCGAAAGACCAAAATACTTGAGGTTTCTCCAGTTTCCTTGAATTTTTTACCTGTACTATTTTTTCCAGTTCTACAATTTGGGTAGGAGAGTGGGGATAATAATAACTATGGCTTTTGGTTAGCTGGAACACATGAATTAAAATTTGCAATTGCTGCCATTGACTCTGCTTTAGCCAAATGAAATCAAAACTTTGTGTTCATTGATCCTAAAAGGATATCAACATCTTGGTTGGTTTATCATCTTCTTGGACCACTCAGTGAACAATTGTTAGCAAGAAAATAACAGTTCCTGAGACGGAGGGAAGATTTACCTAAACTAGTCTTTGTTTTTTTTGAGGATAACTGGATACCTCATGAGTTAGTCCTTCAATGTAAGCCAGATCAGGAAATGGACTCCACAACCCTAAAACTAGAACTCTACTGTATGGAGGTAGGTTGTAGTAGCAAAATCTTGAAAGCCTGACTGTGTTTTCCCTTCCTTCCCTCTTATACTAAGAGGGAGTTTGGATGGAGCCAATTGAGTTTCTGGTTTATATTTTCCTCTTTCCCAGGCTTAAACCATGCTTTTGTTTTTGTAACCATTGTTGCATAATTTCTTCAAAGTCATCTAAGAATTTTATTTTCCCTTCCTTATAGAGTCCAACTTTTTATAGGACTTCAAGACAGAGACTCCATTTAAAATTGGAATCAGGAGAAACAGTCTCTTTGATTATTTCCCACCAGTGTACTTACAGCATCTTCTGGAGTCATCAAAACATTGTCATTAACATTGCCAAAATATTAATAAGGGTAAGCCTTATTACCTTCAGCAATGTCTGGATTATGTTCTCAATATGCTTTAAAACACTAGGATTAAATGGCCTTGATATGCCTCTGTCCAGACTGAATTTTCTTGTGCAATTCATCGAGTAGGCTAATACAAGAGGACTATTCCCTTCTCCCTTCCAGTCTGGGGCCAGGCATGGTGATAGTCAGAAGTGCTGTGGATGACTGAGAAGATGCACAACTACTGGTATTTAATATAGGACACAACTGTCATTTTGATGGGGAGGCCATAAAGCCTCTCTCTGTTATGATAACCCAGGGCTCATGAACTGATAGCATCACACCAGATACTGTACAAATGTACATCAATTATATATCAAAATAAGGATTTATTTACTGACTGACTGATTTAATATATTGCCCAACCTGAACAAGACTTTGGAGCAATATACACACATTGTATTGCCTCCCTTTATTAAATTTGATATTATTTTATTATTATTTTAACATCTTATTTGTCTCTTGAGAAATCTATATCCGGGTCAAGAAGCAACAGTGAGAACTGGACACGGAACCACTGATTGATTCAAAATTGAGAAAGGAGTCCAGCAAGGCTGTATACTGTCGCCCTGCCTATTTAATTTATATGCAAAACACATCATGAGAAAGGGGGGGCTAGATGAATCACAAATTGGAATTAAGATTGCCGGGAGAAATATCAACAACCTCAGATATGCAGATAATACCACTCTAATGGCAGAAAGTGAAGAGGAACTAAAGAGCCTCTTGATGCAAGTGAAGGAGGAGAGTGCAAAAGTTGGCTTGAAACTCAACATTAAGAAAAGTAAGATCATGGCATCTGCCCTTTTCAATTCCTGGCAAATAGGTGGGGAAGAAATGGAGGTAGTGATAGATTTTATTTTCCTGGGCTCCAAGATCACCGCAGATGGGGACTACAGCCATGAAATTAAAAGGCGCTTGTTCCTGGGGAGGAAAGCTATGGCAAACTTAGACAGCATATTAAAAAGCAGAGACATCACCCTGCCAACAAAAGTGTGTATAGTCAAGGTTATGGTTTTCCCAGTTGCAATGTATGACTGTGAAAGTTGGACCATAAGGAAGGCTGAGCGTCAAAGAATTGAGGCCTTTGAACTATGATGCTGGAGAAGTTTCCTGCGAGTCCCTTGGACTGCAAAGTGATCAAACCGGTCAGTCCTAGAGGAGATCAACCCTGACTGCTTTTTAGAAGGCCAGATCCTGAAGAGGAAACTCAAAGACTTTGGCCACCTAATGAGAAAGGAAGGACTCCCTGGAGAAGAGCCTAATGCTGGGAACGATGGAGGGCAAAAGAAGAAGGGGAATGGCAGAGAATGAGGTGGTTGGATGGAGTCACTGAAGCAGTCGGCGTGAGATTAAATGGACTCCTGGGGATGGTAGAGGACAGGAAGGCCTGGAGGAACATAATCCATGGGGTCGCGATGGGTCGGACACGACTTCGCGACTAACAACAGCAACAAATGAAATTGGAGAAATAAACATTTTTAAAAAAGAAAAAAAAAGAACTTTAGTGCAAGTATATTTGTATATAATTATTTAATACTTTTCAGCTCATAGGAAATCTAATCTAATAAGCGAAAGTCATTTTCTTGTCTTCTGTTGAAAGTCTTTTTCTTGTCATTTGTTGAAATTTAAAGTTATAGATTATATCATACTAGGATTATCATAGAAGTAGAGTTGGAAGGGGCCACAGAGATCATTTAACAGAATTCTGCAATGTGTAGAAAAATGAATTAAATCATACATGAGGATTGACCTTGAAGTCTATGCTTTAAAGCAGGGGTGTCAAACTCAAGGCCCTGGGGCC
This sequence comes from Pituophis catenifer annectens, assembly GCF_029215685.1. Lineage (NCBI taxonomy): Eukaryota > Metazoa > Chordata > Lepidosauria > Squamata > Colubridae > Pituophis > Pituophis catenifer. The sequence goes on along the minus strand of NW_027256881.1, from coordinate 192,041,121 downwards.
AGATCTGGCCCACAGCGAAGGATTGTCCCATGGTGCCTCTGCCAGTGAAAACAGAGCTCAGGAGGGCTGCGGGTGGCCCTCATGAGGTCCGTTTTCACTGGCAGAGGGTTGCAGGAGACCATCGCAGCCGAAAATGGAGCTCAGGAGCCTGTTGTCTCTGGCAGAGCACTCAGGCCACCACAGGTGCCCCCGCCCTGAGTGACATTGAGCTGGCCACACCCACCCTGGCCACGCACACCCTGACCCCCTGAGAGCCAGATCTAAGTACCCTGTGGATCGGATCCAGCTGCTGGGCCTTGAGTTTGACACCCCTGTGATAGATTCAAAAAGTCAGCGATATAAAGTAGTCGGCATGTTTTTTTGTGATAAATCTTTTTATTACACTTCTGATATTTATCTTTAATTGCAAAACCGTGAAGTTCCAATCCAAATGGGCACTGCTGTGCATGAGATGGGAAAGGCTAATCTTTCCTCCATTACATTAGCGTTGTTGTATTCTCCGCTTCTTCACTGTAATTGTTTTCTTTTTCTTTCAAACATACATGAACACCAATTAATGAGCAATGATGATTGTAAAATAATATAATAAAATAATATTAACAAATGAAACAATAAAAGAAAGTCCAGGATCGACAAAGAAGTATTTCAATAAATCATACTTTCAACAATTGGAATCCATCACCAAAAAACTTATTAAACATTCTCTCTTATATCCAACATGCTGAATAAAAGTTTCTGTATATTAATTTCATTTTAAGATCACAAGAACGACATTTGACTGTTATCAGAGCAACCTGCCATTAATGTGAAAGAATGGAACACTGGAATTCATTATTCCTTTCTGTCCTGATAGTCTTTTTTTTAAAAAAACAAAAAAAAACCTTGGAAATTAATAGATTAGTGATGGCAAACCTTTTTGTGTGCTGAAAAGTTCACGCAGAAATGTCATGTATGCACGCTCATCGAGAGCGCGCTCCAGAAAAGCCGAACTTCTGGGTTCTAGCGCGCATGCATGCCCGAAGATCAGCTGGCTGGTGTGCATGCGCAGGCCAGTTTTCAGCACTGCCGCGCATGGGAAGGGATCGTGCTCTGGAAAAGCCAAACTTCCCGGCTCTGGCGCGCATGCACACCTGACAATCAGCTGGCCGGCACGCATGCATGCACCAGTTTTTGGCACTGCCACATGCGCGAAGGGCAGCTGATCGTCACATGTGCATGCACATCAGAAACCAGGAAGACAAACAGGCAAGGCCACGTGCGCCGGGCGACATGGCTTCGCATGCCACTTTGGGCACATGTGCCATAGGTTCGCCATCACGGTAATAGATCATTGTATCCTGCAAATAAAACAGAAATAATACTTGCTATCTATTATCTTGTCTTTGAATAATAGGCCTGCCATTTAGCAATGATGCAAACAGGAAGCGTTTCCTGAAATGACCCCAAAAGTCAAGTATATTTACTTTCTGTTTGTGCTTGATAGGTCTCATAATCATGTAAAATAGGTAAACTCTCCTGCTCATAATAGTTGCAGACTGATGTTTTCCAGTAAACCGATTAATGGAAATGTCTCCATGTTTTATTTTCACTTATAATAGCTTGTCAGTGACCACATTTATGTTAGTTTCATAAGAAGATAAACTGGTTAGAAAAACTATTGGGAGCCATTATGATGTTACAAGAGCTTTGCAAATGGGTTGTTAAATTGCTGATGAGATGAGATGAGATGAGACTAGCACTTCAAGTTCTACTGTGCATGTTATGATCGTTCTAGGCCTTAAGGTCCAGCCAGGGCTGATTATGCCGGGAGAAATATTTTGGTGACATCTATCCAAATAATGTCCCTATATCTGTCTTTGGGGATGGGGGGAAGGAGATCCCAGGAAAGAGGATCCCAGATTTTGTTTCTGGTTTTGGAGGTTTGAATGGTGTGCTGCAGGACAGTTGGGATTAGAACAAAGAGGACAAAACCAAAATTCAACTATGAGTAGGCTCAATCCATATATAAGTTGAAATTGAATTTAAAATCATTGTACCGTACAAAATTGAAAATCTCCATAATATGAAGATGTTAGGGTTAGGGTTAGTACAACCAGTGGTGGGATTCAGCCGGTTCTGTCCGGATCGCGCGAACTGGTAGCGGCGACTGTGGGAGGCTCCGCCCACCCACTTGGATGTTAATGCGCGACTACTACACATGCGCAGAAGGCGGTGCAAATGCACAGAGGTGGCGTCTGTGAGTAAAGCGCACGCTCGTGTACGCGCTCACATTTGCAAACCGGTAGGGAAGATAACTGAATCCCACGTCTGTATACAATGTGTTCCAACAATTTGGCTATGATAGGATTGTGTTCATATTCTCAGATTGTTCAAATTTGTTGATGGGTAGTCCTCGACTTACAACCACCAATGGGAGCAGAATTTCCATTGCTAAGCAAGAGGGTTGTTAAGTCAGCCATGCCTGATTTTATAACCTTTCCTTGCTAAGTGAATCACTGCAGTTGTTAAGTGAGACTGTGGCCGTTATGCAACGTTAAGCAGCTCCCCCCCCCTTGACTTTGCTTTTTTGGAAACTAGCTGGGAAGATTGCAAATGGGGATCAGATGATCCCAGGTGATCGTAAATACATGCTGGTTGCCAAGTGCCCAAATTTTGATCACATGACCATGGAGACCCTGTGATACAGTAGTGGGTTCCTCTTACCTTCGCTACCGGTTCGGAACTGGGAGTGTACACGTGCGCGTGATCGCTTCGCTTGTGTGTGGTGCTTCTGCGCATGCATGGCATTTCTGCGCATGCATGCGGTGCTTCTGCACATGCGCAGAGCATCCGTGATGACGTCCAGGCGGGTGGGCAGAGCCTCCTGACGCCGCCACTACCGGTTCGCCCAAACCGGGGCGAACTGGTAGAAACCCACCACTGCTGTGATAGTAGTAAATCTGAGGACCAGTTGTAATTCACTTTTCTAGTGCCGTTATAACTTTAAGAGGTCACTAAACAGATGGATTTAAGTTACCTGTATGTGCGGATTTGAATGGATTTAGGATCCTCCTAAATTTAGAAAGTGACCCTGGGCATTCCCTTTAATAGCCATTGTCCTATTCCAGTGGAAGGCAAGGGAAGCTGGAAGCTGGAGCTTTCCTTTTTCAAAATCTGTTGTTGGCTGTGAGTTCAGAAGGCTATAGGGAGAGGGTTTTTTTTTTTTTTTCAGATTAACCCTGAGGATTTCTGCTCCAAATCCCTGGGAGTAGGAAAAACTTAATTTAAAAAAAGTATAGGTGAAAAGACCCAGGATGTTCTATTCTTTTCAGTGCTGCTTTGCTTAGTTGCCCTGTTTTATATTTGCTCATGTTTTCTCTCCATCCTGTTTTGATTTCCCTGCCCCCCCGCCCCCCTTAGTTGATTAAAGATTGCCAGGTTGTAGGTCTCGGGCTTTATATCTTATTCCTCGCAGATTCGTTTTGTTATATTTATTCAAACCCACATCTTTTATTCATTGTTATGTGTAGGATTTGTCTGTATACCAAATCCACTTGGCCTGATCACCATAACCGTAAAAGGAAAGTGGAGAAATTTGTTTAAATGAGCCTTGTGGGGGGAGAGGCCTCTCCTGTTTCTCCTTTTCCTATCCAGATCCTAGAGGAAAAGGGGTATTTAGATGGTGGAAACTTCATACTACCTATCTGGATGCAATTCTATTCTACAAGAACAGCCACACCCAATGGAACAGATACACTGAAATACATCAATGCTTTTATGCCCTATCAATTCTTTTGACTCTAAGCAGCTCCGAAGCACCAAAATTATAAAAAAAAATAATTGCGCAAAATATCAAATCTATAAAAACAAAAATGCAACCCATAACTGTAATCATAAAACAACAGGAACATAAATAATCAGGCATGCATGATAGAGAGAGAAATAACAATAGAAAGAAAGAAAAACCCTCATCTCATTCTCACATTACCTGTTCCGGTTGAAATGCATGTTCCCAAATGCATGTTAGAAAAGGCCGTTTTTAAAAAGATTCCTTAATGTTAAAAGGGAAGGCACAGATTTTTTTATCTAATGGGAGGGCATTCTGTAGGAAGGGAGAATGCTTGGCTGAATCCCCCCCCCACTCTCTCTTTGCAAGCACTCTGTACAGGCACTTAGAAGGAGAGATTCTCCTTGGAGAAAGCAGTCTCAGAGAGAGCCAGCACCCAAGTCATGATCACAGCACCTTCAACTGCACCTGGAAGCAAAACTGACAACCAACACAGCTGCTGTAATATTGGATTGGTCCAATTAGCATGTAAGCTGCCCTTTTGGGTCCAGTTGCACTTTAACCTTGAAGGTAGTCTTCAAGGACAATCCTACCTACTGTATAAACACCGTGATGGCGAACCTGTGGCATGCAGAGCCATTTCTATGGGCATGCAAGTGTTGCCCTACTTTAGCTCCAGTGTGCATGTCCATGCCAACCAGCTGATTTTGGGCCTTCTGGGCCCACCGGAATTCGGGAAACAGGCCTTTTCTGGCCTCTGGAGGGCCACGGAGGGGATGGAGAAGTCAATTTTCGCCCTTCCCAGGTTCCAAGAAAGCCTCTGGAGCCTGGGGAGGGCAAAAAAACAGGACTTCCGGGCCCACTGGTAACCTTTTTGCCATCGCGTGCCAAAAGCCAGGGGAAAAGCGGTGTGTGTGTGTGTCACGCACGCATGCATGGGGGAATCCACGCATGCATGTGGGGCACAGGGGGGCATTAAATTATGGGTGTGGGCACGCACATGCGTGACCCACCCGGCGCTCCCCCCCACTTTTGGCATGCAACGGCAAAAAGGTTAGCCATCACTGGTATAACACATTACATTTGTCCAACCATGAGATGATGGGAGCACGAATGAGGACAATGAGTTCTTCTCCAGAAAATGTGCCCAAAGCTGGGCAAAGACCTTTCAGATCATAGTTTCTACCTGCTGTTCTAGTAGGGACTAAGAATCCAGGAGGAGCACAGGATGCACATCAGGTCTTTTGAAGGGAGGACATGTTCTTATCAGAGTTTCTTGCAAAAATTAAATCCGGAAGCACACACAGATAACTGACTCAACAGGATTCATTAACTTCTCTTTATATACATAATAACAGATGAAGTAAATTTTACAATACCAATAGCAGAGTTCTTTCAATGTGGTAACAAGTAGAGATATCAGTTTCCGGTTTCATTTCAGCAGACAGACTAGTTTTGTTTTAGATCTGAGCACAGAGCTTAATACAAAGAAAGCCTCCCCTATACAGGGCAATTAAGCCCTCTGTACAGACTCAGTTGCCTAAGCCACATCCAGACTTCAGACTTAAATTGGTGAGAATCAAATTGCTGGCAGTCAGTAGAATTAGCTTGCAATATTGCATTTTAATTGCTGTGCCACTAAGGCTCTCTTGTATTATCAGCATATTAATAATACTGGACCTCCAAGCACTAGATAATCCCTTCAACAATTTCATGTAGTTATCAACAAAGATGAGGGTCAGAGTTGGGTCCTGAGATACTCCATGCTAGAGAGTCTAAGGATTTGACTTCTTCTCCTCCAAGCAACTTAATTAGAATAGCCTAATTAGGAAGGAAGAAACATCAAAGAATGGTATCTCCAACTCCCAACACTCACTGGCAGTCAGGGGTGGGTTCTAAAATTTGTTACTACCAGTTCTGTGGGTATGGTTTATTTTGTGGGCGTGGCTTGATGGTCACGTGATAATTATTTAGGATTTAGCAGAGGTACTGGTCTACCAGGCTTTTAACTGCTTGCAGAGCTGTGCCAATCTACCCATTTATTTTTGCAGGCACTGATCTACCCATTTATTTTTGCAGGCACTGATCTACTCATGTATTTTTGCAGGCACTGGTCTACCCATTTATTTTTGTAGGCACTGATTCACTCATGTATTTTTGCAGGCACTGGTCTAACCCTTTATTTTTGCAGGCACCGGTCTACTCATTTGTTTTCTTTTAACACTGATCAGCTGTAGGGCAACCCTTTGAAGCCCAGCGGAAAGAGTTTAAACAGTTTTTTTCCCTCTAGCCATCAGCTGGGACTCAGGAGGCAGCAATAGATTGGGGATGGGGCCAAATAAAAGGTAAGACTAACGCGGTGGGGGCGGGGCCCCCCAGAACCGGTTTGGTGACGTCATATTGTCACTGCTACCGGCTCGGCAGAACCGGGAGGAACCAGGAGGAACCCACCACTGCTGGCAGTTCAGGAAGATACAATGGTCAATAAAATTAAAGGCTGCCAAAATGATTCAGTAAAATATCTTGTTATGTTCTCCGGAGAGAATTTGCTTCTATGGAAGGAGATGATTGAGCAGTTGTATTGCATAATTTCTTATTGATTGAAACAGATGGGATAATAATAACATAATATAAATAGTTTAACAAGATATGGAGTAAGCACAAGAAGAGACTCACTTCAGAATTGTCACACATTGTTAACAATAACAAATATCAATTTTTAAGAAGGCTGTGGAATAAGATCAGGACAATGGAAACATCATAATTCTTACAGATTACAAGATTTGGTGGTAAATAAAACCAGCACAAAATCTTATGAAAAGATCATTCAAAAATATAGCAAACCACCCAACTGGTTTCTGTATTTATTTAAAGATTAGTACTATAGTACAGAAGGAAATCTAGAAATGTGGAGCTTTAACAGCCTTAACAGAATTCTAAAATTTTGTAATGCAACATTTATTAGCTACGATTGCCAAAATGGATCTTAAATATTCAAAAATGTATTGAAAATGTAATAAAAAGTGGGATGTTTTTATGGTTTGTTTTGATAAAGTAAAAACGCTTAACAAATTTAGGAAGCGAAAATGTTTTCTAAAGATACAACAATTTTTTGTCCTGCATTTTCATTACTATCCATTATTTTTCTGTTAAACATCATAAAAACCTTATATACTAGTAAAATGTACTGAACTAACATATCTGCTTTTGGCAGTAAAAATGAAACAGGCAGAAACTTCCAACTGTACCGTTTCCAGAAGAGTGACAGCTGAAATGATGGAGTTTAAGTTTAAAATATGTTTAAAATAACCACATAGTTGAGATATAAAAACTTCGTTGGTTCAGTACAATTTGACAACCATTTATTGATGATAACACTTGGAAAAAGTGTTATCTCCCACACTGATTTAGTTTTCCCATTTTATATGTGTTTTAAAGAAATTCACTGTTTATTATTCTCTTTGGGTTACTTGGTATAATCTCACCAGAGACTCTATCCACTGTCTCAGGATTGACAGGTTTAAACTGTTCCCAGATGTCATCCCTAAACATCCCTTCCATCCAGCTGACTTCTAATTACAAACCGATCCCTTTGCTAGTAACTCATAGCAGTTTGTGGCCCTTTCAGCCAATCCTTCTGTACAAGATTGGATTTAAAGGTCATTTTAAAAAAAGTCGTCACATGGAACTCTGGCGAAGTAATAACAAAAAAGTAAATTTCTCCCACCCATTCCCCAATGATGAATGGCCTAAATTTGGCCCTGAAGATATGTCTAGTTGGATTTGTTTAACCTCTTCTGTCCACAACACTCCACTGATACCCCTGAAGTCCACAGAATCAGTGAACGCCCAAGGATTGGTATAAAGGGAAAGGCCGTTTGGAACAATCCTATCAAAAGCCTTTAATGCTGCCATATTCCAAAGACTGGCTAGGTTTTCCATAGATCCACCTTCCACACAGCTGGCAAACTCCTTGACTGCTCTCTGAAAATCCTTCACATTCCTTGGGTAGACTTATCTAATTGGCCCTACAGCCTTGCACAGGTTTGTGGCACTCCTTCACTATCTATGATGAATGTGATATATTTATTTTATTCCACTCTTATCTTCATCATCTTCTTTTAACAACCCCACAATCCCTTGCAGGGTGGAGTCTGGGCAACTGAATGGACAGTGTAGCACAGTATTTACTGGCTGGATGCCCTTCCTGTTGCCAATGCAGAGTTTTGTTCAGCAGATATATTCTCATTGTGCCCAGAGAGAAATATCTGCCTCTACCTAGGATCGAACTCACAGCCTCCTGATTGTGAGGTGAGAGCTCCACCTCTAGGCCGCCACACCACTCCTCTTTATTCCACTCTTATAGTATTATGAAATGCAATTTAACCTTAAGATAAAGCAGTCCCACTTTTCCCCAAGATAGGGTCTAGAACAGGGTGGTCAAACTCAATTTCATTGAGGGCTGCATCTGGGTTGTGTTTGACCTCGGGGGGCTGGGGTGGGCATGGCCAGAATGGGCGTGGCCAGCTGACATTACTCGTGTTGGGGGGCACCTTTGGTGGCTCAAGTGCTCTGCCAGCGAAAACAGGGTCCCGAGCTCTGTTTCTGGCTGCGACGGCCTCCTGCAACCCTCTGCCAGCGAGAAGGGAGCCCAGGAGGGCCGCACACAGCTCTTGTGAGCTCCATATTCATCTGCAATGGCCTCTGTTTTTGCTGGCAGAGGCACCATGGGCCAGTCCTTTGCTGTTTCCAGGAGAGCCCTGCAGGCCAGATCTAAGCAACCCGTGGGCCGGATCTGGCCCCCGGGCCTTGAGTTTAACACCCCGGTCTAGAAAAAGGAAGGAAGATGAACACTACAATTGCTGCTTATAAATCAGTTTCCCTAAATTTATTCATTTCAGTGTCTTTTCCCCTTCCTTGAAAAATAGACCAGTTGGACACTAGCTGGTTAGATTTAATTCTCCCATTCTACAGGCCAGGCTACACATTCCTTCTTTCTGGAACTATTTCTACCCTTATACATATTCCCCGTATATTGCCATCTTTCATCTTATTTTAATTTGAGAGAAGTTTAAAAAGACAAGCACAGTTGTCAAGTCAGACACTCCCATGTATTTAAATATAAATGTAATGTCTTTTAGATCCCAGCAGATTAATCTCAGAGGGAGTTTGATCATATACTTTAAAAAAAAAGTATACTTACTTTTTACTTATATTCGCAAACTGTTAACTAACGGCTTAACCAAAACAGAGACATGCAAGGGAATTCTTTGAATGTAATATAAGCTATACCACAGTGTTATATTTTTCCCCAAAGAATATTAAATTCTTATTTTAAAAACACAGAGATAATGCAGACGAGATGGTTGAGACTCTGCTTAAGTTTCTCAGCATTTCTTCTTTTTCTAAAATTTTACAATTACAATAAAATGTAATTGTAAAATAATTGTAAAATAATTAATAGATTAATTGGGGGAAAGGAAAATTTGTTATTCTGAAATGCTGGTTGCTCCTGGAACTATATTATTGGCATCAATTTACACTATATCTATAATGACATCATTAGGCAAGTGGCATAAATGATGCAATTTGTATAATGATGCAAAGCTGACAACAAATGTTGTATATTGCTGCAAATGTCATAATATTAACTACAGGATTCCAAACTACTCTGGATGCAAGAGAGTTATAATTTATTTTAGTGGAATGGCCAGGTGGAAATGTTGTCTATTATATTCAAAGTCTACTAAGTTTGATTGGCTAAATTGATTTTTTCCCCTGTATTATATAAAATAGAAACTTGATCAAGTAATGGATAAGATGATAAAAAGTCATCAGCAATTATTTGGCTGTCCTGGGTCTCTGGAATCCACTCCCACCTGATCTGATGCAATTGTCTTCCTGGCTTCTTGAAAAGTCTTTAAACAGACCTATTTACACAAATGTTAAATGCTGGGTTATTCTTATTGGTTGATTTAAATTCCTCCAGCAATCTTCAGCTTTATATTTTTATTGAAAATCGCTATGGTAGTTTGATAATTTTTTTAAAAAATAATTCTACTATAAATGAAGAGAATATAAGTCAATAAAACTGCAAAAAATACAAACAGAAATATATATATATATATATATATATATATATATATATATATATATATATATATATATATATATATATATATATGCATATTCTTTCTAGCCAGGTTTTACCTATGTAAACTTAGTTGTTCTTCAGCCCTAGGTTCTGTGAAATCTCATTCACAAGTTCTTGGGCCCTTTTTCTGCTGCCAAACTGCAACTCTGTGTTGCTTCCTGGGAGACCCAGATAGCTATTTCTACCTCTTAAGGCGTCATCAGTGGGCCACACCCACTTCCCAATTATCCTCCCTGTAAAAGGCATAATGTATCTTTTTTCTTTTTTCATAGGCTTTTATGTGCATATTCTTTCTAGCCAGGTTTTACCTATGTAAACTTAGTTGTTCTTCAGCCCTAGGTTCTGTGAAATCTCATTCACAAGTTCTTGGGCCCTTTTTCTGCTGCCAAACTGCAACTCTGTGTTGCTTCCTGGGAGACCCATTCTGCTGCCAAACTGCAACTCTGTGTTGCTTCCTGGGAGACCCAGATAGCTATTTCTACCTCTTAAGGCGTCATCAGTGGGCCACACCCACTTCCCAATTATCCTCCCTGTAAAAGGCATAATGTATCTTTTTTCTTTTTTCATAGGCTTTTATGTGCATATTCTTTCTAGCCAGGTTTTACCTATGTAAACTTAGTTGTTCTTCAGCCCTAGGTTCTGTGAAATCTCATTCACAAGTTCTTGGGCCCTTTTTCTGCTGCCAAACTGCAACTCTGTGTTGCTTCCTGGGAGACCCATTCTGCTGCCAAACTGCAACTCTGTGTTGCTTCCTGGGAGACCCAGATAGCTATTTCTACCTCTTAAGGCGTCATCAGTGGGCCACACCCACTTCCCAATTATCCTCCCTGTAAAAGGCATAATGTATCTTTTTTCTTTTTTCATAGGCTTTTATGTGCATATTCTTTCTAGCCAGGTTTTACCTATGTAAACTTAGTTGTTCTTCAGCCCTAGGTTCTGTGAAATCTCATTCACAAGTTCTTGGGCCCTTTTTCTGCTGCCAAACTGCAACTCTGTGTTGCTTCCTGGGAGACCCATTCTGCTGCCAAACTGCAACTCTGTGTTGCTTCCTGGGAGACCCAGATAGCTATTTCTACCTCTTAAGGCGTCATCAGTGGGCCACACCCACTTCCCAATTATCCTCCCTGTAAAAGGCATAATGTATCTTTTTTCTTTTTTCATAGGCTTTTATGTGCATATTCTTTCTAGCCAGGTTTTACCTATGTAAACTTAGTTGTTCTTCAGCCCTAGGTTCTGTGAAATCTCATTCACAAGTTCTTGGGCCCTTTTTCTGCTGCCAAACTGCAACTCTGTGTTGCTTCCTGGGAGACCCATTCTGCTGCCAAACTGCAACTCTGTGTTGCTTCCTGGGAGACCCAGATAGCTATTTCTACCTCTTAAGGCGTCATCAGTGGGCCACACCCACTTCCCAATTATCCTCCCTGTAAAAGGCATAATGTATCTTTTTTCTTTTTTCATAGGCTTTTATGTGCATATTCTTTCTAGCCAGGTTTTACCTATGTAAACTTAGTTGTTCTTCAGCCCTAGGTTCTGTGAAATCTCATTCACAAGTTCTTGGGCCCTTTTTCTGCTGCCAAACTGCAACTCTGTGTTGCTTCCTGGGAGACCCATTCTGCTGCCAAACTGCAACTCTGTGTTGCTTCCTGGGAGACCCAGATAGCTATTTCTACCTCTTAAGGCGTCATCAGTGGGCCACACCCACTTCCCAATTATCCTCCCTGTAAAAGGCATAATGTATCTTTTTTCTTTTTTCATAGGCTTTTATGTGCATATTCTTTCTAGCCAGGTTTTACCTATGTAAACTTAGTTGTTCTTCAGCCCTAGGTTCTGTGAAATCTCATTCACAAGTTCTTGGGCCCTTTTTCTGCTGCCAAACTGCAACTCTGTGTTGCTTCCTGGGAGACCCATTCTGCTGCCAAACTGCAACTCTGTGTTGCTTCCTGGGAGACCCAGATAGCTATTTCTACCTCTTAAGGCGTCATCAGTGGGCCACACCCACTTCCCAATTATCCTCCCTGTAAAAGGCATAATGTATCTTTTTTCTTTTTTCATAGGCTTTTATGTGCATATTCTTTCTAGCCAGGTTTTACCTATGTAAACTTAGTTGTTCTTCAGCCCTAGGTTCTGTGAAATCTCATTCACAAGTTCTTGGGCCCTTTTTCTGCTGCCAAACTGCAACTCTGTGTTGCTTCCTGGGAGACCCATTCTGCTGCCAAACTGCAACTCTGTGTTGCTTCCTGGGAGACCCAGATAGCTATTTCTACCTCTTAAGGCGTCATCAGTGGGCCACACCCACTTCCCAATTATCCTCCCTGTAAAAGGCATAATGTATCTTTGGCAGTATCTTTTTCTGCTGCAGTTTGGCAGCAGAAAAAGGGCCCAAGAACTTGTGAATGAGATTTCACAGAACCTAGGGCTGAAGAACAACTAAGTTTACATAGGTAAAACCTGGCTAGAAAGAATATGCACATAAAAGCCTATGAAAAAAGAAAAAAGATACATTATGCCTTTTACAGGGAGGATAATTGGGAAGTGGGTGTGGCCCACTGATGACGCCTTAAGAGGTAGAAATAGCTATCTGGGTCTCCCAGGAAGCAACACAGAGTTGCAGTTTGGCAGCAGAATGGGTCTCCCAGGAAGCAACACAGAGTTGCAGTTTGGCAGCAGAAAAAGGGCCCAAGAACTTGTGAATGAGATTTCACAGAACCTAGGGCTGAAGAACAACTAAGTTTACATAGGTAAAACCTGGCTAGAAAGAATATGCACATAAAAGCCTATGAAAAAAGAAAAAAGATACATTATGCCTTTTACAGGGAGGATAATTGGGAAGTGGGTGTGGCCCACTGATGACGCCTTAAGAGGTAGAAATAGCTATCTGGGTCTCCCAGGAAGCAACACAGAGTTGCAGTTTGGCAGCAGAATGGGTCTCCCAGGAAGCAACACAGAGTTGCAGTTTGGCAGCAGAAAAAGGGCCCAAGAACTTGTGAATGAGATTTCACAGAACCTAGGGCTGAAGAACAACTAAGTTTACATAGGTAAAACCTGGCTAGAAAGAATATGCACATAAAAGCCTATGAAAAAAGAAAAAAGATACATTATGCCTTTTACAGGGAGGATAATTGGGAAGTGGGTGTGGCCCACTGATGACGCCTTAAGAGGTAGAAATAGCTATCTGGGTCTCCCAGGAAGCAACACAGAGTTGCAGTTTGGCAGCAGAATGGGTCTCCCAGGAAGCAACACAGAGTTGCAGTTTGGCAGCAGAAAAAGGGCCCAAGAACTTGTGAATGAGATTTCACAGAACCTAGGGCTGAAGAACAACTAAGTTTACATAGGTAAAACCTGGCTAGAAAGAATATGCACATAAAAGCCTATGAAAAAAGAAAAAAGATATATATATATATATATATATATATATATATATATATATATATATATATATATATATAAATATAAAAGAAAGAATGGAAGGATGGAAGGATGGAAGGGAGGGAAGGAGGTGTGAAACAGAAAAAGAAATGAAAGGGAAATGGGAATGGGAATGGGAAAGGAAAAAAAGTAACTTCCCCGTTCATTCCAGCAAGTAAAAGCAATTTTAATAGCTTATCATTGTCTCAAAATAAAACATAATCTCTCCTCTTCCCAGAAGTGGTATTCAGCTAGTTCGCACCAGTTCAGGCAAACCGGTAGTGGAGATCGCTGGTGGGTCCACCCACCCGCCCTGGCTCTATAGCATGACTTAGAGGCCGGGTGCATGTGTAGACAGCATGCATGTGCATGAAGCAAGCGTGCGCAGCGAACCGGTGGTGAAACCCACCCCTGCCTCTTCCCATAGCTCATGTTCTAGATAAGAAAAACAGAGATGAAATGCTATGTCAATCAATCTTTGCCAGCAAATGTCCAGTAAGAGCAACTACATATAGCTATTTTCTTCTTTTAATCCTGGTTGAACAAGCTGATCTTATAAATCTTTCCTTTTAAAAAATTATTCTTTAACCCTTTCAAAAAATGCCCCAGGGGTAATTTGCTGCTCCTCTGTGTTTTAAAGTAAGAATCACTTAGAACTTTTAGCTTATTTCTTTGGTATGAATAAGTAAAATGTATCTTTTGTTTGTCACTTTTAAAAAAGTTCTTCCGAATCTTTTTTAAATCCAGAAGAAGAAAAAAATATCCAGACCGCTTTCCTGGTTTAATAACTGTTCATTTTCTTTAGGAAATGAGTCATTCATGAGATCCATCTGTATTAAATTTAAAAATCCCCCTTCAAATTAATTTCATAGACAGCTACTGCTGTTTGTTCTTGTTTTACAACTTCATCAGAATATGCTCTGTGAATTTTATCAAGCACTTGATCCATTTTGTCCAAAAACATAGCTGAAAGGTATTCAAAAGTTTGCACTAAGGATTTTTGCTACATTTTCTTTAGTCTCTGGCTCTAGTGTTTACCTTCAATGTATCCTTATCATAAAAACACAAGTAATTCCCATTTTTTCCCATAAGAAAATAGCTTCTAGATAATTCAAAACTATAATTCCTCTAGGTCCTAAATCTGTTATTAATTTTCCAAAATCCACCAAAATCCACACATTTGCTGCACAGTCCAAAAAACCCATACATTTTAAAAACTTTTAAGATTAAATTTACACCATTATCTTTTAAAGAAGACAAAATGCATCCAGTAAACAACAGTATAAAACCTTGCCAGTCCAAAAAGACTTAATCTCCCCAATATGCTAAAAATATTAAGATATACAGTTATTAATGTCTGTAAAGGTTTTGTGAGTGTGAGCTTGATGTTCTCAGCCACTCCAAGCATAAAACAACCGTAAAATGGCTCAATAAATTATCCTTTGTTCCAGAATAGATTATGGGAGGTTGGATCTCTCATGCGGGCCTGATTCCTTTTGCGAAAACTGTTTTGCTAACCAGCGAAAGCCAGCACCATATCAGCTCACCATGGCAGTTACAGGAAGCTAGGATGAATGTTCGCTTATTTTCCACATTTCTTCTTTTTTAAAAACACAGTTTAACATTGATTTTAAATGTTGGGCGATACCAGTGGTGGGATTCAAATACTTTAACAACTCGTTCTCCCAGGGTCAGGTTGGCTGTTGAGGGAGGCATGCAGCTCTGCCACACATGCAGGATGAGCCTCCTGCGATGGCCAACCTGACCCTAGGCGAACTGGTTGTTAAATTATACTCCCCTGCTATCAAAGTGGATCCTGGGTGCTGTGCTGCAATGAAGAAATGGGCAATGGAGCAGCTGGCACGAGGAAAGGAGGAGGAGCAGGGAGAAGAAAGAAGGAAAGCTGCCTTCTCCTTCCCTCATGCTGGCCACTCCGTCGCCGATTTCTCCATTGCAGCATAGCGCAGCGCAGGATCCATTTTAATAGCAGGGGGGTGGGTAATTTAACAACTGGTTCACCAGAACCAGTGCGAACCAGTGATGAAATTCAGCCGGTTCTATCCGGATCATACGATCCGGTAGCGCCAGTGGTGGGAGACTCCACCCACCCGCCCAGACGTCATCACGTCCTGTTTTTGACCCTCAGTACATGCGCAGAAGGCTCTGCGCATGCACGGAGGAGGCGCGTACGCTCACATTTGCGAAATGGTAGCGAAGGTAAGTGAATCCCACCCCTGGTGCGAACCGACTGAATCCCATCACTGGGCGATACAGATTTGTAGAATGGTTCTATCTTAATAAACAGGCTTCTATCCCTATAATGCAGCGGTTCTCAACCTGGGGGTCGCGACCCCTTTGGGGGTCGAACGGCCATTTCCCAGGAGTCGCCAAAGCCCTCTCTCGCCCCCCCTGCCCCCGCCTTCACTCACCCTCTGCCTCTGCTGGATCGCCGGTCGCCGTTCGCTTACCCCGCCCACTCCCAATCTATTGCTGCTCCGGAGTCCCAGCTGATGGCTAGAGGGAAAAAAACTTTAAATTCTTGCCGCGGGGCTTCAAAGAGCTAGCTGCAAAGAGGTAAATTCCTGGAGCAAGTTTTTTTCCCCCTAGCTATACTGGAAAGAGAAAGCGAAAGCAGGGTCTTAGCTGCAACGTGACAAAATGAGGCAGAGAGGTTTCTTTTCTTTTTCCTCACCAAAAAAGGTAGGTACAAAACTTCAAACGATGGGAAATTTAGGGCAAGAGGAGGTTCAAGATTTTAAAACACAAAAGAAAAAAAGCTCTATTTAACTAGGGAATTGTAATAATTGAGATACTATTAATTGTATATTGTGTTGAAAGCAGAAACGGTTAAGTTGTGGTTTGGAGGAATATATGGGGGAAATTATTTGGTTTATTATTATTGGTAAATATAATTAATTGATTTGTAAGAAATTGGATTGCATGGAAATAATTGGAATATTCATCAATTCATATTGATAAATATACAAAAAAGATAGTTATATAACTAATTGATTTATATTAAAATGTTGAATTTGTATTAAACAACTGTATTACATAATTAACCAATGTGAGGATGGATATAAAAATAGATGACAATGCAAAGGGGTATAATATAGAATAGAAGGGAAAAATTGAATTTGATTAAGATTAGAGATGAGGATGAAGGGTAATATTGGTTTTTTTAAAAAATAGTTGAGGAATAAATATGGTAAAAAGGAAATATAGAAATTGTAAATTTAATTGAAATGACTAAATACTGTGTTGGAAGAAATATCCTTCTGGGTTCTGCTCCAAGTGGGGAAAAAGACACTGGAAACATGGAGACTGTTTGGAAAGATGTTTTAATAGTGGACAGGATCACATGGCTTGATGGGGCCCATTGTGTTAGTTTCTGTTGCTATTGTGTTGCAAATGTCCTTTGACAAAGGATTGACTTTCTGCCTCTGGCCCATTAACAAATGGTGGGGGGCAGGAAGGTGGGAGCTGCTTTGTCTGTAAAATATGCTTCTCCATTTCTCATCCAGGGAAATATAATATTCTGCCTTTTTAATATTTCCCAAAATATTTCATTCTTCTAGGAAAGGGGTGGCTGCTAACCTCCTACAACTGTTTAAATTTGTGAACCGGCCAAATACTCTGTTCAAAGAAAATATGTTGTATGTTTGTATGTGTGTTTCTAATTATTGCTATTTATTCCTATTTGTTCTCTTTTATTCTTTAAAGTTTAACAATTCATTCTTTATCTTAATATCTTTATATTTGTTTGGGGTTGGCTTTCTTCCCTTTCATCTTTTTTATTGTACAGCAATCTTTCTCCTCAAACCTACCACCTTTGTCTTTTCTTTCTTACTTACTTTCTCTTCCCCCCCTCTTCTTCTTCTCCCTACTTCCTGTTTCTCCTTCTCCTCCTCTCTTCCTCCCTCTCTTACCTTCACTCCTATTCTAATTTCCCTTCCCTTCCTTCATCCCTCTCTATTCCTGTATCCTTTTATGCATATGGACTACTCAGAGGGCTGAAAAAGTTATTTTTGACTGGTCCTCGCACTTTTGACCAGTCCTCGAACTTACGACTGTCCTCACATTTTACGTTTTTGCCCTATCTTGTCACCATGGTGAAGAGAAGCAGTTGTGAAATGAGTGACATGGTTGTTAAGAATGCTACAATGGGCATAAATGATGACCAGTCATAAGTGCGAAGACCGGTCAAAAGTGCGAGGACCTGTCAGAAATCACATTTTTCAGCCCTCTGGGTAGTCCTTTTGTGCACAGGGACTACT
This sequence comes from Pituophis catenifer annectens, assembly GCF_029215685.1. NCBI lineage: Eukaryota > Metazoa > Chordata > Lepidosauria > Squamata > Colubridae > Pituophis > Pituophis catenifer. The sequence goes on along the minus strand of NW_027256881.1, from coordinate 192,023,519 downwards.
CAGAGGGCTGAAAAAGTTATTTTTGACTGGTCCTCGCACTTTTGACCAGTCCTCGAATTTACGACTGTCCTCACATTTTACGTTTTTTGCCCTATCTTATACCATGTTGAAGAGAAGCAGTTGTGAAATGAGTGACATGGTTGTTACGAATGCTGCACAGGCATAAATGTGAGGATGGTCATAAGTGTGAGGACCAGTCAAAAGTTCGAGGACCTGGCAGAAATGACTTTTTTTCAGCCCTCTGAGTAGTCCCTATACACATAGCCATGGCCACCCGGTCACATGACCAGCTAGCCACGCCCACTCGGTCACATGACCTCCAAGCCATGCCCACAAAATAAGCCACGCCCACAGAACCGGTAGTAAAAGAAATTTAGAACCCACCCCTGGTTGGGGGTCACCACAACATGAGGAACTGTATTAAAGGGTCGCGGCATTAGGAAGGTTGAGAACCACTGCTATAATGCATGGTGAACAACTTATGAATTGAAACCTCCCAGCCTACAAATCACACCAAAGTGGCAAAATGTCTTGAATTTAAAGATAATAATAGAAACTGCTCCAGTTTTTAGCCTTCAGTTCAGCTTACTAGGTGAGGAAGTCTGTGAGTTGAAGGCCACACATTTTAAAGTTGTTAAGGTTGAGAAACACACTACCTTAGAGGATGGCACTAGAGGTGGATTTCAGCAGGTTCTGAACAGTTCTGGAGAACCGGTAGTGGAAATTTTGAGTAGGTCAGAGAACCGGTAGTAAAAATTCTGACTGGCCCCGCCCCCATCTATTCTCTGCCTCCTGAGTCCCAGCTGATCGGGAGGAAATGGGGATTCCTTCCCTTGCATTGGGGAGGGAATGAAGATTTTACAGTATCCTTCCCCTGCCATGCCCACCAAGCCACGTCCACCAAGCCACACCCACAGAACCAGTAGTAAAAAATTTTGAAACCCACCACTGGATGGGACCACACATGCTGGCATCTTTTCCTAGAAACCCACGGATACCTGCTGCCCCTTTCAGCCCCAAAACCCCCTCAGGAAGCACAGAAGATTGAAGCAGAGTCTTGAAGAAAGGCAATATGTAGTTTACGGTGCCAGGACTGTGTGGAACCCTTTGGCACAACCTCCAGGCCCTTTTTAAAGTTAGTGCAAAGCTGTAATTTTTAATGCCACATGAGAGGTTAATAGTTAAATGCATGGGGAGTAATTGTGTTTACATTTAATTATCAACACTATATTTAATGTACAATATAAAATTAATTTAAATTACTGTATTCCATCATGTAACAGGAATAATTCTCCTCTCGGGAGATGATGTTTATAGTCACTGGACATTACTTTTGCCTGGGTCATGATCATGAGCAGAATAAGATCTAACTATTATATTTCTGCTGACAGTTTCCTTAGGACTTGCCCTGGAGCATAAGAATCTCAACTAAATTGAAAGGGAACATTAGTGGTAAAGCCAAATAGAAATTTCTACCAGGTTGCAGTGCTGGTTGGCACCTACTTCTGGGTTACACCCAGTGGTAGGCAGTTCTTCTACTTTAGTCAAGCTTTTGCATCCTTGTCTTCTGAAATCAGATTAGGATTGCTATAATTCCTTTTTCTATGTGGACACATGTCTCAACCAGAATTAAAGATCTTTCAGTGACTCTTGCCCTGGGATTTTCTGAGGGAAGGTCTGCTCCTAACTATAGAGTCTGCTCCTTTCCCTTCTGAGATATCTCTTTTCTTAAAGACGATTGAATTTTACTGTCTAATGTTGCTTATACTGTATTTTTCGGAGTATAAAATGCACCTTTCCCCCCCAAAAAAGAGAGTGGAAATCTGGGTGCGCCTTATACTCTGAATGTAGCCCCACCCAGCCTCGCAAATGGAGATTTCAGAGGCTGAAAGAAGCCTCTGAAAGAAGCTTCAGAAAAAAAGCCTCTGAAAGGCTTTTATCTAAAACAATATGGCAAGCAACAAAAGAAGAATCAGTAAAGGTTCTAACCAAATTATGTTAACAAATCTGGAGAATGACACAATAACCAACAGATAGGAAGAGGTTAATCTACAGACCAATACCAAAGAAAGGAGATTGAACAGAATACAGATAGTCCTTCAGAATAAAAGCCTCTGAAAGAAGCTTCAGAAAAAAAGCCTCTGAAAGAAGCTTCAGAAAAAAAAAGCCTTTTTTCTGAAGCTCTGTTTTGGAGGCTTTCAGAGGGAGAAAAATTTTTTTTTCCTGAAACAGAGTTTCAGAAATTTCAGAGGCAGAAAAAAAAGCAAGGCACTGAGCTCACAACCAATGAACTTGTTGCTAAAATTCACCTCTGGGAACAGCTGATTGGGGGTATTCCGGGAGACCCACCAATCAGCTTTTTTCTTATTTTCCTCCCCAAAAACTAAGGTGCATCTTATCCTCTGAAAAATACGATAATATCCAGCAACTTACTTTTTTTTTCACATCATGGGAGATACAAGAAGACTCTTCTCCCCCAAAGGCCAATTTCAATTTAAAATTCATGTCTCCCAGAGAGCAACAGAGAGTTTCAGAGATCCTTGACTTTTAATGTGCTTCAGGTTTAATGTCCCAACTCCTTTCTGTCTTCTAGAGCAATGGTCCTAAAACATTTTTGTCTCTAGGCCCCTTTATATTCTTAACAATGATTGAGGATTCACAGAACTATGGTTTACATGCTTTATATCTGTTGACATTTTTATAAGAAATTAAAACTAAGAATTTTTAAATATTAGTTTATTTGACTTTTCAGACCTCTTGAAAGGGTCTAGGGGATCCTCAGGAGCTCCCAGAGCTTCCACATGTTGAGAACCACTACTCTAGAACAGGGGTGTCAAATTTGATTTCATTGAGGGCCGCATCAGGGATGTGTTTGACCTTGGGGGTTGGGGTGGGTGTGGCCAGTTCAACGTCACTCATGTTGGAGTGCCTATGGTGGCCCAAGTGCTCTGCCAGCGAAATGGGCTCCCGGGCTGCATTTTCGACTGCAACAGCCTCCTGCAACCCTCTGCCAGCGAAAACAGAGCTCGGGAGGGCTGCCCATGGGCCTTGTGAACTCCCTTTTCATTGGCAGAGGCCCTATGGGCCAATCCTTTATTGTTTCCAGGACGGCCCCATGTGCCAGATCTAAGTACCCCCTGGGCCAGATTCGGCCCCCGGGCCTTGAGTTTGACACCTCTAGAGTAACAAATTGTCCATTATTTTATTATGACAATTTCTTGTGAGTCTAAAGGGAGACCCAGAGCCAGTGCAAATTAAACATTAAATCAACAGGCAGTCCAGGCTAAAATACTTTTAAACAAAACCCCATGAAAGCCATTAAACAAACATCCACCTGAAGTCTGGGACCAAATTGTTTTTTTTCAAGACTTTCCAGAACCCAAAGAGAGGGGGCTCCATCCTTATCTCTGGGGGGGGGGGGTTACTGGGGAGATGCTGCAGTGTAGACACAGGCATTTTGCGGCTATCCCTGTCTGACCCACAGCTACAGCAGCAGGGGGGTATTAAGGATGAGGGGGGCAGTGGTGGCCAGGAGGGGGTGACAGCAGTGGTGGTGGGGGCCCTTCACAGCAGACTCAATTACTCATGTGGCTGTTTGAGAAAATTAATTGTCCATCCCACCTTGCTCCAGAGGATTGGGAGCCCCACAACCAGCTGTAGCTTCTGAGTGGTCTTCAAAGGCCATGTAGTCGTCAAGCTTTGAGGTGACTAGGACAAGAAGCACTGTCTGAAGGGGATAATACAGCAAGGCTAGGTTGCAGGCATGCTGAGTAAACATATGTACCTGCACACCATTTAGGACCTACTATACTTAATTACAATCCTTCTCCTTAAGCATTCAACAAAGAAGCAAGGCTTATGTAGGGAGCAGCAAGGCAGCAAATAAATAGAAACCAGGTTCCGCCTTCAGCTACACAGCCCAGAGTCTCCAAGAAGACCCCCCCCCATTTTCTGCATCTGACACAGGCCCCCCCACAGCTTCTTGAGTGCAGGCATGGATGACCACATCCTTCTCCCTCTTCCAACCCATTGCAAATGCACCTGTGCCTATGCCTGTGTTCTCCAGCTTTGATTCAAAGCAGCTGTTTTAAGCCCAGAGCTGCTTTAAGTCCTTCAGAGCAGATGGTCTCTAGTGCTTCCTTCTGATCTAATGGCAGGCCCAGCTCCAATTGGCTGCCCTGCCTGGCACGGCACGGCCCTTCCAGCAGCTGGTCACTGGCTTGTGCAGCTCTTCCATTCTGCTCTGTTCTCTGCAGATCATCAGCTGCCGCTTTTTAAATAACTTTGCAGTTGATCCAAGTTGCCCTGTGAAGTCCATGAACTATGCTCAAGCCAGAAGTTCATGTTCCAGTCAACCCTTACCTTTCCCAGTGGGAATCCTTTGGGCAACTGCATCTGTCCAACATGCTCCTCTTGCTGTCCCTTCCCCTCTGCTTCCTTCTCTGTTATCCCCCACCCCCCAGCTTTTGGTCCTAATGTAGTCACCCAGAGTCAACTTGTAGGGGAAAATAAAAATGAATGAATGAATGAATCAACGAACATTGAAAATTTATTTCTGTGAAGTTGACCTAACAGTTCTTTCTTGATGCAAGTTTTCCATGGACCTATAGAAGAATTTCTTCCTACAGAAGAAAAAAAAAGTGGTTGTGTTAGTATCAAAGAAAATAATGTTAGGATCATGAGTGAAAGCATTTGTTGGTGCAAACCTCTGGGGAAGAAAAGGAAAGGCATGGAGGTTAGTGAGGAGAAAAACTCCCTAAAAGGAAAAAGCAGGCACTGGTGAACTAATCCACAAAGGAATCAGCCAGCAAGGTCTGCATTTCCCATATGGTGGGAAGGAAAAGAAGAAGGGGAACAACTAATCAAGTCCTGTGGTGGCTGTAGTTGGACCAAGACCAGTCCAGTCAGATTGCTAACCTACTGCGATCAGCATTAGAATTTCTGAAGTTGGCTTAAGGCAATGTTATTCAACCATAGCAACTTTAAGCAGTATGGACATCAAATTCCAGAATACCTCAGCCACCATGCTGGCAGAGGAATTCTGGGAGTTGAAGTCCATAGAGTTTAAAGTTCTCAAGATTGATACACTCTGGCTTAAGGAATAGCTGGAAGAACATTTGGTTTCTGTCTCAACTATATCTTCTTGTTTGTCTTGGTCCTACCTCCAGCCTGACATGGAAAGGTTGAGTGCAGTGTATCCAATCTTAGGTGCTTTCATACATATTATTGTGTTGTGTGTAAAGTGGTTGCTATTTATGGAGGTTCTGCTATAAGCACTGATAATAAAACTATGGATGACAAGTACACAATATTTGCATATCAGGGGTGAAATCCAGCAGGTTCTGATAGGTTCTGGAGAACTGGTAGAAGAAATTTTGAAGTATACAAAAAAGTATGCAGGCTATTGGTATAATGCATTGTAAGCCACCCTGAGTCTACGGAGAAGGGCGGCATATAAATTGGACTAATAAATAAATAAAATAAATAAATAAAGCTTAAGATATAAGATAATGTGAATAACCATGTATTGTTTATTCTCTGAATTTGTGTAGTTATTCAAATTCATATGTTTCAGTAGAAGCTGTCTTTATTTTCTGTAAAAACCCAACTTAAACAAAATGGGCTGGGAATAAAAACATTACCCCGACCTCAAGTTGACTGTTATTGGGAATTATTACATATTTCTGGCAATTGTTTTGGTTCAACTATTTTCCTCCTCCAACCACAAGAATCAAATTCCAATGTGCTTTTTTAGAACTAGCATAATCCCAAAAGAGATTTTACAAGTCTGTGTTTGAATGAAAAGAAATAGGAAAAAATAATCATTGGACTGGAAGCAAGTAGTGTAATAATAGATCTATACCAGAAAATAATGAAAGTCAGCGTAAAACTGATGTTTCATTTCCCTTGATGTCATTTATGCTTAGAACTCTTCTACGCATCTAATAGTTTTCTCCATTCCATGTCCTGCTTTCAACCCCACATCTGTTTCTCAGACAGGCTTTGCCATCCACATCTGGCAGAGTTGGGAAAACATTGGGACCCCACAAAAATCAGAGATACTGACATCCCATTTAAAAACATTTTATTAGTGAGCCAAAGGTTCTCATCAGATTCTTGAGGCATTCAGCTGCACTATTGAATGAAACTTTGTTCCTTGGCATGCAACTGCTCTGAAAAACCTTTTAGATGGGCTGCTTGAAATGGTGGGTGTGAATCCTTTCAAGCACAATCTGTTTGAAGTTTGGAAGATATTACTATCTTAAAATCATTGGCACTTCTTTCTTTTTTTTCCTTTCCTTCTCCTTTTTGCTGGATGAGGGAATTCTGGGAGTTGAAGTCCCCCCCTCTTAAAGCAGTAAAGTTGAGGGACACTGGGTTGTAGGAGTAAAAGCTGTATGATATTCAAGTCTAATAAGGTATTTTCACCCCTTGAATAGCCAAACGCCTTCATGCCCTCTGGTCCCACAGGCTGCTGGATTATAATAGTCCTTTACATGCCATTTATATATATTTATGTATGAGTGTGTGTCTGTGTGTGGAGAGATGGGATGGGGAGGAGGGATTACTTGTACGGGCACAGAGTCTCACTGAAATAATTCTCTGTGGGAACTTAGTCAGAGTGTTAGTGACCTTCATTTCTCAGTAACTTGTTATTAATTGCGAAGTTGTGTCTGACCCATTACCACCCCATGGACAATGTTCTTCCAGGCCTTCCCCCAGAGTCCATTTAGGCTCACGCTGACTGCTTCAGTGACTCCATCCAGCCATCTCATTCTCTGCCGTTCCCCTTCTTCTTTTGCCCTCCATCTTTCCCAGCATTAGGCTCTTCTCCAGTGAGTCCTTCCTTCTCATTAGGTGGCCAAAGTTTTTGAGTTTCATCTTCAGGATCTGGCCTTCTAAAGAGCAGTCAGGATTGATCTCCTCTAGGACTGACCGGTTTGATCTCCTTGCAGTCCAAGGGACTCGCAGGAGTCTTCTCCAGCACCATAGTTCAAAGGCCTCAGTTCTTTGGCGCTCAGCCTTTCTTATGGTCCAACTTTCACAGCCATACATTGCAACTGGGAAAACCATAGCCTTGACTATACACACTTTTGTTGGCAGGATGCTTTTTAGTATGCTGTCTAGATTTGCCATAGCTTTCCTCCCCAGGAGCAAGCGTCTTTTAATTTCTTGGCTGTAGTCCCCATCTGCAGTGATCTTGGAGCCCAGGAAGATAAAATCTGTCACTACCTCCATTTCTTTTTTTTTTTTAATAGACTTTATTGAGATTTTTTACAGAACAAAAAGGAAATAAATGAGAAAAACAAACAAACAAACAAACAAACAAACAAACAAACAAAACAATCATTCAAACAATAACATAGAACACATAAATATAATAAACACTACCTCCATTTCTATCCCATCTATTTGCCAGGAACTGAGAGGGCCGAATGCCATGATCTTAGTTTTCTTAATGTTGAATTTCAAGCCAACTTTTGCACTCTCTTCCTTCACTCGCATCCAGAGGGTCTTTAGTTCCTCTTCACTTTTTGCCATTAGAGTGGTATCATCTGCATATCTGAGGTTGTTGATATTTCTCCCGGCAATCTTAATTCCAACTTTTAATTCATCTAGCCCCGTCTTTCTCATAATGTGCTCTGCTTTTAAGTTAAATACAACCTTGCCGAACTCCTTTCTCAATTTTGAACCAATCAGTGGTTCCGTGTCCAGTTCTCACTATTGCTTCTTGATCCGCATATCGGTTTCTCAACAGACAAATAAATTGGTCTGGTACTCCAGTCACTACACAGAAGAAAATTTCCAATTCAAACAAATGATTCCCTCTTATTAATAGCCAATGCACATCAGAGCAGTACTACTAAACAAAACTTTATGCCAGTGGTGAAATCCAAATTTTTTTATTACCAGTTCTGTGGGCGTGGCTTGGTGGGCATGGTAGGGGAAGGATACTGCAAAATCTCCATTCTGTCCCCACTCCTGGGGGAAGGTTATTGCAAAATTTCCATTCCCACCCCACTCTGGGGCCAGCCAGAGGTTGTATTTGCTGGTTCTCTGAACGGCTCAACATTTCCGCTACTGGTTCTCCAGAACCTGTCAGAACCTGCTGGATTTCACCCCTGCTTTATGCGTATTGAAGAGCATAGTTGAAGAGCATTAATAATAAAATGTATTTATGGGTTTTCACTGATATGCACTTCCTTAGTTCAGAAGGAATGCTTTCCTGGTTAACTCTGCTACATGAGTTCTAGTTTGAGGACAGTTAAGGTTGTTAGGGCAAAAAAAATTACTAGACTGTGTGAAATACCATTAGGCAAGACCAGTGGTGGGTTTCAAATTTTTTTACTACCGGTTCTGTGGGCGTGGCTTGGTGGGCGTGGCAAGGGAAGGATACTGTAAAATCCCCATTTCCTCCCAATCAGCTGAGACTTGGGAGGCAGAGAATAGATGGGGGCGTGGCCAGTCAGAATTTTTATTACCGGTTCTCCGAACTACTCAAAATTTCCGCTACCGGTTCTCCAGAACTGGTCAGAACCTGCTGAAACCCACCTCTGGGCAAGACTATACGTTTGTTTACTATTCAGTGCATTCAGTTGGTAAAACAAACAAATTTTCTTTAAAATTTGGATTAATAGTTTATGCTATTTAAGAGACATTTCAGTAACTCTTTGTTATAAATGTTTAAAGTTTTTTTTTTCTTTCTTCCATGGGGAAAGGATTCCCTGGAGACTATGCCTGGATAGAATAACTTGTGCTATAGATTTTTTTTTTTTTAATGGGATTTTCTCTTTAATATTCCTTTGGTATTTTAAAGTACAGGTAATTCTCACCTTATGATTGCAATTGAACCTGGAATTATGGTTGTAAGCCCTGTCAGTTGTTAAGTGGGTCACCACATTACTGTGCCCAATTTTATGACCTTTTTCGCAGCCGTCGTAAAGCAAATGCTATGGACAATGGCACAAATCTATTGTCTGCACTTCTTTTGCCAGAAATTGGAAGTAAAAGTTGGTGTCTGGTAAAAAAAAAAAAAGTCATAAATTACAGTCACATGATTGTAGAATGCTGCAAACAGCCATAAATGAGGGCTGGTTGCTAAGTGCTCAAAATGCAATCATGTGATTGTGGGGAGGGACATTGGAACTTCAAATCTGGGTCATAATTAGATTTGGGGAGATCCACTGTAACTTTGAATGGTCATTAAACATGACCATAATCAGTGGTGGGTTCCTCCCAGTTTGGCCCGGTTCTCCCGAGCCGGTAGCAGTGACGATATGACATCACCAAACTGGTTCTGCCCCCCCGCCCCCCACCTCCCCGCCCCCCAACCCCCAATCTGTTGCTGCCTCCTGAGTCCCAGCTGATGGCTAGAGGGAAAAAAACTGTTTAAACTCTTTCCACGGGGCTTCAAAGGGCCGCCCTACAGCTGACCAGTGTTAAAAGAAAACAAATGAGTAGACCAGTGCCTGCAAAAATATATGAGTAGACCAGTGCCTGCAAAAATAAATCTGTAGACCAGTGCCTGCAAAAAATAAATGGGTAGATGGGTACAGCTCTGCAAGCAGTTAAAAGCCTGGTAGACCAGTATCTCTGCTAAATCCTAAATAATTGTCACATGACCATCAAGCCATGCCCACAAAATAAGCCACGCCCACAGAACCAGTAGTAAAAATTTTTAGAACCCACCCTTGACCATAATGGTCTTGTCAGAGGTGGGTTTCACATAAGTTTACCTCCGGTTCGCCACACACCAAAAATGTGCTTTGCTCATGCACGTGGCTTACATGCATGCATGCGGCTTAGAAAATGTGGCTAAATAGGATGGCATAGCACTGGGGCGGATGGGCAGCAGGTCACCACTCCGTTTCGCCCAAACTGGTCCGAATCGGCTGAATGCCACCACTGGTCCTTGTTGAGGGCTACTAGTAGCTTCTAAGCATGAATCCAAACATTTTTAATCTAGATGAGCAGTTCTCAAAGTATGGGTTGTGACCCTTTGAAGAATAACAGAATAACAGAGTTGGGAGGGACCTAGGAGGACTTCTAATCCAACCCCCAGAATTTGAAGCTTGACCCTCACAATTTGAGGGAAGGAGGTGGTCTTGTGGCCTGGAGGTTCCAAAGGGCGGGTGGGGGTTGCATTGGGTCTTTTACTGTGGTTAATGTCATCATCTCCTGTCTTTTAATAGCTTTTTTAAATTATCACTTTTTTAAATGTATTTTTTCCAGCTAACTATTGTATGCTGCCCAGAGTCACTTCCATGTGAAATGGCTGGCTAATCAAATATGATAAATAGCTAAATAGATGATAGATAGATAGATAGATAGATAGATAGATAGATAGATAGATAGATAGATAGATAGACAGACAGACAGACAGACAGACAGACAGACAGACAGACAATAGATGGATGGATGGATGGATGAATGGATGGATGGATGGATAGATGATAGATAGATAGATAGATAGATAGATAGATAGATAGATAGATAGACAGACAGACAGACAGACAGACAGACAGACAATAGATGGATGGATGGATGGATGGATGGATGGATGGATGGATGGATGAATGGATGGATGGATAGATGATAGATAGATAGATAGATAGATAGATAGATAGACAGACAGACAGACAATAGATGGATGGATGGATGGATGGATGGATGGATGGATGGATGAATGGATGGATAGATGATAGATAGATAGATAGATAGATAGATAGATAGATAGATAGATGATGGCTGGCTGGCTGGATAGATGATAGATAGATAGATAGATAGATAGATAGATAGATAGATAGATAGATGGATGGATGGATGGATGGATGGATGGATGGATAGATAGATAGATAGATAGATAGATAGATAGATAGATGATGGCTGGCTGGCTGGATAGATGATAGATAGATAGATAGATAGATAGATAGATAGATAGATAGATAGATGGATGGATGGATGGATGGATGGATGGATGGATGGATAGATAGATAGATAGATAGATAGATAGATAGATAGATAGATAGATAGATAGATGATAGATGATAGATAGATAGATATGAAGACATATATAGATAAATTGATTTGCTGCCAAAATTTACTCCTGCTATCCCAGGAAAAGCCAAAGTCAGGATTTTAATTACCAACTGCTATAAAAGCAAATATAAATCCAAAATAAAAGTGAGACAAGAAATAAGAATGTCTGCCTCGGAAACAAAATTTAGATTTCATTAAGTATTCTAAGCTAAGTAGGTTCCTTCTTTCTACTATAAATATCATTTTAAAATGGATTGTTATGTTTTTTTTCCAGTGAAAAGCTTTGTACTTTGTAAAAATGCATTATTATTCCAGTGTTTTATTTGATGTACAGATTAAATTTTAATTATTACAAATAACCATATATTTCTTTCCAAGACCTAACCCCAATAAAAACATTAATTTTATTCATAGACTGGAGCGCACAGATTCATTCATTATCGTAGGAGCTCATGGCAAAGATTTAGATAGTTAGATTATTGTTTTGAACTTCTTCTCGGCTATTAATCTGTCTCTCCAGTCACTGCAATCTAGCTCCCTTCCCCCAACTGTCAGCTGTTTCCTTCTCAGTCTTTCAATATTATGTCCATTGCACTTAAAATAACAGATGCACAGAAGCCTTTTAATTTCCAGTCCACTCAATGCAGAGACATTTGTTCCCTTTTAATTGTGAGGCTATTGGGGGAAAAACAAATACATTTGGGCGAAGTAGATTTTTGATGCCTTTTCTAAGCAGCCTATTTGCATCCTGAGTTACTAACACAGCTATTTTTTTTAAACTCATTTTTTAAACTCCCTTTTAGAATGTGAGGAGAATTGAGACGTGACTGCCTACAACGGTTGCAGTGTCCCTTCCAGTCCCATGATCAAAATTCAGGCACTTGGCAACCACTAGGTATTTCTGATAGTTGCAACCTCGCAAGGGTCACAAGATCACCATTTGCAGCTTTCCCATGCGGTTTCTGACAACCAAAATCAGTGAGGGAGAGCCGAATTCACTTAATGATTATGGAAAAAAAATCAGGCATGACTCACTTTTTTTAAAAAAATACATTTTATTAATTTGTTATTAATTACATTTCTTAGTGTTTAATACACATCGTGTTGTCTGGGTATTTAATTTGCTTAACATTATAGATTCCATTCTTACCTCCACCCCTTTTTTTCCAATCCCTAGTAAAATAAGTTCCATGTTTGATAATATTCTGTGTCTTCTTTCTGTTTGATTTTCAATGTAAATCTATCCATTTCTGCATAGTCTAGTACAGTGATGGCTAACCTTTTTGCCATCGCGTGCCAAAAGCGGGGGGAGCGTGCTCACGTGCCCACACCCATAATTCTATGCACCCCACGCATGTGCGTGCGACCCCCAGTGCTCCCCCCCCATTTTGGCACATGATGGCCTGGTAGGTCCATTTTTTGCTCTCCCCAGGCTCCAGAGCCACTCTGGGAGCATAGGGAGGGGGAAAACGGCCTTCCCCACCCCACCGGAGGCCCTCTGGAGGCCAGAAACGGCCCATTTGCTGACTTCCGGTCCCACCATTTTCACCCTCCCCAGGCTCCTAGAAAGGCTCTGGAGCCTGGCCCATCCACTCCCCAGGCCCTCCGGAGGCAGGAAACAGTCAGAGCTGAGTTCGTGTGCCCACCAATATGGCTTCGTGTGCCACCTGTGGCACACATGCCATAGGTTCGTCATCATGGGTCTAGTATCTTCATAATTATCTCTTCATCTTGCGGTGTTTCTTCATCTTTCCAATATTGTGCAAAAATAATCCTTCCTGCTGTTAAGACATGTAATACTAAATACCGTACTTTAAGAAATGCCATACTTTTCTTATCAATTTTTTCTGATACCACCCCTAATAAAAACAGTTCAGGTTTAAAATCTACATTTCCCTATTATCTTTTCTAGCCATCTATGTATTTTTGCCCAAATTGTTTTTGTTTTAACACAAGTCCACCACATATGATAAGATGTGCCCGTCTGGCACGGCTCACTTAATGATCACATTACTTAGTGATGGAAGTTCCAGTCTCAGTTGCGTTTGTAAGTCGAGAACTTCCTGTAGTTAATATTAGATGGACTCTTCTGATTAAAGCCAGTTTATCAATCTGGATTTAAGAAATCTGATTCTTTAAAAAAAACAAAAAAACACTTGCACTTTTGGGAATTCTCTACCTAATTTGCTTGTTTGTATCACTGTAAATCTGGGGGTTACCTACTCAATGGTAACCATATCCTAATTCAGTAATTCTCAACTTTAGAACCCCTTTACCTTCTTAAAAATGAGTGAGGATCCCATACAGCTTTGGTTTATGTGGGTTATACCTATCAATACTTATAAATTAGAAATTAAAACTGAGAAATGTTATTTATTGGTTTGACTTCACAGATTCCCTGAAAAGGCCTTGGGACCACTGGGAGTTCCCACATCACATTTTGAGAACCACGTAACGACATCATACTCTCTATAGACATTCTAAAAGTGACCCCTTGGAGAATCCTGGGAAATGTAGTTTTGCCAATGTCCTAGAAACCACTGTGAAGGGAAGGAAAAGATTACTTAACTGCAAAATCTCCATTTCCACCCCACTCCAGGGGAAGGATACTGCAAAATCTCCATTCCCACCCCACTCCAGGGGAAGGATACTGCAAAATCTCCATCCCCGCCCCACTCTGGGACCAGCCAGAGGTGGTATTTGCCAGTTCTCCAAATTATTCAAAATTTCCGCTACCAGTTCTCCAGAACCTGTCAGAACTTGCTGGATTTCACCCCTGGGATACACACCCGCAGAGTAGGACATGACTGTACAGGGACTCCTTTACTGTTACCTTTACCTTTATGCATTTACAATATTAGATGTATATCCCACCTTTTCTCCAGGAGTACAAGATGGCCTATATAATTTAGTCACGGCCAGTTGTATCCCTGCAACAGTTCTATGAGATCAGGCAGACTAAGAGATCCATTTCAGACAAAGTATCCCCAATGAATTTTCCAGGCTGAGGTGGGCCTTGTTCATAAATCTGCCTGATTCAAAATCATCTCAGTATCTCCCTGGCTTTCTTCCAAAGTCCTGCAGCTGCTAGATCGGTTTAATTGTGATGTGTACATAAGACCTTGCTATTTGATACCGTTCATATGCTTCATAAGTTGACTCATTTGCTGCAAGTAGGTGGCAATAATTGTAATCAAAAGTTCATTTACAGAACATTAAAGTTCTCCGAGATACTGAAAGACCATATGCAGCCTTCTGGATTGTGTCAAGGAGTTTGCCATACTGGGGCGATTACAGATAGTCTTCAATTTACAACCCTTTGAACCCAAAATTTCTGTTGCTAAGCAAGGCAGTTATTAAGTGAATTTTGCTCCATTTTATGACTTTTCTTGCCACAGTTATGAAGTGAATCATACCAGTTGTTAAGTTAGGTACATGTTGTTAAGTGAATCTGGCTTTCCCATTGACTTTGCTTGTCGGAAGGCCACAAAAGGTGATTACATGACCCCAGGACACTAAAACTATCATAAATATATGCCAGTTGCATATATATCTGAATGTTGATTACATGACCATGGGGATGCTGCAACGATCATAACTGTGAAATGGTCATAAATCACTTTTTTCGGTGTCGTCCTAACTTCGAGCAGTCGCTAAAGAAACTACTGTAAGTCGAGACTACCTGTAATGTCTTTCCCTTTACTTTCTGGCTCCTTAAGACCTCTTTGTTTTCTTATCATTTAAACTGATGGATATCTTTCCCCCCTCCCTTTCCTTTAAGCATTCAGAGAAAGGGTGGGTTAAAAAATCCACACAGATTAAATTATGTTACGAAGGCCCTTATTAGTCAAAAGCATTAAAAAAACCCTCTCTGTAGAATAAACACATGTTAAATTTATCTTATTTTTTTTTTTATCTGCTGACCGCCAAAGCTCAAAAGGAAGGGCAATTTATTCTGGATTGCACAAAGCACTGATGGTTTATTTCTCTTTGAATCATTTCCACTAAACTGATATTTTACAGCATGCAACATTCGATGAATTATTAAAGGACTGCAAACACTTCAAGTCACAGTTTATTCAATTAGGAGCTGTCTTCTTTTAAACGGCATGTTGGAAAATTTGCTTGTAATATCATTGCCAGTTTCAGAGAAGCAAACCTGATATTATGCATCTTCTTTCTGCATTTCTCTGTCAGCTCTAACAACCAGGCTAGACTGGACAAGAT
Source organism: Pituophis catenifer annectens (assembly GCF_029215685.1). Taxonomy (NCBI): domain Eukaryota; kingdom Metazoa; phylum Chordata; class Lepidosauria; order Squamata; family Colubridae; genus Pituophis; species Pituophis catenifer. The sequence goes on along the minus strand of NW_027256881.1, from coordinate 192,008,252 downwards.
ATAACAAATATGAACCTATATAAAAGGCGTTTACAATTTAACAGCCTGGATAGCAAAACAGTTCAAGAAAGAGATCATGCGTTATATACCTACGTGTTTAAAGTTACACTTTATAACATATGATGAATAGACACATACATAAAAGAAAAATGAAAAGAGAGAAGACAAAAATAAATCAGTGTGAGATCAAGAATAAATCACAGAGGGCCTCAACGTTGCTTTACATTGTGTTCCTGAATTCCATTATCAATATTTTTAAAAGCTTAACAATTCACATTTACTAGGTAGCAACTTATATTATGGAAACAGTTTATCTGAATAACTTCTTCATTGCTGCCTTTTGCCCTCGCGGGCACATTTGATGGGATAATTTTTCAGTTGCTCCTGTGTTTCATCTCTTTGCATGCCATAATATTCACGTAGTTCCACTTTTTTATAAGATTAAAGTCTCAACTGCCTTGAGACAATTTTAATTTTTTTTTAAATGAGAAAGCATGCCCTTCGGTATACAGCTAGATTATTACCAGGCTGATGTACCAAGCAATACATATCAGCTTTATTTTCAATTAATTGCTGCATAGGTAGCACGGTTCAGAATTAAATTTATCGTTGGCCCAATTGTAGTCAATCCCTCCTCTAATAATTCTGTGTGAATGTACTTCCTCTGGAGAAATTCATTGTCAGTCATCTAAATGTGCTGGCATTTATTAGCCCAAAGCTGCTTGAAAAGAATTGCACCCAAATGATGTTATATAATTGCAGGATTATGAAGTAGCACAGAAGCCAGAGGACAGCAACAAGGAAATGGGAAACAATAGTAAACCCACTCCTTCAATGGAGCTATCGGTGATACAAGGCAAAAAAGAGGAAATAGGACTGAGACTTCCGTTTGGGGATTGAAACTTGACCGAGGGTGTTGGAAGTGGTGGTAGTGTGTTTGTTTCCTAAATTAGGCAGCCACTGCTTCTTTCTTGGCTTATTACTCCCAAAGGGGCTGAGGTGAGCAAAAACAAGCTTGGCAGCTATCTTCAAGCCTTCACAGCTTCTTACAAGCAAAAAAAAAAAAAAAAAGCAAGGTTTTCAGTGAGTCTTCTTTAACCAGACTGCTTGGAAGGAAAAGGAATAGGTTAGACTGACAGATCTGCACCACTATAGTCTATAGATAGTATTTGGTTTGCCAAACAGCCTTGTATAATCTGTGTACCTTTTGGTAAACTCAAGAAATCCACTGCCATCAAATGTTGCTACCCAGCTGCCACAACCCTGAAAGACAAGCCCCTCCAATGCCTCCCTGGCATTGCTAGCTACATTGCTGCTGCTGTCCACTGCCCACTAAAAAGCTGATGGCCATGGCAATTATTTCTTTGTGGTCCAAGGTTATTGTTAATCTATCAATATGGGCTTTTCCTTTCTACAAGATGGGCAGGCTTAAGTTAGAGACATCTTGGCAGCTGCCTGTGTTTACTTAGCATTCAATTCCTGTATGGTTGTGAAAGTTGGGCCATAAGGAAGACTGAGCGTCAAAGAATTGAGGCCTTTGAATTATGGTGCTGGAGAAGACTCCTGTGAGTCCCTTGGACTGCCAGGCGATCAAACCGGTCGGTCCTAGAGATCAACCCTGACTGCTCTTTAGAAGGCCAGATCTTGAAGATGAAACTCAAATACTTTGGCCACTTAATGAGAAGGAAGGACTCATTGGAGAAGAGCCTAATGCTGGGAACGATTGAGGGCAAAAGAAGAAGGGGACGACAGAGAATGAGGTGGTGGATGGAGTCATTGAAGCAGTCGGCGTGAACTTAAATGGTCTCCAGAGGACGGTAGAGGACAGGAAGCCTGGAGGAAAGTTGTTCTTGGGGTCGCAATGGTTTGGATACGACTTCTCAACTAACTAACCAACTAACTAACAAGTTCCATTAGAGAAGAGCTTTCTTGATCTTCTTGCTAACTACCACTTGATTCAGTGGGCAGTTAGTTATCCTTTTTCTGATTAAAGACCAAAGGCCAGATGTTCTGCTCTTCTACATATTTTGATAAATGACATCGTCTTTCCCAGGCTCTGAGTCTAATATGGCAGTCCATGTTGTGAATTACTTTTGAAAATGGCCACATAAATAATAAAATATAAATAAAATAAAATAAAATAATAAATCCATCAAATACTTGAATCTCCAGGATAATCTGATGTACCAAAATAAAAACAGACACTATCTTTTAACATCCATAGACAACTCAGATGATTTCAAATGTTCTGCTCTATCAATCAGAAATTGTGGTCAATAAAATTAAGTCATTTACGAACAGGGAGAATAGTATGGGATTGAAACTGTAGAAGAGAGTATAGAAGGAAAAAGCAAGCTATAGGTTTGTACAAGCAACATATATAAGACAGGTACTTGAGTCTGTCTCAACTATATCAAGGATTGAATTAGAACAACTAAAGCAAATTGAGTTAACAAGCAAAGATACTCTAGCTCTAAGGATATTTTTATAGACTGCTCTGTAATAAGTGGCTTGCTCCTGATGGCATCCACCTAGTGAACCCATATTTGATTGGTCAAAATATATGCTGTGCCTCTCAAATTTGGTTCAGCGCCTACAGGACTGAAAATAATATGACAGCAATTTTTTTTAAAAAGGGGACTCAGGGAAGATCCAGAAAAACTAGACTGATCAGTTTAATTTCTGCTCATGGAAAATTGGTAGAAAGACACATTAAAAAAAAAAGTAACTAAGCATCCAAAGGAATACAATACGGTATTCCTTCCTTGCTAGAGTAAAGTCAGCACAGGTTCTGGAAAGGTAAATCTTCTAGACTGTGTTATGCAAACAGTTTTGAGGATGGAATTGAACCTTTAAAAACTGTACATAGGAGTTTCATAAAGTTTTTGGTAACTTCCTCATCGAAAGTACACTTGAGTACACTTGGTATCAGAATAAGAAGACCTATATTTTTATGGAATGCTTACATTTTTTTAAAAAAAGAAGCAAACAGTAGGGATAAATGTGCAATTTTCTCATATCAGAGGAGTAAGAAGTGGGATTCTTCAAGGATCTGTGCTTATAAGACAACACTATAGTCACTGAACCTTCAAAGAGCTTTTGGTAAGGATGGGTCTAAAAGATATTAGATTTTAACTTTGTACATATAATTCAGGAAGATTTGTTGACAGGAAGGAGAGATACTATTTTTTCTTTGTTTTTGTTTTGCTTTCCTGGAAGAGAAAGATATGAGAGCACAGCAGCTGAGGAACAGTATCATGGTAGCCTGCAGTCTGGACTTAATACCTTGCAAGTGACTGACAGATTGGCTCCATCCAGGTAGGATTTTCTTAAGGTGGCTTAGATTCCAACCAGCATGAGCTTAAAACTAAATAAATCTAAATGTGTGTCTCCAAAAAAATGCATTGCGTTTTTTAAATTCAGGAATTACTGAGGACAAACAAGATAGAAAAAACATGCAGAATGTAGCTCTTTGAATTCTTACCTGCCCTTTTTCTAGCAGGGTCCACAGGAAGCATCTGTATTTACTTCAGTGTAGCAAAGTAATGTGTCATATACAGAGGTGGTATTCAGCTGGTTTGGACCAGTTCAAGTGAATCGGTAGCGGAAATTGCGGATAGGCATGCCTACCCACCCTGGCTTTAGGCTGTCCTATTTAGGCAGTTTTTGAGGCCGGGCGCATGCTCAGAAGGCGTGTGTGTGAGCAAAGCACGTGCGCGGAAGGCCAGGTGCCTGTGCAGAGCGTACACTCACATTTTCAGTGCTGGATGAACCGGTAGGTAAATTATATGAATCCTACTTCTGGTCATATATCCAAGAGAAGAGAGTATCTGTCACTCAGGGTTGAGTTTTGGAATTGTTGGTGCTCTCTGAGCTTGCAGATATTTCATTACCCAATTAGGTAATATCATCAGTGTGAGTGAGAATGGGATTTGTGCCTGTTTATATGTAGTAACTTGCCCTGTCAGCTTTGATGGGATATGGTTTCCTCTTTGGTGGTTTCTTTATAAGAATATTGTTTTCTTTCTGATTGTTTGTCTGGTGCTGATCCCTACTTCTTTGACTGTGGGCTGCTGGAGGGGATGTGTCCTTGTTGTTTTGATTCCTTCCTAATGTTCTATGGTTAAAAACCATAGCATCTTACAACACCAAGTGGCCAATTGAGAGAATTAGTGATGAGGAAATAAGTAGGATTAAAAAGTCCCTAATGTTAGACCGCTCTGTTTTAGATAGTAACAGGACTGAAAATATTGGGGAGAAATGGATATGGAAGAAAAGGAAAGAATTGAAGCACAATGCATAGAATTAGAAGGGACAGTTTCAAGATCACTTGAAGTGATAGTACAGCTTTATACTGCACTGGTGAGACAACACTTGGATACTTCATCCAATTCTGGTCACCACATAAAAAAAAGATGTTGAGAGCCTAGAAAAGTACAGATAAGAGCAACAAAGATGATAAGGTTTGGAGGCTAAACCATATAATGAATGATTGAGGGAACTAGGGATGTCTAGACTAATGAAGAGAAGGACTAGAGGGTAACATGATAATAGTCTTCTGGTACTTGAGGGGCTGTCACAGAGAAGATGGGGTTGACCTATCCTCCAAAGAATAGAATAGAATAGCATTCTTTATTGGCCAACACAAGGAATTTGTCTTTGGTGCATATGCTCTCACTGTACTGTTTCCCCAAAAATAAGACCCTGTCTTATATTTTTTTTGAACCCTGAAATAAGCGCTTGGCCTTATTGCCATGTGCTCAAAAACTGGATTGGGCTTATTATCAGGGGATGTCTTATTTTGGGGGGAAACAGGGTACATAAAAAGACAATATACACTCGTCAAGAATCACAGGGCACAACACCCTGTGACAGTCATAAGGTACGATAAGCAATCAAATCATACTAAGAAACAATCAATATCAATGTAAATTGCAAAGCACCTGAGAAGTAACTGATCGAAGATCATTAGAGAGCCAACCCAGAACTAAGGAGAAATTTCCTGACAGTGAGAACAACTAACCAATGGAATGGCTTGCCTTCAGAAGATGTGGGTGCTCCTTCTCTGAAGGTTTTCAAGAAGAAACTGGACAGCCATTTATCTGGAATAGTCTAGGTCTCCTGCTTAAGCAGGGGATTGGACTAAAAGACCTCCAATGTCCTTTCCAACCCTAATATTTATCTGTGTTCTAAGACTTATATGAAAACATTTTTGAGGAGAGATTAATCTCCCAACCAAAGGAATTGAAATATTGTGCGGAAGTGCTTGGAACAGGGTGAGAAAAATATGCTACAAAGTGTGACCTGAGTTACATTAATAGGAAGTAGAAAAAGGATTGTGGGTGTCATTATGACAAGAAAGCAGCTGTGGATGAGAAAAAAAAAGCACATGAGAGAATGAGTGCTGCAAATATAATGAGAGAAAGGTAGCGTACAATGCATATCTAGAGAACAAGATTGTTGCAAAGACTGTAAGTACAAGGAATTGTCAAGATAAAAAGAGGCAGAGAAAATGCAAAGCAATTTTGATGGAAATAAGAACTTGTTTTGGAAGTGAGTAAAGAGGGCTAAATCAGGAGCCTCCAGCAGAGTGAATGGAATTCAATATAAAAGTGATAAAATGATTTGGGATGAAACTACGGTGAGAGACTGTTGTACAGGAATCATAGTGTTATGTCAAAAAGTGGCATTGAGATGAATGGTGTAAAAGAGTCTGAGAAAAAAAGAAATAATGACAAGGAAGTCGTAAAAGCTGTGAGAATGTTGGGAAATTGTCAGGTACAGATGTAAATGTAAAAATCAATGGAGAAATGTTAACATATAGATGTAGATTACTTATGCAAGCACAACTTGTCTAATGTGTGTGAAGATTGCAGCTGTCTTCACCTGACAATTGGAAAATGCTTTTGCTGTTCCCTTCTCAAAAGCAGAAGGTAACAAGAATAAATGCAGTAGCTAGGAAGAAGGTCTTTGGCGGGCTGAAAGGACACCGGAGGTGGATAATGAATAAAATTTGGGAGGTGCAGAAGTGCCATGCCACTTTATGCCAGGCAAAGGCGTGCAGGTCCAATCTGGGCACTTTGGCAAATCTACTGAACAATGTATGAATGTGAGAAGAAAAATTTATTGTGGCATGTGCTGATTTAGAGGAGCGCATCATGATAAAGTGAATAGGCTTAAATTACGGTACATTTTGTACAAATATGGAGTTATAAATTGTTTGCTGAAGGCTATAAAAACAGTTTACAATGGAATAAAGCATGTGTGAAAATAAATGGTGTGTTTAGTGAACGCTTCAGTACTAAGCAGGGAGTAAGTCAAAGATGTGTCAGGGTGTCCCCTTGGTTGTATATACGGATAAATAAATAAGAAATGGTTCTGGTGATGTTAAAGGTATGGTTGTCGGGAAGATAAACAGACGCGTGCTTTTGTCTGCAGGTGTGTGGCTAAGAAGTCAAAAAATTGGCAGCAAATATTAGCTAGATTGTATGAGACTACGTGGCATATGGAACAAAAGGTTAGCATGTCAAACACAAAAGTAATTGTGCTTGGCAGGGAAAATGAATGAATAATTTAGGTAAGAATGGTCAAAAAGTTAGGCAGGTAGATGGATGTTTATACTTTGATAGAACGTTTAATAAAGGAAAGAAAATGAATGTAAAAGCTTAAAATATGTCTCTTGATAGAAAGATAAATCTGTGCCGTAATGAATAATTGTTTCTTGAAAGAAGTTATAACGTCTCTGGATAAGAACATGCTTCCACCTCTTGGCCAATGGATTTTAGGATTCAAAAACAATAGACCCAAACCAAGGCTAAAAAAAAGATTTTATGAAGGATATTAAGAAGGTTACTGAATAAAAAGAAAAACATATTCCAGGCTGTCCCTTCGATTTATCAAGAATCTCTTTGCAATGATAGTGGATGAGCCTGCGGGGAACTGATTGGCATTTTTGTAGTACTTTCTCAAATCTTTAGGTCTATGCCAGGTGTGAAATGCTCCTGGTTCGGACCGGATCGCCCGATCGGTAGCAATCGTGGCAGGTGGTTCGGAGAACCGGTAGCAATAGGCTCCTCCCACCCACCTGGTTGTTGTTACTTCCTGGTTTTAACCAGGAAGTAATGTTTTGTACCCTCTGCGCATGCACAGAAAGGTTTTGCACATATGCAGAGGTTCTGCACACGCATGTGACATGCACACATGCACTTCCGAACTGGTAAGGAAGGTAAGTAGATTTCACCCCTGGTCTATGCCCAGGTTCAAAATTTGCTTTCTTTCAAAAGATAGAAGGTTTGGACAATATCACACCTAGAGATGGATTGGTGGTACATCTTAAAATGATTAATGTATTACCAGTACTAACGTACTACCATTTTTCATAAAATGTTTTAATTTTTCATAAGATATTGTTTTACTGTTCAACACCTGGAGGTTGTTTGATGACACATGGACACAGTCGCTCCTCTGTCAAAGATATTTTTACACGAAACTTTACTTCTAGTGTCATGTTGCTCGCACATACACAGAGGTTTCAGATTAGGAGCATCACATATTGTTCTCAGGGGTGAAATGCTCCCGGTTCGGACCGGCTCAGGCGAGTAGGTAGCAATGATGGCCGGTGGTTCGGAGAACCGGTAGCAATGGCAGCTGGAGGCTCCACCCACCCGCCCATCCGCCCCATTCCCTGGAGTAGGGGAATACACCATTCCCTGACTCCTACTGCTCACCTTTCTCCTGCAGCTGGCTATCAGGGAAGGCAAGCGCCCGAAAGGTACCGGAGTCACTCACTCTCCTTCTTGAATGAGCTGCTCTGGTCCACGCGCCAGCTGCGCAAACACACACCCAACCTGCCACGGAATTAAATAAACGGTGTGCGCTTGCGCAGCCGGTGCGTGGACCAGAGCGGCTCATTCAAGAAGGAGAGTGAGTGACTCCGGTACCTTTTGGGCACTTGTCTTCCCTGACAGCCAGCCGTGGGAGAAAGGTAAGGACACGCTGGCAGAATAGAAATTTAAAAAGTTTTCCTATCGGGTTCTGTGGGCGTGGCTTGGTGGGAGGGGGTCTTGTGACTGAGTGGGCATGGCTGTGAGTGACATTGAGTTGGCCATGCCCACTCAGTCACAGGACACCCCCCCACCAAGCCACGCCCACAGAACCGGTAGGGAAAAAATTTAGATTTCACCCCTGATTGTTCTCTTTATCTTAATAGTTAGAAGAAGCAGTGAAGGTACATGCTCACAACTGGTTCTGATTACACACAAGTTGCAAAAGGCTCAAAAGCGAGACTGAGTATATACACAAGTCACCATCTTGTTAACAGAACTTTTTAAAACATCTACTTTATATGAGCAAAGAGAGAAAAACTGAACGACCGTACAGTCCTACATTCATCATCACAATTGCTTCCACAGTGATATTACAGAGTGTCAGAACTACAAAACCAACAAAGAAACAAACCAAGAAATAAACTGAATGCAGCCGGGAAGGGGTTCTCAAATGGCCATGGTAAAACATGGATAGGATGAAGAATGAGTGAGGGATGAAAGAGAATGATCACTAAAAAAAAAGAAATATATTGAAATAATCATCATCTTTTAACGACCCCATAATCCCTTGTGGGGTGGAGTCTGGGCAACTGAATGGAGCTGAGTGTTTGCTGACCGGATGCCCTTCCTGTCGCCAAAAAAATACACTGAAATCAGTGGTGGGCTGCTACCGGTTCGCCCCAGATCAGGTGAACTGGTAGCGGCAGCGGCAGCGGCAGCGGCGGGAGGCTCTGCCCACCCACCCGGATGCTTCTGCGCATGCGCAGAAGCATTGCATGCATGCATGAGCGAACCGGTAGCAAACTAAATTGAAATGATTTGCTCATAATTGACAGAGTATACGAAGATTCACTTGCAAACATTGTCAGTACTGTATATGAATGAAGACTGAATGGGTTGCAAGGAAGGATAAGCATTGAGAAAGTTATGTTTGGATATAGTGGGTGAAACTCTTCTTGAAAAAGAGAGACGTTTAAAGAACAAAGGGCAGCAGTGTATGAACAGGTCTTTAGATGATATGAAAATGAAGATATAAGTAGTCCTCTACTTTCAACAGTTCATTTAGTGACTGTTCAAAATTACAATGATGCTGAAAAAAGAGAATGCATTTTTAACACATAGGACCATTGCAGCGTCCCCAGGGTCACATGATCAAAATTCAGACAGTTGGCAACTGATTCATATTTATGGCCGTTGTATTATTCTGGGGTCATAAGATACCTCTTGTGACCTTCTGACAAGCAAAGTCACTGCGGAAGCCAGATTCACATAATAACTGTGTTACTAATTCAACAATTGCAGTGATTCATTTAACAATGGTGGCAAGAAAGATGGAGGCAAAACTCACTTGATAACTATTTCACTTAGAAACAGAATTTTTGAGCTCAGTTGTGGTTATAAGTCAAGGATTACCAGTAATTTGCCAGGATACCAACAGAGGAGGTACTGTGAATGTTATTAGTATAAACTGGCTGTGTTTTGGCTATATTACTCTTTTTTTATTCTGATTTTGTTGGCTTACTGTTTTTTGAACCTTTTCTGTGTAACTACTAACCCCAAAATGAAATCGTGTGATGCATATTTTTTTATTTAATTTCTACAACCACCCATCTCAGTCAATGACTCTGGGTAGCTTACAATTCAGAAAATATATTACAATTATCATATTTTATAATATGTATAAGACGCTCCGGACTATAAGATGCACCTACCTTTTTTGGGAAGGAGAACAAGAAAAAAAAATCTGCCTCTGCCTCCCAGCATCCATCCGGTATTCATCTGGCCTGTTCAGCGCAGCCCATTCGCTGCCACCACCACCCATTCGCCGCCGCTGTGGCCCATTCACCACTACTGTGGCCCATTCGCCATTGTTGCGGCCCATTTGCCACAGCCCATTTGCCGCCGCCCATTTGCCACTGCCGCAGTCCATTTGACACAGCCCGTTTGCTGCTGCCCATTTGCCACAGCCCATTTGACGCCAGCGCGACTAGTTTGGCATGGTCCATTCGGCATGGTCCATTCACCGCCACCACGGCCTGTTCTAGAACACCTAATCGTCACTGTCCATTTGCTATCACCCATTTGCCACAGCCCGTTCGCCACCAGCGCCGCCTGTTCAGCATGGCTCGTTTGCCATGACCTGTTCACCACCGCCACAGCCTGTTCTAGAACACCTAATTGGTGCCACATCAACCCCCTCCCTCCCGCCGTAACATTCATTGTATAGGATGCACCAAAATTTTCACCCACTTTTAGGAGGAGGGGAAGTGCGTCTTATACTCCAAAAAATATGGTAAATATACTTTAATTGAGGCAGCTATACTCTTCAAGTGTTCTCAGGATCCCATTGCCTCTTGCCAGGATGGTCTGTATGGCAGATTAATGGGGTTAGATCCACTACACCCCCACAATGCATTAAAGAAGCTGATTGAAGTTGCCGCTTCTTCCAAAGAGTTTTTAAACAACTGCAATAGAGACTTGTAGCTATACAATCAACCTCCTTTCTCATTGATGTTTAATATTGTTTTTCATGCTGCTATTCTGATGAGCAGGTGAGGGAGGGAGTTTTGCAACTCCCTTCACCAGTTATGATCAGCGCCTTATTTAGTGCTCTTAGTGTGCTTTGAAATAAAAGAATTATAGAAGTGTCAAACAATAAGGGGAACTCAGCAGGCTTCCCATCAGAAGTGTCAGGATTTCAAGGAAGCTCCAGAGCCACAGCCAAGAGTGGTGGAGGATAATTAAAGTAACACTTCATGTTGTGTTATTTTGCTGCCAAGCTTCAACTGCTAATAAGTATCAATGAAAATATTTCTTGCTGGATTCAGTACCTTTGGTCCTACATCGGCAAATTCCTCTTTGAAGCTTACCGGCTACCCATAGAGGCCTCCCATCTAGCTGTAATTCAGTGTGCCGTGCATTATTTCAAAGTAACAATCCTGATTTGCTTTTGATGGTTCTGCCTTCCGTGCCTATCTTGATTGCAATAGCACTTAGACTTACTATATACACATCATAGTGCTTCTCTAAGCAGTTTAGCCTTCTCTAAGCAGTTTACAGAGTCAGCGTATTGTCCCCACCAATCTGGGTCCTCATTTTACTGACCTTGGAAAGATGGAAGGCTGAGTCAATCTTGAGCCTGGTGAGAATCGAATTGCTGTCAGTCAGTAGAATTAGCCTGCAATATTGCATTCCAACCACTCGCCACCATGGCTCTCACCTTTAATGAACAACACGCTTGTCAGAATATTTATGACTAGTTAAGAAAACTGATATATCAGGATGTAAATGAGTGAAGATGCTTCTTGCCTATCTAGTTTTCAGATTACAGGTAGTCCTCAATTTATGACCACAATAGAGCCCAAAACTTCTGTTGTTAGGTGAGACATTTGTTAAATGAGTTTTGCCACAATTGTTAAATGAGTCAGTGCAGTTAGAAACACGGTTGTTAAGTACATCTGGCTTCACCATTGATTTTGCTTGTCAGAAGGTCACAAAAGGTTATCACAATGACCTTGGGACACAGCAACGGTCATAAGTATGAACCAGTGGCCAAGCATCTTGAATTTTGATCAGATGATCATGGGGATGCTGCAAAGTTGGTAACTGTGAAAAATGGTCATAAATCACTTTTGTCAGTGCCATTGTAACTTTGAACGGTCACTAAATGAACTGTTGTAAATCAAGGATTACTTGTACTTTGTGTCCTCCTCTGAACGAAATATATATATATATATATATAAAAAGATACTGAGATGCAACCATTTGTATTTTTATATTTTGACACTGCATATCTCTGTATACCATAATAATAATACCAAGTAGGGCCAGGATCCTGGTAGGTACAAGCAAGGTACACTAATACCTGGGTAGCATTGGGATTTGGAGTACACATTCCACCAGCTGAATTGAGTGCAGATTTTGCTATTCTGGGATTCTGTATTTTTCGGACTATGATGCACCGGTGTATAAGACGCACCAAGATTTCAAAGAGGTTAAGTAAGAAAAAGAGGGTTTTGTCCTCCCCGGTCCCCAGGAGCACTCTGCAGGCCTCCCAAACTCTCTGCACAACCCATTTTTCACAAAAATGGGCCCATTTTTGCCTGTTTTTGCAAAAAACATGCAGAGGGTTTGGGAGACCTGCAGAATGCTCCTGGGGGCTGGGGGAGGGCAAAAACACCCCCGATTTTGTGAAAAACGGACAAAAGCCAGGCCCGTTTTTCATAAAAACGGGGGCATTTTTGCCCTCCCCAGTCCCCAGGAGCACTCTGCAGGCCTCCCAAACCCTCTGCACACCCTGTTTTTGTGAAAAACTGGCCCATTTTTCACAAAAATGGAACGAGTGGGGCAGGGCTTCGGGAGGCCAAAAATGGCTGTATTTGATTATAAGACGCACCAACATTTCCCCCCTCTTTGAGGGGGGAGAGGTGCATCTTATACTCCGAAAAATACAGTATATGCTAAATTCCATTACCTCAGTGTTTAATGCTGTATATCAGGGGTGTCAAACTCATGTCGTCACAGTGGGGTCATGTGATGTATTGGGACTATTTTTCTCCTTCGCTAACCTGGGCGTGGGAGTGGCCAGCGCCTGACTCAACTGGCCCGCAGGCCAGGAGTTTGACAGCCCTGCTGTATACAATAGCCATATTTCTGAGTTAATCCACATCAACTGAGATTGGATTATATTCCATGATGACAGACTGCATGGCTGCTCTGCATCTCAGGAGTGTTGAACAGTGATGAACCCATGTCTGAATCCACATATTGTATTCAGGTATGTTTATTTTTGCCTTATCATAATGTGGCAATTCAGCAATTATATTCCGTACACCATGGTTTCTAGTTTAATGATATGTGTGAACCAAACCATTTTCAGGCATGATGTGTGTGCCGTGTAATCATTCTATGAAAAGGGAAGCTTGTGGCCTATCAACTGTGAAAAGAGGCATAATCTTGCTATGAATACTATTCCTGCATAAAATATTACTTATAAACTTTGCTGGACAAATCAAAGACCACACTGAGCATTTACTAAAATGCACATTAATTAGATTAATTAATTAATAAATTAATTAATTAATTTACTAACTGAATATTTTATGTTCCCAAATCACAGCATGACAAAGAAATTTCTGGAATATGGATACAAATTATATTCAAATGTTTCCTTAGTGCAATTCTAGATGTTTTGGTTGTGTGTCAACCTAATATAGGTTGGTAAATTTATACAGGTTCAGATCAAAATCACAATTGCTCACTTGGATTGCAGCCTCCTTTATTAGTTTCTGTTATTCCAGCTGTGATTTTCAAATTGTTAAAAGGAGAGTCATAAAACACAGGATGCTCTTTTTTAAAAGTATAAGTTCTCAGTTTCATTGTGCTTCAGAAAGCAAAGACTAAAGCTATAGTTCTGAATATTCTTACATTTCAATGTATTTTATTCTACTTTTCAGGCCACTGTTTTCTCTAAAGAAACTCATATCGATTAAAGCAGAAGGAGAGCAGCTACCCTCAAGCTGACTTTCTGAAAAGACAAGGACATGCAAGGAAAGAAGGGAAGAAAAAAGAGAAGAACAGAATTGAAGCAGCGAGACATAAGCCAGGATTTAAATAATTCACTTTTTCTTTCTTTTTAAAGAGCAGTTGAAAGCCTCTTGAATATTTGGCAGGGGATGGGACATGGCCCACCAGTTTTCCAATCCAAGGGCAGATATTATATGACATCTGATTGTTCTTTCTGGCAAGGAGGCAGTAAGTAAAGTACCTTTAACTTATTCTTCTCTGGAATAGGTGGTCACTCTACGCCAAGATGCTCTTTTTGGTAGGCAGATTCCCAGTGGCCCTAGACTCATCCCTTCCAACTTGAGGGTTAAGACCAGAATAGGTCTCTTAGGCTCTCCAGATCTAGGGTAACCCAAATTAATATATGTATTTATTGTTACTGAATTAAACAGAATCATCTAGGCCAATTATTTATTTTATTTGTCTGTGTATTTAACTTAATAAATATGAACCATGGTGGCACAATGGTTAATTCTGCCAACTGCCAGCAGTTCGATCGTCACTGGCTCAAAGTTGACTCAGCCTTCCATCCTTCCAAGGTCAGTAAAATGAGGACCCAGAATATGCTGACTCTGTAAACTGCTTAGAGAGGGCTGTAAAGCACTGGGAAGCAGTATATAAGTCTAAGTGCTATTGCTATAAATATAATTATAATCCTGTTTAGGTTTTTTTTTTTTTGACCCTGCCAGACTCCAGTTTAGCCTTTCTAGTTTTCTGCAGCTACACCTATTTTCTGAGTTCAGGTCTTGTTATACCTGAGTTCAGGGCTGGTTCCGAATCATGTCATCTATACATGATATAATCATAATCATGGCAACTTGATCTTGAGCCACCAATTGTACTGAAAAATGTGCTTCTGCTTCAAAGGGCAATCTATTCTAAATAAGGTTCAGTGCTTTCTAAAGTAAAACACTGAAGCCGATTGCAGAAAAAAAATTGTGGAAAATGGCACTCGACAATATTGATGGAGTGTTTCTGGAAATCTTACCCCTTTAAGCTGATTTTTTTTTACTACAGAATGATTAACTTATTTCTGATGTACCGTAATTGTCAAACCAACTTACTGTATCACTCAGCAAGTGTTAAGTTGTATGGCAATCTATAAAAATTACAGCCTCCTTATTTCTCAGCTCATTAAACTGATACTGTCTTCTGGCCAGCCATTCATCAACAAACTCATCTTTTGTTCAACTAGTAACCTACCCTGTCTAAGTACGCAGCTTAGAGTAAGTTACTTTCCCTCTCTCATTGTAAATTATAGTTGAAGTGAGGCAGCATGGCCTCGTGTCTTACAATTTAGTGCAAGTGGAAGGGTGGGGAATTTAGTACAGATAGTCCTCAATTTACAATCACAATCATTGTCTTTTAATGACCCCATAATCCCTTGCGGGGTGGAGTCTGGGCAACTGAATGGAGCTGAGTCTTTACATATTGAAACCATGTTCAAATTGTCCTTTCTTCTCTTAGTTGATTCAAAGATTTTAATTGTAGTATACCTCTTTCCTTGTTAAGAAGCTCTTTATATGTAATCACATCCTGCCTTTGCTCTACACTTATATTCTCTATCGCGTGTCTGGGTATTGCCCACAATGGTAACTTCTCGTTTAGTTTATACTTGTACTTTTCCCAGACACGCAATAGAGCATTCCTTAATATATGACTTTTAAAAGTCTTGTCCACTTTCTTATCATATAATAAATAAGCATGCCACCCGTAAACCAAATCTTATCCCTCAATATTCAATATTCTTTCTTCTGTTAAATTCATCCAATCACTCATTGCTGATAGAACAGCTGCCTCATAATATAGTCTTAAGTTAGGCATTTTGAGACCTCCTTTTTCATGTATATTCTGCATTATTTTTTGTTTTATTCTCGGTCTCTTCCCTACCCAAACAAAATTATTAATACCCTTCTGCCATATCTTCAAATTCTCATCTTTTTTAAGTATTGGTATCATTTGAAAAAGAAACAAAAACTTAGGCAAAACATTCATTTTTACTGCTGCTATTCTTCCTAACAAGGATAATTGTAATTTTTTCCAGTTTTCCATCTCTCTCGATTTTTTGCCACAACGGATCATAATTATACTTAAATAATTTCGCATTTGATGTCATAATATAGACCCCTAAATACTTAACTTTTTTTACAATTTCAAATCCTGTTAGTCTTTCTAATTCTTATTTTTGATTTATAGTCATATTTTTAGTTATTATCTTCGTTTTCCCTGCATTTATTTTAAATCCAGATAGTTGTCCATATTAATTAATTATATCCATTAGACCTACAACCGACTGTAATGGTTGGGTTAAAGTAACAACCAAGTCATCTGCAAATACTCATACTCTGTAATCATACTGCCTAATTTTAATTCCATTTATTTTGTCCGATCCACGTATCTTGCTTAACAAAAATTCCAAAGTCAAAATAAACAATAATGGAGACAAAGGGCATCCTTGCCATGTTCTTTTTTCTATATTAAAAGTATCTGTTAAACTACCATTAATTATTATTTGCGCTGTTTGTTTCTGATATATTGCCTTAATAGATTTTGTGAAATGTTCTCCAAACTGCATCTTTTCTATTATTTTCAATAAGAATTACCAATTCAATCGATCAAATGCTTTCTCTGCATCAAGAAATATCAGCACCGCAGGGATTTGGTTGTTCTTCCCGAAATACTCCAATAGGTTAACAACTTGCCTTACATTACTCTTCATTTGTCTACCATTTATAAAACCAGTTTGATCATTATGAATCAATTGTTGCATGACTGTCATTAACCTATTTGCTAATATTTTAGCAAAAATCTTGTAATCTGTATTTAAGAGTGATATGGGCCTATAATTTTTTGGCTGGGTGTGGTCTTGCTCCTCTTTTGGAATCAAAGAAATGTAAGCTGTCCTCCAAGATGGGGGTACATCTCCTCCAGATTGTATATTAGTAAATAATTCTTTAAGTGGTCCCACCATTTCTAACTGCAAATGTTTATAATAAGCAGCTGTCAAGCCATCCGTCTCAGGAGCTTTACCCACTTTCAACTGCTTAATTGCAAACATAATCTCCTCAGTGGTTATTGGTTGATTTAAACCCTCCCTTTGCTCTTTTGTAATTGTAGAAATATTCTCTTTCTGTAAATATCTATCTATATCTGTACCTTGAATTTTATCACTAGCATACAACCTCGTATAAAATTCTAAAAATGCTTTTTTAATCATATTGTGCTGATAAACCTCTTTACCTTTATATTCTATTTTCTCTATAGTCCGTGACTTTTGTTTTTTCCTTAACAAATATGCTAACCACCTCCCTGGTTTATTAACATTACAAAAAATGTTATGTTTAGCATATTGCAAATTAGTTGCGACCTGGTCTGCCATTAACATATTAAATTGCCCTCGCAATAAATTAATTGCCTCTTTTATTTTCTTATCTGCTGGATTCAATATCAAAGCTTGTTCTTTTTTTCTGATTTCCTCTTCTAAACCCTTCCTTTTTTTTCCTGTTTGCGTCTATATTTATTATTCAAATATATCAAAATGCCTCTCATATATGCTTTACTTGCGTCCCAAACCATTTCCATAGATGTACCCTTATGCATATTTATAATAAAAAATTCTTTCATAAATTTTTTACATTCTTTTACATTTTCCTCATATCTAAACAGATTTTCATTTAACCTCCAAGACCTCTTAGATCCCCTTCCATACTCTAATTCCATCCAAACTGGACTATGATCCATTAAAACTCTTGGACAAATCTTTGTCTTCTTCACTCTGGAAAAGAAATCATTTGTAATTAATATAAAATCAATCCTTGAGAAAGATTGATGTCTATCAGAAAAGAAGGTAAAGTCTTTTTCTTTGGGGTTTCTCTCTCGCCAGATATCTCTCCGTTCCATATCCTCCATCATTTCAAAAAACGATTTTAGCAATCTGGCACACATTGAAATGTTCTGCAAGAGCCCCTTCTTATCTTTTTTAGTGTCCAAAACTCCATTCCAATCACCCAATAAAATACATGATTTATAGTCCCATTGTAGTAACTTGGAATGTAAAAGCTTATAAAATTTTTCCTGTTGTTGGTTCGGTGCGTAAACTCCAATTAAAAGTATTTTTTCTCCTTTTATTAAAAGTTCAATTGCTATAAATCTTCCTCGATCATCTGCTTCAATTAATTTGGCAATTAAGTCTTTTTTTTTAGGTATATACCATTCTTCTTCTCGGGAGCAGATGCAACAAAATGTATACCTAACCTTGCATTTATTAAGTATTTTTGATCTTTACTTCTAATATGAGTCTCTTGTAAACAAATTACATCATTTTTAAACTGTTTCAAATAATGAAATATTTTTCTCCTCTTTTGTGGTGAATTTAGACCATTAACATTCCAGGTCAAAAATCTAGTTGCCATTCTTGGCCCCCTGAAGCATTTGGAGCATCTGCTGGAAATCTCTATGCATTTTACTTTTTGGCTTTGCTCCTCCCACTGCTTCTGTTTTTGTAGTATCTTGAATCATTTGAAGTTGCTGCACTCTTAATTCTTCTTGACACTTAGCTGCCGCTCGAGTCTGTCTTTGATCCTTAGGTTCTTCTATCTCCAAAGCTTGAACAGTAGTCAAAAATTGTATTAATTCTTCTTGAATAGTCAAATCACCCTTTTGGGCCTGTGCCAACAATTCTTCTTTCTCCCCCTTTCTTACCCTCTCTATTTCTGTCTTCCTTCTAGCTTCCTGGGCCTGTGGGCATCCAGCCTTTAATACATTGGTATAGAAATCTCTTGCCTTCCACACTGAATTGAGATGATATCTTTCTCCTGAATAATTCACCACTAGACCAGCTGGAACTTCCCATCTATACTGTATCTGACAGTATCTCAGTTCTTCCACCAGAAAGGCATAATCCTTTCTGGCTCTCAACATTTTGGGGGGAATTTCTTTCAGTGTTAAAACCTCCTGTCCCTGCACTTGAAGTTTATTTTTAAAAGTGACTTGTAGGATTTCATTGTGTAGTCTCCTTGTTGTAAAATAAACTACAATGTCTCTTGGTAGATGTTTCTGTCTGGCCACCCATGAATTGACACGATAAATTTTGTCAATTTGCCATTCAAAATTTGCTTTTTGATCTCCCATTATCTGTGCAAATGCTTCTGAAAAGATCTCTCTCAAATTCTCTTGCTTATTTTCCTTGAGGCCTCTTATTCTCAGAGCAAATTCCATGTCTCTATATTGTATCATTATCACATCAGCCTCTGCTCTTTCCATCTTGTCCTGGACCTCCCCCATTTTATTTTCCAAGTTCTCATTAGATTGCTTAATTTCTTCCACTTTTTCATCTATTGCTTCAATATGTCCTGCCAATCCTTGTACTGCCATAATAATATCTTCTTTAATTTCTTAGTTTCTAGCAGACATAATCTCAATGTGTCCAAAGAGAGAAATATCTGCCTCTACCTAGGATCAAACTCACAGCCTCCTGATTGTGAGGCAAGAGCTCCACCTCTAGGCCACCGCACCATTCAACTCAAAACCATAATGGAGCCCAACATTTCTGTGGCTAAGCAAAACATTTGTTAAGTGAATTTTGTTCCATTTTAGGAGCCTTTTTGCCGCAATTGTTAAGTGAATCACTGCAGTTATTAAGTTAATAACATAGTTGTTAAGGCTTCCCCATTGGCTTTGCTTGTCAGAAGGTCACAAAAGGTGATCACATGACCCTGGGACGTTGCAACCATCATAAACATGAGTCAGCTGCCGAACCTCTGAATTTTGATCACATGACCATGGGGGATACTGTAATGGTTGTAAGTGTGAAAAACGGTCATAAGTCACTTTTTCCAGTACCATGGTAACTTTGAAAAGTCACTAAGTGAACTGTTATAAGTCGAGAACTACCTGTACAAGAAATCCTTGTTCTCATGAAAAGAGTGACTTAATGTCACAATGGAATTTAGGTTAGACCAGAGACTGGTAGTAAGGTAGTTACAAGCACCAGCACACAAGAACCTGGCTCTCCAGAGGCCCCATCACCTCCCCGGCTATATTTTAAATGCTAAAATCTCATGACATCATGCAATTTAATGAGTTTTGGGGTATTATATAATGGATCATGAGATCTAGAATTAAACACTGAAATTTCTTGGGGGATTTTGTGAAAGGATGATGAAATCTTATGAGATTCTCACGTGAAAACATGAAAAGCTCATACGGTCTCATTGAAAAATATTAACTTCTTGAGATACTGCATAAAATCACCAAAGTAAGATTTCTTTTCTTTTCTTTTTAATGCCAAGCCACCATAGGCTGCTTAGGGAATTCTCTCCCCCCTCAATTTAATAATTTTTAAGATAGAAGCTTAGTATGTATCTGCCATGAGCGCAGACTGAAACCTCTGTAATGAGAAGAAATATACTCGTGAAATGTAGTCAGATCACATACCCAGGTTTGGAGGTCATTTGTTAAAATCTCTTTCCTTTATTTTAAATTAAAACACAATGCCCTTAACTTGGGGTGACCCATAAAACATTTACCAGTTTTGTTGCCAACACCAAACCTTTACCTGCTCTGGAAAAGATTTTGTTTTTCTCCCCTCTTTCTTGATATATGTCTCAGGACCATGGCTAGATAAAACATGGGGAAGATACAGAACAGCACAGTCATTTTGTTAACATTTAAACAAGGAATCAAATTAACTTTTTGCTAAGTGGCTTGATCAGGTGCACTTAATATTACAACCAGTGGTGGGTTGCCCCTGGTTCGGACTGGTTCACAAGAACCGGTAGTAAAACCGGCGGGAGGCTCTGCCCATTGACCCAGACGTCATCATAGGTGATCTGCGAAGCAAGCGTGCATGGGTGCAGGCGCGATGCGAACCGGTAGTAAAAGTAAGTAGAACCCACCCCTGATTACAACATATCTATAGGCTGTCAATTCTTATCTTCCCTGGCACCGAATAGATGTTCATCAAACTGTCACTCTGACAGAGAAAGGTTTTCTTAAGACAAGGACTCTCCACTCTCTCATAGCCATCCTGCCAACCACACCTCCCAAATCTCCCTCCCTCCCATCAGTTCCCCATCCCTGAAGAATTTAAACATGGAGATGGTGCCCTGTATCAGGATATGTTACACGATGGATCTATCATCACATTGTCATTTTCTCCTGATTGGCCATGTCTAGCAATGAAATGGGCTACATGGAGCTTTGATCTGCTTCAGATCAAGAGGACAGTCCTTTTGTTGGTAGCAATAGCAATAGCACTTAGACTTATATACCGCTTCACAGTGCTTTACAGCCCTCTCCAATTGGTTTACAGAGTCAGCATATTGCCCCCAACAATCTGGACCCACATTTTACCAGCCTCGGAAGGATGGAAGGCTGAGTCAATCTTGAGTCAGTGAGACTCGAACTCCTGGCAGTGAGCTGAATTAGCCTGCAATACTGCAACCAATCAATCAAAGAATGTTGGGTTTTTCTTATATAGGTTACATCAATAGATAGTAGTTCCCTTAATTACTAGGATTTTGGTGGCATTAAACCAATCGTTTAACATTTAATAAATGATTTAACAATTTAATAAAATATTATTTAATAATTTTATCATCATCTTCAAGTGAATCAAGCCACACACTGCTTCCTACTAGAACAGAAGCCCTATGGGAATCAAGCTGAATATTCAATATGAATGAGATATGCTTAAACACTTCTGATGTTTTCCATCTGAATGGTCGGTAGCCAGCCACAGAGTCTATTGCTGAGTGGGTTGGTTAACCTCTGGTTTGCTTTAAAGATCATCTGAAGAGCCTGATCATATGAGTATGTCAATCCATCATGACCATGAGGAACTTGAGACTCATATGAGTTGCCAGCCGAAACGATGGTCCCCTCCCAAATCTTTTTTCTTTCCGTTCACATTCAGAGAACTTTGATTACATTTGAAACAATGGCACACGTTTGTTCTTAAATACGAGGCCTGTGGAAATTAGGGCTATGCACGTTTGATAATGTATTCATAAAGGCTTTATACCAGATAACAGTTTCTTTTCACTATTCATTAAGGCAGCCCATCTTTTTTGGGTTCTGCACATAAACCTGATTAGTTGACTCTTTAACTCAGAGCCATTTTGTTTCTGAAAGCCTGAAAGAAGGACTGCTTTAATGAATAACAGAAAACTGCTCAGTTTGCAGGAAAGCGCTTTCCTCAAATCATGTTCAAAAAAGTGACCAGTTGTACTGTAAATATCTTTTCTTTCATAGTATAGCAATCTCCTCTGTGGTGTTCAGCCTCCTTGGCTTCCCGTGTTCCAACTTTATGCATGGGCAACCTGTCATGAGGTAATTCCTTCTACGTTGATACAGCCAAGGAGAACTCAAAATGAAATTAATAAGTGTAACAGAAAGCTATTGCAGTTTACGCCCTCCTCCACTCATATGGTTAGACATACAAACCAAAGACATTTGAAAGTCATTTTCAAGTCTGCTGAGAATAAAGGAGAAGCTAGAAGAGGACGGCAGTCCTTGAAAAACAATGAGGCAGGTTGTAGCATAGCATTACATCATCCCCTTCTACCATAGCAAGTAAGTTAGATCAGTGGCTCTCAATCTTTTCTTTACCATGGACCCCCTGTAAATACCTTTTGTGGCCATGGACCATGACCACAGACCCTCAAGACTTAACTCAAATCCTAACATTTCTTCAAGCCTTTGCAGACCCCACCCCCCGTGACAACATCGCAACCCCATGGACCACAAGTTAAGGACCACTGGGTTAGATGAATGCATTTGACATATTCTGCATTTGGCCTCCAAGTATATCATGGCACATGTTTACATTCCAGCGCATCAAAAGTGCATCAAAGGATGAAATTGGGCCAACTTTTGGAAGTCATTAAAGATGTCTATAAATAACTCAGTTTAAAGTAGCTGAAAGACAGGTGGGCTAGGCTTGGTTCCACACAATCATGGCTGTGTCTGGGATAGTTGTGCAGCGGACAACATTTCAGGAGAGATAGTTGGTCGATAGTTGGTCATGCTGTATTGACCATTTCCTCCAAGTGGTCTTCAGCCTCCTTGGCTTCCTGTGTTCCAATTTTATGTGTTGGCAACCTGTCATGATATCACTTCCTCCAAATGACTTTTCCCTATCCTGTAAGATCCGATAGGCAATCCCCCTCTGAGTCCCATCCTTGATGTATCAGGGACCACAAGGTAGTTGCCCCTCCCCTTAGGAACAGGGCTCCACTCAAGGTCAGTCCAGCACCAATTCTGTTGGCATTTAGGACAGCTGCCAAGTCCTGGCTACTGTGAAAATTGATGTCATGGTGGGAGATGATTCTTGCTCTTAGGACTGAGTAGTAGTTCAGTAGTTAGGAAACTGATTGTTATTGGGCTTGGGGGCTTGATCATTTTATATTGTAATTACTTCTATTTTACTTTTGTAGCATTGCTTAGGACTCAGAGCAGTGGTGGGTTTCAAAAAAAATTACTACTGGTTCTGTGGGTGTGGCTTGGTGGGCGTGGCATGGCATGGCTTGGTGGGCGTGGCGGGTGAAGGATACTGTAAAATCTCCATTCCCTCCCCAATCCAGGGGAAGGTTACTGCAAAATCCCCATTTCCTCCTGATCAGCTGGGACTTGGGAGGCAGAGAATAGATGGAGGCGGGGCCAGTCAGAGGTGATATTTATCAGTTCTCCAAACTACTCAAAATTTCTGCTACCGGTTCTCCAGAACTGGTCAGAACCTGCTGAAACCCACCTCTGACTCAGAGCCTAATGAACTGTACTGGGCCCCAAGAGGTGGAACTTTTTCTGTACTATTTATTTATATTATTAATTGATAATATTTTTAATTTCATTCTTAATAGTTTATTGCAGGGGTGAAATGCTCCCGGTTCAGACCGGATCATTCCATCCGGTAGCGATGGCGGCGGGTGGTTCGGAGAACCAGTAGCAAAAATCCCTGCAACCCCCCCCAACCATGCCCAGTTGAGCCGCACAATCATCAGAGGCTTTTTCTTTTTTTTACTTTTAAAAACATTTCTTCTACCACCTCTTCTGACGAAAAACTGCTTTTAAAAGTAAAAAAAAAAAAAGCCTCTGATGATCGCACGGCTCAGCTGGGATCATCAAAGGCTTTTCAAAGCATTTTTTTCTGCAACCTCTTGGCCGAAGAGGTAGTAAAAAAAATGCTTTGAAAAGTCTCTGACAATTGCAGCTGAGTTGCCTGATCGGCAGAGAGGCTTTTCAAAGAAAAAATGCTTTGAAAAGTTAAAAATGAAAAGTTGGCCATGCCCACCCAGTCACATTAACACCCCCCCCCAAGCCATGCCCACAGAACCGGTAGTAACAAATTTTACATTTCACCCCTGGTTTATTGGATTATATCCCCAAATAGGTTTGACTAGTAACTTCATTTCAGCGCCATATGAAGTCCTTCCATTTTTTTAAGGCTGTTAAACTGGTTTTTAATTGCATCATGATTTAATGTAGATAGGTTTAGCTTTTGTATGCCTGTCTTGAAGCTGCCTAGTTTTTATCATATAGTTTTATTCATTTTTAAGTGAGTTTGACTGCAAACTGCCCAGAGAGCTTCAGCAATTGGGCACTTTAGAATTTGTAATAAATAATGATACAAATACAATAATTTATGAAACTGATTGTTATACAAGTTTCAGAAATATAATATTTTTCTACACAACCGTTCAAAGTGGAAGAACCTACGCTATTGCCCGGAAACAGCCCCCTATAAGTAAGTTTTGAAGTTATCCCTTTATATTTCAAAAAAGGAAAAGCACTAAAATATTCACACCGCATTAAAATAAAAAACCTGATGCCATGATCCCAATTAATCCATCCTCCTAGTTCAATGCAATTTTTATCGAGTTTTGCTTGCTGAGCAAGAGTATGCAACAGAATAAGTGGTGTGCATAAAAGGAGGGGGGTGGTTGGGGAAAAAGTTTGTGCATGTAAATATGTCCCTTGGTGAAAGAGAATTTAAAGTTATATTTATTATACGCCCCTGGAAAAATAGCTGAAAGACGGGAATATTGCTCCCTAGGGATTGCATTAATTGAATTGTCTGCCTGTACGCAGACAAGGAACAAAACCAAGTCTTTCTGTTTAAAACGCAGTTCAAATTAACATTAGGATCTTGTTTATCCATGCATTTTAATGCATGGAACGGTCTCTAGGAACCCTTTCTTCTTCCAGGAACAACAGAGAGGAAGATACTTTCAGGGAACACATTTAGATCCAGTTGAATACTAACAAGCTCATTGATCCAGTATTTTAAACAGGTGTCTTTGGCATGACTTACACCAGTAGTTCATTAGCAGGAGAGTTTTGAAGCAGGGAAATAGGACCTGAATGAGAATTTTGGAAATCCAGAATGAAGCTTCAGATTTATTTTTTGGGGGGGATAGAGTACAAATATATTAAACGAACCCTATAGTGCCGTCATAAATGTGTCTACTCAAAAGTGAGTGTCATTGAGTTCATGGGAACTTACACCAGATTTGGGTTTCAGAAGGTTCTGACGGTAGTGGAAATTTTGAATAATTCAGAGAACCGGTAGTAAAAATTCTGACTGGCCCTGCCCCCATCTATTCTCTGCCTCCCAAATCCCAGCTGATCGGGAGGAAATGGGGATTTTGCAGTAACCTTCCCCTGGATTGGGGTGGGAATGGAGATTTTACAGCATCCTTTCCCTGCCACATCCACCAAGCCATGCCACTCCCACCAAGCCACACCCACAGAACCGATAATAAAAAATGTTGAAACCCACCACTGACTTACACCCAGGAAATTTGATACACTACATATTTGTAGCTTGATCAACCAACACTTTGTTCTACTTAGGTCCATATACTCCATAGCTGTGATGGAGACGTCAGACTAGAAGTATAGAGTTCAAGTCCACCCTCAGCCAGAGAGGCTCTTTGGTTGACTTTGAGCTTATTCCTTCTCACTCAGCCCAGCCTATTTGCAGTGGTGGGATTCAGACAGTTTGGGCCAGTTCGGGTGAACCGGTAGTTGAATTGCTGGCTGGCCCTGCCCCCCCACCCTTCCAGGAGTCACCACGCACCCCATTTTGGGTCCCAGGTAAGTGCAGGGAGGCCTACTAGACCCAAAATGGGGTGCGGGGGGGAGGGTGGCGCATCCCCCCCATGGCTCATTTTTGCTCCCAGAGGGGTGCAGGAGATGTTCTGCCTGTCACCCCCCTGTCCACGTCCACCATGGCCACACCCACCTAGCAGGTCATTAGGGCAGAGGACTAATGTTAAATTATTTGAATCCCACCACTGCCTACTTGGTTATTTTGGAGGAAAGGAGGAGGGAGCTTACAGGTAACCCTTGAACCATCATTTAGTGACCATTCAAATTAGATGGCACTGAAAAAAAGTTGATTTTAAGTTTGGTCCTCACAATTATGACCATCGTAGCAGCCCCACAAGTGGTATAAAATGATAAAGATTGGGAAGTTTGGCAACTGGTGTGTATTTACAATGGTTGATGTGTCCCACATTATGACATTATGACAGCCAGCATCCAGCAAGCAAAGTCAATGTTCAGTTAATATCTTCATGGTTCATTTAACGACTGCGGTGATTTGCTTAACAACCATGGAAAAACAGTTATAAAAGTGTGTGTGACTAACTTAGCAACTGCCTTGCTTAGCCACAGAATTCACAAATTCTGATCCTAATTGTAATCATAAGTCAAGGACTATCTGGTATTTATTCTCCCTTGGGAAAAATGAAATATATGAAATAAACAAATCAAATAAATAAGCCAATTAGCAGCAGCATTTAGAATAAGGGCTGCAGACTGACAGTCTTTCAATTATTATTAACAATAGGAAAGTAACAGTTCTGACTGAAAATGGGAAGTTACAATTTATTTTTCCTTTAGCCATTCTGTATATCATAGGCGAATACAGGTAGTCCTCAACTTACGACCACAATTGAGCCCCAAATTTACGTTGGTAAGTGAAACATTTGTTAAATGAGTTGTGCCCCCGTTTTATGATCTTTCTTGCCACAGCTGTTAAGTGAATCACTGCAGTTGTTATGTTCGTAACATGGTTGTTAAGTGAATCTGGTTTCCCTCTTGACTTTGCGCGTCAGAAGATTGCAAAAAGTGAACACATGACCTCAGGACACTGCAACCGTCATAAATATGAACCCATTGCCAAGTGTCTGAATTTTGATCATGTGGCCATGGGGCATGCTGCAACAGTGATAAGCAGCGGTGGGCTGCTGCCGGTTGTAACAACCAGTTCGCCCAGCATCGAAAATGTGAGTGTAGCCTTCCGTGCATGCATGCGGCTTCAAAAACATGACGATATAGGATGGGATAGCACTGGGGCGGGGGGGCACCCACGGGTTGCAACTACCGGTTCACCTGAACTGGTCTGAACCGGAAGCAGCCCACCTCTGGTGATAACAGTGAAAAACAGTTAAAAACAGTGATAAGCAGTGGTGGTGTTCAGCCAGTTTTATCCGGTTCGGGTGAATCTGTAGTGGCGGCTGCAGGAGACTTTGCCCACCTGCCCGGACGTCATCACGTCCCGTTTTTGACCATCTGCACATGCGCGGAAGGCTCTGCAAACCTTCACATTTGCAAACTGGTAGCAAAAGTAAGTGAATATCACCCCTGGTTATCAGTCACTTTTTCCAGTGCCATTGTAATTTTGAATGGTTACTAAATGAACTGTTGTAAGTCGAGGACTACCTGTGATGTCTTTCTGTGGAGGATCTGTCCCATCAGCTGGGACCTAATTTTATTATATCTTTGCCTGTTTATTCATTTATGCAGTTTATTAATTGCCTCAATACTAATAGACTTTATTTAATGTACCTGCATATTGCCATAATCAAAAAGGGCTCCCTGGCTGTTTAGTGTACAATGCAGATGTTAAAAAAATACATGCCTTCTCCTCTTTCTCTCCTACTCTTTTTGACCCCGACAATTAGAGGGAGGTGATCTTGGCCATGTCAGAGATAAGCAGCTGTTCCCTTAATTTGGATCACACATTCTAGTTCATTAAATGGACCTTGAATCTTAAATGATGCTGATTTACCTTCAGTAAACGGCAGGTGTTCATCATTTTCATGTCAGTCACTGTGAATTACCGTGAATATGGTCCAAGGAATACCACTGGAAATTCTGAACCTCATCGTGACATTTAAAGGCTGGATGATTAAAATCTC
Source organism: Pituophis catenifer annectens (assembly GCF_029215685.1). Classification (NCBI taxonomy): domain Eukaryota; kingdom Metazoa; phylum Chordata; class Lepidosauria; order Squamata; family Colubridae; genus Pituophis; species Pituophis catenifer. The sequence goes on along the minus strand of NW_027256881.1, from coordinate 191,980,435 downwards.
TAGTTAGGTCCTTCTCCCGGAATTCTCCTGGTCCCTCTCCTAGTTGAGATGAAAGATAATGATGGGGACAATCTAGAGTATGTGATTGGCTACGGCTCTCAGGACTTGGGGCTTTGGACAGTCACATGGGATTGAACCATAGAGCTTCAAGCATCGCTTTCAAAATGTGTGAAGAATGCCCTGACACTACCAAAAGAAAAAGTGTGATATCCATTAGGGCAGGGTACACTTTTCGGCCCAGGGCACATGTGCCCAAAAATGAACTTCCGGTTTCCGGCATGCATGTGCACATGATGATCTGTTGGCCGGTGCGCATGCTCACGCAGGAAAATGGAAGATCCAGCTCTTCCAGTTTCCGGCATTGCCACATGCAAAAAGGCCAGCTGATCGTTGCATGCACATGCGTGCTGGAAACCCAGAAGAGGAATGGGTGATGTTGCGCATGTCAGGCAACATGGCTCCATGTGCCACTTCGGGCATGCTGCCATAGGTTCACCATCACCGCATTAGGGAACCTATTTATTTTATTTATTTATTTATTTTATTTGTCCAGAACGTATTTGGTAATAAGTATAAGCATGGATTGGATACATAAAATAGGTACAAATAGAAGAAACATTAGGACAGGGATGGTAGGCACACTGGTGCTCTTATGCACACCCCTCTTAGGAATGGGGTGAGGTCAGCAGTAGACAGTCTAAGGTTAAAATTTAAAATGTAACAGCAATGCCTTTACAAGTTCTGTTAGAATTGATAATATGAAGCTGCCCCATACTTTAAAATGGGACAAAAGTATAATAATAACAATAGCAGTAATAATACCACCAAATATTTTTCTACCCTGGGTCCTTGGGAGGGATTCGATAGGTTGATAAAAGCGCTTAATCCAGTCTAAATAATTGAATGAGCTATGAACAGTAATATTATAATTCTAATTTTATTATGATTTGTTTTGGAGGATTTCTATTTTAACTTTTGTGAAGAACTAAGTCAGTTGACACATACTTGCATTTTTATGCTAAGAGCAAAGATGGTGCTGAAGGCAGAATGGATCTGCTCTGGGTTTTATGCTGGCCCCTAAATGTATATTCTGACGTTTTTGAGAACCAGACATTTTCGGTCAATGGGAAGATGTTCGAGATAAGTAAGGATACTCTGCTTTGTTAATAGGCATAAGGGCCAAAAGAAATTATTGTGCTACAATTCAGTTAACTAGATGGCTCTCAAGGTTGTGTTACCAAGCCACTGAGAGAAAATTGAATAAAAAAGAACACAAACTGAGGAAACTATAAATCATCAGGAATTGTAGTAAACCGCCAGAAGTGTATGTTGATGATTATACCTGCAAGGGACAAAAAAAAAGTCTAACCAAAGAGCAAGTTGTAAGACCAAATGGGCTGAAATAAATGTTATATTACCATGACTTGAAGTAAAGTAAATGTTATATTACCATGACTTGAAGTAAAGTAAAGTCCTGTTATGGCAAAGATAAACCTCTAAGGAGAAAACACAAAGGAATATTGGGTGTATCAGCCGGGAGATAAGGCCGACCAGTCAACTGGAAAGAATATAACACATAACAAATTAGTCCTTAAAATTCCATTGGAAATTTATTTATTTATAAAACGTATATGTCTGGTTATCATATTTACTTGTTTGTTTGTTTGTAGGCTGTTCCAGAGGGTTAGGAGAGCTACTAAAAATTCCATTTTTTTCAAGGTCCCACCAGATGACCATGTTTAAGGAAAGGGACCATGTTCAACTTGGTAGAATAGGCAGATACTCTCAGAGAATGGTGTGTTATTTAGGGCTTTAAAGATGATAACTAGCATCTTGAATTGCTAGTTTCATTGCTAGTTTCATTGCTAGAAAGAAATGAGCGCAGCTCATACAACAGAGATGTAACATGGGCAAACCATAAGGCATGCAGAACTAAAAGCACTGTTGTATTCTGAAACAGTTATAGCTTTCAAGGGCAGCCCCGTGTAGAACATGTCACAGTGATCCAGTAAGGTGTGCAGTAATCCAGTAAAGTGACTAAACTCTGAGTGATGCAACCAAAGGCTCCCAGCCCCAGGAATGAAAATAGGTGCACAAGATGAATTTGTGCAAAGACTACCTTGGCCATGGCTGCCATCTGCTTCTTCAGCAATAAGCCATAAGTGCAGGAGGATTAGGGTTAGGGTTAGGTTATCACATACCAGCTCTGTCATATAATGTGTGCTACTGTCTGTTTATAGATGTGTAAATTCAATACCCATCAAATGTTGTGATCTCTCTTTTTGTCCACAGAAATTGGGTGGCTAATTTGTATGTATGCCTAATTACACATTCCAGATGTTAGATTTTTATGAACAGATTTGTGGATGCATCACATAGCTATCCTTTAAGGATGAGAAGAAAATGAAAATATTGATTTTTTTTTTACTGCTCTGTAACATCTGATCCAAATCCTTCTTATGTAGCTTGTTCCTTGCTGTTCATGCTGACTGAAAATAGTTTGACAGGTCTTTACATGAATCCCATCAAGTCCCTCTTGGAACAGCATCAGTTAAATAAAGAAAAATCAGTATTGTCAGTCTCAGCTATTGTTAGAGAAGAGAGTGGTCTTTATTTTGCTGCTCTGAATGTCCAAAAGAATGGGTTCCTTCTACAGAATAATTCACCAAGGCAGCTTTTGTAGAATCCAGGGCCCCCATCAGAGCCCCATGGGGCACCCTCCTATCTCCCAAATATTTTAATTTTATCATTTTAATTACGACCAAAAGCCATGAGATTTCCTCATTCTCACATAAAAATGCAGGATTCCCAGCTCTTAAGCAGCAACAACACACATACACACACACACACAAATCCCTCACTGAAAGTTAGGGGACTGTTTTACACACACACACACACAGAGAGAGAGAGAGAGAGAGAGAAAGAGAAAGAGAAAGAGAAAGAGAAAGAGAAAGAGAAAGAGAAAGAGAAAGAGAAAGAGAAAGAGAAAGAGAAAGAGAACATTAGGAAAACTTTCTTGACGGTCTCTGTTAGGCATCCAGACCATCATACAACATCATACAGTGGCATTTTAGGCTCCAAAACATTGCCAATCCCAGTTACATGAAATAAAATCATGTTGTGTTTTTTCTGCAATAGACTTCTAGAAGATCCAGAAGGATAGTTTCAGGATTCTGTCATGTAGAACCTCTGCATATACACTTACTGATAATTAAATATTATTAAAGAAGTGTCATTTCTGAATGCACTTTGCAGCTAGATATCTGCTGGTGGGGATGGGTGGACACGACAAAGATAGCAAGCACATTGGAACGTTGCAATGCAGGTAATCAAAGGGCAGCGCTTGCACTGTGACAGAGCAAAGCACACTTCATCACTTTGGCATAATTCTTGTTAGGAATGAATGATTGTGTAGATAAATTGCCATTTCCACCTCTAATGCATTTACACGTAGGAATCTGTGTCAAATATATTGATCCTGATTTAGGATGTTTTGTATGAGCGTAGTTCACATTATAGCATGAAATGCAATTGATTGCTCTTTTTGAGTGATATGCACACAAGTAAGTTTCCCTGTTATTAGCAAAAACTATTTCAAACTAGCAATAGCAATAGCACTTAGACTTATAGACTGCTTCATAGTGCTTTTACAACCCACTCTAAGCTGTTTACAGAGTCAGCATATTGTCCCCAACAATCTGGGCCCTCAAACTAACTCTTACTCTAAGAGTAAGTGATACTATCTTCCAAGTGTTGACAAAATTGGTGTATCAAGTATAAGACTGTGTCAAGCTAAATAGTAAACCATGTTTGTAATCATTAAAGGGTAATTTTCCATTGAAATCATCATGCTATACTGGGTATATGAATATTTATTTATTTATTTATATTTTTGTCATGTTTATGTAGTGTATATCGGAGGTGGTGACCCTTTGAGAGCTGTATGAATGAAATTTCATTTTAATGTATGCCAATTAGTGAACATTCAAAGTGACAATAAAGTTATTATTCTAATTATGCTTAGACTGCACCTGTTAACAACAGTGAGAAATGTGTACTTTGTGACAATTACAAAATGGTAAGGCTGATGTGGGTATTAAATATTAATATTATATGTTGAGCTGGATTACTAATCAGAGAGATGTTTGGGCTAGTCCTGTTGGGAGATGCCATAAAATGAAGCTAGGACTTTCTTCCTACGAAGTGCATTTTCTTCTCCTGAGTAGAACCATCTCCATGAAGAATTTTATAATAATGAATACAAACCAGGGATGGGTTCTACTTTTCTTTACTACCCGTTCGCAACGGAAGCATGCGCAGATCATTCATAATGACATCTGGGAGGGTGGGCGGAGTCTCCTGCTGCTTTTACTACCGGTTCGCAAGAACCGGACTGAACCGGGAGCAACCCACCACTGGTACAAACAGATACTTCTTGTGTAAAAACTGAATCTTTTTGTTTTATTTGCCTTTACACTGTTTTTCTCCAATGTGATAGATTAGGGTAGAATTCTAGGGGAAAAAGCTTCAAGATGCAAAGCTTCAATCTTCAATCTGGTGCATCCCTTCTTTGGAAGTTAAATTCCACTGAATACAAGGGGATTTTCCTGAATGGAACCAGATTAGGCCACAAACCAGCTGACCACTTCTTAACTCAGTAAGTTGTAAGAATCTACTCTAGTTAGCTAGTTTAGGGTTTTTCAATGGGCCACCTAAATGCATGACCTTAAAGCCATGATTGAGTAGGGGGAAAGTTTGTCTGTGTTGGTACATTATGCAAAGGGACTACCAATATCAAATCTCAAATGGAGTTGTCCCAAAGGTACTTTTCCAAAAAGGCAACTGGACTTTCTTGGGGTTTTTTCCTTGAAAATGTTTCTCTTCTCATCCAAGAAGCTTCTTCAGTTCTAACAAATAGTGAGGCCATTCCTCACTATCCAGTCAGAACTGAAGAAATTTCTTGGATGAGAAGAGAAACATTTTCAAAGAAAAGAAAACAGGAAAGTCCTGTTGCCTTTTTGGAAAAGTACCTTGAGATAACCATGACCTGGATGATCGAAAATCTTCATAGACACTTGACTGGAGTTGGTAGATCCATTCCTTTGGTAAAGGTCAATTCATCTTCATAGCCCATTATTGACTTAGTGAATAAGGCTGGATGAGTACCCTTTTTTGTTAAGTTCTCTTTAAATAAGGGAAATCAGTTTAGTGTAGTAGTTAGTGCTAGAAGCTAGAAACTGGGAGACCATGAGTTCTAGTCCTGCCTTAGGAGCAAAGTTAGCTGGGTGATATTGGACCAGTCATTTTGTCTCAACCCTGGGAAACAGGAAAGGGCAAACTGCTTCTGAAAATCCTGCCAAGAAAACTAATTGCAGAAAAACTGGCAGTTGTCAAGATTGACTGAACCTTCGAGTTAATCCTTTGACTGACTCGAAAACACAAAGTAAATAAATAAGAAAGTGGTGCAAACGAAGAGGCAAGGTTACTCAGTCTAACATCTCCCCACCCTATTGAACCTGGCTGTATTCTTATAATAATCATTCAGAAAATATTATCTTAATAAATCTAGATGTCTGTATTTTCTTCTTGCTCTATCTATAAATAAATAGTGTTAACAAGACTTAATTAACCAATCTGTTAATAGCTCAAGCCTTTGACTCAGTGGTAGATTACTACCAGTTTGCCCCGGATCGGCGGCAGCAGGAGGCTCCTACGCAGAAGCATCATGCATGTGCAGAAGCGTGCGCGTGCCCACGAATGAACCAGTAGTGATGGGTTTTGAAACCCGCCCCTGCCTTGACTGTATATTCAGAAGTAAGACTAGTAGGATCAATGGGGTGTACACCCCAATCAGCACGCTTAAGATATCAGTCTTATGGTTTGTCACTGAATTTGAAAAATTGTTCCCTTTATCACACTCTCAAGACAGAGATTTATTCATAAGCTGCTACCAGCTCACTTTGTTTATCTCTTTTCATGGAATTCACAGGGCAACAACATTCCATAGCAAACAACTTTTAAATTTATGCAAAGGAGGACATGGCAGTCAACCCCTTTATTGGCTGAGGAATACTTCTCTTTTTATTCATTTCCCTTATTGTTGGTATGCAAGCTGATCCCAGAAACAATGCATTCCAGATAACTATTTAACAAACCTCAGGGATTTGAATGTAGGCTGCCATATTACTGAGCAGAGATACGAGCTGAGCTTTTTTTCAAAACATTAATGGCACAATGAGATTTTCTGTTATGCTGAATAAAATAGATCATCTCCAGAATATTCCTATGATACCTAGTATCTTCTTACAGAGGTAATGGATATTGCAGCCCATGCAAATGTAAATGCAAATGCAGTCACACCTCCTTGGGTAGCTAATTATCTCCTTTACCTTTCTTGAAAGCTGTACAAAAGATATGAAAAATTAAAGTTAGGTATGTAGATAGTGAGAAATTTAGCCCCCTGTGAATCTTTGATACCCAGAGACAATGAGTACCTGGGAAAGATGGGATGCTGCTGCCTTGTCTCTAAATGTCTCATGTTCAACCAAAATTTGAACAGAAGGACTTAACTGAGTCTACATAGATACACTTTCCAACAGTGGGACTTTGTTATACTGATCAAATGCATGAAGGCTAGATTGCCTTAGCACAGGATCTATCTCAGCATTTCACACCTCTGTATTTCACACGATTCCTCAATGTCTGGCTTTAGAAAATGGATTGGACCTCTTGTATTCCCTTAGTAGAGTAATGGCACATGCACAGGTATCAGTGATCAGATTCTTGAATCCTCCAGCTCAATTTTTCTCTCTCTATACGCTCTGTTTGCTAACCAAGTTGTGTAGGGTGACCAGGAATTCTGCTTAGAGGATAGACACCCATTCTGAAGACCTACCTGAGAACAATTTTTTTTTGAAAAGCTGTCCAAACTGAAGACCCAGTTTGGATCATAACAAAGGACAGTAGATGGAACAGGATGATTGCTTACTCATCACACTCTACAAGGTATTGCATTTTAGGTTTTAGGTTTAGGTTTTATTAAATTTGTATACCGCCCTACTCCCGAAGGACTCAGGGTGGTGAACAGGCACAAGATAAAATACAGAAATACAAAAGTTAAAACAATTTAAAACCAAATTAAATAATATTGGCCCACGACAATTAAAATCCCAATAAATTTAAAACCAATTAAAATTTCAATTTAAAATTTAAAAAAGGGGAGAAAAATTAGGCCAGGCCGGCTTGCTGGAATAAGAGGGTCTTAAGAGCACGGCGGAAGGTGCGCAGATTTTAATTTAAATGTAGTAAATATTTCTATTTTTTATTTCTCTAGATACAAAGTAGTGGGTTTAGGACAGTGGTGGGTTGCCCCCAGTTCGCACTGGTTCTATAGAACTGGTAGTAAAACCGGTGGGAGGCTCCGCCCACCAACCCCGACGTCATCAAAATGCTTCTGCGCATGCGCAGGAGCACACACGGCCCCATTGCAAACCGGTAGTAAAGGTAAGTATAACCCACCCCTGGTCTAGGACAATTGAATGTGGCCACCTTACCATCTGGCTCCCCATAGTTGTGGGATGGTGGGCCCAGGGTGAAGTGGACAAGGTAAGGCCACATTCAATTGTCCCATTCCATAGAGTAGATCATATAAACTTTATTAAAAAATCTAGATCTTCATCTGTTTCTTTCTTTGTTTTTTCCTGTCATGTTTCCTTTAAGAAAAAGGTCAATTTCAGTGGATAGTCTGTTTGCAAACTTCCTGGATAATCTGGCTCCTTAAGGGTTGACTGAACATTGAACTGGAGAGAGATATTAGCCTGATCTAGCATTCATGTATTTGCACCTCTTTCCCAAATTACAGTATTATCTTGCCAGGTCTTGCCAGGAGAGATTATCTTGCCATCCAGAAGAATATTATCTCCTCAGAACGAAATAGGGCTCTTGGTGGTGTAATCAAATAGGGCACTCATCTGTGCTACACTGTAATAAAAGCCTGTATATAATTTCCAAACAATGTTTTTCTTTTGGTCAATAGAAATGAAGATAGTTCCATGTGTCTAAATCATTCAGACAATTAAAGAACTGTATTTTTTCCTCCTGTGTTTAGATGTGAACCATTTACATTGAGTAATCAATAAAGTCAAACATGAAACGTTGATTTAACATTTCATGCAATAAGTACGATCAATAGGTGCTATTACAAGATTGCCAGTTTTCAGACAGGACGAAGAAACTGAGCTATGATTTACGTGCTATAAGACAATACAACAGCTGTAGAAAAGTGTATCTGTGTTTTATATTGTTTTGTATTCTGGTCAGTGTATCATCCCATTATTTTCTTGATCGCTCTGTGATGAAACCACAATATTTTTATGTCTTGTCCAGAATGCAATTTAAAGAGGGTAAATAAAAAATGTAATTGTAAATGTCCTTTTACGCTTCAACTCCCATGAGCATGCATTTGCCTAATATGTTAGACTACAATAAGTACATGATAAGAATAAATACAGAAATTTGTGGGGAATGAGACTCAAAAATAACAATTTTAGGACAGCCAAAATAAACTGCATTAAAGAAAGTGATCAGGTTGCTCTGATGGTTGGTTCTGGTTCTTCTGATACTCTTGAGAAAGAAAGAAAGAAAGAAAGAAAGAAAGAAAGAAAGAAAGAAAGAAAGAAAGAAAGAAAGAAAGAAAGAAAGAAAGAAAGAAAGAAGAAAGGCTGGTTCTGTCTTTCTCAAGAGTATCAGCTCCTTCCTTCCTTCCTTCCTTTCTGTCTTTTTGCAGGTGTTAGTTATTAAGTGATGTGTTTATTTTCCATTTTATTCCATTTCAATCGCTAAGTCTAAATCCCTGACCCGCCAAAAAACACAATTCACAAATTATATTTCTATATAGTCTAGATTTTATACCTTTAAGACCGAATTAACTTTATGTAAGTACCAGTATATGGATCTTTTCTGCTCTCTCATTTTCCTCTCCCTTCTATTTGTTAATTGCTTTTCTCTCTTTGTTACATTTAATTTAGTTTAACCCAGGGGTGAAATGCTACCAGTTCACTCCAGTTCGGGAGAACCAGTAGTGATAAAAACTACCGGTTCGGGCAAACTGGTAGTTAAAAAATGCTTTAAAAAGTGAGAAAAAAAAACCCGGTTCCGACGATCACAGCTGTGCTGCATGATCATCAGAACTTTTTTTTTTAATTTTGTTACAGCATTTTTTTACTACTGGTTCCAGCAAATAGGTAATAAAAAATGCTTTAAAAAAGTAAAAAAAATGTTCTGACAATCACACGGCACAACTGATTGTCAATCAGCTTTGCCACACAATTGTCAGAACCTCTTTTTTTATTTTTTTAAAGCATTTTTTTACTACCAGTTCGGGTGAATAGGTTGTAAAAAATGCTTTAAAAAGTTAAAAAAAGTTGGCCATGCCCACCCAGTCACATGACCTCCCCACCAAGCCACGCCCACAGAACTGGTAGCAAAAATTTTTGCATTTCACCACTGGTTTAACCCCTATTATATATAGGTTTGTTCCACTGTATTACTACTATATGTTTTATTTTAAAATTTTATTTTCTGTTTGTGTTGTCATTTTCTGTGTTTTATTATAATGAGTAAACAAACAAACGAAGTGAGTTTGCCTGTATTTTCGGTTTTCATTGATCCTCTATACATTTCCAAATGATACGTACTGACTAATTGGCAGCAGTCAATCAGTTGGCAACATTTGGATCAGCTCCAGTGACTACAACTTCACCATCTTCGCTGCTATGTTGCTGGTTCCATTGCACATGATCTATTGAGATAGCCAGCAATTCCTTCCTCATTACAGCCTGAGCTTTTCCATTTGCCTCACTCCTTAACTAAAGAAGTAACAAAAGAAGTATCATTGATCATGAAAAACAATTCAGTCTCACGGCCTAATTAGAACACTTTTTTTTTCTTTTAATTTTGATTTATATGCCGCCCTTCTCCGGAGACTCAGGGCGGCTTACAATGCGTTAAGCAATAGCCTTCATACTTTTGTATATTTATACAAAGTCAGCTTATTGCCCCCACAAACTGGGTCCTCAATTTACCTACCTTGGAAAGGATGGAAGGCTGAGTCAACCTTGAGCTTGGCGAGATTCGATCTTACTTTAATTGCAGACAGCTGGTGTTAAATTACAGTGCTTCTGTCTGTTGAGCTAAACCAGGCTCTAAACTACTTCCCTTTCTTTGGGTGGCATAGATAGACAGACAGACAGAAAGATTTTTTAAAAAAGTAAAAAGTAAAACACAAGAGCATTAAAGAATATCCTTCCACAAATGGGGCTGTGCATTGAAAGAAACAATGGCCTTGTACTGCACCTTAGCCAGCTGCAGACATTCCAGCTGTGTCCCTTCTGTACTGACATGGATATGTGAAGTCGTAACATTTTATGTCTGTGCCTCTGTGCATAAAACAGAGTTGGGAGATCTTTGCAGATGCTGCTGAGTTGTAACTTCCAGCATTTGTCTTCTCATTTGGGGAAGGCTTTAAAAAGCAAAATGGCACTGAAAACGTTTCAGAATCCAAGTTCAGCTGCTCATATACTCATAACTTCAAACATCAGGCCTGGGCCATCATCTTTAGGGGGTAACTGCTGAGTCAGGTTGAAATATTGTTTTCTAAGAACCTTGGGACTTTCTGCTTTGCTTTGATGCTACTTTTTCTTCCCCTGCCCCTGCCTTCACTTTGCAGAAGCAATAGCTTTTTTATGAACCTAGAGAATAACCTGGGTCATCCACTGTTAACACTGGACTTTACTCTAAAGAACTAAAAGATTTTCTGGCTAGGAGAAGCCTGAAGATGTTTTTCTAACAGCATGGATGATGAAGAACAGACTGTTGTTGCTTAAGGGAAAATACTGGCCCATTAAGTTGAGCACTATCCATTTTCCCAGAATTCAGGCAGGAATCTTTCACCATTATACTTGGAGATGCCAAGACGTCCCCTAGAGAAATTGGCTTGTGCTCAAATCACATAACAGAAAACTGCCTTATACTCTTGCAGGAAAAAGTGAATTTGACCTGAATATATGCCAAGGATAGGGAAAAGAAATATAACTGCAGTATAAAATGGGGTTTTTAAATGCATGAGTATAGCAAAACATCCTCCTTCTCCTCTTCAAGTAACAACATTAATGGCGATGGGGTTAAATAATGTGAGGAGACACCATAGAAGGCAGAGGACTTCAGAAGGACTTCTCTGGCTATCAGCCTCTCTACTATATTTACCCTAAATGGGCATAGGTTTCTGCCTTTGCTGCAGAACATTTTAGTAAAGGGCTAGCAAAGTTCAGTGTCCTTAGAAGCTTTCAAATCTTCCCACTAATGGCAGAGTACATTTATATTTGGTTTTAGTGCCTGAAAGCTTCATGCCATTAGCTGTTAGTTGAAGACTGGCTTTAGCAAATGATTAAAGTAGCTTGAGGGCGGGGGAGGTCAGTAAAATAATCCTCTGAAAAATAGTTAAGGAATTTGATAAACATTATCTTCCAGCTATGGGTTTCCCTCTCTGACTCACTGATTCTCATTGATATTTTCTGATGGCCTCCAAGTTACCATACTTTCAAAAGGAAGTCAACTGAGGGACAACTGATAGAAAATGTGATTTGATTCCAGGCAGATTTAGGGCTTCCCTGCACTACAGCCTTCAGCTGCTTGACAATGAAGCCCACTTAAGAATTTGCTTTCTGGATTTCAGCCCCTTCCTCTGATTTGGCCAGAGTGGTGGCCTGAGGTTTTGTTTTGACCGTGATTATTGCTTACCAGGGTCTTGAATTGATTACTTTAACCTTCCCCCTGTGCTGGAAAGTCAAGTACCACTCAGTTTCCTTTCTATGGGCAGATCTTTCAGGACATCTGATTTCCATCGATAGGCCTTTTTTACAAGCCCCATCGGTCATCTTTCCTTATGTACTTTATTTTATTTTTTTATTTTATTTTATTTCAAATTTATATACCGCCCTTCTCCCTGAGGACTCAGGGTGGTGTACAGCCAGATAAAAACATATAATACAAACATTAAAAACAATTAAAAGAAATATCTCTGTTTGGCCCCAAATTTAAAAAGACAAAACCAATTAAAATTATTAAAAGAATTTGTTAAGCCAGCCCAGCTTAATACTTGATATTTTCTGGCCTCATGAATACACAACTAAACCAGGAGAAGGGGAGGAGAGGGGAGGGGAGGAGATGAGGGAGGAAGGGAGGGAGGGAGGGGAGGAAGGAAGGAAGGTTCTTTCCTTTCATTCGGACTAGATAGAATAGATTAGAATAGAATAGATTTTTTTATTGGCTAAGTGTGATTGGACACCAATGTCTTGGTGCATATGCTCTCAGTGTACATAAAGGAAGATACGTTCATCAAGAATCATAAGATATAACACTTAATGATAGTCATAGGGTACAAATAAGCAATCAGGAAACAATATCAATATAAATCATATAAATACAAGCAGCAAAGTTACAGTCATACAGTCATAAGTGGAAGGAGATGGGTGATGGGAACAATGAGAAGATTAATAGTAATGCAGACTTAGTAACTAGTTTGACAGTGTTGAAGGAATTATTTGTTTAGCAGAGTGATGGCGTTCGGGAAAAAACTGTCCTTGTGGCTAGTTGTTCTGGTGTGCAGTGCTCTATAGCATCGTTTTGAGGGTAGGAGTTGAAACAGTTTATGTCCAAGATGTGAGGGTCTGTCAATATTTTCACAGCCCTCTTTTTGACTCGTGCAGTATACAGGTCCTCAGTGGAAGGCAGGTTGGTAGCAATTGTTTTTTTTCTGCAGTTCTAATTATTCTCTGAAGTCTGTGTCTGTCTTGTTGGGTTGCAGAACCAAACCAGACAGTTATAGAGGTGCAGATGACAGACTCCATAATTCCTCTGTAGAACTATATCAGCAGCTCCTTGGGCAGTTTGAACTTTCTGAGTTGGCGCAGAAAGAACATTCTTTGTTGCACTTTTTTGATGATGTTTTTTATGTTAGCTGTCCATTTTAGATCTTGTGATATGGTAGAAACTAGAAATTTGAAGGTCTCTACTGTTGATACTGTGTTGTCTAGTATTGTAAGAGATGGAAGTATGGAAGGGTTTCTCCTAAAGTCTACCACCATTTCTACGGTTTTGAGTGTGTTCAGTTCCAGATGGGAAACTAGCAGATCCTTGACAATGCCTAGGGGCTTCTCAGGAGAAAAGGTGGTGGGAGGGACTTACCAAAGTAACTTACGATCTGTTGCTCACTTTCCTATAGACTTTGCCTATAGAAGCCAGCAAATACGGTAACAAAAGGTGATCACATGACCCCGGGATGCTACAACCATCGTAAGTGGGAGCTGGTTGCCAAATGCCCAAATTGCAATCACATGCCTTCAGGGATGCTGCAATAGACCATTTATAAGTCCCCCTTATTCAACACGGATATAACTTTGAAAGTCACCAAATGAGTGGCCGTAATCAAAGACCTACCTGTAATAGACAGAATGCTCATTACAGTAACTATGGCATGTCCTATCATGTATGGTATGCTATTCTTTACTTAACTTTGCTTAGCTGTTTACGTTCTACATATGTGGACCTTCTGCTACCCATTGCATTTCATTCTTTTTGAGTGCCTCTGCGCCCTTAGGTGTGCATCTGTTAAGAATAACTAAGCTAAGAATAACACATATCCCCCAAAGAGAGTTTCAGTCACTTCCACTCCAATAAACCTACTAACCCATAAAGTGTCTAAATCTTTGGTTAACTTATCATAAGATTCTTCCCATTGTCATCATTATGAGAAATCCACATTCAAACCAACAAACCAACAACCAAGAAAGGGAAACAAATCACTCACAAGTGGCAAGGAGATGGGGAGCACTTTCCCTTCTTATCCTAGATTGAAACCAAGAGTCAAATAGCAAGATACACACCGCATAACCAACTTACTTTTTAGAAGTGTCCAAACTCAAAATATGTGCGTTGTATTCAGAAGATTCAGCCTCTAGCATCTCTATTCAGATGAAGTTCAGGCCTCTGCTGGGCACTTTATAAAGCTGCTGCCAGTCAAATGAGGCTGCCTATTGTTTCCAAAAGAACCTGCTTGGATGGAAATGGGTTCTATACAACCACAGTGAATAGGGTGGCTGGAAGGAGCCCAGCCTTACTTCCTCCAAGACCCATCAGGCATTGCAGTTCAGTCCCAAGATGTCTGTAGTGCCAGAAACTCCTTCACAATTTCTCCAAAATCTTCTGTCCATGCAAAGACAGACTTTTTAAAAATGACAACTTGTTTTGAATTTCTCATGTCAGTGTTGCAGAGCTTCCTTTTATTCCTGGAGGGGTGGGTGGGGAGGATGAAACTACGGCTGCTGTTTTCTCTCTGTCCACCACTTTGCAGCTCACACTTCGCAGTCCACCTCTGTTGGGTGGAAGAAAGAACTCCCTGTTGAAGTCTTGCCAGCCAGGCTGCAAAGTGCTGGAGGGATTAAATACAGGTGTGAAGATCAGGCTACTTCCTACGGCCATCTGATTAGCCGGGGTGATTTCCACATCACCAGTTAGAATTGGATCTGTCATGATCTTCACTTTTGCAGGCATGAAATTGGAGAGAATGCGAAGAGCCTGGTGGCGCAGCAGACTAATAGCCTGTTATTAACATCCAGCTGCCTGCAATTACTGCAAGTTTGAATCTCCCCAGGCTCAAGGTTGACTCAGCCTTCCATCCTTTCTAAGGTAGGTAAATTGAGGACCCAGTTTGTGGGGGCAATAAGCTGACTTTGTATAAATATACAAAAGTATGAAGGCTATTGCTTAGCGCATTGTAAGCCGCCCTGAGTCTCCGGAGAAGGGCGGCATATAAATCAAATTAAAAAAAAAAAAAAGAGCCACTCAGGGCTTCCAGCTGGCCAGTAGGAGTGCAAAGTACGTAATTTAATCAATTGTCCTGAACTGCTGCCCCCCTTGAAGCAACAATAAATATCCTCTTGCCTTTCATCAATTAAAAAGGGATGAATGTCTTTAAAAACCTATTGTAAACTACGATGAAGAAATGATAGCCCATTGCTATTCTTCTTATTTTTTGCATAAAGTTTTTAAAAAAATTTTAACATATCAAATTTTCATTTTCAATTAAACAGTGTGCTGTCTGGGTATAAATAGTTTGACAGATCGTAATCATAATGTTTACTACAATATTCATTACTATGATATTAATTCTATAATAATAAAAATAATAATCATCATATTTACTTCTCTATTTTAACAAATCTCCTTTATTTCATTAGTTTTTTTTCTTATATTTCCAAGTTTCTAACCTCTGTTTTTGTTATCTAACCATTGATAAAATAAGTCCCATATCATAAAACATTTAGTTTGTTCCTGTTCCTTAATTGCAAGTGTTAGTCTATTCATCTCTGTACATTCTAATATATTTTTAATCACATTTTCATCTGTAGGGATCTCTTCATTTTCCCATTGTTGTGCAAATACAATTCTGGCTGCAGTTAATACGTGTAAAATCGAATATGTATTCCCTTTATTATAATTATCCGGTAGAATACCCAACGTAGCAGAGTCTTTGGCATTTTTATTTGTTGCTATTTTAACTTTTTTTAAAACTACATCATTTGGGGGTATTATTTTTTGTGCACCCTCTGGGGGAATAGGGAGAATCTATCCCAGGGTACTCAAGTCAGGAGTTATCTTTTGGAGGCATAATAAAGATCCCATTGCTCAAAGTGGGCAGGTCTCACTTAATTAAAATATTTTAACAGGTTCACTTTCAATATTTTGAAGCATCTTTCCTTTCTGACTTCAACACAATTCGTCAGCAATTCAGGGAGAAGCTTGGGACTTAAAAATGTAAGGATCCACCTCCAACCCTAAGGTTTATCCTTGAGCAGTGAGATATACTGTACCGCGATATCTTTGGGGCACATAACCCACAACCCTCTTTTGGCATCTCTCAGAACCCTCCCTTACCTAAGAGCTAAAACCGATGACACATATTCCCTATATTATGAGGTGGGAAATGGATGAAAAGTGCACTATAAGTCCCAAGTTTTTATAGATCAAAAAACAATCTATATACATCCTGTTCTGCTGAACACAGAAACTTTAGAATCAGCCAACGAACAGTACAATGTCTTTCTTTCTTATCTTAATTTCTATCGCAAGAGTTTTCTATTTTTATAGCAAGATTACAATTTACACAACAAAAAAAATAATATTTAGAATGTATTAGACTCCATTATGTTTGTATGTTTGCAAAGGACTGCCAAAACCAGCATTTTGTTAAAATCATAAAAAGGATAATGCTTTTTAAAAATATTTTTATAATGGTCTACATTTATCAAGTTTGGGGAGAAAGTAGTGGATTATATAAATATAACTGCAATAAAAGCTAAAATTTTCAGAGGATAATATTCTTTTGAACTACATGCCTAGTACTTGGAATTTGACAACTGGGCAATGTAAATGGATTCTTCACGTTCTTATTATGGCCAAATGATTGAAACTGAAGCATTGCAAAGATAAATGCATGGCATCTTTCACTCAATGGACTGAGAACCAGATTGCAATTGCCATCCAAGAAGTAGATTGCTTATAAACATAGACCTTGTATGGACAATTATAATGAAATATGGGAGTCATTTATACAGAATACAGTAGATTAAAAATAGAGTTGGTAAATGTATCATAAATATGTACAACTTGAATAATATTTGCATTGGACAAATACACACACACACACATGCAGATAGGTAGGTAGGTAGGTAGGAAAATAGATAGATAGATAGATAGATAGTTAGATAGATAGATAGATAGATAGACAGACAGATAGATAGATGATAGATAGATGGTAGATGGTAGATGATAGATATAGATAGATAGATAGATGATAGACGATAGACGATAGATAGATGATAGATAGATGGTAGATGGTAGATGATAGATATAGATAGATAGATAGATGATAGACGATAGACGATAGATAGATGATAGATATATAGATAGATGATAAATAGATAGATAGATAAATGATAGATGATAGATAGATGATAGAGATAGATAGATAGATAGATAGATAGAATCATAGATGATAGATAGATATAGATAGATATATAGATGATAGATAAATAGATAGATGATAGATAGATAGACGAAAGATAGATAGATAGATAGATAGATAGATAGATAGATGATAGATAATAGATGATAGATGATAGATGATAGATGATAGATGATAGATGATAGATATAGATAGATAGATGATAGATGATAGACGATAGATAGATGATAGAGATAGATAGATGATAGAGATAGATAGATAGATAGATAGATAGATAGATACTGTAGATAGATAGATGATAGACAGACAGACAGACAGACACGTGTGTGTGTATGTGTGCGTGTGTGTGTAATAATGACATTATGGGGTTGCTGTCCTATTTTTGTCACTTCTTTGTTGTAGCACTTTTTTTTGTGCTCATCCCCCCCCCTTGAAAAAGTATATGTCACTTTCCGTATTATTTTTCTGTTTTGCTCTTTCTATTTTTTATTATGCATTTTAAAAAGCAACAAGATAAATTCTTTAAGAAGAATTGGAGACGAACTCTAAGAGCTGTTTCTGGGTTGAGGCAAGAATCAGTCAAATTCAACGGAGGATCAGCCAGGTTTCCTTTATGCTTTGAAGCATAACTGGGATTACAGTTGCAAAAAGGTCAACCGACTCAATGGAGGTGGGGATTTGGAGAGCTGATATCCCAACGTATCTGGAAGGAACGGGGCAGCCAAAGACACCAAGGGAGACAGAAGAGATGAAAAGAGGAAAGCTAACCTTTTCTCCTCCTGCTGTAGTGGGTTGCTTTCCGTCTCATAGCCGCACAGAGCAGTTTTGTACTGCGGTTGAGCTTCCGCAAAAGTGACAGACTCTGGGAAACAGCCATTAACAACACGGTGCGTGACTGCGATTGTTTTGACATGAAGAAAATCAGCCACACCAGAGAGCCCTAGCCATTAGCGCACAGATTCCAACATGCATATATTAGATCCTTATGCTGTCAAAGGAATATACGTGGTTTCTTTTAAAATATGGAGCTTTGGCGTGAACACTACTTCACAACATTCATTTAATTTGCTTTAACATTAAAAACTACGAATTAAAAGCAACTGCAGGTGATACCATACTAGGCTGTGTATCTTTTTCCTCCCTCTTTTATGTTCTGTTTTGTCTCCTGCCATTTCAGGAATGCTTGCCTTTAAAGCAGTTGGGTCGTGTGTTATGAACAGCTACTAGAGATGGAGCAAAGATCAATGAATAGGACAGGTTCTTGGCTTGTGAAGCTCAGAAATTCAATAGCCAACATCCTATCTATCATCTGGGGGAGAACTTTCCTGACCCTATAGATTGGGGCTGAAGATCCTATGACCCAAACAGGAAATAAGGGAAGTTTGTACATTTATGGCAACCTAGCGCATACTGAAGTGGAGATAAGACATTGCTTAGTCCATATTTTTTAATACACAAACTCATCTTACTATGACTTTGTCTGTATCCGAGAATATTTGCATGAGGTCCAAAGCACTTCCTCTAATGATTTTTGAAGCCTGTATAACTTTAGCCTCCATGGCACAACTCTTTACATATTTATGTAAGGGGGAAAAAAGCAACCTATTAAATGGCTATTAAATCTTGCCTAACCTTTATAGTAATCACACTCGTATTCATTTCAATGTCAGGTGTCAACTGATTAAAAAAATCCATCAGCACTATAAATATTTTAAAAAACAAAACAATTTGGAGTTTTTTCTAGCATTTATTCATTATAAACCTTGTTTAGTGGCTGTCATCACTGTGCAGTTCTAAGAATCCTGCAGGGTAAAGAGTTTAAGCAAGGAGAATATGGTCCAACAATCACTTTTTCCATCAAAAACACTCCAGCAGGTATGTAGAATTGAGAGGTAGGACCATGTCAGTTCCAGAGGCGGTATTCTGCCGGTTCAGACTGGTTCAGGCGAACCGGTAGTAGCGATCTGTGGCCCCACCCTGAAGCTATGCCATCCCCTCCCCTGCCCTGGCGCTATGCCATCCCCTCCCCCACCCCGGCGCTATGCCATCCCCTCCCTGGCACAATGCCCCTCCCTGGTGCTATGCTGTCCCCTCCCCGGTGCTATGCCGTCTACTCCCCGGCACTATGCTGTCCCCTCACCTGCCCCAGCGCCATGCCATTCTATTAGCCACGTTTTCAAGCCATGCACATGCATGGAAGCCACACGTGTGAGCAAAGCACACGCACGGAAGGCCGTGCACATGCATGGAGGTGCTTGTGCTCACATTTTTGGATGTTGTGTGAACCGGTAGGTAAATTATGTGAATCCCACCTCTGGTCGGTTCCATTATTTCTCTCAAGGGCAGTACATCACTGGTCTTGAAGTCATGTTTGCATTCATTCATTGATTAAAACTAGCTACCTCTAATTGTGAAAGTTGGACCTTAAAAAAGCAAGATGGGAAGAAAATCAACTGGTTTGAGCTAAGGCTCCTGTGTATTCCTTAGACAGCACAGGTGACCAACAAGCAAGTACTGGAGAAGATTACAACAGGCATGTCACTGGAAGGAAAAAAAATCACAAAACTACATCTCACTTATTTTGGCCTGCGATGTGGGAGAATTCACTGACAATTATGTTTGGAAGTATTAGTGGTAAAAGGAAACCAGGCAGCCAAAGAACATGGTGGCTGGACATCATCAAAGCTGACACCAGCCAGAGCATAAAAAAACTCAAAGAAGAAGTGCAAGTTCATAAGATGTGGAGAGACCTGGCCCACAGAATCACCAAGAATGGATAACATCATCATGTTCATCATCATGAACCACCCCACCCCATCATCATGAACCACCCCACCCCAATGATGCCCTTGAAGTAATGTCCCGGTGTCTGGAGGCCGTACGGATCTGGATGGGGAAAAACAGGCTCAGGCTCAACCCATCCAAGACTGAGTGGCTGTGGTTTCCGACATCCCAATATAGTCAGCTGGTGCCATCGCTGACTATTGGGGGCAAATCATTGGCCCCCATGGAAAGGGCTCACAACTTGGGTGTCCTCCTGGATTCACGGCTGTCTTTAGAAGAGCATTTGACGGCCATGACCGGGAGGATTTTTCATCAGGTTCGCCTGATCCGCCAGTTGCGTCCCTTTCTAGATTGGGACTCTCTATACACAGTCACTCATGCCCTTGTCACCTCTCGTCTGGACTATTGCAATGCTCTCTACATGGGGCTCCCCTTGAGGTGCACTCGGAGGCTCCAACTGGCGCAGAGTGCAGCCGTGCGGGTGGTTATGGGAGCAACGTGGAGCTCCCATGTAACACCTCTCCTGCGCGAGCTGCACTGGCTCCCGGTGGTCTTCCGAGTGTGCTTCAAAGTGCTGGTTATCACCTTTAAAGCGCTCCATGGCTTAGGACCTGGTTATCTACGAGACCGCCTGCTACCACAAGCAGCCTCCCACCGGCCAGTACGCTCCCATAGAGAGGGGCTCCTCCGGGTGCCATCGGCCAAACAATGTCGACTGGCGGCCCTTAGGGGGAGAGCCTTCTCTGTGGGGGCACCTACGATCTGGAACTAGCTCCCTCCGGAGATACGGAGAATCCCGGATCTGTGCACCTTCCATCGCGCGCTTAAGACTTTTTTATTTCATCAAGCAGGCCTGGCCTAAATCCTCTCCCCTTTTTAAATGTACATTTTAATTTGTTTTATATTATGGGGTATTTTAAATTCAGCCAAATTATTTAATTCATTTTTATTTGATTTTAAATTTTTGTATTTATGTGTTTTTATCTTGTGGCTGTTCACTGCCCTGAGTCCTTTGGGAGAAGGGCGGTATAGAAATTTAATAAAATAAATAAATAAATAAATAATCATTTGTTAAAACACTGAAAAGCAAAAAATGGGTAGGAGTTGACTAATGGTAAAGGTTCCCCTCGCACATATGTGCTAGTCGTTCCCAACTCTAGGGGGTGGTGCTCATCTCCATTTCAAAGCTGAGGAGCCAGCACTGTCTGAAGACGTCTCCGTGGTCATGTGGCTGGCATGACTAAACGCCAAAGGCGCACAGAACGCTGTTACCTTCCCACCAAAGGTGGTCCCTAGTTTTCTACTTGCATTTTTTACGTGCTTTCGAACTGCTAGGTTGGCAGAAGCTGGGACAAGTAACGGGAGCTCACCCTGTTACATGGCACTAGGGATTTGAACCACTGAACTGCCGACCTTTCAATCAACAAGCTCAGCATCCTAACCATTGAGCCACTGCATCCCTAGGTGTTGACTAGAATATTCATAATTTCTAGAAGTTCTTTCCTTTTTTCCTTCTTTCCTTCTTTCCTTCCTTCCTCATCTGAGACAGCTATTTCCCTCTCCACTCCACAAACATCCATGCATTCTACATTGTTTCCAGCTGCCACTTGCAAATACTTTTCCTATTTTCTCTTCAGTGCCTATTAAATATGTATTGCATACTCATATATCACTCTTTCATTGATACTTTTTGCCAATTCTGTTCTGCTTTCTTTCTTTTCTTGATGCTTAAACCAAATGGCTTAAAATAGATTTGGTACTCCATGGGCAAAAAACAGTGGTTTTCTCCATGTCTTTAGAAGGCCAAGGTGGGGCATGCTGATGAATGAATAATACAATAACAAATTGTGCTAATTTATTATAAAATATTGGGTAAGAAGATAAGAGAAGCCTTGGGCTTAAAAATGGTTGCCTTTTGTCTTTCCTCCCCTTTTTAATAAAACCCAGCAAAAATAGTTTGCACAATAGCAATCAGAACACTAAGGATGTAAGGCAGCCTATAAGCAATGAAATATTTAAAAATTATACCTCCCCATCATTAAATATAGATACACTCAAACCTCTACTAATGGCTTAGATGCTAGCTCCAGGCTTCCATTTTGTTGCAGCTGGTCAAATTCTGGTCCTTAAGAGAGCAAAATAAACAGTTTTAAATACTTCATATTACTCTGGAAGAAGAGAAACAGAATCTACCCGATTATTCCTTCAGTGACTGTTTAAATTTAATTTTTGATTTTTTTTCCTTCCCTCTCAGTTCACCGCAGTCCTTTTTTTACTTCACTGCAGATAATTACAAGTCTCCATAGTTGACCTTGGCTCATCTCAAAGAAGCTAAATAGCATTTGACCTGGTTAGTACTTGAATAGGAGAATAATTTTTCCTGCCTCAGATGGCCACATTGCTTGATTCTGGAAACTGCATAGTTAAAATTTAGATGCTGCAAGATGCTTGGACACAATTACGGTGCCAATGGGGTGAACGGTTAGAACTCCTAAATGACCTGATTGTAGACAATTCTGGAGAAAATCTATATTTGTAATCACTAACTTGAGAGCAGATACACAATTAATTAATAATAACAAGTGTTTGAAAGTCTGCATAGGATTCTCTCTCCCTTCTTGCTCCAAATAAAATCAAGTTGGGGCAATCTTGAGTCTTTTTCTCATCTCCCGGCTGACTATTCAGACTAAGTTGATGTTTACCTCATGGCTGCTGATTTCCTTCTTCAAGGTCAGCTCTATACTCCTTGAGACCAGGCTGTATCCTGTTCAGGTTAGAAGAACAGGATACAGGACTAGAAGGATTAGAACCACCACTGTGGTTTCAAATGGTTCTCTAGCATTTCTAGATGCAGAGACCAACTGTCAAGAGCCAGCAGCTTTAGGCAAAGGGAAATGTGGCAACACCAACAATACTTTCTCTAATAGCTCTTCTGGCTCCATCCAGCCTTTTCTATCCAAGTGTCCAACTTCACAGGGTTATATTTCATACTAATGAACTAAACTACAAGGTAAAGAAAGAGCCACTTCTTTCAGTTTCTCCCTCTGTAATCCAAGACTTCTGGTGGAATTCAAAGTTGAGTAAATAAGTAAATAAATAAATAAATAACTTTATTGTCATTGTACGTGTATATATAGTATACCCATACAATGAAATTCACTTAACACCCAAAGACCAGGTCCAACATACATAACAATCCCCAAACACACTCCGACCCACCACAATTCACCCCTAAACCATCCAAACATCCACACAACAGACCAAGTAATACTGTCCAACAGCTCACTGATGAGTAAGATTAAAACATCACTGTTGACAGATGAAGAATGAGTAAGGTGGCTATGTGACTAGAGGAAAACAAGCTACTGGCTTTTTGAAGCAGCTTGTACTATTGAAATATAGGGGACCCATCTAAACGCAGTGCCGGTTCTCTTAAGATGACTCTGTCTTGGTCAAATACATCCATCAGCTTTTTTGCTGATGCCTGATAAATTAGGCTAACCTTGAGAGTGATGAGTTGAATTTTAAAAAAAAATTAGTTTACAGAGAACAGTTCCCATTTCATAACAGCAGTCCAGAAGCAACATGACTGCACATGAAGCATATTTTAGAAACTGTGACCTTAAATTAACAAATGGGCACCACCAGCGACCCAAAGTTTCTCATAACCGACGACAGAAGAAAATGACTTACTGTGTAGGAGTACTTCTGTGGTCATCAGTACTCTAATATATGTATGTAATTTAAAATTAGTATTATTTAGAATGAAGAAGGCAAATCTGTTGGGAAGGAAAGTTATTATGATGGCAATAATTCATAATTTAGTTGGCTTTCAGAAAAGCATCCAAGCAATCGCAGCCTCACATCTTAATCTAAGCTGTTTGTGATTACTGAACAACAGATTGCTTGCCAGCCATATTTCAAAATAAAGTTTTGACAGGGCAGTTTTGATGGATCTTTAACATATTGCTGGAGTTTGCACTACTTTCTCCATGTCCTTGCTTTTATGTAGCTAATTGGTTGGTACACGTTCAACCCTTGATAATATTTTCTACCACGCCAGAGAAGTCTTTTGAAACATAATTAAATCTGGAATTCACAATACAGTCTTAAGTACATTTAAAGTCCCGTTGACTTAATTGGAGAGAAATGTTCTTAAGGTTATGCAAGGCTGCAGCCCAAGCATTTGAAGTTAGCATAATTACAGATAATGGAATGAATCAACAGACAATCACGAGAACACATTTTTGTTAAAGAATCAACGAGTTGGATAGGATCTTATAAAGCAGCTGATTGGAATTCCTAACCGATGCACAATCTGCCAGCAAAGGAAGGCCCACCGCCTCTTAAGGCAGGATGGAAGAATCCTGTAGATGTATGATGTCTTTGTAATATTAGCTTTAATTGCAAATCTGTTGTAGAGCATATGGGAAGCAGGTAACTTCCAGAGCTCTATCAGGTGAATCCTGCAATCCTTATCTTAATTTTCAAGGACTGAATTTCAGTTCAGATACAGCAAAAACGTCTAAAGGTGCACATCTGTTTTGCTTTCAAGAAACACTGCCAATCATTTTGTTCACATCTGATCATCTCCAGCTAGATCAATATTCAGGAGTTATTAACAGTTATGAAAGCTACATTAAAGACATTTTGGCAATTTCTTGACTCTCATCTAGTGATATTTTTCTCAGAGCCAAGGACAAGAACAATAGTGGTGAAGTAATGATATCAATGGAGAGGACAGGACCGAATTCTTTGGCCCTTTAAATAATTTCTCAAGATTTTTTTGGATTAATATTAAAAAGGTATGTTAAACCTGCTAGGTCTTTAATATTCTCATCTCCCCCCTCTTTCTTTTTGCCTGAAATCATGAGAAATCCATTGCTAGGGGGTTTGTCACACTGAATTTCCATGAGGCTGTTTTAAGAATGCTTACAGCCAGGAAGGCAACAGTCGCAATTGCATTTCCCCACTGTTTTTGCTTCCTCTCCCACCCGAGCGGCTCTCCAAAGTGAGAGGCTTCAGCCTCCATTGACAGAGAATTGTTATTTTCTTGCCAAAGGCAGAGAGTCACATAACATAGCATGTCTATGAAGCCAACACTGTTGCTCCCAGAGGCAAAATATTTCTCACTTCAATAATAAATTGTGTAGTCAGACACCTGACAGACTTAAGGGCAAGATGCTAGCTGCTTCTGCTCACTCTGTTGATTTTTAAATAAGGTCATCACTAGGTGCCAAAATAAATGAAGGACTATTTTTTAAGAATGCTGCCAGGGAGCCATTCACAACCCTGCTCAATAACCCTCTTTGGATAACATCTTCCTATAAAGTTCAAATTTAGCAGTCAGGATTGACCACAACGGAAGGAATTGCTTCATAATTTCTCGCAAACATTTTAGACCATGAGGGATTCACTCATCTCAAGCAAACTGACTGGTAACTTTCCCAACAGCATTTTTCAATCAGTGGTCAGCAATTTACATAAACACTTAATTAAAGGGGGCTGATGGTGTTCATCCTTGTGTCAGCTGCCTGCCATCATATTTTCATTGCAGCAACACCATGTTTAGATATCGGACAGGTGAGAGAAGGTTTCCTATCCATTAGAAGGAGAGTCAATGTAATAATGATCTGTTGTTCTGGGTGTGGTACAAGATATAACTATTCCAAGTGGTACTATTGGAGTTACAACACACTGATGATGTTACCTACTTAGGGTAATGAAACGTCTGGAAGAAAACAAGCAAGCTCAGAGAGCACCAAGGACCCCTCAGTTACAATAGTATAGCACCCAGTGTTCATATCTGTGCTTGGGGTGGGGCAGTGGTGGGTTGCCCCCGGTTCGGACTGGTTCTATAGAACTGATAGTAAAACCGGCAGGAGGCTCCAACGTCATCAGGAAGCTTCTGCGCATGTGCAGAAGTGCAGGCAGGCGGCCCCGTTGCAAACCGGTAGTAAAAGTAAGTAGAACCCACCCCTGTTCAGATAGTGGGATTTTAGGGCACATACCCACAGAGGTACAGAGGGAAAGAAGTTAAATCTGACTCTAAAAAAAGCATTTTTTTATTCCAAGGAAAGTGTGAATACTTTGCAGATCCTCCCAGAGGGTTCCCTTTGCAACCCAAATTCTGTTGTATTATGATGACCTGATGCTCTTTGATGGTTAATCTTTGAGTGCATATTTGGCCTGTTCATATCCCCAGAGAAATTAATAATGCTACTGATAGCCCGTAGGGTGTTATTTTTGGTTCAGCCACAGCTTTCCAGTTTGAAGTTAAAAGTCAACAAAATTAGAGGCAATACATCTGTTGGGGGAGAAACTGGATCTTTAGACAGTATTTAACCATTAATTTTCCAAGTTGATGCCCCATTTCTAGGCAACCTTGTTTCCAACGTGATCAGGGAATTTGCTCCTCCCTCCTCAGTATTGAGGAACAAATCTCAAATGTTGATTTCCACTGCTCCCAATGTTTTTCACATAGATTCCCAGATGAGCACTGCACGGAGAACAATGTTCCTATTTCAGCTGGCATCATCTCTGTTCTGCAATAAGAAAACCCTGGTTTTCATAAATTCTCAATTCAGATAAATATTCCAAGAAAATATATTTATCATCATCCATTTGCATCTTCACATTTGGATTTCCAATTCGAACTGTAGACTAGGTGCCTTATTGTTTGTCTTGGTGAACATCCCTTTATAACCCATCAGTGGGATCTGGATTTATTAGAGCAAAACCCAAGAAACTGGCAAGATTTAGATAAACACAGCTAATTTCCACAGAGTCTGACTATGATTTGTTTTGAAATGCAAAATTTTTATACTGGAATTAATTTTGGAGGGCATCATTCTATAGTGAAAGCAAATATCAAACTCCATTTCTGGGAAAGAGAGAGAGGAAAATAATTAAGAACTCTAAGGAGAGTAGTGGCAAAGCTTTTGTAAATAACATGAAGGGGCATTTTATCATGCCTCGTGGACATGTAAAAAAAAAAGTTTAAAAGCTATGGCTACAAATGCATACATTAATTCAGAAGATTTTAAAGATTCAGATACATTTGAAACCTGAGAATTTTAGAACATAGGTTGGAAAGGATGTTGAGAGTCTTTGAGTTCAACTCCCTGCCCATGGCAGAAGATCCTATACCATTTCTCACAAATGGCTGTCTAGTCTTCTCTTGAAAACCTCCAGTCATGGAGTACCCACAACTTTCAGACAAGCCATTCCACTGATTAATTGTTCTCACTATCAAGATATTTCTCCTTAGCTCTAGGTTGTATGTCTCTTTAATGATCTTCCACCTGTTACTTCTTGTTCTGTCCTCAGGTGTTTTAGAGAATAGATTGACTCCCCTCTTCTCTGTGACAGCCCCTCAAATACTGGAAGGCTGCGATCATATTACCCCTAGTCCTTCTTTTTGTTAGACTAGACATACTTAGTTCCCCCAACTGCTCATTGTATGGTTTAGCCTCCAGACCCTTTATTATCTTTGTTGCTCTTCTCTGAATTCTTTCTAGGGTTTCTTTTGCTTGGAACTAATGGACAAGCAGCTTTAAAATAATCATGAAACTGCATTTTTATATATGAAACTGCAGTGGGACTACTATGCACTCAAAAGTGGGTAAGTTTGATAATACCCCCAATGAAGGAATGGTTGGTGAAAATGATGGAACTTGCAAATTAAATTAACTTTAATTAGAAGGGGGGGAAGGAAATTTACATTCATTGTTGATTGTAGAGCTCTTATAAACATTTTGCATAAAATGCAAAAATACATTTATGATTTGTGGTTTTGGCGATTAAAAAAATCACCAAATTTTCACCCTGGATAATAGAGAAGTGCGAGTTCCCTTTTGTAATGGTACAATACGAAATACCTTTGTAATTGTAGTTATATTTGCTGCAAAAGGAAATTCAAAGCATCTTTCTATTTCTTTTTATTCTTTCTTTCTGCATTTTTGCCTTTCTTTTCCTTTTTCTGCCTTTACTTTTTATTAGTTTGTGTTAGTTTTTATGCTCTTTATAAAATGTTTAATAAAAAATGTTATTAAAAGAGATTACTAGCAAGGCTTCAAGATGTCACCAGCTCTTTCCCATTCTCCCTGGTGGGAATGAGCCTCACCAGTAAGGCCATAAGGTTGGAAATATATTCTGTACAGGTAGTCTTTGCTTACTAACCATCTTGTGTATTATGTGGAGTGTGTAACGTGTAGTGACTGTTCGACAGTCTAAAAAAAACCCAACTTTGTGACCAATCTTTGCATTTTTATGACCATCACACCATCCTACAAGTCATGGGTTCCTCATTCAGTGACTTCTGCTTCCCAACCAGCTTGCAGCAAGCAGAGTTAATTGAGAAGGCAGAAGTACAATCTTAAGCTACAGTCATATGAAATTTTCATTTAGCAACTGGGATGGCTTTGCTTAATCGCCAAAGGGGAAGTGAGTTTTTAAATCTGTTGTGGTTGTGTGATTTTCTGCTTATCGATGGTGACACATAGTGACAGAGTTGCTGGTCCCATTATGGTTGCTACGTGAGGACTACTGTAGACGCTTGCTTCCCCAACTGCTCTTTGACTCCAACAATAGTAATGTCGTTGTCCTTGTCCTCCTCCTCCTCCTCCTCCTCCTCCTCCTCCTCCTCCTCCTCCTCCTCCTCCTCCTCCTCCTCCTCCTCCTCCTCCTCCTCCTCCTCCTCCTTTTGGAGGACTAGATGTCAACATGGCTCAGTTCAGAGGTGGGTTTCAGCAGGTTCTGACCAGTTCTGGAGAACCGGTAGCGGAAACTTTGAGTAATTCGGAGAACCAGTAGTAAAAATTCTGACTGGCCCTGACCCCATCTATTCTCTGCCTCCCAAGTCCCAGCTGATCAGGAAGAAATGGGGATTTTGCAGTAACCTTCCCCTGGATTGGGGAGGGAATGGAGATTTTGCAGTATCCTTCCCACGGAGCGGGGTGGGGAATGGAGATGTTACAGTATTCTTCCCCTGCCATGCCCATCAAGCCACACCCACCAAGCCATGCCCTGCCCACCAAGCCACACCCACAGAACCGGTAGTAAAAAAATTTGAAACCCACCATTGGCTCAGTTGCAAGGTTTTCAGTGTTTTCACAACCTGTTCATTGTATGGTAAGAACTAGCATTTAGTACCATGGAAATCTTGGTCTGTTTTAAATTAAATTTAAATCTCCAGATCTTAGCTGATTGGGTCACCTTTTTTGGTATTTCCACAACATACTATGTAACTAGTTAAACATATTATGGTAAAGGGCCAATAATTTTTTTATGCACTATACTTAATCTGTTTTCTGAATTAACTTTTTTCTGAAATAATACAACACACTAAAGCATAAACTAATTTAAAAAAACAAGGGGGCTCCTCCGGGTGCTGTCGGCCAAACAATGTCGACTGGCAGCCCCCAGGGGGAGAACCTTCTCTGTGGGGGCACCCAGGGCCGGATTTTCCTATTGGCTAACTAGGCTTCAGCCTAGGGCCTCAAGATCAAGAGGGACCTACATTCAAATTGTTAGCAAAATTAAAATTACACTTTCACTATAGGTGAAAGGGCCTCATAAGTGGAATAGCCTAGGGCCTCTTTTCATCTAAATCTGGCCCTGGGGGCACCTACTATCTGAAATGAGCTCCCCCCGGAGATATGGAGGATCCCGGATCTGCGCACCTTCTGCCGCGCTCTAAAGACCTTTTTATTTCACCAGGCGGGCCTGGCCTAACTTTCTCCCTCTTTTAAACAATTTTAATATTTTAATATTTTTAATATCTTTTAATTTTCAAAGTTTAAATCTGTTTTAAATTGATTGGGGTTTTAATCAGTCTGGGCCAAATTATTTAATTCGATTTTATTTCTGTTTTTTTAAATTTTGTATGTATGTATTTTATTGTTGGCTGTTCACCGCCCTGAGTCCTTCGGGAGTAGGGCGGTATACAAATCAAATAAAAGTAAAAGTAAAGTAAAGTAAAGTAAAGTTTAATATTAACCAAGCCAAGCATAATATGCAAGTGCATCAGCTATAACTCTAACTTGGTTAAGTGTGTTGTGGGGACACAGTTATTTGGAAATACTTGATAGTATATTTTCTACTCTGTGATCTACTGTTGCAGAGCAATAAGTCAGTTTTCATTTTCAAAAAATATCAACATGAGTACAAGGTGGTCAAGTACCTAAATCTGATTTAAACAATACTTTAGGGAGCTACATTTCTTTCACACTGCTTCTGCAAAATCTTTTTTTGACAGGAAACCAGCTACTGCAAGTACATATTATGTCGCCTAAAGCAGTGCAGTCCATCTGGCACCAAGCTTCAAAAATTACATCATCCAGTCTGTTTCTCCTTCATGAATTAGAAATAATGTTGATTAGCACTCTACCATTCATTTATTTATTTGCAATACTGCAACTTCAAGACACAAATTGTAGAAGATACCTGTGGGAAAAGAATCCATAATTTGAATAGTCTAGCCCAGCCCAGTCCAATCTAGACTAATTATCCCCCTCCCCAAATGTCTTCTTCCCTATTGACATTAACCATGACAATTTTTTCCATGAATTTTGGGCTACTTATAGCCTCATGTTGTGCACACTTGGCAAAGCATAGGAATACAATAGCAAACATAAAATTTGACCAGTCATAACATGCCTTAGTTAGTTTCACAAGTGTCTATGTGTATTATAGTTTGTGATCATAATCAGCTGCCTTATGCCAAATCAGATTAATCCAGAATTTGAAAGTGAATCTAGGGTAGAACAAAATTTGTGGCACTGTTGTGCAGTCATCCTATGGATTTAGCTTTTAATTTCTTAAGTCAACACAAATGAAGACTCCAAACTGACCTGCAATAGCTATAACTTCTCAGCAGAGTTTCTCTGATTTCTGTCTTGCTGTAGGTTAACTCTCAAATGCATATTTTAAAAATGAAATAAATACACAGAATAACAAAGTTTAGGCTTATCCAGACTCTTGGTTATTGATGGGGATTCCTTAATTAGCCAGATTAATCCAGATCATTTTTATCAAATGGAAAGAATAATCCTTTATAAGACAGACAGCAGTTCTACCTTTAAGTACATACAAGAAGCATAGCCTCAACATAAGTGTTTAAAAAATCTATCCTGAATATAGATATAACTCACAGGTGAGCATTTAACTGACTCTCTGGTTAGTCTTGGGATAGCAATATTTATCATCCTCAAGAATTTGTTTGCCTCATTCTCCATGTTAGCGTTCCAAGTAACGCAACCATAGAAAACGAACTCCAGGACACTCGATCTCTTCAAAGAACAGTTTATTGGATACATCATTTTGGCACAAACTGGTGAAAGCCAACTCTGAGGTTTCCCACAGCTTTCACCTAATTAATAGTAAAAGTGTTCCCCTTCTCCCTAAGTCACTGGTCACATTGTCCAATCCAGGTGCTGGTTGGGTTACCAGCTCTTTATCTGACCAGTCACCTGTGAGAATGTCCTTGGCTCCCACAGGAAAACTTTATTGTTTTGGCTACAAAACCCCATCTATTTCCCCCCTCCCACTGCTGTGTGGCAATCTTGAAGCCTCCAAGATGGCTTCGACCAGGCTCACTTCAGGGTTGACACTCCACTTGTTAAAAAAAGGTTGGTTTGCTCATAACACTTGATACTTGTCTGCAGTTTTTATCTATCCTAACAGTTCAATATCATTCTCAGGCCCACGAAAAGTACATAAAATGCCTCACGTTGCTGACATTGGTATTAATAGGAAAATTATAATATTTATACTCTTGACAAACACACTTTGTTTGCTGAGTTTAGACTTGGTGAGGTGCTAAGCTATATAAAGCTTTGAAACTCTTGTTAAAAAGTTACACCAGAAGGTCTCATAAAGGTGGGTACCAAATAAAGCCCTTGGGATGCTTAAAAAAATCATAAACACACACACATGTATTTTTTAAATGCATAAAATCCATTTAAAACTATACATAAAAATTTGCTACACAAGATTTTAAAGATTACAGTCACATAAAAGCCACATAAAATTCTAAAAGCCAAAAAAGAAACCACAAAAAACCCTGAACAAACTTAAATTTTGTGAGGCCTTGAAGATTGCCCTGCAGATTGTGGGGCCCTAAGTTGTAGCTTGTTTATCTTATGCCTAAATCCGGCACTGCACTTGGTTTACAAAATATTATGCCCCAATAATGTAAAAATGCATATTTTAGCATTTTCTCACAAGACTAATTAGAAGTCATTAGTATATTATTTTAATTATTAGTATATTGTTTATTATTATTAAACTGATTAGTGTGCTATGTAAATAGATTTGTGTTTTCTACCGAAGACTTTATTAAATTAATAATATAATGTCATTCTGTGCTGTTATGTCCTTTCAAGTGAATGTTTTGGGGTCCCTACCTTATGAATCTAGAGACTCTAGAAAGAGTGCAGAGAAGAGCAACAAATATATTAGGGGACTGGAGGCTAATTCATATGAAGAACAGTTTCAGGAATTGGGTATGTCTAATTTAATGAAAATAAGTATTGGGGTGACATAATAGCAGTGTTCCAATATCTAAGGGGCTGCCACAAAGAAGAGAGGGTCAACCTATTTTCCAAAGCACCTGAAGGCAGGACAAGAAGCAATGGATGGAGATTTCTAAATTGTTCTATCAGGAAATTTCTTTTTAGAAATTTCCTGATAGAACAATTAATCAGTAGAACAAAAGTTGTGGATGCTCCAACACTGGAGGTTCTTAAGAAGAATTTGGACAACCATTTGTTTGCAATGTTAAAGGGCTTCCTACTTGGAGGTTACTAGAAGACCTCCAAGTTCCCTTCCAACTCTGTTAATCTGTTAAAATTCTGTTATCATCACTTGTTAAATTGTCTGATTGGCAAGGGCATTCCATTTTCAAGAAACTATGGGCAAAAAGAGTAAATCCTATTATTAACTCCTTGTCATCATTTTTGTTTATTTATTGTGATTTTCCCTGATGTTGACATGATTCCCTAAAGTTCTGGTGAGTTTTTTTTTTAATAAGAATTCATCGAAAATTGCAGACATTCAGCAAAAACAGAAGCAAGAAAGAGATGCATATGGTAAGGTCTGTCAAGTCCCCTGATGTATTAAAGCAACATTAATCATTATCGTTCCAATCTGGGAGCTACTCAGTGATGAGGAGAAATGGTAATTGATTGCTATTCCTTCTGTCAGCTGTTCTTGAAGTCTGATACAGGAAGACTCTTTACTCAGAGGAGCAATGCCCCTGTGACTCTGGGCACACCAAAACAACGGAACATGTTCTTGTCCAGTGCCTAATCTATTAGCATTCATACTAGTCTCTCATCTCACCATTACTCCATAAATACCCAGGGCATACAGGACAATTTTATACCACCCTTTGCTTGCAAAAACTAACCTTCCTATAACATGCAGTGTTGCCACATTCTATGCAGCAGCTCTACAAATGTTCAGATGATGGCTTGCACTATAAACTAGATTAAATGAGCAACTAGTTCATTCAAAGTGCTTTGTAACTTGATAGTTATAGCTTTCCATATACTAACATTTTATGGTGTCTTTCACCCGTCTGATACTCCTATCCCTTCTTTAAGATTGTTTTAGAATCTCACTGTGTGTGTGTGTGTGTGTGTGTGTGTGTGTGTGTGTGTGTACACACACACTCTTTTAGTTTTTAATTCATACTTTTTTGGAGATTTTTATTTTTACTCTGGATGTCTTTATGTTTTTTCTGTGATTTCATCCCGGCCTTCTTAGGCTGGTGCATAACCACAATAAAGATTTAATTTATTTGATTTATTGAACTGATTGTCATAGATCACAGAGTTCAGGGAAAGTGCAAAATAAGATAATATAACTGGGAGATCAATGCTGCAATGAATGAAAAAGATTGCTGTGGATTCTCCAAGCCAACCTGTGGCCAATAGCAATCCAAACCCCTTCTAACTGTTCTCCACTGCATCGACTGGGGTCTCTGGGTTTCAAAACCCTAGCTGTGATCTTTTAAAGGTTATTTGAGCAAGTAATGACCAAACAAACCTAAAGTGGCTACGATGCTGTTAAGAAATAAGAAATCATTTGAGGGCGCAGGTGTTTTTGATGAAGAGCGGAGCTGGATCAGAGAACATCCGAATATGGTTTTGACCAAAATGAACTCAAAATACATTAAAGCAAGCCTGAATTTTGGTATCTTTCTGCCACTGATGTGTAATACCAGCTTTGCACAGATCCAGTAAAAGACCACTTCACTAATTTCTGATGCAAAAAGATGGATGACCCTTTTTATCTTATTGATTTATTAAACTTATATGGTGCCCATCTTGCTATCCAGTAATCCTCTCAATTTACGTGACCCTTGCTGTGTGCGCGCACTAATGGATGCCAACTCAAAATGTAGCATTGCTGTTGCTCCTGCACTGAGATATATTCCTTTGCCCCTACACTATAATTACAATTACAGCTTCTTCTATAAAGGCATCTTACTATCAAAGAGCATTAACCATTTTCTGTAATGTAAAATGAGGCCTTTTTCTGCCATAGCCAGAACATCTAGAGCTATAAGCTTGATTGTACATATTCAATTTGGAACAGCCTAATTCTTTTTTTTTTTTTTTTTTTTATTGCAAAAGTTTTACAATTACATTTTCACCCCCTTTTTCACCCCCCACCTCCCGCCCCAAACTTCCCATCCTCCCTAACCCTCCCTAACCCTCCCCCCCCCAGACTTCCCTATTACTTACTCATAACTAATGACACTAATATATAAGCCTGAACCCGTCCCTCCCCCTATAAAATTTTTCCTCTTTATCCCTTTGCATTAAAATATTTCTAATACATTATTTTCAAATAAAAGCTATTTGATACTTTCTAGTTTGATATTTGTTCTGAACATATTCTATCCACCTTTTCCATTCCCATTCATAAGTCTCTTGTGAACAATCTTTTAAATACGCTGAAATCTTCGCCATCTCTGCAAAACTGGCCATCTTCACAGTCCATTCCTCGATAGTGGGCAAAGCTTCATTCTTCCAGTATTTACCTATCAACAGTCTTGCTGCTGTTATCATATACAATATCAATTTTGTTTCACCCAATGTAAAACCCTTAACTATACCCAATAAAAACAGTTGTGGAGAAAACTGAATTTTTTTCTTCAAAACATTCTGCATGACCCACCAAATTTTTATCCAAAAAGCCTTAACTTTCCTACAGGTCCACCAAACATGATAATACGTAGCATCCAAACATTCGCATCTCCAACATTTTGGCTGAACATTAGGGTACATACATGACAACTTTTTGGGATCTAAATGCCATCTATAAAACATTTTATAGAAATTTTCCCTCAGATTCTGCGACTGTGTAAATTTAACATTCTGAACCCAAATTTTTTCCCATGTTTCCAACATCACTGGTTCTTCAAAATTTTGTGCCCACTTAATCATACAATCTTTAACTAATTCGGTTTCTGAGTCCCTTTCTAGCAAAACATTATAAAGCCTTTTAATATGCATTGGACCTTTCTCTTTTATGTGTCTAACCAATTCTTCCTCATGCAACATAATACCAGTTTTTTGGTCCTCTTTCCATCTCAATTGTAATTGATTATATTGTAACCAAGTTAGATTAAGTCCTTCATCCAACAGTGTCTGTAATGTCTTCAGCTGCCATCTGCCCGCATCTGTAAAAAGAACCTCTTTATATAAAAACCCCCCGAGTGACATTATATTTGTATTCCACAAAGTATGACCAAGATCCAGCCATAGCGGTATTTTGTAATCCCATTTGAGTCGGTGCTTCTTCCAAACTCTCATCAAGGAGTCTCTAAGTATATGGCTTTTAAATACTTTATCTACTTTGTCGTCATAAAATAAATAAGCATGCCATCCAAATTCGAGATCAAAACTTTCTGCATTTAGTATTCCAGTCTTTTTACTTCCAAACCAATCACTTGTTAAAGTTAAAGCTGCAGCATCATAATATAACTGTAGGTTTGGGAGTTTAAGGCCTCCTCTTTCTGGAACATCTTGCATAATTTTCAGTTTCACTCTCGGCTTCTTCTCGTTCCAGACAAACTTATTCACACCAGACTGCCAAACTTTCAATTGTTTATCACTTTTAAGCACCGGAATCATTTGAAACAAAAACAGAAGTCTTGGCAAAATATTCATCTTAACTGCTGCTATTCTTCCAAGTAAAGACAGTTGCAGCTTTTTCCAGGTCTCCATATCTTTCTGAACCTCTCGCCACAACACCTCATAATTATTTTGAAACAATTTCAAATTTGATTCTGCAACCTGAACTCCAAGATATTTTACCTTAGGTACAATTTCAAAACCTGCCCTCCTTTCAAGCTCATATTTACGATCTTGTGTCATATTTTTAACTATCATTTTGGTCTTTTTTGAATTCAGTCTAAAACCTGAAACTCTACCATAATCTTGTATAATGTCATTCATCAAGATTATTGATTCCATTGGTTGTGATAGGGTAACCACCAGATCATCTGCAAATGCCTTTATTCTGTAATCCTCTTGCCTTATCATTATGCCTTTCAAAATTTTTGAGTCCCGTATTGTGTTTAACAAGACTTCCAATGTTAAAATAAATAAAAGTGGGGACAACGGACATCCCTGTCTTGTTCCTTTTTCAATTTTAAACTCTGTCGTCAAACTTCCATTAATAATAATCTGTGCCTTTTGCTCTTGATAAATTGCTGAGATTGCCTGTATAAATTGGTCCCCAAAGTTCATCTTTTTTAAAGTCTTTAATAGAAAATTCCAATCCACTCTATCAAAGGCCTTCTCTGCATCCAAAAAAGCCAGCACTGCAGGAATCTGTTTATTCTTATCAAGATATTCCAATAAATCTATTACTTGCCTTACATTGTCCTTCATATATCTGCCTTCAATAAATCCCGCTTGGTCCTCATGAATCACCTTTTGAATTACTGGCATCAATCTGTTGGCTAATACCTTCGCATAAATTTTATAGTCTGTATTCAAAAGAGATATTGGTCTATAATTCTCTGGTTTTTTAGGACCAACTTGTTCTTTTGGTATCAAAGATATATAAGCAGTTGTCCAAGATGGGGGTATTTTACCCCCTTGTTGAATGTTACAAAATAAGTCTCTAAGTTGTCCCACCATTTCAGCTTGCAAAGTTTTATAATACACTGCAGTCAGACCATCCGTGCCAGGAGCTTTGGCTGTTTTTAACTGTTTAATTGCTGCTGTTATCTCCTCCTCTGTTATGGGATAATTCATTCTTTCCTTTTGTTGATCGGTAATTTTTGTAATTCTCTTATCATTTAAATATTTTTCTATAAGTCCATTCTGCACCTCTTCTTTAGCATATAATTTAGTATAATAATCCACAAAAGCTTCTTTAATTAATTTTTGTTGAAAGATTTCTTTCCCGCCAATATCAATACTATCAATAGTCCGTATACTTTGTTTTTTCCTCAATGTGTAAGCCAACCATCTGCCCGGTTTGTTAGCGTTGCAAAATGTATTATGCTTCGCATATTGTAGGCTTGTTGCAACTTGTTCCGCCATAAGCATTTGAAATTGGTCCTTCAAAAGTTTTATAGCACCTCGAATTCTTTCATCTGTTGGATTTTTAATAAGTAGCTGTTCTTTATTCTTTATTTCCATTTCCAACTCGATTCTTTTCTTTTGTCGAAACTGTCTATGTTTAGAGTTCATATAGATAAGTACCCCTCTCATATAAGCTTTACTTGCATCCCAAACAATTTCGATTGGAGTACCTTTATTCAAATTTATTTCAAAAAATTCTTTCAAGTGCTTTTTAAGTTCTATTATATTTTTTTCGTATCTAAACAAGTTCTCATTTAATCTCCAGGAGCGTCTCTCAACCTTATCCATCTCAATTTCTATCCATACAGGGCTATGGTCAGTCAAAGTTCTTGGAAAAATCTTTGTTCTTTTGGTCTTAACAAGTAGA
Organism: Pituophis catenifer annectens; assembly: GCF_029215685.1. Lineage (NCBI taxonomy): Eukaryota > Metazoa > Chordata > Lepidosauria > Squamata > Colubridae > Pituophis > Pituophis catenifer. The sequence continues at coordinate 191,942,592 of NW_027256881.1, read as the reverse complement.
TCATTTGACAACAGGATAAAGTCAATCCTAGAAAAAGATCTATGTCTATCAGAAAAAAAAGTGTAATCCAATACATTTGAATTATGTATTCTCCAAACATCTTTTAATTCCATATCTTCTTTCATATCAAAAAAAGTCTGTGGTAGTCTAATTCTAGACTTTGCCAAGCTCTTTTTATCTAATTTAGAATCAATTACTCCATTCCAGTCTCCCATAATTAAAATAGACTTCCGGTTTCCTTGTCTTCGGCGTCGGCGGCGCTCTTTGAAGCTCCGCCAGCCCCGCCGCCTGTAGAGCCGCTTCGAAACGAAGAAGCGGCTCGAAAACTTCTAGATCCTAAAGGATTGAAGAAGAGAGATCGCAGGGCACTGGTTGAGCCCCTGTGACCCCCCAGGGAAGTTTCTGGGGAGAGAACAGGCGTGGCTCCCTTCCAGCCTGCTGAAACTCCGGGCGACGTGGGACGATTCTGCCTCTGCAGAACAAGCCGGCTGCAGGAAACTTAAAGCGAAAGAACCGGCTTTAATAAACAGCGAAACTACCTGAAGCCTGAAATTTGGAAACGCAAGTATCAGCACTTTATTGACTTTCAATTTGAGAAATGTGAGTGAGTGAAAGTGCTTTGAAAAGAAGAAAAAAATATGGCGCCTAGCCTCAGAGTTAACGAGCCAGTGAATGTGGATTGGTGAAGTTATCTTGTTTTGTTACAAAGTTTCCAAGTTGTTACAAAGTTGCCCTGCTTGTTAAAAGAGAAACAATAATTTCTCCCTTTTTAATACTGGACTTTGCTTTATTTAAGTCTTTATTTGATTAAATCTGGGGGACTTTTTTAGAAGTCTTTGTGCAGGAGGGAAAGGAAAAGGAACCTCCCTTTTCAGAAAAACTAGATCACGAGCCAGGATGGCTTCAAAGAAGCAGGAAGGGAAGGCGTCAGGGGGGGGATCCCCCACACACAAACATGAAAAGCAACCTCCCCCTGCTCAACAGTTACAAACTCAGAAAAAAGAATTTGATGTGGGAGATTTAAAAGAATTTATTTCTAAAACTTTGGATGACAAATTTCAAAAATCCCAACAGGAGATAGATGATAAACTTCAAAAATCACATCAGGAATTTATGCAGGAAATTAATGAAGTTAAAGACATGGTGAATCAGAATCAAAAAAAGGTGACCAAAAAAATATCAGAAGTGGCGTCTGGCCTGGTAGAATTTATTGGGAAAGTTGATTTTAAAGTTGAAGAATTTAAATCAGAAGTTAATGTCAAGATGAAAGACAATGATTATAAAATTGATGAAGTTGACAATAAAATGCAGAGAATTGAAGATGAGATTGTTATGATACAATTCCGGGCGATGGAATTTGCTATACGGCTTCGGGGAATTCGAGAGGAGGAGAGACAGGACTTGAGACAAGTTTGCTCTGAAGCCTTGGCTAAGATTTTACAAGCTAGTCCTGATTTGGTATTTCACAAAATAGATAAAATTTACAGAGTCAACTCTTGGGTGGCCAGACAAAGACAACTGCCTAGAGATGTGGTGATATATTTTACTGATAGAGAAATTAGAAATCATATCCTGCAAAAATCTTTTCATACTTCTATACAAGTGGGGGGCTCACGACTTGAAATTTTTAAAGAATTACCTCCTAAAATGCTGAAAGCTAGAAAAGAATTTGGTTTTCTTGTTAAGGAATTGAAAAATTTACAGATACCTTTCCGGTGGGATGCACCAGCTGGGATAATTTTTAGATACAAGGGAGAAGGATATCGGCTGAATACCGTGGAGAAGGCACAACATTTTTATAGTACTATACTTAAGGAAAGAACTCCATCTCCACGTACATCTACAGTTTTGGAGATTAAGGAGAGTGAAGAGAGGCAATTGGAAGAACAGTCTAAGCAGGAATTAGAAACAGTGCAAGGTGCAGAAGGAGGTTTTTTGAGTGAGCCCTTGCTGGATTCTTCTCCAATTTTGGATTTGATTCAGTTGGCTGAAGTGAAAGATCAACGTATAACTAGAGCTCAATCTAAGCTATTTAAACAACAGCAACAACAACAACAGGAAAGACAAGACAAGAAGGCAGTTAAGAGTACTGTACAAGAGAGTGGCGCTATGGGAGGAGCGAGATCGAAGCTTTCGGAGGAACTTCAAAGATATTGCTCCGCGCTCCAGAAAGAGGCCGATGACCTTTAAGTGTCTATCTTGGAATGTCAATGGGTTGAATTCAGCACAGAAAAGGAAGAAAATATTTACATATTTGAAACAATTTAATAATGATATAATATGTTTACAAGAAACGCATATAACTACTCAAGATCAAAAATATTTGATAAACTCAAAATTAGGAGTACATTTTATATCTTCGACATCGCAGAAAAAGAATGGTGTGGTTATCTATGTAAATAAAAAATTAACAGCGAAAGTTATAGAAGCAGATCAAGAAGGTAGGTTTGTAGCAATTGAATTGCTTACAGCAAATGGACCAATTCTTTTGATTGGAATTTATGCTCCCAACCAACAACAGGATTATTTTTATAAGATATTACATACTAAAATATTGCAATGGGACTATGGAACAGCCTAATTCTTGATGATGGGATTAGTTGTTTAGATTAAGGGCTAAGCTTTCATTAAGATGATAAACCACCTTCTAGGCTCTTCCACTTCAGGTGGATGGTATGCATGTAAGAAAATCAGCTGACTGGAGACACCATGAAGAGAACATAATCATGACTCCACAAAGGAAAATAGCTTTGTGAGAAAAGAGTCCAGCCTTGATGCTTTCTGCCCATCCCTCATGGAAGCTACTTGGTCGTGGTGTCCTCCCATAAAGACATGAAATGGAAGACTGATCACCTCAATGAGAATTGGACCAAACCTCCCCCTGCTTTCTTGTCTGTGCATCACATGTAGCCCCAAATACTACCAGAGCCTTGGTAGTACAGTGGTCTAAGGCACCCTGTTATTAAGCTGGTTATTAAGACCAGATGCCTGCAATTACTGCAGGTTCAAATCTCGCCAAGGCTCAAGGTTGACTCAGCCTTCCATCCTTTCTAAGGTAGGTAAATTGAGGACCCAGTTTGTGGGGGCAATAAGTTGACTTTGTATAAATATACAAAAGGATGAAGGCTATTGCTTAGCGCATTGTAAGCCGCCCTGAGTCTTCGGAGAAGGGCGGCATATAAATCAAATTAAAAAAAAAAATTCTAGGTTTTTCAGATACCAGAACACCCTATTAAAATTTGGCAGCAAATGCCTCAAACCAGCAGTGTCATTTCTTTCTGATTTTCTTTTTTTTTTTTTTTTTGAAAAATCTAAGGAAATATGATGTGCTGTTTAGGTGAGGACCAATTGGTGTAGCGATTAAGACATTAGCCTAGAAACTGGAAGATCATGAGTTCTAGTTATGCCTTGGACATAAAAACAGGTGGATGGCTTTGGACTAGTCACTCTCTCTCTCAGCCCTAGAGAAGAAACAATGGTAAACCACTTGCTAAAAAAACTGTACAGATTTGTTCAGGCAGACTCTGAGAATTGGACAGGATTGGAAAGGGGGGGGAGAAAGTGTTTGGGTAGGTGATGCTCCACAACTTCAGCAGCTGGCAACATCTGGGTAACATTAGGAATTTGTGAAAAACATCCCAGGTGAAGATAGTGCTGTGAGAAGAGAAATATATTCATTGGAAGGTTGCAGGTAATAAGGCCTAGGAGTGGGCTTGCAGGCCTCACTGAACCAAAGTTTTAAACGAACATAATTACAAAATGTACCAGACATATTTCTAACATGCTGACTTGTGTGCTGCATTTTCTGCAAAGTACGTGGTTTTGAGATATATTTGGAATCAGAACGTTGAAACTGTGAGAAATAGGGAACTGAAAGTAGCCGATGGATAGAGGTTTGAGATGTACACAGATGTTTGCAGACAGTGACGGTCAGTAAGAATGTAAGAAAGAACAAGTAAGTGAAACTATGGAATGTGTATGTCAGTAAAAAAAAAGATATAAGAAATGTGGCTTGAGATGAGAATGGTGTTCTTTGCCCGATAGCAGTCCTTGTAGGACTTGCTATGTGTCATTGGACCCCATTGCAATGGTTTAATAATTTTTGTTGTGCAATTGCATTGCTATGTTGGCTATTCATGTTCCAAATTGCTCATGAAATAAATCTCTGAATCTTAAAGTAAGATTTATTGCTTGTGGTTTCCTCTTGGGTTTTTTATTGGGGTATTTTTACGGCAGTGCCAAGCCCTTTCCTCGCGGTTGCCAAGGAAACTGCCAAGGAAACACCATGAACTTAGCAGGAGGAGTTAAGTTTGCTTCAGAAGAGATGTTGGCTTCTTACCTATCAATTTTTTTAAGGCCACTGCAAAGTCTGATTTTACCTCTTTGTATAATGTCACGGTATCATTCCCCAAGGCCTTGGCCCCTGAAAATAATGCTTGAAGTTGAGCGATAATCACCCTTGTACATGCAGAAGAGATGTAGCTGAGAGGGAAATAGTATTTTGAATAGCAAACAGGCTGTAGACTAATCTTGACACCAGCATCATTTGGCTAGGCTGAATCAACTTCAGAGCAGCCGTGCTAGACTGAGATAGAAGGTGACTGTGAGGGGGGTAGAGTGGGGGAATCCAGCTTTGTATAAACAGTGTGAAATTTTGCTAGCTGTCAGTGACAGCAAATGTAGGCTGTTGAGGTTTTTTGGTGGCAGTGGTGGTGAGAGTAATAATGTAGAGCAGGGGTGAAATGCGCCCGATCCGGTAGCAATGGCGGCGGGTGATTCGGAGAACCGGTAGCAAAAATCCCTCCCCCCCATGCCCAGCTGAGCCGCGCGATCATCAGAGGCTTTTAAAAATTATTTTTAAAAGCATTTTTTCTACAACCTCTTCAGCTGACGAGGTTGTAGAAAAAATGCTTTTAAAAGAAAAAAAAAGCCTCTGATGATCAGGCAACTCAGCTGGGTTGCCTGATCGTCAGAGGCTTTTAAAAGCATTTTTTTACAACCTCTTCGGCTGAAGAGGTTGTAGAAAAAATGGTTTTAAAAGTTTTTTTTTAAAAAAACTTGGCCACGCCCACTCAGTCACATTACCCCCCCCCCCCCCCACTGATGTAGAGATATTTGACTCAGATAAAGAGACTATTCCTTATTGTTAGATCTGCTGTAGGCTAGACTCATTTTGCAAGTTTGATCATTAATGGGGAGAATGGACTTGAGGCTTAAAAAAATGGACTTCTGTGCTACAAGGCAACTGGATTAGTAGTGGCATTATTGCCTTCTCTATCTTCACCCCGATCTTCAGCAGTTTATGGCTTCCTAGGAATGAATCTTCTCTCATTTTTCCATACAGGTAGTCCTCGACGTACGACCACAATCAAGCCCAAAATTTCCATTGCTAAGTGAGATATTTGTTCAATGCATTTTGCCCCATTGAACGGCTTTCCTTGCCACTATTGTTAAATGAATCACTGCAGTTGTTAAGTTAGTAACACCGTTGTTAAGTGAATGGGCTTTCCCCATTGACTTTGCTTGTCAGAAGGTCACAAAAGGGGATCACGTGACCCTGGGAGAGTTAAAAGAAGACTGATGGGTTTTAGATGGTTAGTGTAATAGCTTTTTCTAGCCTTATCTTGAATCGGGTGCAAAATTAAGACCCAAGATCTCAGCAAAATAAATGCACCCTGATCTGATAGTTATGTGTAGCTGCTGCTTTGAAAGTTCTAGCATCTGGAATAATTTATCGATTAACTGGTGTCTAAGGAGAATTATACACTACATTTTTTTGTTGGATTATTATAATACATTTTTAAATTACATGTACTTGCTGATACTAATTAATCTTGCAGAAGTATTACATAAGTGGAAGTAAACAGTAATTGAAGGGACTCTTTCTGTCATTCAAATTAACCATTACAAAGAGAGATCTCTCAAAATGATGTACAATCTTGAAAATATATTAAATTATTCAGGAGCAAAGGGATAATACATTTACATATTACCCAAACAATTAAATTCTGTGTATGAGTTGGGATATTGTATTGTACATACAATTATAGACTTAATTATATAGACTTAATGAATACATTTGTAGAGATTTGGTCTTTGATCAGGATCGGAGATTTGGATTTGAATCTTTGTTTAGCCACCAAATTCACTAAATAACTTCATTTTAAAACCTCTGAATAAGTTGGAAAGGTCATCTAGTCCAATGTAGTTGTGCCTCTAACAAATGACTCTCCAATCTCTGCATTAATCCTCCCAACAAAGGGCCTATCATTTAACTACTTTTACCATTAAAATGTTTCTTCTAATATTTAGAATATTTATTTCCTGCCATTTTATTCCCGATAGCTATAAACTCTTCCTTAGATCAACAAGGATCCATTCCATCTTTTGCTGGCAGTTTAATAGAGGTTTGAAGATCTAATCCAGTGGTGGGATTCTGCCGGTTCTAGGCAGTTCGGCTGAACCGTTTGTTAAATTGCTGGCTCGTCCCGCCCCTTGCCCCGCCCCTCCACACCACTATTTATTGCCAATAAATAGTGGTGGGCAGGGTGGGGCGAGGGGCGGACGAGCCAGCAATTTAACAAACGGTTCGGTGTTTTTTTGTAATTTATTGGCCTCGCAGCAACCGAACCGTTTGTTAAATTGCTGGCTTGCCCGCCCCTCGTCCCACCCCGCCTCTCACCTGCACGGCGCCAGCCTACCCTAGCCATCCAGTCACTGGGGGAGATGTGCGACTTTTCTCCTCCCCGGAACACTGGCTGCCCAGGCTGCAGCCGAAGCTCCGCATTGTAATGGGCTCCAGGAGGAGGAGGGGCGCCATCTGCCCCATTGCGAAGCTCAGTAAGAGCAACCAGAGCTGGCTGCAGGCACAGCCAGGTGGGCGCACGCGCAGTGGGGCGCAGGCTTAAGGTGCCGCTTCCAAGCCGAGGGGTGACCCGATAGTGCGGTAGGTGCGCTGCCATCTGGACGCGAGAGGAAAAAGAGATGGAGAGAAAGAGAGATGAAGGAGAGAAATGGGGGAATAAAGAGAGATGGAGAGAAAGATGAAGGAGAGAAAGAGGGGGGAAGAAAGAGATGGAGAGAAAGAGATGAAGGAAAGAAAGGGGGGAGAAAGGGGGGAGCAAGAGAGATGAAGGAGAGAAAGAGGGGGGAGAAAGAGAGATGGAGAGAAAGATGAAGGAGAGAAAGAGATGGAGAGAAAGAGATGAAGGAGAGAAAGGGGGGAGAAAGAGAGGGGGGAGAAAGAGAGATGAAGGAGAGAAAGGGGGGGGAGAAAGAAAGAGATGGGTGAGATGAAAGAGACACACAGATACCTGTTTAAAAGAAAATACTAGGAGCCACAAAACCTGGGTGGGAGTAAGTGATATGGAGTTGGCAATGCCCACCCAGGTTTAAGGTTGTGTTTAAGTTTTTATATGTGTTTAAAGATTGAGTGTTTAAAGTTGCAGACCCCTGACCTACCCCATCCGATAGCTTCACCCTGCAGCCAGCCCTGTAGGCCTGCGCCCGCCTCCCACCTGGGCAGCAGCGGCCTACCTACCCCAGTTGTATCACCTTGCCCTGCAGCCGGCCCGAACGCCCACCTCGGACTGCCTCTAACTGCTCCAGCTGGTCATTTTTATTTAATTAATTTAATTAAGTATGCTGCAGTGGGCATAAATGATGACTGGTCAAAAGTGCGAGGACCTGTCAGAAATCACTTTTTTCAGCCCTCTGGGTAGTCCCTACGTGCATAGGGGACTACTCAGAGGGCTGAAAAAGTTATTTTTGACCGGTCCTCGCACTTTTGACCGGTCCTCGCACTTACAACTGTCCTCACATTTTACGTTTTGCGCCCTATCTTCTCACCATGGTGAAGAGAACTAGTTGTGAAATGACTGACACGGTTGTTAAGAATGCTGCAACGGGCAGATATGTGAGGATGGTCATAAGTGTGAGGACCAGTCAAAAGTGTGAGGACCAGTCAGAAATGACTTTTTTCAGCCCTCTGAATAGTCCCTATGCACATAGCCACGCCCACCCAGTCACATGACCAGCTAGCCACGCCCACCTGGTCACATGGCCACCAAGCCAAACCCCCAACTTAGCCACGCCCACAGAACCGGTTGTTAAAAAAAATGAATCCCACCACTGATCTAATCTATTCTTAGATTAGGATCCATCAGGAATTCAGGTAGAAATCCAGAGCTCCACTCAAGGGTGGCTCATTTCATTTTTTTAAGGGGAGGAAATGTACATTTACAGAGAAATATCTCTAAGACTGAAATCCAGAGTCTAAAATCAAGCATTTAGACCACTATGTATTCTGCAATATGTATGCTTGTAGTACAGTTCAAATAAAATAACTTCTATGTCCACCTGAGCAGCTTGATATAAGATGCAACGTATGATGAATTAGAGGTAGAAGGGTTGAGGGGGAAAACTGGAAATGAGATTGGATTAAAAAGAAATAATGACACCATTATTATCACTATCATTACAACTATTCAGTTCATCATTGGCAGCTTGGCAGTAAACGATATAATTGGGTTTCCATATATTAAAAGTTCGCTTTGATTAATTTTGCCTTTAGTACTAAAGCAACTCAATTGGGTATGTATTAAATATAGAAAAATCAAAGCCTCCCTGGAGTAATCTTTAATAGAAAAATCTGAAAGAAATTATTCAATTAAAGTGGTGATAGTGAAAGATGCCCCCGGTTAAAAATTCATACATATATTTTTAGTGATAGCATACCTCAAGCAAAACTTTGTGTGTGTACATTTGTGTTATTCAGCAGTTTATAAATCACAGTGCGGCAACCTGTGATTTCATTCACTGTTGAAATATGAACCGAAAGTGTTGAAATAAAATTCCGTTTCTTATCTAACAATGTCAAGTTGAATAATTTTCTCAAGCAGTCTGGTATGAAAATGACTCTCGTTTCACTGACTCACTCAGCCCAAACTGACATTTCATTTTGATTATCCACAAAGGGATACTCTGAAAACACTGTCAACGATACAATATTATACATAATATTATAATGTCTTATTTATACTTATTAATCAATCTGATAGTAAACACTGAAACTTTAAAAGAGACATTTCTTTTTAAAAGACACTGTCAATATGACTAAACTATTTTCCCTTTATACAAAGAACTTCAGCTTCAACTGAGAACCATGCTAATCTTTTACACAAGCCAGGTGAGATATGCAAGAGAATTCTTAGACGCGTGGCATTTTAATGCAGCATTATCAAAAGACCTGAAGAAAGTTAGCACCCACCCCCCTCCTAGAAGAATGAAATATTTTAGGAAATATTAAGAAGGCAGAATATTATATTTCCCTGGATGAGAAAAGGAGAAACATGTTTAAAGACAAAGCAGCTCCCTGCAGCTCCCTGCCCTCCCCCCCCCACCGCCTTCAGCTCCAGGGTGATGGGTGTCCTGCCCCACCTATGGACCCCAAAGAACTCAGCACACACGAAGTCTGTACAAACCTTACTTTACTAAATTAAATCATTCTTTTTCAAACAAAGGCTGTTAATTAACTTTCTTAACAGCCTACGAGAATCCAAAGAATAAATAATCGTAATTTTACTATGGTTGGCAGAAAGCCCAGAAGCAATTTGCAGGAAACTGATAAGAGAACTAAGATCCAGACGCGAAGGAGAGTGAACGAAGTTGTTCCTGCAAATTGCCTCAGTCATTGTCCTTCCTTAAATAAGCTAAGGGAGTGGCCAATTAGCCCCAAGTCTTACTCTCGAGGAGACCTCCTCCTGAGGAGCCACTCCTGCCTTTTGGCAGCCTTGTGCGCCCATGCATCGAGAAGAGGCTCCTCCTCTTCTTCCTCTTCACTTATAGGAGCTTCTGAAGGTCCTGGCTGAATCCCCGCCTCTGGCACCACATCTTCTCCAGCCTCCTCATTGTCTGACTCGAATGCCAGCTGCACAGGCTGCTGGCATAGCACCACACCAGCCTCCTTACTGTCGGAATCAGCTACTAGCTGCACAGGCCACTGACGTGCCACAACAATGGGATTAAGACATGGCCCTCAGGACATGATAGGATTAGCCCTCTACCCGTATAGCAACAGAACTCACACATGGCACCTGGGGAGATTAAATCACCCAGCAAAATTCAACCAACCTTGGGACTCAAGACACTACAAAGTTCCCCCTGCAAGGCCCCATGGGAGTCTGACAACCAATCAGAATACAGGAACAGGAAGCTCCAAGGTGGGGCCCAAGAGAGGGTATAAATCCCCCCTCTCTCTCCCTCCCTCCCTTCCTCCCTCCCTCCCTCTCTCTCTCTCTCTCTCCCATGTGCTCATTTTGCCCAGCACCTCAAACCATGTGGTCCTGTCCACCATTAAACCATCTTTCCAAACAGCTTCCATATTTCCAGTGTCTTTCTCCCCACTTGGAACTGAATCCAGATGGACATTTCGTCCAACAGACCTATAGACTTAAACTCTGTGTAAGGTCCTATCAAGGTATAATCAAAGATCCAATCTAACAGCATCTGCTCAACACATAACGTTTTCCTCATCACACAGTGACAACCAAATGAATTTAAAATCTAAAAACCAGCTACAGTTCTGGAATCACAGGACAAGACAACCCCCATCCAATGAACCACCCCATAATACAGTTGTCAGCACCACAGATCACACAAGAAAAAAAAACACCAATGTATAGAAAAAACAGCAACACTTTACCAGCCAAATAATCTGCCAACAATGAAATATAAATCACTTCAAAAACAACATCCTGGCTCCAGTAGGACTATCCACCCCTTTTAAGCATCCAACAAGCAGGCAAGACAGAAGGTTATATAATTCATATCAACCAACACTAACATCTCCTGCACTAATGCTGCTATTTAGTTTGGCAATGAAACATCTTCAACTCCCCAAAAAAACAAATTAGGGGAATTTCAACAGTACGTTTCTTTTTGCCTAATGATGATGTGCCCTAAAAGTGATAATGAACAGGGAGCAAGATTGCACAGGGCTGCTACACTCCCAATCTCTACATGTTGCTGTGTTTTTCTTCACAGACATTACATGTTGACAATTTAAAAAATGCAGAACAGTGAATGAATTATGTAAAGAATCAGTGGCGGGATTCAGCCAGTTCGCACCTATTCGGGAGAACCGGTTGTTAACTTTCTAAGCAGTTCAGAGAACCTGTTGTTGGAAGAAATCTTATTTTGTTTTTTTCCACTTTACAGGGCTAATCCTGTAAGGAAGGCAGGAAGAAAACATTCTGGTGGTGTTTCTAGCCTAATCTTTATTGCCCTGCTTAGAGAAACTGCCTCTCTGGTTAAACCTTATTACATTGTAACAGTAAGGTGAAGTGCCCATCGACGTGAGTGACATTGAGTTGGCCACACCCACATGGTCACATGATCACCGAGCCACGTCTACCCAGCTGGTCATTAGGACAGAGAACCGGTTGTTAAATTATTTGAATCCCACCACTGTAAAGAATATATACTGTACATGGACTTGGTTTCCCTGGTTCATATTATCTTGCTCGATTCTACAGTCATAGACATACATAACCAAAAAATATGTCCAACTGAATTTAGAAAGACTAATTTCCAATATATTTAAGAAATATATGCAATGAACTTAAAATATATATTTGCAAGCTTAGGTGGATTTTTACATTTACTGTTTAATTTTACTTCTTTTACCTTCTGTATATTTTAAATGTTTAAATGTTGTGAGTTATCCTGCAAAAATCTGATTTTTAAAAGGTGCCATGGGTTTTTTGTGTTTTTATAATTATGTTTTTATTTTCGGTCTATGGCGGAAATAAAATTGATTGATTGAGTAATTGCCCTGATGTAATAAGCTGAAAATGGATATGAACAGAAATTTAAGAATCACACAGTATGTCTCTTAGCTAAATGGCAACAACAAAATGAAAAAAAAATGTTATTAAATACCCTCTTCCATGCCTTAGCATCAGGCTATCAAGTCTTCATCCATAAACTTTAATCTCTTTCTTCAGCCATTAGTGCTGCTGATCATTTATTTACTTACAGGGTGCCTGTACTGGTAAAATAAATTAAATACATTAAGAAGTTGCATATATTTGTAATGAGTCACTCAATATAGTCAAAGATTTGAAGTCCTGGTGTGTATCTGTGTATGCATATACACAGAGAGAGAGACATATGCACACATAGGCAACAAGCTGTACACTAGAGGATTATAATCTGTGTTTTTTATATAAATGCTTTCCATTGAATTGATGTAGTCCTCTACTATTTCTTTCCAGACACGTGTGTCACTTAATTCAAATTGCTTAATTCCAACTGTGCAACCTCTTCGATATCCTGGCTCCATTCCAAAGTGCATGACATCATGACTCCTGAAGAATGATTACCAAATGGTAAAATAAAAAGGAAATGGAGATGTTTTAGCATTCCAGCTAGCAGAAATATTTCATAAATGAAAAGATAATCTATCTTTTACAGTGAACATTTGGCAGTGGGTATTGGACATACGGCTTACAATGACCCAGAAAACAAAATATAACACGGCAATATGTTCAGGTCAGAGGTAGATGCTGTCTTCTGTGAAGCAGTGTAATATGTTAAGTCGTGCATAATCACTCTTTAATTGTTCCACCTTAAAAATGTTATGTTATCTAAATCTGACATCAGGATTTGATCGGACAGTCTGATAGAAGTGTTTACAATCAAATCAGATCAATATTTATTTTAGTCCAAGACCAGCACAAGTGGTGAGGTAGAGACATTAAAAAGAATATAAATGTAAAATCTCTCTCTCTCTCTCTCTCTCTCTCTCTCTCACACACACACACACACACACACACACACACACACACAACACACACACAGAGCTTCCTTGTATGATGAACTAGAGGCACACTGAATCTAACTCAGGATGCTGAATCCCAAAATCAACCAGTAGCCATGGTTTGACAAAATTTTGATCCCTGTGTTATAAAACCGGGAAACGCTGTATTTATTTATTTGTTTGTTTGTTTGTTTGTTTGTTTGTTTGTTTGTTTTAGTCATAACATCTCCAGCGATAACAGGCTGGAAAGACTAGAAAGGAGAGGCTGAAAGTAAGTAGAGAAAAGTCAGCCTCAGTTTTTTTTTTACTTATCCTTGAATTAGAGGAAATAAGTTTATGGGGTGCAAGATAAACCGAAGTAACACTGGGCTAAAAAAATATGTCTTGAAATTCTTAGGAAGTTTTCTTCCCGTGCAAGAAAAGGATTCTCTTTTTCTATTTTCAAGGAGATTGTTTTTTTCTTGGACATGGTTTGGAGCTTTATTGTTGGAGCTGGCAACTGATGCTATAGTGGCTAACTGTAGGGTTTTTTGTTTTGTTTTGTTTGTTATGCTTCTTTCCATCTTTCTCAATAAAACTGCCCAACTGTCTCAATCCCTCTCAAAGCCCTGTAGATGGCTTCTCTTGGAACTGAATTAAAGTGTGGGAAACAGGGGTGGTGCAAAGGTGACTATAAAATGACAGAAGGTGTACACACACACATACACACAACCTCATTACTAAATAAATGAACACTATATTCCTTCCATCAGAGAAAAAGTCCAAAGACTTTTTAAAATGTACTTTGACCGCATGGATGGGCCACATACCAATGTACAGTAAATTAATGCTGCCAGTATCCCCTTGAAACTTATTGATAAAATCTAGATTTTTCCAGAATCTTGTCACAAGCACGTCTAGCTAGACTTAAAGGTGGAGAATAGTTCTGCCTGAAGAACTTCTAAGAACAAATGGTCTAATACAGACCACATGATTGCACTTATGGATCTCTCTTTCAACAAATGGCTAATCTTTTTTACGATGCCAGCCTTTAAGACTGCTGCAACTGGATAAATGGCCAGTTCTGAACCACTGTTTGCTTCTGGGGCTTTGATGGGGGAAAGAATTGTGTCCAATATATGTTCAGTTTTAATTGCTTTGGAATCAGTCCCACTGAATGGGGGATAATTTGAACTTTTCTTTCTTAGACCACTCCATTTGGTCCCGTGGGAAGTAACTCCTATGCTAATGCTCTAGAAAATGCTTTGAAAATGCAGCAAATAGTCAATCAACCTGTATTCAGAATGGACCATTTACCATGTTGGAAATGCTGCTAAGGCACATTTCTGCATATTCGGTGGAAATGCCCATTCAGTGGTAGGTTTTGTAGGAAACCCAAATGCTACTGCTGCTATAATGTTAAAATCCCTTATATTTTCACCAAATTATGTTTATTGGATATCTACAAGGACTGTAGTGGAAATATTAAAGCTAAGAAACTCTTCTTTTTGTTGCAACAAAATGTTGGAAATATCCTTCAAGTTGGTCTAAGATTATCTGGCATGCTGAAATGTGGAATATAACCCTTGCACCAGAGATGGGTTTCAGCAGGTTCTGACCAGTTCTGTAGCAGAAATTTTGAGTAGTTCGGAGAACCGGTAGTAAAAATTCTGACTGGCCCCGCCCCCATCTATTCTCTGCCTCCCAAGTCCCAGCTGATCGGAAGGAAATGGGGATTTTCCAGTAACCTTCCCCTGGATTGGGGTGGGAATGGAGATTTTACAATATCCTTCCCCTGCCATGCCCACCAAGCCACGCCCACCAAGCCATGCCACACCCATCAAGCCACACCCACAGAACCGGTAGTAAAAAAATTTGAAACCCACCACTGCCTTGCACATGTCAAACTGAGATTATTAAAGGCTCAGCCACAGAGATGGTTTTAAGCATGCATGGTCTCCATTCAAAGCAGTGATTACAAGGCTACAAGAGATACCTTCTCATCTTTTTTTTTTTTTTTTACCATTCTGGATTTTGAATCATTTTTGTTTTGTCCTTTCATTTCTCAAGCCTCTTATAAGTTGTGTGAAGAAGCATACGTCCCTTTATGAACTGCTTTTGCCTTTCCTGCCCATCAGGCTAATTTTATCCCACCAGATACAGTGTTAATTGCCTGAATGCAGCTAATGAATCTGTTGTCCGTTGTGTAAATAGCCAGCCAAGGCCTGTAGGGAAGCTTAAACTACTTTGGGATTATGTGGAAGGGGAGTGAAGGGATCTCCCTCTCCCTCCCTCCCTCCCTCCCTCTCTCTCTCTCTCTCTCTCTCTCCCCCCGTGTGTATGTGTGTGTATGTGTGTGTATGGAGAATCAAATTCTATCCCCTCCCCACCTGCTCACATAATGGTGAAAATCTTTCTTGCTGAGAGTGCTGTTCCAAAGAACCCCATGGGGGGGGGCTTCTTTTGAAAAATGCAAATTAGTTTGAAAAGGATTCCCCCCCCCCTTGGAAAATGGCATAGGAAAACAAAGAGTCTTAGTCTATTCTATCTTTTGAATAACATCACACACTTGCCAAAGCAAAAGTACAGAGGACAATATTGAAAGCATCCATAACGTATCTATATTCACGTCTCTCTGCTTAACCATCTCAGAAGTGGCGACGCTCTTACCCATCGTTATTTTTCTATGCATGGTTGTTGCCCTCGTGAGTGAGTCAATTCATCTCATTCACTTCTGCCAATGCTCAAGAGGAACAAACTCTAGTTTCTATTGCATAGCTACCTTTGCTCATTGTGTCTTCTCAGACACTTGAGATGCATTTGACTTTGAGGTATGGTTTTCCAAAATGTTTAATAATCTATACTAATATTTATTTTGTAGCTGCTGCAAACGGAAACACCCCATTTTCATTAACAAAAAAAAGTTTGTTTGTTTTAAGGTAGCTATTGAGGCATTTGTACTCAACCCTTTTGGTCCACAAGCTTACCGTGAGATTGTTTACCAACTGTTCCCTTTTTAATGAGAAAGGAATAAACTTTAATCCATAAGAAAACAATTACCTAGCAGTGCACAGAATGTTGCACCTTGATTTATGGATAATGCTGTATGTAATTGTATTGGCTTACATATAGAGCGCTTGTAAATTGTATGCTAATGAATTTAATAAGACGCAGTCAGCTTTACGAAAAGAGGGATTGTGTATGATTATTCTGCGCTCCAATTTTAAGGGTATTAAAAAGGGATGGGGCTGAAGGGTTGATCAGACAAGGAAGACTACAAATTTCCTGCCGCATTTGTTCTCTGAATTGTTTTGAAATGGAAATACTCACTAGCTGCTGTTCAGTTGGGTTGGTATTGCACATCATAACATGCTGAGGAGAGGGAGAGGGAGAAGGATACACAGACACACAGACAGACACATACAAAGACAGACAGACAGACACTCACAAAGTTACTTTTACACATAGAAGGGAGAACCAAGACCAGTTTGGTGCAGTAGTTAAAGCACCAGGCTAGAAATAGAGAGACTGTGAGAGCTAATCCTACCTTAGGCACAAAGTCAGCTGGGTTGACTATGGCCAATTGTAGGAAACTGACAATGACAAACTACAGATGGTCCTCTACTTACAACAGTACTTATAAAAGCACTGAAAAATGTGACTTATAACTGTTTTCCACAGTTCTGACCTTTGCAGTTATCCCCATGATCATGTCATCAAAATTCAGATGCTTGGTAACTGGTTCATATTTATGACTGTTGCAGTATCTCAGGGTCATGTGATCACCTTCTGACAAGCAAAGTCAATGGGGAAGCCAGATTCACTTAACAACCAAGTTACTAACTTAACAGTTGCAGTGATTCACTTAACAACTTTGGCCAGAAAAGTCATAAAATGGGGCAAAACTCACTTAACAAATGTCTCACTTAACAACAGAAATGTTGGGCTCAATTGTGGTCGTAAGTCGAGGACTGCCTGTACTTCCAAGAAAATTGGAGAGATTTGTCCAGGCGGTCACCAGAAATTAACACTGACTTGAAGGCAGGAAAAAAAAAGTTCAAGCCTCTAAGACAAAGTATTTGCAGCAAATGATCAATATGCATTAAGAGAAATAATAGCTCCTACTCTTTTTCTATACCTTTTCTAGTTCTTTCTGAATGTGCAGTAAATTTGTACCCATTTCTGAATCTGGTATGTTTAAAAACCCACCTCCAGTGGTGGAATTAATTTTTTTTACTACTGGTACTGTGGGTGTGGCTTGGTGGGCGTGGCAGGGGAAGGATACTGCAAAATCTCCATTCCCACCCCACTCCAGGGGGAAGGATATTGCAAAATCTCCATTCCCACCCCACTCTGGGACCAGCCAGAGATGGTATTTGCCAGTTGTCTGAACTACTGAAAAATTCCGCTACCGGTTCTGCAGAACCTGTCAGAACCTGATGAATAGCATCCGTGCCCATGTCCTTTGTCAAAAATGTAAAATGTCCAGGAATTGAGCATCGTTCCAACCCCATTTTGGAAATTCCTTAGCTAATTATGGTACTGGTCCTCACGTTTCTTTCTGAGCACTGAGCAATCCAATGAAATCACATCCATCACTGCTGTTGTTATTCAAGCATTCTGCTTCTGCTGTCCTCCTACACTGGGATGGAGAGCAAGCATGCATCCAAATCAGTGAGCAAAACAAAACAAAACAAAAAACCCAATCACTTGATACTCTGGAAAAAGCTACATAGAGAGAACAAGATAAATGGGCAGACAGCACCAACATTTAGGTGTGCCTTTAACAAAACCAAAAGCCACATTCTCCAAAGGAAGAGGGAGGAAAGGAGAGAGAACTTATCTGCCGAACAAATCTGCAGCTGAAAGGATTGCAGCAAAGTAGAGAAGCTGAGAAAAGGACTCGTGGCATCTGCTGAAGATCCAGCTGGGTTTTCAGAGCGAGTAAGAGATCACTAGAGAGGAGCAGTTATTGTCGGCTTTATTGTCCCTTACAGTGCCAGTCAAAACCATTTCTATTCTTGCAGGCCTTTGAATGTTGATTTTTAAAATTATTATTTGTGTCACACTGGAGCTTTTAAATTCTTATTTCTGACTGCCTGGCTGCTGTTTTATTGAGTTTAATTGTATATTTGATTTGCTGTTTTAGGATAAATGCCTTCTTCTGTTTTGAGTTCAGATTTCAGCTAGATATCGGTTTTTAAATGTTTGTAAGACAGCACGGGAGCACAATGAATAACATGGAACTAAGATTAAATATAAAGAAAACCGATCTAATGACAGCAGGCAGAACAATCAATCTTCGAACCAACAATGAAGATATCAAAGTGGTGGATAGCTTCTACTTTATATCAGCTACCATCAACAATGAAGGAACAAATAGTCAAGAATGAATAGAATAGAATAGAATAGAATAGAATAGAATAGAATAGAATAGAATAGAATAGAATAGAATAGAATAGAATAGAATAGAATTTTTTATTGGCCAAGTGTGATTGGACACACAAGGAGTTTGTCTTGGTGCATATGCTCTCAGTGTACATAAAGGAAGATACGTTCAATGGTGGGATTCAGCCAGTTCGCACCACTTCGGGAAAACCGGTTGTTAACTTTCTGAACAATTTGGTGAACTGGTTGTTGGAAGAAATCATTAGGGCAGAGAACCGGTTGTTAAATTATTTGAGTCCCACCACTGTATATGTTCATCAAGTATCAATTCATCAATTATTATAAGGTATATACATTCATCCAGTATCAATTCATCAAGTATTATAAGGTATATACATTCATCAAGTATCAATTAATCAAGTATTATAAGGTATATTCGTTCATCAAGTATCAATTCATCAAGTATTATAAGGTACAACACTTAGTCTTAGGGTACAAATAAACACTCAGGAAACAATATCAATATAAATCGTAAGGATACAAGCAACAAAATTACAGTCATATAGTCATAAGTGGGAGGAGATGGGTGATAGGAACAATGAGAAGATTAATAGAAATGCAGACTTAGTAACTAGTTTGACAGCATTGAGGGAATTATTTGTTTAACAGAGTGATGGCATTCAGGAAAAAAACTGTCCTTGTGTCTAGTTGTTCTGGTGTGCAGAATTCTATAGCATCGTTTTGAGGTTAGGAGTTGAAACAGTTTATGTCCAGGATGTGAGGGGTCTGTAAATATTTTCACAGCCCTCTTTTTGACTCGTGTAGTATACAGGTCCTCAATGGAAGGCAGTTTGATAGCAATTGTTTTTTCTGCAGTTCTAATTATCCTCTGAAGTCTGTGTCTGTCTTGTTGGGTTGCAGAGCCAAACCAGACAGTTATAGAAGTGCAGATGACAACTCAATAATTCCTCTGTAGAAATGGATCAAATTATTATGCCAAAGTCCAGCACTAGACAGAACATCCATGAAGCCCTTAGAAAAGAGCCTTGGTACTACAGTGGTCTAAAGCACTCTGTTATTAAGACCAGCTGCCTGCAATTACTGCAGGTTCAAATCTCGCCAGGCTCAAGGTTGACTCAGCCTTCCATCCTTTCTAAGGTAGGTAAATTGAGGACCCAGTTGTGGGGGCAATAAGCTGACTTTGTATAAATGTACAAAAGGATGAAGGCTATTGCTTAGCACATTGTAAGCTGCCCTGAGTCTCCGGAGAAGGGCGGCATATAAATCAAATTTAAAAAAAAAAAGATATTCAGATGCTGTGAACTAGCTACACCAAGGATGTCAAATTCAAGGCCCAGGGGCCGGATCCAGCCCACAGGGTGCTTAGATCTGGCCCACAGGGCTGCCCTGGAAACAGCGAAGGACCAGCCTGCAGTGCCTCTGCCAGCGAAAATGGATCTTGGGACAGCCTCGTGCAGCCCTCCCAGGCCCCATTTTTGGCCTTTCCCAGTGAAAATGGAGCTCTGTTTTTGGTGGCAGAGGACTGCAGGAGACCATCCAGGCTGAAAACAAGGCACAGCCCTCCAGCTCCATTTTTGCTTGCAGAGGGCTAGCAAAACAAACTAAAAGCAAAACAAAACAAAAGGAGAAATGTTTCCCTTTTTGCATTTGAGCATCCAAGAAGGGTCAGGAAAGGAGAAAGGGAAAGAGGAAAGACAAAGAAAAAAAAAAGATGGGAAGAGAGCAAGGAAGGAAAAAGAAGGAAAGAGGGGAAGGAAGAAAAAAGGAGAAGGAAGAGGGAAGGAAAAAGAAGAAAAGGAAGGGAGGGAGGGAAGGGAAGTCCTGCCTTAGTTCTTGGCCACCAGCAGATGGCAAGGCTCCTCTGGAGGACTTGACACTCTCCCTGCTCTCATCTTCCTGCACTGGAGACAATGGATCCCTCCAGCCCCCCCCAGGCCACCACAGGTGCCCCCGACATGAGTGATGTTGAGCTGGCTATGCCCACCTCGGCCATTCCCACCCCGGCCACCCAAGGTCAAACACAACCCTGATGCAGCCCTCAATGAAATCAAGTTTGACACCCCTGATCTACACCTACAAAGATCAGAACTATGCAAACCACAGTACTCCAGTGGTGGGTTGCTACTGGTTCACACCGGTTCGGGAGAACCGGTAGTAAAAAATTTTAGTCACTCGCAGAACTGGTAGCAATGGCTGGCTGGCCACACCCCTGAACCGGTTGCCCGGTCGCCACTCGCTCGCCCTGGCCACCATGTTCGTCGCCACCATGTTTTCTTTTCTTGCAAGTTCAATGGGATGTGCATACGCGAAGAACAAGGTGGCGATGGCAGCAGCTTGCCTTCAGAGAAACCTTTCCAGCAGCAGCGGTTGGCTGGAGGTTGCTCTGGACCAGCCGCCGCAGAAGGTAAGCAGCCGAACAAAGAGGCGATGGTGGGGGAGGAAGGCAGGCAAGCGGGCCTGGCCACAGGAATGCCGGGAAGGGTGCATGGAAGGCAGGCAAGCATGTCAGGGCCACCTGGCCATAGGGAAGGGAGCTAGCAGCCTACTCCCTTCCCTGCAGCCTGGCATGCTTGCCTGCCTTCCACATGGTCTTCCCGGCGGTCCCCCATGCCTTTGCCTTCCGAAATCAGGACACACATGCTGCCTGTGAAGGGAAATGTGCTGCTTCCGGCCCAGGCCCGGCCAGTGGGTGGGTGAGTGGCCCTTCGGGGAGATGGAGCAGTTGCGATGGGGCTGAGAGGGGCGGCGGCAGTGGCGGTGCTGCGTTAGGGTGAGCGGATTTCCCAGGGCTGCTGCACATGTGCACCGCATGTGAAGGGAGGCAGACACCGCAGAAGCCATACAGGAAAAGTCCCAGGGAGTTCCAAGGCTCCCTGCCACTGCTGCTGTCGCCGCCACTTCCTGCCATGGCAAAAGCCATGCAGGAAATGTCCCAGGGAGTTCCAGGATTCCCTGCTGCTGCCGCTGCCTGCCAAAGCAAAAGCTGCACAGGAAAAGTTTAGGGGAGTTCTGGGATCCCCCGCCACTGCTGCCTGAAGCTTCCATTTTGACCCCTGCTCCCACCTGCCACAGCCTGAAGCTCCCTTTTTGGGTGCCTCCACTGCTGATGCTGATGCCGCCACCGCCAAGCACTTTCTTTCGGGCCTCCCGGTCTCACTCTCCTAGACTTTGAAGGAGGGAGGGGGAGAGAGAGAGAGAGAAAGAAAGAAAGAGAGAGAGAGAGAGAAAAAAAAGAAAGAGGAAAGGAGAAACAAGAAAGAAAAAGAAAGAGACAAAGAAAGAAAGAGAAAGAAGAAAAGAAAGAAAAAGAGACAAAGAAAAAACAAAGAAAAAGAAAGGAAGGTAGAGACAAAGAAAGAAAGAGAGAGAGAGAGAGAGAAAGAGAGAAAGAAGGAAAGAGAAAGGGAGAGAGGGAAAAAAGAAAGAATGAAAGAAAAATAGACAAAAAACAAAGTGAAAGAAAGAGACAGGAAGGAAGGAAGGAAAGGAGAGACAAAGAAAGAAAGAAAGAAAGAAAGAAAGAAAGAAAGAAAGAAAGAAAGAAAGAAAGAAAGAAAGAGGAAGGGAGAGAGAGACAAGAAAGAATGAAAGAAAAAGAGACAGAGAAAGAGAAAGAGAAAGAGGGAGAGGAAGGGAGAGACAAGAAAGAAAGAGAAAAAGAAAGAAAGAGAAGGAGAGAAAGAAGGAAAGGAAGGGAGAGAGAGCAAAAAGAAAGAAAGAAAGAAAAAGAGAAAGAAAGAAAGAAAGAAAGAAAGAAAGAAAGAAAGAAAGAAAGAAAGAAAGAAAGAAAGAAAGAAAGAAGAGGAAGGAAGGAAGGAACACAAACCCTGGAACTAGACGTGGCTTCAGAAGATGGTTTGAACCAGGACAGCAATCTAGGGCTAGAAGGGATCTTACAGGCCATCTAGTCCAACCCCCTGCTCCAGCAGGAAACCTTACATTGCCTGGATTATTTTGGTGCCTCTAACAGTGAGGAAAATTGTGAAAAAGGAGAAAGAGTTTAGTAGGACAAGGCTGCCATGCAGAGGAAGGCAGAGATAGTCCTTGACTTATGACCAGAATTGAGCCCAAAATTTTGGTTGCTAAGCAAGAGCGTTGTTAAGTGAGTTTCACCACATTTTACTCAATCCATGATCTCTCCTGGCTCTAACAGTCATGTGCAAGTTAGGGA
Source organism: Pituophis catenifer annectens (assembly GCF_029215685.1). Classification (NCBI taxonomy): domain Eukaryota; kingdom Metazoa; phylum Chordata; class Lepidosauria; order Squamata; family Colubridae; genus Pituophis; species Pituophis catenifer. The sequence goes on along the minus strand of NW_027256881.1, from coordinate 191,920,213 downwards.
AGAACATCTGAAGGCCTGTGTAATGTTCTAAATGTACAGAAATTATAGTTAAATGTGTGGCAGGTACTGGACTCTGGGTGTGTTTTTCCAAATGTAGTAAGTGAGGTTGAATGTGTATAATTTTAGAAGAGATGTGTGTACATACACATACAGTATATATAGTAAATAATGTATCTTTTTGTGTGCCTATAAACATTCTATACTATGTAATATGTATGTACACATATGGCATACTGTATGTACATAAGATTAAATAGTATATTTTGGATGTGAAGTAGTAGTAAATAAATAGACCTGGAAATTGTATCTCATTGAAGCCTTTGAAGTGAGGAGAGGCCAGGCACCCTAACCATAACCCTTGACATGAGTGACATCAAGTTGGCCACGCCCACCCTGTCACATGACCACCCAGCTACACCCACCCAGTCACATGACCAGCAAGCCATGCCCACCCAGTCACATGTCCATCAAGCCATGCCCACAGTTACGTGACCACCAAGCCACACCCACCAAATAAGCCACACCCACAGAACCGGTAGTAAAAAAATTTGGAACCCACCACTGCAGTACTCCCTGTGACATTCTATCGAAGCAAAAGACGAGTCTTGAAGAAGTAAGGTAGGATGTGCATCAATGCTTTTGAATTTTGCTTTTGCAGAAAACTCATGAGAATACCATGGATAGCTAAGAAAACAAAGCAAAGGATCATCAAACAAATCAATTCAGAGTCATTCAAAGCACAAGTGATCAGGCTCAAATTATTCTACTTTGGACATATTATGCAAAGACCCAGCACTCTGAAGAAAGTTCCAATGCTGGGGAAGGTGGAAGGAAAGACAAGAAAAGGATAACCAGCAAGGTGGATGGACACAATTATAGTGATGAAAAATGTGCTGTTGGAAGACCTAAAGATCAGGTTAGGGATGAATTATCATGGAGAAAATCTATCTATGTGGTCATTACACGTCAAAAGTGATTTGATGGCACATAATCAATCAAGACAGTGTGGGAATACTTGCATTCTGATGTATGTCACAGACATTTAAGAAGAAAAGAAAAAAGAAATGGTATCTTGAAATAAGATTTCTCAGAGGATGCATGTAAGATAGCACAGAAAGAGGAACCCTGACATTTGTTTTAAAGAAAATGTTCTCAAAATTGGTGCTTGCATATAAAAAAATAAAATAGCATAGTAATTAGAATGTCAGAGTTGCTTCAGTCAGTCTACATCTAAGATCTTTTAGTGTATTCTTCCCCATTATGAAGAGAGAATGAATTTGGTGAGAACCTGAACCTGAACTGGGTCGCAAAGATTTTGTCTTCCAAGCTTTCAGACTCGTGCTGGAGCCCATCCTCAGGGAATTTCTCTGTAGCAGAGTGTGTGCTTTGTGCAGTGGTGGGATTCAAATTTTTTTACTACCGGCGTGGGGCGTGGTGGGTACTAGTGGTGGGCGTGGCATGGCATGGCTTGGTGGGCGTGGCTTGGTGGGCATGGAAGGGGAAGGATACTGTAAAATCTCCATTCCCACCCTACTCCAGGGGAAGGTTACTGCAAAATCTCCATTTCCTCCCAATCAGCTGGACTCGGGAGGCAGAGAATAGATGGGGGAGGGGCCAGTCAGAGGTGGTATTTACCGGTTCTCCGAAGTACTCAAAATTTCTGCTACTGGTTCTCCAGAACTAGTCAGAACCTGCTAAAACCCACCTCTGGCTTTGTGCTGTTCTGCATGTGACATTTATATAGTGCCTGTTGTAAGGCACCATATAAATTCCACACACAGAACAGCCAAAGCACACACTTTGCTAAAGAGAAGTCCCCTGCTAGAGAGAAGGTCACTGAAGATGGGCTTCAGCATGAGTCCAAAAGCTCAGAAGACAAAACCTCTGGTCCAGGTAATTGACCCAGATTGGATCCTGCAATATTATCCTGGGACACGTATATTTGCCTTCATTTGTGAAAATCTGAACTGTACAGGAGAAAGTCAAAAGTACAGGAGAGGTGAATTGAGAGAGAAGGGAGATGTTGAAAGCTATGAGAACAAGCAAGCCAAATAGCAGCTGGAAACATAAAGATATGGAAAATATTTTAGATACTGAAAGGAGATAAAAGGACAGAGTCCCACCTCCTAACTCTTTCTACAGTTTTTTTGCACGGTCAGTAGGTTGATAGGTGCAGACGGCTCGTGAGTACAAAAGTACATTCCATCACTGCAGTCATCAGCCTGAATTCCACTGAGGGACCTCTAATGCGACTCGTCGCTCCCATGTAACACCTCTCTTGCACGAGCTGCACTGGCTCCCGGTGGTCTTCCGTGTGCGTTTCAAGGTGTTGGTTACCACCTTTAAAGCACTCCATGGCTTAGGGCCTGGATATTTACAGGACCACCTGCTGCCACTGACTGACTCCCACCGACCGATACGCTCCCACAGAGAGGGCCTCCTCAGGGTGCCATCGGCCAAACAATGTCGACTGGCGACTCCCAGGGGGAGAGCCTTCTCTGTGGGGGCTCCTGCCCTATGGAACAAATTGCCCCTGGATATACGAAGGATCCCCGACCTCCGTGCCTTCCATCGTGCGCTGAAGACCCTGTTATTCCAACAAGCCAGTCTGATGGGACAATAATTTTAATTGGGTTTTAAATATGGGTTTTAATATGTTTTATAAGGGTTTTAGAATGGGAATTTTAAATTCGGCCAAAATTGAATTATTTTAATATGGTTTTTAAATTTGTCTTGTATATTGTTTTATTATGGCTGTTCACCGCCCTGAGTCCTTCGGGAGAAGGGCAGTATAAAAATATAATAAAATAAATAAATAAATAAATAAAAATTTTCCACCAGACATGTTCAGTTCTTTTTATTCCTTACATTTATCTCAGATCGGACTGAGAGGCTTGGAAAATTGTATAGGGCAGTTTGGGAATAATTTGATACTTTATGTCAGTGATGGCTAACCTTTATAACCTTGGGTGCCAAATGCGCGCAAGTGCGCAACTATGTGCATGCACATGCCCACACCCATAATGCAATGCCCCCCATGCCCCACCGTCATGCACATGTGCACACAATCCCCCCATGCTGCCCCGCCCCCCTGTGCAGGTGTGTGCGATCCCCCCTCTCCCCCATCCCCGGAGGGGGTCATACGCGCATGACCCCTCTGCGCATATGACCCTGTTTTGAAGCCCCCAGAGGCTGGAAACGGCCCATATCCGTACTTCTGGTAGGCCCATTTTTCACCCTCCACAGGCTCCGGAGGCTTTCCTGGAGCCTCCAGGAGGGCAAAAATGGCCTCCCCTGGTCCTCCAGCAGCCCTTTGGAGGCCAGAAACAGCTCATTTCTGGATTTCCGGTAGACCTGTTTTTCACCCTCCCAGAGCCTCCGCACAAGCCCTGTACTTACCTGGCATCCAAAATGGGCCACGTGGAGACTTCTGGGAGGGGAGGGGCGGCATGGGCATGCACGTGCATCTCCCGCATGTGCTGCAGAGACCCAAAAATCAGCTGGCCGGCGGGAGGCACGTGTGCGTGTGCAGTGGAGCTGGTCTAGGATGACGGCTCCGTGTGCCACCTGTGGCACAGGTGCCATAGATTCGCCATCACTGATGTATGTAATACATTTTTTAAAAAAGAAGAAAGCTTTGCTGAATCATTCTCAGTCACAACCACATTGTGGAGAATACTTCTGTTGGTTGCTTTCCCTCAGAACTGTTATACATTCCGTAAAGAGGCAGGAGTGGAGGGTGGCTCATTTGCAATGTCGGGAGGGACATTCAGCAATGGACATGTTCTGTTTTTTATAGCACAAGGCCTTGAATTTTTTAGTTATCAAAGGATTGAAGCCTCCAATGCTGTATGCTGGACTGTGGCCGATTAAATGATGTCAAGATATCTGGCTGCCTATATATGTGATCTAGCCACAGCTTTTCATTCAGCCCCACCCACACATCTTCTTACACAAAAAAAAATTAAATAACAAGAAAACAGATGGAAACAGCTCTCCTCCCAGAAAATTGGACAAGCACCCATTTCCTCCACAATTGCAAGGGTTTTGGAGTAACCATCTAGAGCAGGGGTGTCAAACTCGATTTCATTGAGGGCTGCATCAGGGTTGTCTTTGACCTCGGAGGGGAGGGCAGGAGGGCATGGTCAAGAGGGATGTGGTCAGCTCAACATCTGGTGGCCCAAGCACTCTGCTGGAGAAAACAGGCTCCCGAGCTCCATTTTCAGCTATGACAGCCTTCTGCAACCCTCTGCCACAGAAAATGGCTCCCGAGCTCTGTTTTTGCTGGCAGAGGCACTGCGGGCCAGTCGTTTGCTGTTTCCAGAGCAGCCCTGCAGGCCAGATCTAAGCAGCTCATGGGCTGGATGCAGCCCTTGAGTTTGACACCCCTGATCTAGAGGACGATCCTTTGGATCCAGCTCAAAAAGGGACCAGAATCAGTTCTGCCATTCAAGGGAAATGACCTCTTGATAAGCATGAAACGGTTCAGCAGCCGAAGTGATTAAATTACAAACTACACTAATATTAACTAAATTGCCTATTTCCATATAAATGAATGGCAAAAATAGCAGCAAATATTTAACAAAATAAAAAGCAAATAAGCATCGTATCTGCTGAATTGGCACGCTTCCAGGAAAGCCTGACTGTAACTTAGAAGGCAAATGTATTTTTAATGGACCTCCCCTGCTTTTTTAACATGCAATTAATTTGAGAAAGGGGGTGTGGGGAGAGAGAGATTAAGGGTAAGACTAAGAAAAATTAGCCCAGAATCTCAAAGACTTGAGGGTCAGGCTTAGCCATCAGCCTTCTTGGCTACTTGTACCAGTTGTTATATGTCACTCCAATTTAATTCTTTATGTGCTGAAGATAAAATAAAGTTGCTGAAATACTGTATGCCTGCCATTCAAACTATGATAAAGAAAGGAATGTACCCATTATCAAGGGTGTCAAACTCAAGGCCAGGGGGCCAGATTAGATCTGGTCCACATGGCTGCCCTAGAAATAGCAAAGGACTGGCCCGTGTTGCCTCTGCCAGCAAAAATGGAGCTTGGGAGGGCCACACATAACCCTCCCAAGCTCAGTTTTTGCTGACAGGGTTGCAGGAGACTGTTGCAGCCAAAAATGGAGCTCAGGAGCCTGTTTTCTCTGGTAGAGTGCTCAGGCCACCACAGGAGCCCCCATCACAAGTGACATTGAGCTGGCCATGCCCACCCTGGCCACACCCACTCTGGCTCCCCGAGATCAAACACAACCTTGATGCGGCCCTCAATGAAATCGAGTTTGACACCCCTAATCTATATCATGGATGTCCAAATATTTATCTTGCCTGGACCGCATTGACTGAAGAGGAATTGTCTTGGGCTACATATAAAGTATATAATATAATTAAAGTATATGAATCACGTAATAATTTTAAAAGGTTATGATCTTGTGGGGCTGCATTATTAGGTATCCAGGGCCCTGGGTTGGATGCACCGGATCTATACGTAATATAAAAGCAACCTATAAAAACATCTTCTTGTGCCAGTAGGAAAGTTACTTAACGAAATGAGTATTGCTTGCATTTCTGATTTTTCCTTGACAAACTGGGATTGAAGCAGGGAGTGCTTCCCCTAAAAGTAGGGGAAGCAGTGTGCAGTGTCAGGGACACACACAATCCTCAAAGTCCTTTTTATGAGTCATAGAGCTTCCTGTAATTGGAGTGCCAACTTTGGCTATGCAGTTGTTGAAAACTAGCAGACATCTCCCTGACAGGAGATAAGAAACTATCAGTAAGTTCTAAAATGAATGAATGAATGAATGAATGAATCAATCAATCAATCAATCAATCAATCAATTAAGTAGAGTGCATGGATTTTAAAATGCCCAATTCTAGATGACTCTTAACACTGTACAGGCGAAAAGCACTTCAAAACAGTACAAAGGAAGAGATGATAAACATAACCATCTAAGCAGAACTAGAACATGCCAAACAAAATCTTACAGGGGCGCACTCATCACTGTGTCCCAAGGTCTGGATCACTCACTTAGGATTTGAATGCCTTGCGGAATATTATTGTTCTGGGAGCCAAATGAATCTCTGCAAAGATGTTGTGTGGTTAAAAAAACTAACAAACATGTTTGTTAGCATCCTCAATGGATGAAAATGTCTGCTTCCCTCTTTTTACATATGACTGCACCCATAGTATAATGGACCAGCCTTTTAAAGAGAGCTCCTTCAAACTTTTAGGGCATTGTGATTGGAACTGGAAGAAGGAAGAGAAAAAGTAATGTGAGAAGAGAGGTGGAAAAGGAGAACAATTGAAGACACTGAAAGAAGATCTCAGAGATATTATATTAGAATTTAGCTCCAAACAATAACGCCTTTGTGATCTCCAATTATCAGGTTAATGCCTGTCACTCAGCCAATATTGAGAAACAATCACTCCAGAGGTGGTATTCAGCCAGTTCGTACCAGTTCAGGCGAACCAGTAGCAAAGATCGCAGGTGGGCCTACCCACCTGCCCTGGCACTATGCCGTTCTAGTTAGGCATGTTTTTGAGGCCGGGCACATGTGCGGAAGGCACAAGCGAGCAAAGCGCATGCGCGGAAGGCTGGGCGCATGCACACAAGGTGCACACGCATGCAAAGAACGCATGCGCGTGTGTGGCAAATTGGTGGTGATGAAATATGAAACCCACCGCTGAACCATTTTCAAGGGAGAGGCAAGAAGATCTTTTACAAAAACACAAGGTAGGCACACAAAGTTCAGCAATAGTTAAGCTTCATTGATCCCAAGCAAATCAACAAAGATGGTACCCATTCCTCATACACACCCTCCACTACAAAATTGACTGAGACCAGTGATGGGTTGCCCCCGATTCGGACTGGTTTGCAAGAACTGGTAGTAAAACTGGCGGGAGGTTCTGCCCACCTGCATGCGCAGAAGCTCGGTGCGCAATCCCGTTGCGAACCGGTAGTAAAGGTAAGTAGAACCCACCCCTGACTGAGACGTAGTACAGACTACTGGAGAAGACAGCAACTCAGCAAAATAGAGGGGTCCAAAGAAGAGAACTTTCCAACAAGTCAGGATTTTGCAGCAAGATTTACAACATAGTCCTTAGACTACACAATCCCATACCTGTTTGCACATTCTTTAGTGTTGATGCAAAATCCAGTATGTATCAATTTGTAATACTAATACTCTTTGTTCTTTTATGGAAAACTTTCTAATATTGGTGTGTCTAGTACTACATACCTCACCATATGAGTTTCCCCCATGCATGGGTTATGCACAATTGCTATGCTGCTAGCTTCAGCAGGGACTTTGGCGTATTTTAGCACAAGAGGCAGAGGAGAGGCAATGAGTGAGAAGAGCTGAAAAAGGAGAGTTAGCCCAGAGAGGATCATCCCAGCAGCTGAAGTCCCAAGACTTCAAGGAAGGGTTGACCAGGGGACAGTAGAGAGTGGTGTTGGTACTAGCAGCAGTCCTTGAATGGCAGAGCACTTTAGAACAGGGGTCTCCAACCTTGGCAATTTTAAGACTTGTGGACTTCAACTCAGCCAGCAAAGCTGGAGTTGAAGTCCACAAGTCTTAAAGTTGCCAAGGTTGGAGACCCCTGCTTTAGAAAGTACCATCTGAATTCAAGCCAAGAACACCGGTCAGAAGACACCACCTGGCAGTAGCATAGGGCGGTCCAGATTGCTGTTAGAGGCATACAGTAGTGGGTTTCAATTTCAGTCACTACTGGTTCGCTCGTGGGCGCGTTTGCACTCACGTGTGTGTGCAGTGCTTCTGCGCATGTGCAGAGATGTCCAGGCGGGTGGGCGGAGCTTCCTGCTGCCGCCGCTACCGGTTCACCCGATCTGGGGCAAACCAGTAGCAACCCACCACTGATACAGAGGGACAGAATATGGTATCCATAACTAGTACTATTAGGGAGAAATTATTTTTAAAAACATGTTACATATTTTTTAAAATAATTCATCTTTAATAGTATTAGCTGTGCTCTCTTGAAGTTAAAGGATTCCCACTTTATAGGTTGATCATTTATTCAGAAGCAAAAGACTGTTTATTCCAAATAAAGGAATAAAGTGGGGAGAAAGGAAAGCATCTCTCCTGGTGCCAGTTCTCAATCCCACAGAAGGATCATCACTCTATGAAATTAGAGAATTGGCACCCAAAGGCCAACTTCCCTTCCTCCTTATCCATGCATGGTGGCAGAAGAAGCAGGGGAAAGAGTGAGAAAGGTATCTTCTCCAGAGGTAGGTTTCAGTTCTGGAGGACCGGTAGTGGAAATTTTGAGTAGTTCGGAGAACCAGTAGTAAAAATTCTGACTGGCCCCACCCCCACCTATTCTCTGCCTCCCAAGTCCCAGCTGATCAGGAGGAAATGGGGATTTTGCAGTAACCTTCCCGTGCAGTGGGGAAGGAATGGAGATTTTACAGTATCCTTCCCCTGGCATGCCCACCAAGCCACGCCCACCAAACCATGCCATGCCCACCAAGCCACGCCCACAGAACCGGTAGTAAAAAAATTTGAAACCCACCACTGATCTTCTCCCACCTCTCTTGCCAGCGTGGGTGGAGGAGAACAGGAGTTCAGGCCGCCCATTAGGTGGCCTTAAGCAGTCCATGACTGACAGTACATCTCTTAGCTTCATTGAAGACCGAAAGGCACTGGCAATATTTCAGCATGAGAGTAGAATTTTCTATTAGCTGACTGTCTTAGCCAGCTTGTACAATGGAGAAAAATAATTTCAGAATTCAGGGTGGAAAAATCTTGAGTTTCCTAAAAGAGATGATCACTGCACACTTTTGTAACCTCTTATCCCAATTTTAGCATGTTTATTTACCCCATGACTGTCTCAAACAATCAAATTATCCCAGATCCTGTTCTAATCTAAAGGACTTGTGTATCCTCATAAGAATGGATTTTGGTCCTTTCCATTAGGACGTTATATTAAAGTAATTCTTTTGCAGTAGCAACCTCTGAAAACCCAAGTTGGGTTATGTAAATGATTGGGTGTTGAAATTGTGAGCTTCTACCTGCATAACACAGCCTCCATCATTAAGTATCACTTCATAGAATCAATCCAGTGTTTTCAAACAGAGGAAGATCAAAACCTGAATGGATCTCTATATAGAAAGCAATTATCGGTATTGCTGGCAATGAATCAATATCTCCATCCATAGTTGGGTTCACCAGTTTAGAACAATCAACGTAGCGATTCAGATATTGTCAATATCCATGTCTGTACTTCAGTCTAGCCAACAAAGGGAATAGATGAAGAAAACAGCTTGTGTAAGTTACAGTAATAATAGATTCCACAGCTTCTAATTTTTCATTTCAATCCATCAGAAATTGGTTTAAAAATAGCCATGTTGAAAATAATGTTATTTCATATATAAATGAAATAATGTTATTTTCGATGTGGATATTTAAGACTTTATATAGACAGTTTGGTATATGAACAATGCTGTGTATTTGTACCAAATGAACTACCAAATCATTTAAAAAGAGGGTCTATGGCACATAGGCGCATATATGAAGAGCCAATGTGATAATCTAGTTAAATATTAGTCTAGGAGCATTAAAAACTCAAATTGTAATCCACCATTGCATGGATGTTGAATGGATGACTTTGGGTTAGGCACTTTCTTTCAGCCCTAGATTGGGAAATTGAAAAAAAAAATCTATCAACCTTAATGGACCAACATGGTAGATCATGACCCATTATCTTCAATGAAGAGCTCTTCATTCTGCGATAGATTGAGTTCATCTTGCAATGGACTATTTTGAGATAATAATGTAGGTAGTTCTTGAGTTACCACTGCAGTTGGGTCCAGAATTGCCATCATTAAGTGATGAGGACCCAGATTGTTGGGGGGCAATATGCTGACTCTGTAAACCGCTTAGAGAGGACCGTAAAGCACTGTGAAGCGGTATTTAAATCTAAGTGCTAATGCTATTGCTATGTGGTCATGACGCACAATATCATGTGACCACATTGCTTAATGATGGAAATCTAGGCAGTCCTGGTTGTCATCGTAACTTCAGACTTATGAGTTGTTAAACAGAAGCAGGAGTCTTGGGTAAAGAATGCAGGAAGGCTGCAGGGGATAGGGGAAGCACTGGGAGGCCCAGCTGCACAATTTGGAAAACAGGGGTACTGCAGTGCGGTCCAAGCTTAGGAAGGCTGGGGAAAGATGGCATGGGGTATGTGCATCTATGCAAGTGTAAGGGAGCCATGGAAAGAGAGTACAGGGATGCCAAGGAGAGAGAGTGTGTGGAGTATATGTGAGCACAGGGAGGCTGGTGAAAGAGCATGCAGGGTGAGTATGGGTGAAAAGAAGAAGGAGGTTGTGGTGCATATGAGTGCACAAGGAAAGGTGGAGCAGGGGACACTTATCCAGTGACTTGTGGCCACCCCTGCTGGCTTCTCCATTGACTTTGCTTTTGGGAAGCTGGCAGGAAAGGTTGCAAACAACAATCACATGACCATGGGGGTGATGCAATTGGTTGTAAGAATGAACCTGTGGCCAAGTGCTTTAATTTGATTCACAGAACTGTGGGGGTACTGTAGCAGCTAGAATTTTGAGCAGGAGTTGTAAGTCCCATACCGTTGTAATTTTGAGAACAAAGTTGTACCTCAAAGGCTACCTGTAACAATATTGGCATACCCTACTTGTGATACCAGCAGTTCAATGTTGTGAAGAATAGTTCATGTAAATACTGGAAATATTTCCATGAAGTTCAGAAGAGGAAATGGGTGAAGAGAAGGAACAGCTCTAGAATTTCCCATATAGATGATGATGATGATGATTGATTGATGATGGAGGAGGAGGAGGAGGAGGAGGAGGAGGAGGAGGAGGAGGAGATGACATCTGCCATGGTAAGGGGTAGGGCTCTTTCTTGTCCTTTTCTGCAGGCTGGTAGACATAGAATGCATAATGTTTGACAACTCTTTCAAAGAATTGCATAGCACTAACAAGAAACACATATTCCTCTCTGTGTAGGAGTATATCTGCATAATAGAAAAGAGCAGGATAATTATGAAAAATGAGTATTCGTGTTGAAATGTGACATATAATAATTCCCCCTCTGGCTTTTGTTAACCGTGTAGACCTGTTGATGTGATTTAGTTTAACAATCCATTTGTTCTTTGATAGGCTCCCAGTAAATGAATGGTGGTTTTGTTAGCTTAGGAAAAGATGCCTCCCTTTTCCCATCGATCAGTTGGCTAATTATGAACGAGTATCTATTAGGTTGCAAGCTGTAGCTTGAGTGAGAGGATGATAAAATATTATAAGAGAGACAGAAAATAGTCTTACTTTATCATTTGCAAGTGATCACTAACATCCTCATGTATATTAAAAAATGGGATGCAAATACATTTGTATTAATAGCAAATAATAAATATGATCAGGCCTGAAATCTTGTTAAAGATTTGGAGACTAAATAATCATAATTATTTAGAGTTCAGTGTTCTGGAATGAATGGTAGGAACTATAAAGCAGAAAAAAATCATCACATAGTATGGTTTTATGGTTTTTCCTAGTTTTATTGTTGTTGTGAGCCACCCAGAGTTGTTTCAGGATGGGAAGCCCTACAAGTCTTTTAAATTAAATAATTGAATAACCATGTTCCCTTCACCAGCTAGTTAAAGCTGGTTCAAAACTAAGAACAACCGATGGAGACGCGTAAGACCCAAATCAGTCTCCATAAAGACTATTATTTATTTCATGTGGTCCTGCTAATGAACGATGGTCTTGGGCTCTCCAATCATCTGGGTTACAATGCTGCTCAAAATCACTGTAGCCAATGTGGGAAGATGAGGCTGTGGAGCAGGGGTGGGCTGCTGGGGGTTTGCAGGGGTTCAGGAAAATCTCTAGCTAAGATTTTGTATAGTTCGGAGAACCCCCAAATCCCACTCCAGGCTGGCCCTGCCCACCCGCCACGCCACTCCCAGGAGTCCCCACACGGCCCATTTTGGTTGCAGGTAAGTGCAGGGCATGCACAGAGGCTCGGAGAGGGTGAAAAACTGGAAGTTGGGAAGACTGGAAACTTCCAGAGCCTGGGGAGTCTGTTTTCACCCTCCTGGAGGCTCAGGGAAAGCCTCCGGAGCCCGGGGAGGGCAAAAATGCCTCCCCGCCATAGTGCAGGAGCCCGACTGGGCCATACCCACCATGCCCACCCAGCAACCGGGCAGAGAACACCTTGCTAAAATTTTTGAAGCCCACCCCTGCTGTGGAGGGTTACCTTTCCTTATTTAACCCATACAGGGGGAGCAAAAGACAGACGCAGCAGTAACAGCAACCTCATATTATGCTCTGAATATAGTAAATCTGCAAATGGCTTCAGTAGGCAAAGATAATATGCAGATTCATCAAAGCATAAATGATTATTAATGCTTCTGCCCCTGCTCAGGAGAGCAATGTGTAACATTCATAGGCTAAGGGTTCTTAGAAATAAGTATCTGGCTTCGTTTCAAACTTAAAAGATCTGGCTTTCCCCTCCCCCCCCCAGTCTTTCTTCGTTTGCATACAATTGTTAACAGACTTTGCCCTGACATTCTGGAATCCTGAAATGGACCGTATCTGCTACAAGAGGTCTAGGGGTTTTTTTTCTTAATCTGAATCAAGGAATCTGCTGTGGACATTATCCTGGGCAAGACAAGGTGAACGAGTCTTGTCAGTCCTTCAAACATTATTGAACTACCATTGCAGCATTTCAAGACCAAAGTCTTAGCATGTCTTTGTACATGCATGAATCTGGCCAACTCCTCTTCTGCTTAAGTAATTATGTTGGACTCTCTGAGTGACTAAAGGAATAGTGTGAGTTGAATGCATGGCAAACTTGCGTACCTTCCATAGCTAGTAAGATGATGCCTTCTAGAATGTATTGGACAAAGATGGGGTTATGCAGTCTGACGGTGCAGTGGTTAGAATGCAGTATTGCAGGCTTACTCTGCTGACTGTCAGCAGTTCAATCCTGACTGGCTCAAGGTTGACTCAGCCTTCCATCCTTCTGAGGTCAGTAAAATGAGGACCCAGATTGTTGGGGGCAATATGCTGATTCTATAAACTACTTAGAGAGGACTGTAAAGCACTATGAAGTGATATATAAGTTTAAGTGCTATCGCTATTGCTCATCAAATCTTTACTATATCAAGGAACTGGGCTAGCCAATGGCACTCTAAAGATCTGTTTCTTTGCCATTGCTATCACAATGAAACAAAGTGAATTTCATGTGTCACCTTCTTTGTGTGGGGTCTTCTTCACATGACAACAGTAACTGATTTGAGAAAGTGATAGTGAGGAAGAAAAAGGGAATAATAAAACTCTGAAAGTTGCTCCTTACAATAATTTGGATGAGAAAAAAAAATGGGCCAAAGAATACAAAATTTTATTCCAAATGAAAATCAGACCAAAAATGGCTCAACAAGAAACAGGTCATCATGATATGAAAGATACAAGTCTGTGTTTGCATAACTCACTTATACATGATTTACTTGCCAATTGTTACTTGCCATATCATTAGCTGTATTCATTCAACAGACTAAGGAAAAAATTAACTTTAGAAGAAGACAGGCTAAAATGTGTTGGCTACCTTGTAGTACGCAGTGACTCAAGCAGCTAAGATGCTGAGCTTGCTGATTGAAAGGTCAGCAGTTCAGCAGTTCGAATCCCTAGTGCCACATAATGGGGTGAGCTCCTGTTACTTGTCCCAGCTTCTGCCAACCTACCAGTTCGAAAGCACGTAAAAAATTCAAGTAGAAAAATAGGGACCACCTTTGGTGGGAAGATAACAGCGTTCCGTGCACCTTTGGCGTTTAGTCATGCCAACCACATGACCATGGAGACATCTTCGGACAGTGCTGGCTCTTCGGCTTTGAAACAGAGATGAGCACCACCACCTAGAGTCGGGAACAACTAGCACATATGTGCGAGGGGAACCTTTACCTTTACCTTGTGGTTTGATACATCATGTGACCACAGCCAGAGAAGAATAAAGAATTATTCAAGACAGGACAGGAGACGACTTTTTTTTTCTATCCGTGGTGGGTTTCAATTCCTTTATTTGTGGAGGGTCTACGCTTTTCTGAATTGTTCAAAATAAACCATGCATTCTTCTATTGTAAAAGATCATGTTGTCCTAGACACTTAGAGACCGGGGTGCATAATCTGTGTTTGTTTTATAAAGCTTTGTAGTGTCCTTTGATAAGTACAGTGCAGAAAAACAGCCTCCTAGCATCTCAGGGCCAGCAGCTGAGCTCGGATAATGAAAATGACGTGATTAAGTCCTCCAGCAGGCTGTCCTTGGAGATTTAAAAAAAGGAACAGAGATTTTTCCCTACCGCAGTTCCCCACCGGGTTACGTCTTATTTGTGACAATGATATTCCAAGGATCAAATGTTAATCTTGATAGAAGCTTCCTAGGATACGGTAAAGGAGAAAAACTTAAAGATAGCATTTGGATTATTGCAAATAATTAACTACCTTATGGAATCCTTGTGTAAAGGCTGACAAAAATCCACTTTCTAGTTCCTGCATTTGTATCAATTCTGTTAGTGATACTATCATGCCAATCAAAAAAAAAAAAGTTTTGTGGAATTACAATTAAAGCATGTGTGTGTGTGCATGAGCATGGGCATAGCCTTCTGTAGGTGTTCAGCCTCTCTGTATGAGGATTGAATTGAGCAAGGTATGCATGCACATCTTGTACCATGTGCCCCAACTCCTCTATGGATTTTTGTGTATTGGAGGCTTAGACATTCCCCTTGCCATCAAAGTATTGTTGTATTGCCTGATAAGGAGTGGGGATATGTCTGTTTACCAATTGACCCTTCTGCATCTGATGTGCAGAAGAATTTATGTTGATAAATCTACAATGTCTGCATAACTCATGTTGTATGAATCCTGAAATAAAAACTCTTCTGTGCCAAGATTCAACCTGGAAGTCTCAGGATGAACAAAAATAGAGTGTGTGTTTCAGAGGTGCGTTTCAGCAGGTTCTGACAAGTTCTGGAGAACCGGTAGCAGAAATTTTGAGTAGTTTGGAGAACCGGTAAATATCACCTCTGACTGGCCCCACCCCCATCGATTCTCTGCCTCCTGAGTTCCAGCTTATCGGGAGGAAATGGGGATTTTGCAGTAACCTTCCCCTGGAGTGGGAAGGGAATGGAGATTTTACAGTATCCTTCCTCTGTCACGCCCACCAAACTAACCCATGCCCGCCAAGCCAAGCCAAGCCAAGCCAAGCCAAGCCAAGCCAAGCCAAGCCAAGCCAAGCCAAGCCACGTCCACCAAGCCACACCCACAGAACCGGTAGTAAAAAAATTTGAATCCCACCACTGGTGTGTGTGTGTGTGTGAGAGAGACATCTGTTGGGTTCAAAGGAGACTGAAATCCTGACTAAGGACTCTGCTTACAGTTCAAGGGGATAGCTCTGAAGTGCCCTGTGACTTGTCACTGGATTCTCCTCATTTCATTATATGGAAGTTGTGGGATTTAAAAGAGTATTGTACAAACTCAGTCAATAAATTAGGGGGTCTCCACAAGCATGAGTTCTTCCTCTCTTTTGGTTCCCCCCCCCCCGGGATTTTAAGACCATAAAGAACATTGGGTTACGTCTGGTTTCCAGTTACTGAGGAAACACGGACAGTGCTTGACTGAGGGTGTCTATTGGAGGAAGAATTTGCAGCCAGCAATTTGAAGCAGCTATCTGGATAAGGTGCAGTTTAGTAGGGGACTGATGGTAAAGGAGGAATAGGCTGGACTCCAGCAAACCCATGACAGAAATGCTGAAAGGTGAAGCCAAGGCCAGAAGCTTCATTACCCCAGAAGAGACCCTGAGGGTTTACAGCCAGCCATCAGCTTCTTCCCCTATTCACTCCCAGGACAGACTAAAGGGCTTGGGAAGATCTGTAATGGTGTTGGAAGAAATGTCCTTCTGGGTTCAGTTCCAAGTGGGAAAAAGACACTGGATTCATGGAAGTTGCTTGGAAAGAAGGTTTATTGATGAACAGGATCACATGGCTTGAGCTCCTGAGCAGAAAAAGATCAGAGATGCTGAGAGTGCCTTGGTTTTATGCCCTCTATTGGGCTTTGAATTTGAGCTTGTATTCTGATTGGTTGTCAGACTCCCATGAGGCCATGTAGGGGCAACTCTGTAGGCTGTCCTGAGTCCCAAGCTTGCTTGAGTCTTGCTGGGTGATGTAATCTTCCCAGTGCCATGTGGTGAGTTTCTGTTGCTAGATGGGTCGTATTATGTCCTGGAGGCCATGTCTTTTGTGTTGCAGATGAGCTGGCTCAGGCCTTAATGGTCCATTGACAAAGGTGGGGGGGGGAGGCTGAGTTTCTGCCTCCCTTTTAGGGGAAATATTCTGCCCTTTTAATATCTCCTAAAATATTTCATTTTTCTAGGAGAGGGGTGGTGGTGCTAACTTTCTACAATGGCATGTGGAAATGACCTTGAGCAACAGGGCAAAAAGATTCAGCCAAGGGAACAGTCAGATAAAAGGCAACTTAGCCTGTAGCAGGAATGTGGGTGGAACTGGTGACTCAGAAGGGACCTCCCTAGTTCTTTGGGCTGGAAAGGCAATGGGAAGGGGGGTAGGAGAGAAATATACTTCAGACTTGCAACATTCTATTAATGTAACCTTACAGTAAAGTAGAATTAGCTCCTCTAGGCATGACTTACTTGTAGTTCAATCAATAAAGGAGGAAACAGCTGATTATAAGACTCTTTAGGAATTAGATCCAGTGGTGAGTTGCTACCAGTTCTCCTCGGTTCTTGCGAACCAGTAGTGGAAATTTTGAGTAGTTCGGAGAACCGGTAAATACCACCTCTGCCTGGCCCCGCCCCCAATCTATTTGCTGCCTCCCGAGTCCCAGCTGATTGGCTAGAAGGAAAAAAACTGTTTAAACTCTTGCCGCGGCACTTCAGGGCTGCCCTAAGGCTGATCAGCAGTAAAAGGCAGTGTGGTGGTAGACCAGTGTGCTCCAAAAACAAATGGATAGACCGGAACCCTCCAAAAACAAATGGGTTGACCGGTGCGCTCCAAAAACAAATAGACCGGAATGCTCCAAAAACAAATGGGTAGACTGATGCGCTCCAAAAACAAATTGGTGGACCGGAACACTCCAAAAATAAATGGGTAGACCGGTACGGCTCTGCAAACAGTTAAAAGCCTGGTAGACCTCTGCTAAATCCTAAGGAATTGTCACATAACCATCAAACCATACCCACAAAATAAGTCACGCCCACAGAACCAGTAGTAAAAAAAATTTAGAACCCACCCCTGATTAGATCCCCACATAGGAATAGATTTTAGCTTAAGTTGAGCATAGCATAGTTAGTATATAGGTCAAGGGTCTGCAACCTTAAACACTCAAAGAGCCATTTGGACCAGAAAAAGAAAGCACCGGGAGCCACAAAACCCTTCCTGTGCCTGACTATTTCTTGAGCGGCCACAAAACTAGCATATGTAATTGAATTAAACATTCTGTTTTCTTCTGAAACTTTTCTTTTCTTGGATTTATCCATGGTTGGCCTACCAGGGATTGAAAAGCTCAATAAATCGCATGCCAGCAAGTATCACACAGTGATATTTTGAGTGACAGGGAGCTGCAGCAGAGGGGTGAAAGAGCCACATGCGGCTCCAGAGCCGCAGGTTGCTGATCCCTGATATAGATTTAGTGGTAAGTTAGAAGTTAGGAAGTACATTTATTAAACTTTTCATATAATAATAATCTTCCTGGGAACAGAGGAAAAATAACAATCTGTTTTGGTGTGTACTGTTTCCCCAAAGAACCTCCTCACAATGATGTAAAAAAACCCAAGATGGTGGTTATAAGGTACAATTGAAATACCTATTTTTTTTTAATGTGTGACATTCTGCATTAAATTGTAAGGTTATCAAACTTTCATTTTTCCTACAAATAAAATGGTTGCTTTACCTGTTTAGGAGTTCTTGTATTTCAATAGGTGTATCATTTTGAAAGCTTATCAAAATCCACTACATGAAATTGTGCCACTTCTGCGGACATGCTTTTTGCTCAGGAGCACATTGTATCAGCTCAGCCATTTTATTGTCATCTTAATACAACAAGATTTGGCAGTAAACTCTCGAAAGTGGACCAATAAATCATGTTTTGCTAGTTTAAGTATTTCTGTAAATTAAATTCCAAATCCAATTTCTGTCTTGAACTGGATGAGGGTTAGTATATCATCTCCCTGTGTGATCTGGACTTACCCAAGATTTAAAACGAAAGCATCTGTGTGTTTTGCTTTTTTTAAAAAAAAATGATGATGGAAAATGTGAGATCTGGTCATATTTTTTCCCCTTCAGGTTACATTTGCACATAGTACATAATAATATAATTAAACTTGAATCTATTATGTTAATATCTCTGCTAAGATCAGCACTACAGAAAATGATTACCATTATTCCTAAGCAGCTAATTCCTATTCATTTTTTCTAGATAGTTTTGTTCCTAAGTTTATCACTACATGACGAGGTCAGGGGAGGAAAAGGAAGAGTGCAGGGATACTAGGATAGCAATTCTCTTTTTTGGCTTGAGTGCTGAAGCCCAAAGCAAGCTCAATAGATAAGATAAGATAACCTTTATTGTCATTTTTTTTCCTGTGGGCACTCTGGCACACATTGAAAATGAAATTCTGTTCCCTGCTCTCAAAAGTATACACATACATAACACATATAGATTTGCTATATACATATGTACTGTATATACACTCTACCATATAAATACATATAAATAATAATCACTGTCCATCTTGAATACATAATGGGAAGAGTGATCACAAGGTTGATGCTGCATGGAATAAAACTGACTGAATCTGGACATCCTGCTTTGGATACCACAAAACTTCCTCCCAGAAGGTAACAAGGAAAACAGGCCGTAAAGAGGATGTGTAGTGTTCCAGACAATCCTGCGGACCCTGATCAAGCAACGATTATATGCTATGTCCTGGAAAGAAAGGAGTGAACTGCCAATAATCTTTTCTGCCATCGTCACCACTCTCTGCACCACCTTCCTTATATTATTTCCAATAGTATCTTCTGCCCTCTGGTTCCTCAAAGAAAACATGTAGATCATCTGAGATTGCAATCAAGTTATCAATCATACATACACATCAAGTTATCAATCATACATCATGGACACAAAGGCCCCTGGGCCCTGAGAGGGCAATGGAAAAAGCAGGGACACCCCCATTCTCCTGCCTCCCATGACTTGGAATTTTAGGATCCTGAATGCAGAGATGGGTGGTTAAATGGGACACCTCACCTCTGCAGATTACAGTTCTGGTGAAACAGCAACCCTGTCTGCCAATTATCTCCCAAACCAGGTTTGAGATTGTGTTCTGACATATGAGGCAGCAGAGAAATGGCCAGGCATTAAGAAACCCTGCGCTAAATGCCATCTTGAGGTTATTTCCAAATGAGATGGATCTTCTTTCTGATGGCCCTTTCTCTAGAAAGCCTTCGTTTGAAATTCGGGGGTGCAACCATTTTGTCCTTCCGATATGCAAAACCTATCCCTTCACCTGGGGCTTCCCTGAAATAAATGTAATAGAGGAAATATTTCATTTTCTTTTGCTTTCCTTTCCAGTGATTTTCATTATTTTCATTCATTGTATTTCATTATTCATTTTAATCAATTCCATTTTTTATTGTAACTCATTTCAAGACTTCAGATCAGGGGAGCTTGGATATATGCATAGCTTGATGGATGCTATCAGGGGTGAAATCTCCTTATCTTCCCAACCGGCTCGGAAGTGCACGTGTCATGTATGCGCTTGGAAACAGGTTAAAAAACAGGTTAAAAAAGAGGTTACTTCCTGGTTAAAACCAGGAAGTAACGATGACCGGGTGGGTGGGCGGAGTTGTGCCGCCATCGCTACCGGTTCTCCAAACCACCGGCTGAACCAGTCCGAACCGGGAACATTTCACCCCAGATGCTATGCTAGATGGACCTTTGACGTGCTCCAGTAAAGTTCTTCTTGTGTTTCTGAATCGGTGCTACTATCTATTTATTTATTTATATAATAACATGTGACAATTGTATGTAGTTATGAGGGCTGTCCCGAGTCCCTCTTTGAAATATGTTTTCCAGCGCAAGGAAACTCTCTCATAGCTACTCTCTCACTATTTTAATTTCCCACAATACCCCAACAATGCATTGCACTAGGGTAGGGGTGTCAAGCTCACAGCCCGTGGGCTGGATGCATCACATGCTGGCCACGCCCACCTCCGGTTTAGTGGGAAAAGTCGTGATACATCACGTGATGACAACATGACACTGTGAGTCTGACACCCCTGCACTAGGACATTGTGGGAAATCTAAAAATGATGTAATAGTTGTGGAGGACCTCTTGAAACACATCCCCCCACATCCCCAAGGAATAAAGGACTACCTGAAGGCATTTTGTCTATGAGCCTCTATATTTTGACATACCCTGCTAATTTGTCTCTGCTGGCACTACTTCAAATGGAAATATTCTTGAAGAGGGATGAGTTAGTGTAGAACTATAGAGAGGTTGTTAGATTAGGAGTGGGGAGATCCAAGTTGTAATCTATCATCAGCTACATTCGCTTCCTGGGGGACTTTAAGCCCAATCTGATTCATACAGTTGTTGTGGACAAAATAGGAAGAGAGAACACTCTGTATGCTGAGCGAAAGGCAAGATAGAAATCAAACCAAGATATAATCAAATAAATGAATCAACTACAAGGGTTCAGAAATGTCTGCAACAGAGGTGTGTGGAATAACAGAATTTAGGCACATCCAGAGGGGAGCCAAGATGGAGGCACAACTGCCCATTTGAATGCCCCCCAACTTTGTACATGCATTCAACACTGATCCATGTACAAAGGGGTGATGCTCTGATTGCAAAGGTATGCCTGCTATCTTGATCCCCCCACAAGATATACTTGTCAACAATAAGTTTTTGTCAACATTCTGACAAAATCCATGCCTGAGTTTGGGACCTACTGTCTGACTTCCATTCCACCCTTGCTGTTTCTTTCAATCCCTGTAGCTGTTCCTGAGTTTTGCCTTGTGGAAGGGACCCAAAAGAAAGCAAATGAATTAGCAACAACAAGGAGGGTCAATTGTGCGTTGTAACCAGTGGTGGGATTCAAGTAATTTAACAACCGGTTCTCTGCCTTAATGATTTCTTCCAAAAATCAGTTTGCCAAACTGCTCAGAAAGTTAACAACCGGTTCTCCCGAAGTGGTGCGAACTGGCTGAATCCCACCACTAGTTGTAACGAAGATTTCTTTTGGTTAATCTGTGGACTATTGAATGATCCTTCAGAGATTGGACTCAAAGATACAGTAGGGAGAGGACTTTAATTATTTTGTGACTTCAAATCAGTGTTGGTTCTTGATGACTGCTTGTTTTCCTGGCAAGATTTTCAGAAATGGTTTCCTTTGCCTGCTTCCCAGGGCTGAGAGAGAATGACTGGTCCAAGGTCACCCAGCTGCCTTTGTGCCCAAGCCAGAACTAGAATTCACAGTCTCCCAGTTTCTAGCCTGGTGCCTTAATCACTGCACCAAACTGTCTTTTATAGGGAGAGGAAAAAAGAGGGAGGGAGGCTAGCTCAAAGGAATGGAGAGGGCAGGACAAAAACTGAATTCCTTGGCAATATAATTATGTGTGATAATTAATCTAAATTACTTCAGTTCAGCTTAGATGATTACTCAGCATGTATTTAATAGCTCAACCACATTAAAAAAAAAATAGAGCTGGATGTAATTTCTGAAATGGTTCTGGGGGGGATTCACCTGTTGGAAGGTTAAAAAAAAACACACACCATGACCATTTCCTCCACTAGCTAGGGGTAGGCCATACATGAACCCTTCCCCATTTTGCAAGCAACAGTCTCTCCTGACCCACTTGGAAAGTTACAAAACTCGCTGAGCTGAAATTGATGGAGTGCAGCCAGTCAATACTAGTGAATCAATCAGGAAGTGAGATCCCCTCAATGATATGGAAATGTCCTAAATCTCAGTACTGTTCCCCAACACCAGAAACCTCCCCACCCCCCAAAAATTCCACATATAGAGAAGATTTCACACATCTAAGATTGATACACCCAGGCCTGAGGAACAACTTTTCTAATCAGACTTCACACACCCCAGAGCACAAACACTTCAATTTGCACATCTAACACACCCAGTGGTGGGTTCCTACCGGTTCGCCCCAGATTGGGTGAACTGGTTGCAGTGACAGCAGGAGGCTCCACCCACCCACCCGGATGCTTCTACGCAGTGGTGAAATCTAAAATTTGTTAATACCAGTTCTGTGGGCGTGGCTTGGTGGGGGATAATGTGACTGGGTAGGCGTGGCCAATTTTTTTTAACTTTTAAAACCATTTTTTCTACAACCACTTCAGTGAAGAGGTTGTAAAAAAATACTTTCCAAAGGCTCTGACGATCCCAGCTGAGTTGCCTGATCATCAGAGGCTTTTTTTCTTTTAAATGCCTCTGACGATCAGGCAACTCAGCTTGGATCGTCAGGCATCAGCTTGGATCGTCAGCTTGGATCGTCAGCTTGGATCGTCAGACTCAGCTTGACGATCAGGCAAGTCAGCTTGGGTCGTCAGAGGCATAAATCCAAGCTGAGTTGCCTGATCATCAGACACTTTTTTCTTTTAAATGCCTCTGACGATCCAAGCTGACTTGCCTGATTGGCAGAGGCTTTTTCCAGGCAACTCAGCTTGGATCGTCAGAGGCATTTAAAAGAAAAAAAGCCTCTGATGATCACGCGGCTCAGCTGGGCATGGGAGGGGAGGCAGGGATTTTTGCTACCGGTTCTCCGAACCACCCGCCTCCATCGCTACCGGATCAGGTGATCCGGTCTGAACCAGGAGCATTTCATCCCTGCTTCAATGCATCCAGCTGCCTGCAATTACTGTGAGTTCAATTCTTACCAGGCTCAAGGTCGACTCAGCCTTCCATCCTTTCTAAGGTGGGTAAAATGAGGACCCGGTTTGTGGGGGCAATAAGCTGACTTTGTATAAAATATACAAAAGTATGAAGGCTATTACTTAACGCATTGTAAGCCACCCTGAGTCTCTGGAGAAGGGCGGCATATAAAAATAAATAAAATCAAAAATAAATAAAAATGTGCAGAAGCATCGTGCACGTGTGTGAGCTCGCGCGTGCGAGCGAACCGGTAGCAAACTAAATTGAAACCCACTACTGAACACACCTCATGATCAAAGTTCTCCAGTACTATAAATATTACTGTTTTCCAAGTAGCCTACCTTTCGATTGTTATAATGCACATTATGCTCTCAAAATATACTTTGACCCTGGTCAAGTGATTTGCCCTGTGTGTTTTGTGGGGTATCTATCTAGATTTGAACCCAGGATTTTCTTCCAATCCAAGATTTTGGGAAGGTCAAGCTACTTCAGGACTCAGGGCTGGCATATCTTGATGAGGATTCCAAGGTCCATCCTCTTTTTACTAAATCGCTCTAGAGTTTCAAGGGTACTCATTATCCTTGCTTCAATTCAGAATTTTCTCCCAAACTCTGAGTTAATGGAAATCACAGTTACTTATTGTTTTGAAAGGAATTGTCCATGGTTCCATTCAGTGCTTGGTTGCCCCCGGTTCGGACCGGTTCGCAAGAACTGGTAGTAAAACCAGCGGGAGGCTCTGCCCACTGACCCTGATATCATCAGGAAGCTTCTGCGCATGCGAGAGCGCCAGTAGTAAAGGTAAGTAGAACCCACCCCTGGTTCCATTTCTTAATGCCAAATTTATATTCAGCCTGTTCATCTTGCAGCAATCCTTTCTAATGTCAATTTGCTCATAGGGTACCCTCTCTACAAATTATGAATACACACATTCACAACCCACAGAGTAGCCTAGATGTTTTTGTACTTCCAGTTGGATCTAGAACTTTTTCAATAGCTGCAACTGAACAGCAGCGGACGATGTTGGAATGGTAGGCAAGCTAAATGCAGCTGTGTATATTTGCGCAGCACATTGGATTGCTAACCAGCCGACCATATTTTAGCCTAGTGTGCTGCAAAAATCCAGCCTGTATGGTTAATTTATGGCAGGGTATGTCATTTGAACCCAAGCAAAAGGGTTAGCCAAATAAAACACAGGTTAAGATAACAATCTGCGTGTCATGCAAATACAGCCAGTGAGTGACTGATGGAGAGAGTCATTTCAAAAGCCAGCTGGAATAGGAGCCAGAAAAAAAAGAGGGGGGGGAGCAAATGAGAGAATGAGAACTCTGATGGACTCAAGTGATGGAAGAGAAGAGAAGAGAGTTAATTGCATTTAATGGGCAGGTTTTTCAAATGCAAATGGGATTGGTTGGAAGTGGCCTGGTAATTAATGAGAGCAGAATTGCTATGGCTGAGAAAATGCAACCTTTAGTCTTTCACCATTGGTATCAATGGGAGATTCCTTTCCAGTACAACTCCAGCTTCAAAAAGGAAATTGTCTTCAGTCAGGATTAAATTTCCTCTACAGCACCTGCCCCAATTACCATCCTCAGTGATCTTGGAGTGAATCGGGAGAGAGGAGAAGGCAAGAAAGCTGCATTTTCTACAGTACCCATTAAGGAAGGATGGGAATCTGGGAGGAGAAAGAAAAATGCTTCACTTCATCATTTTTGTGTTTTTAATAGTCTGTACACTGCCCTGAGTCCTTCGGGAGAAGGGCGGTATAGAAATAAAATTATTATTATTATTATTATTATTATTATTATTATTATTATTATTATTATTATTATTATTATTATTATTATTATTATTTGATTTCACTAAAGTAAGATGTTTGTGTGGAGCTTGTGATGGGGCTGAATTATCAATCTGTTTGGTTGTATTTATAAGGATATGCATGAAATAGAAAATAACTATCTTTGAGTTGGAATAAGCAGCTCTAATTGACATTTATTGACTTCCATTACAGGATAGCAAGGATAGAATAGAATAGAATTTTTTTTATTGGCCAAGCGTGATTGGACACACAAGGAATTTGTCTTGGTATATATGCTCTCAGTATACATAAAGGAAAAGATACGTTCATCAAGAATCATAAGGTACAATACTTAATGATAGTCATAGGGTACAATTAAGCAATTAGGAAACAATATCAATATAAATCGTAAGGATACAAGCAACAAAGTTACAGTCAGTCATAAGTGGAAGGAGATGGTGCTATCTGTTTCCCAAATTGCAGAAAGTTTGACTTGGTTGGGCATGATTTTTTAAAATATCAAAATAAATAAAAATAGATCAAGAAACAATGGATGGAAACTAATCAAGGAGAGAGAATCAACCTTAGGAGAACCCCATAAGAAGAAAATTTTGTTTTCACACCCTACGCATCTACTTAAATTAAAACCCATAGTATTATCAAACGATCCACCTTTTATCAACAAAAAAGAACAGAGGGAAGACCTCTTAAGCTAAAACATGACTGACACACATTTCTTCTTCCAAGAATTCTCTAATAAAAGACTCTCATCAAACTGGCCAGTTGGGAAATTTTTAGCTTTTTACTAAGGATAGCCAGCCCAGGAAAAGAGGCAGTGATAGAGGGTTGAAATGAAAGGTGCATGGATTTTTATACCCAAAGCTCAGAAATATAGAACTTAAAAAACAACAACCTTGTGCCAATTTTTGTAATTATGTAATGTTCTAGGTTTTAATGAGAAATTCCTTTACTCAACCAATAAAACCAATTTTGTGTCTATAAAAATGAAAGGGGGAGGATTCTGGTAAGACATCCATCAGTGGAACGTACAGAATTCCATACACATTACCATCAGGACCCAGTCTGGGTCAGTCACCTGAGGATGGGCTCCAGCACAAGTCCAAAAACTCAGAAGACCAAACTTCTGGTCCTGGTGACCAACCCAGATTGGATCTGCAACATTATCCTGGGACACGTCTATTTACAATACCATCAGTCCTTCTAAACCAGTTATTTATTATCTCCTTCCTACCATCTTGAATTTCAGCATCCATTCAGGCTTTGTTGGAGAAAGATTATCTAAGTCTCTTTTAGCTGCTAATCTCCACCCTGATTTCTCTCATGTAACTATTCTTGGAAGTGTAGATAGTAGAAGAGAACTGAAAGCCACTTCTTTGGGGAAGCTAACAATTGTTTTGTCCAGTCCAGCCAAATGCTTCTTCCCTGCTATAGCAATAGCACTTAGATTTATATATCGCTTCACAGTGCTTTTACAGCCCTCTCTAAGCGGTGTTACAGAGTCAGCATTTTGCCCCCAAAATGCTGACTCGGAAGAATGGAAGACTGAGTCAACCTTGAGCCTGGTGAGATTTGAACTGCTAAACTGCAGCTAGCAGTCAGCTGAAGTAGCCTGCAGTACTGCACTCTAACCACCACCTTGGCTATCTTTTGCCTAGATAAGAAATTTATTTAGTAACTAGAACTACCTAACCCTTGGGAGGAAAGCTGATTTCCATACCTGGTAGCTATACACTGTAGAAATGGGATTGATTACATGGAAAACAGTTGAAAGATATTTCCATTTATTCAAGCTTCTCAGCATGCGGTTACTTTATCAGAAGCTTTAGGGGACATTGTGATGTCATACCAAAACCAGATTGTTGCACAGAAATTTTCCCCATATCTTTGACGGTACCCTCTGGGCCACCCAGCCAAATTGAGGTCAGGTTAAAGAAGGTTAACATTTATGCCTTAACATTTCACCTAAGGTATCTCTGATCCCTTAGGAAGTTTCCTTAATTTCTTTTTCTTTTTTTTTTCAAATAAATCAACCTGCTTGGAAATATTCTGTAGGATTTGTTTCTTTGCAACCTGCCTGCTGAGCACAAACCCAGCAAAATCAAGTGAAGGTTATGTATGCGCATAAGCTGCAGGCTGCAAAAATTAAAATGGAGGGGGTGGGGTGGGGTCTGCCGGTGCTTCTTAATTGCATGAATAACATTAACATGATGAGACAAAAACAGGATAGCACACACAAAATGTAGATTTTGTACAAATTAATCCAGCCAATTTTGGACTAGTAGCATATATTCACAACCTCAGCAGTATTTGCGTCAACTGTATAAAAATAATCTGGTACACACACGGACCTTGCATTACCTGTCTACACAATGTGGCATAGCACAACTCCCACAAAATCTTCCAAAACCCCTTAGATGAACTCGCCAACTCACCATAGAATTTTTTTGTTTTTCCAATAAATAAATAAAACCCTGGCAAGATAGCTCAAACCTGTCTTTTCTTATTCTGTCTGGTCATTCATGCTCAGTGAAGAGCAGCAGGGACCTTATATCTGTTCTGACCAGATTGGGAAAAGATTGGAAAACATAATCTCATCATAAACCATGAAAATACAGCCCAACTGTGGTGCTTGGGACTGAGCTGTAATGCTCAGAGTCCTATTTTTCTTATGCTGCTTTGTTTCAGTATCTGTTGTGGTCCGACAGCAGCCTGAGGAGCTGGCAGTGGAGTCGGACAGTGAGGAGGCTGGGGAGGAAAATGGGCCAGTCCTGGAGTCTGGGGAAGGCTCAGACGAGGGCTCTGCGTTGGAGTCAGAAATGGGGCCAGGGCCATCTGGGAGTTATGCGCGGACTCCGGAGCCTCCAGAGTCGGACATCAGAGAAGCAGAGGAACAGGAGGAGCCTGTTCCTAGTATGCGCATGCGCGGAGGTGCCAGAAGGCACGAACAGTTAAAACAAAAAGGACTACTTGGGAGTAAGGCCTGGAGATGATTGGCCCCTCCCATAAGGCTTAAAAGAGGAGCAAAGGCACGTGGGGCCTTTGCAGGAAAGCAACATTGTTAATTCTGTTCCCAGTCAGCATCTCTGATTCTGGACTCCGTGTGGCTTTGCCAAGTAGGTTTTTGGCAGAGTGTCAAGGGAGATAAAGGTTAGTGATTATCCCGAAGGACTTCTCCCAAAGGACTTTTTGCAACTAATTGGGACTCAGCTGTGAATGAACGTAATTCACAGCCGTTGCAATAAAAGAGGTTTTTGGGACTACTCATGTGTTTTAATGACTCAGGAAGCCTAGGTCACAACAGTATCAGAAAAAAAAAATAGTTTGTGCCCAAAATATTCAGAGCAACTTCTCTGAGGCTAGGAGGCTGACATGTTGCACATCCCTATTCAGTAGCTTCTACGTGGCAGGATGAGCTGGATGAAAGCAATACAAATTCAATTCCATCATTAGAGAACTATTTTTTTTTTCCAACATATAAATAGGAAGTGGGTTCTGTTTCTATTACTTGGACATGAAAATGATCTTGGTCAAAAGAGATTATTAAACGGGCCTTTTTCATTTTGGGGTGAGTCAATGCAACAAATTGTTGTTTTACTAGAGTGTGGAAGAGAGGTTCAAATCCTATTTTGAGTCACGGAGGTTACAGTCTTAATTTTCCATGTTTCGGTCTATCCTGTCTCATAGGAATTTGTAGGGGGGGAGAGAGAAAGGGAAAGGGAAGCCTAATGACATACCCAACTTTGTGTCCCATGGGGCCGCCATCTTCTAAAGATAAAAATAGCATTGCTTGAGAACTTGGCCTCATTTTATATTATTGGTAAGTGATACACTGGAATAAAAGGAAAAGAATGACAGAAATTATTTCTCTACTTCTCGGATCACAGGTCTTTGGAAAAGGAAGCCTACAATTGAAATGAGGCAGACGTTTAAAAGAGAGCCAGCCAGAGGTTTTTGGAAGGGAAGAAGTCTAGACTGTAATGCATGGGAGAGGGGGAAATCAGAGCCATAAATATGTGCTACCTAAATGTCCCCATAAATGTTTCATGAATGTCAAGTGCATGAAAAAGGTAAGAGAGGAGAATCTATTGAAAATAACTGTCATGATGTACAAAGCTCTTCCTTCTTATGGCCTGCAGTGTGGAAGAATGTATAGAGTGGATAACTCAGTGGACATAGTGCAAAATCTGGAGTCTCCCACAGGGGCCGGTTCTACTTACCTTTACTACTGGTTCGCAACGGGATCACGCACACGTGTGAGCGAAGCAAGTGTGTGCGCTTTGCTTCTGTGCATGCGTCTTGCTTCTGCCCATGCGCAGATTGCCGCTGATGACATCCAGGGCAGTGGGCAGGGCCTCCCGCCAGTTTTACTACCAGTTTTTGCGAACCAGTCCAAACCGGAGGCAACCCATCACTGGTCTTCCAGCACTGGACTGATTGTTAAGCAAACTAAGCACTTACTTAGGGTATCAAGGAAAGAGGGGCACCACAAAGTTTTTCTCCCTGGCTCCCTAGATCTCACATCCATAACTCTTTTTTGCTCAACTTTAATTTTCAATAAACTTTTGTAAGTGCATTTTCCCAATAATAATAATAACAACAACAACAACTACTACTACAACAACAACAATAACAATAATAATGTGAACCAAAGTACAGAAAAATTGCTGCAGGCTGTGAAAACGAAGAACATTATAAAAACAACAGAAACAAAGGCAGAATATAAGGAAAAACAGCTGGATGACAGATTAAACAGACTGAAAACCAAAGCTTTGCATGGACAGCACTTGAAAAACATTGAAGGAAAATGTGATGACAACTTTACATGGGCATGGCTTAAGATGGGAACCATCAAGAAAGAAACAGAAGGTTTAATACTCACTGCTCAAGAACAAGTACCACAAACTAATGCCATGAAAGCAAAGATACAAAAATCCACTGACAATCCAAACTGTCGACTTTGCAACAACAAAATTGAAACTGTTTCACATTTAATATGTGAATGCAGAAAAATCGCACAAACTGATTACAAAGCTAGACGCGACCGAGTTGCTAAATTAGTCCACTAGTCATTATGTAAAAAATACGACTTTCCTGTATCCAAAAGAACATTAAGTGGAAAAAGTTATAGAAAATGAGAAGGTGAAGATCTTGTGGGACTTTCGAATACAGATGGATCATCACTTGGAACACAACACACCAGATATCACAATTGTCAAAAACTGAAACGTACAATTTATTGACATCACGGTACCAGGAGATGCCAGAGTCGAAGAAAAAGAACTGGAAAAAATCATGAAATATTGTGACCTGGCCATCAAAACTACACGGCTATGGATGAAACATGTAACGGTGATACCCATTGTCATTGGGGCACTTGGTTCCATGTCCAAGAATTTTATAACATACATCAGCAAATTGCAGCTTCCTGCAATAACACCAGCGGAACTGCAAAAAACTGCGCTACTTGGAAGATCATACATCTTAAGAAGGTACTTGGTTGATACCTAGGACGCTGGCAGCAACCCATATCAACCATTAGCACCAGTCAATCGTATTTGTGATGCATTTTTGAATGTTCAGTTGACTGAGTTTCATGTTTAATGAATAAAGATAATAATAATAGAAAAGGATAGCAGTCAGTGGTGGGATTCAAATTTTTTACTACCGGTTCTGTGGGCGTGGCTTGGTGGGCGTGGCATGGCATGGCATGGATTGGTGGGCGTGGTTTGGTGGGTGTGGCAGGGGAAGGATACTGTAAAATCTCCATTCCCATCCCACTCCAGGGGAAGGTTACTGCAAAATCCCTATTTCCTCCCGATCAGCTGGGACTCGGGAGGCAGAGAATAGATGGGGGCGGGGCCAGTCAGAGGTGGTATTTACCTGTTCCCCAAAGTACTCCAAATTTCTGCTACTGGTTCTCCGGAACTGGTCAGAACCTTCTGAATACCATCTCTGATAGCAGTCATATGGCATCAAGTTTTACGGCCACATCACTTAGCAACAGATATTCTGGTCCCACTTATTGTTGTCAAGCAAGCAATACCTATATCGATTACTGCTATCTAGTATTAATTCTTTTTAGTTTACATTTAGTGTATTTGTGGAAAAACTGGGAAAAGATGAATTTTTAGATTCTTATTTCAACTTTGTCACTTATTGAGTCTATGTCTTGCCAGTTAAGCGATGGAAGGGCCAAGGGGTACCAATGTTGGGCTATGCTTAGGACATCAATTGGCCCTAATGTAGCCCTGGGTCCTCAGGAAGCTGATCTTCTTCAACTCTCCTTCCATGCCATTCTGTCTGGGGCTACTAGGAGTCATTGTGTAGCAACATCTGGATCATGATGGGTTCCTACGTGAAAAATGTTCTCCAAGCTCCCTGGCCCATCAAAGCATGTTCTGTGCCTTGTGATGCACAGCAGAATAATAAGTATTGGGCTGGTAGTCTATTATAGTCCTTTTGTTTCTCCAGCTTGGTTTCTGAGAAACATTTCTTCAAGAGTGGGTTGCAGACACATGTTAATTACTGCCTGATTTGGTAATTAGTGGTGGCTAGCCAATGTGAATGATTCATCCTGGATTGAACAGTGCAGACAGAGATTTCTTCTGAACTTTAGTGCAATCATGGACACAGTGAATGCTACCGTTGTAGAAGTAATAAAGTATTAATGTACAGATTATAAAGATCTTTTAAAAGACCTTTTTTTAAAAAAATAATGGAAGAAAAACCGAGTATATGGGGAATAATCACATGGACTATGTTTACTTATTTTACTTATGGCTAATTTTAAGTTCAATCAACTGATAGTTTTACACCCAGATGGTTCCAAAGCAGAAGAGCCACTGTTGAAAGGGCCCATTCCACAAATTTACCAAGGATTAAGACAGCGTCTCAGAAAAGTGTAAATGAGTTCCATAGGTTGACTTTGTTTAATGGTCAAAATACTGAGCTGCAGTGGTGGGTTTCAAAATTTTTACTACCGGTTCTATGGGTGTGGCTTGGTGGGTGTGGCATGGCTTGGTGGACATGGCATGGTGGGCATGGCAGGGAAAGGATACTGTAAAATCTCCATTCCCTCCCCACTCCAGGGGAAGGTTACTGCAAAATCCCCATTTTTTCCCGATCAGCTGGGACTCGGGAGACAGAGAATAGATGGGGGCGGGGCCAATCAGAGGTGGTATTTACTGGTTCTCTGAACTACTCAAAATTTCCACTACCGGTTCTCCAGAACTGGTCAGAACCTGCTGAAACCCACCTCTGCTGAGCTGAGACTGACAGGTTCCAAGGTCAAGTCCCCCAATGATCTCTGAACTCCCTGGATAATTGTTGCTCTCTTTTAACATAGCCTTCTCCATAGCATTATTATTTTGTGGCTAACATAAAGGAAGACTTCAGAGTGTGCAGACTTCATAGGTTATAAACATAATAGCAAACCTAGCTCTGAGAAATTATTTTCAGCATCTTTGATGCTGCTTATGGATTTCTTACTTTGCAAATTTACGTTGTTGTTAATTAAATCCAACCCTTCTCCAATTAAATCCTCTAGGAACCCAGGCTGATGTACCTCCCCATTACCTCCCCAGTTTTTCCTTACAATAACCCTTTAAAATAGGCTAGGTTGAGACAGAGACTGGCCCAAAGCCATTTATGGTGCTCCCATGATGAAATGGATTTGGACCTGAGTCTTAATCCAACACCTTATCCACACTACATTTACTGGGCATTTTATCTGGTGAAGAAGAAATGGTATTTTTGACAATCAATGGGACAGGCATTGCTTGTGGGAAATTGGCATTAGACATATGTTTTATGCTCTCCGATCTCTGTGCCATTCATCAAAACAAACAAGTTTCCTTCTTGATTTGTCTTTCTGATGCCAGCCATATGACTGAGTACTATAGGTCAAAATGCACATATCTTGCCAACTAATCTGATAGTTTAACATCTCACTCTTCTGAAAAGTATTGACATATGAAGACCTGCAGCTGAAGGCGAAAAAGCATTTCATAGATGCAACGGTAGCAAATCTGAACTGATATACATTTTCAGTTCTCATTCTCAGAATATTTCTATCTCATCTTTCTTGATCTCTGAGATCTTAATTAATGGAAACAATGGTGTTTTCCTGCCACTTTCAAACTCCCCCCCACCCCACCCCCACACACCGTTTCATGTTTGTTGGACATAAATCTTGAAAGGAAAATGAGTTATTCAACATGAATGGACAGAAAAGGAAAGAGGCTTCTTCCAGAATCTTTTCTTAATTCAGAAATTTCTGGTAGTCTCCAAAATCAGTATCTACAGTAAAGGAAGGCTGTGGGTTGTTTCTCTCTCACACATAATAAGCAACAACAGCAATCAGATAACCCAATATACTTTAAATAAAACAACAAAATGTACATGTTGAATGTGTGTGTGTGTGTGTATCGATAGATGATATAGATAGATAGATAGATAGATAGATAGATAGATAGATAGATAGATAGATATTCAACATTTGTGTGTGTGTGTAGTATGTATGTACAGTATGTATGTATGTAGTGGGAAGTCAGTCCCATTGCTTTTTATTGTCTTCTAAACAGAGCACTAAATGATGACAATCTTTGGTCATACTTCATTCCCCTTGTAAGTCAAACAGTTACACTAAAGATACATCCGAGGCTATTTTCTCTACTGTATAGCTCTCCGGTGCAGAAAAAAAACAAAAAAAAAACATTTACATAGTATTCCTCTTTTCATGATTCAAAATGATGACTTACTGATGAAAATATATGAGCCAGATAAAATTCATTTCAAAGAGAACTTCAGAAAGAACACTTTGCAGGACTCCACACCTTCTATGCTTTATTATGTTGCATTTTGACGATGAGGAGGATGCTAATTTGCAGGGTGGGCTTCAAAAATTTTAGCAAGGGGTTCTCTGCCCAGTTGCTGGGTGGATGTGGCCATGGTGGGTGTGGCCTAGTCGGCCTCCTGCAACATGGCGGTGGTGGGTGGGCATTTTTTTCCCTCCCTGGACTCCGGAGGTTTTTTCTTTGCCTCTGGGAGGGCGAAAATAGCCTCCCCAGGCTCCGGAGGCCCTCTGGAGGCCAGAAACGGCCCCATTTCCAGCCTTCCTGAACTTCCGGTAGGCTCATTTTTCACCCTCCCTGAGCCTCCACACACACCCTGCACTTACCTGCATCCAAAATGGGCTGCGTGGGGACTCCTGGGCGTAGTGGGGTGGGTGGGGCCACCAGGAGTGGGATTTGGGGGTTCTCTGAACTGCACAAAATCTTAGCTAGAGGTTCTCCCGAACCCCTACGAACGCCCAGCAGCCCATCCCTGTATTTTTGTCAATTTAAATGAAGGATCAAATTCTCAATTTCACCCCACAAACTTTCCATGTGCTAACTGGCTGAAGATCAGTTGCTGAGTTTATTCTCTTTCATTATCTATAAGTCAAAGAGATGAAACTCGGACCTAAATTCTAAAACATAAGCAAATTTCAGAGAGAGATCTAAGCACTGACAGCTTCTAAGGTGGTGGTAGTTCTGTCATCTTATAGTCATTTTTTAATCTCCCACTAATGAACTATGAATGTATGGCTACACAGGCTGCTAATTATTTGCAGCAGCCTCCTCTCTGGAGTAATCATGCTAAGGGCTAAGAAAACCAATCTGCAACCAAGTTCTCTCCTATTCCATGACATAAATATACAGGAACTATCTTATGCAAACCTTTGGAGAGCCTGCCGCCCATAAGGACATGGAAACTTTACTTCCTCGGCCCACCATACCAGAAGCTGTTAGTCAGAATGACAACAGAAGTCAATCACCATCTGCAGTAGGCATCACTCCTATCAGCCATTCATTTTTCAATCTATCCAATCCACTTTTATGCTCCCCGTTCAGACATTATGCCAATCTTGATTGCTTGCAGACCAAGCAGGATGAAGCTTAGTTAGTACTTATTTGGGAGGCAATCAGGGAATCATAATGCTATCAGCCAGAGGAAAATCCCAGAAGAGAGAAAGAACAATCCACACAATGTGTCCACAGAATATCCAGGAGTAAAGCTCTTAAAGGAGATTTAATCAGGGGTGGGCTGCTGGGGGTTCGCTGGGGTTCGGGAGAACCTCTAACTATGATTCTTTGCAGTTCGGAGAACCCCCAAATCCCACTCCTGGCTGGCCCTGCCCCTCCCAGGAGTCTCCACGCAGCCCATTTTGGGGAGGGCAAAAAATGGGCCTATCGGAAGTTCAGGAAGGCTTCCAGAGCCTGGGGAGGCCGTTTTCGCTCTCCCGGAGGCTCGAGGAAAGCCTCCAGAGCCCAGGGAGGGCAAAAACTCTCCCCCCCACCCCACTGTGGTGCAGGAGGCCAACTAGGCCACATCCACCATGGCAGATAAACTAGGCAGAGAACCCCTTGCTAAAATTTTTGAAGCCCACCCCATGGATTTAATCATAACCACTTAGATATGTTCTCCTCTC
Source organism: Pituophis catenifer annectens (assembly GCF_029215685.1). Taxonomy (NCBI): domain Eukaryota; kingdom Metazoa; phylum Chordata; class Lepidosauria; order Squamata; family Colubridae; genus Pituophis; species Pituophis catenifer. The sequence goes on along the minus strand of NW_027256881.1, from coordinate 191,884,989 downwards.
CTATTCCCATCAATGGAAACACTGTGGAAGAGAGTCAAAAAAAGCCAAGATGGCAACAACCTCAACAATGTGATTAAAGGTCCGCCCCTTTTAAAATGTTCATTGCAGTCACCAACTCTGTTTCCCCCAGCAGCTTCCCTGGATGCCCCTATATACAAAAAGAGGAAGACTGAAACTAATCTTGCAAGGGTTCTGAGATTGAAGGTTGTAGGTTTGTGGCTGCCTAGTTTGCCTCTGAGTCAGAAGGAATGGCCTTCCAAACACTCATTATCCTTTGTTGCTTCTCCCTCCCAAGCCTAAAAGATCCTCTGGATCTGATTACAGTTTACTTTATCTAGTACCCTGAAGTGTGCAGGGGCCAACCTGAGGCATTCTAGAAGACTGCCAGAAAAAAAGAAGATACATCCTCCAAGAGACTGCATCCTGGAATTTATTCCTTTTAAAGCCAGAGTCATAAGCCAAATATTATTTTCCAAGTGAGTTCATCAGTCGAGGCTTTCTGTATAGCATGACAGACAGTGTAATCCCCAGATTTATTGCAAAGTATCCCTATTGCTTACAGTATATACAGGGATATCCATTGGCGTGGTTTTTTTTTCCTTCTTCTTTTTCTTCAACAGCATCAATATCATCACCGACTTATAAATGCATAAACTGATTGATGTCTTTTCTCTTCTGACTTTGCCAGTGATATATTTTTCATTAAAAGTCATGATCGCATGGGAGAAAAATTCTGCCCCATAAAAAGGGCTATTATTCTTAAAATGAACAATATGGACAGTGAAAAAAAAAATGAAAAAGCAGACCTACAGGGACTGGAGAAACTTGTGTTCAAGCTTATTTATTAGATTTATATCCCCTCTTTGGTTTGAGAGCTCAAACTGACATACAAAGTGTTCTCCTCTTTTTCCTCCCAACATCAACCCTGTGAGGTGGGCTGGGATGAAAAAGAATAACTAGCCCCAAGTCACCCAGTGAGTTTACATGGCTGAGAATGGACTGAACCATAATCTATTTGATCCTAGAAACAGCTTAATTACAGTGTCTCTCATTTACCTCAAGATGAGGTGTCTCTCATCAACCACAAGATTGATTTGCTGAGTCTCTTTGAACCAGTCAGTGTCTCTCAGCCCAGCCTACCTCACAAGGTTGTTGTTGAGATCAAATGCAATGAACCTGGTCTGTACTCCAACTTCCAAAAAAAGTTATAAATATAAGCGATATTGTAAATAAAAGAATGGAACCCAAGATGCCTTTCTTCCTCATCCCATTTTGTACTTTATTATTCTGCAACATCTCCATCCTCTTCTTCTTGTTGTTCCATATCCGTCATTGGACATTGGTGATCATGTTGGCAATCCTCTTTTTGTCAACAGCCGCATGAAAAAGTGCTGCTGAGTTTTGTCCAAACCAGTCCCTTAGATTTTGAAGCCACAATGTTCTTCTTCTGCCTGGACCTCGTTTGCCTTCAATCTTTCTCTTGAGGATTAAGTGAAGGATGCTATATTTTTCTGAGTGTCGCATCACGTCCAAAATATTCTAACTTTCGCTTTTTAATGGCTTTGTTGATTTCCCTTTTTTTCCCAGGCGGCTTATCACCTCCTCATTTCTGATTTTGTTAACCCAGTTTATACGTAACAGCCATCTGTAAATCCACATTTCAAATGCTTCTAGTTTCTTCAAGTGGTTTTCTGTCAGAGACCAACTCTCTACTCGGTAGAGCAGGATAAAAAGGATGTAACATTTGACAAGCCTGATTTTTAGTCTTAGGCTTATGTCGTGACTTTTTCATTTTGAAGAATGCTGTTTGAGCTTTCTCTATCTTTATCTTTACTTCACTGATCATGTCCAGGCTTTTATGTAAATTAAAACCGAGCTACGGTTTTAACATCTCCATGGGAAAATGAAATTCCCACTTTTTCCGGATATCTTTCTGGAATCCATTCTGAAAGCATTTTGGTATGGTGGTTAAGGTGCTGACCTAGAAACCAGGAGACTCTGAGTTGTAGTCCCACTTTAGGCATAAAGCCATCTGGGTGACCTTGACCAGTCATTGTCTCTCTCTTAACCTTAGGAAGTAAACAAGAGCAAACCACTTCTGAAAATCTTGCCAGGAAAACTGCAGGAGGTATCTAGGAAGTTCCCAAGAATTATCATTGACTTAAAGGCATTAATTAACTAGCCTGGATACCAGGGGGGAAAAACACTTAATAAAGCAGTCAGATATGTTTCCACAGGCCACCCTTTTTTCACACTGGGAAATTGTCTTCTCTGTTGAATCATAATGATGCTTTTGGACCATGTTTATTCAAAGCCTAAGCAGGTAAGGCTGCATTCCTTGCTCATAAAGCAATTTTCCTTGGCAAAAGTTCTATTGAAAAATATACTGGGAACAAAAGTTATCATTCCAATACAGCTTTTTCAGTCTGTTTAGATGGCTGGGGAAAAGAGAGGGGATGATGCAAGAAGACACATATACATGCGCTGATATGTTTCCTTCTGACCTATTGGTACACGTTCAGGCACATGTAAACATGTTGTAGACATGCTTGGGAAGCTGTGTTTGTCAAAAAAGCAGAACCTGCTTCTTGCTGGTGGCAACCCAATGTCTTCGACTCTCTTCCTTTCTCAAGTTCCATCAATCATATTTTTCACTTGCTGTTGGGGGATCCAATTTCAATCCTGCCTGCTTTGATCCGCGAGGAAGGAAAGGAAGCAAAAAAAGTTCCAAAAAGGGTTGCATAAGAGTGGCAATAAAACTTCCACATCCTATACTAACCTTACCAAAACCAAAAGATCAATTATTGGATGGCAAACTGACAGTACTGGCTGCGTGTCCTCTAAGAAATATCTCTGATGTGCTAAACAGGTCTGTTTGATCTCCAGACCTACAATTAAAAACTCTCCATCTCCACCCCTAATTTTCTTTTACCAGTGTGTCCAAATACTTAAGTGTATGACAGAGCTGTGGAAATTGAAAATCAAGTAAAAGGATGTAATTGTTTGCTGTCTTAAAGCTATTAACTCTAATGAATGGAGATTCCCAACCATCCAGGTCATGGTTGTCCCAGAGATGTTTTCCCAAAAGGCACAACTGTACTTGGAAAAAAGAAAAGAACACAAGAAAGTCCACTTGCCATTTGGAAAAGCATCTTTGGGACAACCCTAATAATCCTAATTTAAAAAGTCACATTCTCTCACCCAACAGGTGATGTTATTGTTGTGGGGAAAATAGGAAGAAGAAGCAGTATTAGGTGTGTTCACTGTCTTGGAAGTCACCTATAAAATAATACAGATGGGATAAAAATCTAGTAAAAAAATAATAAAGTTGGGTTTTATGTATTTTGTGGTACTGTGCCATGATCTCACTATTAAGTATTATTGTTGTTGCTGTTTTCAATCCCCCCTCTTTTCCTGTAGCACTGATGTAAATTTAATTTCAAAACAGCTTTTCATACCTCATTATGCTTGAATGAGACCTGACAGTGGCCTTCTGAGTCATTTGTGAGTCATGCATTGTTTAGCTAAGTGTAAGATAGGCTGTGAATGTTTAGTGTGTCATCACAAGGGAGCAGCTCAGTTTTAGGCAGAGCAAGCATAAGAGGTGCTGCTTGAAAACCATTCTGAATAAATATGCTTGTACAAAGAAGGGTGGGGAAAAATTAAAACTCATTCAAATATTCCCTTAACTGTTAAGAGTTGGCAGAAAGCACACCCACCTACCATGTTAGTGAGATGAGAGGCACAATGGAAAGGGGTGTCCAACCGTAGCAACTTTAAGACCTGTGGACTTCATCTCTCAGAATTCCCCAATCAGCCATGCTGGCTAGAGAATTCTGGGAGATGAAGTCTGCAGCTCTTAAAGTTATCAAAGTTGGACACCCCTGGAATAGAGAGTTCCTGCCACATTTCAGAATGGTTCGACCCATTTTGTGTGAGAAATGGATTTCCTTTGAGGGGCCCAACCTATTTTCCAAAACATCTGAATGCAGGACAAGAAGCAATGGATGGAAACTAATCAAGGAAAGAAGCAACCTAGACCTAAGGAGAAATTTCCTGACAATTAAACAATTAATCAGTGGAATGACTTACCTCTAGTAATTATGGGCACTCCATTACTGGAAGTTTTTAAGAAGAGATTGAACAAGCCTTCATCTAAAATGGTGTAAGGTTTTTTGCCTGAGCAAAGGGGTTGGATTAGAAGACCTCCAATTCTGTTATTATGTTAAATATGCACAAGTTGTGCATTGTGTGGTGGGTTTTTTTAAAAAAACAAATCTAAATCTAATGTGGAATCAGGATTAATCAACACTGACAATTAATTTATCCACTCCCTCAATAACAAATTGAGAGGAATTGAAATTGATAGATTTACAATGATGAGAAATTGGGGGAATCTACAGTTGATCGATTCAGTTTGTAATAAGGTAATGTGTTGCGGTTGAGCAATATGTGCCCGAATCTCTATAGTTGGACCATTTCGGAAGGGTTGATAGAGAAAGCCAAGATAGTCAGATTTTCATCTCCATCTCTCTGTCATAAATATTTTACCCTTCAGGGCCATCTGGCTATCCAATACTTTCAAATTTAAATGAGAAAGATACCCAGAAAAGTCAATTTTGCAATCTGGAGTTTATAAGAGCAACTTTTTACCACAATTTCAATTACATTTATAGCAGAAAATAATACATATTTTGAAAAAAGGGGAAATGGGTTGTTTTTTTTTTAAAAAAAACAAATATTTGTTGTATGTGTTTAATTTTTATTTTCACATGTTGAGCATGTGTGTATGTATGTGTGTACACTTTTCCCACTCCCTGGGGAAAGAAAATTCCTGCAGATTTCTATGCTAGCTGTCAAACCAACACTTAGCAAGATCTGAAATATAGCAAATGGTACTCACAGCTCCCTTATTCTTTTCAAGGTCCTCTGCTTTTGCAATATTTTCTTACCTAAATCATAATGCAGCTTCTAGGTATCTTTCCAAGCACAGGCATTCTCCTTTCCTTTTTCTTGATCTTTCTTAGCCCCAGTGAACACCAATTCTTGGCTAACAAGAGAAAAACATTTGTTTTTCATTCAGACCATTGAGTTTTCATTCCCCTGCTGTGTGACAATGTGGATTCCTTCAGTTTTGCTTCACTTTACAGACCTGCAAAGGTCGTAAATGGGAGGATGGGTTCATCCCCATCATAACTGTGAGTGGTCACTGCATTAGGCAGTCACTAAACAAGGACTATATAGAAAATATTATTCCTCTCACCTGGGTGGAAGATGAACTGGCCCACATCTCTGGACCAGGAAAAGTGAACTTTGCCTTGGTTGGGAAGGAGCTACAGATAATCCTTGATTTACAACCATTCGTTTAGTCACAGTCCAAAGTTAGAACAGCACTCAGTCAAAAATGTGACTTAAAACCATTTTTCAAACATTTATTTATTTATTTTATTTTATTTTATTTTATTTTATTTTATTATTTTATTTTATTTTATTTTATTTTATTTTATTTTATTTTATTTTATTTTATTTTATTTTATTTTATTTTATTTTATTTTATTTTATTTTATTTTATTTTATTTTATTTATATGCCGCCCCTTTCCGGAGACTCAAACTTATGACCATCACTGCATCCCCACAGTTCTGTGATCAAAATTTGGGAGCTTGGCAACAGGCATATATTTATGATGGTCCCAGTAACATGGGATCACCATTTGCGACCTTCCCAGCCTGTTTCTGGCAAGCTAAGTCACTGGGGAAATCCAGATTTGCTTAATGATCGCATGGTTCATTAACAACTGCCGTGATTCACTTAACAACCGTGGTTAAAAAAAGATCATAAAATTGGATGCGACTCACTGAACAACCGCTTTGCTTAGCAATGGAAATTCTGGTCTCAGTTGTAATCGTAACTCAAGGATTACCTGTATTTGCATCCAGCACCAAATTGAATGTAAAATATAACACTGGATACAAATGGCTTCATTCTCAACATTGCAAACAAAGTTCACTTTACCAATGAAGGATGTAGGAATCTGCAGTCTGCATATGTGCAGGAATTTTCCTATCTTGGATGGCAAACCTCAGATAAGGAAGGTTACTTGCACGTAGGCGCCAGGAAATGGCATTAGAAGATAAGACCCTAACTCTGTAAATAAGAGGAACAGGAGGAGAGGAAGTAGGATGTGTGTTAGATTTTAATTATAGCCAAACATTATAAGTGTTTAAGCAAAGCAGTAATGATTAACCTATGATTTAAGTTACCTGGAAGATTCTGTGAGCCAATGATATTCTGCCAAGTATGCTGTAACTTGAAAGTAACAAACTATATAATGTCACTATGTAAGACAATAAAGTTACCACATATATCTTCAACCTTTGTGTGTGTGGTCACTCAACAGAAGGAGAATATTTGTAGCACAGGGTTGAAATGGAGGGGTCATTGGTGCTCTCTGAGCTGGCTTGTTTTCTTGCAGATGTTTCATTAACCAAACTAGGTAATATCATCAGTGTTAGTCCTTTTCATTACCCAAACTAGTGTTGGAAGAAAAATCCAGTCCAGTTCCAAGCTGGGAGAAAAACACTGAAAATAAAATCAAGGAAAGAAGATCTCTGTTTATTTGGTTTCCAGAAACTTCAGTGACAGCAGCATTTTTCTGGGGTGGCTGACAAAATGGCTGAGTAAGTGGATGGATTTTTATAGGGTTCTGGGGTTTGGTGATTGAGATGCTCCAGGGGAGTTGTGCAATGTAGTGAGCCTTGTGTCTTTTGCTATTCTAATAGTGGTGGGTAAATCCTATTATATCCTAAAGGTCATGTCCTATTCTTAGAATTGGGGGAGAGGGGGATGTAAATTCTTAATTCCACCAGCTCCAGCTTTCTGTGGGAACTTGTGGCTGAACGAGTTTTGTTTATGAATAGATTGGCCCAGACTTTCTGAATGGATACAAAATCTCCATTCTTAAAGACCAGCCTCTTTAAGCTTCTGCTTGAGTTTATTTTCCTATGGCGGGAAGATTGGGGCTGCTTTCTGCCTTTGTAAAGATTTTTCCCTCCTCTTCTCCTTTAGGGAAATGTTCTACCCTGCCTCTTTTTAAGATTAAGAATAAAGAATATTTTAATCGGGGGGGGGGGTGGCTTCCTACACTAGGTAAGCACTAATGATGTTACCTAGTTTAATGAAATGTCTGCAAAAAAACCTGAGCTCAGAGAGAACCAAGGACCCCCATTCTCCTTATGGTTCTTTGTAGCCAAGATATGATAACTGTGGAGCAGAAACACAAGCCGAGCAGGCAAAAAAGGCAAACACAGATGTTTCTGCCAAAGGTTGTAACATAACTGAACTTCCTGACATAATTCTGGAAATCTGGCTACTCAACTCTTCCCCCAACCTTGTGTTTCAACACAAACATGATCACTCACTGGAAACACTTCTAGCTCTTGTTCAGGATGAAGTATAATAGCAGTGAGCAATATTTGCTGATCTCAGGCACCCTTGTGTGATCTCGAACGATGATCTGGGCAGCTCCCTCTGAGAAAAAAATGTTCAGTTTCAATTGCCAAAATCTGATGAGATCATCGAAATTAGAAACAATGTTGCACTAAAGATCTAAAACTGTGGTTGTCGTGAGATCTCTAAAGATTGCAATGGTTATTTGAATTTTTATTTGGAATCTGCTGAGGATCTCTTCTGAGGATCTGGCAGATTTTCTGGCTGTCTTGAGCAGCATGCTGTCAGCCCTGAGATACATAGAATAATACAGTGAATATTTTTAAAATGCAATGCTTTGAGATGAGAGGATCTTGGATATTTTCAAAAACGTGCTTCTTAAAAATCTGGTTCAACAAATGTCTTTATTATTTGAAAGCAATATTAGTCTTTTCATAATAATAGAAGCGATTAAGTTAAGATGCCTCAATTTTGGAACAAGCCCTCCAGAAAATATTATCTTTCTGGTTTCAAGAGCAATAATTTAGCAAGGCTTTCAGAGATTTTGATTTTTAAAATCCATGTGCAAAACAATTCTGTCCGTATCTGTCTGCCCTGAGCAGTGTTCGCTCTGTAGTATGTAACCTTAGATTACAGGCAGTCCTCAACTGATGACCACAATTGACCCCCAAATTTATGTTGTTAAGTGAGAAATTTGTTAAGTGAGTTTTGCCCTATTTTATGACTTTTTTTTGCCACCTTTGTTAAATGAACCACTGCAGTTGTTATATTAGTAACATGTTTGTTAAGTGAATCTGGTTTGACTTTGCTTGTCTGAAAGTCGCAAAAGGGAATCACATGACTCCAGGACACTGCAGCTGTCATATATGTGAGTCACTTGTCAAGCATCTGAATGTAAATCACATGACCATGGGGATGCTGCAACGATCATAAGCGTGAAAAATGGTCATACGTCACTTTTTTTAGTGCTGTTGTAACTTCCGGTCACTAAATGAAATGTTGTAAGTCGAGACTACCTGTATAGATGTATGCTTTCAACCTTCTCTATGTCTGATAAGATTCAACTGTTCTCTTCATTTTGGGGATATTGATTTTACTATTCCTTTTTTTTCCTTTTAAATCTGTAAATTGGTTAGCTACTCTTAGAGGTTTTTGATTGAATTTAATAAATATCCTCAAGGAGTGCATACAACAGCAAACACTGTCTCTGTGGCAGTCATGGCAATATTATGAGCCCATGTACATGAGTATCGATCTGAAGATATTGTAAGGTCCCAAAATATACTTGAGTCACCAGAATGCCAAAGAGAGAGACTCAAGACGAGGCTTGCCAAAAAAAAAAAAAAAGATTTTATTTATGGCCAAAAACAAAATACTGGGTGGGACTATATCCAGAACATACAGATATAATGCATGCGAGGAGATAGTCACACCTTGTGGAAGGTATGGCGTCCTTTTATACCCTCAGAGACATCAGCTTAGTACCCAATTCTGGCCCCCTAGTTTAGATTCGAGTATTCGTTGTTGCCCTGCAAGGGAATAGAAACTTCCCAATTAGTCTTATCTTGTCCTTGAGCATTCCTTTGTTTTCTCAATTGACCATTTGGCCCCCTGGTTCTCCAAGGCAGGAACTTATCCAGAACAAACATAAATTAGGGCTGAGGTGTAAATTATCCCTTGGAGATATGTACCATGCTCTTAGATGGCACAAGAAAAACAGGAAGAAGGTTGATATGGGTTCAGGTCAAATGGCAGGGACATATGTTTGACAAATACCAGATACATTACAGAGGCCTAATAACAGAATATGTTTGTTACAGGAGATACAAACATAAAGGCATATATGTATTACAGGAACCTAATGATTACAGAATCTAGTATACCAGTATATCCTATTCTAGTATTATTTATTATATCCTTATTATTGTTTCCCTTCAATATAAATGCATAAGGTATAAATGTATGCATATACATATAAATATAATGTATCGATCTAAAGATATAAAAAAAAGTCACCACATATTTCATTGAGATCTGCCCTGTGACCTCTGCTACTGCCTGGTCTGTAGCACTGAATGAGATCAGCAAGGACAATGCATTCTCTGCTCATAGATTCACACTCATGGACACACCCTAATGTGTGTGACAGAAGTATGTGACCAAAATGATGTGTATTTGGCAAGGGGTGCATTTAAAATGTGTAGAGGTAGTTGCATTTTTGTATCTGTACTGGGAGAATAAAGTCTAAACTAAAAATCAGAAAGATACTTTACATAAATTACATTAAAAGCTGTTGGGACAATGAATGCAGATTTTTCTTAATTTTTTTAGAGTCTCTCAATTTTTTCCCCAGAAGAGAATGAAGGGTAAAATTATACTTAACTATGGCATGATGCTGACACAGGCACATTGCAGCTTAAGATTGGCTGATGTTGAAAAAAATGTTTTTCAGCTTTTCAGAGCTAGTTAATCCTTGAATAGGACACCACCAGGAAATTTCAGGATTGGAACACTGAAAGCATTTCCAAAAGGCAATGACAAATCAGTTCCATACAGTTGCCATGAAAATATCCCTGAGGTCATCAGGTGTGTCTATTGATCCACCAGGTGCTAACCTGAAGTCAAGGAGTTTTGCATATTTCTAAGGCAGTTCTAAATTAATATTTTCTTTTTCTCTGAATCAGTAACATTGATACAATTCTCATCTTATAGAAAACAATGAAATTAATCAGGGATGTCAGCAAAGTGTAGTAAAAAAAGGCAACATGGCGGCCATGACAAAACAATCAAATCTCCACGCAATTTTTATGGACATCATATATAAATCAAAGGTTTTATTACCATTGTGACTGCCATCTTGATTATTTTTTAACACATCCTGCCAATACCTCTAAAGATAGTTCTTCCTGTGGAATTATCTCAACAGACGCCGAGTCCCAATTGCTTTTGCAACTGGGAGAGATTTAGAAAGCTGTTTGTGGTATGTCACAAGAAGGGAAATGCTTACTGTTCAAGAGGATAATGGGAGTTTCTCTTAAACATTTGTAAAAATAATACACACACGCATATATGTGTATGTGTGTGTATATATATGGCATATATGGTGGAGAGCAGACTGACACCCACCATGAAGAGGTGACACGGCCACGAACACGAAGCCAAACAACAGCAACACAGCTCACCAGCTCAAATCCCCCTGCTACTCAGACTAACCCGAGCACAACCAAGCCCCCACCTAAACAGAACACACACCCATCCAATCAGAGCACAGCCAAACCCCCAACCAATCAGAACACACCTTCGCCCAATCAGAACACAGCCAAGCTACCACCCAATCAGTTCACACCCCCACTGGCAGTTAAAAGGAAGAAACAGCTGCGATCACACACATTGCTCCTAGAAGCACGAAGCCGAGAACACCAGCCTGAAGTTGACGAATGAGACTTCGTCGAAACGTTGCCAAGAAACTTCCAATTTTACGCGGGAGAGAACCCGAATAACCAAAGACATACATACATACATACATACATACATACATACATACATACATACGTAGGTCTTTGGTTATTCGGGTTTTCTCCCGCGTAAAATCGGAGGTTTCTTGGCAACGTTTCGACAAAGTCTCATTCGTCAACTTCAGGCTGGTGTCTTCGGCTTCATGCTTCTAGGAGCAATGTGTGTGATCGCAGCTGTTTCTTCCTTTTAACTGCCAGTGGGGGTGTGAACTGATTGGGTGGGAGCTTGGCTGTGTTCTGATTGGGCGGAGGTGTGTTCTGATTGGTTGGGGGTTTGGCTGTACTCTGATTGGATGGGGGGTTGGCTGTGCTCTGATTGGATGGGTGTGTGTTCTGTTTAGGTGGGGGCTTGGTTGTGCTCGGATTAGTCTGAGTAGCAGGGGGATTTGAGCTGGTGAGCTGTGTTGCTGTTGTTTGGCTTCATGTTCGTGGCTGTGCTACCTCTTCATGGTGAGTCTCAGTCTGCTTCATGCATGGATTGGAGGGGTTTAAAGGGGCTAATGATGCAGCTGTGGTCTGGCTTCTGGTCCGCAGTCGTGCCTCATCCTCAGTGTGGGTTTGAGTCTGCTTTCTGCGTGGATGTGTGGTGGTTACATCCTGTGTGGCTCTTGTGAGTGTGGGTCTGGTGTCATTCTTTGTGTTAGGGACTCGTTTGTCAATAAGGGCGGGTTTCCAAATGGCTGGTAGGCGGGAGGTATCATCTCGTTTATTCATGCTGTGTGGACGTTTTTCTATCTCGATGGCTTCTCTGATTATTCTGTTGTTAAACTGTTCGGTTTTGGCGATAGTTCTGGTCTTTTTAAAGTCAATATCATGTCCTGTGGCTTTGAGGTGTTGGACCAGGGAAGAAGTTGGTTCCTCTTTTTTGACTGAGTTCTTGTGTTCTTCAATGCATGCACTTATTCTTCTGTTGGTTTGTCCGATGTATGTGGTGGGGCAGGCGGTGCATGGGATTTCATATACTCCTTGATTTTCTAACTCAATTTTGTCTTTGGGGTTTCTTAGGATGGTGGATATTTTTCGGTTTGTGCAGAATGCTGTCTTGATGTTGTGTTTGTAGAGGATCTTGCTGATTCTATCTGTGGTGCCTTTTATGTATGGGAGGAGGGCTTTGCCGTTTTCTTGTTCTCTGTCTTGGATTTTAGTGGGGGTTTCTTTTTGGATTAGGTTGGTAATCTTATTTCTTTGGAATCCATTGGATGTTAATACGTTAGTGAGAGTGTGTAGTTCGGTTTTTAGGTGTTGTTCGTCAGCTAAGCGTTTTGTTCTGGAGATGAGTGTTTTGTCTACGGAGTTGATCTGTGCTGGGTGGTGGTGTGAGAGTCCGTGCAGATAGCGGTTTGTGTGAGTTTTCTTCTGGTAGATGGTGTGTCCTAGGGAGCCATTGGATTTCCTGTAAACTAAGACATCCAGGAAGGGAACACATTGAAGAACACAAGAACTCAGTCAAAAAAGAGGAACCAACTTCTTCCCTGGTCCAACATCTCAAAGCCACAGGACATGATATTGACTTTAAAAAGACCAGAACTATCGCCAAAACCGAACACTTTAACAACAGAATAATCAGAGAAGCCATCGAGATAGAAAAACGTCCACACATATAAAGTTTTACTACCAGTTCTGTGGGTGTGGCTTGGTGGGCGTGGCATTGCATGGTGGGCGTGGCATGGTGGGCGTGGCAGGGAAAGGATACTGTAAAATCTCCATTCCCACCCCACTCCAGGGGAAAGTTTCTGCAAAATCCCCATTTCCTCCCAATCAGCTGGGACTTGGGAGGCAGAAAATAGATGGGGGCGTGGCCAATCAGAATTTTTACTACTCAAAATTTCTGCTACCGGTTCTCCAGAACTGGTCAGAACCTGATGAAATCTACCTCTGCCTTCATCCCAGTTTCTTTTTACATAAAATACTTTGGTCCATTTACATGGACTTGGCCATGACATGGACAGCAGCAGCAAACGGATGGGACCCATCAATAAGAAAGAGCTTTTATCTGGAAACATTGTTTGTAAAATATATGCAAAATATATTTAAAGAGGCAGGTACACGCAAAGATATATTTTGGAAAATGTGTACAAAAAAATAAAGGTTTTTTTTTTTATTTGATTTATATGCCGCCCTTCTCCGGAGACTCAGGGCGGCTTACAATGCGTTAAGCAATAGCCTTCATACTTTTGTATATTTATACAAAGTCAGTTTATTGCCCCCATAATCTGGGTCCTCATTTTACCTACCTTAGAAAGGATAGAAGGCTGAGTCAACCTTTAGCCTGGTGAGATTTGAATTTGCAGTAATTGCAGGCAGCAGATGTAAATGGATGATTATTAGTCTGCTGAGCCACCAGAGCAAATAATCCAGGTTAAGATTATTTGCATTTAAATAAAGCATATTTTAGGACTAATCTCATGTCACAAGTATAGGTAGTTTCCTTGAAGAATAAAAATCCATATGGAACTTGCTAAATTCTGGAAAACATATTCAACTTCCATATAAGAGAGTGCTTTGGGAATGGTTGAAGGCTAAAGCAAATAATTGATTCAGAGGACTGTCAGCGGTGTTGGTGTTATGTTCATTAAAAAAATATGAATTCTTTCATAACTTGGGGGTGGATGCCATGAGAACCTGAAAATGTGATAATGTATATTTTTCAAGAGGTCTCTTGGTACTCAAGCTTGCTTTAGTTCTGATTCCTTGAGAAATTCAGGATGGGCTTGAGCATTTATCTTATATCTTCTGTGGTACCATTGTTGTACCATCAAATCATTTTTGTCTCCTACTTAGGGTTGCCAGGTCTGCTTCCAAAAAATAGCAGACAAGCGGGGGGGGGTTAAATAGTAAAAAAAATAAAAACAATTTTACAATTAAATTATATATTTTCTTACAAACATTTTAACATATTAAAATAATCACTTCAAAACTTTTCTTAAAATTCAAAACATCAAATATATTATAATAATATGTAAAATATTAAATTACATTTTACTTTGCTGTCATGTGTATTTTTTATTTGACTGCGCAGCTTTGATCAATTCTTTGTGTTTAAGGAATAATTCTTTAATTTCAGTACAACGTTGAGAAATATTAAAAAATATACAAAGTTCACTTCGAACTGATGGTACAAGCAGTCGGTTACGTTCGTCAGTCCACAAATTTCCCATGATGCTGAAAATTAGTTCAACGTTTGCATTTGATACCGGAATTGATGCACAATACTGGAACAGTTTCAGTAAACTCGGAGCTGGCTCTTTCTTGAAAATGTACATCCACTTATCAAGGGATGAATCGCCCTGCAGATGAACATAAACTTCTTCAAAGGCATAAATTTCATCTAAGAGAATGTTGGGTGGAAGTTCTTCTCGCCATGGTGATAATAACCAGATGTTCGTCATTTCTTCTAAAGTTGGAGGATTATTGCGATCAATTAGATTGAAACAACTTAGCGTCTCATATACTGAATTGGTGAAATTATACCACTTTTCTAGGTACACAATGGCTCTTTGATACACATTGATGGCTTCTTTCTTGAACTTTTGCATGGCATTCTCAGGCAAATATTTTTTACGTAAGGCAAATAAAACTTTCATTCCAAAAAACTGCTCATCGTATTTTTTTTTTGCAAAGAATCACGCAGTTTACACATGATAATGTGAAGATCACATGCAAGAATTTTCTTGTTTTCCAGCTTCAGTAGGGTGGCTTGCATTATTGACATGAAGAAGTATGTGAAATATAAATAAAATTCTGAAATTGTTGGTTCATCGTCCTTTGCAAGTTCATTTTCCTGATCCGAAATAAGGTTCCAGATAACCTTATGGCACTCATCAGATCCAAGAGAAATAAAATATGATTTTAGAGGTATCTAGTTTAAAAGAAGTCTTTTGACCGCTTTAAACAAACTTAACCAACGTGTTGGAACATGGCGCAAAACTTCATGGAATTCTGACTCGCAAAACTCAAAAAATGATTTCAACTCTTCTCGTTTCTTCGCAGAATTTGAAAATTCAGCAAAAACCTTCAGCACTACATTTTCGATATCAAAAGATAACTGCTTTAATGCATTTTTGCGCTGTTGTGTAAAATGTGATTATTGCAATGAGCAGCTACAATATTATCATTTTCCAGCAATAATTTTTGGTAAACAGATTTGTTCACTCCATAATTGACCGATGCATTATCTGCTGAGTAAGCTGAAACATTATTTATTTCCAATTCGTTATCACTAAGACACAGCTGATTTTTATATTGATATAGAATCTTCAAAAGAATCCTCATAAAAGTCTAAAATTTTCACACACAGTCCTTCTTCACAAGTAAAATATTGTGCAACAACGGGATACATTTTGCGATTTCCCTTGTTTGATACGTCAGTGGAGAGAGAAAATGGAATTCCAGTTTTAAGATCATTGAGAACCAACTCAATAGAAAAAGGATACAAAAGCTCATTGACAATAGCTGATGATTTGGTTCTTCCACAAGACATCTTTTTTACAATTTCTGAATCATCAAAAATTTGCTTCATTAACTTAATACCGCAATCTTGAGCCAGGAAAGAAATATGGTGTTTGATCCCATGGTAAGTTTCAGCCATTTCAGCTACAGTCTGAATATTTTCTCCTTATCTCACTGAAAGAGGAGTCTTTAACAATGAAAAACTAATTGATTCGCTTGTTGCTGGAAGCTATTTTCTTCTTATCTAAATGATTTTTTGTGCTTGCATGCTGTGTGACAGCTTTTATACCATTATATTCAATTGTGAACGATTTCTGACACAATTTACAGTAGGCCGTCATATTTGTTCTGTCAGTTTCGTTGTTGGTAATCCATGCAAAAGTAGCTTCCCAGTCTTTGGTGTATTTGCACACTCCTCTCTTTCGTTTTAAAGAATTCGAAATCTCGCCGCTGTCACTCTCATCACTCGACGCCATTTTAGGTCAGTCGACACAAGCTACAATACATTTTAAAAATGTGAACTGTACATAATTTTATAATATATTTTTATTTTAATCTCATCATTAATTTTTTCGGAGAATCGAGTTCAATGGATATTCAATCTTTGTCTCATTCTAACTTATGAAAAAAAAGACAAAACGTGATTCTCCTATCCTTATTCTCTTAGACTGTACAGCTTTAGATTACGTACCATTTCATCATAAAGCTTTTGAATAAAAAAAATGTCCACTATTTTGTGGAAAAAAAAATAGTGAACATAATGTGAAAAAAGTGGACTGTCCGCTCAAATAGTGGACACCTGGCAACTCTACTCCTACTGGCCACATAGATATTCTCCATGATGATCTATCCCTAGCTTGTTTTTTTTTTTCAGAACTCCCAAAGGTGCACTCAATTGCCATTGTAACTCAGTTTTTCCATTTTGCTTCTGGTCATCCTCTTCTTCTTCTTCTTCTTTCTTTCTACCTTTCCCGACATTAGAGCCTTCTCTGGAGTTGGGTCTTTGCTTGATGTATCCGAAATAGGGTAATTTGACCCTCATCATTGTGCCTCAAGTGAGAACTCAGGGTTAGTTTCAGGGATGAGCTGCCAGAAGGCACAAACAGTTAAAACAAAAGGAATGACTCGGGAGTAAGGCCTGGAGATGTTTGGCCCCTCCCATAAGGTTTAAAAGAGAACCAAAGGCACGTGGGGTCTTTGCAAGAAAGCAATCTTGTTAATTCTGTTCCTATTCGGCATCTCTGTTTGATTCTGGACTCCGTGTGGCTTTGCCAAGTAGGTCTTTGGCAGAGTGTCAAGGGAGATAAAGGTTAGTGATTATCCCGAAGGACTTCTCCCAAAGGACTTTTTGCAACTAATTGGGACTCAGCTGTGAATGAAGGTAATGAAGGCAACATATCTCTCCTCCCTTGCCTTTACAGTCCAAGAAACTAGGAAGGATCCCTTCTGCCACACCCCATTTGTTCTGTGGCTCACCTGCCTCCTATCTGAACATTGTCTAGTCCAGGGGTGTCAAATTGGCGGCCTGCGGACTGGATGCGTCAGGCTCAGGCCACCCCAGCTCCATGAATGGAGAAAACGTTGCAAAATATCACATGATGGCAATGTGACGCTGTGACTTTGAAACCCGTGATCTAGTCAGCGGTTCCTCCCATCTCTCTACGACATTCTCATAAACCGAGAACTATGGCCCTTTTATGACCTGTGGACTTTAACTCCCAGAATTCCACAAGTCATAAAGTTCCCCACCTCTTTCATAAACCATTACAGGTTATGTCACTTTGACTCTCTTCGGTATAAGAGGGAGCAAAGGGAAAACACTGTCAGGCTTTCAAGAACCTGTCATTCTAATGAGGCAGAATTCTAATATTTCTCGGGGAATCCTTTCCTAATAAGAGCATCCTCAACACTGTGACCAGTGCAAAAGGATAATCCCTGCTTTTATCATTTAGGTTCTTGGCAAAAAGCTGAACCCATATTGATTCTGTGAAAGAATCTAGTTTTCCAATATTTTCTACCATATGACATACACCCTATTTAATGTGAAAAGCGGTACCTCGGGACATCCCCAGTGGAGAATTAAAGCAATCAAGATAGCAGCCATGGCCATGAAATTGAAGCTAATTTTTTTTCTTACATGTATTGCATCAAGTGACATACATTTTTTTTAAAAGGATAGGGCTTCAAATACATATTTAGAGCTTCCATCTTGATATTTTGACTACCCCCCACGGGCAATCCTGACAATGCAGTCTGCTCTTTCTATAGAGTTTTTATCCAGGAATGATCATATCTCACTGAGTTTCCCTCTTCCATCAAGTTTATATTATTATACAAATAGAAATGTAGAATATTTCTATAATATTCTTTTTATATGGATTAAAGATATACATTTGTAGCCAAGTATTCTAAACGCCCATCCTGGCTTGGAGATCTCTAGCAATGGCATAGTAATACCTGTATATCATGTCCTATTTAAAATGCTGAGGTTGACTTTTTTTCCCCAGAAATGTCCACCCACTAATCTACTTCCAAGATCAACTCTTTTCTTTCTAGTATAAATATTGACAGTGTATGATATACGTTCCTTGTTGTTGTTAGTTGCGAAGTCATGTCTGACCCATCACAACCCCATGGACAATGTTCCTCCAGGCCTTCCTGTCCTCTACCATCCTCTGGAGTCCGTTTAAGCTCACACCTACTGCTTCAGTGACTCCATCCAGCCACCTGATTCTCTGTCGTCCCCTTCTTCTTTTGCCCTCCATCTTTCCCAGCATTAGGCTCTTCTCCAGTGAGTCCTTCTTTCTCATTAGGTGGCCAAAGTATTTGAGTTTCATCTTCAGGATCTGGTCTTCTAAAGAGCAGTCAGGGTTTTTCTCCTCTAGGACTGATTGGTTTGATCGCCTGGCAGTCCAAGGGACTCGCAGGAATCTTCTCCAGCACCATAGTTCAAAGGCCTCAATTCTTTGCTGCTCAGCCTTTCTCATGGTCCAACTTTCACAGCCAGACATTGCAACCGGGAAAACCATAGCCTTGATTATACACACTTTTGTTGGCAGGGTGATGTCTCTGCTTTTTAGAATGCTGTCTAGATTTGTCATAGCTTTCCTCCCCAGGAGCAAGTGTCTTTTAATTTCTTGGCTGCAGTCCCCATCTGCGGTGATCTTGGAGCCCTGGAAAATAAAATCTGTCACTACCTCCATTTCTTCCCCATCTATTTGCCAGGAACTGAGTGGGTCGGATGCCATGATCTTAGTTTTCTTAATGTTGAGTTTTAAACCAACTTTTGCACTCTCCTTCTTCACCTGCATCAAGAGGCTCTTTAGTTCCTCTTCACTTTTTGCCATAGAGTGGTATCATCTGCATATTTGAAGTTGTTGATATTTCTCCCGGCTATCTTAATTCCAACTTTTGATTCATCTAGCCCTGCCTTTCTCATGATGTGCTCTGCATATAAGTTAAATAGGCAGGGCAACAGTATACAGCCTTGCTGGACTCCTTTTCCAGTTTTATATGTTCCTACATTACTGGCTTTCCTCTTAGAGCAGATTTAGAGCAATATTTTGGTGTTTTCTGTACCAGCAGCTGTTTTTCTCTCTCTCTCTCTCTTTCTCTCCCCCCCTTCCCTCTCTCTCTCTTCCCCCCCTCTCTCTTTCTTTCTCTTTCTTTCTTTCATCTATCTATCTCTCTATCTACCTCTCTATTTATCTATATTTGTTTGTTTGTTTGTTTGTTTGTTTGTTTGTTTGTTTGTTCATTTATTAAATTTGCATGCTGTCCCTCCTAACCAGAGTTGAGAATTTTAGCTCAAGCGTAGTCCATCTCTCCTGCCCCAGAGAGTCCCATAGTCCCTATATCTAAACCTCTCCTCCTGGCCCTTCCATCTCATCCCTGCATTGAGACTTTTGAGTCCTGCTTATCTAGCTGGCCCTGAGCCTATAATGTTGGCCTCAAAATTGGGAGATCCCAACGGATTGAACATCATCTGTGTCCCACCTCCAAGGGAACTTAAAAGGAGGAAATAATGTCACTCAGAGGGTTTTTATACAAAGAGGTTCTTTTTACAGATGCGGGCAGATGGCAGTTGAAGACACTACAGACACTGTTGGACGAAGGGATTAACTTAACTTGGTTACAATATAATCAATTACAATTGAGATGGAGAGAGGACCAAAAAACTGGTATTATGTTGCATGAGGAAGAATTGGTTAGACATATAAAAGAGAAAGGTCCAATGCATATTAAAAGGCTTTATAATGTTTTGTTGGAAAGGGATTCAGAAACTGAACTGGTTAAAGATTGTATGATTAAGTGGACACAAAATTTTGAGGAGCCAGTGATGTTGGAAACATGGGAAAAAATTTGGGTTCAGAATGTTAAATTTACACAGTCGCAGAATCTGAGGGAAAATTTCTATAAAATGTTTTATAGATGGCATTTAGACCCCAAAAAATTGTTGTGTATGTACCCTAATGTTCAGCCAAAATGTTGCAGATGTGATTGTTTAGATGCTACATATTATCATGTTTGGTGGACTTGTAGGAAAGTTAAGGCTTTTTGGATAAAAATTTGGTGGGTCATGCAGAATGTTTTGAAGAAAAAAATTCAATTTTCTCCACAATTGTTTTTATTGGGTATAGTTAAGGGTTTTACTACGGGTGAAACAAAGTTGA
Organism: Pituophis catenifer annectens; assembly: GCF_029215685.1. Lineage (NCBI taxonomy): Eukaryota > Metazoa > Chordata > Lepidosauria > Squamata > Colubridae > Pituophis > Pituophis catenifer. The sequence goes on along the minus strand of NW_027256881.1, from coordinate 191,864,904 downwards.
TATTGTACATGATAACAGCTGCGAGATTATTGATAGGTAAATATTGGAAGAATGAAGTTTTGCCCATGATTGAGGAATGGACTTTGAAGATGGCCAGTTTTGCAGAGATGGCGAAGATTTCAGCATTTTTAAAAGACTGTTCACAAGAGACTTATGAATGGGAATGGAAAAAGTGGATAGATTATGTTCAGAACAAATATCAAACTAGGAAGTACCAAATAGCTTTTATTTGAAAATGATATTTTAAAATAGAAATATTTCAGTGTAATGAAGATGAAAAACTTACAAGGAGGAGGGAGGGGTTCAAGTTTTATATAAGTTTTATATTAAGGGGTTTTTTTTACCTGATATAAGTATATTGTGTGGAAGTCCGGGGGGGAGGGGAGGGTTAGGGAGGGTTAGGGAGGATGGGAAGTTCGGGGTGGGTAGAGGGGGGGGGGAAAGGGGTGAAAATGTAATTGTAAAACTTTTGCAATAAAAAAAAAGGAGGAAAAAGCAAGTCTAAGTGACAGTTTCAAGTGACCCACTCCTAACAGGGTACTAGACTGTGTTTCAGTGGGAGGACAAACTGCTTTCTACACCAGGTCTCCACTGTGGATGCTCCATTTTATATGCACAGTAGAGCCACACTGGCTGTTACAGTGCCATTCCAGCTTCTTAAGTAATAGAAAAAGAACATCGAACAAAGTGACAATGAAATCCTAGAGTAGAACCGAGTTCCAAGGTGATGCAAGGCATCTTAAAAGCATGAAATTGGATAAATGTTCTTTTTCCCTTTACTGCACTTTCCATCTTATCACAATCCCCCTAATATTTATTGGCAAACTTGGCTGCTCCTTCTCTCACCAGATCTTTTTTTTTGGGGGGATAGGTTTTTCAAACTTTCCTTTCACAGAAATCCAGATAGCTTGATTCTCAATGAAAATCTACATGTTTCCTATGGAATATAAGATAGGATAACCTTCATTGTCATTTTTTCCCTGTGGGTACACTGGCACACATTAAAAATGAAATTGTGTTGCCTGCTCTCAAACGTGTACACATACATAAAACGCATATAGATATGCTACCCTGTTTCCCCCAAAATAAGACATCCCCTGATAATAAGCCCAATCGGGCTTTTGAACGCATGGCAATAAGGCCAAGCTCTTATTTCAGGATTCAAAAAAATATAAGACAGGGTCTTATTTTTTGGGAAACACGGTATATACAGTGTACGTATATAACAACATCCCAGGGGTGAAATGCTCCCAGTTCGGACTGGATCGCCCGATCCGGTAGCGATGGAGGCGGATGGTTTGGAGAACCAGTAGCAAAAATCCCTGCCCCACCCCCATTGCCCAGCTGAGCCACGCAATCATCAGAGGCTTTTTTTTTTATTTTTAAAAGCATTTTTTCTACAACCTCTTTGGCCGAAAAAATGCTTTTAAAAGTTAAAAAAAAAGCCTCTGATGATCGTGTGGCTCAGCTGGGATCATCAGAGGCTTTTAAAAGCATTTTTTCTACAACCTCTTTGGCCGAAGAGGTTATAGAAAAAATGTTTTTAAAAGGAAAAAAAGCCTGTGCTGATCAGGCAAGACAGCTGGGATCGTCAGAGGCTTTAAAAGCATTTTTTCAGTCGAAGAGGTTGTTCCCTAACTTCAGGGAACAAGTTGCTCCATAGGGCTAAAACTACCACAGAGAAGGTCTATTACTATTAATAATGACTAGTCTACTATTCAAAACTATTCTTGTTTTGAATTGTTTTTTTTAAAATACATTTTATTAATTTTCTATTAATTACATTTCTTTGTGCTTAATAAACATCGTGTTGTCTTGGTATTTAATTTGCTTAACAATACAAATGCCATTCTTACTCTCCATCCCAGGGGTGAAATGTAAAATTTGTTACTACCGGTTCTGTGGGCGTGGCTTAGTGGGGTGGGGGTAATGTGACTGGGTGGGCGTGGCCAACTTTTTTAAAAAAAAAACTTTTCAAAGCATTTTTTCTACAACCTCTTCGGCTGAAGAGGTTGCAAGAAATGCTTTGAAAAGCCTCTGATGATCCCAGCTGAGCCGTGCGATCATCAGAGGTTTTTTTTTTACTTTTAAAAGCATTTTTTTGTCGGAAGAGGTTGTAGAAAAAATGCTTTTAAAAGTAAAAAAAAAAAAGCCTCTGATGATCGTGTGGCTCAGCTGGGCATGGTGGGGGGGGCGCAGGATTTTTGATACCAGTTCTTCGAATCCCTGCCGCCATCGTTACTGGATCGGGTGATCTGGTCCGAACTGGGAGCATTTCACCCCTGCTCCACCCCTTTTTTCCAACCACTGGTAGAATAAGTTCCATGTTTGAAAATATTCTGTGTCTTTTTGTTTGATTTTCAATGTAAATCTATCCATTTTGCACAGTCTAATATCTTCTTAATTATCTCTTCATCTCATGGTGTTTCTTCATTTTTCCAATATTGTGCGAAGATAATCCTCACTGTTAAGACATGTAATACTAAATACATACTTTTCTTATAAAATTTTTCTGATATCCCTAATAAAAAAAGTTTAAAATCTACATGTTTTCCTATTATCTTTTCTAGCCATCTGTGTATTTTTGCCCACATTTTTTTTGTTTTAGCACAAGTCCACCACGTATGATAAAATGTGCCGTGTTTTTTTTAGTTACATTTCCAACATTTGCTAGACATATTGTTAAACATTTTAGCTAACCTAGCAGGTGATAAATGCCCTCTATAAAACATTTTATATAAATTTTCTTTATAAGAAGTTGCCATTGTTAATCTATAGTTCCTTTTCCATAAATTTTGCCATTTCTCTAATTCCATGTTATAGCCCAAGTTTTTTTTCCCATTGTGTCTTTTATTTGTTCATCCTCCATTTTTAAATTTAGTAAGAAGTTATATACCTTCTTGAATTGTTGTTAACCATCCAGAGTCTCACACTGAGATGGATAGTCTCATTTAGCAATGAGGACTGACAATTTGGTTGTTACGTAAAGGAGTCACCAAGTGAAGTTGCAGGTGTGCATACAATTTTACCTCAGCTTTCCCTGCTTTTTATACAAAGGTTGTAAATATGAGGCCTGGTTGGAAAGTTATTTTTTTCATCTCGGCATCTAACTTGAATGGCCGATGATGCCAAATGAAACAAACAAAATGTTTAAAAGTTACAATATTTATATAGTTACTTACCAAGTGCATCTGAATTATATTAAAGTAACCAAAATATCTTTACAATCCCCAAGACTTGTCACAACTTTTGAGTACCCCTAACATTTGGAAATTGGAAGTTGAACAATTTGACACGCCTTAAAATTGGTCACTAAACAAGATGGTTAAATGAAGATTACCATGAACAGTCAAGATGAGAGTGTAACAGAAAATAGGAAGACTCTCAGTCACACAGTTACACCCCCATCTTTTTATTCCCTGTGCAGATGCCCCTAATTAGCCCAACAATTGTAAGCTGTTGAACAAAACCAGATTGTGAAAGGTCCAACCTTTTCTGAGAAGAGATTTCCATTACCACAATTTCACCACTGAGGAAAATCGATTCTGAATTCCAACTGGTCATTTTTACCTTTCAAGAATCCAAGAAGATAGCTTCAAAGCCATTGATCTGGTGCCTTATTATTTCAAACAGGGCTACAATTATTGTGAATTTCAAAGAAATTCATTCTTTTCCATTTTCAGCTTCCCCAGATGCTGAAATGTTTATTTTTCTACCAAACCGATTGCCAGTTACAAGCTCTGTGCCCCATTTCCTTCTTTCTTGCATAATTTTCCAAGTGGAATTTTAAGCAGTTGGTTCAAAATGGGTAGAAAAGCACTATTTATATTCATTTTTTATTTAAGAAAGCCTTACTTATCACATAGTCTTTTCAACCAGTCTTGCAGAAGAGCCTTCAAGCATGATCAAAAGCATTTCCCTGCAAGAAATGAAACATTTCTTTTACCCATCTCTTTTTAATCCCCTCCATCTGTTTGCATTCCCCAAAGTACATTTCTTTATATTTGATATAACATTGATAGTGATTATATTTGATTTTATACCTGAATTAGATTTGAAATAAGATCCCAAAGCTCCCAGCATGCTTTGCCTCATCCTTTGCCAGCATTTTTGTGCAAAAAAACAACAACCGTGTTTTGCTACGCCTTTCAGTCCACAAGAATCAAGTGACATCCTATAACTTATTCTCAACCTTGCATTTTAGCATTGGAATATTCTCAGCTTTGCAAGCTCTAGAAAATCACAAAAATGACCGCACTGAGCCATTTTAGTCAAAGCAGAAAAAAGGAGCCACTGTTTTGTTCCAGACTGGGACAGCTGCTAAACTCACACAGCTGCCTTTTGGGAGAAATGGAAATAGATTATTTTACTCATAACCAGCCAAGTACCCAGGGTTATGCCCAACAAAGTGACATGCTAATTGTTAAGTGAGTGATCACTCTTAATACTTATATGCCTCAGTTTTAGTTAAGTATTGGCTTCTGAACCAACTTAGTTTTTGAAGTATAGAGGTAGTCTTTGTTCACCTACCATAATTGGGACCAACAACTTGGTGATTAATCAAAGCTAAGTGAAAGAGCAACTATGCTTATGATCTTTTTAGAATAGAATAGAATGAGCTGGAAGGGACCTTGGAGGTCTTCTAGTCCAGCCCCCTGCTCAAACAGGAGAACCTATACCATTTCAGGTAAGTGACTGTCTAGACCAGGGGTGTCAAACTCAATTTCATTGAGGGCCGCATTAGGGTTGTGTTTGACCTCAGGGGTATGGATGGGCATTGCTAGGGTAGGCGTGGCCAGCTTGATGTCACTCGTGTCAGGGGCATATGTGGTGGCCTGAGCACTCTGCCAGCAAAAATGGAGCTTGGGAGGGTTGTAGGAGGCTGTCGCAGCTGAAAATGGAGCTCAGGAGGGTTGTATGCAGCCCTCCCGAGCTCCGTTGTTTGCTGGCAGATGCACCACAACATGGTCCTTCGCTGTTTCCAGGGTGGTCCTGTGGGCCAGATCTAAGCACCCTGTGGGCCGGATTTGGCCCATGGGCCTTGAGAAAAACAGTCATAACTCACTTTTTTCAGTGCCATTGTAACTTAAAATGGTCACTCAATGAAATGTTGTAAGTCGAGGACAGTCTGTGCTTAACTCCACACAAAAAAAGAAAGAGAAAAACTGGGCAGATGGCTGAAGTGGCTTTAGCACAAACTTCTCCTTTTATATTCTTCCTAAATTTACATTTATTTAATTGTTTCTGGCTTAAATCTGATGGGTTCAGCATTCCAAAGCCATGAAATATTATTTGTCAAACAAGAATGGAATGGAATGGAATGGAACGGAACGGAACGGAACGGAACGGAACGGAACGGAACGGAACGGAACGGAACAGAATAGAATAGAATTCTTTATTGGCCAAGTTTGATTGGACACACAAGGAATTTGTCTTCGGTGCAGAAGCTCTCAGTGTACATAAAAGCTATAAGTGATAATCATGATCATAGTCATCATAGATACATTCATCATAAATCATAAGTTACAACATTTAATGATAGTCATAGGATACTAAATAAGCAATCAAAATCATACTAGAAAACTAAATAAAACAATATGAATCATAACGATACATGCAACAAGGTTATAGTCATAAGTAGAAAGGAGATAAGTAATAGGAAAGATGAGAAGAGTAATAGTAATACAGTCTTAGTAAATAGTTTGACAGTGTTGTAGGAATTAGTTGTTTAGCAGACACCTGGAATATGTATGCAGTGTCATCCTTAGCAACTTTTCTCTTTCTTGTTTGCCTGTCTACAAATCAAAAAAAAGGGATGGCAATTATAACATCTTTGAGTTTATAATCTTTCTGGGACTAAATTCCACAGATGTAGGTTAACGAATGTGGGATGTTTTCTTTCAAATTAGATGGCAGGTTCTTTTTCTCAGAATCCTTCTTATTTCGCTGGCCTGTGACCAAATGTTTTTCCTGAAGATTTTCTATATTTGATTCACTCATAGTTTTATCCAAAGTGAATAGTACAGCTGATGTTTCCTCTGTCACTACTGTCACAATGAGAAACAAAGTGATTGGAATTCCAAAGTGATCTACTCACCTATAGAATTCATCACAATATTGTCACAGCAGAGCTGAAATCTCATGTGTTGCATTGTCAAGCATCATTGTTGATCAATTGTCTTGTATCCTTATCCTTTCCCTCAAATTCGAGTGTTATCGGTTGCTATTCCATGCTGATTGATGGTTGAGTATGGAACCTTTGAGTTTTCTATAGCTATTCAATTTTCAAGATATTATTCTGTATCTTTGAGATTCTTGAAAAGAGTTGCGTTCTTCCCTCCCAAAGCTAATATCTGATGACACTGACTTCCTTAAACAACTCCAACACTCTTAAATTTTTAGCTCTTAAAGGGTGTCTAATGGTTCCTTAAGAATGATTAACAGGATGAGTTGACTACAACCGGCCTAGGATCCCAACTCTAAAAAACTCTGAAGATATGCTGGTAATCAGCGACAATAGATTTAGGAGTGGAGATTATGCTGATAATCAGCAGAAGGAGTGGAGGATACTATGCTGGAGAACAGCTAAACTACATACTAAACATACTAAATTAAGAGTGGCCAATTGGAGTTCTAGTTTTGCCTTAGGCCCAGAAATCAACTGGATGACTTCAAGCCAGTCATTTTCTCCCAGCCCGCATTTTTTGTAACGTTGCCTAGATTTGCACAAACTTATCTATGTAGTTCTCAGGAATTAAGATTGACTTGGCATCGGATTCTAATGTGATGACTCATCAAGTCACAGACAAGCATGGAAATCAATTAGTTGATACACAACTTATAGAAAAGAAATATGAGCCACAAAAGCAAAACCAACAAGATCAAGTCATAAATCAGAACGAAAACCGATCAGTTGATATACAACTCGTAGAAAGGAAATTAGGATGGAGATCAAACCCACAAAAAGTCAAGAAAAAAAGAAATAGGTCTCACAAAAACAAAAATTTCTAAATTAGGCAACAGTGAAGCCAGTTATTTAAAAGATGACTGAATACATGAAAAGATAGTTGAGGCGAAGTATTGGTTAATATTATCCTGAGGAGAGTGACAGACCTCTGCAATGCCGTAATTTTGGGATGTGAAAAGGGCCTTAAATTGTTGGATTGGAATTATCTATTTTGGATTTTTTTGATAAATGTATTATGTTTATGCTGAGCTATATGGCAAGAGAGCTATGCTGGGGCATGCAGAAGATCTGGTGGTTACCCCATTATGACGGTGGGAATTAATAATCCTGAAGAAAGCCACTACTACAGATATTATATGGAATACAATTATAATGTCACTCGGGTGGTTGTTTTCTTTTTTTATATATATACATGAAGATATTCATTACTGATGGGGGCAGATGATAACTGAGGATTTTGAACACTCTGTTACAATCAGGATGTTATGTTACCCTAATATGGGTGATGGAGTTAACAATCCAGTGGAAAGACATCAAAGAAGACATTATATGGATTATAAATTTAAAGTCATTGATTTTATCTATATAAGGGAATATTTTTTTAGTAGGGTGGGCAGAAGAATAAAGATATTAGGAATTGTTATGTATGGTAATTTTGTAGGAAAGTGGGTGGAGACAGGCTAGTTTATTGATTGTTTAGTTTAAGAAAAGGGATGTTTAAGAGATATATTTATGGGAGTGGAGGAAATGGATAGAGTTGAATAAATGTTAAATTAGGATTTATTATATAGCTTTATAGGGGAAGGCTGCTTCGAAATGTTATATTAATATACACAAAAGATTAAATGTTAAATTAGGATTTATTATATAGTCTTAAAGTGGAAGGTTGTTTTGAAATGTTATATTAATATACAGACATGTGTATGGTAAGGTGACCAGATTTTAACATTGGTAAAGAGGGACATTGTGAGCGTGGCTTATTTTGTGGGTGTGGCTAGCTGGTCATGTGACTGGGTGGGCGTGGCTATGTGTATAGGGTAAGGTGAACAGATTTTAACATTGGTAAGAAGGACACCATTGTGGGCGTGGCTTATTGTGTGGGCGTGGCTTGGAGGCCATGTGACTGGGTGGGCGTGGCTAGCTGGTCATGTGACCGGGTGGCCATGGCTATGTGTATAGGGACTACTCAGAGGGCTGAAAAGTCATTTCTGACAGGTCCTCAAACTTTTGACTGGTCCACACTCTTATGACCATCCTCACATTTATGCCCGTGCAGCATTCTTAACAACCATGTCACTCATTTCATAACTGCTTCTCTTCACCATGATGACAAGATAGGGCAAAAATGTAAAATGTGAGGACAGTCATAAGTTCGAGGACTGGTCAAAATTGTCAGGACCAGTCAAAAATAACTTTTTCAGCCCTCTGAGTAGTCCATATGCATTAAAGGATTACAGCAATAGAGAGGGATGAAGGAATGGAAATTAGAGTAGGAGTGAGGGTAAGAGAGGGAGGAAGAGAGGAGGAGAAGGAGAAAGAAAGAGGAAGTAGGGAGGAGAAAAAGAGGGTGGGGGGGAAGAGAAAGTAAGAAGGAAAGAAAAGAGAGAGGTGGTAGGTTTGAGGAGAAAGATTGCTGTACAATAAAAAAGATGAAAGGGAAGAAAGCCAACCCCAAGCAAATATAAAGATATTAAGATAAAGAATGAATTGTTAAACTTTAAAGAATAAAAGAGAACAAAGATGAATAAATAGCAATAATTAGAAACACACATACAAACATACAATGTATTTTCTTTGAACAGAATATTTGGCCGGTTCACAAATTTAAACAGCGTTTAGTCATTTCAATTAAATTTACAATTTCTATATTTCCTTTTTGCCATATTTATTCCTCATCTATTTTTTAAAAAAACCAATATTACCCTTCATCCTCATCTCTAATCTTAATCAAATTCAATTTTTCCCTTCTATTCTATATTATACCCCTTCCCATTTTCATCTATTTTTATATCCATCCTCACATTGGTTAATTATGTAATTATGTAATACAGTTGTTTAATACAAATTCAACATTTTAATATAAATCAATTAGTTATATAACTATCTTTTTTATATATTAATCAATATGAACATGAATATTCCAATTATTTCCATGCAATCCAATTTCTTACAAATCAATTAATTATATTTACCAATAATAATAAACCAAATAATTTCCCCCATATATTCCTCCAAACCACAACTTAACCATTTCTGCTTTCAACACTATATACAATTATTAATAGTATCTCAATTATTACAATTCCCTAGTTAAATAGAGCTTTTTTTCTTTTGTGTTTTAAAATCTTGAACTCTCCTCTTTTGCCCTAAATTTCCCATTGTTTGCAATTTTGCACCTACCTTTTTTGGTGAGGAAAAAGAAAAAGAAATCTCTCTCTGCCTCATTTTGCCACATTGCACCCTGCTTTACTTTCAGTTTCGCTTTTAAAGCATAGTTAGGGGAAAAAAATTGCTCCAGGAACTTTTTGCAGCTAATTAACCTAGCGGAAGCTGTAGGGGCTGTTTTTTCTATTTTTGCAGGCATGGGTCTACTCATTTTTTTTTTAACTACTGATCAGCTGTAGGTCGGCCCTTTGAAGCCCCGCGGCAAGAGTTTAAACAGTTTTTTTTTCCCTCTAGCCATCAGCGGGGACTCAGGAGGCAGAATGAAAAATCGGGACTTTTTTAAAACGCCGCGGGACGCGGGACAAATTGCTCAAAAGCAGGACTGTCCCGCCAAAAGCGGGACGTCTGGTCACCTTAGTGTATGGGGGAGGAGAAAAAGGGCAGATTATTGCTAAATTGGGAGTCATAATAATATTACTATGCTAAATCAGAAGTTATTATACAATGTTATAGTAGAATGTTATTTTGAAATGTATGATAAAAGGGGGATGTAATAATATTATTAGAAAGAAAGGGTCAGTATTTGGGGGATGGAGTAAGGGGATGGTAAAGTATTATATAATCTGTTAGGAATTTGGATCTTACTTTGAAGAAGTCACAGGGGGACAGGTGGTGAGGGGGGGTTAGGGAGGAGGGGGAGAAAAAAGGGGAGAAAATCTGTATTTGAAAAGATTGACTTGGAGGGAAAAAAATCTATGGATCATCCAATCATCTTCATGATAACAAGCCAAGACTCATCATAGTCTCTTTTAATTGGTGTAAAGAGTAAGGAAGATGACCTTGATGGAAAAGAGCCTTGGTAGTACAGTGGTCTAAAGCACCCTGTTATTAAGACCAGCTGCCTGCAATTACTGCAGGTTCGAATCTCGCCAGGCTCAAGGTTGACTCAGCCTTCCATCCTTTCTAAGGTAGGTAAATTGAGGACCCAGTTGTGGGAGCAATAAGCTGACTTTGTATAAATATACAAAAGGATGAAGGCTATTGCTTAGCACATTGTAAGCCTCCCTGAGTCTCCGGAGAAGGGTGGCATATAAATCAAATTAAAAAAAAAAAAATGCAAGGATTGTGATCTAGGGCAAAATGGACTGAAATTTTTTTTTAACGTTCAGAGCCACAAGACAACATTTGGAAGGAGATCAGATAGACATTTCCTGATTCCCTAGAGTATAGGAAGGAGAAGATACATCATTATCAGATTTGCAAGTTTCTGTAATTACTGTATAATTAATCTCAATAAAAGTAGCGTTACCCTTCCTGTGAGTTGATTTCCGAATCTGGTCTACCTAGTGTGGCTGCCATTTGATGTCCTGGAAATATGATGGACTTCAACTCCCTAAATCTCCAGCCAGCAGTGGTAAGACAGTGGCTATGCTCCAGAAACAGGAAAGTTGTGCCAAAGCAAGAAGTGGGGGGACGACCCTAGATTAGCCTAAAAGCTAAATTTTGGGGTGATTTTCTTCATATAACAGAACTGGAACATTGCAAAGTAGCTGCCAAGGTTTTTTCTGCCTCACTTCCAAATTACTTTTTCATGGCCATCCAAGGGAAAACTCAAATACGGCTTAATATTTCAACACTCAAATGGAAGTATATAACTATAAACTATATAACTATAAAATTCAGTATTTTCCTGCGATGCTATGTTGTGGTTCTTATCATTGTTACACAATTGCACTATTATCTTGCTTTCATGGGAAATACTGAGCAAAATAGGCAAACCTGGGTTGCACCATAGCCAGAGGGACATTTAAGGCCTTTCCTTGCACCTGTGGAAAAGTTTAATTATTGCAGCTGTCAAAACGCTTTAATGGAAACAGGCTGCCTAACAGATCACTTTCTCTACCTGGAATGATCCCCTCCCTAAATGCAAGCAATTTTGTGATAGTGCTTGAAATGTAAGTATCATAAATTAGTGCAAGTGATGCTTTCATGATTAAGGATGCCACTTGCTTTGCTTAATGTTTCATTGATTAAAAATGGAAAACAACCCTCCTCATTAAAAGAGAAATAGGAGTGGGGAAATCTGGGATATTATAGCCAGGATTAAACATTAAGGCTGGAATTCCCAAATCTCTATAAACAGCTCAACTTCTGCTCAGATAGAGTGAGGAGAACACTGTTGAGCTGTTCATAGGTTTCACTGTTCTCTTGATTTCTCCAGCAACATATTGGATTATTAAGGAAGGAATAAGTTGACTCAAAACACTTTGGTGCCATTTTTTATCACCCGGGACATGGATCTGTGACCTTCCAAATATCTCTGAGTGACAATTGCCAATAGTGCCAATCTTTTTAGTCAATGTTGAATGATCTGCGATACGGGAGTCAAACTCGCTACGTCACATTGCTGTCACGTGACGTTTCACGACTTTTTTCCCATTCATGGAGCGGGGGTGGGCGTGGCCTGTGCATGATGCATCCAGTTCACGGCCCATGGGTCACCAGACACCTCTGATCTGGGAGGTGCCTTTCTGTGTCATCTTGGATGACAAGTTTTTCACCATTAATAACAATAACATCTAGATTTATATGCCAGCCCATAGCATTTTTACAGCACTTCTCTGGGAGGTTTACAATGTAGAAACATTATTTGCACATTGCCTCCAACAATCTCAGTCCTCATTTTACCTACTTTGGAAGGAAGGAAGACTGAGCTAACCTTGAGCCCTGTCAGAATCGAACTCCAGGCTGTGGGCATAATTTGCCTGTAAAACTGCATTCTAACCACTGCGCCATCAGGCACCTTAAGGTTATACAGGGAGGAATAACCCTTTCTTTGAGGATCACATTTGTCTTTTAAATGGTAAGCTGAGGGCCAAGATAGGAAAAAAAATGGTACCACGGAAATGATCTATGTGCATTCAAATTTATATTGTTAATAAAACTCTTCGTTGTATATTTTAAAATATCCCAATTCTACCCCATTTAACGCTCTAGCAACATTGGAAGCAGCTTTGCAGACCTTATCCAAATGTTGAGGAACTAAACATAGCTGGAGTACATCAAGGACTTCTACTCTACAAGGCTAGAAACCAATCATTCCATTCACCTGTTCAGCAATTCTTGGCTTGCTTCCCACTTAAGAAAGAAAAGAAATTTAGGGGCATTTATGTGTGATGCCTAGAACTCTGGGGCAGCCATCTATAAAGCCAACCAGCCATAATTTGTTTGGATTAACCTGCTAGTCACATTGTAGGGAGAGAGAAAAAATGTCACAGCATGTAGGAAAATCCATCTTTATTACCTTTCACTTTTAGAGCAGCTACAGATTAGCCAGAAGTGCAGAAGAAAGAAAGAAAGAAAGAAAGAAAGAAAGAAAGAAGGAAGGAAGAAAGAAAGAAAGAAAGAAGGAAGGAAGGAAGGAAGGAAGGAAGGAAGGAAGGAAGGAAGGAAGGAAGGAAGGAAGGAAGGAAGGAAGGAGAAAGAGAAGTAGGCAGGCCTTGGTCCAAACCAAGCCAATGAGTATTACTTCTCTGTCAAAAACATATTCAGATTATATGTCACTCCCTCAATCCTTTCCACATGATTCTTACACTGCTGTTTATTTTTTAGAATATACTTGGCTGAAGAGCTAAATGTTAATCCCAAACATCCTGGGATTATGTATGATTATGGGCATTGTTCATCTCTGTACTGTACTTGCGTACGATATACAATCATACATGAAATATATAGTATTTATTTAAACAATGAATTGAGGAGCAAGAGAGGCTTACTTTGTTCCATACTAGGTCTCTGTGGAATGGCTTTGATTAGACTCAGAATACCAGAGTATTTCAACTGGGAAAGTAGAGTGATTTGCCTCCTGAAGATGAAGTTTTTGTGTTCTTTCATATCGTTTTCTTTTTCTCTAGCACATGCAAAAATTAGGGAATTACCTGTATTGATGTTTCTTTCAACTATTCCAGTAGCTTTTGTAAAGATCACAGACAAATATACAAGGGGCAGAGTTTGTACTATGATGTCACACTGCATGGTCTATTATTCTGACAAAATCTTCCCTTACTGAAGCCATTGCTGTCCATTTCTACTGCTGGGGGAAATGCACAAGTTCTACTTTTATCTTCAGTTCCATTCACCTCAATATTTGGAGCAGGGATGGGGGAACAACGCACAACTTTTTATTTCTCTTACCCCCGTTTCTCATTCTAAGGCAGCTCCATGCCCATTTTTCTGTTGTGACTTAGCACATGTGTATTTCAGACTATTCTGTTCACATTTTTAGAACCTGTGCAATGTAAAACACTTTACATTTATGTGTTAATGCCTCATTTATTGACAAGCGATGAAATCTTAATGAACATGAGAGCCAAGAAATATTTTTACACTTTCTAAAAATACCCACCAACAAAAGTTTCTGCAAGCAATAATGAATTGAATGATTATTATTTTAGAGAAGCTAACAAATGAATCTGGTGTTAGATTTCTGCTAATGCCCCTCGTTATTTCATGTGAAAAAAATATGGCCCTGTGTTTTTAATTCCTTTTCCACTGTGCACATGAAAAGCAATGAACCTATCCTCCCATACTTCGATGGATACCCCAAAACACACAAACCAGACAAACCTCTCTGTCCAATTGTATCATTACCAGGGACTTCAATCTATAACATTCCTAAAGAATTAACAAAAAATCTTGGACACCTCACAAAGGGAAGCAAATTCAGTGGAGAAGGGGTGAGGTGGCGCAGTGGTTAGAGTGCAGTACTGCAGGCTATTTCAGCTGATTGCTAACTGCAGTTCAGCAGTTCAAATCTCACCAGCTCAAGGTTGACTCAGCCTTCCATCCTTCCAAGGTGGGTAAAATGAGGAGAAAGATTGTTGGGGGCAATATGCTGACTCTGTAAACTGCTTAGTGAGGGCAGTAAAAGCACTATGAAGCAGCATATAAGTCTAAGGGCTATTGCTATTCAACTGCTTTGAAACATATCAAATTTGGTACTCAATGCATTTTGACATGAACATTTTGTCCTGGTACTCATTATTTGTTTGGTACTTAACAACAAGCTAGAACTTGTTAGTGTTGGCTGCCTTGTGACTCACTACATTATTTTTTTTTTATTGAAAAAGTTTTTCAAATACAAATTTTTCCCCCTTTTTTCCCCCCTCCTCCCTAACCCCCCCCCCTCACCCTCCCCTCCCCCCATGGCTTCTCCAAAATAAAATCCAGATTGATATCAGATTATATAATACTTTACCTTCCTTTTACACCACCCCCCATATGCTAACCATTTCTTTCTAATATTATTATTATATCCCCCCTATACTATACATTTCAAAGCAACATTCAGCTATAAAATTATATAATAAATCCTAATTTGGCATTTATTCAACTCATAATCTACCCATCCTCCACCCCCATACATATATCTCTTAATTCAAATCTTTTACGTATATTAATATCTAAACATAACATCCCTTTTCCTAAACTAAACAATCAGTAACCTAACCTATCTCCACCCATTTTCCTACAGGTCTACCATACATAATATTTTTAGTATCTTTGTTCTTCTGCCCACCCCACACCACTAAAAGATATTTCCATATATAAATAAAATCCTCATATGACTTTAAGTTTGTAATCCATATAGTATCTTCTGTAATGTCTTTCAACTAGATTATTAATTCCATCGCCCATGTTAGGGTAACATCAAGTTCTGCTTCCAACAGTGACTCACTACATTATTAGGTCCACCAAGAGGGACTTGCAATGGGTTCTCGTAGTTCTGGCCATTAAAAGCATCCCTGTGATCATTATCCTGGCGCTTAGCACCTGGCTTACAATTACATTGCTGTGGTCCCATGAACATGATTTCCAATGTTCCCTGACAGCTTCCCTCAAGTAAAGTCAATGGGGAGCCAGGAAAAAAATCAGAAGCCGCAATTAAAGGTCCTCATAATGACCTGTGCAGGTAATGATGGGAACTAGGACTGCAATCGTTGCCTGCATCACATGGCATCACACTTTCTGACTATATTGCTTAGAACTGGAAATTCTAGTCTCAATTGCCATTGTAACCTGAGGACTACCTGTATTAAGAGCAATAAAACGGTTATCTTTGGGGAATGTTGCTATTGCCACAATGGTTCTATTGCCCTAATATGATTCTTAGTTAGTTGGATTCACTCTTCATCTTTCTCCAATAGTGCTGCAGGAATTTCTTCTGATGTTTCATCTTCCAAAATTCCTCAGCAAACTACTCAGACTCTCAGGATCCATGAACAATAAGAGGTCACAAAGCAACAAATCCTGCCCAGGCCAAGGCCCTCATCACATGCCCATTCCAGGCAATGACCAAGGCTAAGACTATACCACACATCACATTCTTGGCAAAAATCTTCACGCTCCCTCTGGAACCCATCAGGATGCACTAAACAGACTGATCTAATAGGTTCTACTTCCCCATTGGGGCGGGGGACAGTATTAAACAGAAAAGCAATCAAAGTATTACCATATTTTTCAGAGGATAAGTTGCACCGGAGTATAAGACACAGCTTAGTTTTTGGGGAAGAAAATAGGAAAAAAAAAATCTGCCTACCAGGTATTCATCTGGCTAGTGTCCTTAGTCTGGTCAGCTTCAGCACATTAGTTTGCTGGTTTTTTATCCCCTGCTTGGATAAAAAGCTGAGAGGAAGCAGCAATGAGAAAAGCAGGTGAAGTTAGCACCTAGTTCGGGCTGAAATAAATCTTCTAAAGAACAGCTGAGAGTTGGAGCAAAGCATGGAGATCGCTTCACTCATTAGCTCCTCATTAAAGCACAGAGATCACTTCACTCGCTAGTGTCTTGTTAGCGCCTCATTAGCGCTGAAAAAAGCTTCGAAAAAGCTATATTTGGAATATAAGACACACCCAAATTTTCAGCCTCTTTTAAGGGGAAAAAGGTGCGTCTTATACTCCGAAAAATACGGTATGCCTGAGACAATGGACTAGTAGCAATGTCTTCCCCACTCAGGTCATGTTGCAACTGCTGTGAGATGGAAACAAGATCTAGGTGTGACATCCAGTATGTGTTGGGCTCTCAGTTATTTGGGCCAAGTTCATGGTCACTGTGCTGGAAATGACTTCTTGCGCTGCCCTCAACATCTCCCAAATGGAAATTAAAATCCCCAAGGAGCATAAACTTTGGGGACTCCACCACAGATCCAGTCATGCATCTAACAGCTTAGATGGGGCTTCTGCAACATAGCAGAAAGGCTGGTACCGAAGCAACCGACCCTATTGCTCCCTACAGCCCTGCTCAGTTCAGAAGCTAATCAAGATTGGGCCTGATTAGGCCACAGAAGTCCCAAGGGCTACAGATGAGACTGGGAAATCGAATGAACATCTCAGAAGAAGGCCGTGGCAAACCACTGCTATACTGCCAAAAGGAGTCACGCTTGACTTGTGAACGATTTTCTTTTCTTCTCTGTAAATACTAACAGTGCCTTTAATGATTAAAAAACAAGCTGTACAGTTAGAGTATGTTTCCATTTAACATCGAGGGGCTTTGCAAACAAAGAAAAAGTGGGTTGTAAATCTTTTTCTTGACTAATTTGCACCAGAAGTGTTTTCATTCCTAGATTCCATTTATGCATGGCAGAACCAATGAAGCAACTGAAAGTTGTTTAACATGTTTTATTAAGAACCCAGGTATTTCCAAGTGTCCAGAATTAATACACAGTGAGCCAAAAAGGGC
Organism: Pituophis catenifer annectens; assembly: GCF_029215685.1. NCBI lineage: Eukaryota > Metazoa > Chordata > Lepidosauria > Squamata > Colubridae > Pituophis > Pituophis catenifer. The sequence goes on along the minus strand of NW_027256881.1, from coordinate 191,847,817 downwards.
AGGGAAAGGGCAGGGTGCATCCTACATTCGTCTTCGCTCTGAGTTTCAGACTTTTCTAACCAACTGTTCCTTCCCTAATTTATTCAAATGAGTGCCGTGTTATTGTTATCAGAAGATTTGAATTTCAAAAGTGCGCACTTCCACTTAGCTGCAGTTTGAGAAGGGAAGCAGGGCACTTTTCAAAGAATGGTTTCATTGTTTGGAAGCCACCATCACTGGCTTTGTGCTTTCCCGCCCCCCCTCTCTTGGTGACACACTTGCTATGGATTTCTGACATGCTGAAAAGGCAAGCGCCCTTGGATGTAAAAATGATTTCATGCCAAGACAATAGCCAAAATAATTCTGAACTGCAGTTCTTCGGGGGAAGTTCTCCAACTGTTGATACAAAAACGGCAGTCTTTCTCGGATTTAGAGTTTATCGAAACACCTGCTATCTCCAAGCTTGGCTGGTTGACAAAGCTCCCCTGAGGCTAAAACCTGCACGTTTGAGATGTGCAGGATATCAGCTTGGCATTTAATCGTATTTGCACGAGGGATGAGCACCGGAGAGAAGATTCATTTTTGGTCTTGTTTCCTTCTGGTGGTAATATCTTTCTGCACTTGGATTGAGAGTTGTTGTTTCTGATTTCAATTATGAAAATGGCTGAGAAAAGGAAGCTGCTTTCCCTGAAAGCTCTCCTCCAAGGGTCCTTGGCAAAGGTGGAATTTTTTTTTTGCTTCCAGCTGCTTTCACATCTGCAGCCTTTCATTCTCCTATGCAGATACCGTCACAGGGACCACACAGAAGGAGAGAAAGGCTGAAAACAGGGGAGGGAAACCTCACCCACACATGGGCATCTTTAGTTGAGGACTGCAACAACATAAACTAAGATAAGATAACTTTTATTGTCTTTTTTTTTTTTTACTGTGAGCACACTGGCCCACATTAAAAATGAAATTCTCTTCTCTGCTCTCAAGAGAAAGGGTATATCTATCCAAACACATACATAACACACATATAAACATTCTATATGGTAAAGGTTCCCCTCGCACATATGTGCTAGTAGTTCCTGACTCTAGGGGCTCATTTCCGTTTCAAAGCTGAAGAGCCAGCGCTGTCCGAAGACGTCTCCATGGTCATGTGGCTGACATGACTAAATTCCAAAGGCACACGGAATGCTGTTATCTTCCCACCAAAGGTGGTCCCTATTTTTCTATTTGCATTTTTTACGTGCTTTTGAACTGCTAGGTTGGCAGAAGCTGGGACAAGTAACGGGAGCTCAACCCTTTACGCGGCACTAGGGATTTGAACCGCTGAACTGCCGACCTTTCAATCGACAAGCTCAGCATCTTAGCCACATTCTATATACATATATATATATACATATATAGTGCACCATATATATATATACTGCACCATACACATATACTATATATATATATATATATATATATATATATATATATATATATATATATATATATATATATATATATATATATATATTTGTTTTCTCAGGTTTTCGCGGGTGTTTGTATGTAGGTCTTTGGTTATTCGGGTCTTCTCCCACGTAAAATTGGAAGTGTCTTGGCGACGTTTCGACGAAGTCTCATTCGTCATCTTCAAAGGTGTGGCTGAATTTGGATGTTCTGCTTCGGATACCACGAAACCTCCTCCCTGAAGATAACAAGAAAAACAGGTTGTGAAGTGGATGTGTAGGGTCCCAGACAATCCTGAGGCTCTGCTCAAGCATCGCTTATATGCTATGTCCTGGATAGAGGAAGTGAACTGCCAATGATCTTTTCTGCTATCCTCACCACTCTCTGTACCGCCTTCCTGTCAGAAGCAGTAATGCTTCCAAACCAGAATGTAATCTATGTGACAGGATGCTCTCGATTGCCCCTCTGTAGAAAGTGGTAAGGACAGGGGAAGGAAGATATATTTGTCTCATGCAGAAAATACAGGCGCTGCTGTGCCCGCTTCACCAGTGTCTCACTGTTGAGCAAGCTAGCTATTTTCCAAAGCACCTGAAGGCCAGACAAAGAATAATGGATGGAAACTGAACAAGGAGAGATTCAACCTGGAAATAAGGAGATGTTTTCTGACAGTGAGAACAATCAACGAATGGAACGGCTTGCCTTCAGAAGAGCTTCATCACTGGAAGATTTCAAGAAAAGACTGGACTGCCATCTGTCAGAAATGGTGTAGATTCTCCTGCTTGAGCGGGGGGTTGGACTAGATGACCTACAAGGTCCCTTCTGTTAATCTGTTAATCTGCACATCCAGAAACTTGATGCTGCTAACCACCTCCACAGATAAAACATGTTTTCAGGGTGCAATCTTTCTTTTCCTCCAGTGAAAGTTATTTGAGACACTCTCTCCAGTGATTCACACCAGAGAGCAGAAGAAGAAGTTCTAACTTCGAAGACGTTAATGTCATTCTTACTGGGTGGCATTCTCCACATTACAGGTAGTCCTCGATTTGTGACCACAATTGGACCCCAAATTTATATTGCTAAAATAATACTGTATCTAAATGAGTGGAGGGTGTATAAGATTATAACTCTCTTTTGAAAAGAAGGTCAGAATCATTATTTAGTTTTTACTTTTATTTATTAAATTTGTTTGCCACAAGGCTGCTCTGGGTGGTTTACAATATTAAATGGAAATAATAAATATCTAAAATCACATTAAAATTACAAATAAATACAATTTAGAACTAAAGATGGGGGCGAGGAAAGAGAATATGCGGGAAGAGGATGGGGGGAATTGGTATTAGTCAATCATCAACCTCCACTGTGATTCTCCTCCCACTGGAGCCTCAAGCCAACTCAAGTCTTCAGGCCCTTGTAGAAAGTCAGGAGAGTGAGAGCTAATCTCACCTTGGGGGGCGGGGGAGATGTTCTAAAGGGCCAGGGCCAGGGATGGGCTCCTAGGGATTCGGCAGGGTTTGGGCGATCCTCTAGCCAAGTTTCACTGGGGTTCGGTGAACCCCCAAATGCCATCCCTGGCTGGCCACGCTCACCCCACCCTGCCCCTCCCAGGGGTCTCCACGCAGCCCATTCATCATTCCAGGTAAGTGCAAGGGCCACACGGAGGGGCTGGGAGGGCAAAAAGCGGGCCTACCGGAGGTTCTGGAAGTCTGGAAACGGGCCTGTTTCTGGCCTCCAGACCCTGGAGGAAGCAGTTTTCGCGCTCCCGGAGCTCAAGGAAAGCCTCCAGAACCTGGGGAAGGCAAAAAACACCCCTCGGTGGTGCAGGCAGTTGACTAAGCCACACCCACTATGCCATGCCCACCCAACAATGGGGTAGCGAAGCCGTTGCTAAAGGATCTGAAGCCCACCCCTGGCCAGGGCCACAGCAGAGAAGGTTCTTCTCTTGAACTCCGCCACCCGAAATTTCTTATCTGGTGAGATCCGCAGCATACCTCTTCTGCCAGCCTGGGTGGGGTGGGCCTATCTCATAGGGATGAAACAGTTCTCTTACATTACAGTTTGGTTTTTCTCTCTCTTTTTTCATTCCTTGCATTTCTTTCTTTTTTTAATAAAAATAATTCTTGATAAATGTAACTGAAAAGAATAAAAGAAAAATAAAATTATCTCATCTTAAAGTCTGGAAAGGTACAGCGTCACTCTACAAAGGAAGAAGCAATGTCTGAGTGCTATTTTGAAAATTACACAACAGATTTTTTTCCCCCTTAAAACATGTATGCTGAAGAGACAATTGAAGTTGACTGCTTAATTCACACACCTATTTCTTACATGCATTCTGTTACATTCACGCTTTATATTTGGTGGATATGTTTTAACCTGTTTTAATTTACATCTTTCTCCTCAAATATCTCGGGTGTTTGTCCTCTCGCAATTCCTAATGTCCAAAAGAGCATATCTTTCTGTATGTGGCAAAACCAGACCAACAATAAAAGCTGTGCTAATATGAACAAAAGTTCCAAATATTAAGGCCAGACTTTAGCTTGATTTAGTTTTTTTCACATAGAATAGAATAGAATAACAGAGTTGGAAGAGACCTTGGAGGTCTTCTAGTCCAACCCCCTGCTTAGGCAGGAAACATTATACCGATGATGATGATGATGATGATGATGATGATGATGATGATTTATTGAATTTGTATACCGCCCTACTCCCGAAGGACTCAGGGCGGTGAACAGCCAAATAAAATACATATAATACAAATGTTAAAAAACCATTAAAATACAATTAAATAATTGGCCCGGAAAACAAAATTTAAAACACCCCAAATTCATAAGACAAATTTAAAATTTTAAAATTTTAAAATTTTTAAAAAAGTTTCAAAGAGAGATTAGGCCAAGCCGGCCTGTTGGAAAAGAAATGTTTTGATGGCATGGCAGAAAGCGTGCAGGTCCAGGATCCTCCGTATCTCCGGGAGGAGCTCGTTCCAGATGGCGGGTGCCCCCACAGAGAAGGCTCTCCCCCTGGGGGCCGCCAGTCGACATTGTTTGGCCAACGGCACCCTGAGGAGCCCCTCTCTATGGGAATGTACTGGTCGGTGACAGGCTACTGGTGGCAGAAGGCGGTCTCGTAGATACCCCGGTCCTAAGCCATGGAGCGCTCTAAAGATGGTAACCAAAACCTTGAAGATAAGGTGGTCCGTGATGGCGAAACTTTAGGCACAGAGTGACCAAACCAGAAGACGCACGCATGTACACCAGAGTGCTGGAAACCCGACAACCAGTTGGCTGAGCTGGGGCAACGGCACAGAGAGGGTTCTGCGTGCCACCTTTGGCATCACGACCCTATACCATTTCAGGAAAATGGTTATCCAATCTCCTCTTAAAAACTGCCAGTGTTGGAACATTTACAACTTCTGGAAGCAAGTTGTTCCACTGAGTAATTGTTCTAACTGTTCTAACATTGAGACTTCTGCTGCTGTATCCTGCTTTATCCTCCTTCATTCATTTCACAGCTTCTCTTTTGAAAGAGAATATGACAGACTGAAGTCTGTCCTACCTGTTTCTTGTCCTCCTCACAGATTGAATCCGGCAGGAACCGCTTGGCTTCTCTGAAAATTTCAACATTCAGTCCCTGCTATCAGTGTGTGGCTTAATCCTCGGGTTACGCTTGCCAGACATTCATAGCAGGAAATGTGGAGGCTGCAGTCCTAAATCTACAAACTCACAAGGTCTTACTGCCAAATAAATATGGTCACAGCTCTAAATCACAGATCAGAAATTCTTGTAGCATCTTCTTCTTTCGCAGCAACAAATACATGCTGTGAGGCAAATCATGTTAAACCATTTACGGCCGCACATTGTCACATTCTAAATTAGCCCAGCAAATCAGTCCACGAGGCCACGGTGGGAAATGGACATTATTAGAATTATGCCTCATTCCTTTGCTTCCCCCTCCCCCCACATTGGCCCTTTCCTTAGCATTTCTAATCCTGTCTTCAGAAGATCCCCCCCTCCCCTTATTTGTATAGGTGACTGCAGTATGAAGGCGGTGTTAAGGAAAGCCTTCCTGGGTGTATCCTGGCACATGCTCTGCCTTGGAAACAAACCGTATTTGTTTGCTACAATGTAGGTTCTTGCACTTTGTTCAATAGGTAGGAGTAGACAGTTAATAAGTAAGTTAAGAATTAACTAAGGGAAATATTTGCCAGGCCTAAAAATTCCTTGCAATCTTGATTGAAACAAAACAGATGGGGGTGGGGGGTGTTTGTCTGTTATAGGTGTGTGTGGCTTATTTTTTCCTGTTTTACATTCAGGGAACTTTAGCATCTTCTACTGATACTTTTAATAGCTACTGCATTTATTTACCTGCAACAGCAGTTCTGCAAAGATGGCTTGCCAAAACATAATGAAAAATAACATTCACTGGATTTTCCAGTGCGAAAGTGCGAAAGGAAAATGTTTTTTTTTTTTTTTTTTTTTTTGTAGTTGCAAATAAGAGATGCGGCTCTCCGGATGGTAGTTGAAAACCCATCACCCAGCATACGGAAAACAGGTTTCTAAATATTTTATACACCATTCCAAGACTGAAAATAAATGTCATTTTCAGTGACCTATAAGCTATGTTGTCTGAATACATACACACACACACCTCCAGATAATTTAAAATCTGAAAATGTATGTCATGTCTTTTTTTAAAAAAACCCTTTAGAAGGATACAATATAGCTGTGCTTTTCATTGCACAGGAAGCGTGAGAAAGCTTAACATTCATTTTGAATCCAGTTTGATTCTAATCGCTTCATCATCACCATCTCTCTTTTTTTTTTTTGGGAAATTCAGCTTTTAGTTCTCTCCTCTCCTCTCCCTCCCATCCCTTCCAAGCCTCGGAAATCCAAAAACAAAACAGTGATATCTTGCAGGAGGTTAACAGTCAAACCAAAGACAGGCGTTTTCTCAAACAATTGTGATTGACTCTCCGGCTGTGTGTTACTGGATAGGAAATACATGAGTGATGAACAACGAGATTAGAGGTTTTAGCCTGACAGATAACATAACTCTTTTTACAATGACTTTTCAACTGCTTCAGCTGTCTTCATCTGTCAAAACAAGAGCACTATAGTGTGGAGAAGCAAGGAGAAATAACATTGACGAAAATGTGAAACTGGGAGAACTCCTTCAAATATGAATGGATATTATTAAAATCCACAAACAAGTGGAAGGGGAATTTGGAAAAAATCCTTTTGAAAGGAGTGATTGAATCCAAAATACTGAAACAGACCAAATGTAGGGACAACTCTATCATTAAGCTGTTGATTTGGTCTGGCCTGAACGACCAGCAGATGGTTAGTTATTTAATGCACTATTACTGCATTTTTCCTTTTAGAAAAAAAATTAAAAGTGCTTTATAAGATTTCTACTTAGTTCTTCTGTTCTTGAGCACGGGGAGGGAGCTATAGGCTAGTCCTCCTCGACTTATGACCACAGTTGAGCCCAAAATTTGTGTTGATAAGTAAGACATCTGTTAAGTGAGTTTTGCCACGACCTTTCTTACCAGAGCTATTAAGTGAATCGTTGCACTTGTGAAGTTAATAACATAGTAGTTAAGGGAATCTGGCTTCCCCATTGTCTTTGCTTATCAGAAGGCCACAAAACCTGATCTCATGACCCCAGGACACCGTCATAAATATGGACCAGTTGCCCAGCATCTGAATTTTGATCATGTGACCATAGGGATGCTGCAATGGTTGTAAGTGTGAAAAATGATCATAAGTCACTTTTTTTCAGTGGCATTGTAACTTTGAATGGTCACTTAACGGATTGTTGTAAGTCAAGGACTATCTGCTTTGAGGTCTGGTTACAGGTCCTCATGCTGCCAACTGTAATAACAAAATGCTCTGTTTTTGAAGTAATCTGTATGCTATGCATAATGAAGATTGTAGGCTGAATATTTAATATCTTACGATTTATATTGATATTGTTCCTGATTGCTTATTTGTACCCTATGACTATCATTGAGTGTTATACCTTATGATTCTTGATGAACATATCTTTTCTTTTATGTAAAAGAAAGAGAGCATATGCACCAAGACAAATTCCTTTGTACACACTTGAGCAATAAAAAATTCTATTCTATTCTATTCTATTCTATTCTATTCTATTCTATTCTATTCTATTCTATTTTATTCAAAAGAAGGAAGAAGGGAAGATGGTGAAGTAGAAGGCCTCTGCTCAGAGCTGCTCTGAGAAGTACAAATAGTCTAAATTAATATAAGGCACCTTCCTGTGAAGCTACTACGGTATAGAAATTGTAGTAATGCTCATAACAGCATCATTTTTGACAACTTTTTTGGGATAGCAACTTGCAACTAAAGTTGCTTGCAACCTATGGTTGGGATAAATGGATGTGGTTTATTTTACTAGGCTGGTTTGTTTTCAGTTATATTGAAGTTTGCCCTGCCTTAACTAGTTTTGCCCATTGACAGTGAATGCTTACTGAACAGTTAAGGCTCTGTACAAAACCTGACTATCATTACACCTATTATCAAAGGATTCTCCAAATGTTAGCGGATGGTCCTTCCACAATAATGCAGCAAGCTTGTCCTTTTCCTTTGAACCACTGAGGGGCAGCCTACTCCTCCAAACAGTTAGGTCAATTGGCTCAGTGTAGATCAGGAAGTACAGTTGCCAAGAGTGTCTTGTGAGAATCGATGTTTTTAATTTCCAACTCAGCCAGCCAGTGCACTCACCATACAGTATTGGACTCACAACAGGCTTTTTCCATACTATGGCTATTCCCAGTAGTATGGTAAGTAGAGATCACAGACACCCCCCCCCCCAATCTTGCAATTGTAAGATCAGATCAGACACATCCACAAAGGGAAAAGAAAGAAAGTTTGCCTTTGTCAAGATATCTGGTGTAAATTGGGCCTTCAAGTGCCATCAGTTTCTTCTCTTTTTCTAGGAAGCCCAAGTGGCCATATGACATATGTTCACCTACTAAGGCAGAGGTCTTCAAACTTGGCAGCTTTAAGACTTTAAGCTATGCTGGCTGGAGAATTCTGGGAGTTGAAGTCCACAAGTCTTAAAGCTGCCAAGTTTGAAGACCTCTGTACTAAGGCTATAAATCAATCAACCAAGGGGGGAGGGAGGATTCAGTGCTTAAATGTCACAACAAGAGCTTTTTCTGGAATGGAACTGAGTCATTAATTTGGTCAGGAGGGAACTGTGGAAACCGGATGGGCCTGAAAGGAACCAAAGGCAAACATCAAACATAGAACAGGTTCTTGTAAGGAGCATGACCAGACAAGCACAGAATCTCTGCAATAATGTTGATTATTCACAACAAGGAACCCCATTAGGTATCTAACATGAACCTTGTGGGACCATTTCCAGATTTTTGCTTCTGGCAGCAACTTAACTAGAGGTCTCTAAGGGATCTACAACAGTTGTCTCTTAGCAACTGGTATTTAATGGTAACCTGCTTCTGAACCTGGTGTTGCCATTGTCATGATTAATAGCTCTTGACAAGCATATCTTTCATGATTGGGACTACCGTCCTTTTAAAGCTGTTTGACCCTTACCACATCTTGAGGCAATGAAAACCATAAATAAGGGCTTATATAACAATACCCATAGAGAGCTGAAGCAGGATTTACTCAATTAACCCTATTTGGGGGGTTCCTCCCACACCACAGAAATAATTCACACAACTTACTGGGCTGGTTTGTGGTTCGGTGTATCAAGAAAACATTGTGTTTCTAATGTAAAGAGATGATCATTCTGCTATTATAGATAGGGCTTTGTCAGAGGGCCTCCGATTCTAATTTACTGAAGCAAAAAGAAAACTGCATCAGTTTCTTGTTATACTATCTATTTCTTGACCCTAAACCTAATTTTGTACAACTACAGATAATGGATAGATGATAGATTGTCTGTCTGTCTGACTGTCTGTCTATCTTCTATCTATCTATCATCTATTGCATATCTATCTATCTATCTATCTATCTATCTATCTATCTATCTATCTATCTATCTATCTATCTATCTCACCAGGCTCAAGGTTGACTCAGCCTTCCATCCTTCTGAGATTGGTAAAATGAAGACCCATATTGTTGGGGGCAATATGCTGACTCTAAACCGCTTAGAGAGGGCTGTAAACCACTGTGAAGTGGTATATAAGTCTAAGTGCTATTGCTATCTATCATCTATTTATACTGCTCAAAAAATTAGAGGGAACACAAGCAGAAGACATCCGAGATCTGAATGAATGAAATAGCCTTATTAAATACTTTGTTCTTTATATACAGTAGTTTATACACTGCTCAAACAACTAAAGGGAACACAAAACTACTGTATGTAACGAACAAAGTATTTAATAAGGCTATTTCATTCATTCAGATCTCGGATGTCTTCTGCTTGTGTTCCCTCTATTTTTTTGAGCAGTGTATTTATCTCACAATACCTTCTTGGCATAGGATCTCACAACATTATAGAAAATGTAAAATGCATCAGTTCCATGTCGCCATGTGCTAGGCAGATACTCTTGCAGCTGTTCACTTATAAGCAGGGCTGTCAAACTCGTGGCCCACAGGCCGGATGTGTCACGTGCTGGCCACGCCCACGCCTGGTTTAGTGAAGGAGAAAATAGCCACGATATGTCACATGACAATGCGAGTTTGACACCTCTGACTTACAGAGTCACCAAGGTAGCCTAGCACCAAATGCTTTTCCAGCTTACAGTCCATTTCTTTTGGAAGCCTCTCTCTTTAAAAGATAGATGTGGGAAACTATAATGACACCACCACACCTCTGCCACCATTGCCCATAAATATTGAATAACAATTCTTTTGGTTATTAGGTTACAATTCTTGTCATCCCTTAAGCATTGACCTGTCTGGTTAAAGCTGATTGTAGTTCAAATTCAAGACCAAGTATGCTGTGTTTAATTGACAGACAGGAAAGTCAGAATGAGAAATGAATCCTGATGCATTCTGGGGTCATATTGAAGATTTATAACTGGTTATAAGTGTGCTTTAGTGATACACGTGAAAAGGATTGATATAGGTCTGATAAATAGGTTAAACAAACTTCCTGCAAATACTTACTATCTATCAGTCCATAGAGAGAACCAACAGGCATAGAACAACCATAGAAAGTTATGCCAAAAACTGATGGTAGCAACCTTGAATTCTTCATTAGGCAAGCATGGTTTCAGTCAGTATAATGACAGCCAAGCTTTGGCTGTTTATACCTTGTTTACTATTTCACATTACAGAACCATTATTCAAGTATTAGACTGTACTTTATCATTTCTGAACGCTGTATTTAATCATTTCACTTGAAATGTGTGTTAGGTATCCCATAAAAATCGGCTTTGTGCATTTACCATGCAATTAGCATTCAGAGCCTGGTGGGATCCTGTGTGTTTGTGATGGGGAGCTATACACAGCCTTGCTTTTAAATAATTCATAATTCATGAGGTAGAATTTACATTGTTTGCTAGGAACATTATCAGCTTGCTGAAGTGTGTTTGATTCATTAGCTGTCTTTAAAAACTGTATTTAAAACATCATTGTTATTGTTTACGCTGTTCGGGCACTATCGGAAAATCGTGTTGAATTTCCGAATTTTATTATACTAATAATTTTTTGGTATTTCAGTACATTCCTGATATGATCTCCTCGCTTAAAACCACAGCATTGAAAAATGTTCTTAATTCCTTTCTAGTAATAGCACTTAGACTTATATACTGCTCCACAGTGCTTTATAGCACTTTTTGAGCGATTTACAAATGTCAGCATATTGCCCCCAACAATCTGACTTCTCATTTTACCGACCTCAGAAGGATGGAAGGCTGAGTCAACCATGAGCCAGTCAGGATCGAACTCCTGGCAGTGGGCAGAGTTAGCCTGCAATATTGCATTCTAACCACTGTGCTATCACGGTTCAATCCAAACTGACTTCAGAACCCTTTATCCGGAACGCAAAATATATGAAACAAGTTTAACAACAGTGGATTCCATTTTTCACACCCTTCTACAAGTTGTAAGAGTTGGTGGGGGTGGGGGGAGAAGAATCTTTGAAGAGAGAGAAGGGATTCAGAATGAAATAATAAGCAGATGAACTGTTTCTGTTGCATTTGACCGTGATATTAGTCAGTGTGGTACCGTATAGCAGTTAAGGTGGTTTAGGTGTTGCACTAGGAATGGGGAAGCTCAGCAGCCGTTGATAACTTTCCCCAGTCTCTCTCTCTCAGCTCAACCTACTTCACAATTTTGTTATTGTCAGGGAGGAGGGAGTTCTATTAACCTCCTGTAGGAAAAGCAGGTTATAAATTTAACAAATCTAACAAATCTAAATTAGCCGAAGAGTGATTCATAAATAAATAGCAAATAAATATTTATGTCCATTTAGCAGTCAGAGTAATTCAGCTTTCGTTGTTGAACTAGCTGGAATGGTAATACATATTGATAAGCAATAAACAAAACTTTACAAATTACAATAACTGGATTGCCTGCTTCTTATTAAACTGCTACTGTATTCACTTGAAGTGCCTCATAGTCCTAGTCATCTAAAATGGAAAAAAGGGGAATTAAATAAACCCCATTAAATCTACAGTAAAGGCTATTTAATAATATCCCAAAATATTATTCTTCCCAGGCTAGGATTACAACTCTTGTTCACTGAAATATTGTTTTGTTCCCAAATATTCAAGTACAGGTAGTCCTTGACTTATAACCAGTCACTTAAAGACCTTTTGAAACTACAACAAGCCCAGAATGCTTGGTGCTTTATAGACTCTAAAGCATTTTTGGCCGTTGTAACATATCCTGCCCCTCCTTGCAGTCACATGATTGCATTTTGGTTGGAATGCAAAGATTGGAAAGCTTAACCTGTGAGGGCCAGTTGCAATGTCCTTTGGTCACACAATCACAATTTGCAACATTTTTGGCTGGTTTCTAGCAAAAAAAAAAAAAGGACCATTCAGAAGAATGGATTCACTGTTACATCCTCGGCATTACTTAACGACTAGAGATTCATTTGAAGATCATTGGGAAAAATGTCATAAAATCCAGTCTAGTCATGTAAGTATCTTGGCTTACTTTAGGATCAGAAATCTGATCCCAATTGCAGCCATAAATCGAGGACTATCTATAACTTTAGGACTTATTTTTAAAAACACAAGCTAATGTTTTTGAACTGTTTTTTTAAAAAAAAACATTTGGAATTGAAGATTTTTATATGTGTAAAAGATAAACAGGAAAACAAATACAAAAGAAAGTTATGAAAAAGATACAAGGAGAAAAGAAAACATGTGGGAGACAATACAATAAAGAAAAAAAAAATTGAAAAAGCAACTTCTGATCAAACAAACCTATTATCCCTCTTTCCTCCTTAAAATCTGGAGTTGTTTTTAAAAACTCGGTGTCTTTCAGCGCAAAACTAAAATATAATCTGGTCAATACTTTAATTCTATTCCATATATTTCCCTGCGATTGAGGAAAACTATAATTTCCCCTTTCAGTTAGACCTTCCTGCAGAAGATATTAAACTCTTACATTGGGAATGATAATATTTTCCAGAATATGCATAGCTTTTGCTGGAGCATGAAAGAGGTCTTTGAAACAGTGACAAATTACTTTCAAAAGCAGAGAGGTACTCTGATGTCAAAAGAGATTCAGAAAGGTAATAGCTGTTTTCCTAAAGTACCTGCCAAAAGTCTTCAATTGCATACAGTTGGAAGTAGGACCACTTGTTCATCAGGGTTTCAAGAAAAATCCATTTTAAATGAATCTTTCTCTCTCTCTCTCTCTCTCTCTCTCTCTCTCTCTCTCTCTCTCTCTCTCTCTCTCTCTCTCTCTCTCTTTTTCTCCCGTCTGCCCCCCCTTCCTGAAAAGAGCACTGAAAAAGTATTTCAGTGTCATGATCAAGGACCTCAATTGACTTCCATGATTTGGTCAGATCAATTATACATCTAAAAGCCAATCGAAATCAGTAGGAGGCCAAGGAGAAAAAGGAGAGATACAAGCATTTTTTAAAAACCTCTACAAATGTTCCATAAGCTGCAGATACATGCTGAGTTCCTGTTTTACAGTTTGGGAGGATAAATGGCACCAGGTTTCCTTAGCTTTTCTAGGAGAAATGTCCCTGTATCAAATTTATGACATTTTACAAAGGTGAGAGACACAGGTGGGTTTCAGCAGGTTCTGACCAGTTCTGGAGAAGCGGTAGCGGAAATTTTGAGTAGTTTGGAGAACCAGTAAATACCACCTCTGACTGGCCCCACCCCCATCTATTCTCTGCCTCCCGAGTTCCAGCTGATTGGGAGGAAATGGGGATTTTATTTATTTATTTATTTATTTATTTATTTATTTATTTATTTATTTATTTATTTATTTATCAAATTTTTATACCGCCCTTCTCCCAAAGGGACTCGGGGCGGTGTACAGCCAAGATAAAAACCAACAATATAAAAGTTAAAAACAGTTTAAAATTATTAAATAGTTTGGCCAATCATCTAAAACACAATAACCCATTAGAATAATATTTTAGGCCAGCCCTGCTTGATGGAATAATAGCGTTTTAAGAGTGCGGCGGAAGGTACGGAGGTCGGAAATCCGACAAATCTCCGGGGGCAGCTCGTTCCAGAGAGCAGGTGCTCCCACAGAGAAGGCTCTCTCCCTGGGGGTCACCAGTCGACACTGTCTAACTGACGGCACCCCGAGGAGGCCCTCTTTGTGGGAGCGTACTGGTCGGTGGGAGGCTATCAGAGGCAGAAGACGGTCTCGTAAATATCCAGGTCCTATGCCATGGAGCGCTTTAAAGGTAGTGACCAACACCTTGAATCACACCCGGAAGACCACTGGGAGCCAGCGCAGCTCGCACAGGAAAGGTGTTACATGGGAGCACCAAGTCGCCCCCATAAACACCCGCGCGGCCGCATTGTGGACCAGCTGGAGCCTCTTCAAGGGGAGCCCCATGTAGAGAGCATTACAGTAGTCCAGACGGGAAGTGATGAGGGCGTGAGTGACTGCACAGTACTGCGATTTTGCAGTAACCTTTCCATGGAGTGGGGAGGGAATGGAGATTTTACAGTATTTTTCCCCTGGAGTGGGGTGGGAATGAGAATTTTGCAGTATCCTTCCCCTGGAGTGGGGAGGGAATGGAGATTTTACAGTATCCTTTCCCTGCCACGCCCACCAAGCCACACCCACAGAACCGTTTTTAAAAAAACATTAAAACCCACCACTGTTGAGAGACAATTGGAAGACTGACAATGAACAAAGGGAGTACAGAGCAGTAAGTACGGTATGTAGGCAGGAATCGCTTGAAGTATTTCAGCTGACATTAATGTATTAAGGGATTTTTAATATATATATATTTTAAAAATTGCCAAACCATTAGATCATTCCAGGACTTCATACTTGTCAACTGGAACAATGATGATTAGAGGCAGTTACATGATATGTATATAATATAGGGAGGGGAGGGGAGCGGGGTTGTTTTGTTTTGATTTGGAAAATCAGGTTGAAATTTCAATGAAGGTGGTTTGGAATATGCTTGAGGGGAGTCTGTTCTCTCCCCTAACCATGCAACATACTAACTAATGGAGCTCATATATCACACTAACCCTGTGATAAATATATATATAACATCTGACCATCGCAACTAGCGAGTGGTTTGCCTGATGCAATAAGTTTCAAACCATGGTTTATAAATCATAATGCCTTAGGAAGTCATGACAGGCAAGCCACATTGGTGCTCGGTATAATGTAAGAATTCAGCTACACTGCCAGTGACCGATGACAGTATTCTATTCTCATTGACACATGCACACAAACCGAGGCATACATTGAAAACGTAAAGGCCTATTCAAATTACAGCTTTGCATGGAATCCAAAACATTCCCGAATGCAAGGAAAAGAGATGCCTTCCTTCCTGAGGTGTTGCTGACATTCAAGGCAGCATCACTTAATCAATCTTTCCGCTAGGCTAGGTGAGTGTTCTTGAATAGAACAAAATTTCTTCGTGAGTTTTGTGTGTGTGTGTGTGTGTGTGTGTGTGTGTGTGTGTGTGTGTGAAAATAGATGCATTAGCAAAGCAGCGTCAGGCGCATATTCTTTCGTCCTGGTGCACAGAATGCTTTCCAAATCAAAAAAATGTTTATTTCTGCGGCTCTTGCTATTCTGAGCAGGGTCCCGACGGTTCGCATCACGTTTGATGGAAAAGAAATTGCATTTCGAAAATGTTTGAGGAAGAACCTTTTTCATGGGTAGGATGTAGAATGTAGCCTCTACTTTTAATTATGAGATGGCCCTGTTTTGTGCAGATAGCTTCTCTTTCACTGTACAATCATACCTCCGGCATTTTGCAGTGTCCCGGGCTCCCCACCCTTCAATCTAATCCCAAGGGAAGCTTTCCAGAGAGAAGTGAGAAAGATGGGCAGTCAAGAAAGCAAGAGAATGACAGAGAGGTGGGGAACAGAAATCAACATCCACGTCTGCCACCACCTTGTTACAGTAGAGTAGTTTCAAAAGGGCTGTGAAAAATTGGAAAAGCTTCCCGAGAATGAGAAAGAGAAAAAATAAAAACCAATTTTCCAGGAAAAGGAAAAAGGTAGGGCTGATTTCAAACCGGTCAGTCCTAGGGGGGATCAACCCTGACTGCTCTTTAGAAGGCCAGATCCTGAAGAGGAAACTCAAATACTTTGGCCACTTAGTTAAAAGGAAGGACTCACTGGAGAAGAGCCTAATGCTGGGAAAGATTGAGGGCAAAGGAAGAACAGAGAATGAGGTGGCTGGATGGAGTCACTGAAGCAGTCGGCATGAGCTTAAAGGGACTCCAGAGGATGGTAGAGGACAGGAAGGCCTAGAGGAACATTGTCCATGGGGTTGCGATGGGTCAGACACAACTTTGCAACTAACAACAACAACAAAAGGACTGATTTCAGTTCAGGATTCATTTCTGCCAGCAGTATTCGTTTGCAGTGTTCTAGATAAAGGACCATGGCATGGGATCAAACTTGCCCTTTCTCGGATGAAAGGGCTCTTTCATGTCACAATGGGCTGATGATCCATTGGAGGCTATGTTGTACAGCTAGTCCTCAAGTTACCACAGTTCATTTAGTGACTGTTTAAAATGACAACGTCACCAGAAAAAATGATTTATCTGGTTCAAATGATTATGAAAAGTGAAGGATCCTTTGTGAGTATTTGTCACACCCACATTCCTTCTGATAACTCAATTTCTGCTTATCTGACCATTACCCTGGTTTCAGCTCTTCCCCCTCTCTCCCAAGGTCATACCTGCATGCCATTACATATTCAGGGGTGTTAGCAGTCCCCTTGCTGGCAGGCTATTGCCATCCCAATAGATGTTGTGCTCAGACCTACCAGCCAGCAGATGTAAAAGACCAAATTTCTGCATTGTACTGCTTCATTTTCAGTGCCAATACTGAATCATCTCAGATGGTCCATAAGGAAGATTTGTATTAGAAGAAGAGGGAAAAAACACTGTCTTAACGGTGGAAAAAACATATCCATGCAGTGGGTTAGCGATATGATGGAGGTGACACCATGAAAATAAGATCCTTGAACGCAAAATCTCTTGATGCTGCAATACGTGTGGGAGGAGGATGAGACCACAGCGGCTTTGATTGGGGGCAGCATCTGGTAAAGCTAATCTGTGGAAGTAACAGACAGAAGTGTCTGTTCCGAGTAATGTGTCATGGTTCCAAGTAATGCTCACAAGACTCTGAGGCCTTGGCTTCCTCAAAAATCCTGTTTATTGGGTACGTCATATCAGCACGTTCAAATGTGAAACCAACACTGAATAATTCCCACGTTTTTGGTATAATTAAAGAATAGATGCTGTCCACCCCCCACCCCCCTTGTGTCACAGGTCACATTAGCCAACCAATCAGGTGATGAACTTCTCAGCACTCCCTCCTGCCATTGGTAGGGCACGCTGATTTGGCCTTGGTTCTCAGGAGCCTTATCATTGTTACGTCTGGCACATTGGAGGAAAAACATCCTGCATTCCATAAGTTCCTCCCCCAACCCCCAATAAGTAGGGCAACTAAGAAACAAAGCAAGAAAAATATGGCTTCAGCTAGAGTCCTTTCGAGAGTTGACAACGAGTAATCTTTGTTTTACCACCACAATTGAGCCCACCACATATATTGCTAAACAAGACAGTTAAATGAGTTTTTCCCTGTTTCTTGTCACCGTTGTTAAGTGAATAACTACAACTGTCAATTAGTCACATAGTTATTGTTAAGTGAATCTGGCGTCTCCCTTGACTTTGCTTGTCAGAAGGTTGCAAAAGTTGATCGCATGACTGCAAGCATCATAAATACATGCCAGTTGCAAACTGTCTGAATTTTTATCACATGACCACAGGGATGCTACAACCGTCATAAGTGTGAAAAACAGTTGTAAGTCACTTTTTCAGTGCCATTGTAACTTTGAACCATCACTAAACAAATGGTTATAAGCTGAGGACTACCGGTAATGGGGAGAGAAGATTTTAGGAGAAGCAGACTAAAAACTGTAAGCAGTTTCTGTAATGCTATTTATGTGCCATTTCACAACCTTGGAAATTCCTGACTTTAAGGAAATGGTCCCTTCTGAATCTCTTGCTCCAGCCACTAATGCAGCTGCAGGCTATAGCAATAGCAATAGCATTTAGACTTATATTGTGCTTTACAATGCCTTACAGCCCTCTCTAAGCAGTTTACAGAGTCAGCATATTGCCCCCAACAATCTGGGTCCTATGCTGTCTCTTATCCGACTGTTCCCTAGGCAGCATCTCTTTGCCCTATTTCCCAAGCTCTTTTCCACATTCCATCTCAGCTGGCAGTTGCTACATGATCTTCATTGATATTGCTAAAATAAAAGCAGGGTCAGATGTAGTAATTGGATGGGAGACCACCAGGAAATCTAGAGACCATAAGTTATACTGGAAAGTTTTTTTTTTTTTTAATGATTCTGGAAGAAGGCAAAGGCAAACCATTTCTAAATGATTGTCAAGGAAACTATAGGGATGACTCCAAGCACTATTTCAAGCAATGCAAATATTCTCTTCTATTTATTCAAGGTGCAGCTTGACTTAAGGGAATCTTTTATGACGTAATCCTCCTCCATGCCCTTTGCTTTTGCCTGCTTGCTGGAAATCCCAGTTGCAGGCCTGCTAGGAAACTGTGTGGCAAGAGGAGGATGGATGTGTGTGGGGGGAGGGGGGGGAGGATGTGCCTCCCCCCTCTTATGCCATTGGGCCACAGCACATTTTTAAATCTTTCAGCTTTGCTGCCACTGTAGATGAGGTTAACTATCTGCTTGTCCTAGAAAAACCTGATGAATGGTCTGTGACCAAGAAGAAATGATCTACAAGAGGGCTGGTTTTCAGCCCAGGACAGAGAAGCCTGGAAAAACCCCTGAGGTCTTTGTAGAGTAACTGAATGAGAATCTGAAAGAATTGAAACATCAGGGGCTGACTCAACGTGGCTCTTGGAAGAAGGCTTTCTCACAAATGTAAAGATAGCAAATGCTGTGCAGGTGATAAAAAAACTGACTCTGACGCTGACCGAGTTGCTTGATAGTGAGATTGGCAGCATATAAAATCAACCAATCAATCATTTTGAGGGACAGTGTGGTACAGGGGTGGGTTCTACTTACCTTTACTACCGGTTTGCAGCGGGGCCGCGCATGCGCTTGCTTTGCTCGTGCACGCATGTTCTCTTCTGCGCATGCGCAGAAGCGTTTTGATTATGTCAGGGTCGGTGGGCGGAGCCTCCTGCTGGTTTCTATAGAACCGGGGCAAACCGGGGGCAAACCACCACTGGTGTGGTATCAAGAAGGCTTAAGGGCCCCATTCATCCAAATAAGCCTATAGAGCAGGGGTGTCAAACTCAAGTCCCGGGGGCCTGATCTGACCCACGGGGTAGATCTGGCCTACAGGGCCACCCTGGAAACAGCGAAGGACCGGCCTGTGGTGCTTCTGCCACCGAAAACAAGCTCCTGAGATCCATTTTCGGCTCCTGCAACCTTCTGCCAGTGAAAACGGAGCAGGAGGCCATGGCAGGCCATGGCAGGCCGTGGCAGGGGTGGAGCTCGGGAGCCTATTTTCGCTGGCAGAACGCTTGGGCTGCCACAGGTGCCCCTGACACGAGTGACGTTGAGCTGGCCACACCCTCCCTGGCCACACCCATCCTGCCCCCCGCCCGATTGTGTAAAACACAATCCTGATGCAGCCCTCAATGAAATCTAGTTTGACACCCCTGCTATAGAGGGAAACAGGCAGAAAGCCAATGTAAGCAAACTTTGTTTGTCTCTCCCAATGTAGCTGAAGGGCTCAGATGTGCTGTGGCAAAGACAACCTAGAGGGCAGAATCTCATACTATGACTGCTGAATGTCCCAAATGTAGGAAGATAAGTCACTTTGCATTTCGCTTGTTGAGCATGATAGAAGTTGCCAAGTTGAGCAGCAGGAACAAGTGTTTCTTTTTGGACTCACTTGTGTGTCCCAGTGACTTTGCCAGATCATTGGAAAAGCCTTTGCAAATAATTGACCCTGCAATCTGATAGTAAACCAGAACAGAAGCTGATTTTACTGTAACGTCAGGCTCTGTCTAAAAAAGCTTCCAGAATGTGCTGCTTTCCAACAAATGACTCCATTCTTTGTGTGGGCTTCATGGCCAGAATTCACAATTTTTGTCCCCAGAACAAAAGCAAAGAATGTGAGTTTAAAAAGGAAACGTTCCATTTGCCAGTGTTCCTGAAAGCATTGCTGAGGTACGGACTGATTTGTCAACTCATATCAAAGCATTTGAGTGGACGTTCTGTGTTTTGGACTGTAGAAATACATTCTAGAGGTAAGAGGCATTGTTTTAGTGAGCTTCATTGTGAGACGAAGCCAGTGGTGGGTTTTACTATCGGTTCTGTGGATGTGGCTTGGTGGGCGTGGCATGGCATGGCATGGCTTGGTGGGCATGGCAGGGGAAAAATACTGTAAAATCTCCACTCCAGGGGAAGGATACTGTAAAATCTCCATGCCCACCCCACTCCAGGGGAAGGTTACTGCAAAATCCCCATTTCCTCCCAATCAGCTGGGACTTGGGAGGCAGAGAATAGATGGGGGCAGGGCCAGTCAGAATTTTTACTACTGATTCTCCAAACTACTCAATATTTCCACTACCGGTTCTCCAGAACTGGTCAGCACCTGCTGAAACCCACATCTGGATGAAGCAGACTGTCAATAACATTGGTCAATAAATATCGCAAGAGATCCTTGCTACCGGCTTGAAAGGGACTTGAATTTCATCTTATCTGACCACCTGTAAAATAAAGACACCTGCAGCATGTGGTCTGACTTTGCCTTCTTTTCAAGTGTTTTCCACCACCACCCGCAAAGTCTCAGTCTACAACTCTGGTTTTCTCTAACAGAGTCAAATAATGACCAGACTCAATTTTGAGAAATCCATTGCTTAGTTTCCGAGCCTATACAAAGTCTTTCAGGTGCTACCGACCACCTGCTATTCCCGATACATCACTCATGTCTGAACGTGATGAATGGTATGCCTCACTTTTGATCCATTTTCTTAAAATAGTCTTCTATGATTATTCGGCACAATAGAAAATGGGCGAAAAGGTGCCATTTGCTTTGGAAAGTGGTGTAATGCTTGTCCTCTTGCAGGTGTAATGTTGGTAAAGGAATACAAGAGACAGGGAGGGGGGGGGAAACAGGCCTCTTTGTGTTCTAATGGTTGGTTGTCTCTAAACACTTAAGAGAGAAAATAGTCCCAGAAATATCCACAAAGAAGCTCTAAAGAGAACAAAGACGGGAACAAAATACACACACAGTGGCAACAGAAAATAAATTGGTGACTATCTGTAAATCCTATTATTTTCCCAATGTCTAAATATTGCTACTGCCAAGGACTCCCACTGATTTACTAGCATGGAAATATAATATTATCATGAACATATTTTCCAAATAATACAGACGGCAGCAGAGTCAAAGTAATTTTCTGTGCTATATGGAATATTATAAAGCCGGTGGCTTGCCTCTTACTTTGGATATCAGAATGTCTAACTTGTCATGAACTTTGCATCTGAGCGCATGTGATAAAGATGCTTCAAGAAGGCTGTTTACCCTGGGTTTTAAATGAATCTCTTATTGGGGTCATGGGGTCATTTTGCTTTCCCTTAGCTTTTCTTTGCCTTGGAAGAGCTCCATGAGCCAACATTATTGTTAACTTACAATTTATATTAAAATATGGAGGATATATTTTCTTCATCTTAGCATCTTCAGAGGTCTGGGGGACTACTGAATATGGCAGGAAAAGGACAGTTTTCTTGCAAGGTATTTTAAGAGTAGAGTTGAAGATTCTCTCCCTGTTTTTGGAAGGCACAGTCAAAATAAGCATGTCACTTGCCAACTTAAGAAATGCATTGCCACATTCAGAGCCAGTGTAATATAATGGGCGAAGTATTGGATCTGGACCAAGCTTCAAATTTATTTTCAGCCCTCAAAACACACTATGGGTGACTTTGGGTGGTTATTATCTCACAACCCAACCTCCTGGATGAAACAGTTGTTGTGGGGTACAACAAATTGAAGATCACTGTGGATATTTCAGACAAGATATAAATAAAACAACAACAACAACAAGGAAATGTGTTCCGATTTGTAAATGAGCATGTAGATCTATGCTAAATAATACACTGTGATAAACGATGAATGAGTATGAGATCTAAGTGATTTGTTAGGAGTTAAAGATGATTTGACGGCACACAATCAATCAATAATCAGTGTGAACCATAAAAAAGATTGGTGTACTGCACAATGTGGAATGAATAAAAGTTTATATAGTGTCTTAATTTGAGAAAAAATAAGGGAAAAATAAGGAAGTGTTCTTTGGGACATCCTTTCTCTGTATTTCAGAGATGGTCTTTAGTTTCTTCTAGCTACTCATCCCACCTATCATACTATTGGAAATTCTAGATATGAGTGGATCTCCTGATTCTTTTCCCCCTACTGCTGTTCTCCTTTTTCTATTTCTTGTTGACTGAATTCTTGCATTGTGCTAATCTATTTTTGGTTAAGCTGAGATTTGTTGATTAGTCATAATAACCTGGGTTAAGACAGCATGCCGAGTTGTAATCTATAGTTCATAACCCACCATGCCTCAAATGAACCAAGTAACGGTTTATTTAGCATGGTTCATGAAATAGCACATTCTGTCTTCTCATTCATAAGTGACTGACATCTATTACCAGCCAAATATTGCCCAAAGCTTTTACAGCTGCAGGATTGACTGAGATGATTAATGGGAAAAGATGACATTACTGTGAAAGGGATTTATACTTTGCCTTCTCCCCAGCAATTCTGAAATGAAAAAAAATCAAGACTAAATAATGAAGATGATGAATACACGGATTAGATCTCAATTTGATATTTTTTCAGTAGTTAACAATTAGCCTATTTAATTTGCAGATTTATTTTCTAGCCAGAAGAGTTTTGGTTTGCATAATCCTTACAGTGCCTTTTTCTGGATGATTGTAACTTCTCCAAAAGATGCTAAAGGGTTTTCTCTCTTAAGAGGTAACAAAAGAAAAAGAAATTATAGTGACAGTTAATACCATATGATCTGATAATACCCAAGGTTCCTGTTGCTGTGATCCTTTTTTTTGCCGTCCTAATGCAAAACGGGCAAGTTTTACTGAGACACCTCCATTGCCTGAAACACTTTTTTGTTATTCATATGGTGCTTTGTCATTATAGGTAAAATTCCCAAATATCGTTAATAATCTTTCAAGTCTTTGCGTTCAAATCTGAGTCAAATGAACGTTTTATAAGGCTAATTATCTTTGTGGAATTTGCCAAGTATTTAATAATCCGCATTAGTCAGTTCCCCAAACATTATTTCAATATATTTTCGTTTAAACTGCTATCATTTATAGAAATTGAATGAATCTGATTTGGGGAATGTGGTTACCCTGTGGTGAGATGGGCAGCCAATAAATATGAATGAATGAATGAATGAATGAATGAATGAATGAATGAATGAATGAATGAATGATTGTTGATATTAGTAATTTATTTACAAAAGAGTGCTATGAATATATTTGTTGCAACATGCTAGCCATATTAAAGTTAGTTAACCTCTTATTACTGTGAGAATCTG
Organism: Pituophis catenifer annectens; assembly: GCF_029215685.1. Classification (NCBI taxonomy): domain Eukaryota; kingdom Metazoa; phylum Chordata; class Lepidosauria; order Squamata; family Colubridae; genus Pituophis; species Pituophis catenifer. The sequence continues at coordinate 191,824,221 of NW_027256881.1, read as the reverse complement.
ACATATATATGGCATCCAAAGCAGCCTGTGATGACTGCCAAAATAAATATCAGAATCAAATATAGCATCAGCTCTGAGAAAAATTACCTTCCCCCACATCCAGGAATTTTTTTAGGTATTAAGAAAATCAAGAATTCAGTAAATATTCCCCATTACACAGGCACTGTTAGAAAAATATCTATATTCCTTAAGCCACAGTAATTCACATCTATTTAATACAAAAGTAGATTTAGAATTAGCAATTATAGAAATAATCTGACTAATAATCTTTAATGCTAGAAATGATTTAGCACCATTTCAAGTCCCAATTTGGGATTCCAAGTTTAGAACAGGGCACGTTTTAGTCATCAGCTAAAATGATAAAAGAGATATAAAGGTACAGTATGCAAACAAATCTTTTGCTCATACTTATTGTGGTGTGACATTAGAAAGTTGACACAGTTAATTAAAATATGGATTTAATAATGCTTTAAACATTTCAGGTGAAAATCTTTAATATTGACTCTACTCTTTTCTATGTACTTTCTTGCATTGTTTGTATTACAAAAAGAACGTGAAAAAGCTGCAATGTTGTCCTTACACACACACACACACACACACACACACACACACACAGAGAGAGAGAGGGGGGGGGGGAGATCTCATATCCTAAGATCCAAAATAAATATTTTCACCTGCCAAGAAATTTGATTCAGAGAGTTTTCCTTGGTTAAATCATGATGAAAGGAAAAGATAAATGAGATTTAGAGGTTATAGGTTTCTCTGATCATAATGGGCCAAGGTACAATATGCATTCCTTTTAAGCTTTGTAAAGTTTCACATGAAAGCTATATAGACCAAAGTGCCAACAGCATCTTAAGCAACCTATTCAAGTGAATACCTTTGGTTGAGCCAGATCTCTATTAGCATGGCATCCCTCCAAAATAAAAGTTCTGCATTAATCCCTTGCCCAAATCTTGCTGAGGACATAGCTGTGCAACTACTCCTGACTTAGCAGAGAATGTTGAAATCACACCATATGAGACTGGATTGGGAATTGGTTATGTTACAGGTTGGGGATTTAATAATGGACTAGCTTAAGGATGTATTTCAGAACCATTAGGAACTGATGAACTAGTTTGGTATAGTGGTACCAGGTTAAGACATGGGAATTCTAGTCCCATCTGAGGCACTGGGTGACAGCTTAGCAAATCAGTCTCCCTTAGACCTGGGAGGCAGGCAATGGCAAACCACATCTGAAAACCATGCCAAGAAAACCACAGGGACTGGTCCAAGCAGTCGCCAAGAGTCAAAAACTGACTCAAAGACATACACACACACAAAAGTGCAAATGTGAGTATTGTCTGAAACAGACAAAGAAGCAAAAATACCCCAAGGAAGAGAGAATCCGGCACACATAACTTTCTTTCAAGATGACTTAGGGAGTCGCATCAAAGACATTTCTAAAGCAATTCTCAGCCACCCAAATGAAAGCCTTCATTTCTTGCTGAAAGCCAACACTTCTAAAGTGAATGGGACCAATTCCCAGGGTAAGGAAGGGCAGGATTTAGTTTAACAGAAAGCAACTGAAGTAGTAATTTAATCATATTGACCTTAATTGATAACAATCAATGATGCATTGAAATCTTGGCTTCTTTCCAGTTCAATGGGAAGAAGTCAAAGTATGGGAATCTTGGCTACGTTATCTTGTGTTTGAATACGATTGGAATATTAAAATCATATCCCCAGTGATAAAATGCACACCAATTTTACACACCGATAAACAAAATACACCAATTAAGCGCAAAATTATTGTAAAATACACATATCCATTCATACAAATAAAATTCCATTAGTTCACCCTAGGCTTTCTATTGATTTATATAAAATTGTTCAGGTTCTTCAAAACATTTTCAACCACAAATATTTCTCCTCCTCCTCCTCCTGTCACTGATTTACTTAGAAATCTCCGCTATTTATCTTAGAAGAGATCGCTTAGAAGAGATATATGAAACTCCTGTGCACACTCTCTTTCTTTTTGGATGTTTGGAACAAATTGTGTTGTGTACTGTCAAGTCATTTGAGGATCACCCATAAGATAACAGAACAGAATAACAGAGTTGGAAGGGACCTTGGAGGTTTTCTAGTCCAACCCCCTGATCAAGTAGGAGGTCCTAAACCAGTAATGGCTAACATTTTTGCTATCACGTGCTAAAAGCGGGGGGAGTGCGGGGGGCTTGCGCGCGTACGTGCCCACACCCATAATTCTATGTGCCCCGCCCCTCATGCATGCAACCCCCCGCACTCCCCCCGCTTTTGGCACGCGATGGCACAGTGGGCTCGGTAGGCCCGTTTTTCACTCTTCCCAGGCTCCAGAGCCTTTCTAGGAGCCTGGGCAGGGTGAAAACAGCCTTCCCCACCCCCAGTCCCACTGGAAGTCGGCAAATGGGCCATTTCCTAGAAAGGCTCTGGAGCCTGGGGAGAGCAAAAAACGGCCCTTCCCCACCCCCCTGGAGGCTCTCCAGAGGTCAGAAACAGCCTGTTTCCTGACTTCCAGTGGGCTCAGAAGGCCTGAAAATCAGTTGGCTGGTGCATGCATGCCCACCAGAGATGAGCTCGCGTGCCCACTGATACGGCTGGCACGCGTGCCATAGGTTCACCATCACTATACCATTTCAGACAAATGGTCATCCAATCTCTCATTAAAAACCTCTAGTGATGGATCACCCACAACTTCTGGAGGCAAACAATTCCACTAGTTAATTGTTAATTCTCACTGGTTAATTGTTCCCACCCCAGATAGCAGAATATTAGGTTTATGGACATATCTTGCATTGTAGTACCCAACTTCTGAAATTCCCTTCCTTGGGCTGGGTGAGGAATTCTGGAACTTGAAATCCAACATCCAAGATCGGTAAAATGAGGACCCAGATTGTTGGGGGCAATATGCTGACTCTGTAAAGAGAGGGCTGTAAAGCACTGTGAAGCAGTATATAAGACTAAGTGTGATTGCTATTTGTTAAGTGAATCACTGCAGTTGTTAAATTAGTAGCAAGTTGTTAAGTCAATCTGGTTTTCCCATTGACTTGGCGGACTCAGATGGTCGCAAAAGGGAATCACGTGACTCAGTGGTAGGTTCCTCCTGGTTTAGCCCGGTTCCACCGAGCCAGTAGCGGTGATGATATGACGTCACCGAACCGGTTCTGCCCCCACCCTACCCCCCCACCCCCCCACGTTATTCTTACCTTTTATTTCCCCCCCCCCATTCTATTGCTGCCTCCTGAGTCCCAGCTGATGGGCTATAAGGAAAAAAAACTGTTTAAACTCTTGCCGCAGGGCTTCAAAGGGCCGCCCTACAACTGATCAGTGGTAAAAGGCAGTTTGGTGGTAGACCAGTGCCTCCAAAAACAAATGAGTAGACCGGTGCCTGCAAAAATAAATGGGTAGACCACTGCCTGCAAAAATACATGAGTAGATCAGTACAGCTCTGCAAGTAGTTAAAAGCCTGGTAGACCAGTACCTCTGCTAAATCCTAAAGAATTGTTACATGACCATCAAGCCACGCCCACAAAATAAACCACGCCCACAGAACCGGCAGTAAAAAATTTTAGAACCCACCCCTGACGTGACCCCCGGGGACACGGCAACCATCATAAATGTGAGTCAGTTGTCAAGCGTTCAAATGTAAATCACGTGACCATGAGATGCTGCAATGGTCATAAATGTGAAAAATGATCATGAGTCACTTATTTCAGTGCCGTTGTAACCAGTGGTGGGTTGCTACCAGTTTACCCCGGATTGGGCAAACCGGTAGCGGCAGCGGGAAACTCTGCTGACCTGCCTGAATGCTTCTGCGCATGCACAGAAGTGTTGTGTGCATGCGCGTCCATGAGCAAACCAGTAGCAATGGGTTTTGAAACCCACCCCTAGTTGTAACTTCGAATGGTCGCTAAGCGAACTGTTGTAAGTTGAGGACTACCTGTACTACTTTTATTATAAGGTTACAGTAATAGAATCCTGCAAGTCCACCTGCACCTCCCCTTCCCTCTGTTTACCTGCAGGAGAACTAGAGAGGGTCAAGCCTGAGATGATTTCTTAAATTACATTTCTGCCCTGGGCTCAGATTTCTTTTATCTGATCATTGTCTCAGTTGCAGCTCTCCCTTCTGTTACTCAAAATCACCTTTACTTCCCATTACAGTTTAGAGCATCTGACTGAGATTGGCAAGCACCACATTTGTTCCTCTTCTTCAAGGGCAAGTCGGAACCTTCTATTTTTCCCCCCCATCAATTTATTTGCTTTTGCTTCTTTAGGATAGTCTTCACCAGCCACAAGATGCCACAGGGATTTCTTTTGTCTGAAGTATTGGAAAGTGACCTTAGAATGATTTCATATTGAAGACGGGGTTGAATTCTAGGCTAATAAATTAAACAAAAAGCTTAATAGTACCAATATATTTCAGTTTTAAAAACATATTAAAATTCCAATATTATAAACAATCATCTTCCGGCCATCAAATGCACACATTCCCAAATTGCCTTATGATGGCGGTTAAACAAACAGGCTAATTAAGAATATACAATAAATAACTGTAGGCCGCAAAGAATTCACAACACAACTAATCTCATTTAGGAGAAGTATGTTGAAATAGCTGTTGGAAAGACTGCAGAACCAGAATGAAAAGAAACATATGGACAGCACATCAGAGAGAACAGTGAAATAATTCCCAGGCCCTGGAAATCTTATCGAAAGTGGAATCAGATGGCCCAAAAGTGTTTCATTTGGGAGACATATTGAGAACAAATTGACCAAAAATGGTGATGAGAGACACCAACTAAGGAGGTTTCTTGTTTGTCACAGTTTACTCTTCTGTCTCTCATTACAAATACTCAGATTCATTTGATGACGCCCAATGGCTTTTTCGCCATCGTAAGTCAGGGTGGGGCATTCATGGTTAGTCGACCCCCCCAAACCAAAACGTTGAGTTTGGGTGGAATAATTTTGGGCAAGGGGGAAGGAACCAAGAAGGCATAAAATAGGTAGGATTAATCTTCCACTAGGTTTCATTTCTTGATTTTTTCCCTTATAACCCCCCAAAGTCTGTTCCCATTCAAAAAAAATCCATAGTGAAAATTTCAGCCTCTCCCTGCTACATCACTACATTACTGGGTTACTAACATATGCTCATGGATATGGATCCATGGATTTTTTAAAAAAAACAAACCCAGGCCTCAAAATGTTACCAGCTCCTATGGAGAACATAAAGGTATGTAGAGCAGCTCCCCTCCATCAAGAATATTTTCAAACTCCTTGGGTGGTTGGGACAGAACCATTCACATGAAGGCAGCAATAACTTGAGAGATATTTTATCGTAGGGCAACATAAATGTAGGATTCTAATTGGCTGAATAATCACACATCAGCCCAATTTATACTGTTAAAAGAAGGAAAGATTGAGTTAAGAGTGGATTTGGCTGAGGGCGAGTGTGTCATTGTGGGACTAAGAGCACCTTCCAATTGATTATAGATCATCCTCAACTTACAACTTATTCTCAACACCTTTAGTGATCTTTTTTGCCCTGTTTAAATATATTTTGTTCAAGTATATTTATTTTGTTTTGTCATAAAAGATGGAAAACAAACAAAAACAAATGTCCAGCACTAACATCAACAAAAAAGATGTGTATCAAAAAAGAGAAAAGGGGACCCAAATATCACATAAATTTAACATTAAACATATAGATGGATGCTGAAAAGAAGAAAAAAACAATTATCCTCTCCATTTACACACACACACACACACACACACACACACACACACACTAGTTGGATACCCGTGCTTCGCTACGGCTTGATAAATTGACACTTAAAGCTTGAAAATTAATGAGTAGTTACAATCGGCCTCTCCTCTCCCCTCAGCCTTGCCCCACAGAAGCCTGTCCTATCCTATCCCCTTCTCTCCCTCAGGCTTGTCTCACAGAGGCCTCTCTTATCCTATCCCCTTCTCTCCCTCAGCCTTGCCCCACAGAAACCTCCCCTATCCAGGGGTGAAATCCAGCAGGTTCTGACAGGTTCTGGATTCTATTCCGGTAGCGGAAATTTTGAGTAGTTCAGAGAACCAACAAATACCACTTCTGGCTGGCCTCAGAGTGGGGTGGGAATGAGGATTTTGCAGTGTCCTTCCCCTGAAGTGGGGTGGGAATGGAGATTTTGCAGTATCCTTCCCCTGCCACGCCCACCAAGCCACACCACATCCACCAAGCCATGCCTACAGAACAGGTAGTAAAAAAATTTGGATTTCAACACTTATCCTATCCCCTTCTCTCCCTCAGCCTTGCCCCACAGAAACCTCCCCTATCCTATCCCCTTCTCTCCCTCAGCCTTGCCCCACAGAAGCCTCCCCTATCCTATCCCCTGCTTGCTGCTGTGAAAGTAAAACTGAAAGTGAAATTCCTCTCCTCTGCTTGTGCTTTGCATATGGAACAGATTTCTTTTCAGGTGGGGAGGGGTAGTAGAACTCCTTAGTATTAGAGTGTGTGAATCATAATATAGGAAATACCAATGCTCTGATGGTCATTTCGAAAAATCCTTTCTTAGTGAGCACCTAGAAGCCAAGAGGAACATACGTGGCAAATTTCAAGTTTGTAGGCTTTACAGTTCTGGAGATTTCGAGATTATGATGTCAGTGGTTTTCACTTTTATATATATAGATATATGTGTGGCTGAGTGTGTATATATATACATTATATATTATAATATATATATATTACCTTTTGCGATCTTCTGACAAGCAAAGTCAATGGGGAAGCCAGATTCACTTAACAACCATATTACTAACTACAGTGATTCACTTAACAGCTATGGCAAGAAAGGTCGTAAAACGGGGCAAACTTCACTTAACAACTGTCTTGATTAGCAACAGGAATTTTGGGCTCAATTGTAGTCGTAAGTTAAGATTACCTGTAGTTAAATCAATATCTGGGCTCAGAATCCTTTTACTTCTAAGTCCATTTCATTTGTACCAACTTGCATCTCCAGGTTCTGACAAAAAGGAAATAAGATCCTGGGATCCTTTGCACAAGGTGATACTGACATGGTGTCCCACTTTACTCCATCTATATGACAAGCAAATCATACAAATTCAGCGTTGGAAGCACTGTTTCAGAATATTTTAATGTTTCAAAACTCACAATTGAACAATATTTTATACAGAGCAACTAAGATATCCAAAAACTATAAGCAAGTATTTGAATTTTCAAGGTCTCTTCATTAATCTGGATTATCAACCAGGGAGGCAGGGGGAAAGAGAGAGAAGTAGGAAAAAACGAGGTATAATAATATTGTTGTCTTAAAATGAACATAGCAGGTGGCAAACGAACAGCCCAACACTATTTAATTAAATAAAATTTATTCCTATGTAAGCAATTATAGGATTTGATTCGGTTCAGGTTTGTACTCCATATTGCAGATTTCAAATTTCACGTGGCTGATTTACTAATCCTTCAGGTTTCAGTATTATATAATCCAGCAGTTATTTGTATTTTCATCTACCCAAACACAGGTAACCTGTTAGGCAAATATCATGGTTTTATACTGGCACAATTGGTAATCAATTTCAAATGAGCAGGAGTCAAATTGGAAAGTTTTACTTCGTAGTTGGAGGGAATGTACTCTTAATGAATAAATCCCATTTGGGGAAGATTTATTTTTATTTTTATAAAAAACTCTTTTCCTCCAGTCAGGATCCTGCTGTTCAGCTCTTAAATTCTGTGGTAAGGTATTCTAATTTTTCAAAAATACTCCATGAACTTCATTCTAAAATCTTTCTAAGGAAACCTACATGATAGCTGAGTGTCTTTTGAGTACTACGTAATAAGTGGCAGACCCACCACTAAAGATAAGAAAAACCATATTTTAAGTTAGATTTTAATAAACTACAAGCAGCCAGACAAGCAACAGAAATGTAGTGAAACTATACAAGCATCTATAATAAGGAAGAGTCTATTAATATTGAATGCACCATTCAAAATAAAGTGAGGTCTTGAGGGGATGAAAACAAAAGTGCCTTTCTCCGAAATCTTCAAATATCTGCATCAGTATATTAAATAACTTTATGGCAGATCAAATCTTGCTATGGGCTGCGGGAAGGAAATTACTAAGTCAAAGAGCTGCCTTGAATTCCGACATCTCGCTTTGCTCAGATTTCCAGTTTTTAGGCTTGGCACTAAAGACTATATTATATTTAATTATTGTATAACTTTTCTCAAGCACATTTAGGCATCTTTGTATAATAAGGCGCTATTATAATGTTGCTATGGCAATTCTAAACACTGAAGACACACTCTCTGTCTGTGGAGTTTTATGCTTTAAAAATTTGGAGAAATTCTTCTTAAAAACTGGACAAAAATCTAAGCTGTAACGTTATAGATGTGATCTCTTGTTTGTAAAACTGAAATGAAAGGCCAGAAAAGAAAGAAAGAAAGAAAGAAAAAAAGAAAGAAAGAAAGAAAGAAAGAAAGAAAGAAAGAAAGAAAGAAAGAAAGAACCCACCATGCAAAATTCTGACACTAAACGGGCTATTCAATGCAAGATTCCGTTGAACCTACTTCTATATAAACATAATCAGAGTTTGACTTTAACAGAATAACAGAATTAGAAGGGACCTTGGAGATCTTCTAGTCCCGTGATGGCAAACCTATGGCACGTGTGCCACAGGTGGCACGCCGAGCCATATTTGTGGGCATGTGAGCGTTGCCCTAGCTGAGCTCCAGCACTCATGCAGGTGCTGGCCAGTTGATTTTCGGGCCTTCTGGGCCCACCGGAAGTTGGCGAATGGGCTGTTTCCAGCCTCCAGGAGGGTGGGGAAGTCTGTTTTCGCCCTCCCCAGGCTCCTAGAAAACCTCTGGGGACTGGGGAGGGTGAAAAATGGGCCCACTGTGCCATCACATGCCAAAAGTGGGGGGAGCATGGGGGGTTGCACGCGCATGCATGAGGGGCAGGGCACATAGAATTATCGGTGTGGGCACGCGCGCGCGCAACCACCCCACACTCCCCCTGCTTTTGGCACGCGATGGCAAAAAGGTTAGCCATCACTGTTCTAGTCCAACCCCTTGCTCAAGGAGGAAACCCTGTGCCATTTCAGACAAATGGCTGCCCAATCTCTTCTTAAAAATCTCCAGTGTTGGAGCACCCATAACTTCTGGAGGAAAACTTTCTTTTGTTACCATGTTTCCTCGAAAATAAGACATCCCCTGATAATAAACCCAATCGGGCTTTTGAGCGCATGTGCTAAAATACCCCCCCCCCCAAAAAATAAGCCCCCCTGAAAATAAGCCCCCCCAAATATCCCCCAAAAATAAGCCCTCCCCAAAAATTGTTAAACGCATGCGCAGCCGGTCCCTGCCATTTCCTCTGGTTAGGATTAGGGAGATAGAGCTGGAAATCAGGTAAAATGGCAAGAGGAGCCCCATCTTGCTCCACGGCCCCCAAAATAATAAGACCTCCCCCCAAAAAAGGCCAAGCGCTTATTTCGGGGTTCAAAAAAATATAAGACAGGGTCTTATTTTCGGGGAAACAAGGTAATAAAATATTCAGATGTTCATAGATACCATATACATATTTGTTTAGTAAAAAAAAAAGAGAATATGCATACACGTGTATTTATTTGGAGCTTTAATGTGGTTTCAAGAGCTCCACAAAAGACTGATGGTACTTCAGCACAGCTGGAGAATAAGACTGTGTATTTTTAGAATGTTAAGGATATTGTTGTTGTGTTACCAACCAGCAGAGTGTAGAGCACAGAGAAACGTTGCTGGGAGCAATGAATAAGAGCTGTGCAAACTGGTTTATCAAAAGTTTACTTTATAGTGAAAAAACAATCTCATAGTCTTTAAATCAATCCAAGTCTTTGCCAGTTAAATCAGTCCAATGATACAAGAATCTTCTTACCACACAAACAGTAGTTGGTTAGAATAACAAACTCACTCTGGTTCACAAACCACGATGGTAGCAGATCCATCCAACCGATGATAGCACAATGGATAGCACTCCACACACTATGGTAGCTTATCATCAACTGAATACGTTACAGTACCTTTCCTAAATACGTTCACAACTAATTATAGCATGACTCAGCATTACAATGAATCAGCAGGAAAACTTTAAAGTCATACAATACATATTCATATTAAAGTTACAGAACACATATATTGCCTGGACAACTTGTTAGGCTCAAACCATATCCTAACACACACACATGTATACGTATGCACAAAATATGTATATGTGGGGTGTAGGGTATGTATACAAGTAGTCCTCAACTTATGATTTAGCAACCATTCAAAATTGCAACCTAACTGAAAAAGAAGACTTACAGCCTGAATCTGAACTTCTGAAGGCTGCCTCCCCCTCACATCCCTGCAGTCTCATGATCACATTTTGGGTGCTCAACAACATGGCCGCATTTAAGCCGTTTACAGCATCTCACGGTCTTGTGACCAGATTTTACAATGATTTTGCCAAATTCTGGCACTTCTGGTTTTCAGCAAACCGCACCATAGCAAACAATGGGTTCACTTAATGACTATGGCATTTGCTTAACAATCATGGCATTTGCGGTTAAACTATTTCATTTGGTTAACATGTGACTGACCCTATTAATGGGCAGGCTCTGTTATGGTCAGAACTCAAGGACTATCCATAATTTGTAATCTGCTTGCAGAAGAATTTAAGATACTATATATCCCTATGGAATATTGGGGGTGAGGCAGGCCCCCAATCTCCTGGCCTTCTGAAAAGGAGTCAGAATATGGCTTTGTGGCCTTATATGGGGAGCTTAGAGGATTATATAGCTGTGGCGCTGGTTAGTGGCCTGAAAGCCCTCCTTTCACCTTTTAACTAATTTTAATATTGTTTAATTACTTTGCCTCTTTTTAGTTTTTTAACTTTTATGTAGACTGTTTTTCTTTTTTATTATTTTTATTGTATGCTGCTCAGAGTCCTTCTTTGAGGGAAATGGGCAGATCAGAAATGTGATAGATAGATAGATAGATAGATAGATAGATAGATAGATAGATAGATAGATAGATAGATGATAGACAGACAGACAGACAGACAGATAGATGATAGATAAAGAGATGATAGAGAGATAGTTAGATAATAGATGAGAGACAGACAGATAGACAGAGCAAGTAAGCAAACAATAAGAATAACAATCAAAACGAAGAGATCCAGTTAAAAATTGATAAGTCAGAAGCAACAGATTGATCAATGACTAGATTCATATATCTTGTTCAACTATAATATGGCTTCTCTGGTTTTCACTTTGCATATTGTTGTCTAAACACATCTACTGTGAAATATTGAATAAAGGCACTTTTTTTAAAAAAAAAAAAAAAGTCTTAATGCAACATCCAAACCAGTTCTCGGTGTTTAGAACTGCTTTGCAGTTCTTTGTAAACTGAACAGTGAAAAAGGACTAGTCTTTGGCCAAAAAAGGAATTTTAAATTCATATTATTGTTTTCTTCTTTGGTAAGAAAGATATAGCCAAGGTAGAAATTTTAATAAGAATTGATTATGTGCCATCAAATTGTTTTCAGCTCCCAGTGACCATATGGATACAATTTTCTCCAGGAAAGCCTAATATTATGAGCTAAAAATCTATTAGTCATCACTGTTATTACCACTGTCAATATTATCAGTGTCCCTGATCTCATAAAAGTTTTCAGCACATAGCCAGAGACCTTCCCCTTTAGACTTCTACAAAGAGTAGGAAACAAATTAAATAAGCAGAGAGAGGGATCACTGGGTTAAGGACAGCAAGAATTGTCCGACTCTGTGCTTTGTAAAGACACACCAGAATTAACGAGAGGTGCATCAAAAAGGTATCTCTCATCAGGATCCCTGTTTGGTCTGTTGAATGGCAATATCAAAGATCAAACCAATATATACGTTATCTGTTTATTTTTGTTCATTTTTTTTCCCTCATAGGAATATAGTTACAGGTCACCTAGAAAGCACAGGGAACCTGTTAGCTCCTCTAATTAGTTGCCCTTTCTGCATTATTGCTAGCAAGCAATGTCAAGGTTCTTGTTGAATATAATTCTCCTCTCAAGACTATCTCAAGATATCCGTTTTCCAGTTCCTCCCATGAATCAAACAAATTTTTAAAAGAACTTTACCAACTTATTATTATCTACTTATACACATATAGTCTTTCTAATCTGCCTTAGAATGTAGATCCTGGCAATGGTTTTGTCTTATGAGCCGCAGGGGAGGTAGAGGGAGTTATAGTGGCAAGCTATTTTTGAGCAGCAAATGAACTTCCTGACTTGTGGTTTCCTGATCAAAACTGTTCCCTGGTTTGCATTCACCAAGCTTTGCCTCGTTATGCTTCGTTTTGCTTCTTGAGTTTCCTATTTCCCCCCATAACTTGGTAGGAGCTGGATTTTGCATCTTTTAATATTTTTTAGTAAGTTCTACCTAAGCCCTTGCTGTATTTGAAAAAGATTCCATTCTTTTCTAGAGGTGGAACAAAAGGAGTCATTTCCTTTCCTTCTAGAGGTTTGGATTGCAATTCCTGTTGTATCCTAAGCAGTGGTGGGATTCAAATAATTTAACAACTGGTTTTCTGCCCTAATGATCTCTTCCAACAACCAGTTCACCAAACTGCTCAGAAAGTTAACAACCGGTTCTCCCGAAGTGGTGCGAACTGGCTGAATCCCACCACTGATCCTATTTATTGCAACTGAGATGCAATAAATCAGGACTATAATAATGGAACAGAGCTTGTAGAGCAGGGGCGGGTTTCAAAACCCATCGCTACCGGTTTGCTCGTGGGTGCTTGCGCTCGTGTGTGCATGCGCAACACTTCTGCACATGCACAGAAGTGTCTGGGTGGGTGGGCGGAGTCTCCCATCGCCGCCACCAGTTCGCCCGATCTGGGGCGAACTGGTAGCAACCCACCACTGTTGTAGAGGTGGAAAAGGTATTTTTTTTGCAACACATGGGAATACAAACAATTCACCTCCGTCTGAACTGTTGAAGTAGCTGTGTCATTTTTCAAGCTACAGCATACCTTTGAAAGCTGTCTTCATTGGGTATGCCATAGCAGTGGCGCGCGCGCACACGCACACACACACATGCACACGCACACACACACACAAACTGCCAGGAGCAACTTTCAAAGCAGCTGCACTGGTTTGACAGAAAATGCTGCTGTATTGACAATTTCCAGAGAAAGGCTTCATTTGTGCACTAGCACTCTGTAAAGCATCTCTGACCACTTTTGACTGTTTTTCACCAACCTAACAAATAGCGCATCTTAAAATAAGAATATATAGCTTCTAGATGTGTACAACCGAAAGATTCTTTCTCTGCAAGTGGGGATCAACATCTATTTTGGAAAAGTTCATTTTGATGGAAGATATATATACACTGCTCAAAAAAATAAAGGGAACACAAGCAGAAGACATCCGAGATCTGAATGAATGAAATAGCCTTATTAAATACTTTGTTCATTACATACAGTAGTTTTGTGTTCCTTTTAGTTGTTTGAGCAGTGTATAAATACTATATATATATTACTCTGATTGGGGCTTATTTTCCTGTCGATCTTGTGTGAGAGTGGGAAACAGTTGGCTTTATTGTCTAATCTCTCTCTCTCCCTCCCTCCCTCCCTCTCCCTCCCCCTCTTAGCATCTGAATGCATTTACTGACTTTAGCTTTTATAACTGCAGTTGTACCATAAGGAATTACCTAAAACTATAAAAAGAACATACAAGCATTAAAAAAAACCTTATGGAATCACAAACCATAAAATATGCTATGAGATCTCCTAGGGTTGTGTCTTTCAAAAGTGGATTAGAGAAACAATTTAGACCTCATGCAAGTGCAGCATCTCTCTGCTATTCATTAAACTAAAATCCTCCAGCTTCTACACAAGGTTGAGAAAGATATCATTGCTTTAAGAAATCCACTTATTAAAGTGACATGACTCTTAAAGCAGCAACATCTTTTTTTAGACTCTCATGGAAACTTGAAAAAGAGGGTTTACTCCAACTAATGTGAGAAAGGTGCTATGCTTCCTGTAACATTCAACTCCGCAGGGCAAGGGCAAGGAATCAAATACTGCTGAGCCTAAATTTGTCATGTTTCTACACAGCATCAGTGTTAATGTTAATCCCTCAATGGGAAAGATGCAAGGAGTTGAAAGTCAGCAGGTTTTGGAGAGTCCCACTTCCTGACCTCTGGTCTAAAAAGTTAGAACTCAAGGAAAGAAATTTTGAACTATGCTCAAGTAAAGGAAAAACCTTAACTTTGACAAGCTAGCTTGCTAATTGTTAAGTTGCATAGTTGAAGGGAGCCGTTTAAGGACACAGCCAGAAGTTGAAGATAATCAGTTCTTGAGCCAGCAGAAAAATACATTGATCTTAAAATGGACTGAGCCTTATTTTTGTCTTGGCAATGAGATCACTGAATGGTGTTCTCCTTATGGGTGGATTCTCCTGGCTTTGGGTTTCCTTTCCAAACAGCACCAACTGCTAGCAGGAAAAAGCAACCACCAATCATACCAGAGGTGGGTTTCAGCAGGTTCTGACCAGTTCTGGAGAACTGGTAGCGGAAATTTTGAGTAGTTCGGAGAACCGGTAGTAAAAATTCTGACTGGCCCCACCCCCATCTATTTTCTGCCTTCCGAGTCACAGCTGATTGGGAGGAAATGGGGATTTTGCAGTAACCTTCCCCTGGAGTGGGGAGGGAATGGAGATTTTACAGTGTCCTTTCCCTGCCATGCCCACCAAGCCACGCCCACAGTACCAGTAATAAAAAAAATTGAAACCCACCACTGAATCACACTCTGCAATGGGTGTTTGGGATGGGTCTGGATGAGTAGAAACAGCTGCTTTGAATGACAGGTTAAGCTATTTCCCAAGTGGATCATCAGATCACAGGAAATGGAGGTGCTATCGGCTGGAGGCTCATCAGATGGGCTATTTTTGAATAGGATTCTTAACAGTCTGAAACAGTTTTAGGTTTGGTAGAGGTGGTTAGATGATGAAGCATTAACAAATGAGTTCCATCCTTGACTAGTACTGCAAGGAAATGGTAGCACAGGTAGTCCTCGACTTACAACAATTTATTTAATGACTGTTCAACGTTACAAGAGCCCTGAAAAATGTAGCTTATGACCGCTTTTTCATAGTTACGACCTTTGCAGTATTTCCATGATCATGTGATCAAAATTCAAATGCTTAGCATCTGGTT
The DNA here is from genome assembly GCF_029215685.1 of Pituophis catenifer annectens. Taxonomy (NCBI): domain Eukaryota; kingdom Metazoa; phylum Chordata; class Lepidosauria; order Squamata; family Colubridae; genus Pituophis; species Pituophis catenifer. Next base: position 191,808,981 of record NW_027256881.1, on the reverse strand, counting down.
CATATTTATGACGGTTGCGGTGTCCCAGGGTCATGTGATCACCTTTTCCATCCTTCTCACAAGCAAAGTCAATGGGAAAGTCAGGTTCATTTAACTACTGGGTTACTGATTTATGACGTGCAGTGATTCACTTAACAACTGTGGCAAGAAAAGTCGTAAAATCGGGCAAAACTTAACAAATATCTCACTTAACAACAGAAATTTTGGGCCCAATTATGGTGTAAGTTGAGTGGTGTGCATATGTACAGGATATTTAGAAGGTGCCTATGGGGTAGCAAAATGATACTTCTTACCTCCAAATAATAAAAACATTAAGTATGGCCATGCAAAAACCCTTGAAAGCAATACAGCCGTAATGTGCTCATTGGTGACACAGTCAACAACTTAGAGCTGGCGTAAACCAGGTCTCTTTTCCAACTTAAACTGACGTTTTGGTTTCTTAAACACAGGCCTAGTCTTCTCTCAAAGGACTACTAAACTCAGGTGTCTGCAGAACATGTATGAAATCTCCCAACAACTTTGAAAAATACCAGCCATGCATTGCATGGGCAGCTGCCTCTGAAGAAGCCAAGGACTAGCCTGCGGCCCAAGCTAAGCCATGATGGTCAGGAGGCAATGCTATTCAGGCCAGAAGGAAGTCGGCATGCCTGCAACAGTCTAAAGCAGGGATTGGTCAGATCCCAGATCAGCTATACTGCAGTGTAGATGAAGTATACTAGCTAATAGCCATGTCGGGGAAAGAGGAAAAGCATAGTTTTAGTACTGGAGTGGCTAAGAGGTAACTTTTTTGTGGAGAAGGCAAATGAAACATCAAGAAGATATGGTGTATCAAAGCAGTTGCCCCAGTGGTGGGTTTCAAAATTTTTTACTACCGGTTCTGTAGGTGTGGCTTGGTGGGCATGGCTTGGTGGGCATGGCAGGGGAAGGATATTGTAAAATCTCCATTCCCATTGCACTCCAGGGGAAGGATACTGTAAAATCTCCATTCCCATTGCACTCCAGGGGAAGGTTACTGCAAAATCCCCATTTCCTCCTGATCAGCTGGGACTCGGGAGGCAGAGAATAGACGGGGGGGGGGCAGTCAGAGGTGGTATTTACCGGTTCTCCGAACTACTCAAAATTTTCGCTACTGGTTCTCCAGAATGGGTCAGAACCTGCTGAAACCCACTCTGAGTTGCTCCCTTAACAGATGGGGGGAATGTGAGGATAAACCCTTAGCCCAGGGGCCAGCAACCTGCAGCTCTGGAGCCACATGTAGCTCTTTCACCCCTCTGCTGTGGCTCCTTGTCACTCAAAATATGGGTCACAACCGCCAATGTGCAACACCTGCCGGCACACGATTTATTGAGCTTTTCAACCCCGGGTAGGCCAACCATGGATAAATCCAAGAAAAGAAAAGTTTCAGAAGAAAACAGAACATTTAATTCAATTACATATGCTAGTTTTGTGGCCGCTCAAGAAATAGTCAGGCACAGGAAGGGTTTTGTGGCTCCCGGTGTTTTCTTTTCTGTGGGAAACGGGTCCAAATAGCTCGTCGAGTGTTTAAGGTTGCAGACCTTAGCCCATTCCCCTCCAAACTCTTCCTTGGTACAGGAATTCAAAATAAAAGTCTTCCCAAGCAAGGTCTTTTTAGCCTGATTTCCCCAAATTGCCTAGGAAACACAGAAGTTTCTGACAAAGAGCCTTATGAATGGGGAGGACAATGTCAGAGCCAGCTAGAATTCTATGGGGAAAAGAGCTGACAAACTCCGTGTATTTATTTCACTGTCGCTCCCTGCTGCAGCATAACACTTCTGCCATGGCTGCTCTTGGCACCTCTGCTTCTGTGGTTTCACCCTGCCGTCTCTCCCCACCTTGCCTTTCCTCCTTTCCTTGTATCACTGGGGCGATGATAATGGAACATTACCATGTGGGGCACATTCCTATTTAAGAAGTTGGCTTTGCAAGAGCTGGGCTGGCCTATTAGCTGATTCCAAAATATTAGCTGTGTTAATCTGTCGCAGCAGAAAGAACAAAGCTGCTTGTGATAAGACGAAAGATCTCTAAAATTATTGTGGCTTTATTGTGGAAGGCGGATCCATCCCATTGCTTCATGGAGCACTCTAATAGCAGAGTACTCTGACAACTAGCAAAAAGTATGGGGGAAGTTACATTCATTGCCCTACTTGATTTTTTTTTTCAACCTCTCCTCCTTGGTTACTCAAATTGCTAGGCATGTGGTCAGATAGTGGCTAATTATGGTTAAGGGCAATCACCACTAGAACTGAGAAGGATTACTATTGGCTAATGCTTTGCTGAAGATGCTTCATATAAATTAGATAGATATGATTATATATTACTAGAGACAAGCTTCTTGGGGCTTAATTTTCCAAATATCTGAAAGACACTGCGCTAAACAGAATGTTTTACCACATATAACTTATAAAAAGGAACCCACAAAGAGTCAAATTTCTATATTAGTATTTATTAGATTTTTAACCCAAAAAATAGGTACCAACATACCTAATATAAGAGGGACGTGGTGGCTCAGTGGTTAAGACACTAAGCTTGTCGATCAAAAGGTCGGCAGTTCAGTGGTTCAAATCCCTAGTGCGGTGTAACAGGGTGAGCTCCCGTTACTTGTCCCAGCTTCTGCCAATCTAGCAGTTTGAAAGGAGGTAAAAAATGCAAGTAGAAAAATAGGGACCACCTTTGGTGGGAAGATAACAGCGTTCCATGCGCCTTTGGTGTGTAGTCATGCCAGCCACATGACCACAGAACGCCTTTGGACAGCGCTGGCTCTTCGGCTTTGAAATGGACATGAGCACTGCCCCTTAGAGTCGGGAACAACTAGCACATATGTGAGAGGGGAACTTTTACCTTTACTATACCTAATACTCTTGTCTCCTATTTCCCCCCACAACCATTCTGTCAGGTGGCTTGGGCTGAGTGAGAGTGACTGGCCCAGCTGGTTTTTCAATCTCCTGCTTTCAAGATCAGCCCCCTCACCACTACACCAAACTGCCTTTGTACCTCTCTCATAACAGTCCTATATGACATGTATTGTTTGAGAGATCGTTCAGAGTATATTTTGTGGGGAAGGGATAGCCAGGGAAAAACAAAGATCTAAAATCCTATTGCATGGTTGCAGAATCCAACTTGGCCTGCTTAAAGATTATTTCTTATCCTCATAATTTGGCAGAGTGGGGGGCATTGTATGTGTTAATGCAAACATTAATCCTCCTAGGTGTTCATTAGAACAATTCTGAAATGTGCCAAGCTTCTCCCAAATCTGTGTGGAATTACGGGTTTTGGGGTTGTTCTTGTTTTTTGTTGGCAGACAATGACTGTTTTTGCTAAATCAATGGCTTGAGGAATAATTTCTGCATCCTGGCATAATCAAGTATGAATCAGGTGGCCTGGGTTTATAAAACTTAATAAGATTCTATCCTATAGGTGTATCACAGATATCGAAGCAGTAGGTAAAGACAAGCCTGCATTTCCAATGCAGAATATGCAGTTTTGAAACATGGGATTGCAACTTATTTTAGGCAATGGTAATAAAGTGCCAGAAGCCTTTCATCAATTGCATTTCATGCCTCAGAAATTGAAGCTTGAAAAAGAAAGATTTCCTCTATCTTTTCGCATAATGATAATTAAAGTTCACTAATTAAAATGGAAAGCGATGCCTTTCTTTAAAGACCAAAATGAAAAAATGATAATCATTGAAGTTATATACACCTGTAGGTTTTTTAAACTAACACATTTTTCCCAGCACTCACATTCTCTTTATATGTGTGCAAATCATGGATTAATATGAATGACTATAAGAACTCCAAAGGGAGCCATTATGATTTTCTTTGCATCAATAATCCTCAGAGTTGAAAAGATTTACACATTGTAATGTAAGGTCTCCATGGTTTATCCGAAATAATAAACAGTAGGAAATGGAATTTTGCTCCCACGTATATATATATTTACCCATTTAAGGTTCTTTTCTACCCCTCCTAAATTGTATTATCCTGAATGGCTTCATTTTAAAACTGAAAATGTATCTATTCAGCAACAATCCAATTGACCTTTTCATTTGAAGGATAGAGAAATTATGCACAAAATACTGCAGAAGTTGCCTTACCATCATCGTTGGCTCCTGATATGAGCATTATAAGGATTTGCAAAGAGGTTTGAGCAAAAGCGTTGAGCTTCATGGGGGTGCATGGCCAACCAACTACAGGTAGAACAGTTCATTTAGTGACTGTGCCAAGTTACAACGGCACTGAAAAAAGTGACTTATACGACCATTTTTCACACTTACGACCTTTGTAGCAGCTCCATGATCATGTGATCAAAATTCAGAAGCCAGTCAACTGGTTCATATATTTATTATGGCCATTGCTGTGACCCAAGGTCATGTTCAACCTTTTGCAATCTTTTGACAAGCGAAGTCAATGGGGAAGCCAGATTCACTTAATAAACGTATTAGTAACTTATCAACTGCAGTGATTCACTTAACAATTGTGGCAAGAAAGGTGGTAAAATGGGACCAAACTCACTTAACAAATGTCTCACTTAACGTTAGAAATTTTGGGCTCAATGATCATAAATCGAAGATTATCTGTATTTTTTTAATCCAGAAAATCATACGTTCAATCCCCAGGGATCTTTAAATAACATCTGGGAAAGACTCTTGGCTAAAACTCTGGAGAACATTTTAGTTTACGATTGGTTACTTTGAAGGTTTGGCATAGATTTTTCTGTTCATGACCCCTTAAATGCTGTAGTGAATATTGTAATTGTGCTGTGTTGGGTTTTTCTAAAAAACAAACAAACAACAACTCTTAATATGAGTCCATAATCTCTCTGTAGCAAAGAAGTTGGATTTTATTTCTATTGACTGAAACTATGACCAATGAAGGGTATCTGATATTGCTGTTTTAGTTTCCCACAGTGCATTGGGTGTAATGTACAACGTTCAAATGCTGCCTCTTATTGATTCAGATCCCTTTCAGTCACTGCTGGAGATCTTTGATTATAGGAGTAAACCCCATTGGAGGGCTCTTTGCAAAAATACAAGAGGCTGTAATGACATATAATGTAAGATGATCTGTTCCCCAACTTTTATTCCACAGCTATCTTTAGAAGGAGGCATAATAAATAACTTATTAATTCACTTCTTACTTCAATTTTGAGGGAAACCAACTGAAAATTGAGTTCTAATTTGTTAAAGGGAGCTTGTCAATGACTGACTGACAAGGAGGCTTGTAATGCTAAGTAGCAGGAAACTGGGTAGATTAGCTTTCCTAAACCTTGTGCTTTCCAGATAGATTGAGACGTTAACTCCCAAAACCCAACCAGTAGCCCAACAATGGAAAACTGAGACTTGTAGTCATAATTGTATGAGATAGAGGATGGTAACTTTTCTTGGGGACTCAGTGTGAGGAAATCTGATGTATTTTACTTTAGAATTAGAACAACAGAGTTGGAAGGGACCTTGGAGATCTTCTAGCCCAACCCTCTGCTTAGGCAGGAAACCCTATACCATTTCAGACAAATGGTTCTCCAATTTCTTCTTAAATACTTCCAGTGTTGGAGAATTCACAACTTCTGGAGGCAAGTTGTTCCACTGATTAATTGTTCTGTAAGGAAATTTCTCCTTAATTCTAAATTGCTTCTCTCCTTGATTAGTTTCCACCCATTGCTTCTTGTCCTGCCCTCAGGTGCTTTGGAGAATAGATTGACTTCCTCTTCTTTTTTTTTTTTTTATTTGATTTATATGCCGCCCTTCTCCGGAGACTCAGGGCGGCTTACAATGTGCTCAGCAATAGCCTTCATCCTTTTGTATATTTATACAAAGTCAGCTTATTGCCCCCACAACTGGTCCTCAATTTACCTACCTTAGAAAGGATGGAAGGCTGAGTAAACCTTGAGCCTTGGCGAGATTCAAACCTGCAGTAATTGCAGGCAGCTGGTCTTTGTGGCAGCCCCTGAGATATTGGAACACTGCTATCATGAATCTATTCTAGAACTCAAGTTTTTTTGTTCTTACTTAAAGTTCAAACAATGAAACTGTTGACTGAATAGCCCCCCAAAAAAACATGACAGCAAAACAATCCTGTTTGTTCTTTCCTATAGTTTTATTTTCAATCAAATTCCGATTGGGAAAGCCATCATTCCCAGCAATAGGGATGTCAAATGTGAACTAAAATGGGCTCCTAGGAAGAAAAGGACATTGCTCGTCTAAGTAAAGGGTTAAATCAATGAGATCCTGAATGCTCATAATCGTAGCTACCAGCATCAGTAACCTGGCCTGTTTAATGCTTATTGTGCAGGTGCAGAAGTAGGACATCAGCTTGAAATGTGTCTCCTCAGAAGTTACAGAGTGATTTCTCATAAATAATGAGCAGAAGAAAATTGTATTACATATAAGCCAGTGATTTGCTGGATTGTGATAGCTAGAATGTCCTGTGAGCTGCAAAGGAACTGATTAAAAAAAATATTTTATGCCTTTGAGTCACTGTTGACTCCTGGCAACTGCCTGAACTAGCCTCTGCAGTTTTCTTGGCAAGATGTAGGAAGTGGTTCGCCATTGCTTGCGTTCTAGGGCTGAGTGACCATCCAATTGGCTTTGTGCCTAGGGTAGAACTCACACTCTCCTGGTTTCCAACCAAGTAACTTCACCATTACACCAAACTGGTCCTGTTCATGTATATTCTAGGTCAGTGATGACAAACCTTTTTGGCACCGAGTGCCGAAAAGGTTGTGTGGAGACGGCACACATACACAGGCACTCTCGTCGGGGCCGCGCTCCGGAAAAGCTGAACTTCCAGGTTCTAGCGTGCATGCATGCCCGACGATCAGCTGGCTGGTGTGCATGCGCAGGCCAGTTTTCGGCATTGCCGTGCACACGAAGGGATCACGCTCCGCAAAAGCCAAATTTCTGGATTCTGGCGTGCATGTGCCCCCTACAATCATCTGGCCAGCATGCATGTGCACAGCGGTTTTTTGCACCGCCGCGCACACGGACAGCTAAACGTCATGCATGCATGCACACTAGAAACCTAGAAGACAAACAGGCAAGGCTGTGTGTGCTGCGCGACATGGCTTTGCGTGCCACTTTGGGCATACGTGCCATAGGTTCGCCACCACGGTTCTAGGTGGTCTTTAATAAACTTCAGTAGGCAGTTTCAGCTGCTGATTTTCTGTAATATGGAGACAACAAGTAATAACATTCTACTTTACAGAACTGACATCCAACTGGTATTAATAACATACTGCCAAGAGAGTCAGAATATTTGAAAGGGCTCAAGAAATTCATCAAAATATCATTACCAGTGTTTTTATAAATTGAGATTGCCAAATCTTCAGAAATTTCAGTACGGTCAATAGGCATCGTGAAGTCTTGTACAGGAACACCACAATCTTCCAAGATTTTAATGGTATTCCACAAACTCTCATTAGATTTTGGAATAAAAAATACAGGAGATCTGAGGGTCCAAGTCCTACATGAGTTTTCACCATCAGGACCCTAACCCTTGGTGGTCCCTGCTGTAAAATCAATGAACTGGTAGGAATTCTCTTGGAGCGTTGTAAGAGTAATGTAAATGCTATGGATTGCAATTATTAAAGAGAGAGTTGCCATTGTCACACTGATGATGCATTGGTGAAGGGGTGCAATGAATCTATGACTCCCATTGATTTTAATAGATCACAGTCATGCTAAGGCTAATTGGCTGCTGTCAGTAATGCATTATTGTATTACTGTTCCCTGACTATTGCCACTGGGAAGATGTTTGTTATTGAAGTCATTTATGTGCTGGCAGTCTCCACTTTAATAATGGAGAATGAAATATTGTTATCACCATTTCACGGTGCATGAATGACAATTCAGCATTATATTCCTTGGTCTAAGGATGCAGTGTCTATTGAAGCAAGTGCCCCCTGTTTCTGGAGCAATGCCAATTAGATGTTATTATTAGAAAGAAGCTCAAGCGGGTATAGATCTGCATCAGAAGCTGGCTGCTATAGTATGTTGAATGCACAAAACATAAAATATCACCCGGAAAACATCAAAAGATAGTTTTGCAACTTTTGGAAATGTCGCATGCGTTCTGTGGATAAACAGTATCCAGTAGACTTCCTAAAATTTAGGCTTAAATCTCTCTCTGATGCACAGGGCTTGGTTTTGGCTGGATCCTATTTTATGTTTTCTTGCCTTTACTCTTAAGGATCCTGTCGAAGAAAATTCTTTTTTTCCCCTCTCTCCCACTCTCATCCTTTAAAAGACTCCAGAACCATCTTCTTTTGTCTACCCTCAAATATACAGTTGTACCCTAAAACAAAGGAACTCTGCATTTACATTTTTTTCTTCAAAGCCTGATCAGCTGAGCTAATGGAGCAATTCACTATAGCTAGCTGTGAAAAGAAGCGAAGAATAGCTTCAATTGTTCTCCAAGAGCTAAAAGTCTGCCTTTGTGGGTTGGCTTCTGGAATTATTGCTGTGGATGGATGCATGACGAAATGGGATGAAAACCTATCCAGTGCACATGACTGCCTTTGAGTAAGCTAAGCAGAAGACTAATTATGGGGAAATAGTTCTGTACTTGAGGGAACAAGACCCAAAGGAAGCTTTTAAATGCAAAGTAGGTTGTCGGAAGTGGACTGAAGTTCAACATGTATCTTTTCTTTCTTTCCAATGGATTCATGGAAGCCTTTGGCCTCAACATGTTAAGGGATCGGTTTCTCCATCTCACTGGGTCTCTTTAGAACCAGCCAGCCAGTGATCTGTTTATTGCAACCTTCTCCAGTTTGGCCTCTGCTAGACGGGTCAGAACTGTGGCTCAAAGACTCCTCAACTAGCATGCTAGTTTGGCATTCTGGGAGTTGTAGTCCCAGTACCTCTGGAGAACCTAGAGAACTGCTCAACGATTGTTTTGTGTTTTGCTTTATTTGTATAGTGCCTAGAGAACTCTGATTGCAGAGCGATTTGACAATGCGGTGAATGAATGAATAACATATGTTACATCTCTTTGGCTTATTTCAGTGCCTGTGCAAATTTAATTTGCAATTGTGTAATAAACAGTCATGTGTTCCAGGTTTCCTTCATTCAGTCAAGACAAAGTGCTGCATGAACGTATCTGTTTATTCCGTCTGAAGATTCCAGTGGATGATCATGAGTTCCACTTTGTGGGTAGTCTTCTTCTATAGCAGTGGTGGTGAACCTTTTACTCACCAAGTGCCAAACAGGTATGCGCTTTGCTTATGCGCGGCTCTATGCATCTATGCATGTGTGTGGCTTTTGCACAATTCCCCCTATGTGCTGCACATGTAACCACACCATTTGCACATATGCACGGCTTTCACGCACACAATGCATGTGTGCTAATGCCATCTGCACATGCGTGTGCTGAACGCAGGTACTCACACGTGCATCCACAAATGCACACACCTGTACAGGGGAGCTCCGAAGACCAGCTGGGTCTCCAGAATTGCATGCATGCACACCGGAGACCCGAACACCAGCTGGGACACATGCACATGCGCAGCTGCAGATGAGTTGGGTGACAGCTCCCCTGCCCGGAAAGATGGCTGTGCGTGCCACCTCGAGCACACATGCCATAGGCTCACCATCACGGCTCTATAGAAATGGTCATCAGAAGACACCCTTCCATTCACCAATTAGCTGTATTAAAAGAAAAATTCCTGGGGGGAAAAAGCTTAAGAAGGGGAAAAATTAATTTGGATTTGGCTCATCAAACTTCAGCACCAAATGAATAGACTGGATACCCTTTATTAAAGGTCACCGACGTATGGGATCTTCTTTCCCCATGAGGAGATATATTTTTGTGTAACTTCTGGTATCATTAGAGCTGGACATGGATTCAACGACAAAAATCCTTTGGAGTTTTTCAGACCAACAAAAATAGCTCTCTTTGCAGTTCCCTGAACCAATTTCCCTCTCCCCCCCTCAGAAGACAGCATCCCCAGGAAAGTGCTGCTGCTTTGAATACAGGTAGTCCTCAACTTACAATCATTCGTTTAAGGACCATTCGAAGTTACAATGGCATGAAAAAGTGACTTATACCCGGTTTTCACACTTGTAACTATTGAAAATTGAAATGATCAGTTTTCAAGCGCTTGGCTAACTGGCATGTGTTGACGACAGCTGCGCTGTCCTGAGGTCATGTGATCTTCCCAGCCGGCTTCTGATGAGCAAAGTCAATGGGAGAAGCCAGATTCACTTAACGACCAAAAAGATTCATTTAACAACTGCAGTGGTTTGCTTAACAACTGTGGCAAAGAAGGTTGCAAAATGAGGCAACATTCACTTAACAACTGTCTTGTTTAGCCATGGAAATTTGGGGTTCAATTGTGGTTGTAAGTTAAGGACAACCTGTAATTGTACACAAGTGCTACATTTCTGCCTCTACTTTCCTAGGCACTGTTCAGGCCTGGTGATTCTTTCAAACTATGTCTCCTCAAATATTATTTTGGAAAGCAATGCCTTCCCCCAATCCTTTTTTTTTTTTTTTGGATGCTACTATTCCTTCAGCCCTAGTGATAATCTCTGACAGTGTTTGCCAAGAGGAAAATGTTTGTTGTCACAGTATTAAAAGTCACTAGAGAGGTAACCTCCTTGTATCAGCACTGCAAGTTATCTTCGATTTCCAGAGATACGACCATCAGCATTTAGTTCTAGGTATTTTTTCCCCTGCTAAGACTTTTTTTTTGCAGCAAAGAGAAGAACAAGATATTCACACTCCTTCATTGTGCATTCTGTAGGATTGGACGCTAACGCTTCAGAGTAAACCAGCTTGATTGTGATATTCAGGGGTGGGTTTCACTCACCTTTGCTACCGGTTCGCAACGGGAGTGCATGTGCAGCACTTCTGTGCATGCGCAGAGTGTCTGTGATGACATCTGGGCGGGTGGGTGGAGCTTCCCGCTGCCATTACTACCAGTTCGCAAGATCCGGACCGAACCGGTAGCAACCCACCACTGATGATATTCTGATGTCTTTTCAAGAAGATGTATTTTCATTGAGCAACATGGGAACGGAAGAACATCTTCCAGCCTAGTTTCAGTTGAGAAAAACTTTCTGGCACTGAATATTTTATATATGTAATTAAGGTCAACATTAGTTGATACAAGCAAGCTTGTCTTTCATCAGTTGGGCCCTATCACAACTCTATGCCAATTCAGTGCAAAGGGTTGGGAAAATGATATCACGCACAGAATTTTCAATTCTATTCTATTAGCTTTTTAAAAAAGTATAATTTTAAAAAAAATGGATTGGGGTATAAAGTAGAGCAGCGAATACCATTTTTAAAATCTTCCACAGATACTGTCTATATTTTGGAATACTTCAAGCACTGTGAAGGTCAAAGGGAATCTTTAGATCAGAACTTCCTGTTTTCCAAAATTCCAAGACTCTCAGTGAGAAATTGAAGTATTTGCCAGAGAAAACAGATCCTATTAATCTTCCATTAGGGCAATTGTATACAGCTGTGTTATTTCCACTTGGGCTACTCTCCTTTCCCAATTCAAGCCAGCTGGGCTAAATAATAAGACAAGGATTGGCAACAGTTATGGCATTAACTCTTCCCTCTCAGCCCTCCCTCCAGATCTCCTAAATTCACTAAATACCTGTGAGATTTTGCAAGCTCAGGAGAGTTTGACTTTTAAAAAAATATTTTCTTTTTCCAGGATAAGGATTGTCTCGTATGTGCCCTGACACCTATTTCCAGCCCATGTGACAAGGTGGGGTGCACGCTTTCCTGAAACGATGACTTAAAATGGAATAATAAATTGAAATCCAGGCACATTATGGAGGGTTTCGTATTACTGCTTTGCAGACAGATGCTTCAGCACCACAAAGTGCTGAAATCCTGAGGGTAATTAATCATGTATGCGGAATGCATGTGTACTAGTTTCATTGCATATGGGAAGCAATGACTGGTAGTAGATTCCCATAGCATGTGCAGCATGTAAATGCATGTACCTCTGTCAGCTGTGTCAAGACTACAAGTGGAATTTATTTAATATCACACAAAAGAAAGTTAAAATAAGTCTTCCACCTGGATGAATTTAATTTCTACCTCGATTTCTACCTGAAAATAATTGGTACAACTGCTACCAATCTGAGTACGGAACTATCCTTGTTACAACCATCATAATAATATGGGATATGCTCAGTGGTGGGATTCAGCCAGTTTGCACCACTTCGGGAGAACCAGTTGTTAACTTTCTGAGTAGTTTGGCAAACTGATTGTTGGAAGAAATCATTAGGGCAGACAACCGGTTGTTAAATTACTTGAATCCCACCACTGGATATGCTGCTTTTTAAATAACTTTGAAAATGTGATTGTGTGGAGGGGACAGAGGGGAATAATGGTTTACTGAGAAATCCCAGGATATAAAGTAACAGAATATCAGTGGTGAAATGCAGCCGGTTCTATCCGGCTTGGGTGAACTGGTAGCACCAGCGGTGGGAGGCTCCGCCCACCCGCCCGGATGTCATCACACCCCTTTTTTGATGCTCTGCGCATGCGCAGAAGGTCCTGCGCATGTGCAGAGGTGTTGTGGACGAGCAAAGAGACCGTGCACGCACACTCCCATTTGTGAACCGGTAGAGAAGGTAAGTGGATTTTACCCCTGCAAAATATATACTGGTAAGAATATTCATTTTTATTTATTTAAAACATTTGGAGGGCTGCCCCTATTAAGCACAACTTTGGGATGCTCGCAACAGATATGACTTGAATATGAATATGATCAAACATCAGGATAATTCCAGTCTGGATTACACTTTGTTGATTGATGCAGGAAGTAAAATATAATATAATATTGTGCTGAAGATGCAATTTGGACGGTTAAACCAACAAGAACTCCATTAAACCTTCTCTTGCTTTCTTGGACTCCTCAGAATTTGCCAGAATGTTACAACCCTTCATGACAAGCAAGGCACAAGTAACAACTGGCTTGAGGGCTTTCTCTATCTCCACAAAACACATCCTGCAATTTCCAGACGCAGACGATCTGTCATGATACAGTAGCAAGCGCGAGGAATTTGCATTCCAACCTTTTCACAGGACTGAAGTACTGTGGTTCCTGGAGATACCAAAACAGGATGGATGGACCTGACCAACAAAAAGTTCTATCAGGTTGCTAGCTGCTACAGAAGTGGTATGTGCACATCTCATAGCAGTCTGGATAACATCAACAAAAGTCTTGTGGATAGCATAGTAACTGCTGCAGGAGCTGGTGGTGCTTTGAAGAAGCCTCTTTGTACCCAACCCTTCTCCTTTGTCTCCAACCTTCGTTTCTAGGGGAAAGGTTTTGGAGAAGATGTTGGGAACTGCAGATACAAAAGTCCTAAGTGAAGTAGAACTTCTAGATCTCTTTCAGTCAGCTTTTGGATCCAGGCATGGGACTGAAATTGTAGCATTTGCTCTTGTAAATGTCCCCTATTAGAACCTGGAGCAGGGAGCACGATATCTATTTTTTTAAAAAAATCTCTCGGTGGCATTTGAGATGATGAATTATGGCATATTTCCGGGCTCTCTGTAAGGGTTGGGAACCGGGAGCAGGTTCTATTCTAGCCTAAGGAGTCAATTCTAGATGGTAATGGGCAATCCTTTTTACTCCTTGTGGGTGTCAAAGAGCTTGATTTTATATTAGATCACTATGAGAGGTTAAGCCAATGATACCCAATTATATACCTCAGGAGATGCAATAGGTATTCTTATTTGATGTCTGGCAGCAGGAATTAGATGAGATGAAACAAGTTGAAACTGAATCCGATCAAAATGGACTTGTTTGTCCAGAATTATCAGAGTTGGTGGTAAACTGGCTTATACTCTCTTTGAAGAGTCTGATTGATGATTTGGGCATGTTTCTAGATTCGTGACTTAGCTGCAGTGGTGGGATTCAGCCAGTTCGCACCACTTCGGGAGAACCGGTTGTTAACTTTCTGAGCAGTTTGGTGAACTGGTTGTTGGAAGAAATCATTAGGGCAGAGAACCAGTTGTTAAATTATTTGAATCCCACCACTGCTTAGCTTGATCAGAATGTAGAGATTATAGCCAGGAGAGCTTTTGCTTGTTTTTGGTTGATATGCCAGTTATCATTTTTTTCAGTGCAGAAAGACCTAGCAACCATCACTCGTGTCTTCATTAACTCCAGATTGAATGGCTGCAGTGTCTTCCACTCAGGGCTCCCTTTGAAGGACTTCCTGCAAACTTCAGTTGGTGGGTGAAACAGTGTGTTACACCTATGCGACTTGGTCTGTATTGCCCATGAGATGGTTTCCTGTCAAACCCTGTGCAATCAGCTCAGGAAGCAGTCCGAGGCAAGGGATTGCATGCAGGCTTTTCCTGTCACACTGCAACTATCCCCCAAGGCCCAAGGGGTTGCCAAAATGCTGCAGTTCTGTCAGGCTTCTGGGATGTGAGGGCCAGTCATATAATATGTCATTTCAATGATGCTGATCGGTTTTGTTTATTATGTTCAGTTATTTTTATGCTTTTTTTTTTATGTGAGCTGCTTGGAATCAGGTGGGATGCACATTCTTTAAATAAACATGATTAATCTAATTCATAATGCTTTGAGAGGTACAACTGCCTCAAAGCTAATCCCCTTAATAACAGATGCATGTCACAAGTAAGCTATATTTGAATTCCTGCAGAGTGGTGAGTTGGTGAAATTGCAAAACAAATTTATCATTAATTTTCACCTTTTATCAAATAAAATCCCAAAAACTTAATTCTGACAGTCAGTCATTTCCCAAGTCTGCCTTGGCACCATCAGTAACAGCATAATGGAAGACTTGATCTGCTGACTGATAGGTTTCTGAAATTGTCCTGCATGTTTCTTACTAATTATGCCCAAGATGCTCATCATTCAAAATACTGTTTATGCCAGGAGTTTTCTAAAGCATGGTTTAATACAAGAAAGAGTTCCTTTCTTCTTTCTTTCTTTCTTTCTTTCTTTCTTTCTTTCCTTCCTTCCTTCCTTCCTTCCTTTCTCTTTCCTTTCTTTCTCTCCTTCCTTCCTTCCTTCCTTTCTTTCTCTTTTCTTTCTTTCCTTCCTTCCTTCTTTCTCTTTCCTTTCTTTCTTTCTTTCCTTCCTTCCTTCTTTCTCTTTCTTTCTTTCTTTCCTTCCTTCCTTCTTTCTCTTTCTCTTTCTTTCTCTTTTCTTTCTTTCTTTCTTTCTTTCTTTCTTTCTTTCTTTCTTTCTTTCTTTCTTTCTTTCCTTCCTTCCTTTCTCTTTCCTTTCTTTCTCTCCTTCCTTCCTTCCTTCCTTCCTTTCTTTCTCTTTTCTTTCTTTCTTTCCTTCCTTCCTTCTTTCTCTTTCCTTTCTTTCTTTCCTTCCTTCCTTCTTTCTCTTTCTCTCTCTTTCTCTTTTCTTTCTCTTTCTTTCTTTCCTTCCTTCCTTCCTTCCTTCCTTCCTTCCTTCCTTTTCCTTTCCTTTCCTTTTTTTCTCCTTCTCCTCCTTCTCTCTCTCCCTCCCTCCCTCCCTCCCTCTCTCTCTCTCTTTTCCCTCCCTTACCACACCCTGATCTGGAATTACCGTCTGGTTTGTACCACAGCTTTCATCAAATATATTCATGCATTAATCATAGAATATGCTCTAAATACCTACCACAACTAGGAATGCATAACTTTTCAACTCTTAAATGCTCTTAAGCATCTTGATGTAACTATATGAATAAAAGAGGGGAAAACCATTAGCAAAAAGAGAACGTGGGGACCATCCACACATAGAGACATACCTAAGATTCAGCTTGACTTCACATTTTTAAGCAACGCTCTCATTCTCACTTTGTCACACCCTTATTAAATCCTTCACAACATGTCAAGTTTGGTCTCCAGCTGGCTAACAGCAGCAGCCAGAATGAAGTAGTGCTTAAGATACTAGACTAGGGTTGAGAAGATCTGAGTCCAAGTCCACTCTCAGCCACGGAAACTCACTGTGTGATTTTGGGCTACTCCTAGTCCAATCTGCCTCATAGGGTTCTCCAGGAAAAATTAGGAGAAGGGAGTACTGTGTGTGCTGTCTTCAGTTTCTGAAATATAGTTGGGATTTAAATCTAGCCAATATTTAAACTAGGCAGCACGTTGACAGATATAGCAAATAGTAACAAATGACTAAAAAATTATATTGTGCCATCTTTCCATCCATCCTAGCTCACAAGGCTTCTCTGGGGAGAAATTGGAGAGGGTGTGCTAGGGATGCAATATTGAACTCATAGAGGAATGACATCAATGGCTATAAATTTAATGACGAAGTAAGAACTTTTTTTAAAAAAAAATGAAATAGTATGAAAAAATCAAAACCAGAAAAACAGCAGCTATTGCAGATAGTCCTCGACTTACAACTTCATCTAGTGACCTTTCGAAATTACAGCGGCATTGAAAAAGGTGACTTATGATTGGTTACAGACACACAACACATAACAGTTACAGCATCCCTGCGGTCACATGATCAAAATTTGAAGGCTTGGCAACTGGCATGTACAGGTAGCCCTCAGCGTATGACCACAATTGAGCCCAAAATTTAAGTGGCTAAGTGAGAAATTTTTAGATTGAATTTTGCCCCCATTTTACGGCTTTTCACGCCACATTTGTTAAAGTGAATCACTGCAGTTCTTAAATTAGTAACCCGGTTAAAGGAATCCAGTTTCCCCATTGACTTGGCTTGTCAGAAGGGCGCCAAAGGGAATCACATGACTCTGGGACACTGCCGCTGTCATAAATGTGAGTCAGTTGTCAAGCATCCAAATGTAAATCGCGTGACCAAGGAGATGCTGCAACATTCATAGGTGTGAAAAATGGTTATAAGCAGTGGTGGGTTGCTCCCGGTTCTGTCCGGTTCTTTAGAACCAGTAGTAAAAGCGGCGAGAGGCTCCGCCCACCCGCCCGGACATCAGAATTGACAATCTGTGCATGAGAAGAAGTGCGTGCGCACAAGTGAAGCAACCACGCATGCATTCTCCCGTTGTGAACCAGTAGTAAAGGTAAGTAGAACCCACCCCTGGTTATAAGTCACTTTTTCTACTGCCATTGTAATTTTGAACGGTCATGAAATGAACTGTTGTAAGTCGGGGACTCCCTGTATTTATGAAGGTTGCACTATTCTAAGGTAACATGGTCGCTTTTTGTGACCTTCTGACAAGTGAGGTGGCGCAGTGGTTAGAGTGCAGTACTGCAACTACTTCAGCTGACTGCTAGTTCAGCAGATCAGCGGATCAAATCTCACCGGCTCAAGGTTGACTCAGCCTTCCATCCTTCCAAGGTGGGTAAAATGAGGACCCAGATTGTTGGGGGCAATATGCTATTTAGTATACTGTCTTTGGTGTAAGCCGCCCAGAGACTTCGGAGAGTGGGCGGCATAGAAATATGACAAATAAATAAATAAATAAATAAATAAATAAATAAATAAATAAATAAGTGAAATCAAGGGGGAAGCCAGAGGTATGTAACAACTGTAGCAAAAAAGGTTGTAAAATTAAGGGGCAAAACTCGCTTGACAACTATCTTGCTTAGTAGAGGAAATGTTGGGCTCAAATGTTGTAAACTGGTTTTGGGGAGAATTAAAAGCTGCCTGTTCTAGGCCTGTATTAAAAAGGCCTGTATTAAAAACTGCACTTGCTTTTGCACTAGCCCTCCCCCTAGCAGCAGAAGTGAAATGAGGCTCAAGTTATTTGCGTAACCGTCCAAGCATCGTCTGTCAACTCACGTTACTCCACCAGGATTGTTGTGAGGAGAGAAGAGTGGAGAGGTTCATCTTGCCTGTGCTGCATTCTATGAAGACAGAGCAGATTTGATGATGTGGGGGGGGGGTCTCAAACTGTGGGCTGCAGGAGAGTCTCAGGAGGGGGATATGCAGTGGTGGGATTCAAATAATTTAACAACTGGTTTGACTAGGTTGTCTGTCATGGGAGGCATGGTCCATCCCCCTCCTCCAGGTCCTCCGTATATACGGGACGGGCCTCCTGCGATGGCCAACCTGATCCTGGATGAACCGGTTGTTACATTAAAAAAACACACACCACTATCAAAGTGGATCCTGGGTGCTGCACTGCAATAGAGAAACAGACAATAGAGCAGCCGGCATGAGGGAAGGAGGAGGAGCAGGGAGAAGAGGGAAAGCGGCCTCCGTCCCTCACACCGGCTGCTCTGTTGCCCTTTTCTCCATTGCAGTACAGCACAGAGCCCAAAATCCATTTAGATAGCAGGGGGTGGGTTTTTAATTTAACAACTGGTTTGCCTGAACTGGTGTGAACTGGCTGAAACCCACCACTGGGGATATGTGAAACTTAGAGATGAAGGTATCGCCATTTTGAAACCAGATCAGGCTCATGTAGCCAAAGTCGAAGTTTAGCAAAATTCACCCTAGCATTGTTTTATTCCTTTGTCTGTAGAAACCTTGAGAACTCCTGCGATAGGGAGATTAACATTTTGATGGCTACAAGCAAGTAGTATGTTTCTTTGTCTATCCAATCATTATTTTCATCCATGATGATAGAATCATGCAAATTCCTTCATCTTTTCAGGGAGAAGGGTTGAGAATTTTGGACTTTGGATATTTTCTTTGGAGGCCTGTGTCTCCTGATTTCTAATTGTAAGCTTGCAGTGGTGAGTGCAGATAGCATTGCAGCCGTCATATAAGATAAATATGAGGGAAAGATCAGCATGTACAACCTTGAGGTAACCAACTATCCAACTAACTAAAGAGCTGTGGTGGGGCAGTGTGTAGAAAGCAGTATTGCAGGCTAATTCTGCCGACTGCTCGCAGTTCGATCCTGATTGACTCAAGGTTGACTCAGCCTTCCATCCTTCCAAAGTCAGTAAAATGAGAGCCCAGATGGTTGGGGGCGATACGCTGACTCTGTAAACCGCTGACTCTGTAAACCACTTAGAAAGGACTGTAAAGCACTGTGAAGTAGTATATAATTCTAAGTGCTATTGCTAATTAAACAAGAAAAAAGAAATAATAATTAATGAGGGTAGATAGATAGATAGATATCTGCCCTCATTAGTTATTGTGTGTGTGTGTGTGTGTGTGTGTGTGTGTGTGTGTGTGTGTGTGTGTGTATGTATATATATATATTGTTCTTTTATTCGTAGGTTTATATGTATAATACTTTTCTAATCAGGTTTTTCCTACGTAACTCAAGATGTTTGTATTGCCATAGTTGGGTGATATCTCAAATCACCACTTTCAGGCTTTATCAGACATTTTGTGTTGTCTGCTATGAGACTTAAGGGAGACTGGGATAGTACTATTTCGGCCTTGTGAGGCCTCTTCAGCCAGCCACACCTTTATTTTAGGACTCCTCCCTGTAAAGGCCAAATATTTATTTTGTTCTTTTATTTGTAGGTTTATATGTATAATACTTTTATTATTATATGTATAATACTTTTACTATGGCAATACAAACATCTTGAGTTACGTAGGAAAAACCTGACTAGAAAAGTATTATACATATAAACCTACGAATAAAAGAACAAAATAAATATTTGGCCTTTACCGGGAGGAGTCATAAAATAAGGTTGTGGCTGGCTGAAGAGGCCTCACAAGGCCGAAATAGTACTATCCCAGTGTCTTGATGTATTCGGGTCTTTTCCCATTAGGCTTTTGTGTTCTAACGACACACAGCTAGGGCCTCACCCACACAGGATGTTACGAAACAGCTGACTAATCTGCAAACATCAACTCCATCAACTAATCAAGATGTAACAACACAGCCAACCAACCCACTTACAATAACAAAGCCAGCACTCCACACCTCCCCACCAGTATTTATAGAGATGGCATCTCCGATCACGCTTTGCTCACACATGCATGAAGCACTAAGACATACCATCTACCAGAAAAAAAACCACATCAATCGCTACACAATCACATCACCACCCTGCACAGATCAACTCCGTAGCCAAGACTCTCATCTCCAGAACCAAACGCCTAGCTGACAAAGACCACCTGAAAACTGAATTACACACTCTCACAAACGTATTAATCTCTAACGGATTCCAAAGAAACACAATTACCAACCTAATCCAAAGGGAGACACCCCCCAAGAACTGAGACACAGAGCAGGACAACGGCATCTCCCTCCTCCCTTACATCAAAGGCACCACAGAAAATCAGCAAAATTCTCCACAAACACAATATCAAGACAGCCTTCTGCACTGACCAAAAAATAGCCAACATCTTAAGAAATCCCAAAGACAAGATCCAGCTAGAAAACCAAGGAGTCTATGAAATACCATGCAAAATCTGCCCAGCCACATACATTGGACAAACTAATAGGAGAATAAATGCACGCATTGCAGAACACAAGAACGCAATCAGAAAAGAAGAAAAAACTTCCTCCCTTTTCCAGCACCTTAAAACAACAGGACACAAAATTGACTTTGAAGGAACCAAATTAATCTCCAAAACTGAACACTTCAACAAGAGAATAATCATGGAAGCCATCGAAATAGAGAAACGTGAATAACATGAATAAACGTGACGATACCTCCCACCTACCAGACATCTGGAAACTAGTCCTAGTCAACAGAAGAGTCCCAGCCACAAAGATTAACACCGGACCCAAGATAACACATGACACCACCACCAATCATCCTCACCAGATTCAAACCCAAATCCATCCCATAGACGAAATACAACCACCATCCAGAAGCCAGACCATGGCGGCATCACCAGCTGCTACACACCCCTCCGATCTCCACACAAAGCAAACTGACACATGCCATGAACACATGGCAAGACCTCAAACCCGGAGCCAAACCAAAGCCCGGGATGTGGCATCACAGCCAGCTGCTCAGGACATTACATCAAAGAACTCATGATATCACAATACTAGAACTCAGGATGTTAACACACAGCCCATTACCCAGGTCGTTAAAACACAAAAGACTAATGGGCACACATCAAGGACCTCACCCACACAGGATGTTACGAAACAGCTGACTAATCTGCAAACATCAACTCCATCAACTAATCAGGATGTAGCAACACAGGCAACCAACCTGCTCACAGCAACAAAGCCAGCACCCCACACTCCCCACCAGTATTTATAGAGAAACAGCAGCTCCAATCATGCTTTCTTCGCACAAGCACGAAGCCGAAGACACCAGCCTGAAGATGACAAGTGAGACCTCGTCGAAACGTCACCAAGATACTCTCAATCTTACACGGGAAAAGACCCGAATACACCAAAACTTGCATACCTCTACCCGTGAAAATCTATGAAAACACACACACACACACACACACACACAATGTTCACATGCAACTACAGACTGATAGCAAGAAAAAAGAAGCAAAAAGGAAGAAAGACTGGTATGTCTCTCTTATTCTTTCTGAGTACATAGCCGCTTCCCTTTTCTTAGCTTTAAATTCACCTGGAAAGTGAGTATGCCTCTTCTTTTCTCTTTATGTTGTGTGAACAAAGACTCATTATGAGCTGCAGAAGCATTAAAGACATTCAGAGCAGGCAGGGGGATGGATATAATGTTCTTGTTGGATAATTTTTACAATACTCTGCATAATCATCATAACCATTTAAACCGAATTTTAGTTTTCTGAAAAGCTTTGCAAGGATGGATTCAGATATCCTTACAACAACTCTGTTGCATTAATCGTAATTATCGTAGGTAGTAGAAACGGGGAGGCAGGTTGACAAATGATCACTGTCCTGCAGGCTGGGATTTGGAGAATTGTAATTCAACCAGATGGGTGCTGTAATCTGCCTATCACTTCTTGTTCTGCTGCATTCTGGGACAGCTATAGTTTCCAAATGGTTTTCAAGGATAGCCTCATATAAAGCATATTACAATAGTCCATCGAAGAGGCAACCAAGTCATGAGTCACCATAAGAAGAGCCAGTTAGTCATTCAAAGGATGTACATGGTGAAATTGTGCAAATGCCTTCCCAGCTACAGTTGCCATCTGCTCTTCAGGTAGGAGCTATAAGTCTGGAAGGTTCCTCAGATGACAAATCTGACCCAAATGAGGAAGTGCATCCCATTTCAGGCAAAGATGGAAGATCCCCAGCATCAAAGGGCCCAAACACCCACAAGTAGTCAGTGTTGCTAGGGCTCACCCTTAACTTGTACTTCTTCAAGACAAAGTCAGGCACTGAGACATGACTTCAACAGGATTACTTAGCTGACCCAGCATTGAGATATAAAACTGAGAATGTAACATCATTTAAAAAGATAAATAATTTTTAGTACTCTATCAAAACCCTTACTGAATCAATCTTTTTCTTTTTTTACAGCAATGCTCTTCTTAGGGTTGCCTCATAGCAATAGCACTTAGACTTATATACAGCTTCACAGTGCTTTAAAAGCCCTCTCTAAGCATGTTATCCCCAACAATCTGGGTCCTCATTACACCGACCTCAGAAGGATGGAAGGCTGAGTCAACCTTGAGCCAGTGAGACCTGAACTGCCAAATTGCTGGCAGTCGGTAATCAGCAGAAGTAGCCTGCAGTACTGCATTCTATCCACTGTGCCACTGCGGCTCATGGATGGACTATTGCAGGGATGGGTTCCAGTGGTAGGTTGCTACCGGTTCTCCCCAGTTCTTGCGAAGCAGTAGTGGAAATTTTGAGTAGTGCGGAGAACCGGTAAATACCACTCTGCCTGGCCCCTCCCCCAATCTATTTGCTGCCTCCCCAGCTGATCAGCTAGAAGGAAATAAACTGTTTAAACTCTTGCCGCGGGGCTTCAAAGGGCTGCCCTACAGCTAATCAGCGGTAAAAGGCAGTGTGGTGGTAGACCAGTGCACTCCAAAAACAAATGGGTAGATCGGAACGCTCCAAAAACAAATGGGTAGACTGGTACAGCTCTGCAAACAGTTAAAAGCCTGGTAGACCAGTACCTCTGCTAAATCCTAAAGAATTATTTGTCACATGACCATCAAACCATGCCCACAAAATAAGCCACGCCCACAGAACCGGTAGTAAAAATTTTTAGAACCCTTACTACTGGTTTGCAACGAGATCGCGCGTACTCGCTCGCTTTGCTCACACACGCATCTTGCTTCTGCTCATGCGCAGATCGCTTATGATGACATCAGGGTCAGTGGGTGGAGCCTCCCGCCAGTTTTACTACCGGTTCTATAGAACCGGTCTGAACCAGGGGCAACCCATCACTGGACTATTGCAATATAACTTTATGGGACCCCTGAAAACCATGGAGAAGCTATAGTTGGTCCAGAATGCAACAGCACAAACAGTAAGTCAGGCTACCCCATGCCTTTGTGACATTCATGCTGCAGTAAGTTACTTACCTTCTCAGTGCAATTCAAGGTGCTGGTTATCACTGGCTTAGGACCTAGTTATTTGAAGGACTTTTTGTCTCCTGTGGGTTTTGCCCATCTGGTAAGATTTGATAGAGGTGAGGTGTTTTGGCTCCTCTAGATTAAACAAATTCATCAGAAAGGAGGCCCTCTTTATTGTGGCACCTGCCCTCTGGAACAATGTCCCCCTGGAGATTCATTTGACCCCTACCTTGCTGGTTTTTAAAAGGACACTAAAACCACAGCTCTTCTCCCAAACCTGGGTTAGTATAGTTGTCTGTTTATATCTCTGCTGGGATGGGGGGGAATTTGATTACTGTTCTCTCTAGGTGATACAAACTATCTGGTTTTACTGTTAATTTTACCATTTTGGTATAAATCAAGTCACCTAGAAATGTGATGAGTGAGGATAGTCAGGAACTCATAACGGTTCCACTCCTTGAATGCTAACATGATTGTCCATCACCCTATGGACTCAAAATGGTTCCACTCCTTGAGGATTAATGTGAGCAGAACTTTGGACCTGCTTGGCCCCTTTGCACAGGTAACTTCAAAGTCTTCTAATTTTTGCTTGTGTATGTTTAATTTGGGAGTTGGATTTTTCAACTGGTGCTTTCTAAGACAAAGACAAGGTGTCTTTTGACATCCCTTCAGGTAGAGGTCCATCCTCTCTTATGTATTCACAGGGTGGTGTCAAGGTTCCAACTGACGAACCCAACCAAGCCAGCGAAGTCGATATGGTACGATCTCCTGAAGCAAAACTTTATTGAGTACATTGAGTAGAATGTGTAAGGGTACTTCAAATCTAAGTTGCAAATGTGAAGATCAAGAAGGGTCATTTTATGGTAGACCTCCAAAAAATATATATGCTTTTTTGGTTCAAATGCATGACTGATTCAGAGGATTTTAAAGATTACTATACAATTGAAACAAAAAAATTTCTTCTTGGGATTGATGGATAAACAGAAAAAAAAATCATGGAATGTTGGTTTTTATATATGATAACTGCAGTGATTGTTGTAGGCACAAAGAATGTAAAAAATTGGCAATACATACAGTACAATGGAGGAATGTTGATGAAGGTGATAGAATTGCCCAGATGGCCCAATTGACTTGTCTAGTCAAAGAAAAGACAATATCTGTGTTTATTGCTGATTGGAAACCCCTTATGGACTTTTTGTGTAAAGCAGAAAAAAAAATCAACGTGATCTATGGTTTTTGACAAAGAGAGTAAATGATAGAAAGAAGAGAGCCACGATCTAGCTTTAGAGAAAGAAGTAAATCTAAAATTATATTTATAATTGCTGTAAAGAAGGCCTCTTTATCTTTTTTCTTTCTTTTCTATTTTTCCCCTACTTTTCTTTTCATTTTGCACTTTAGCTTTCTCTTTTATTTCTTCCTTTGCCTTTTTTTTCTTCTTACTGTATTGATTTTTATACTTATTTTTTAAACTTTCAATACAGTTATATTTTTTAAAAAGGGGCGACCAACCACCTCCAAGAAGGCCTTAGCCAACCTGGAGACGCATGGGGTCCAGAATACAGGTGGCAGAATTCTCAGCAATGAGGATTCTATTCACTTCCTTATGAGTAACTGGCTCAAACTATTTCCAGATAATTAAGCATAATTAAGCACATATATATTCTATGGTCACTTCCATGCCCAGTCTGCCCAGTCTGCAATCCATCTCCAAATGAAGCTGAACAATATTCTGATGTCAAGAATATTCCTCACAGGAGCACTTACCCTGAAGGATCCGAGTTACCCTAAATAGGTCATATGGTCTGCTATCCATAAATTCAACAAAAGTGGAAAATAAGCTTGCTTTGCCACTCTTGTCATCCGCTGGCAAATCCTAATAAAAACTTTTAGCTATTCCTAGTTGACCTCTCTCTTCATCTTTCTCATCTTTTCCCAATTTCCCCCCCCCCATGTTTGCAAAATACCACAATACAAACATGCCTTCACTTAAACTATTGTAAGAGTTTGAGGAGAGAAATTACTTTTTGTTGAGGGTAGGGAGAATAGAAAAGTAGGAGAATGGAATGGAACAGTTGAAAAGGGGCTCATAAGCATCCCATTCCTAACCACGATGACACCATCATTACAAAATGTCAGGACATAAGCTACACACATTCAATATTTGTGGGGTAACATTGCCTACAGAGATGTCAGAAGACGTGTTCATATTGCAGTGTTGCAATACGGTACATTACTTGTTCCTCCTGGTCACTGCTCGAGTTGATGGCTATTAGCATAGCTGGGTAGCTGAAACTCTAAAGTTAACACTATTGGCCACACTACACACACTTGCAAGGGCACACATTTGTAGACACCAATGGTATCCGAGGCTATCTATTTTATGGAAGATAAGAGGAATACTGTAAAGATATACAAAGAATAACAGACAAAACAGAGACAATTCCAAATATTGTCATGCACTTTTTCAAACAGATAGATTGCTAAAGATGCTTATTATCTGGCCACATTGTATATCAAAGCCATGATAATCAGAATGCTGAATGCATGACGAGAAAGGAAGGAAACGATTTTCTATCATGACTAATAGCACAATTCTCTTGGTGACATTTTGTGATTCCTACTACCACCCAGCACAAACTGCACATTTCCTTATTGCTCCATAATTGATTAGCCCTACTTTTATAAGGCTAGCAATTTCCCATTACTTCATTATCAAAATTAATATTTCATTCATCTTAATTGACTTTAGAACACCACCACCATCATTAGATATTGGAGGCTTGGGTTAAAATCTAAGCTTGGGACCCAGCCCTGAGTTGAAATTTCTGCTGATAAATTGGATCTAGACCATGGGTGTCAAACTGGATTTCTTCAAAGGCCAGATCAGCATTGTAGTTCTCCTCTGTGGGCCGGCCATTTTGGCCAGCAAAGTGCTGCAGCAGGCCAAAAATGGGGCGTGAGAGGCAGCGGTGAAATCCACTTACCTTCACTACCGGTTCGGGAACGGGAGCATGCTACACGCGCGTGCACCTCTTCTGTGCTTGCACAGGAACTTCTGTGCATGTGCAGATGGTAAAAAAGGGGACGTAATGATGTCCTGGTGGGGAGCGGAGCCTCCCGCTGCCAGCACTACTGGTTCGGCGAGCCGAATAAAATCGGGGGGATTTCACTGCTGTTGGGAGGCCCGTGTGCGCCCCTCCCCCGTGGCCCGTTTTGGCTGCCAGAGGCACCGTGGGCCAGTCCTTTGCTGTTCCCAGGCCCTGCGGGCCAGATTCGGCCTGCGGGCCTTGAGCTTGACACCTCTAATCTAGACAATTTTGCAAAGGAGCTGGCCAAGATGGCTTTCGTGAATCACTTTTCTTCATTGTTCACCTTTTTTTTTTTATACAGCTTTTGGTCCTGTTCCATTACGTTTTCTCTTACTGGCCATCTCTTTTGTCCTAAAGCAGACCACTGGCTGATCAGTATAGGTAATCCTCACTGTACGACCACAATTGAGCCCCAAATTTATTTTGACAAGTGAGAAATTTGTTAAGTGAGTTTTGCCCCATTTGAGGGATTTTTCTCGACAGATTTGTTGAGTGAATCACTGCAGTTCTTAAATCAGTCACACGGTTGTTAAGTGAACCCTGGCTTCCCATTGACTTGGCTTGTCAGAAGGCTGCCAAAGGGGATCATATGACTCTGGGACACTGCAACTGTCATAAACGTGAGTCAGTTGTCAAGCATCTGAATGTAAATCGTGTGACCATGGGGATGCTACACAGCAACGGTCATAAGTATGAACCAGTTGCCAGGCATCTGAATTTTGATGACATGATCACGGGGAGGTCATAAGTGTGAAAAATGATCCTAAGTCACTTTTTTCAGTCCTGTTGTAACTTCAAACAATCATTAAATGAACTGTTGTAAGTCGAGGACTACCTGTATTCTTTGTACTACAGTTTTCAAAGATTTCAGCTTTACCTAGTCATACTTAGACTGAATCTGGGACTTGCTATGAAGGCTATAAACCCTCCTTGAAGTCAAATGCCAAAGCTGCATAGCCATTTAGAGGAAGCTATGTCAAATGGAAGGTGCCAATTCTTGTATTTGCTCCTAGAGTGGCTTACTTGCTCACAGCAAGCCAGCTGGAAGGTCAAGTCAGATTCTTCTGTGTTGACAAGGGAGCCCCTTGTAGAGGTAGGCCTTGGCAGGTGCCCAAAGAAACCAACTCCTGAAGTTGATCCTAGGGAAAAAGAGGATGTTAATAATGATCTGCTTCACAGTGCAATTTTATAAGACAATCTGCTGCCCTGTGCTAACAACTTTGAGTTCTTCTTAATCCTTGATCTATTTATAGACAGAGACTAACATGAGTTGAAAAGACCAACAACTGCTGAAATGATCAAGGCTTCATTTAAAACACACTAGATTATCTCTTATGGGGGGCAGGAAAGCAGATGAACCAGGTTCTCAGAGCTAACGGTATTGGTTTTTATGTTAGTATTTATACACCACTCCGTTGGAGTCAGGCAGCATCTAGACCGAAATAAATAATAAAACTGCCCATGTTTCTGAATTAATCCCCTATCTGGGTTCACACAATAAATTGAGCTACAAATTTCCAAAGAAGCTGGGTTCATATGACACGCTAAACCACATACACACAACAAACAAAATTAAAACCAGTCAAGCTTAGCATATGTGAGTGCGCGGTGGCTAGGATTTGAAGAGGTACAGTTAAACATGGACTGTGTCAGAGAATAAAAGTCTAGAATGCCAGCAAGGGTAAATGGCTGAAATAACTGGTATACATAGACTTTGAATTCACAAAGCATGGAGCATATATGATTACACCACCACATTTTAATCCACAGGTTCGAAGCTTGGTGTGGATTAGGATCTGTGCCTATATATGTACAGGTAGACCTCAATTTAGGAACCACAATTGAGCCCCAAATTTATGTTGCTCAGTGAGAAATTTGTTAAGTGAGTTTTGCTCCGTTTTTTTTTACTTTTCTTGCCAGATTTGTTAAGTGATTCACTGCAGCTGTTAAATTAGTAACCCGGTTGTTAGGTAAATCTTGTTTCCCCATTGACTTTGCTTGTCAGAAGGTCGCAAAAGGGGATCACATGACCCCAGGACCCTCCAACTGTCATAAATGTGAGTCAGTTGTCAAGCATCTGAATGTAAATCACGTGACCATGGGGATGCTACAACGTAAGTCTGAAAAAATGGTCCTAAGTCACTTTTTTCAGTGTCGTCGTAATTTTGAAAGGTCACTAAGTGAACTGTTATAACTTGAGGACTACCCGTATAAGACTATCAACCCTATAAATACACAGCCTCAGTTCACATTGAGCGTTCAGTTGTATTGGCTGAGGATATGTAACCACTCCTTTCTGCATGCTTTCACTTTATGCAGCTGAAATGAGGAACAGTGTCCTTCAGACATTGTTTAAGCATTACTCCTTATTGGTTACACTGGCTGGGACTTCTGTATTTCAGTGATATCTGGAAGGATACAAGTCAGACAGATACAGAGAGAGAGAGAGAATAGAGCATGAATAAACTTAAGGGGGGAGTTTTCTTGCATGGGGCTGAAATGGACTAGTAATTAAAATGAAAGTTTCCCCCAATTCTGTAATGGAATACTTTGGTTTGTGGGTAACCGGGAGGAAGATTCTTGGTCGAAGTAATCTGCAAAAATCTTTTACTATCAAGAGCAGTTTTACCCCACTTTAGCTCATTTCCTTCATCCAGTGCCTGGTTCCAGGAAAAGCAGCATATTCTCAATACTCTCACATTACAATGTCAGTGCTTGTGATCCTGCCACGACGTTTGTAAAATGTAAGCTAAAAGGGGTTGCAATCAGAAGGTGATGCAGCCTTTCAAATTAAAATGTGAAACTTTTAAACTGAATTATATTTAAAACACATGGTGGGTTTTTTTTCCCCCCAAACTGATGGACTGGTGAAAGACTTCTGTTGCTGCGAGGGTGCTGTAGGATTTTTCTTGCTGCGAGTGAGGTTAATGGGAAGAGAGGGTTAACATACAACACTTAATCTCCCTGCCTTCCCCCCACCCCAATTAAGCATGCTGTGAAAACAGGGCCATAGAGCTGGAAGGAGCTATTTAAGCCATTGAATCCAACCCTCTGCTCACTGCAGGATCCAAAAAAACCTTGAAGTATCCCAGCAAATGTGTACCCAGCCTGTCTGTAAATATCCAGCATAGAGTCCCACCACCTTGCAAGGAAAATATTTATTTCACAGTCCTTGCCTTTTCCTTTGGATTTCAAGGCGGCTTATATGGGGAGGCCTCCCCATAATAGCCCAGTGAGAAGAGGGTTGCGTAGACAGGAAGAGCAGAGCTACTGGCTCAAGGTCTACCAGGAAGTTCTGTGGTTGTGGGGGGGAGCTTCTTTTCCATCCCCCCCTCCAACAGCGGAATTACTTCCTTGCATGGTAGTTCTATTGCTGAACTATTCTTGCTGTTAGCCATATACCGTTCACATTGGACGCAACCTTCAATCAACAGGGATACTGAAAAGATGATGGTCTTTATCCAATACCAGAAACATCTTGGGGGGGGGGAGAATCTGGAGGAGAAATTCTGCAAGGCAGATTGAAAGAAGAGCATGTGGGCTGGAACTTGGAGAAAAGTAGCATTGCCCTCCAGCTCAGTCGTTTCAGAGATTTTTTTTTCTCAAGAGTAGAGACCTGCATATATAACCTTCCCAACCAAAACTGATTTGCAGTCTTACAATTACAAGACAACCAGCAAATGTTGTCAGTCATTTCCCTTTGCAGTTTCCTGCTTCTTCCAAACGTGTCATCATTTTAAATGGAATGGGGGGGGGGGGCGCAAGAGAAGCACATCAGCCAAGGCAAGAGTTCCTCTTTAGTCTGGACTGCATTTCTTGTGTTCCATCTCATTTTTCTATACAAAAGGAGGGAGGAGCACCATGGCTTCCACCTTGGGTTTCTGAATGAAAAGGTGTGGATGAAATAGAGGAGGAAGAGGCAGAGGCCTAGGAAAGTTGTGGCAAATTCTGTAGGGTGAGTTACAGACACTCTTGCTTTGGCCTAGCAAATAGACCTGTTCTTATATTTAACAAATCTACACTGTGCAACCTTCACTGCTGATTCCTGGAGGTATTCATCCCCCCCCCACATTTTTTAAATTGTTATGAGCTAAAGGAAGCTGAAGTTCATCCTGTCACACACAACTGTGGGAACAGCTTTTCTGAGATACTTTTCAGATGAGTGTTGAGTGTTGAAAAGCCCTTGGTTTTTCACCTTTTGGGAGACATACTTTGGGGCAAAGCTGGAAAGTACACCATTACTTTGTGTGTGGCCACAAAATAGTAGCCAGACCTGATGGATATGAAGCAGGTTTTAGGCCACAATATTGTGCTGATTGGACAAACCTGACAATAGTTTGATTCAATAAACTTATCTTTGTTTAGTCCTGAACTCCCCAATCAGTATCTCCCAAATTTGACATTAGCATGAAAGACATCTCATTTGTATCATTGCTCTGACATGTTCAATTAGTTGCTTGGTTTTGTTTCATGGCACATCCCAGCAGTGTTAACTAACTCTGGCTCAGCAGCTAGGTTTGTTTTCTAGCTGGTTGGGCAATTTACTAAGCCACCTGAACTTTTTTTTTTTTTTTGCCACAGATCAGATAATCAATCTCCCATTCCTATTTCGTAGCTAGATCGAGAGAGGAGACCCCAGCAGCAACTGGTAATTCCTCCCAAATCAATTTAATTGCAACTGCAAGACAGCTGTCAACGCACAACAACAGATTCACGATTTGGTTCTTTACTGCCATCGGCAATATCCCCCAACCCGGTCTCCCCTCCGTGCCCCCTCCCCTCCCCTCAGCTGCCACCTCTGGCTGCGCATGGTGAAAAGAAAAAAAGAAAAGAAAGTGGTTGCGACGGGATAGCCGAAGAGCCCTTGCTCGGGCAAGGATCAGGGTGCAAACTTGAGATCCGTCCAAGCACATTTTGTCCACTGGGGAAAGCACGCACGCTGCAAAGGTAAAGAGAGCGCGTGCGCGCGCCCCAGCCCACAGGGGGGCGCGCTCTGCCAGGCAGTGTAGGGAGCGAGCGCCGTCCCCCCTCCCCGCCTCCACTCCCCCCTCCCCTCCATTTGGAACTTTGCTGACTGCAAGGTTCTGAAACCGAACGTAGCGACACACGGGGGCGGAGGCGGCGGAACGTTCGATTCTTCCTTCGTTCCATCCGGTCTTTTCCTCGAGGGAGGGGAAGAGGGGGGAGTAGCCGATCCCGGGTCCACGTTACCCTCTACCCCACCGCGGGAATCGCTTGGAGGAGGGGAAGGGAAGGAAAGGAAAAAAAAAAAAAAGAGGAGGCCTCGGCAGCGCCACCCTCCGGCCGTCGAGCCTACTGCGCCTCCCCCTTTCTCCCTCGCTCACTCTTCCCCCCACCCCCACCCCCCCGCTCCGACTCTCAATGTTCCACACTGCCCGGCCACAGAGCGTCCTCTGCTGCTTTATTTCCCCCCCGGCTGCTTCCATCCCCCTCTCCAAGGACATTTTCTCTCCCCTTCCCTCCCCCCTCCATCCCTCCCCTCCGATCTAAACGTCGGGACAGGACGCCAGCGAAGGTAAAGGAGAAAAGGGTTAGGTGGCTGCATCAGGAGCCTGGGCGAGCAATGGTGGGGGGAAGAGAGAGGAGGGGGGAGCGGGGTGGGGGGGCGAGAGAGAGCGAGCGAGCGAAAGGGAGAGATTGGTAGAGGGAGCTTTGTTCTTGTTTTCAGCGCTCGCTGCCTGGCGGTGGTCAGGAGAGCCAGAGGAACCGGACTGAGTTCACGCCTCACTTGGTGCGCACACACCACACTGGCCGTGGTGGAAAGCTTCCTACCATAACAGCCTCTCCATACCTCCTGGCTGGGAGCTCGGCTCTCCCTACAGAGCCAAGAGGAGGAGGAGGGGAGGGGGAGGAGGAGGAGGAGAAGGAGAAGGAGAAGGAGGGGGCGGCGAGGGGGGGGGGGAAACGACGACGACGACGACAACGGCTGTGTATGTGTGTCTGTTTGTGTGTGTGTATGTGTGTGTGCGCGAGGGAGAGAGAAAGAGAGAGAGAACGAGGGCAAAGCTTCAGTTTCTGCCCTGCTGCTGCATTTTTTTTTTCACGAGGACCAACCAACCTTTTCTTTCTCGTTTTTTTTTTTTAAAATTATACAATACAAATATCCAACCGCCTCCCACCCCCAGTTTCATCTTTCCGGGAATTTTTTTTTAATTTTTTTTAAAAAAGAGGGGGCAGGAAAAAAAAAATATGTCGGTCTGTTTTGTAGAAACTGATCAAGACTCGGTGGCGTTGAAAGCTTTCCAGAAGGTGCAGTTTGAATTATGCTTCTTCTTTTCCTTCTTCCTCCTCCTTCCTTTCTTTCTCTCTCTCTCTCTCTCTCTCTCTCCCCCACCCCCCACCCCCATTTCCAGCCTACTCTGTAGTGACCAAATGTAATTCTTGTTGATGGCTGTGCCAACAGAACCCGAGCTGGCTGATTTCTGACAGAGAAAAAACATTGGAGTCTGAAATAGCAAATCCTTTCCAGCTATTTAAATAGAAGGAGACAAGAGGGAGTGGGTCATTTATTGGTTTGGTTTGGGCCTCCCCATTTGTATAACAGCTCAAGTATTGTTATTGGCAATATATTGGGGGGAGGAGGAGAATATGGTTGACTTCACTCCTTCTGCTCCATTGTAAATATTTACAGGGCATTTGTGAGTTTTTTTAATTTATTTAAAAAGGGGCAATGTTTACAGCGTGTCATGAGTTATTAATGCTTATGCTTGAACACTTTGCGAAATTTGCCTCACACCTTTAAAAATTAAATGATTGATATACTATCTGAAGAATTGTAGAACTGAACCTGTAAAATGAAATGTGAAAACAGAATATCTATTTAAAAAGAAATTCCTTCCTTCCTTCCTTCTTTCCTTCCTTCCTTCCTTCCTTCCTTCCTCATGGTAACTGTTGCTCTATAACATGAAACTGAAACTTTTAAAAGAATTGTTCAACCATTGAGTTGTAAGGGGGTCTGGAGTAATTCCACTTGGATTGAGTGGCTTGTGCTCCACTTAGTTAACTGATATTCTTTTGTCCCATTCCTTTCCTTTTGCTCCTTCCCCAACGTTT
Source organism: Pituophis catenifer annectens (assembly GCF_029215685.1). Lineage (NCBI taxonomy): Eukaryota > Metazoa > Chordata > Lepidosauria > Squamata > Colubridae > Pituophis > Pituophis catenifer. The sequence goes on along the minus strand of NW_027256881.1, from coordinate 191,775,541 downwards.
CCCAAGATGTCCAGTGATAGACAAAGGTCAGATGATGAAAGCCCAAGTACCAGCAGTGGTAGTTCAGATGCAGATCAGAGGGACCCACCAGCACCTGAGCCCGAGGAACAGGAAGAAAGAAAACCTTCTGCAACACAGCAGAAGAAAAATACCAAACTCTCCAGCAAAACTACTGCTAAACTATCTACTAGTGCTAAAAGGTAACAACTCCAAACACCTGAAACATTCCTCCCTCCCCTCCTCTTTAGGGGAAAGGGAGCAGGAGAGAAGCTTGATGAGAAGGCACTTAATGTAAAGAGGCAAACTTTGCTCTTTGATGAAAAGGCCTGTAATAAGAGATGGCTTTAAGGTTAGAATCTAGTTTCCGCAGGGCCTCTGGCTCAGATTTCTTTGGGATCTCTTCACCCAACCCATTTGCCAGGTTCAAGATGGAGGTGTGGGTGGGTTGTGTAGGCAGGTTCTTAATCTCTGAACTACATTATTATGGAAAGCACATGTGATAATGTAGGGTGAAACCCACTCTGAAGGGGGTCCTCTTGCCATCTGCTGGGCTCTGGTTAGCTCCACTTGGCCCATGTGTATTTTTGCATGAGTGACACCTTGTTGATGCACGTGTTGATTCAGGCAAGGAGGCCCACTTCTAGATTCCCATCTTTTATAGCTGTTTGGTGAGGGGGAGGCACCTTGAAATAATGACCCTGTCATTGGCTATTTTATTTTCAATTGAGATTTTTTGGATGCTCTGAAAAAATGATGTTTTGCAAGTTATATGAATTCTGTGGGGGTTGTTTCTTTTAGAGCACCCTTGCAGGTCAACATAGATGGGGGGGTGGGGGGGATTGTAGGAATTGAAATGCAAGAAGGGCTGTTAACTTGGCTATCTCCTACCTTTGTGGTCCAGCAAGCTATTGATTTTCCTTTGATCTGTGAAGTTTCAAAAACTTGAGAACCTTTTACAGGTTGTCCCTAAGTGAACAACATCACTATCTGCATGTAGAGTTTTTCACAGCTTTGCTTTCAAGAAGCACATGTGCTTCTAATTTTCTTTAATAGCCATTTGAGTTGGGCGAGCTTGAAATACCTTGAATCTTGCCTCTTTGGAGGTAACTGAAGAATCCCTTTTCCTAAAGCTCTGTTTCACCTAGGAATCCACATTACAATATCTGGTAGTCTATCTGTCAAATGGCATCAGACAAGTTTAAAAGTGCAAGCCATTTTTGTTAAAATTTGTAGTAGTTTGACCACTTAAGTGAGCCAGTATGCTTGTGGGTAAAACATGTTGCTATTGTACAGTAGAGTTTCATTAGGAATCTTGAAATGTTTCATTGTATTTTAAGCTCTGCCCGCATTATCTGAGAACAATATTAGCTTTTACCAATTTCTCATTTAAAATAATGTACTAAATTGAGCATAAATGAAAATAAAATGGTTATGATAAATCTATTAAAAACAGGACATTAATCTTAAAAAAAAAAACTTCTGATGCATTTAAAGTAACTTGCCAGCTGCTGTCACAAAATAATTTATACAATATGTTTGTTGTGGAGAAAATGACTCTGAATGTTTTCCTAATTTATTTGGTGTTTTGAAACTTTATCCCCACTTTTTAGTTCCATAGCTTGTGTAAATTTTTGTAGAGCACAAGTCCAAGTATTTAAACTATATCTAGTTTAATCTATATCATAATAATGCATTTTCTATCAACAAAGGATAAATTGTCTGAACTTTTAAAATCTTCAATATTTGTTTCCCTTAAAATATTTTGTTTTGGGAATAAATTACAGACCCTCCATCCTTTTGATATCTTTTTTCTTAAACTGTAATAAAACTGATTAATTTTTTTTAGTTACTGACACATTATAAATTCTGTCCAGGGCTGGATCTATCACTGATAATATTGGTATGTGTTTTATTGAACAGGGTCATTTAGCAAATCTTCAATACAAATATTGGGAAGGAGGAAAGAAATCAGGGGGAAACGTGCATCTAAAGTTATCAGTTGATTTTGCTCTGATCACTTGATTGCATAGTTACGAAGTGAACTGAAATGCTAAAATTCACTGTCTGAAGTGGAGAAAAAATCCAGCCAAAAATATTTACTATGTAATCAGTTTTTGGCTGTAACTCCTTCAGTTAAGTGGTACAAAGTCATTCTGAAATCTTCTTGTATTTCCTCTTTCCCTTCCCTTGCCTACCTTCCTGGTTTCATTTGCATATAAGATCTTTTTAATTAAAAAAAATCCTTTATAAAGAATGGGGAAAACTCTTAAGACTCACTTTTTAGAGATCTCTGAAGGGATTCCTGCCAGGCTGAGGTGTAAATGCTCTCTCTGTTTACTATAACAGAGCAGGAAAAAAGCTGTAAAGTTTCTCTGTCCTGGGATTTGGGTTGTGCCTGTGAGAACAAAGAGGAAGCAGCCATGTTAGCATTACAGAAGGCAAAACCAATCTTGCATTTAACTGCATGGTGGTAGAGGGCAGTGTAATTCCCTGATTTATTCAACTGTCTCAAATGCTTTGTGCCTGTTCTCATTTTGCCAACAGAATTCAGAAGGAGCTAGCCGAAATCACCCTGGATCCACCTCCGAACTGCAGGTATGAGACAATCAACTACCCGGCCTTTGGGGGTGCTGATGCAGTTGGGGGGTGGGGTGGGCGGAAGGATTTGCAGATTAAAAAAAAAAGTTAAGGTGATTGGAAGATTGCTCAGCAACAGAATTGTGCCGTTCTGCAGTATCTGTAGATGAATATCAGATAAAGCAGGAATTGTAAACGGCAAGAGGAACAAGTGTCATTAAATGGCTTTGACAGAAGGTTTGATTGCCAGTGACACAGGGTAAATGTCATATATGTTGGAAATAGTTGCCTTTGTTAACAAGTGTTTTGTTGTGTACATTTAAGCTAAATAGTGATGTGATCATGGATGTGATGTCTTAGTTTAGGACTTAGGAGATGTAGGATATTTGAGGCTTATGACAACATGAACTTAACCTGCATTTGAAAAAAAAAGATGGTTTCTCTCTCCAACTTCAAGTTTTGGTGTCAGTTTCAAAGATAATTTAAATGTCAAATGTTTCATTATTGGATGATATTCCAGGATAATATAAAAATAATTTTGTAGCTTTGGGGAGATTGTAAATTATTGGATGATTATTTTGCATAGAATTCTAAGTCAGCATAGGTGAATAATTCAGTTTTTGAGTGAAAGAGTGGTTCAGAAGTTCTTATATGCCAGTTGAAAGATCCCCCACTTTTTTTTGAAAATTAGGAATATGTTGTTTTTTGTTTTGAAAAATTAATAATGGGTTGCTGTAAGCAAAATTGCAGTTGTGAAATTTCCAGTGTTGGAAAATAAAGTTATTCAAGGATGTGGCTGAAACCTATATTGATTCTTGGTCTTAATCAATTTGTTACGTACTACAGTTTTCACTGACCATTATGTTGAATGCATGGCTAGTGCGAAGGAATATTGCAGCATTTTTTGTGAATGGCTATTTAATTGGATTCTGGGGAAAGGACTATCAAAGCCACGGAGGCTTGTTGTAGCTTTTCTTGTACAAGTGTGTGTGTGTGTGTGCATGTGATTAGCTTCCTAAAACATTTCAATCCAAAAATGTAATATTTATCATTTTTTTTTAAAAAAATAATAATTTATGATTACTGATAAGTCCCTTACTTTGGTGCTGCAGTTCCAATGCCATTTGGAAGCTTGTGGTACAACAAGTTAAACTAGAACACTTGCGGGCTTTTGGTACAGTTGTCGATCTGTCAAATCAAGTCTGGCACAGGCTTCTTTAATCAGTGAAAGAGAATATCTTAGACTCACTATAAAGCAAATGAGCTATGAGGGTAGAACTCCTAGATTGTAGCTATTCCTGGATCGTGGGGAAATTTGGGCTAGACACCTGGACAATCTCTACACCTGGAAAAGAAGGAATAATGACATACTCTGCTTTTCGTAAGGATTACTGCAACATCCCGTGAACTTCAGCTGAAAAATGGTCTTTGTGTTTTGTAAAAGAATGGCCACGTTTCCTTTGGGACCATTTCTGTCCTTTAATTCGCCACTCACTGCCCTTTGGAGTCACTTTGGCTCTCTGAAAGGCTATAGTGGGTGTGTGAGAATGAACAGGTAGGATAGGCTGATAATTTTACTGCAATCTCTAAATGAGAACCTTTATGGATTATGCTGCTGAAGTCTGACTGTGAACGATATTTTGCCTCGAGGGACAACTTTTTTTTTTTTTTTTTTTGGTTCTGTAGTGATATCCAGGAGAATAGATTAGTAATGCTTATTCTCCTTTGCAGCGCTACAGATCCTTTGGGGTAGGCAGGTGAACTTTGCAGTGTAATAAAACTCCATGAAGAGCAACAGCTTTCTTTTTTTCTTTCTCCGAAAGGAAAAGGAGTAGAAGAAGAAGAGCAAATGAATGCGGAAAGAAAAATCAATAACGGATCTCGTTTTGAAAAATATTTTCCCTTCTTCCCTCTCCCCCACCCCTTTCCAGGGAATCATTTCTTTTTGTTCTTGTCAACCCTTTGCTCCTTCGGTTTTTTTTGGGGGGGGGGTTGTGTGTGTGATTCTTTAACCTCTGGGTCCTTTTTCGGCTAGAAGTCAGTTTTCAGCTGGACCAGACTTTGTAGATTATATACATGGTGCAGAGAGAGGCAGCAGGATTGTGGGAAGGGAACAACCGTTCCTTTCCCTGAGGTAAAGTGTCTTGTGGGCAGGAGCCACCATGGCTAAGCATCAGAGCATGTCCAGGCCAGACATTTATGATTAGCCGAGAGTGGCAAATATACCTCTGCTCTGACAAGGTTGTGGAGACTGTGAGCGGTGTGAAAGAATTCTTTGTGTAAGTCTTCCAGGATAAGTAGGCCAGTTTAATGGTGCCTTGCCTGAGAGCTTCCCCCTCCCCCTCTCCATTGCTGCAGCTGGCAAAGGGAATTCCCCTCCCTGAATTCCTGATGATGTGGGTGGAGATCAGGATGGGCTTTCCTAATTAAAAAAGGGGGGGGGGGAGGGGAGTCCAGTTTTGGAATCTGAGATAAAGTCCCTGGATAAAAAGGAGGTCTTAAGTTTGCTTGTGAAGGCTTGCCAAGGAAAAAAAAAACCCACACCAAAAGACCTGAATCCTTTTAATATTCAAATTTATCTTCCATCATTCTTGGGAAGAACATTATCTCTGCCCAAATACCTTTATATTCATAAGTGCTCCACTTTCAGGAGGCAATTAGATTCTTCTGTTAATACAATACAGTTTGGCAAGAGGCATATTGTGTTCTGCTTGCAGGATGAGACAAAACGAAGGGAAAAAGTGGGTCTGCTATAAAAAAAGGTATTTTTTTTTCCCTGAGGGCTGCTGCTTTTGTTAAGGAATACCATCGCTTTTCTTTGTATTAGAACTTGGTTTAGCTCCAGCAGGGCTCTTGAAAGCTTCTGACAACTGTTTCAAAGTTGCGTTTTGTCTTCAAAAACCCATTCCCAAGTATATGTGCTTTTGGAGAACAGCTCTTTTTAATGAAATAGCCAATTTTTTACTTTAAAAAAAAAACTGAATTTGACAGCTGGAAGGAATTCGACAGCTGGAAGGAATTCGACAACTGGAAGGAATCATTATTCTGGACTGTATTTTGGCAAATGTCAGAATCTGTACTGAATGTGTGAATGGCTGATACAAATGAAGCAGTATTTTGTAGGTGGAAATACGATACATGGAGTGTTGATTGTCATGGTTAAGATTGCAAAGGCAAATGTGCTCTTTAATTGAGTTCAATTATTACATGAACACACAGTGCAAAGGGTGGGTGTGTGGCAACAATAGCAAAGTGATGTGTGCTCCAGCTTCCTTTCGGGATCTTTGTTGTTACTGTTATTTATTTCTTTTATCCAGTCCACAGTTCTGGGATTTCTTAGTACCCTCCTTCCCCAGATTGGCATGGCCAAGCTTCATTTCTAAAAAAAAAAAAAAAAAAAGGTCTGTGGCCACCTGCTGAGACATAACCACATCAAAGTTCCTTACATCCAAATAGAGAGTCCTTAAAGCAATAAAGGCAGGCTGTGATCTTTGTTGTTTTATGGTGGGGATCTGAGAATAGGAATTCTGCTAAATCTCCTTTGTTGAGTTAACATCCAAGGTGACATTTGAACCTGGGACACTTTTGTTTCTAGTAGCTGAGATTCCTAACTGTTGCAGAGCAGGGTGTAGTAGTAGGTTCAGAGTGGTCAGATTTTGCAAGTTCTGCCTTGGCGAATTGGACAAAAGGATACGTTTGACTTACGGCTGAATGTAAGAGTTGCTGTTTCTGTTTTCTGCCTTTAGTAGTACCAGTTACCTATGTACTTCAAATGTAGAGCAATAGGTGGAAAGCTTCACCTATCTTGCTCTCTTTTGCAGTTTATGTGTGCATAGATTTTCCTAGTGATGTCAGTCAGTTTGCAAGGTGGGTTTGCAACATGTGGGCGTCCAGATTTTGTTGAGCTACAGCTTCCGGCCTTCCTCAGCATTACTCATGCTGGCAGGCACTGCTAGGAATTGTAGGTTAGTAACATCTAAAAAGCTACAATTTCCCTCTCCCTTCTTCTTCCAAATGAGTTATAAATAGGGCTTCAATCACTCTTCCAAGTGTATACTTAGTTTGGAATTGTAATAAGGAAAAGAATAAAGATTTGCCTTGTTCTTTCTTGGAAAAAAAAGGAGATCAGTCTTCTCAATTACTTAAACTAGCCTTCCCCAATTGGTGCCAGCAAATGTCTTACAGAAGAGTGGGAATTGTAGTCCAGGTTTCCTTAATTGAGAAAGGCAGGTTTAAAGTCTTAGTATTTTAGTGTGATAGACATTCAACAAAGTCAGATCTTCCCAAAGTTGAATTTTTTCATTGTCCGAGTGAAAAGGAATCACAAATGTTAAAAGGAAACTTGGCTGCTTCTTGGGCCAGAATGATACTAATGTGCAAAGGAAATGATTGAATTACTTTAGGGTTGCTGTGTGTTATTTTGTTTGTATGTATAATTAGGGAGCCACTCTGCTAAATGTAATTGGGGATAATTTACCATGCAACAAACGTTGGCTTTCCTCATTGACTATGACTATTGCAAACATCGTTGCTTGCTCCTTAATACAATTACATTTAACACTCTTTAACTGATGAATGTGACTATTTTGCAGTTTGCTGACAGTTTGGATTGCCTTTTTTTATTTGTTGTCCTTGCGGGAGCAAAGTTGTCCTAATCCAACAACATTTCTGTTAGATTTCAATTTTCATGTCATCGTTCCGGCTTCTGTTTTGTTCAGATTCACACTTCACATTCTCGTGTAAGAATTTCTTATATTTCATCCATTTACATTTCACACTTAGAGAGATCTACTTCCTATTTTTATTTTAATCACACCTATCAAGGTTTCAATTTTTTCTTTAATGTAAAAAAGTTGAGTGTGATATTGTACATTTGGAAAAAAGTGTGGCACACATATCTTTGGTGCTATAGGGTGATTTAACTCCTATCCAACCTGAGCAGAATCATTGGAGCAGATGGGGAACTCCATCTTCATCTTATTCCATACCAGTAGTGGGTTTCTACTGGTTCGCACTAGTTCCCACGAACCGGTAGTGGCAGTGGTGGGAGACTCCACCCACCCATCTGGATGTCATCACTGACGCTCTGTGCATGTGCAGAAGGGCCGTGCACGAGCGAAGTGCACGCACACTCCCAGTTCTGAACCGGTAGTGAAGGTAAGAGGAACCCACTACTGCTCCATACTTTATTAAAGACATGTATTCCCATGTTTCACACATGGTTAGGTTGACCTGTATAGACTTAGAATTCTAATACAAGTATTGGCAATAAAATTGAACAAAAGGCAATTGTAAGGCAAGGGAGCTTCAAAAGCACTGTACAAATATTCATTTTTGTTAAATTTACATGCCACCCATCTCACAAATGGGCGGAAAAACCAGCAGAGATATCAATGATCAGTGAAGGAAGAAGCAATCAAATTTAAACAAGAAAAAAAACTGTGCACCACCAGTTTAAGGTGCTTGGCCTTGGAAATACACACCATCGGTTATATTCCAAAAAGCGGCTGAGTTCAAGGGTGGATTTATAATTTAATTTAAAATGACTATAATTTAATATGATTACCTCCCCCTATATATTTCATAATCCTCCCTTATTTTGTTCAACTATAAGTCAGCTTTAGAGAAATCATGGAATTTTTGTGTACTCCTGCACTAGATAATCAGCCTGTTCTGTAGAAGAACATTTTGTAGGCCCACCAAGCAGGATGTGCTTCTCCACAGCTGAATCTCAGATGTAGAGATAATCGAAGAAGAGTCTGCATTGACATGAACAGAAAGCTTCCCGATACTTTGGCTGCAAATTGTGAAGGGCTTTAGGTATTCTTTGTGGCACGCCTGGGAGCCAGGACAGTTGGCAAAGCTTTGTATAAGTATCATGATGTCATTATCCTGCTGCAAGGTTTTTGGATCAATTTCAGTTCCTTAAAGTGCCTCCGAACGCAGCACCATATAAAACACATTACAGCAGTCTGCCATAGAGATGAGGTAGTGTTGAGCACAAGTTCTAGTTGAAAGCATTTTGTACCACCCTCTGTTCCATTGATAAATAAGGATCATTTAATATCAGCATTCAGAAGGATTATTACAACCCTATCAAGCACAGAATATTCACCGTCCCTCTGCTTACAGGTCTTTACTTTATATGAACTGTAGATCTATTGGGATGTATGGATGGGGAGAGTATATGAATGTCGGCAGGACCTTGCTACTGGTTTTGTCTTAATGATGTAATTAGTGTCATACTACCGGTATAAGCTCTTCCCTTTTCATACATTTTCATACATTTCAATCATGGTTAAGTTGACCTGTATAGACTCAGAATTAGAACACAAAAATTGACAATAAAACTGAACAAAAAATATTTATTCATTTTCTTACATTTATATGCCACCCATCTCACATGAAATGTTATGATTTAGGTATTTTACATCATATGCAAAATATGATATGCAGGCCTTTTATTGCATTTATTGAAACTGTAGTACTGCTTTTATTGCCTCCCCCCTCTTACCCCCTGCCCCCTACCACAGATATTGCTGACAGAATAAGATTCCAATAAAGGAGAATATTTGTACTTCAGGGTTGAAATGAAAGATCCTTGGTGCTTTCTGAGCTTGGTTGTTTTCTTGCCGACATTTCATTACTAGCCCTGATGATGTTACCTAGTTTGAGTAATGAAACATCCAGCAAGAAAACAACCAAGCTCAGAGAGAACCCCTCAGAATAAGATTCTAATAGATTATTAGATTTATAGTGTGCACCTTTCAGGTGCCTTTATGTGCAAACATAATTTTTCAACCTTTTCTTTACTTTCCCTTTGATCTCTCAAGACCACATTCCTTGTAAATATACTAGCTCATGATTTCCAAAAAAGTAAAAAAAGGAATGGCTTTAAAGCAAGCAAAGACTTCTGCTGTAAAATTAAGCTGTAGCTAAATTGCAGTCTTGGAATTACAGTAGAATCATCTGTACTGTGGTATTACTATTACGTTTATTATTTCTGCTGAGTATTTGCTAGACATATTTATGTCATTATGTGGTCATTTTGATGTGCGCTGCTTCATATTTGAATATGAAGTGTGGGATAGAAGCAAATAATATTTTTCTACTAAAAATATTACTGCTGAGAGCTATAATGGGATTTCTTGTCCTATCAATAGTAAGGATACAATAGATGATTAATCGTATAGCAAATGTAAGTATTAATTTGGCTCAATTAGTACAATGACTATTTTATGTATTTATAATGTGCTTATTTATATCCAGTTCTTCCACAAGAGTTTTAGGATAGCCATTGTTGATGAGTTCAAGGTGCAGGATATGAAACTGATGCTGAAAAGGGAGTGGATGGAAACAAAGAATTTTGTAGCTCTATTATTTAAATTCAGACATATATACTTAATAAAAAAGAAAGATATTTAACACTAAAGAAAGAAGATGGATATATGAATGGATGGATACATTGATTGATGGATTTGTTCTACATGAGAAAATGTTGTTTGTAATATGACATCTGGCAACCTGAATTTTAATTTCTCATAACATAAAACATTAGAAGCAGCAATACCAGTAGCAGTGGAATTTGTTTCACCCTGTTTGCTTTCATATTTTTCTGTACTGTTTGCTGTTCGTACCAGTTTGCAGCCAATCATCCATATTTTGAAAAAAGTCCACATTACATAAACATTCATTAGGCCTGGACTTCTGGGAAAAAACACCCAGCCAAAAGTTGAGCCAATGACCATGGAAGAATGAACAGCTGACGAGTAAATCAGCTCTTTGATAGTTCCTCTCCGGACAAGGAAAGGATTTGAGATTGCCCACAAGTGCTCCAGAATGTTGCTCCTGGTGCGGAGCCTTCAAGACAGCTGTCTCTGGTGGGTTTATATCTCTATGAATCTAGAGAATAATCTTGTTTGAAATCTTGTTCAAACCCCTTTGTTCAAATTCCTTACAGCTACTAGGAACATTTGGGCCAACAAGTTTTATAGCACCAAGTGAGTTTCATTCAATCTTTAGTGAATGAAATAGGGAATGGAGTTTTAAATACAAATTTACAGATTTTAAAAATTAGAGATGGGGGAAGAATTAAACAACCAAAATAATTAAAACTCTGATTTAGAAAGTTACAAATGGATTTAAGGGACCACATAAATTTTAAATAAGATTGTGGAAGTAATTATAAAGAATCCTTCCCATGAGAAAATGATTTTTGTTTTGAATTCTTATAAAAATGATAATAAGACTTTAAAAATTGTCACTAGAGAGAACTAGAAGGAACTAAAGATTAGAATTAAAGGAAAAGAACATTTAAATTTGACTTACAAAAACACGGAATGAAGCAAAATATTTTAATACTGAACATATACTGAAGGATATTTTTGAACAATGAACCAAGAAGTTGATTTTATAAAAGTATCTGTCTCTAGAGAGATTGTTTTAAAGATTTTATTAAAGAGGAACAAATTTTACATGACAAGATTGAGACTTATTTGAAAGTGAATTTTAAAATGGCAGGCTACAGATTTGACATGGAAGAAGATGTAACACTGGACATAAAAAGAAACTTGGTGATATTTTATATAATAAAAGGAATATATAAATAGTAAACCAAGAGGTTGACCTGGACAATTTTCCTATATTGGATTCACAGAAGATGATTGTTAAAGCTTTGAAGAATTTTTTGAGAAGGAACAAAAAAAAAAAAATCAATTGCTAGGACATTATTTGAAAGGACTAAAAATCAAGATTGTTAGAAGCAAAAGAAAGGTATAAAGTTGATTTATTTGATCAAGATTAAAATAGAAATGCTATCTCTGATAAACATAGCAAGATTGAATGACAAGGCTTTAAGAATTTCTTTACAGAGAAGAGAACTGGGACGAAAATTTCATTATTATATTTTAAGAAGGTGAAGAAATTTCTCTTTTTTTCTTTACTATATTGTTATTTTTCTTTTCTGCACCTTTTTTATTTTGTATTTTTATTGTAATTTTTAATAAAATTATAAACATTTATCAAATAAAAAAATAAAGAAACAAATAATTTGAATACAGTATGCTGAAGGGGATAAATAGAGAGATAGAGGTAGACAGACAGACAGACAGATAGAATCCATGTTGTTGGCATGTTTTTTATTCTTTTGTGAAGCCACTTAAGCACCCTCTTACTTCTGCCTACATTTGCAGATAAGATTCTCATGTATGGTTATTCTGGAGGAAGTTCACTCCAAAGGAATTTAAAGCACAAGGGCATTGCAATTGAGGACTATAATCCTATATTTCTTTATTAATTCCCATAGAGCATAGTGGGACTTAAGTAGACGTGCACAAGAGGCCACCTTTAAGAAACTCTCTTTGGGAACATGGTTATGCATGTACCCAAATACTTTCTGCAAAAGAAAAAGAGAATAGATTTGGAATAGGGTGTGGAGTTGGAACAATTTGTGGGAGTTTGGAGGCAGGTTTGACTCCTGTGAACCTGATAAAGAGAAGGTAGCCAGTCATTTTCTGAATGGATACAAACTGGTGTCTTCAGCCAGGAAAGAATAAAGTGAAGATGGGAGTGGATGGCCAAATACATTCAGATTTGTTAACCTAGAACTACAGAATTCTAGGGTTCTGTGAAAGCCAGTTTTTTTTTTTTAAAAAAAAAATAAAGTAGAGGTCTTTGGACCTCTGTGTCAATTGGACACAATTAAATAAAGCAATGGCTTATTTATCTTCAATCTCTGGTATATTTCTTCTTCCATAATACTTTCTTCCTTACGACAATTCATAGATTCTTCCAATATTAGTTATGGATTTTAGTATATTTTAACCTGTTTTTATTTTCCTGTTTTGGTTTTCTTTAAAAAGAAAAAGGATTGAATGTAGCAATATCGGACCAAGAGTGATGTTTTTGTACATGGGATGGTGTAAATTAATATAGGAGCAGTATGGGAAAAATCAATTATATGGAAAGAAAAATCTTTAAATAACTAACAAGTTCATTTCAACTTTTCTATTGATTTAGCATCTATATTGTGTTTATTATCTTATGTTTTTATTTACTTATTTTCATTTATCAACTTTTTATCAAGAACTGTGGTAGTGAAATGATTAATGTGCACAATCTTTACTGATTTTTCCCACAGAACAATCCTGTGATATCAGGCTGGGAAACACTGCTCACTTAGTAAGCTTCACGGTTGATGGAGAATTTAAACCTGGGTTTCCTCAGTTGTAGATCAATATGACAATGTAGCTAATGTTTTTTTGCGAAACATAGTTTGTATCCAAGCTGTTAAGATTTCTTAGTTTTCAACCTCTCCATGCACAAAATGACTATTATTGGTACACTATACCTTGAAAATTGATTGTCACTGTTGTTCTAGGCTGGAACATGCATGCAGTTTCAAGGAGTTCACTTTCAGTTGCAAGCAATTATAGACAACAGCAGGGAAATGACCAGTGCATGCATGCACCAGAGCAAAAGCTGGATTGAGATTCAAAGCCAAGTCAGTATTCAAGAGTGTAGTCCACAAACAGTCCAGCTGCTCAGGTGCTGCAGAACAATAGCCAGCTTATATGGAGTCAAATAGCCAGGTTTCTGGGCAGCATTATGGGATTCAGAGATATTTATTTATTTATTTATTTATTTATTAAATTTTTATACCGCCCCCTCTCCCGAAGGACTCGGGGCGGTGAACAGCCAAAATTAAAAACACACAATACAAATATTAAAATACATTAAAACAAAATTAAATTATCTTAGGCTTCTCCAATTTAAAACCCCGTTACCCATAAAATTCACCCAATTAAAAAATTTTTAACCCAGCCCGGCTTGCTGAAATAAAAAAGTCTTCAGGGCCCGGCGGAAGGTCCGGAGGTCCGGGATTAGTCGTATCCCTGGGGGTAGCTCATTCCAGAGGGCGGGTGCCCCCACAGAGAAGGCTCTTCCCGGGGGGTCGCCAGCCGACATTGCCTGACAGACGGCACCCTGAGGAGACCCTCTCTGTGGGAGCGTGTTGGCCGGTGGGAGGTTATCGGAGGCAGAAGGTGGTCTCGTAAATAACTATGAGCCGGGGAGTTGAGGTTTGAGCTCTGATTTAGGTCAGTCACCTGGGTGTGGTCAAATTAAGGCCATCACCTCTTTTGTTTCTTGAGGAACCAAGCGTGGTGTGTGTGCTCAGTTCTCCAGAGTTTTTTTTTGTGTGTGTGTGTTCTCTGCCAGCAATCATGCAGAACAGGAACAGAACAAGTTAGATGACCTCTGTCACATTACTTGTTCTACGCCTCTTCTGGATGATTACCGGCAGAGTCTAGGTACTAGATTGCTTCCTGGTTCCTGTGGCTGGCATTCATCCAGAGCAGGCATCTCCCCATCCCAGTCCTTTTTCTCCCTGGAAAAAGACAGTTGGAGACCATGGCAGTTGTGAACATTTAATCAAACAGAGACATCAAATTGGGAATTTGCAGGTGGGCTCATTTCCTTTTATCTCCAGCTTTGCATTGGAGACCCTGAGGGCTTTCCAAGTCAATTGTCTCATGCTAATGTGTGACTCTAAACTGCATCCAGGGCATTATAATTTCAGGGAAAATAAACGTAGTTAATGCAGAGCAGTATCTTGTTAATGAGAGTTCCAGTTTAATCTCTGTGGAAGGTGTAAATTCTTCAGTGTTTGGAAAAAATCTCAGTCTCTGAATTCACAGTAGCTCTATTCAGGTGCTATAGAAACTGGAGAGTTTGCCAAGTGTGTGCTCATGTCTTTCTCCTGAAGACTTTTATACATTCAACTTGAGAATCTTGGCTGGGATGGAAGCCAGTGCACGTCTGAAGATTTGCTAGTAATATGGCTGGATTTTAGGGAAGCTTCTGGATATCACAATGGCTTAGTGAATCAAATTTGGGGCAGAAATAGCAGAATGGAGCGGTGTTTTGTGACTCAAGTACTCTTCAGATGTCCAAAAGAAATTGATTTACTTTTCTGGTGCAATGTGGAAAACAATTCTGTTCTAATTCCACAACAGGAGGCCCTTGTTTTTCTCCCAGATACACCTATTACAGGTTGTTGGGATTTGATTCTATTCCATATCAGATAGTCTTCTGATAATTTTATTTCATTGCAATTACAGCTATGGTATTTCTTGTTAAGGCTTTGCACCAAGGAGCCAATCACACTCTCTTCCCACTGTATATATTGCAGGTTCAGAAAAGTTAGATCAGTAGATTGCAGAGAATTGGGAAGCCATGCAGGCAAGGCGGTCTCTACCTAATAGAATGGAAGACTTTTGCCCTCTGAATGCGGTAGCTGCCAGCTTTAAACTATGGGCTTCTTTCTTCTGCCTTTTCAAATCAATGGCCATGTGGTTTCCTGCTCTGGAAAATTTCTGTCTCTTGTTTACAAGCTGCCTTTCTCCAGCATCCAGAACTTCCCATTTCACCAAATACATCATTTACCCTTTCTTAGTTATGAACACCCAGTTAAGGGCTACCTTCCTTCCTTTTTGTTTGACATTTTTGCCACCCATCTTGCCTAGTGGTGACTCTTAAAACAATAAAAGTGGTGGCTTAAAAACAATAAATACTCATAATAAGAGTTATATAATTTACAGTTTAAAAGTTGGGGAGGAAGGGAGCCAGATATACATATTTATTTATTTGCTTTCTATAACTGCCCATCTTAGCAAACGACTCTGGGGGGCTCATAATTCAAAAACATATATTTACAATTAAGATCTTAAAAAACATTTAAAAACAATAAAAACATTAAAACAATAAATTGCCTAATTCGACTACATATAAAGCAAGACATCTGGCCTGTTAACAATATAGCAAGGATGTCTAGAGTTTCTTAGTCATCCAAGTCATAGTTGTCTTAAAGATATTTTTTCAAAAGGCAACTGGGCTGGTTTCTCTTTTCTTTTTTCTTTTCTCTTTTTGTTTCTCTTCTCTTTTTGTTTCTCTTCTCTTTTCTTTTCTTTTCTTTTCTTTTCTTTTCTTTTCTTTTCTTTTCTTTTCGGAAGACATTTCACTTCTCATCCAAGAAACTTCATCAGTTCTGGCAGGATAGTGGGGGTGATGGAAGAATTAGTTCTGACAGGATGGGTGTGTGTGTGTCAGAAGGATCATATTTCTTTGCAGTCATCTTCTCATTGAGAGCTCGTGAGGCCATTTGGGGGCTTATCTGTCCTCAGGGTCACCTGTATCAGACTGCAGATAGGCTCGGGATGCACACAGGAAGGGGAGTTGGGGGTCTTGTCTTAATCCATCAGCCACCTCCAGTGTGATTCACCCCTTTTGGGGGCCCAGGCCAACAGGCAGATCCAGGTATTCAGCCATTAGGGAAGGCCAGAAGTCTGGGTGCGGATCTCACCTCAGGGATGGACAGAATGCTCTAAAGGGCAGGAGCCATGGTAGAAAAGTTTCTTCTCCTGGCTCCTGCCAGCTGAAATTCCTTGACCATAGAGGTCTGCAACCTATTTTATTCTGTAGGCCCACGGCTGTCTGCCTCAGAAGTGGAGAACTCTCCTTTGTTTGGAATTTCAAAGCATCCAGGGCATTATAATTTCAGAACAAAGCTTTGATATTCTTAGCTACACAGTTGTTGCATCCAGCATTGCATTTTTTCCCCCAGGAATTGGCCACGATATGATCTTGAAGTTCTGTTAGGCTTCTTTGAAAAGATATGTGAGGTCAACAAAATTAAGTGTCGTAGTTGAGAGAGTTTGATGGTGGGATTTGGAAAGAATGTATTGATTATTGTTATAAATAAATTTTATTTCTGTTTTTGAGCTTTACAGTGCTATAATGGTTTCTTCCCAAAGTTCTTATGATGTGGCCTAATAAAATTCTAGAGAGCATTATAGGGACATATACTTTTAGTACTAAGGCTCTGAAGAAAAAGGCTGGATATGAGAGTCAGTAATATTCTGTATCTTGGTTTCATTGGGTTTGCCATCTCGATGGTCCATGTGCTGGTTGATATTCTCTTGGGCATCCAATAGTCAACTTTTACAAAGTTGGCTTGGCACCATTCCTCCAGAGAAACAGTATTTCAGTAAGATGTCTGTTTAACAATGTGGAATTGGGTCAAAGTGGATAGATTTTGGGTTTTTTGTTTTTTTTTTTAACACAGTGCCTTAGCGTGTTTGTCAAGCTTCCTAGAAACAATCTCTTTTTTTCTAATCCCATTAGCAGAAAGATTTGAAGCTTTTGTGACACCATCCAGTATTTGCTTTGCTTTGAATTTTACCTAAAATGTCTCCAGAGAGTTTTCTGAAACAATATAAAGAATTTCCTTAAATTCCTTTAATTCTTCTCCTAAAGTTCCAGAATGAGACTAGAACTGGGCCATCATGGGGTTTGCAAATGGTTAATATACTACGAAGCTTAAAGAAAACTAAAATGTGTCAGTTGTAGAAGCTGCAGAATTAAGACAAAAAGTATCTTTAAAAAAATCTTATGCAGGAGAAAGATGCCCCCATCTAAGGAACATTCTCCCCCACTGAAATACATTTAACGAAATTGTATTCCCAGTTACTCTATCCACAAAGAGAGGAGAGAAAGTGGGGGGCCATCTGTGGAGTTTTAATAAAAGAGCTGGTGGATTTGATGTTGGTGGATGTATTGATAAAAAGTTTCCCTCAGTGTCCCAGTTTGGATTTACTCAGCTGAGGCATCAGTCAGCATTTGGAAAAGGTGGGCTTTGGTTGTTATTTAGGCAAACATGAAATTTGGCTATTGTCGCCTCCAAATGCTAAACTAAAACAACCTGCTGGCTATAAATTGTGGCAATATATTCCAGTTCACTGTTTGTCTTGGATTTTGTGTATTTTTTGCTTAATGTCTCTTTTTTTTGCCTACAAAACACTCATATAAACAGGTTTCTTGCTGGTAATCAGAACTTTTGCAATTTTTTGACAGCTGGTTGCTTAATTTGCTTGTTACTGAGCCGATAAACTCGGCCTGATGGGGAAAAAAATCTGTACCATTCTTTGTTTAGAAATAATATCCAACTTGGAAAGCAACTTTCTTTTCCTAAAATGGAAAGATCGGGCAATTCACCTTGGACTGGGAATTCACCTTGGGCTTGGTTTAACATGGCTCGGTATATAGAACATACCAACTCAATCTATAGGTCCTTCCTGTTGTTTCCCTAATATATGGGTAAGATGCATCACAATTAGTCCTCAACTTACAACAATTTGTTTAATGACTGTTTGAAGTTACAACAGCATTGAAAAAAGGGACATACAACCATTTTTCACACTTAAGACAGTTGCAACATCCCCATGGTCATGTAATCAAAATTTAGACGCTTGGGAATAAATTCCCGTTTATGACCGTTGTAGTGTCCTGGGGTCATGTGATCATCTTTTGTGTCCTCCTGACAAGCAAAGTCAATGGGGACTTAACAACCATGTTACTAATTTAATAACTGCAGTGATTCACTTAACAACTGTAGCAAGAAAGGCTGTAAAATGAGACAAAACTCACTTAACTGTCTCAATTAGCAGCATAAATTTTGGGCTCAGTTGTGGTCATAAGTCAAGGACAACCTGTATTTTTAAACAGCCAAGGATAAGTAATTTCTCTCTGTGCCTCAGAACCTCTTCTTTGAAAAGGCCTGTCAAAATGGCTACGGGTAGTAGAAGATATCTATTATTGTCCTAAAATCACAGTTCTGGTAGCTGAAGGGGATCCAATTCAACAAAAGACCTCAGTTTTTCCAGGCATATTTTCCAGCATCTAGTAGTTAGGATATTTAGCCACCTACGTAAAAAATGATTGACGTGCTTCCTTTGTTCTTTCATTTTTTCTTTTTACAGAAAATCATCTTTCTTTTGCATATTTGGGGAGGAGACAATTTTCCCTGAAGGCCAAGGAGCCTAAAAGGGCTCTTAATTTGAAAGAAGCTTGGGCAGCCTTCTAGGAGGAATTCACACAGGCAGATAGATTCCTTGAATCTAGTTGAGCAATGTGGCATTTCCTCTCTTTTGAACTGGGCTTTTCACATTTTTGTTGACTAACGGGAAAAACAATTCCAAGCAATTGCTGCTGATTGGACACAACTCAGGGAGATTTAGGAGTTGGAGTTTAGCATTTTCAACTTGGTTGCCTTAAGAGCTCCAGGCCCCTCTGTGTGTATCCAAGGGTATCAGTAATTTGAGCCTTCCTAAGCAAAGAAATCTGAGATCATCTTTGATTGTATATATTGCTCTCCATGATATCAGTCTCACAGTAATTACTGAAAACAACTGTGGCATTTAGTCATCTAAGCCATCTAATTTCTCTGACAGGAATGAACCGTGCCAGGGATTTAGTGCGAGTAATATACAGTAGCCCCAAATGATAGTGATTGTCAGCGCAGTGGCTGTTTATTTGCTCTTCTAAAAACCAAAATTTTGTAGCAGTGTAATCTACACTTTGTGCCGTGAAAGGCTGAATTCTGGGACTTTTCAAAAGGGACTTTTCCAAAGAACTTACGTGTATTTGTTATTGGCATAATTCTTCTTCGGTTAGCCAGGGGAATGGAGTTTTAGAGAAGGCTTAAACTGCTTGATGAAGTATACTTGACACACTTTTAAGTCTGTGTCATAGCCTTAAGGGCTTGAAGCTGATAGGATGAGCATTATTAAACCCCACTGATTTCATAGCATTAGTAAGTACATGCTTGAAGTTCTTTTTGTGAAATCTGTGAGATTCAGAAAGACTAAATTTAACTGAATCCTCTCCTCTTCCCTCCATCACCCCTCCCCTCCCCTTTACATCATGCTTTCAGAGAACTGAGGGAGATCTTTTCTTTTTCTTTTTGGCTAGAAATGATGTTCCTTTTATATGCATTATTAATTAATTAGAAATAGCACTTAAACTTATATAGAAACAGCATTTAGGCTTATATACCGCTTTAAGTGCTTTATAGCCCCCTCTAAGCGGTTTACAGAATCAGCATTTTGCCCCCAACAATCTGGGTCCTCATTTTACTGATCTCAAAAGAATAGAAGGCTGAGTCAATGTTGAGCCGGTCAGGATAACTATCTTATTTTTTCCTAATTATGTTTCTGGCAACCCTTCCTAGGAATGCAGTATACAGGGTGGTAAAACATCTCTCTTTCCTCTCTGAAGCAATTGAAATCCTCCTAGTCAAAATGCTTAGATAAAAGATCCTTATGGACTGACAGAATGCCGAATTATGTCTGTGAGCCCACACATTTTTAGGTTGATAGATCCAAGAGTAATCTCGGCTTTGGAAAATTACTCTGAATAAATATGGTCCTGACCTTAGATATGATAGATATATGGAGGGACGGATGGAGAGAGGGAGAAGTGGAGAGATAGAGTGATAGATAGATAGAGTGATAGATACCGTATTTTTCACAGTATAAGACGCACTGGACCATAAGATGCATATTAGCTTTAGAGGAGGAAAACAAGAAAAAAAAATCTGCTTCTGCCTCCCGGCATCCATCAGTATTCATCTGGCTAGTGACCTTGCAGCAAACAGCAAACAGCCTGGTCAGCTTCAGCACATTATCACAGCCCAAGCAAGTGGCTCGTTAGGGCTCCGCTCTATTGCAGCCACCACTGGTCAACTAAGTTGAGCTGCTGCCGCCGGCGAGGAATGCTGGAATCTTCACTGCCGAGCAGCTGATTGGCGGTTGGATCGACCTCCCGGAATACCACCGATCAGTTCTAGGCAGCAGGGATCGCCATCGCCTGGCGCTTATCGCCATCGCTGCCAATCGCCACCTCCAATCCCCGGTGGCGAACAGCAGCAAACCCCACCACCTAGAACAGCTGGTATTCCAGGAGGCCGATCCAACTGCCAATCAGCTGTTCGGCAGCGAAGACTCCAGCGTTCCATGACGGTGGTGAACAGCAGCAGTGGTGAAAGGCGGCACCAACCCCCCTTCCCCCTGCTGCAATATTTGCTCTATAAGATGCACAGACATTTCCACCCACATTTTTTGGGTGTATCTTAATAGTGTGAAAAATCTGGTAGATAGAGCAATAGAGAGAGAGCAATAGAGAGAGAGAGTGATAGAGAGAGATAGAGCAAGAGAGAGGGAGGGAGGGAGGGAGAGAGAGAGAGAGAGAGAGAGAGAGAGAGAGAGAGAGAATAGGTGACAGACAGTATTCTGATTCAACGCCCCAAACACAACAAACCCTCTGAAGTTAACTAAAAGATTTATTAGGAGTGTCAGCAGCCCTGGCAAAAAGTTTCTCTCTCACCGCAGGCTAACAAGTCTGTCCGGCTGGGAGATGAGCAGTTGTTTGCCACATCTATTCATCTCCGCCCCTGCCTTTTATCCCCAGAGTTAGGGTGGGGCTTTGCTAGCAGCAGTGGCTCTTCCTTCCCAAGGATTGGCCCATGGATTTCCACTGCTCTCTTCTCCTCTCCTCTGCGTGTCAGGCACTGAACCCAGCTGTTCCTCCTCTCCCTCATCAGCCACCTCCAAACCTGGGGGCTGTTGACTCTCCATATGAGGGCTGAAGGATGGCCCAGGCTCCGCCTCTGTCTCCCCCTTTCTGCCAGCTCCATTCCCTCTTCCCCCTCGGAACTCTCAGGTTGCCTTGATGCTGACCCTGACTCCCCATGCCTCCTCCTCCTCTGATTCGGCTGTTGGAGGGGCCAGCGGCCGACAGGCCATAACAGACAGACATTAGCACTACCTTTTATTTTAGACAGACTGCCAGATAATGCTGGCAGCTGTCATGGGAGTTATTCTTGTCCTTGGCACTTCTTGACTCTTGGTGCTGTTTCTCAGTGGTCCCATTTGTGATTTTGAAGAGGCAAAAGTCTCTTGCTTCATCTATTACCAGCTCTTTTGAAAATAATGCTTGACTGAGGCGATTGCCTACCATTTTTGTTGGGATGATGACAGAGAAAGTAGGGGGAAAGGAGACAGAACTTTTTTTGAAAGGAGAAAGGTCAAATCACAGATTAATTTGACCTTTGCAGTTGTATACCATCCAGGATCCTTTGAATCAGAGGAGATTTTAAATGTTGACAACAATTAAGCATTTGTGTCCAGCCTGTGTCCTGGGATTAAAACTGCTGTTTTGGGTCTAAGAAAGAGTTAGGCAGGGGACAAAATGGAGTAAGGGGGCTCAAACCAAATGCTTTGGAACTGGTAATAGAAGGGAGAGAAATGAAAGAGTGGGGAGGGACTTTTCTCCTAGGGAATATGTAGGCACCTGTGCCATTGTCTAATCCAGGAAGGGGATTTTTACACTTCTCCCTTCGCTGAGGCATTTGAAAACTAGTTTGATGAAGCTCTAAGCTTGCCCATCCTGATGGCGGGGACCGCCTGATTCGACTGTGGCTTTTCTTGTAGTTAATCTTTCCTGAAGGCAAATCAATGAATTGCAGCCTTTTAAAGATGTGTTTACCTAATGATAACCCTTATTTACCCAATACTATTATAAGAAAGTGATTTATTGGTATATTGGGGAGGGACCTGGTGATTTAATTTTGTAGGAGCAAATTGGAAGAAAGAAACAGAAGAAAGGTGATGACATTGAGTACAGCAGCAGCCTTAACACTCTATTGTTTTGTTTTGATTTTAACTCGTTATCTATCGCTCCTTTTTTGTCACCTCTTAGTCCTTTGGTGTAACAGCTAGTTCTTAATGGTAGTAGTGATGCCGCAAAATACTAAACATAATATAATTTTAAGGCAATTAACTGCCTAATAGTATCTTCAAGGGTGTTATTAATTTAGAGGATTTGACAAGGCTTGGAGATCAGCAAGTGGTTTCTTCTCCCTAGCAGTGCTCTGCAAGGATTCGAACATATTTTTCTTGTAAACTGCTTGATGTTAGACAAAAAAAAAAAAAAAGATTTAATTAAAAAAAAAAGTCTGCAGCCTGAGTTTGACTTCTTATATGTATATGAGTTTGCACATATAAAATTGGAGGTGCGTTAGTCCAGTTGAATGTGTTTAGCACATTAAGTTCTGTATTTAGAACCCTCAAAACCAACCCTGGATGTAATCTGTAGCTGCTTTTATGAAATTATTGAATCCAGATGAAGTATGTCTACAACAGGTGTGGGTCAGTTTTCCATCTGGTTGGGAATTTTGGTAGTGCATTTGAAAGATACAAACAATGTCATGTGAATCTCGGTGTCCTTACAAAAATGAATGGAATTAGGATATTTTTGCATCACGATACAGCTGATGCAGATTACATATTCAGTGCTATTTGCATGGTTATGTCCTAGTGGACTTTACTAGACACATAAGCAGTAGTTTGGAGAAAACTAACATAGGTTAATGCCAGAATCTTGTAGTAAGTGCAGCAGTGAAACTAGTGAGGGAGAGGGACTACAGATAATCCTTGATTTACGACCACAATTGGGGGCCAGAATTTCCATTGCTGAGCAAAGTGGTTATTAAATGAGTAGCATCTGATTTTATCACTTTTTGCCATGGTTATTTAGTAAATCGGTGAGGTTGTTAAGTGAATCATGTGGTTGTTAAGCAAACTTGGCTTCCCATGGATTTTTGTTGGAAGCCTCCTAGAAAAGGTGGCCATCATATGACCCCAAGATGCTGTAACTGTTGTTAATACATGCCTATTGCCAAGGACCCAAATTTTGATCATGTGACGGAGGGGATGCTATGATGGTCATAAGTGCAAGGACTATCTTTTCAGCTCCATCATAACTTTAAATGGTCATGAAACAAATGGTCATAAGTCAAGGACTACCTGTATTAGTTCAGATAACCGACTACCAATTTATTTGGGAGCCCAACATGCTGGTTAAGACTACAGAATGACATCTTTCATTTGCAGATCGGATATTTCAAGATTCCTCCCACAGAAAGCTTTTTATTTTTTTTAAAAAAAAAATGCCTCCAAAGAGTTGCTGATTGAAACAAATGGAAAAATCCAAGTTTTTAATAAATCTGGTAACAGAACACTAGCGTGTCCTCCTAGAAATAAAAGTCAGCAAATAACGCACTTAAGTTATAATTTATTTTGTATGAGGAAAAAAACAACCCATGTGTTTATTTTACTGAGGATTTAAAATAGCACTGTTTGTTGCTTTAATAAAGAGGTGAGGTAGCATACACAATATTTTCCTTCCAAATTGATCTTGATAATTCTGAAATGTGAATTGTGAGACAAATGCAGTGTATTATCTGTATGTTGTTATCTGTGAATATACTTTTCATCTTTCTCTGTGGTGGTTCTGGTGCCTCTTTAGGACTTCACTATCTTTTCGGCCCCACATGTTCTTTGTTTCAAATCAAAACTGGCTCCAGAAGGAAGAGAGGCTTAACTGCAGTTTTCCTTCCTTCCTTCCCCATCTTTTGATTCAGTTTATATGAACGCCATTCTTTTTGTTGCACCTTGTTTTGGAAACCTGACAGAATTGGAAGGTGGCCTAAAAGATTTATCAGACAAACCTTCAAATCTATCCAAGGCAGGAACTGATTCATTCTATTGATCAGCTAATAATATCAATACATGGGTTTCCTCTTAGGTCGACGTTAAAGTTTCATATAAATGGGGTGCTCCTGGCCAGTTCCATGACTATGTCTGGTACTGCTCTAAAAATAACCTAAATACATAAATAAAAGATCGAGAAGGTTTGACTAAGAGCTAACACAGCTTTATAATGTAGCGCTCTGCTAATTTTGAAAGCCAAGCTAAGGTTGAGAGTGGCTTAACACCGTTCTGCAATTCATCCAGTGTTACTACCTCCTTGTTGCAGATTGGGGGTTTGGCTGAGAAAGTAATAAACATTGGTAACCAGGTACTTGGAGAGCCAATTGGGTGTTGTGGTTAAGGCACCAGTTCTAGAAACTGGAAGACCATGAGTTCTAGCCAAAAGCCAGCTAGGTGTTTATGGGCCAAATATTCTCAGTCCAGGCAAACCACTTATGAAAATCTTGCCAAGAAAATTGTAGGGACTAGTCCAGACCATTATCAGCATCTCAAGGAACTTTTCCTCCCACCCCAAAATCCAGATACATAGATACACTTACCCTACTGATTTCTTCCTAGATTTCTCCTGCCAGCTTTCATTTCTGCCTCAAACCTTGCCTGAACATGAATGTAGCACCTCTGTAGTATTTATTAAAGAATCCCAATTTAAAGCTTCTATGTAAGCCTGCAAAAAACAAAACAAACAAACAAGGTACTGCTGCTTTTCTCCATTTTTGATTGAGCAAAGTGCACAGTGGTCCTATCTGCCTGTTTCCAGATTGCATCCTTCTACCCCCAAGTGCATTGTGATTTTGATCTGACATTCACACATTCTAATATTAAATGGAAGGGAAGATACTGTTTGTGTATGAAAGCCGGTTTATCGTAGTAGTTAAAATGCTGGCCTAGAAACCGGGAGACTGAGTTCCAATCCTGCTTTAGGCATGAAAACCAGCTGGGTGACTTTGGGCCAGTCACTCTCTCTTTCAGCCCAACCTACCTCACAGGATTGTCGTAGTGCGGAAAAAAGGAGGAAGAAAGAATATTATGTTTGTTCACCATCCTGAATTATTTATAAAAATTATAAAGCTGGGATAAAAATCCTAACAAATACATAACATTTATATGTACATACACCACACATACACAGCTTATCATTAACAGATGACTTTTCTATAAATGGATTGTCTGGAGCAAATTAAGTGCTGGTCCTTGGTTTATTGTTAACTCTTCCTTAATAGATCCACACAGTAGTAGATTTTTTCAAAAAATCTATACAGTAATTGGCTGCGTTGTTCTTATTTTATGTTTGTTTGTTTTTATTGCTAATGTCATTAGCCCTCTCAAGAATCCTGAAGCTAAAAGATAGAGTAAATATGCTTAAATACTGTAAACCCTACCTTCAGTTCCCAAAACTAGAGTCAGATTTTTTGGGATTTGGATCTCTAATAATTTGCTGTAAGGATGTGTATGTGAATATGTGTGTACACAGGGATTAGTTGCTGGAGGGAAATAAAACCACTGTATTGCTGAAATAAATTGTACTATATGGTTAATGTAATGGTTGTTTAGATAGGATAATAGGAGAGTATAGGAGGGAGATGCCAAAATGGAGAAATGCAATATTTTTAAATTCCCGTACATTAAACTCTTCACATTTTCCCTTGAAAATTTGCCATGCATTACAAGCCTTTTTAAAAAATGTTACTCCTCTTGGGTTGCTATCCTAAATTTATTCGCAGATCAATTTCATTGAATTTGAGTGGACTTAACTTCTGTTCAGATACATAAATGCAGTTTGCATTGTCAGTTGCAATAATAAAGATATATGTAGCGTGTTTACTTTGCATTGAGGCAAGAAATGGTTTGCTATATTTCGGTTTAGTATATTAGGGAAAACTAATCAATGTTGATTGATTGATTAGATTTATATATTCTGCCATTTTTTTTTTTTTTTGGTTCCAGTCAAGACAATGTACATCGTGCTCCCTCTTAGTTTTTGCCCTACAAAAACAGCCTTGTATGGTAATTTATTTTGTTGTGTCAACCTGGTCACAGTTTCCAAGGGAGCTACTCTGAATACATACTGTAAATATAACTGTTTTCCCAGGACTAAGATTCTCCTAAAAGTTTAGATTTCATCTCCAGGAATCCCAAATAAATGTCCACTGGTTGCTGGGGAACATGCAAACTGGAGCCGAGCATGTCTAGAAGTTATTAGCTTGAGAAGCAGCCTCCACTGTTTCAGGCTGAGGAACATGCGGCATAGGATTGCACCCTGGATGGCTATTTTAAGTTGCCTGGTGTACTTCAACCCCGATATTTGTCAAGCGTGTTGAGATTACATCTTTAGATTCTCTACCTCCACCTCCCTTCCCACCAGATGCCAACCCTGAGTGCATATATGTATTTATTAGATAAGTGTTTTCCTGGCACGATTGCTCGCTTCCTTCCACAGTGTGGTGAGCAGATGAGCCCAGGGCCTGCTGCTGCTCTCTCCCTGGCTACATTTCCAAGGGCGAAATATCATCATCCCAAGAGGCCCGAGAAAATGATTTAAGAATTTACAGTGAAGGCAGAAAGTACCATCCTGGCAAAAGTACATTCAAGATTTTTATCTTATTTTAGGGAAGAAGTCTTCTTTGTCTTCTGCTTTTTTTAAAAAAAAACAAAACAAACCTTTGTATGGTATTACTTCCTCTTTTTTCTCAGTGTGTAACCCAGGAGGTGTACAACTAATACCAAAATAATTAACTAGGGGGAAAAATGTTTTAGAATATGAAAACAATATCAGAGGAATCATAGCAAAGGGGTGGGGGGGATTGAAGGAAATTTTGTGGACTAAAGGTTATTTCATTCTGTTGTAAACTGGTTTATCAAAGGTTCCAGGTAGCTTACATTTAGTAAAACCAATAAAATGATTAACTAAAAAAAAAGCCAACCTCCACAAATAATGTTAGAAAAGTGTAAAACCACTTCTGGACTTTTAACAGATGCCTCCAACTGTAGGTACAGTATCCATACTTCCTGTGTTATAAAGAATAATTCCTTTATTTCACAAAGTTGTCCTTTAGATTTGTTTAATTATTTTCTTGGTTTTGCTCTTGAATTTTCCATTGTAAAGCAAAGTTAAAAACATAAATGGCTGATTTTTTTTTAAACCTCATGAGCCTTTTTCAGATTTGCCTTGTTTTCAGGCTTGTCCTTTATTTTTTCCCAAGAAAAAATGATCACTTTAACTATAGGGTATTGTCTGTTCTGATAGGAAATATTGCCTTGATGGCCTCCCAGAAATGTTAACAAGGAGAGAGCTGTCCTAATCTTCTGGGACAAGCTCCAGAGAGAGGGAATTGTAACCTAAATTTGCCTCCAGGCTCCCTCTCCATTGGTATTCCAGGGGGTAATCCATAATATGCTCTACTGGCCCTCACATAGTAGATGGCCAAATTCTCCTTAGAGAGCATATAGTCCTGCAGATAATGAGGACCTCAGCCATAAAAATTCCCTTTATAAACTCATTTATAAGACAATTCTTATTACCTTCTTGAATTTGAAACATTTGCAAATTTCTTCTAGCTGTCTACAAAAAATAAGAACAACCATAAATGTTTGTAGAAAGTGCCAATATATTTATATGCTGCCAACTATGTACATGACTCTACAGAGTTCAAAAAGTCAATGTTGCGAGGTCTTGCTACATAGAAACTAATTCAAGGAAGAGGGAGAGAGGCAGGAGTTTTTGCAGCAAAGAAAGCACGTTTTGCCCCCAATGGTGTCACTATGCAATCCTCCTTTATAAGCCTCCACCCAGAGGGTGGAGCCTCTGTACTGTCATCACAGCACATGCTCAGTCGCCATGAAAGTCACATCTTGTTCCTTGCTTACCTGGAAAAAGCAACAGGCCAGCCTGTAATTGCCAACACTGGTAATCGATCCAATGCAGATTAGCTCTGATTTTTCTGGGAATCAAATTATGTCAACTAATATTATTGGTGTGTGGATGCCCTCGAGCTATAGTTGGTTGAGTTCCTATGAACTTTATGTCATGGAGTTTTATTGGCAACGCTATTGAAATGGTTTCTTTTGGAATGTTATTTTATCTTCCCAATTCAGCCCTCTGGCTGTTTCGATATTAGTCTCCCATCCAAGTACTAAATTTGGTACAACCCTACTTAGCTTTTTGAGATTAGCCAAGGTTGGCTAGATGCTGCCATCTAGCTGGGACAAATAGAAGATGGCTATCCAAATATTTTTGTTACACAGCCTCACAGTTTTATCCCAAAATCAGACGTAATATTCTGTTGGGCTGAAAGAATATATATCTATATATATCTATATATATCTATATCTATATATATCTATATCTATATATATCTATCTATATATTTATATATTTATATATCTATATATCTATATCTATATCTATCTATCTATCTATCTATCTATCTATCTATCTATCTATCTATCTATCTATATAATTTTTGGAGTAGCGAACAAGCAAGAGAAAGCTGTATTATTCCATCAGGAGCTCAAACTTAGAAACCATTCTGCTTTCTCCAGCTTTTGATTCAATACATGGTTGCTGGCTGACTCTCTCCCCCTCCTGCTCAGTAGAAATGAATATTCATAAAGATTGTCATCCACAAAAGAGAGACTGGGATGTGTACACTAAAAGGGGCACTCTCCTGAGCACACAAAACCTGATTTATTTAGCGAAAGCTGCCTGAAGCCTTGCTTGACTGATTTCCAGCTTTCTTTTATCCAAAAGAGACAGTGACGGTGATGTGGTCTTTGTTGCTAAAATAAAATCCCCAGGCAAAAGCACAGGAGCAGCCAGCGAGGTACTCCCCCAGTGCCAGATCTGAGGCACTGGTGGATAATGCTGTATGCACAGTCTAGCTTTTGCTGCCTGACCATCATTACTTTTGAGGGAAGTGCCAGAACGACTTGTTTAAATATTAGCATAGCAATATCAGTTATCAGAGGTGAGACAGGCCCAGGCAAAAAGGAAAAAAAATGGTCATTTTCCTTTGGGAATGAACTTTATTTGGAATGTTATAAAGCCTTTGTAGTACAAGTTGGTTGCAGGAAATGCTTTCTGTTATATGTTTCTTCTGCACATATAATCTGAATGATTTTTTTAAAAACTAACATTTTAATGACCTCAGGAAACAACCCCTCAAGATGCAAAACAGCAGCAGGTTGTCATGTTGTCGAGGCATTCGCATACTATTGGTGAGTTTCATTTAGACAAAATGCCAAAGATTTTGCTTCATTCTGGTAGAAAGAATGACACTTTTAATCCTCGCCTCCCGAGCTGAAACAACTGAACAAGCTGCCTTATAAGAGCCTCATTCAATTCAATAAGCCAAAGGAGAATATGGAATCTAAATCAATTCATTCAAGGGGCTAAGTTTTTTTTTTAAATCTTTTTAAAGGAAAATAATGATAAGCAGGAACATTGTTTATTTGAATCTGCTGAAATGACACACGGAACATAGGAAATCAACGTTTTCAAAATGCCTGAGCCACACATACGTGGAATAGATTAAGCTATGAATTTTGAAAACGTGCTTCCAGGCATAAGGTGCTGGATGGGAACATTTATCATTTCAGCTATTTTTCTGAACAATTCCTCTGCCAGAGAGCAGGGCTCAGTTATAACCTATTCAATTCTGGGCCCATAAAAGCCTATTGCCTCAGGTGCAGCAGAAAACAGTTACTTGTGTTGGAGCCAGTTGAGCTTTGAGCTTAAAATGGACACCGTTCTGCCTTCACTATGGATAACCAAGATGCCTTATTCTTATTCTACTGTATTCTATTGTTACTCCAAAATAGAAAGATACGTAACAGTTGCCAGGGATTAAAGAAACAGGAGTGTCGTAAGCTTATGTTATCACCACAAGCCATGGAGGTGTAGTGGTTAGAATGTAATATTACAGGCTAACTCTGCCCACTGCCAGGAGTTTGATCCTGACCAGCTCAAGGTTGACTCAGCCTTCCATTCCTCTGAGGTCGGTAAAATGAGGACCCAGATTGCTGGGGGAAATATGTTGACTCTGTAAACCACTTAGAGAGGGCTGTAAAGCACTGTGGAGCGGTATATAAGTTTATGTGCTATTGCTATTATCTTTTACTGAATTTATCGACCTGAATTTTGTTTAGTAGTTCCAGGGACTCGGGTACAAGTCTTAAATCATTTACCCAGCAATGCAGTGAAAATCTAGTTCTATGCTGTGGATTATTTACCATTACGATTTTGTAAACATAGGTGAAGGTGCTTTCTTTTTCCCAATAAAAAAAAGTTCCCCCAATATTCCCATAATCATATGAAATGAAAATAATGAATACAGAAGCTCTAAAGAGAAAGATGGAAACCCCTTCCAAGAATAATAATTATTCTCTTGGAAAGTTCTCAGCTCTAAGTTAACTGAGAACCTACCACCTAGTGGAATTGAATTCATGGTTACTAAAAAGCCCAAATACACCAACCAGAGACCAATACCTGAGCTATACAGTTTATTTAAGTTGATTACTTAACTGATTTTTATACTGATCACAAATTACATTTCAAAACAGGGGGGGGGTTAAGTCTTAAAACTGAACAGAACGGTCCAGTCTTCCCCATCACTCCCCCCCCAGAACCCCCCCCCCCAAAAAAACACCTCTATTTAGGTCACCTTAAGCTTCTTTTGTTTTAGGAACATAATTTCAAGCAAGGGAAGAGAAAGATCCGCATAGAATCCACATTATTATATTATACAGAGGCTTCAGAGGGACAGTAAAGAGTTTGAAAGCAAGCAGACTTCACATTTAGGGAAAGTGTAAGTGTGTTGCAGTTACTAGTCAACTGTTTTTGTAACTAGACCAGTTGTTTATGCATAATTCAGATAGCAGGGAGGGAGTACGTACATAGATTATAATGTGCGCCTTACTGCAACTTTTCTGTACTGTGGGTCATAGAGAGGTTTCCGGATGATGGATTTTACTGGTGCTCTGTTTTGTGTTAAACTGCTCATAGACACAAAACGTCAAGGCGTCTTACTTTGCTGGGAGGCTAATGGAGAAAAGAGAAATAAAAACGACCAGTGCCATTGCCTGTAACATTTGAATCTGAAATGTAAGCATATATATGTTAGGGACTGACTTTTTTTTTTGTTAGACAACATGATAAATGTGTCCTATAAATTATTAAACTTCATTTAGGTAGTTATTAAAATAATCAGTCTGTTGCCTTTCTAGACCATGTAGCTGCCTGGTCTCAGATGAGCAGCAATTCCTGATCGAAAAGGATGGATTCCATGTAAAATACATAATATGGCATATGTTTAACCCAAAGATGACAGGCAGAATAGGAGACCTTAAAATATGTTTATGTCATGTTGGCTTAGTCAGCAGGAGGTTGGAAAATGTTCAGCATTAAAAGACTGCAGTTGTCTTGTATCACACTCAGGCAGAATCTATAGAATTAGACAGATTTGTTTAACGGTTTAGATTTAATCCAGAATAGATGCTGGATTTTCAATAATGTCAGTAGCGTAGTTAACTGGTTTCTGTGAGGCAGTGCCTGATAAATATATTCCTAGGCAGACAGAAATGTAAACAACAGCAAATGTGGGGAGGAGAAGAATATAGGAAGTCCTCATTTACCAATTACAATGGAGACCAGCAATTCTGTCACTAAGTGGCAGAGTCATAAAGTGAAATGTCTCATGACCATGACAGCTTTCAAGATCAGTTCTTCCTCTGGTCAGAATCACTCTCAAATTCACAGTCATTAAGCACTGTGCCATGTGGCTGCAACTTGTGACTTCCTGCCAACTTCTCCATTTACTTTGCTTATTGGAAGCAGCTGTGAAAGTCGCAAATTATGATCGTGTGGCCACAGCGATGATACTGCAACAGCTACAATTTCAAGGGCCAAAGTTTTTTGTAACTTTGTACTGCACCATCGTAACTCCTTTCTAATCACAAAGGTAATTCTTGACTAATGACAATTGGGACCATGGTTGCTGTCATTAGTGTAGCCATAAAGGCGGGTGTCACATGACAATATGGATTTACAATGGCAATCCCAGCACACCTCATTGCGTTCATTAACAAAAAAATTGTGATTCTTTAAGCAAGCACCTACCCTAATTCAAGACATTTCAGGTTGGATTCTTCAAGGCTGAATCACAGTAAGGAGTGCCTCCAACTACCCACTCCTCCCTATATCTCCCCCTTTTCTTTGTCTTTTGACTGCCCTGCACTCTGCGCCAATTCAGGGAACCCTCAGCTGCTATAGCAAGCACCAGCAAGCATTCGTTCACACAGTTGCCTTCTCTCCCAGTTTCCGACACTGATCTTTCACCTCTTGTGCCCAACCACTGCAGCTGAAGCAGAAACACCTCACTGCCTTGGCTGTCTCCATTTTGCACCCACAGCTGCCATGTTAACCCAGGTACACCAGCTTCTCTGGCTTCCTACACATGGCTTCCCAACCTATCCCAGCAGCGCAGCACCAAGTTGCAGCAGTCATGAATCTCCAGCAAGCGTTCGTTCGTCCAGCTGCCTTCTCTTCCAGTTCCTCACGCTGACCTCTTTGGTACCCAGCTGCTGTGTTCAAAGCAGAAGCACCTCGCTGTCTTTTCTGTCTCCTTTTTGGACCCAGCTTCTGCAGTGTGCATTTCCTACAAATGATGAACGCTGAACTTTCAGAATGTTGCTGTCAAGGGCAGGAAATCAAGAAATCCAGGCAGTTCAAATGAATATATAGGTTTATTGCATGCTTCAAGCTCTCTACAAGAATCTGAACTACTAACAATCAAAGTAAATTGGTGGTAGATAAGAGGAATTCAAGGTCGGCTGGATTTAGATCTGTTGTGGGTTGTGGGCGCCAGGGAACTCTAGCAGTGGTGGGTTTCAATTTTTTTTACTACCGGTTCTGTGGGCATGGCTTGGTGGGTGTGGCATGGGAAGGATACTGCAGAATCCCCATTTCCTCCTGATCAGCTGGGACTCTGTGGAGGCAGAGAATAGATGGAGGCGGGGCCAATCAGAATTTTTACTACCGGTTCTCCGAACTACTAAAAATTTCCGTTACCTGTTCTCCAGAACTGGTCAGAACCTGCTGAAACCCACCTCTGAACTCTAGACTGATGACATTTTTGACCCCTCCCTCGGGCTCAGCTTGGTCATCTCCTACAGCTGTGCTGTATTTTAAAACTGCACTGCCCTCAGAAAGGCAGCACAGCCAAGCATCTGAATTTTGATTGTGTGAGTGTGGGGATACTGCAACAGTCACTACTTTGGGCACAGGGTTGTAAGTCCAGTCACTGAACGAATGGTCATAAGTCAAGGACTGCCTGTATAAAAGGAGAAGGGTTTTGCACTCACCAGGGCTCGTTTCTGTTGTTTCTGTAATTATCATCGTGGGAGTGAGAAAATAGCCGTCTCCCACCTCATATCATTGTAAACTATGACGGCCAGTATCCCTCATTCTTGGCTCCACTGAATGGGTCTGCTGGTGATTATAATTCAGCAATAACATGAAGAGCCAAGTTCCTTATCCCTTGATTTACCTAGTCCTTGCAGGGCAGATAAATTTTGTTTCTTGCACTATAAAAGTAGCCTTCTGCTACTTTTATAGTGCAAGAGTGGTTATAGGAATAATTATAGGAGTGGTTATAGAGTGGTTATAGGAATAATTAAGATATTGCATGACCACTAATGGGGGGGAGGATAATATGATATATGTTTGTATAACATGTCTATGAGTTAATATGGATAGACTTGACACTTGCAAATAATAATTGCATTTATATGTAAAGGAGGAGAAAACAGAGTCAGTGATTGGTGCGCCTGCATAGCCTTTTGCTTCAAAGCATTTGCTCCCTTTTCTTACAGTTATTTATCATTAAACTAGAATGTAAGATTTAAATGATTTTATATTTGTTCCTTTCTCCCTTTTTTCTACTTTAGTAATATGTTAAATAATACTAGATATTCTGTTAATGAAAAGTCACTCTATGAGGGAGATGGGCAATTTCTAACTGTGATAAATAAAAATAAGTAATTCTCCCCCCCCCCCCTCTCTCTCTCTCTCACACACACACACACACACACACAGAGTTCTTAAAAGGAAAGATGCTTGAAGTAAAAGTTGCTTCTGAGTAAACATCCATTCTCTGTGCATGGCCAACCTGCCAGGGGTAACTGAATCAGCAAATGTTAAGTAATGAGTTTCGATAGATAGATGTTTTATTATGGTCATAGACCAGCTATAAAAAGAAAACTCATGCTTACAATGTGTCACTTACATAAAATATAAAAGAGAGTTCCAAAATGACATCAATAAAACTTGAGAATAGGCCTTTTATTGCTCTGCCTGCGAGTCAGAATGCACGCTTAGGAATTCCCCGAAGTTGGATTCACTGGCAGGGCCTGCTCATCTCCAAACCTCAGTCCTTGCCATGTCTATAACAGGACTAATGCTGCCCAGATTGCCTTCTAAATGTTTAATTCCTTAATCTACTGCCCTAGACAAGAATGTTGTGTTATATACTACGGTTTCTCCTCACGACAATTGATGAAATGATGCAGATCATGCCAACATACCTTGAGTGTGGTGACTTGAGTGTGGTGAGTTGAGTGATCTAATAAATTTGGCTGCGTGGGGCCTAACCTTATTTGGTACATTTAATTGTCTCTGTAGGCATAAAGTATATCGGTTTACACTGGAAATTAAAAACAAGGTACAATTGAAATCCGCCACCACTGAAGTCTTTGTCTTAGAAAGTTCGTCTTTTTGTGAGCTTTCTGCAGTGGTATGACATCACTGAATCTATTCCAAGGTGCCTCTCTGATTACTTCTGGACTGCATTGTATTACCGAGGGCTCTCATTCACTTTTACTGCCCCATACACTCTAAATTTTATTGTTTTTCCAATGTAAAATAGTGCTTAATATTTTTGTTTACTAAATATTGATTACATGCCATAAAGTTGGTGACATACATAGATTTTCTCCATGATGACCTGTCCCTAGTCTAAGCTTTCAGATCTTCCAATGGTGCGATCATCATCACTTTACTTGAGTCCATCTACCTTGTTGCAGGTCATCCTCTTCTCTTTTCTTCCATCTTTCCAAGCTTTAGAGTCTTTTCTAGAGAGCTGGGGTTTTGCATCATGTTTCTGAAGTACACTACTTTGAGTCTGCTCATTTGTGCCTCTAGTGAAGACTCTGGGTTGATTTGTTTGATGATCCATTGGTTTGTTTTCTTGGCTGCCCATGATATTCTCAGGAGTTTAGCAACACAAAAGTTCAAAAGTAGCAATGCTCTTCTTATCCTACCCTTCAAAAATTACCTTTTGCTTCCCAAGAGTGTCCAGGAGTCACCATGGATTGCACTATCTTTAGCGGTGATGTACATGACATCTGAATTCTGTAATTCTATAATTTTATTTTGCTTTTGCCATTATCTGTGGTAGGTTTTTGTTTTTAATTTGGAAAGTAAATAAAATTGATTCAGTGACTGCAAGCTTGGAAACCTGAAAAATAATAAATATTCCACTGATGTTGTAAAAGAAATGACTTTCTTGGTAATATTTACTGCAGATCACAGCAAAAAGATATAAACAAAATAATTGCAATAGATATTCAATTAATATAAGTATCGGTTGAAACATGCTGTCAGAAAACTTAGTTTCCATAATTTAAAACAAAACATTTTC
This sequence comes from Pituophis catenifer annectens, assembly GCF_029215685.1. Lineage (NCBI taxonomy): Eukaryota > Metazoa > Chordata > Lepidosauria > Squamata > Colubridae > Pituophis > Pituophis catenifer. The sequence continues at coordinate 191,739,825 of NW_027256881.1, read as the reverse complement.
TTGGCTTAGAATGCAAATTATTAAAATCTAGAGAGAATACAAATTACTTAACCTGCTATCAAAAGACTGTATAGTGCGAATCAGGTCAGGCTTCTAAAGAAGGCAATTCAACTTCTAGGGCATCACAGTTGTGGAAACGTTTTCCTTTTTGGATTTCTGGGAAAGAAATAGTGAATTGAAGATAGCTCCAGAAAAAAGCAGGGGTGATAACTGCAGTGGAATTAAGAGCTGGCAAATAGACCAACTCTTTGATCTGGACCAAGAGAGGACTTGAGATTGCCCATCAGTGCTCCAAACAGTTGCTCGTTACCAATAGTCTGCAAAATAGCAGTCTCCAGCAGCTTTAGAGGTCTGGGCGATTATGAGGGAATAGCCATCTTGCGGAAAGTGCAGTCGGCACCTCTAAAAGGACATTGGGTTCACATGCTTTTCTAATCACTTTAAGAAATTTCTTGTTAACTTCTTTTCAACTATTAGGAACCTTTGGATCAACACATTTTACAGCACACTGAATTTCATTCAATCCTTAGCGAAAAAAGTTTTAAATACAAATTTAAGGACTTTAAAAAAAGGTTTTTAGGGAATAAGCAGAAAAAGGGTGATTAATCTTCGATTTTAGAAAGTTACAAATGGATTAAGGGTCCATATAAATTTGAAATAAGATTGTGGAATTAAGAATCCTTCCCACGGAAAAATGCTTTTGTTTTAAATTCTTTTAAAAAATAAATACTTAAAAAATTGGACACTGGATAGAACAAAAAGATTGCAATTAAAGAAGAAAAAACATTTAAGCCCAACTTACAAATACAGAATGAAGCAAAGTATTTTAACATTGGACATACTGAAGGATTTTTTGAACAATGGATCCAGAAATTAATTTGGAGTCTCTGTCTCTAAGGCTAGAATATGTTTAAAAGATGCTATGGAAGAGGAACAAGTTTTACCTGACAAGATTGAGACTGATTTGAAAGTGGATTTAAAAATGAACAGCTACAAGAATGACAAGGTAACAGAAGTTATGCTGGACATACGAAAGAAATTGCCTGATGTCTCAGTAATTAAAAGGATATACAAATAACAAACCAAGAGGATTACATGGATAAATTGTCTACACAGGATTTATAAAAGAGGCTTTTTAAAGCTTTGAAGAATTTTGTGAGAAAGGACAAAGAAAAAATGGGGAAAAAAGTTCCAGGATATTATTCGAAGGAAGTAAAGATCAAGATTGTTAAAAGTAAAATGAAGGAATATAAGGTTGGTTTGTTTCATCAGGGTTAAAATAGATATGTTGTTGTCTTTAACCTTTAATGGTCTTTTGCTGATATGGAGTGAAATGATGAAGTGTTCAGGATTGTTTATAGTAAGTGGTGATAGATAAGAGACAAATGAGAACAAAAGATCATTTGTCATATTTTAAGAGAAAATGATAAGTAATTAGAATTGCTTATACTAGTTGTGATGAAGGGGGAAGTAATTTCTCTGTATATTTCTTTTTTTAGTATTTTTCTTTTTGCACATTTTTCTTATTTTTCAGTGTATGATTTTTATTTTTGCAGTTGTACTTTTTAATAAAATGACTATAAAAATACAGGTGAGAATCATTTTATGGTAGCATACAAAAAAGAAAAAGAAACACTCTTTTCCTACTACTTTCTTAGTATCTGATGTTGGTAGCAGTCTGAGAAAGTTTAATTTTTCAGGGAGATTAATATGAGACAAGGCATTTTAAAGGAATTTGGATCTTAAACTCTGTGAAGCTTTGAAGTTCAAAAATAGTGTCTTGAATAGATCCTAGGAGTGAACCAATGACCTGGCTGCTGAATTTGTAATTAAGGGTCCACATAAAATGGAAAATGCATGTTGTTTCAAGATTGAAATAAACTTAGGTCTGCTGCATTCCAAATATTTTCAAAACAAAATTATTTGAGGTGCTTCAAGTGTTTTGCCTATTGAAAGCAATGGAAACACTGGAGGAGCTGCTTTGCCTCTTATTTTTTTCTTCAAGGACATAAGAGTAGGCAGAACGTTATCAGTCGTCCAGATTTACAGCGGTATCTCAGTACTCAACTGCTTCAAAACGTAAGCATTGAAATGCTTCAAATTTGGTACTTGATGCACCTGATAGTCATCGTTTGTTTGGTACTCGATGCGCTGCAATAGGAAGAGGGGGACGGCCATGGAGAACGGACAGAAAGTTGGCTATGCCGGGAAGGTCACTGAAAAAGGAAGCAGGGGATGGCTGCAGAGGCAGATTGCCATGCTAGGAATTTGCTGACATAAGAAAAGAGATAAATAGCAGAAACAAAGGGTCACATGGTAAGTCATGCAGTTTGTTTGGTACTCGTCATTTTTAGTACTTGTGCCTCCTGGAACCAATTAACAAGTACCGAGGCATGAAGTTTGGCTAAGGAGATGACTGTTAAAACTTTAAAATAAATCTCTAAAGGAAACAAGGGCAATAAGGATTTACTGTCACCAACAGGAAATTTTATTTAGAATCAATTTTCCAACTTACCGTATTTTTCACACTATAAGACGCTCTGGACCATAAGACACACATTAGCTTTAGAGGAGGAAAACAAGAAAAAAAAAATCTGCCTCTGCCTTCCAGCATCCATCCGGTGTTTATCTGACTAGTGTCCTTGTAGCAAACAGCCTGGTCAGTTTCAGCATGTTATTGCAGCCCCAGCACATAGCTCGTCAGGGCTCCACTCCGTTGTTGCCACCACCGGTCAGCTGAGCTAAACTGCTGCCGCCATCGGGGAATGCTGGAGCCTTTGCTGCCGAGCAGTTGATTGGTAGTTGGATCAGCCTCCTGGAATACCTCTGATCAGCTGTTCTAGGCAGTGGGCATTGCCTCCGTCTATTGCCGCTAATTGCTGTGGCGGCAGCAATCCCCTCTGCCTAGAACAGCTGATCGGTAGTATTCCGGGAGGCCGATCCAACCGTTGAATCAGTTGCTCAGCACCAAAGGCTCCAGCTTTCCTCGGCGAACGGCGGCAGCGGTGACAGGCGATAGTAACAGGTGCCGGTGACAGACAACCTCCTTTCCTCCACTACTGCATTATTTGCTCTATAAGGCGCACAGACATTTCCACCTACTTTTTTTTGGGGGGGGGAGGGAAATGTGTCTTATAGTGCGAAAAATATGGTACTTCAATTTCTTTAAATAAATTTTTTGTGTTGCTGAATCAAAAGATTTCAGGACAGAGTAACTAATTTTGTCAATGTTTCTATCAGTTTGCTCATTTTCTAGCCCAGCCCTTTCCCACTGTCAAAGGCAGATAAACTAGAGAGCCATGGTGGTGCAGTGGTTAGAATGCAGTATTGCAGGCTAACTCTGCTTACAACCAGGAGTTCAATCCTCACCGGTTCAAGGTTGATTCAGCTTTCCATCCATCTGAGGTCAATAAAATGAGGACCCAGATTGTTGGGAGCAATATGCTGACATTGTAAACTGCCCAGAGAGTGCTGTAAAGCACTATAGAGCAATATATAAGTCTAACCCTAACCCTAATGCTATATAAATTTTAAGTGCTAGTGCTCAGTACTATTGCAGGGTGTCAAACTCGCAGCGTCATGTTGCTGTCATGTGACGTTTTTCCCATTCACGGAGGTGGGGTGAGCATGGCCTGTGTGTAACACATCTGTCCCATGGGCCGCCAGTTTGACACCCCTGCTATAGAAAAATGTGGAGATCACCTTAAATGAAGGAATGATGAGAAAAAAAATGACAACTCAGTTCTGTAATGAAACATATGAGAAATAGCTTGAGTGTGTTTGGTATAATAGTATAGGCAGCAGAAAGAAACTCTGGCAGGCTTTTAAGATTCTGTTATTACATCTTGCAAAAAGAAAATAGGATTCCCATAATCCAGGTAACCCCTGTTTCCTGACCTGGCCTACCTCAAAGGGCTGACACAGGCAGATACTACAAATTATACTTCCTTCCATTTCTGTGAGGCTTTCTTAATAGTTTGACTTTTAAAAGGTAATCTCCATGGCCAATTTTTGTAAGCACAGAAACCGACTTAGAATGTGCGTGCGTTTTTTCCCCTTTTTCTAGCTTACTAGCCTGCTTAAACCCAGCAAAATGAGTTGGATCCTTTTTTCCAGAAAAGCAGAAGTTTGCAGATGTTTTTCCTTGCGCATAAGAGTGGCTACTGGCCAAAAAAAGAAAAGTTGCTGCTGCTTCTCAACTACATGAGTAACTTTAACATTACAACAAGATTCAAGAACGTGCATAAAATACTATTTTGCAATATAGTAACAATAGAAATAAATGGAAAGTTTAAACTGGGGAAATAGTAGTATATATATATAGACATATAATTGAATTTATTATAAATACAAATACATCAAGATTAGGAAATGTAAGACTATGATTAGGTATATTTAAAGGTATTATGATCAACAGGATGTAAAAAAATACTGGAAAATATAGTTTTTAAGGACTATAAATTCAGGGGACTTAGAGATATAATCTTGGGACTGATTAAATCTTACTGATAACTGGTTTTATTGGTATTTATAGAAAGTTGAGATATTGAAAATGTGGTGGAACACCAAGTGATCAATTGGGAAAATAGTAGAATATTGATTGATACACAAAATAATATAATTATAATGAGCACATTAAGGCTAGAAGTTGGAAGACAAAAATTCTGTATATGTAATTATTATTACTGTGAGCACTGTGTGAAAAATATGTCAACCCAGTCATTGCACTGTCCACAAAAAATGTTGGTTGTTAAAGAAAAACTGTAAATAAAACATATACAAAAAAAATACCCTGCATAAAATACATGACACATGGAGGAAGCAGTCCAAATTAATATAGAATCTTTTCATTTTTAAACTAATCCTAAAGATCGATACTAACAAGCCTCAAGAACGTGCAGGATATAAGCTTTATATACCCAGCAAACCAACACTGTAGTGTATTACTAGTCTTTACTAGTCTTTTAACTTTAACTTTAACTTTAACTTTACTCCCCCTGAATAGCAGATTTTCACATCTGCTATTTTGGAAGCAAAAGTGCATCTTTGCATTTGCTTGCCAAAAAAGAAAGTAGAGTAGACTCAACAAACCAACCCACATGAACTGTGTTCCCATAGCAATTAAAAAAACCCAGTAGCTTATCAGGCAGGTGTAACAGTGGCAATCAGGTCCCCCCCCCTTGTCTGGTCATATGTTTAACTGCTTCATTCCTCCTCGCCTCTCACTCCCCCATTGTCCCATGCATGCTAAACTGATAGCTGTAGATATAGGATTAGTCCTTGTTTATTTTATTTATTTATTTATTATTCAAATTTCTATACCGCCCTTCTCCTTTCGGACTCAGGGCGGTGAACAGCCAAGATAAAAACATCTATACAAACATCACAGTTAAAAATAAAGTTAAAATAATTTATAAATTTGGCCCATAATTTAAAACTTGTCAATTAAAATCAATATTAAAATTTTAAAACTAACCCTAAAATCAAGACAGACCGGCTAACTGAAAAAAATAAGTTTTTAGGGCCCAACGAAAAATCCGGAAGTCGGAGATCACTCGTATCTCTGGGGGTAGATTGTTCCATAGGGTAGGTGCCACCACAGAGAAGGCTCTCCTCCTGGGGGTCGTCAGCCGGCATTGTCTGGCCGACGGCACCCTGAGGAGGCCCTCTCTGTGGGAGCGAACCGGCCGGTGGGAGGCTATTGGTGGCAGAAGGCGGTCCCGTAAGTACCCTGGCCCTAAGCCATGGAGCGCTTTAAAGGTGATCACCAACACCTTGAAGCGCACCCGGAAGTCCACCGGAAGCCAATGCAGCTCGCGCAGGAGAGGAGTCACATGGGAGCGCCCCGTCGCTCCCATAATCCCCCGCGCAGCCGCATTCTGCACCAGTTGGAGCCTCCGGGTGTACCCCAAGGGGAGCCCCATGTTGTTGCTGCACTAGCTAGGCTGGGAGAGGTTTTTAAAAAAGCAGCTCAATTACAAATCACAAAACAAGAGCCTCAGTTGCAGAACACCCAAAAGACTCAAAACTGGCCAAGCATTATTTCATTTTTAAAACAACAACAAAAAAAGCTCATTTTGTTCTGGTCTTGAAACTTAACTGTCAAAGCAGAGATACTATGTTTCTCATACTTGGAACATTTGGAATGTTCCCTTCCCAGAAGTCTTCATGCAGTCTGTTTTGGATGCTAGGTAAGTACAGGGCTTGCACGGAGCCTCTGGGAGGGTGTTTTCAGCTTCCGGGGGGCGAGGGAAGCCGTTTTCGCCCTCCCCAGGCGCCAAGAAAGCCCCTGGAGCCTGGGCGAAAAATGGTCCACCGGAAGTCTGGAAACATGCCGTTTCCAGACTCCAGAGGCTTCAGGGAAGTCTGTTAGGCCCAAAATGGGGTATGGGGAGTGTCATGTGTGCAGAAGGCAGGGCAGTGCTGGGAGGTTTGCGCGTGAATGCGCAGTGGGGCGTGGCACGGGGGCATTGAATTATGGGTGTGGACACACGCACACTAGCATGCGCACATGCTTTCGGCACCTGAGTAAAAGATGGTTTGCCATCACTGCCATAGGGTGTTCTATCCATAAGTGGAGATAAAGCAGGGGTGAAATGCTCCGGGTTCGGACCAGATCGCCCGATCCGGTAGCGATGGCAGTGGGTGGTTCAGAGAACCGGTAGCAAAAATCCCTGCCCCCCATGCCCAGTTGAGTCATGTGATCATCAGAGGCCTTTTTTTTTTTACTTTTAAAACCATTTTTTCTAAAACTTCTTTGGCCGAAGAGGTTGTAGAAAAAATGCTTTTAAAAGGCTCTGACGATCCCAGCTGAGTTGCCTGATTGTCAGAGGCTTTTTTTTTTCTTTTAAAAGCAAAAAAAAATGCTTTTAAAAGAAAAAAAGCCTCTGACGATCAGGCAGCTCAGCTGGGATCGTCAGAACCTTTTAAAAGCATTTTTTCTACAACCTTTTTGGCCGAAGAGGTTGTAGAAAAAATGCTTTTAAAAGTTAAAAAAAAAAAAGTTGGCCACGCCCACCCAGTCACATTACCCCCCCACCACCACCAAGCCACGCCCACAGAACTGGTAGTAACAAATTTTACATTTCACCACTGAGATAAAGTCTTATGTTCCTCTGAAAATAACTCAGAAAATGGATCAGTGATTTGTACCAAAGCTGTAAGGCCTCAGTGTGGGTAGAGCAGGGGTGTCAAACTCACATCATCATGGCAGCATCACGTGACGTATCAGGACTTTTTCCCCCTTCGCTAAACCGGGTGTGGCCAGCACGTGACGCATCTGGCTTGTAGGCCGGGAGTTTGGCAGTCCTGGGGTAGAGGATCCAGGACTGTGCTGCACCTAACCTGTGATGAAGCTGTAACCAATAAAGTTGTAGCTATTAGAACTTGCAGAGCTTTAGAAAAGAAGGGAAGAATTCAATTCAGAATGTGCGTGAACATACATGTAACAGCTGTTGGCAACACCTTAAACCAAATGTGTATTTTCCCATGAAGACACAGCTATTTTAATGGGTTGCCAGCAAATATTACATGTCTGCCCTCATACACCCTAAGTCACATTTTCCCTTTCAAATCCAAAGAGCTGCAGAGCAGTACTTTTCATTATGGTCAGATGCTGCATCATGCCTGTTGTGTGCTCAAGAGTCCTCCCCCTTTTCTCAGGACTTGATGCTCTAGCTCAGACATCGGAGAGAAAGTGTTTGCACACTGCCTTGAATTTCTGGAGGAAAGGTGGAATATAAATGTAACACGTCATAAAAATAAAGTAACAGCCACTACAGTTGACAGTCACTCTCAGTTTTCCATTATGCACTTTCCACCTTTATATGGCTGTTTACAGCATGCTTTTATTTATAGTTGTATGTGAAAATGTATTTCCCACTGTGCTTTTCCTGAACATTTCTTAACGGCAGAAATGAATCTGTGCTCCACTGTGAATACATCCTTCACAGCTAAATTCTGTGGGAAGAATTCAAAATATTGTCCTTTTTGAGCTACAAATCTTATGTCTGGTTCTTATTAAGGCCTTGTTTTCATTTTCACAGATCCCTAATAACACTTGGCTCTTTCCCATTAACTTTGTAGACTCTGGCCACCGTTCCTTCGTTTTCCACATGCAGATTTGAAGGCCTCCCAGCTGTTATTTAAATCCCAGCAGTTCAGAGCTTGCCATTTGCAGGGGGGAACTAAAGACTAATACCAAAAATATTTAATCTGATGATATGTTTAGATTTCAGCTGTTTTGTCCTTTGTTGACAGAGACAGATATTTCTTTGTGTATCGGTGAGTTTAACAGCCTCATGTGGACGTGGAGTAAATAGCGTTGCCATGGTTTTTGTTTGCCTCCGTTCTGGGTTTTAGATGGAAACTGTTTGAACTTGGTGAATTAAGTGTCACATTTGTCTTAAGTAACATCGAAAACATCTGTTTCCTTGGGTTGCTGTCCATCTTTATTTTTTAATAAGCATTTTAGAAGCTGATCTTATTAAATAGTTGTATGGTAGTCTCATTTTAAAAGCTACTGCTTAAATTTAGTTACTTTAAATAATCATTTTGAAATACTAAAAGGTTTTGAAGCAGCAGGAACATGCTGCTTGCCCTGAGAAGGAGGAACTTGAAACTGGTTGCAAATGTATGTATTGGTTGCCTTGGGCATTCATAGGAAAACCAAAGGGAAACGAGTGATATCATAAAAGACATGTCATCATGCCAATTACATGAATTATCTCACTGGAACGAACTGCATGGTGCAACAGACAAACTACTTACTTCACATCATTTGCACAATGGCATCATAACAACGATGACCTCATCGTGACTTCTACTGGATAGTTGTGTTTGTCTAAGCAATTGCATTTAACTATGATCATTATTGTCAGGAAGAATGGGCAATATCTCTGGCAGAAAGTGCTTTCTACAATTTTATCCGTCTAAGACATTTATACAGACTGCAGAATTGGTCTCTCGAAAAATGTTATTGTTCAGTTTTACAGTGTCTAACATAGGAGAGATTTATTTACCAATTCCCCTCTGAATTCATTTAAAAAAGAGAATCTGCACAATTTAGCTGAAGCACATTTATTACAATATAGTACGGGGGGCAGCAAAACAAAACCTAAAAAGGACAGGGATGCAACCTTCCTGATAGTGTTATGGAAATTAGAATATACAAATGATTCACCAATAAGATTAGGCCAAGCATAGGTGAATTGGTACATTGGTGAGGTCAGATATGAGGTGGGATCTGAAGCAGTGAAGTGGAACTACAAAAACAATAGCGGATTGACAGACTAAAGACTATTCTCATGAACATGATTTCATTTTAGAGAATTATTTTTATGGGTTTTTCTTATGTTGACTTTGCTTGCCAGAGCCTATGCTCTCGCGTATTATTTTCACACAGCTTTATTGACAGTCTTTGACTTTCTGACATTGTTTTACAGGTCCTTGTGAAGGTGACATAGAAAGGAATATTTTGCTTATCTTAACCAATGTCATATTTCTCTCCTACGGTTAGTTTTGGTACTCTGATAAAAAAAATGACAGTGAATTGTATGGGCCATAAATTATTTGGAGAAAAAGTCCAGTGTGTGTGTTTGTGCATATATTATGCAAAAAGATTTTTATTTGAAACCTACAGCCTGGGGCAATGCACATTTTGATTTTGCACATTGTGCGAAACATAAATGTAGATTGTTTGCTTTTGGCATAGTGTTTCAGATGAATGCAATGTTTGTAAACCACATTGATCGCTAAGCAGACACTATGAAGCAAGGTATTCTAGCTTGTTCAGAAGACTGTTCTTAAAACAAACCATGACTTAATTTGTTGTGTGAATCTACTTAATGTCTGAAATCTGATAAAGTTTTGTTTGGGATTTTTGTTGTTTGGTTTTGGTTCGGATCCCCCCCCTTAATATTTGATACCTTAATATTTTGACTTTTTGATAGTTCAGAGCTGCAGTTTGCATCTTTTCCAGAAAAGAGTAATCAACATAGGAATCTTGGGATTTGTTCATGACATGTTAGAGCTACAGAATGCCAGCCATATTGGCTTATGTCATGGTTGCTTCACTTCATCAAGCACAATTTCAGATAATTTTTTTTTTTAAATCTTGCCTCCAGTTTTCAGAACCAAGTGTGCATATCTCTTTTCCATCCCCTCCCTGCAATGATATTTTATAATTACCACACTATAGAGGTAATCCTCAACTTATTGAGCCCAAAACTTCCATTGCTAAGGAAGACAGTTATTAAGTGAGTTTTGCTCCATTTTACGACCTTTCTTGTTACAATTGTTAAGTGAATCACTGCAGTTGTTTAGTTAGTGACACTGTTCTTGAGTGAATCTGGCTTCCCCAATGACTTAGCTTGCAAAAGGCGATCACATGACATGCAGCTAGCATGTATTTATGACAGGACACTGCAACTGTCATAAATACATGCCAGTTGCCAAGCATCCAAATTTTGATCACGTGTCCACGAGGATACTGCAACGGTTGTAAGTGTATAAAACGGTCATAAGTCACTTTTTTCAGTGCCTTGTAATTTCTGTCACTAAAGGAAACGTAAGTTGAGGATTACCTGTATTCTGTAGCCTATTTTTCATTAAATTAGAACTCTGAGCCAAATCTTCTTACATGTTTCTTTTTCTAGAAGAAAACTCATCTAACTCAACTACCCAATTTGACTAAATCCTAATCACAATGAGTCTTTACAAAACTATCCGGCCTTAACTTAAAACCTTGTTTTTTTTTTAGCATGTTGGTGCATGACTGTATCCTTGAAGTATTTGATAAAATTTTGCAGGGGGAGAGAATGGCCTGTCAGAACAGCACACAAAGCAAAAGCTGAAGGATGATTTGCAGCTGTTTATTTAGTGCTGATTTAGTTGAGGTATACCTTCTGCAAGTAAGTTGCTGTGGTATTCTAAGGTTCATACTTAAAAAATGAATATAATAGACAAGTGTAGATATTATTCTCATCATCACTTAAGCCAGTTGTGAAATATCTAAGCACTTACATTCTGTGAAGGTTTTGGAACAAATTATACGCATATCATGAGATTACAATGATTGTTCCCTAGATGGAAAGGAGCTTTGAGAAGCTGAATGGAGATTGTTCTCTGCTGCCCGGCTGTCAACTCAGAATTAACTCCCCCCCCCCATTTGCTTTTTCCTCTTTGTGACCTTGTATGGGATTTTAAGTGTGTGACATTCATAGCCAGGGAGGGTTTAAACCTAGAGGAGCAAGTTAAGAGAACCAGGCGCAGTATGGTTTCTGGAATTCTTTCCAATCCTTTAATAACAACAATAATAATAATAGCTTCACTCTGGGTCATGTGACTGGAAGGGAGGAGGGAGACTTAGAATGGATCATCCAGAAACATTCTGAACAGGTAAGAATAAGGTTGAATTGAAGGGATTTTTTTTTTCCTGGAATGTTCTTTGCTAATTAGCTTCCTGGCTAATTCTGGCCTATTACCTTCTCTCCTCGCGCTAAAGGGAAAGAAGTTCCAGTTCTGTTCCGTTTTCAGACAGTTACCATGCTGAGAGACAAAGACCTGAGCCTCTTCGCATAATTTATTTTCAACATTGGACTGGAAAGAATAAAAAAGGGCTGGCCACACTCCTCATTCATAATCTGCTTTTTTTTTTTTTTTTTTGAACAAGAAAGTAAAGAAAAAAAACCTTAAAAGTGCTCTTTTTCTCTGTTTGGGTGGCAGTACAATTGAACTAAGGGATGGGAAAATTCAGAGAATTAAAAGAAAAATCTCAAAAAATCATGAAACTTTTTTTTTTTTTTTTTTTTGTGGTTTAGGTGATTAATCGGAACCCAACCTTGAAAAGAAAAAGAGAAAGAAAAAAGGAAAGGAAAGGAAAGGAAAGGAAAGGAAAGGAAAGAAGGAAAGGAAAGGAAAGGAAAGGAAAGGAAAGGAAAGGAAAGGAAAGGAAAGGAAAGGAAAGGAGCAAAGAAAGAAAAGAGAGGGAGGGAGGGAGGAAGGAGCTCATTTAGAATGATGGATCTAACTCATGTATTTCTGATTTAAAGGATAAATAGAATTTGTAGTCTGGAATTTAAAACCATGCTACAACACAGGCATTCAGAGTCAAAGCAAAATATTTTAATGCCTGAATTTTAAGAGTATTTGTTCTCTTGCCCCTGAAAAAATGATCATGTCAAAAGTCCAACCCATGAAACATAGAGACCTATATGGGTTGAGCCAAACCTGAACTTAAGTCTCACTTTCAGTGGGACAAATCTAATTGAGCCCTAACTAAGCTTTTGCATTAGTTTCAAATCTCTGTGAGTTCATGCAGCTAATTTAATGTGGATCCAACCAATCCTACATGGGTTTTTATTTCATTTCTCAACATATGTTGCTGCATCTGTGTTTACCGTCACAGGAGCTAGAGAAGTATTTTTTTTAAAAAAAAAATAATAATAAGTGAGGATCCCTGTGCAGTGTTTCAACTGTACCTTATACCGTGCCAGGGTTTGGGGGGGCTTGTGTTTTCCTTTTTGTTTTGTTTTGTTTTTGTAGTGGTGAATTATAGCCAACAATATTGAACCATTATCTTAGCATCTTCGTTCCGTCCTGTGGTGCCTTACTTAAAAGTGCCATCCAGTTTGTGAACTCCAGAATGCTTTGCCTCAGAAAGCATGTGTCTTTTTAATATGTCCTGGCTCAATTATCACATTCAATTTTGCCTGCCAAAATAGCCATATATATTATCTAGCGAGTGACAGGCTGGGCCTTTATCTGTGCTTGGCTGCTTGCCAATTGCTTAATTGAAGCTCTGTGTTTGTGATGTGTCAGATCTTACAGAGGTCTATTACACCCAGCTAAAACAATATTTTGAAAATGTTTGAAATGAAATGCAAGCCTGAGTATTTATGCTTCTTTCTTGGATAATGGCTTACACTGTTCTTGAGCACTTGGCCATTTAAGGTACAGTACTATTATTATTGTTATTACCTGTGAGGATGGACAGATTTGGAGCCTTTTATATTCATTAATGTCAACGCTAAACAGTGTCTTTGACACCTCTCTGTGTTTCCCCCAGGCTGAGCTATCTGATGTCATGCACTCTGCCTGTAATTTCCCTTTTTGAAGAAGGCTTTTTACACTTATAAGTCTGCATTTGCTTTATTTCGTGAGATGCTGAAGTTATTTCTGCTTTCTTGTACATCCAACTTCAATGAGACCCTCAGGTAAACCAGTGTTATACTTACGCTACATTTACTGTAGTTCTGTTGGGTTGAACACAAGCTTTGAGGAGATGTTTCCGCTGCACTCAACTAGAGTCTTGGCAGTTAAATACATACGGTGGCATATAGGTGGTCCTTGACTAAACAGACCAGAATTTCCATTACTAAGCAAGGCGGTTTGTTAAGTGAGTCACACCCAGTTTTATATCCTTTTTACTGCAATTGTTATGCAAATCGTTGCAGTTATTAAGTGAGTCATACGGTCATTAAGCAAATTCAGCTTCCCCCATTGACTTCGCTTGTTGGGACCCAGCTGGGAAGATCACAGATGGCAATCATGACTAAATACATGCTGGTTGCCGCGAATCTGAATTTGGATCACATGACTGTGGGGATGCTGCGACAGTCATAAATGCAAGGGCCAGTCAGTCATAAGTCACTTTTTTCAGTGCCATTGTAACTTTGAACAGTCATTAAACGAATGGTTGTAAATCAAGCACTACTTGTGTTTGGTGCAACCCAAATGATCACAGGCAAAATACAGCGCAGTGTTTTGTGTAATCTATGAGTCCGGAGTTTTTTTAAAAAAATGGGCTAGCAATTCTATTGTACTGAGGCATTTATATTTTATACTGCAGTTGAGTAATATCCTGTCACTGTTGAGAATAACTAACTTATAGCATGAACATCAAGATAATTAAGAGAAAAGTATACTATACGTGCTTATATTTTTAAAAAGAACACATTCGTTAAATGTCTTTTATTCAGGGTAGTCTTTTGATCAATCAGGTCCAAGGATTTGAACAGACTATGTTGCTGGACATCACAGAGCAATTTATAGAATATTCATTGGAATGACTTTAAAAAACAACTAGTGGAAGCTTAGGCCCTATACAGCTGTAGGTGATGGGTTCGCCCTATGGTGGAGGCAGACTAATGTCTCAGAAAATGTGGAAGCCTAGGTAGTCCTTGATTTGCGACCATAATTGAGCCCCGAATTTCTGATGCTAAGTGAGGCATTTGTTAAGTGAATTTTGCCCCATTTTTCAACCTTTCTTGCTACAGTTGTTGAATCACTGCAGTTGTTAAGTTAGTAACACAGTTGTTAAGTGAATTTGGGTTTCCCATTGACTTTGCTTGTTGGAAGGTTGCAAAATGGGACACTATAATCATTATAAAGATGCCATTCAGATGCCAAGTGTCTGAATTTTGATCACACGACCATGGGGGATGCTGCAACAGTTGTTAAGTGTGAAAAACGGTCATTAGTCACTTTTTTCAGTGCCGTTGTAACTTTGAACAGTCACTAAACGAACTGTTGTAAGTTGAGGGCTATCTGTAGTTTTTTGCAGATGCTAAAACCTCTCATTCCTCTGCATCAGCTCTTACTTGCTTTTTTAAAGCCTTTGCTTTTCTTCCAGTAAAGTGGCAGGTGGATCCTTATTACTCCCAGTGGTCCGTGTTAGATCATAACATGATATTTGTTTGCATTTGGCATGATTAAATCCCCAGTCCTTTATACTCAGGTGTCCTCCAAGTGAGTTGTACCGTATTGCCCACATAGCTGGATTAGAGAAGGCTGGACTAGACATGTGAGAGATGGTAGAGGCATAAGACAATGAGACGACATAGAAGAGGTAGATGGCTTGTGCCCATATATGATCTGAGGGGGGGTGGGAAATTAAGCAAACGAGGAAGAGTTAAAGACTGTGAACATCTTCAAGCTAGGAAAATCAGTCTTCACAATTCGTGGCAACTGCGAGAGGCTGTAGACAACACTGAGTTTGGTGGCCTGGCAGCCAAGATTACGATTTTTAAGTTCTGAGGAGATATATATATATATATATATAGCAAACGAGCAACATTCATATACCTATATTACCATCCATTTGTTTGTAACGCACCTTGATCAGTTTCAGAAATGAATCCTGAATTTCAAGGAAGAGCCACAGTAGTGCATTTGTTTTGTTCTTTTTAAGTACTTTTAAATTGATATCGGTAATCTCATGAGGTTAGGGTTTTTTTCTGTATCAAGTAAACATTTTCACCAGTGGTGGGATTCAAGTAATTTAACAACCGGTTCTCTGCCCTAATGATTTCTTCCAACAACCAGTTTGCCAAACTGCCCAGAAAGTTAACAACCGGTTCTCCCGAGGTGGTGCAAACTGGCTGAATCCCACCACTGAATCTCACCTCTTTAGTCACTTTCAGCCAGGAAACAGTGGAAGTTTGGAGGCCTCGTTCTTTTTGCCAGTTTCTGTTGTATTCTACAAAACAGTTACTTTTTGCCATTTGTATGATTGTGCTAAGTTCTCTCCAGGAGTCTTATGACTGATTTTACAGTTCCACACTGCTTCTGTTTAACATATCAATGTGCGGTCTTCACATCGAGATGCACCATGAGCTCTTGCCTCCATTGAAAAGGTTGCAGATTGGGGAAGGACAATTGAAATACTCCCTACACAAATGAAGATAGCTGGGTCAAAGGTTTGAGAAAAATGAGAGTGAAGGTGATTGAGAATTACACTTCAGATACATTTGCAGTTCACAAGCAGTCAGATTTAGCTGGGCGGAAACAGGCATGAGAAAGCTAGCTGAGTCAAAAATAGTCACAACATTTGACAATTATGTAGAACTTTCCACAAGTTGCTTATTTCTCTGCAGCGTTTTATAAATAACGATCCAACAGTAGCTGGCTTTGCAGAGCTGCGTGTGATAATCTTCAAAGGTTGGAAATACCTTGTGTCTAAAAGGGTATACCACACACTATTTTTTCCCCCTCACATCATCTTTATCTGTAATGAAATAGGAACACAAGCTTAAAACAAAAAAAAATATATGTTTGACTTGTTCTTTTTCTTTTCAAGTATTTGTTTCAATTATATTTTGAAGCTACACTACGTAGGGAGATGTTTAATATATATAAAATTATTTTTTTAAAAAAGAGGAAGTGAAAAACGGTAGCACTCTTGGGGGGGATTTTCCTTCTCTATGTTTTTTTTAGAAAGATAACTTGTCTCCCCCAACAAAAAATGATAGGAAAATAGATGGAATCATCTTGCTAAACCATTTACATACGACTTTCTCATATGCGATTTATGAATGCCTGAAGTCTGAAAATGCACAAGAAAACTTGACAGAAAAATTTAGTGTGGGGATAGGCAACTTCTTCATGGCCCCAAAGATATACTTAACATTTTTATGAGGTCAGAAAATGGGGACACATCCCACATTAGGACAGAACTGCTTGTGTGTGTGTAGGTGTAGATATATACACATGTTTGAAGTGAAAATAATACAGGAAGCTATATCATTTTGCTGCTATTTAATGATCTAGATTTTTGCAGCCCAGATCTAGCAGCCCTATTTTAGCTTTTTTTTTTTAAAAAAAAAAATTGATTGCTTTTAAATTAGTAACAGAAAAATAAAAGAAGCAAAAAGAACAAAACACAAGAATACATACATTATAAAAAACAACGTAAGTGCTTAAAAGTGGAAAAGTCTTAGTGCTTAAAAAAGTAAGAAAATACAACAGAAGAAAAAAAATAGTGTGCTGTTAGAACAATGAACAGTTACAATTTTATATCTAATTATCTGATACAAACGTTCAAGTATGTGTGTGTGTGTATGTGTGTGTGAGGCAGTATACACGCATTATATAGTTACATGACTATCATACTAGTTTAACCTGTTGTATTTTGTTGTACTTTATATTTATCCATGCAATTGTAACTTATCCATACATCTGTAAATTTATCCACACATCTGTTCATAGGTAACGAGTATAACCAGATCTTCAATCTTTTGAGGAAATGGAGCCATAATTTATTTTTCCACTTTGCAGTGTCAGTCTTTCAGAAGGGCACATAGAATCCATTCCTTGTTTTCAGTTGTCAAATTTCATGTAATTCAAGAGAAAATTATTCTCTGAAAATTCTAGCTTAAGCTACACAGTCACATTTATAGGTCTACTACCACGCTCTCCCAAAGCATGGTAAGTTTAAGACATTGTAAAAATGTGTTTTAAAGAAAGATTGCCCTTATTATATCCTCAACAAAATGCTGTACTAGGCAATCCTTTTCTATACAAACATGATGGAATCCAATAAATGCTAAATATTATTTTTGTTGCATAAGTCATAAAGGTCCAGTGACACTCTAGGTATAGAAGTTAAAACACTTCTGATTGTCTAGACTCTAGGCAGTATGGGAATCTCTTAATTCTTTATTAAAGGCTTTCATGTTAGCTTTTACACCACTATCTTTACTAGTGTTCCTTTACTGCCTGACTTAACATGGTAGGAAGTATAGTGCTGTTGTCAAGCTCTTTACAGCAACTCACAATTATAAAAGCAAGACACTCAAGGATTCAGAATAGGCAGGTTTATTGCAGTGAGAAAGTGGTTAAATTATAGAATTTTGGAAGCCAGCTCTCATTTATTCCTGAATATATTAAGGGAGTATCTCCCTGTTACTTTTGATCTTCTATCAGAGTCTTGGTTAATAGGGAGGATGCTAATCACTTATTTGTTATCACAAAAAGAGGCATTTGTTTTTCTTTAGTATTTTGGAAACTTATCGTGTGCATTTCCAAGGTTATAGAATTCCACCACATTATAGTTTTTGGCAATCAAGGTCAGGGAGCGTTCCCAAGGATTTTATTTTATTTTATTTTATTTATTTTAATTAGATTTATATGCCGCCCTATCTCCATAGGACTCAGGGCAGCTCACAACAATTAAGATGTACAGTCTCAATCCAAGTAAGAAACATGTTAAAATACATATTAAACGCATATTAAAATACATTAAAAATCAAAACCCCATCAGTCCAGGCTGGGCAATTTAAACAGCCATGTTTTTAGTTCGTGGTGGAAAGTGTGAAGGTCAGGGGCCAACCGGAGCCCCTGGGGGAGTTGATTCCAAAGGGTGGGTGTGCCCACAGAGAAAGCGCTATCTCTGGGGGTTGCCAGCCGACATTGTCTAGCCGACGGCACCCTGAGTAGGCCCTCCCTGTGAGGGCCTACTCAGATTTTATCCATCTCTGTCTTTTCAACTTAGTGGGTTCAACTACTTTCAACTACTACAGTCTGAGTAGCTAGAACAGATTCTAGCTTACGCCATTGTGGGTCAGATAATATATGCTTCCATAATCCATGAGGTATCAGGGAAAGATAGATGTGAGCTCTATCAAAGACAGTTGATTCTTATGCTTGAAGTAAAATAGAAATATATGCCAAAAGATCTAAGTTACGACATTTATATGCAGGAAGTATCTAGTTTTCTATGATGTCCTTTTGGCTCCTACCCAGCAGGCTGCTAGATTTGCAACACCATAAACTTAAATTAAATTGCTGTCACAAGCGATAAAATGCCTAGTGGATTTCCAAAAGATGGATGATGAACTAGTTAAAACAGCCATTTGAAAAAAAAAAACACACGTACGTACCCACATAGACCCACACATAACATGTTTCAGTTCTGTTTTAAATAAAAGTCAAGGTGAGTTATGCTGCATAATGTATATTATGTAATATAAAGCAGTTAAACACATTTAAATTCCCCCACCCTGCAAGTGAATTCGGTAGTCTATATATATATACTATCCCTTGTGGCATTTGGAACCTACAGTTCAAATGGATTTATTCTGTGGTGGGTAATTTTCTGATCAGATTGTAGGTCAGTAGTTTTCTTTATATTTTATTTTACTTTTTAAAAAGAATTTTAAGATTATTAAGAATTCTGTATTTTTAAATTTTTTCATGGTTTAGAATCAGTCTGACAATTATAGGACTGCCTTCCCTCATAGGTAGTAGGCTTATACGTAGGCTCTCCTATGTCATTAGAAGACTATCAGGGCATATGGGATGGGACCTGTTGCTGATGCCTTGCCATCATTGCTGAATTCCCTTTTCTATTTACTATGGTCAATTCACATTGTGCAACAAATGCCCATTGAAAGAGGATGGCCAACCCTCCCCCATTATACTTTAGGAGACATCTGTATTCAGGTCTTTTAGCGATTTAATGTTATATAGTTATTGTTGAATGTGTTATTCTTTTATTAGGTTTTAGTGAGTTGGTTTATTTAGTTAACTAAAATTGTCTATAACCAGGTAGTCCTCAACTGCGACCAGTCGAAGTCACAGTGGCACTGAAAAAAGACTTACAACCGTTTTTCACAATCCCCATGGATTGTGTCCTCAAAATGTGGACACTTGGCAACTGGCATGTATTTAAGACGGTTGCAGTGTCCCGAGATCAGGTGATCATCTTTTGCGACCTGATAAGCAGAGTCAATGGCGGAAGCCAGATTCAATTATCATCCATGTTACTAACCTAACAGCTGCAGTGATTCACTTAACAGCTGGGGCAAGAGAGATTGTAAAATGGGGCAAAAATTACTTAACAACTGTCCTGCTTAGCAACAAAAATTTTGGACTCAATTGTGGCCGTAAATCAAGGACTACCTGTATTATCTCTCTCTCAAAACTCTAGATATATAGTGTTTCCTTACTCCAGATTAAAATACAGCTGCCCTGCAGATGGCAGGCTGTGCATCACTGCTCTTCAAGAGCCTGCATGAATAAAATTATGTTGATGGCCTTATAGAAGACCTAACAATGAGGGGGGCAGACATGTTTCTAGGGACAGGTGTTTCATGGTATCAGAACTCGAGGATTGCCTTGAGGTCCGGGTCCCCTTCACCTCACAGTATGCAGGAACTCTTAACCAGCATCTTCTTGATGAACACACAGGATGAGAAAAATTTTTTTGAAGGAATCGGCTTTGTTCCTAACGATGCTTTTAGAAAGCCAAGCTTGACTTCTTATATAGTACAGTGACATTATCCCATTAATTCTATGATCTCTGGTTCATTCAGATCCCTGCAAGTTGAAAAAGCTCTTAGAATTACGACTCGAAGCTATGCAGAAAAGATAATCAACACCCAAAAGTTCACTGAAGTTGTAGATATATAATAGTTGGTCTCCTGAAAAATGTTTCTTTTTTTTCTAAAAAAGATCATCATGGGTGTACATTTCAGTTTGGCTCTAATTAAAACATTAATCCATCTGTGTTGCTTGCTTTAAAAATGCCTTTATTTTAATTCTGTGTGCACAAGAAATCTATATTCTGTGATGGTACTGAAGTGTTGTAACTGTTCCAACACATATAAATCAGGGCTAGTAATTTGCATAAAGGTTCTTTTCCTCTCCATATTAATTAATAGAAGTTGAGCTATTTGCAAAGGTTTTTGTTTTGGCAGAATCAAATCTCCCATAAGCTACCACTTTGGGAAACATGCAGTGTTACGTAAGCTGACTTGTGTTCAGGGAATCCCGCATTTTCCCCTGCAGTCCCAAACCGACTATGAAAGACTTCTTACTTACAACTTACTTCCTGGAGGAATATTATGCAAATACAAAAATCCATGTTGGGTCTTTGCTCTGCATTGCCTGGATAAGATAGTACCCTCCCTATAGAACAGGGGTGTCAAGCTTGATTTCATTGAGTGCCGCATTAGGGTTGTGCTTGACCTCAGGGGACTGGAGTGGGCGTGGCCAGGGTGGGCGTGGCCAACCCGATGTCACTCGTGTCGGGGGCCTGTGGTGGCCCGAGTGCTCTGGCAGCAAAAATGGGCTCCTGAACTCTGTTTCCAGCTGCCACGACTTTCTGCAACCCCCTGCCAGCGAAAACGGAGCTCGGAAGAGCCGCCTGCGGCCCTCCCGAGCTCCGTTTTCGCTGGCAAAGGCACCGCAAGCCAGTCCCTTGCTGTTTCCAGGACAGCTCCCTGGGCCTTGAGTTTGACAACTCTGCTATAGAACATCACTGCCCCCAAAGTCAGGCTGGCCCCACCCTTGATGGCCTGTAGACTTGGCTTTACCATCTGTCCTGGGGATCAGGGAGCCCTTAAAATGGCTTCATGCTTCTTGAATGGCTGTGGTCTCCTGGGGATTGCATTTTAAGGTTTTAATTGTTTTTAATGTTTGCATTGTTTATATGGCTGTTTTATTTTTTTGGTTCGCTGGTACTATTTCTGTTTTAATTGTAAGCCACCTGGAGGGCACGCATGTGAGATGGGCAGCTACATAAATTGAATAAATAAATTAAATCAAATGAATCTGGGAGTGAAAGGAGCCTGTGTCAGTTTTCCAGCAAGGTTAGGAAGTACCTTAATAGCTTGAAAAAGAGCAAGTCAAGTTAAATAAATGTTTCTGCTCCCAGAGATTTTGTGAGAGCAGATGTAAGAAAGGAAACATGTACTTGCTGAGGACTGATGAGCGGAGACGGGAAATTTTCAAGTGATGGACAAATTCACTTAGAAGGAAGACAAGGATGCCTGTGTAGGGATTCTGGGCACTGAAAACCTGCTTAGCTCAACTCCCTTGAGCTTTTACTGGGGGGAAAAATAGTTCTCCAGATTCTTTTTGGCATCTTTTAAGAGATGTAGAGGGATTTATACATTTATATTTGTTTTTGCTCAGTGAAATAAAACTTCCATGTTCTAGATTCCATGACATACAGTACATTTGTTGTTATATCAAGGCTATCAAGGCAATTTATCTGTTGATGACATATCTTTATAAAGTGGTTTGAGCTTATGGGTTATTCTGTTAATTCTTTTATTTTGATTTCATATATAGGAAGCATTTTTGCCCTTCGGGTTGCTCCCCGGTCCATTCGACCACCAACCAGACAGAGATGCAGTCAATTCTATGTACCGGTATATTTGTCCAGGTGGTAGTAAAACCCACATATTGTGTACTTTTTTTAATGTGATGGTTGGAGACTGGAGAGCTCCACATTCAGAACCCCAGTTGAGCATTCAGGTTGGCTATTTTGGACATGTTCATATATCTTAGCCCAATCTACCTGAACACAGTTCTTCGTTGCAAAGATTAAACAATTTTCATAATTTCCTTTAAAGAATTCACTACATAGCTATCAAAAATTTTATAGATGATCATTTTAGGATTTCAACATTCTAAGGGCTGAGTTTGCAGTGCTTAGATTCACACTGTTGGCATATCTAAATAACCCTATATAAATTCAGAGAACCTTACACATTCCTTCTTCATAAGAATTTTTGTGAGCAAATTACATTATGAACAATAATATAAAACTAAATATGACAGATAAATATGCAGAAGTGTAATTATTGTATTTCCCCATATCAGACTAAAGTTTGGAACTAACTGAACTAAGGAAAATGTGTTTAAATTCTTAAAAAAAATAAATAAAACAGGATGGCTGGATGGAGAGATAGCGTCATATAATCTGAGAGGTGGGGGGTCGTCTTGAGAATTGCCCTTCCTTACCATGTCCTTGGTTTCTTTGCTACGTACTAAAAGATTTGGCAAATCTGACTAAAGAAATGACATGATGAATGTCTGGAAATAGTCACTGCACATTTAGCAGATTTCAGGAGCAATTTCTGCCAAGCATTTCCCAAGCACTATTTCAGGAAACCAGGGGAATCTGTATTCTACTATCTAATGCTGTGAATCTGTCATTGCTTAACATTTGGTTTTGATATTTTTTTTTTGTACTTTCCCATTTTTTTTTCCCATAGCGAAGAACAGGTAACAATGTTTTTTTAAAGCATATCTTTATATTCAAATCCGTGTTGACATTTTAAAAAAATCCACACCAATAACAAAACCGAATTCCTCCCAAATGATTTGTAAGGGCTCGTTGTGAAGGAAGATTGCAAAGAAACCAGGTTTTCGAGCCAGGTCTTCAATGCCTGGAAGAAAGAGAGGGCAAGTTAGTTAGTTAGTCAGTCCTATTTTCAGTTATTTGTTCTTTCTGCATCCAACCAGTTTTCTGCAGAGCTAGAATGGAGGGTGCGGACGATATCCAAAGGATATATGAAATTTTGGAAAATGATAGATCTCATTTTGTGAAAGAACCTCCTCATGCTATTACAAACTAAAAAGAACCAATGGCCTATGTATTTATTATTTAAGGGGTTCTTTAAGCTACAAGCCTGTCAGGATGTCTAACATATTAAAAAAAAGAGAGAAAAAATCTCAAAACAATAAGAAGGCAATTGAACTGGAAGGAGAAAGCTACACCTGAATTGCAGAAATGGATTGTTGATATGTACTCTTTGTGAACATTTGAATTACCGTATTTTTTGGACTATAAGACGCTCCGGTGTATAAGAAACACCAAGATTTCCCAGAAAAAAAAAAGTGTTTGCCCTCCTTGGCCCCCAGGAGCACTCTGCAGGCCTCCCAAACTCTCTGCACGCCCCGTTTTTGTGAAAGACGGGCGTTTTTGTCCTCCCCAGCCCACAGAAGCACTATGCAGGCCTCCCAAAGCCTCTATGCGGCTTGTTTTTGCGAAAAATGGGCCCGTTTTTCCCAGGGCGGGGCTTTGGGAGGCCAAAAATGGCTGTATTCAGTGTATAAGACACACCAACAGTTCCACCCTCTTTTGGGGGGGGGGTACGTCTTATACTCCGAAAAGTACTCGAAAGTACCCTCCACAAAGTGGCAAGGAAGAAGACACTCTCAATCAATATAGTCGGTGTTGTTGAAATTGTTTTGTTCTTCAAACAATTTCTACATTTTTAAAATACTGTTACGCAATCATTTTTGAGATTGTGTTGATTTTTTAAATACTTCTTCCTGTATTTGAACTCCGGGGGCGCTGGGGGGGGGGAATTATTCATTTAGCATAACACAATGCAGTGGTGCGAAATAATAGGTAACATCCCAGCCTAGAGAATGGGATGGGGACGAAGAGCCCATCAAGATAAACATAACTGGAATGCAAATCGAAGACAGCACAAGAAGTTGCCATGCTTTTCCTTTGTGAGGCCACACTGGCCTGCCTATCATCTTGCTGATCTTCAAATGCAGGCTGGTGGTCTTTAACACTCAAAAATACAATTAAATCTGCTTTAACATTCAAAATGACCCTCTTATGCATAGGTTCGGAAAAGCATTGATAGCCCATTCAGTTCGTGCAGTATGAGGGTTACATGAACTGGCAACTTGACTCTTTGACTCTTTCGTAGTACCCACTCAGATCTTTTCCTACAGCATGCAGGACACTGCTCAAGCCTCTTATAAATCTGCCAGGGTGGAGGGGAAAAGTAATTGTCCCAGTGGCCCCACCTTCCACTTTGTGGGAACTATACTTTGACTCAAGGAAGCCCTTACTTGTCAGATTGAGCAGGTGTTCGGAAAGAAAATATATGCATGTTCTAATTGTTTTGGTACTGCTCAGTTCTTCTATTATTTTTCTTGCAGAAATCCATTGATACAAGTTGCGGTGGGAATGAGTAAAATGAATAACACGGAAGGTTCTCTGTTATCAAACAGATTAAACTCATATCAGACAAATTAAATGGAAGCCAAAAAGTGATATAGCCTTATTTCTTTTCTGGTTTCTAAAATATTATATTCTGCCCTGAATATCTAATCTATATCTGCCCTACTCAAGTTCTGAGTTGCAGTTGCCCCCTCAGATCTCTTTCCTTGCTATGTACTGAACAGGAGTTAAATTTCTTTCTTGTAAATAGTTGGGATCAAGGGGCTTAGACTTGCTATAACAATTCTTCCCAAGGTTTGGTTTTCTTTTCTTTTTTTATTTTTTTTTTGGGGGGGGGTTTACAGATTTATGCAGTCCCTCCAATAAGAACAACAGAAATGAAGTTTAGGCTGAGGGGGCAAAATGACTTAATGTTCACCCTCTCACATGCTGTGCAGGCTCATTTAACCAGAGGGCATTCAGGTTTTGAAATTAGAGTGCCTCGATTTTTTCCCCCTCTTTTGTTTGCAGGTCACCTTTTAATGGAACTGTAAAAGCTAAAATACAGACAGTAATTCTCCTATTTGTTATCCTCATTGCTGAAGGGCTTAAAAGTTCAGAAGGGTAGTAACTCAGCTGTCAAAAGCTGAGGAAGGAAGAGGGACAATACCTTAAGTATGTTTACTTCTATATGTGAAGGCGCCTTTAGCCATGAGGGAAGCTGGACATTTTAGAATGGGGTGCTTTTCACCCCATAAATGTTACTTCCCGCAGTATATGCCATGTGTGAGGGTAACCTTTGTAGGACTATAATCAACATGACTGCATTATTCATTTATATTCCTTTATGCTTTTGCACACTGATAAACACACACTGGAGTCTGCTTTTGATGTAAGGCAGATGCTCTGTGTAACCGGTGGTTTTTCAACTGGCAAATTACAGATTTCTGCAACTATTATGTCCCCATCACCCTTCCTTCTCCCTAGTAATTCTGTCCTCTCTCCTTGTTGCATGAATAGTTTTGTGCTATACCTCTACTTGCTTCATATGTAGCTGAATTTAACCAGGATTAGAAAGCTCTTGCAACTTCTGGCTTGGGTAACATTACTGGCAACAGTACATACTTAAGTGTATGGCTACTGGAGAGTACAAAAACGAGAAGAGAAAATTAGTGCCCCGAAAGAAGGCAAAATAGTTTATATTCTGGGAGTTGGCTTCTCATCTGCAAATCTTGATCTACTGCTGAACATCACACCGAGAACAGTGGTTACTTTTTATTATTACCACTAGCTGGCTAAAATGGCTAAAAATAAATAAAAGGGCATTGTTGATGGGTTATATTTCCATATGTGTCAAATTTTTAAATCACTGTTTTCCAGTGGTGGTATTCAGCCGGTTTTGACTGGTTCGGGCAGTAGCTGCCTGCCCACCCACCTACCCCATCCCCACCCCAGCGTAATGCCGTCCTATTTAGACACATTTTCAAGTCTGGGCGCATGCGCGGAAGCCACACGCAGCAAACCAGTGGTAAGAATATGTGAAACCCCCTACTGCCGTTTTCCAGTTGGGATCCAGAAAAGCATATATGATTAGAAATATGGGACATTAACATCCTTTCCTTTTCTTTCCTCTCCTCTGCAAGCAGACTAACACGGATATCCTGTTTGAGATCAATTTCTATAAGTATATTGAAATGTTTTCAATCCTTACATTTTTTAAAATCTATGTTATCCTTCTGTTTTGCAATACCCAACATGATCTAAGCAGGCCTAATTAAGTTTCTCTTCCTGGCTTATATTTGGTTTGAGTTTGCTCCTAATAAAAAAGGAAGAACATAATTATGTATGCTACCTTTATCTTAAACTGATCCTTTGTTGGCCAGGTAGTTTTCACTTTTATTTTTACATTGACTCTACAGTGCTTTGGGACTTGAGAGGAAAAACTGCTTCTGAACATACATGTAACACTTGTCTGCAATTTTTTAGAGCAACTGCATCTTTTCCCAAGATCAGATGGCTTGTAGCTGCAGCTACAGCACAGACTCTGGAAATGACATGAATGATTTAGTTACAGCCAGTAGCTCTCGGCTGCAAAAACCCAGCCCACCCTAGGAAGCAGCCCAAAATACAGAAAACAAATCCTTTGCCATCTATTGGTTATCTGGAATTTTTACAGCCCAAATTTGATAACCTTAGTTAAGGACTTGCAGCCAGGTTGTTTCATCCATGCCCATGGATTCTTTTTGTTTTAGGGCTGCTGCATCACTCTGAAATATATTTCAAAATGGGGTGTGTATGTGTTATACTTAAATGTACCCTTGTGGCATCAGGCCACAAGTGTCAATTGGGGGAAAAAAGGCATGGTATTTGTAATTTTAAAAAGAGAAGGATTGGCTTCCTTGAATCAGTTTAAATCAGAAACACATTTTCCCTGTGCTGATTTTTCTTTTTCTTCTTATGTATTTTGACTCTGAAGAATCTGATAATCTGGTAATTTTATCTCCATTTATTTTCATGACAGTTTAAGAATCAATCTAAGGGAGAGCAAGACTGTGTGGTGAATTGTTTGGACTTACTTGCCAGTCTGTTTTTATATATAAATTAGTTTTTATGTACAGCTGAAAAGAAAAAAGTATGACATGTAAAGTTGTGATATAATAAAAGTTTTAGGCATAACCCTATATTAAATTCCTGAGACTAAGCCCAGGAAACTCAGTGGTACATACTTGAGAGTTGGTGAGTAGGTGTGTTCAAATAAATATATATAGTCCACAAATAGATCAAACACAGTTGTCCTTAACATACATAGTCTATGTGCACTAGTTCCCCTAATATGCATAATGGATAATATATACTGTATATTGAGAAATCTGTCTAATTTCCTGGTGTTTGTTTTTGTTATGTAAATATCTTTGTTTCAGAATTTTTCTTTAAAATATTCCCAACAATCACTAGTTATCTGAAAGAATGCTATTTCATCAAACTAATAATCAGTTTTTGTTTTTTGAAATTGTTTTTATTTTATTTATTACATTTATTACATTTCTATGTCACCCATCTCACTGGTACAGCAACTCCTCATAACAATGACAATTAGGTTATCCTTGCATTACTGCTTTGTGGCTGTGTATAGTTGTCACTACAGTTGACCATGTGAATGCTACGGTATTGTAACATTGCTCACATTTACACAGTTGGGAAACCAGTATAAATGGTGCCCCATATTGGCTGGTCAGATAGAACAAATTATCTAGTACAGGGGTGTCAAGCTCGATTTCATTGAGGGCCGCATCAGGGTTGTGTTTGACCTCAGAGGGCCGGGGTGAGCATGGCCAGCATGATGTCACTTATGTTGGGGGGCATCTGTGGCAGCCCGAGTGCTCTGCCAGTGAAAACGGGCTCCCAAGCTCAGTTTTCAGCTGCGATCACCTCCTGCAACCCTCTGTCAGCGAAAACACAGCTCGCCCTCCTGCGTTCTGTTTTCGCTGGCAGAGGCACCGCGGGCCGGTCCTTCACTGTTTCCAGGGCAGCCTCGTGGGCCAGATCTAAGCACCCCGTGGGCCGGATCCGGTCCCCGAGTCTTGAGTTTTACACCCCTGATCTAGTACTTAGATTTAAATAAACAACAATTTTTTAACCTTCTCAGCCTGATTTCTCATTTAACTCCATGAGTGAATTTTACTTCTTGTTTAGAAAAAAAAACCCAAAATAATATTTTCTAAAGTATGAAAGAAAAGCTGGCTAAGAAAGAAAGAAAGAATTAAAGGTAATATCTTTATCATTGTCACCATTAAGAAGTGACTCTTAACTACTTTCAGATAAAAGGGCATCTCTCTCTGTGTCTCTCTCTTTCTCTGGAGTTGCCACGCTCAGCCATTATTAGGCGAGTTCTGAAGACAGCTACGGGTAGTATTTTCCCTTAGGGATGTAAAGGCAATCCCATGCGACCAGCCCATCTTAGATTACAAGGAGGATGAGCACACCTCCTTCCTTTCTCCTACTGTCTCCATTGTGAATTTAAAAAGGGGAGGGTTCTTGCATTTTACAAATTGTACTGGAAAAGTAATTGATAGATGAAAAAGAAGAGTTTCAAGAGAGAGAGAGAAGCATTATCCTCCCAACATACTTTCAAAAAAACCTCTTTGGTCTGTAATAGCCATACACAAATTGGGGAATGCTTGGTGTGTAATTTTTAAAAAGTGTGGGTTGAATGTGTTTAGTATGATGATAACTTCTTGATTTTCCTGCTTTGTCTCCTGCTCCACATTGCAGCCTTCCTCTGTTATATAGGTCATCAATTGACAAACTTTTGTCACAATATCTGGAATATGAGATGAGAGTTGGAATTTCTTGTGGGCAGGATTCCTTGCAATAGTCCATGAGGTCAATTTGTTGTTGTGAAATAATATTGGTTATTCATGTTGTGTCCCTACACAATTCAAAACCGTGGCTTAGAATAGCCAGCCTCCATTCTAGGAGCAGGTTCCTCTCTTTCTGCCTGTTTTACAATCCCGATTCTGTCTTATATCTGCAGGCACAGAAAATTGATTTCTTTCATTATTCCATCAATTGATTCCTTTTGTGCAGTTTTTTCTTCAGTGCACAGATTGAAGAAAATTACAGGATAGGATAAGAAGACCCACAAAGTCAATACAGGTAGTCCTTGACTTTCAGCCACAATTAGGACCAGAATCTCTGTCAGAATCTAAGGGATGCCATCGTTAGGTGAATTGCACCTGATTTAAACAAACTGCGTGGTCTTTAAGCAAATCTGTTTTGTCCCATTGACTTTCCTAGTCAGAAAGTGTCTTAATTTTGTTCACATGACTGCAGGGACGCTGCAGTGATTGTAAGCGCGAGAGCTGGTCGTAAGTCATTTTTTTTCAGTGCCATTGTAACTTGGGGGGGTTGTTGTTAAACGAATGGTCGTAAGTCAAGACACACAGATTTGAGCTTTCTAATAAGACTGAATAAAATACAAACAGTAAGGTAATTAGTTTAGCTTTTATTATTCTCACTTTCAAATGGCATAGATACTTTCTGTCCTGGGAAATATAATTTTTGCAAAGAAATGATCAGTCCAAGCTTATTGAAAGTTCAGGTCACTTAGGGTCATATAGTAATCTAGAGTCCAAACATTAAGCAGGTTTAACCCTATTAATTTCATGGAGCTGAACCATACTTTCTTCGATGCTTGATTGCAGTCCCTCTTAGATGGCCAAAGAGGATTGGACCCGTTCCAGTTTTTGGGATCTCTAACCATAAGAATTTTAATAAAATCATAACATATTAAAATAAAATACCAAGTGATTGTAGTTTTCTAAGTACAAAAAAATGGCAAATACTGAAATTTGAGCTCTCCCTTTTGAATCTGAAGTCCAGGCCAAATAGTTCCGATTGATTCTGCTTGACTATAATTTTCCATTTAAGGGGAGGGGGGTTCTTCTAAGGAAAATGGTATTCCATAAAGTAGAGAATATTTGCGAGTCTCCATATGATCCTGAAGTAGAAACCTAAGGCAACAAAATGATAAAAGGATACTGGAAATTATAATTCGATATCAACTGGAATTCACTAACATCATGTTCCCTATTATTAATTAAACAGGCATTTCCCCCAGAAATTCTTTGGGAGTATGCTCGGTACCCAAAACAATTTATTAACTTAAAGATAGATATTTATATATTGCTTGGATTTTAGCATCAATATCTAGTTTTCAGAATGATAAAATATATTCAGTTGAAACCAATTAAATGAACTGCTGAAAACTCTAATCTAATTCTACGATGCTTATAAATTCCCTGTTTATTCACGGCATGCTTTATTTTTCTGCATTTTTTCCTTTTTTTTTTTTTTTGGTCTTATCTTTTGCTTTGTTCAAAATGCACAATCCATTTTGCTGAGAGATTTATTTAACTGGTATTGAAGAGAGAGAGAGATTATTGCTTAGATAATGTTCCAGGTATGGTGTGCTGTAGAATTGTACGGTAATTTAGTAGTGGCATCTGCAGTTGCATAATCTGTTTACTGAAAATCCAAACAATCAAAGGCTCTTTCTTTTCTTTTTTCTTTTCTTTTTTTTTTCTTTGCTTTTTTGGCTTGAAAGAAAAGTAAATTAACCCGATGCTATTTTAATCTCCATGCCATGTGGGATACTTTAGTCCACATTGAGTCTTAAATCCTCCTCTGTTTAAGCTAAATCTAAATTCGGCATCATCATGCTTAACTAACTTTACAATTCTCAATTTTTTTTCCCCCAATCTGAAATGAATCCCGTAGATTAAGTGGAAACATTCCAAGTAGTCACTGAATCTTATCACCTTGGTGGCCAATCTAAGTTTACTTTTGCAGCGACTGTGTCCTAACACCCAAGAACAAGTTGAAACTGAGACCCAGTTTACCAAGGAATGAGGTGAGCTGTAGCCGCTCTCTCTGCAGCTAAGAGGAATGTGAACTCATTGCTGTCACTCTCAATTTCAGACACAACTGAAGTGTGTCCAGGGTTAAGTGCAACTTCAAACTGAGTTCTTGCCTTTCTTCTGTGATTTTGAAGTCAGCCTGGCATCAAACATCTGCTTCTCTAGATATAAAATAAAGCAAAGGCTTGTGTTTATCATGGACTGAGTGAGGCAACAGAATGACCTGACTTGAAATGACTTTTCAAGCAAATCAATCAATCAATCAATCAATCAATCAGAAGAGAACTGGAAGGGACCTTGGAGGTCTTCTAGTCCAACCCCCTGCTCAAGCAGGAGACCCTATACCATTTCAGACAACTGGCTGTCCAGTCTCTTCTTAAATGCCTCCAACAATGGGGCACCTGCAACTTCTGAAGGCAAAGCTGTTTCCACTGGTTAATTATTTTCACCGTTAGGAAGTTCCTCCTTAATTCCAGGTTGCTTCTCTCCTTGATTGTTTGCATCCATCGTTTCTTGTATGAATCCTTCAGTGGTTTTATTTTGAGCCACTTCTGTGTTTGAAATGGATGTTGTCTGTGGTTTTTTTTCCTAAAAATGTGGAAAAAGAAATCTCTGAAGCGGAGGCAGTTGGGTGCAGGTTGAAATGTTTAGAGAGGAATGGGCTTGCAGTGATGGTTGTGGAATCCGCTTTCACTTGTGCAAAGATTTCAGAGATGATAAGAAGCAGTAGGAGATGTGCAGCCAAGTTCTCATGCTTTGCCAAGACCACAGAAGAAAACAGCCTGTCTTTCATATAGTCAAGGCTGCAGTCACCACAGTAAGAAACTGGTTTATGGGTGAGATATATTTTTTTTTTTTTTGCATCCCTAATCGTTTCGTACCTTCCCCCCTTATTTCAGTTTCTTTTTTAAATTTTCAGAATTGAGAAGGTTTTTTTTTTAATTAAACATAAGTATATCTGGCCACTTATAATGATTAAAAATCACCAGCAGATGACCCAGAGAAGTAAAGTCTTTGAGAGAGGAATAGAGGACGGTTGTTTATTGGCTCAGGTTCCTTAACTATTGCAAACATCACTGCTCTACAAACAGCCGCTCGTTAAAGCTGGTCCCTGGGCATTTTCACAATTTATTGCTCATCTGGCTTGACTTCAGTTGAAAAGTTGAGCAAATTTTCCCTGAATTGATTTCTTCCATGCATCAAGGTTGTAATAAAAGAAGAAAGAAAATGGTGCTTAATGAGACTTTTAGTTACTCTAGTTAAGAGAAAGAATTGCTTAAACAGTTCATTCCCTGGTATGTTGCTTTAAACCCCTTCATTTTATGGCGCTGCTGAGTAGGGCAAAAAGGGATCTGTAGGAAGCAAATAAGTACAGCATAATCCATCTCTTTTATTATTTTTTTTATTGCCCCGCAATGTAAATTATTTGGCATGCCTTTTCATAATGAAAATATTACTGTTAATGTGTGGAGTTGATTATTTTGTTTCTGTGCCTTCATCAGGGCTATTGGCAAAAATATAGTAGTCCTAAAATTCTGACAGGATATATATATATATATATATATGTCCTGTTTCCCCAAAAATAAGACCCAACCGGAAAATAAGTCCTAGCATGATTTTTCAGGGTGCTTTGTAATATAAGCCCCACCCCCAAAATAAGCCCCAGTTAAGATCATCAGCCAGATGAATGCAATTAGTACTGTATTTCCCTGAAAATAAGACCTAACCAGAAAATAAGTCCTAATGCAACTTTTGGAGCAAAAAATAATATAAGACCCGGTCTTATTTTCGGGGAAACACGGTATATCACAGATATATGATGGTGATTTGTGGTCCACACACTCTGCAAAACCACATTAAGATGTGCTCCCCCCCCCTTTTTTTTTGGTTCCCAGGTGTTTTAACATCATCTAGATGACAACTGTGATCCTACCCTACTCTCGCTTCTTGATTTTGACACAGCCAAGATCACTTTCATTAGCACTGGAAGAGCAGCTGTCTTGGTTTGAGGTTTAGGCTGTAGAAGGAGGCTTTATCCTGTCCCACACAAGGGACTCTAATGCATTCAGGATCTTTATTTCATGCTATTAAGAGCAGTGGATAAGTAGTGATCTTGTTAAGGAGTATCAGGAGGATGGGAGAGTTAAGTTTGGCTTCTTCCCTAGGAATTCTGACATGGCCAGGAAAGTTGCTCATTATGGCTTATTGCTAAATTGGGTGAGGCAATGTATACTGTGTGTGAGAGAGACACAGAAAATAAATGGAAGAGAGAGGTGGATAAGTGAAAGGGGTGGGGGGGGGGAGAGTATCTCCTGAATGAGAATATTGGGTTTCATTCCATGACAATATACATGACTCCCAAATATTCACCCATATGTGGATACAATCCTCAATTCCACTCAGAGTCATTAGAAGTCAGATGATATACATATATAAAGATGATATACATATATAACAGATAATAGTAGCTCCCCTTGAAAAGTTTACATCCTCTTGGCATCAATACAGCATACTTCCCATCAAACTGCAATTCCCCGATTTGAATTCCTAAGGACTTCTTTGTTTAGATAAGGAGTTTGCAGGCAAGAGTCAAGTTGCCTATATAAACTGCAAAACTTCAGATGGCCACTATATCAGTGGTGGATTGCTACTGGTTCTCCCCGGTTCGGGAGAGCCGGTAGTGAAAATCTTGATGTGAGAGTAAACCGGTTCACTCTGACGGTCAGCTGGGCCCTCCCGCCCAGCCCTATGCTATCTTTATGCCTTTGTTTTTAGCCCAGCTGTAAGGCGCTGCAGAGCGGATTGCCCTGCCTCAGCTGTATTGAAATTTAATGCGCTTGCGCGAAGAGAACCAGTGGTAACACTGGTTAGAACCCACCACTGCACTGTATGGCAGTGAAATGATAAGAAAGATCTGACCCTTTACTGCCACCTAATAGCATATCCAGATTTTTTGCAACCCATTAAAAAAAAAGTATAATCGAAAGGGCATCTGGTATTAAAAATCACTGATTTCACAAGGATCCTGAAATCAAACCTCATATCTAAGCTTCTACTTCTGAATATTGGGCAATCAATCTAATTACAGTCATTAAAGACAGCAGAAATATTCCACATGGAATCCCTGTGCTATTGATAAAGGCCAATGCTTATATGTGCACCTGCTGGGCCTTTCACACAAACACACACTGACCACTCTCACACATGGATTCTTGCAAAAAAAAATCCTTTTGTCTCAAGTGCTTGGGATGTTGGATATATATTTCTTGCCTCTGTTAGACCCCTTGCAATTTGCCTACATAGCAAATAGATCGACAGATGATGATGCAGTTAATATGACTGCACTACATCATACAACATCTTGAATCTCCAAAGACCTATGCAAGGGTTCTCTTTGTAGACTTTAGTTCAACATTCAATACCATCATTCCAGACATTCTTCTAACTAAGCTAAACCAGCTACTGGTACCAGAACACATTTGTAAGTGGATCATAAGCTTCCTAATAAAAGCAGCAGGTGAAGCTAAGCAGAATCACATCAGATACCTGTACAATTAGCATAGCCCCCCCCCCCAAGGCTGTGTGCTCTCCCCACTTCTCTCTGTATACCAATGACTGCATCTCTAATGATTCATCTGTTAAACTACTGAAGTTCGCAGATGACACAACAGTGATCAGTCTCATTCAAGATAATGATGAATCTGCATACTGCCAAGAGGTTGAACAACTAGCCTCGTGGTGCGACTGGAACAATCTGGAACTGAACACACTCAAAACTGTAGAAATGGTGGTAGACTTTAGGAGAAACCTTTCCATACTTACACCTCTCACAATACTAGACAACACAGTATCAACAGTAGAGACCTTCAAATTTCTAGGTTCTACCATATCTCAAGATCTAAAATGGACAGCTAACATCAAAAACATGATCAAAAAAGCACAACAAAGAATGTTCTTTCTGCGCCAACTCAGAAAGCTCAAACTGCCCAAGGAGCTGCTGATCCAGTTCTACAGAGAAATTATGGAGTCTGTCATCTGCACCTCTATAACTGTCTGGTTTGGTTCTGCAACCCAACAAGACAGACACAGACTTCAGAGGATAATTAGAACTGCAGAAAAAACAATTGCTACCAAACTGCCTTCCATTGAGGACCTGTATACTGCATGAGTCAAAAAGAGAGCTGTGAAAATATTTACAGACCCCTCATATCCTGGACATAAACTGTTTGAACTCCTACCCTCAAAACAATGCTATAGAGCACTGCACACTAGACACAAAGACAGATTTTTCCCAAATGACATCATTCTGCTTAACAATTAATTCCCACAACCCTGTCAAATAATTTACTAAGACTGTATTACTATTCTTCTTCTCTTCCTTACTAGTATCTATCTCTTCCCACTTATTACTATAACCACGTTGCTTGCATCTTTCAATTATATTGTTTTTATTTGTTTCCTAGTACAATTTGATAGCTTATTAGTAACCTTGACTATCACTAAGTGATCTTTTTATTCTTGATAAATGTATTATATTCTCCTTATGTACACTGAGAGTATATATACCTAAGACAAATTCCTTGTGTATCCAATCACACTTGGCCAATAAAGAATTCTATTTTATTCTATTTATTCTAGTTTCTTTCTTCTACTTGCTCCCAACTCTTGGTTGCTGTTGTTCCTAAAAAGAGGAGTATTTATTTGATCTTAAAGCCAGCTGTGTGACCTTGGGCCAGTCACTCTTCCTCAGCCCAACTCACCTCACAGAGTTGTTGTGGGGTATATGGGAAGAGAAAGGAGTATTAGGTATGTTTGTCATCTTGAGTTATTTATAAAAATAAAGGTAAGAGATTATATCTCTCTTTCATACACAGACACACACAAAAGTATGTGTGTGTGATAAAGATGCAAATGTGTGTGTCTGCCTTGGACTTCAGTGTGTTGATAAAAGACAACATTCTTTTCATTTGTGTTAGGTGGCTTGTATTTGTCAGGATGGCAATTCCAGGCCACTTTGTTCTCCATTGTTTGTTTGTGAACTGATTGTTATCTGGGCAGTAACAAACCCTTCAAACTATTTGGCTCCAGTCAGCTTTTATTGCATGGGAACAGATGTTTCCTGGTACAACTGGAATTCTTTCACAACCAATTAAATGGTTTTAGTGATCCTTTCTCCATACAAATGATTATATGACATCACATTGACACGAAGTATTGGATTTTTAAAGGATCTTTTCTGTATAAACAGTGTATTCTCCCAGGGCGGTTCTGTTGTTTGTTTTTTTAAGGCAAATGTGCCCTCATAGTAATGCAGATCGTAAGACTTTGAAATTTAGTACCTTCTTGATTTTCATAATATTGATATTCTATTTTGGGAGAAACAGATGTAAACCATTTTTTGTTTCATTTTTCTGTGCTTCAAAGACTATTCTTCCACTTGCTTTTAATTATATGTGATGTGGATAAATAAATAACTCTTAGGGGTTAAAGCCACAAACTTCTGTTGAAGTATTCTATAATAAAAACATACACCCACAAATAAATAGTTGCTGCAGTTATTAACCTGCATGGTTCAGTTGTTTGCTTTAGATTTAGTTGTTCATGTTTATATATGATATTTTCCTGAATGTTACATTTTCCAGAATGCAATGATATAGATTAATCACACCTGTAAAATTATCAATAGCCATTGGCACCATTATCTAAAGATAGTGGCTTCACCTGTACTATAATGCTTATCTTTGTGATTGAGAGGCATTCAGGCAGAAGCTTGAATTGAGGGTTTAGATGCAGGCCAACATTTTATATAGTTATTTACTTAGTGCACACTGCATCCTGCCTTTTCTTGCAAGAATGCTTGATAAGATTTATCATTTGAAACGACCTCTCAGAGATAAGATACAAAAGAAAAAGGGAGAGGAAAATAAACACACTTCAGATGACCCACAGTGCAATATTGTTATTTATAAAAGTTAATTCATAGGAGTGAAACTCAATTCGGAGTGGTGAGAAGGGCCATGGGGTGCTCACTTGGAAACATTGTAATTGTAATTTGGGGAGTGTGACCAACATGAGGAGGACAATCTTCTCCATTGTGGCAGGGAAGATCATCCAGGAATGGGTAGTATTCTGCTTCTCTGCTTGGAGACTGAGTCAATTTTTCTTGGCCACGCCTCCCTTGCCTGGGTGCTCCCCAGTTTGACTCGGTCTTCCAGCGAGTTGAGACTGAGAAATAGAGGCTCAGTTCAGCCATTCTTGGATTTCTTTGTACCACAGGACGGAAAGTCCTTAACTTTCCTTGCCGAGCAAGGCTCGGTGATCACTAGAGAGCGATCTGGGGGGTTACCGGTCCGCCGGTGATTTTCCCTGCCGGCTTGTGGGTCAGCCGAGGCCCCTGCCTGTAGATACTATGGACAAAAAGGAGATTCCAATTAAGACTCCTAGGCAACTCCCTGGAGGCAAGGCATCTCTTTTTTTTATTATTACCAAAAAGTTATTACAAAATATAGATTCTGACCCACATCTGAGGGTACACCTCAGTTTGTTTTGCTACAGTTTAAAGTCTTTAACCTACACTAGGATTCTGTTCCTATACTTTGTGCATGTGTGTGTGCCTTCAAGTCACTGTTGACTCCGAATGAATCTGGAGGGTCTCAAGTTGTAGTAGGCAGCAGGGCAAGGACTTTTGACTGTTCAAAGGAGTAGTTTCCATGTACATGAAACTTTTGGGAAACTGTTCTATCGGGCCTGCAAATACAGGGATTGTGCTAAATTACAGTGTGATTTCTCTGATACTTGCTTTAATGTTGATCACTCAGCAGCTGTGATTTGTAAAGATACTGTAGCCAGGGGTTTGTGAATTCAGCCAATTGAAGTTTCTTCTTTATATATGTTACAAAAAACATCTGGGATAAGGGTAACATTATAAACTCTGCCACGAAACCTCATTTAGTAAAAACTATAATCAGAGTTCAGGGAGGTCCTGAAAAATCTCGTCCAAGGAAATGCTGCAAGTCTGTCATGCTGAACAGTGAAGTAGTATTTTATTTGGATCAAATAGTGTAAGAATTTGGATGTTTACTGTCCTGACCTATTTTTGGCCTATGAGAACTTTAAAGCAACATCTGGTTGAGGCATACATACAAGTGAGATGTATTCGCAATATCCATCCATCTATTATTCTCCCTCTTTCCTCTAGCCGCACTTGATGTGGATGGTGCAGATAGAAATCTAACTGATGCATATTTGCAAGGAGATCTTCTGGGATGCCAAATTATTGCTTCCCCCGCTCCCCCTTAAATTACGGTTATGTTTTCATTTGGGAGTAAATTGGTGGCATTTATTTGTTGGTATGCACACACAGGATTAAATTGCATTCATAGGATCTTATTTATATTAATTTATTTATTCCTGCCTTTATTCTTTTTTATAAATAACTCAAGCCAGCAAACACACACAATACAGATAGTCCTCAACTTACAACTGCCTCACTTGGTGACAGTTCAAAGGTACATCAGCACCGGAAAAAATGATTTATGACCAGTTTTCACACTTTACGACCATTGTAGCATCCCCATGGTCATGTGATCAAAATTGAGACACTTGGCAATTGACTCATATTTATGACGGTTGCAGTGTCCTGGGGTCATGTGATCCCCTTTTGTGACTTTCTAACAAGCAAAATCAATGGGGAAGCCAGATTCACTTAACAACAGTTTGTCTAATTTAACAACTATTGTGATTCACTTAACAACTATGGCAAAAAAGGTCATAAAATGGGGCAAACTCACTTAACAAATGTTTCATTTAGCAACAGAAATTTTGGGCTCAGTTGTGGTCGTAAGTCGAGGACTACCTGTACAATTTCCCCTACAACAGCAACCCTGTGAGGCAGGCTGGGCTGAGTGAGTGACTGGTCCAAAATCACCCAGCCAGGTTTCATGCCTTAAGGCAAGACTAGAACTCACAGTCTCCTGGTTTCTAACCTGGTGTCTTAACCACTAGACTAAACTGACTTTTTAATAATCTTTTGGTCATTCTGTGCATTTGGCACTATGTTGAACATTTTTACTTCTCGCTACTTTATCCTACAGGATCCATTTAAAGTCAGTATGGCGTTATCACTTATTTATCACGCCGTTGGACAACTCCAGGCCATAATAACTTTTCATGTGACCCAAAGGGGCCGTTTGTGCGCACATGTACTGTATATCCCCTAGTTCAGCTTGTATTCTCAACAGTTTCTATTTGAAAACAGTGCAAGAAAACTGTAGCCCCACTCGAAGCAGCATGAATACCACAAGTCAACAAATGATCATGGGCTGATTTTAGTTTGGCTCTGACAAGGCCCCCAACAAGTGTCACACAGTCTCCTTATTCCTATAAGAACTCTGACAATCATCTGCTACCTTACAGAAAGCACAAAGGCGCCATTCCCAAATGTGAATACAGATTGGGATTATTTACACAGCTTGCGTCTTTTCCTGGTAACATAGAGGCTTACACAAGCAGGAGTTTCAGGATTGCCCAAGATTACCCATTTGCATACAGAACAAGTCAAGGTGGGCGGAGAGTTGCTTCCCCAAACTTCTCCAGAGTCTACTTTAGCCTTTTAAGGGATAAGCCCATTGTGTTAAATATAACCAAATTGTGTTAAATCTCTTCCACCAAGGAGGCTTGATTGTGGTTTACTGTCCAAGAGCATTCCAATAGAATGAGTGAATGCTGTGTGTTAGTTAGGCAGCTTACTCAGAGAAAATCCCTGAGGCTGGATGCCAGATTTCAAAACTGGCCCCTTTGTAGAACATTGTTAGTGGGTGGACTTTGTCTGACTGTATGGGAAAGTGATGACTCTGGGGCAGACCCTGATCATTTTCTGCAGAATGGAAACAATAAGATAGATGTAAGCGTACAGATCATGAAACCAAGGCATGGCTTTTTTTTGTGATCCTGTCACTTGCTGCCACCCGATGCTCACATGAATTTTGCAGTGAGAACATCAGCTGTTTCCAGAGTAGATGAGATCCAAAATGTATAGATAGTGCAAGTGTACGTATATTCACGAACATGTATATTTCTGTTAAAAAAAATGTATGTAGTAAGCAAAGTCATTAAGAATAGACTGCATCCCCACTTTCTAAAGTGTTGTTTTACTGCTTGCTAGGATTTCTTTTGGTTGGTTTGTCTAGGGCGGGGGAAAGCATTTTTTGCAATCTGTAATAATATATTCAAAAAGGCTTTCAGCCTTAACTTCCACCTTATTCCAGTCCAGTGTTCCATAGAAATGAATTAAAGAGTGTTAATATTTCTCAAGGCTGTTAATTTGACGTACTGAATAATGTATACCTTAGACACAGAAGCCAGCTGGGTGACTTTGGGCCAGCCACTCTTCCTCAATCCAATGTATTTTGCAGGATTGTTGTCATGGGAATAAAACAGATCTTCAACCATATTTAGATATAAGTCAAAGCAAGCAAAGGAATTGCACTAAATACCAATAGTGCAATTTAAATAAATTTGTTTGCAAGAAGGTTTTCCAGGGAAAGAGGTGACCAGTTCTTTCAAAAAGGCCTTGTGCAGATACATTCAATAGAGGTTATTTAGTGAGTGTATATATATACACGTTAGGCAGTTAAGGTGATTTAAAAGCACTGCTGGCATTCCGTCCTTTGGTTCAGTTCTTATTTGTTATTTTAGGCAAAACCCACGGAGTACATTAAAGGATTAATAAATTTATATATTTATATGGATTTGCCAAGAACTTTTACTCCAAATGAAAGGAAAAGTTGCTCTCTCTTCGGCAGCTTTTTTTAGTCCAATTCTACGCTGGCTTCTATTGCAAATTTAACATCTGGAGTTTTATTCTTTCCAGCTTCCTTTTTTTTTTAAAGTAAGACTTTTCTTTTAAACTTACGAATCTCCCTCTCTCTCCCTCTCCCCCCTCTTCCTCCCCCTCCCGCTCCCT
Organism: Pituophis catenifer annectens; assembly: GCF_029215685.1. Classification (NCBI taxonomy): domain Eukaryota; kingdom Metazoa; phylum Chordata; class Lepidosauria; order Squamata; family Colubridae; genus Pituophis; species Pituophis catenifer. Next base: position 191,698,967 of record NW_027256881.1, on the reverse strand, counting down.
CTCGCTCCCTCTCCCTTCCCTTCCCTTCCCTTCCCCTCTCTCTCCCTCTCCCTCCCCCTCCCCCCTCTGTGTGTGTATCTGAACACATGCCCCACATTCTAAATATGGGTTGGGATTTAAATCATGTTAAGTTTCCAAATGACATAAAACTAGATTAACAGCTCAGTCTTAATGATATTCATTCTAGAAATAACTCCCATTAATTGCCGGAGAGGCTTTTTGAAAAAGCAGACTTATGTTTGTGTCTATTTTAGGTTGATCGGAGAAGTTGATGTCTTATCTGGTAATTTATTTGACAGATCCTAGACAGCTTTACTGCATTGTGAAATTACCTGCTCCCATCAACTTTAAGACAACAATACTGGTCTTTCCTGGATACTTTTTCCTTCCTGGTCCTCAAATTGGCATTCCAGATGTTGCAATCCAATATGTCTAACTGAATATATGTTGCAACCGTGAATTTCGTTCTAGGTTATGTAGGACCAGGAGTTGTTTTGACTTAATGGGGAAGTGTGGTTTCTGTTACTTATGGGCTGGGGTTTCATAAGGAAATAGATTTGGAAGAAAAATACTTGAAATGTGCACCTTAAATGCTTTTACATTTATTATTAGCAACGGTGTTTATTCATTTTATTTATTTATGTAAAGCTTCTAATTAACTTGAAACTTAATCACAAAACAGGTAACTTCTGGAGACTATCAATATTTTTCTAAATATAGCTTATTGTTCCGTTCTTGATTATTGCTGATATGAATACTTTCATAATACCACTTTTTAACTCGTAAAAGGTTTCCCCATAAGCAATTTCAAAATCTGATCAGTGGGAACTAATTACAGAGTCCAAATTCCCAAGCAATTTTGGCATAATGATCACAATTCTGGGACCTAATCTGAACTTGGCCGTCTGCATATATAGTGTGCCATGTTGCATTAAATCTGTGATATTTGCTGGAACAAATCTTTTATTTATTTCTGTGTATTTCTAAAAAGGTGTTTTAAAGGTATTTTATGCTTCAGATAACAAAAATGAAAAAGGAAAATAATGTTTGCATAGGGCACCCATTCTGTTTTACATTTTAGATTAAGAACCTGCACATTCAGAAGATAGATGGATATTAGATTTAGCTAGTAATTTCCACATGCAGGTAACCCTCAATTTACAAATATTCATTTAGTGACCATTCAAAGTTACAACGGCGCTGAAAAAAAGTTAAGTTTTTTTGGTACTTGCCCGTATGACCATCGCAGCAATCCCCAAGGTCATGTGATCAAAATTTGAGCCCTTGGCAACTGGCATGTATTTAAACAGTTACAGTGTCCCAAGGTCCTGTGATCACCATTTCCAACCTTCCTAGTCAGTTTCTGACAAGAAACGTCAATGGGGGAAAGCTAGATTTGCTTAACAACCGTGTGATTCACATAACAACTGCAGTGATTACTTAACCATGACAAAAAAGGGCATAAAATCAGGCATGGCTCACTTAACAACCACCTTGCTTAGCAGTGGACCATTTGGTCCCCATAACGGTCATCAGGAATCAAATTTAATTTAAGGGGGATGCCTAAGTGTTCCCCTACAATAGAGCAACCAAATGGGTTCCATTCTAAAGTACCAGCTTTCCAAACAATATACAGTACTTTCTGCAAACAGCTAGGTGGGAATGGCAGAATGATTTCCCATTTTCCCATCATATTTTCCCCGCCAACCTCCATCACTCATAGCATAGTTCTCCATAGTTGATATGACTACTAGCCGAACCAAGAAACAGATACAGTTAGTCCTCAACTTACAACTTATTCATTTAGTGACCATTCGAAGTTACTTGAAAAGAGCAAGTTTTTTTTTTAATTTAAATTTTTATTTTATTATATAAAATATAAAATTAAAAAAAAAATTAAGGGCGGGAACGGGAAAAAGGAGTGTGGAATACAAGGGGGAAGAGAAAAAGAAAGAAAAGGGGGCATTAACTTCCAACTCTTTCTAGCTCAGAACAAGACAAACACATTCCAGCCTTAACTTTTTTCTTTTACACATTAATATATAACCAGCCATTTCTATAATACCTGAAAAGTGCGACTTATACTGGTTTATACATTGATGACCATTGCAGCAAATCCATGGTCACAACGATCAAAATTTGGAACGCTTTACAACTGGCTCACATATGATGGTTGCAGTGTCCTGAGGTCCTATCACCTTTTGTGACCTTCCATCAAGCGGGGAAGGTTGTAAAATGGGCAAAACTCACTTAACAACTGTCTCACTTAGCAACATAAGCTTTGGGCTCAATTGTGGTTGTAAGTAAAGGGCTACCTGTAATTTGTTTGCATTAAGTTCCATTTAGGAACAGGTTCTGGAAGATAGGGAATGCATTGCTTGGTCATCAGGCTTCCCAGGTGACCTTGTGCGGATAAATCTGTTATTTTTTTTTTCCTGACCTTTGACAAATTTGTCCAAGGAATTTCAGAAAGATTGCATCTTGTATTTCTGAATTCTTTTTAATCCACACTGTAGGATGTGTTAGCAATATACATTAAATGTCAACAGCCAGCAGTGGAGAATCAGAACAAAGGTGGCCTTTGCATTTTTCCTTGACCCTCTCTAACAAGTGGAAACAAAATAAATTGTGCATTATAAGCAATCAATATGCAAATGTGCTTAATTTGCATGTGCTGTATAAGCCCTAGCATGAGGTATTTCTTTGTGCAGAATTCTGAGTAGATTTTGCCAAATGCATCCTGTTCTCATTTGCCCCTGATTTTGCTCTCAGCAGATACGAATCTTGAATCTGTAGGGTACATGAGAACCTTGAAGTCAAATATTTGTGGTAAACTGGAAGATTAACAGTGATCTGAAGGAGTTTGAGAGAGCAAGGTGAGGATACATCACTTCCTAAGGTTTGCCAGTTCATAGGAATCAGATAATGCCTGCAAGAAGGTGTTTTCTTTCTTTCTTTCTTTCTTTCTTTCTTTCTTTCTTTCTTTCTTTCTTTCTTTCTTTCTTTCTTTCCCTCTCTTTCTCTCTCTCCCTCCCTCCCTTCCTCTCACTCTCTTTCTTTCTTTCTTTCTTTCTTACCTTTCCCTCCAAGCAATAACTAAAGCTTGATTGTGCTAGCTCTTGGAGGTATTCTGAAAACAGGATAATTAGCTAAGATTCTGAAGAGCCATGGTCTCCCCAACAGTTCTACACTTCCAATGTGGAAGCCAAAACAATAGAAAGATCTATGTGCCACTATCCAAAGAGGGCTTTCAAAGCAGTTCTCCTTCCTTGCATTATACATGGCAGACTGTATCTCTCTGCATCTACATCTTTCCGTGCAACCTACAATGAATAGCTAAATACAGTGAAATCTCAATTTAATATGCCACTTGGAGAGAAGGGATAGCTGTTAGGTTGTTCTAGGTTGTTTCTAGGTTGTACCACGACAGGTGTAGCAATAATAGCAGTTGTGGTTTGGACAGTACTTGCGTGTATCCACAGCACTTCATGTGGATTTTCTTGTTGGAATTCTTGTCTTGGATCACCTCAGATAGATAAATTACTGTTTTTAGTTTTGTTTTGATTAGGTTGAGATACATTGGTTTCCCTGAAATGTCACCTGCCACACAATGAACATGTTATTTCTGAAGTGTGTGCATAGTTTAGCTTTTTTTTCTTTTTCTTTCTGGGCATGTATTAGCATACCTAGTCTTGTAACTCACTCTCCGAGTAGAGGAGAGAAAGAGAAACCGTGGAGTTCTGCACCATAGTCCACTTTCTTTGAATGCAGAAGAGAAAGGGAAGAGACCCCAGGCTGAGGGATCCCTCCAGGTTTCCTTGATGAATAGGCATTTTTACTGCCTCCTCCACACCACTTTCCATAGGTTACTTCTGGCTTCTTCTCCAGTGCCCCCAGGACCTTCAGCCACGGCTCGCTATTCCTATCCCACTGACTTTTCTGTCCCTTGTCCCATCTGCAGCATCCCACTTCTTATGGTGCAGGTGATTTTTGTCCCCGATGTATGCACAGATAACCTTTTCTTTCTGTCTCTGGCTTTCCTCGTGAAAGAAGTAAATCTATATAACCCGGTTATATTTTTATCCACCTTTCGATTTAACAGATACTTGAATTTAACAGCTATCCCTTCTCTCCAAGTGGCATATTAAATTGAGATTTCACTGTATTTAGCTATTCATTGTAGGTTGCACAGAAACATGTACATGCAGAGAGATACAGTCTGCCATGTATGATAATTAACGAAGGGCAGTAACAAATTGTAAAAAATTAGTTCATAAAACAAGAAACACACAGCTCACTCCAAATGCAACACATTTGGGAATAGCATTAAATTTAAATTTGTTTGCAGAACAATTATCAGGGTTGCTTGGAGCCCTAGCAAGGCAGTGATACAGAAAGATCAGAGTAGCTGCTCTTCCTGTTCGTTTCATTGTGGTCAGCAGGAAAAGTTTTAACTTAACCCAGCTCGCAACTAAAAGTTCCCTGTTCTTATAGTTCAATTCAATTCAGTTCAATTTTATTACAGTTCTAAGGCCAGATACAAACAACATATTGAATGAAGAAATCCATCCGTATCTGTATTTCTCTCCCTCTCTTCCCCTCCCCCCTCTCTCTCCATAGATATTATTCTTACCTCCATTAGTTGAGGAAGATATGATTTTATTAGAAATCAAATTATTGCAGTAATGCATAGCCAAAACTGAGAATCCCATGCCAAATTCCCTAAGTTCAACTTTTCCCTCCCTTAACTGCCTCCCATCGCTGATCTCTCCATGATCACTCAGGTTCAAGTAAGATGTTTTCAGGACAGTCACTTCAAGCCTAGGTTGGTATCCAGCTGCATTCTTCTCCCAGCCAAGTGACCTTGAAGCAGCCTCTCGAGATACAGTAGTTTCACTTCCCCCCAAGCATTTCTCCTCCCGTCCACCTTCCCAGAGTCCATGGTAGACTGTTACCGCATGGTGGCGAAGCACAAGCAAGCGTGTGGTGGCAGCTGACACATGTATAAGAGAAAAACTAAGTATGATGGAGTCTAAAATAATTAAAGAATATAGTTCCTGAAATAAATCCAAATAAAATACCTGTTCTTAAAGGAATGGTGGAGAAACCCTTCCTGCTTTCTGTTTAGTCCCTACTATACTCCTTTTTGGAATGTAAGAAAGAGTTAACCTCAGAATCTAGAGGTGAGAAAAGAAGGAATCCAGTGTCAGATTTCTACCTCCAAGTTTAAAGTCAACTTTTGAATCTTGGAAGGGGGAATACAGTAAGACCAGCAGAATACAGCATTGGGAATGCTGTATTCTGTATGGAAACAGAGCCACATAGCACTTTATTGCTAAGATATTTTTAAAATTTTTCCATATCAAATTTTATTTTCTTTTAATAATAACATTTTTTTTCTGGCTATTAAGTACAAAATTAGACATGTAGTTTATATATTATGCCTGGAATTTTGATATATTTGGGTGTTTAGTAGTCTGTTTACTTCAATTTACATCTCTTATTTAAGCTTCAGAAATAATTTCCCATGTGAAATTGAAGTTTTTGTTATGCCTTCTGAATACTACCATTAATATTACCTTTGACATTATTAAAGGTATGCTTTTGATAGCATTAAATGCCCAGAGTTTTCCTTCTAATTTTCTATTCATCCTCTCTTTCATACCCCACTGAGACTGTATAGATCCGTGATGGTGAACCTATGGCATGCGTGCCAGAAGTGGCATGCAGAGCCATCTCTCTGGGCACGCGAGTCATCGCCCATTGCTCTTCCGGGGTCTGGCGCACCGGCCAGCTGGTTTTCGTGTATGCATGCGCAGCAGAAGCCGGAAGACCAGGTGGCCAGTGTGCATGCGCGTGCTCCCATTTCGGCACTCGGTGCCAAAAAGGTTCGCCAACACTGGTATAGATAGTTCCAGGGGTGAAATGCTCCCGGTTTGGACCGGATTGCCTGATCCAGTAGCGATGGTGGATGGTTCAGAGAACCGGTAGCAAAAATCCCTGTGCCCCCGCACCATGCCCAGCTGAGCCGCACGATCATCAGAGGCTTTTTTTTTAACTTTTAAAAGCATTTTTTCTACAACCTCTTCCGCCGAAAAAATGCTTTTAAAAAAAAAAAAGCCTCTCTGACGATCAGGCAACTCAGCTGGGATCGTCAGAGGCTTTTCAAAGCATTTTTTGCAACCTCTTCAGCTGAAGAGGTTGTAGAAAAAATGCTTTGAAAAGTTTAAAAAAAAAATTGGCCACGCTCACCCAGTCACATTAACCCCCCACCACCAAGCCACGCCCACAGAGCCGGTAGTAACAAATTTTACATTTCACCCCTGGATAGTTCTCGACTTACAACTGTTTGTTCAGCAACCATTCAAAAAGATGAACTAAGGAACTTAGAACAAGATGCTCAAAGTGATGGTCATTACAGTACCTCCACAGTCTCATGTTGTGGGATCTGAGCTATTGGCTGTCAGATTACACTTACAATGGGTTGCCAAGGCATTTGCAATCATGTGATTCATGCCATTTGCAATCTTCCCTGCCTGCTTCCTCTGAAAGTAAGTCAATAGGGAAGCCAGCAGCAAAGGTTGCAAGCTACTTCCTGTTTCCAGGACTGGTTCCCCTTCCCTCCATGGACTAGAAAGATTTATAAGCGCTGTGGTAGTGCAGTGGTTAGAATGCAGTATTGCAGGCTAACTCTGCCTACTGCCAGGAGTTTGATCCTGACTGGCTCAAAGTTGACTCAGCCTTCTATTCTTTTGAGACCGATAAAATGTGGATCCAAATTGTTGGGGGCAGTGGTGGGCTGCAACCAGTTTAACAACCGGTTCTGTGAGTGAGCGAGCGCCTAACATGCTTGCGCAGAGAGTTCAATTTGAAGCTCAGCTGCATACCTTCTAAGGCATCCCTGGTAAGTAGAACAGCGGAGATGCGGAAATCAGCTGTGCCGCCGAATCAGCTGAGCCAGAAAGAAGAAAATATAGGACAGGATAGGGCGGGTGGGCGGGGCCAGCAGATCGTCGGAACTACCGGTTCACCCGAACCGGCAGAACCGCCACTGGTTGGGGGCAATATGTTGACTCTGTAAACCGCCTAGAGAGGGCTGTTAAATACTGTGAAGTGGTATATAATTCTAAAGTGTATGTTTAAATGCTATTGCTAAGTGCCATAACTTTTTAGTACAAGATGGGGAAGGGAGAGGACATTTATGCTGGAGAAATAAATGTGTCTAAGCTTCTTTTCTCTGGTACAGCACAGCAGTTCTGCCCATGGGGTGGCGCTTCCTGCCCTCTTTTGGCAAGCAACTCTCTCACTCTATTTGTTTAACAACCTGTGTGGTTGCTTACTTACCATACCTGGGACGGTAGTGGTTGTTGAACAAGGCAGTCTCCTGGGCACCTCACTTTTAACAATCGCAATGACTTAGGACTGTAATGGGCAGGCTCTTTTAGAGTTGTAAGTCAAGGACTACCTGTACTCTTTCTTACTGAGAATTTGGTTGGCTGAGGTAAAAAGATCAGCTGATGTTTCAGTTCAGTTTCTTTTTCACATACATACAACACAGAGAGAGAGAGAGAGACTGACTGACTGACAGGCTGGCTGGCTGGCTGGCTGACTGACTCCTTGGCCTGGTGTATTGTAGTTCTCATCATGAAAATGCTTATACCGTAAATCTCAACTCTAGCCACTGAAAAAGGCTGGCTGGTGATGATGAAATAACTGCAGTAGAGTAACAGAATATACTCTATATTCTTTGGAAAGCTCGAGTTGAAAAATGGTTATCAGGTTGTGGAGTTGGGCAAGGTTCCCAACTGAAATCTTTGAAAGCTCCAAGTAAATAGTACAGACGACTGGCAGCACTGGTATCAAATGATTTCTATATACACAGCTCTCCACAAAAATGTAGGCATGTGAAGTCCAGGGGCAATAATGTAAAATCAAGTCATTTTTTTTTTCTCTCTTCTCCTCTTTTCTTTTGAATTTCCTTAGAGCAGGGGTGTCAAACTCGATTTCATTAAGGGCCACATCAGGGTTGTGTTAGACCTTGGGGGGACGGGGTAGGCGTGGCCAGGTTGGGCATGGCCAGCTCAACGTCACTCATGTCGGGGGCACCTGTGGTGGCCCAAGTGCTCTGCCAGCAAAAACAGGCTCCCAAGCTCTGTTTTCACCTGCGACGGCCTCCTGCAACCCTCTACCAGGGAAAAAAGAGCTCGGGAGGGCTGCCTGCGGCCCTCCCGAGCTCCATTTTCACTGGCAGAGGCACCGCGGGCCGATCCTTAACTGTTTCCAGGGCAGCCCCACGGGCCAGATCTAAGTACCCCACAGGCCGGATTTGGCCCCACGGGCCTTGAGTTTGACACCCCTGCCTTAGAGCTTATAAGGGGATGAGATTTCTCAGTGCAAAAATAAACAGCAAAGGAATGGTTTATAGAAAACTTGATTAGCCAGAAAAAAATCAGGATTCCATTTTTAAAGTAAGGCTATATTTAAAATGACTAACTCACAGCCTCCCCAACCCCTTTACAGTGGCTTGGGAAGCCACAATCACTAAAAACTGGTGGTGAGGTTTCCATTCATTTTGAATTGGGAAATATAAAAATACCGTGGTGGCAGCCTCTCATAAAGGCTTGAGATCATTTGGAAAGTAAATTTACTCTTAAAAATGTCTTCCCCCATAAAAATTTAGGAAAAAAAACCCAAAAAACTTTTGAACATACCTATGAAATACAATTTTGACCATATTGTACAATGTCCTTTGATCTTCTGCTGCTGCTCAAATGTTCAGCATGGCCCTGGCTTCCAAAACATGGTTTGCCAATTTTAAACAATAACTAGGAAATATTCACTAATTTAAATGGATTATAGCTGCATTATAATAATTTTTACAAATTATTTACATAATTATTATTTACATAATTTACAAAAACACGCTCATATACTAAGGCTGAAAAGATGGAGTGGATGTTTGTTCTTCATGATTGTTTCTTTATTAAAATCAATGTTGTCATAGAACAGGGGTCAGCAACCTGCGGCTCTGGAGCCACATGTGGCTGTCACCCCTCTGCTACGGCTCCTTGTCACTCAAAATATGCATCACAATAGCCAATGTGCGACACCTGCCGGCACACGATTTATTGAGCTTTTCAACCCCTGGTAGGCCAACCATGGATAAATCCAAGAAAAGAAAAATTTCAGAAGAAAACAGAATGCTTAAGAAATAGCTGCTCAAGAAATAGTCAGGCACGGGAAGGGTTTTGTGGCTCCCGGTGTTTTCTTTTCTGTGGGAAACGAGTCCAAATGGCTCTTTAAGTGTTTAAGGTTGCAGACCCCTGTCATAGAACTAGGAAATATTTAGAAGTTTCCAACATTAGGAATGGGTGAATCCCTGGCTCAATTAGTTTCAGACTCCCCCCCACTTCTTTTATTAAAGATGAAGTTAAATATCCCTTCCTTCATGAAATGGGAACAATGTGAGATTTTAATTTTAACTGCTGTAAAAATAGGTGAAAAATATTTCCCTTTCCAGGTGGGGGACTTAAGAGTACTGAGGCCTGCTTGTGATTCTGTATTAGGGTAGCAGCTTCCTTCTTATTTGCTGACTGGCTCCTAATCTTTAACCACTATTATCTAAGGAAAGGACAACATAGTTATCCTGCCCTGTCACATAAGGACAACAAAGCCTTCCCAGCTACTCCATGCTGGCACTAGCTTTCTGTATTAAATTTGTGTGGCGTAGATAAGGTGCATGTTTCATCCATCTCATTGTTGAGAAGAATATATTTACAGCCAAAAAAAAAAAAAAAGTTTGTATTTAAGCAAGATGGATTTAACGGTAGAAAAGAACGCGGTAAATTTTTTCAAACAAGTAGTTTGTTCATCCCAGATCTTTTCACTCAGTTGAAGACATAGATACGCACGCACGCCATGGAGGAGATGCAGAATTTTGCTCTGCTCTGTTTGGGAACTCTTCGATCTTTGGGAGCTCCCTCATGTGGTGAACCATTGAATTGCATCTAGCCATTTTCTCAATCTTCACTTTTAAATTGTGAGTTGACTGTGATCTAGCTAGCCATTGGATCTACCTGGTTAGGAAGGAATCTGCTTAGGATAAGTTTTAAAATTTGATATTTCTTTCTTTCTTTCTTTCTTTCTTTCTTTCTTTCTTTCTTTCTTTCTTTCTTTCTTTCTTTCTTCATTCATTCCATTTATATAGATACTTTCCTGAACCTTGGTGAATCTCCAGTTAATGTTCTGCTTTGTTTTTATCCTTCAGTCTTGAGTGGCCATACAGTTGTCAGTTTCAAATGTCCAACCTTTATGTGATCATTGCTTTGGTTTCTGCCAAGTCAAAGAAAAAAATCAGGTTGGAAGCACTCAGCAGTGGATCTCACTTTCTTTCATATTTGCTAGGCATTGTTTCTGATTGCAAAAAGGGCTTACATTTTGCCAAACAATGCAGCCAACGCCATTCACCTGGTTATTGCAGAAATTAAAGCATCTCTGAAAAAGGTTTCTGTAGCTTCTGTTTGTCCATAACATCAAAGCAGAGCTAGGGTACAGCAAGTATTAAAAGGGCAGATCAAATTATAAACTTCTTTTGACATAAAAATTACAATCCCTTTTTTTAAAAAAAAAATCTAGACCCGTGGGACACCCAATTCCTTAAAATATAGATTATTAAATAGTTCATTTCCTCATTTGCAAGGAAAGGATTAAAAAAGCATAATCCTTGGGATAAGGGAGATCAATTGTGCTATGAGGGAACATGGCTTACTAAGTGTGTTCAGAAGCATTTCTATCTCTGAAGCAGGGATGAAATCCAGCAGGTTCTGACAGGTTCTGGAGAACCAGTAGTGGAAATTTTGAGTAGTTCAGAGAACCGGCAAATGCCACCTCTGGCTGGCCGCAGAGTGGAGGTGGAATGGAGATTTTGCAGTATCCTTCCCTCAGGAGTGGGGAGGGAATGGGGATTTTGCAGTATCCTTCTCCTGCCATACCCACCAAGCCAAGTCCACCAAGCCACACCCACAGAACAGGTAGTAAAAAAAATTGGATTTCACCACTGAAGTCAGTTCAACAGGCAGATTAATAGTATGAATCCTTTCTTCTGATTGCCCAGTCTCCTTCTCATCAGGCTCAGGAGTTTGCTCCCACACCTGCACAAGCATTTCTTGGCTCTCCTGTGAGGATATCATATTTATGGGAACACATGGCAGTTCTATGAAAGAACTAGATATTTGGGAGTGAGCACTGGCCATATTGCTTACCTATTTCAAAAGAAGCGCTGCTCCCCTTTCTCACCATTTCATTGCTTAACCAATTTTAGAGGGTTGTTTCAGGGTGAACCGTGAGGGGAAGAAGAAGATTGCTCAAAGTCCTTTGTGCTAGTAGAAATGGTAGGAGAAGCTCCACTCCATACTGTGTTCTGATTATGGATGGTTCATTGCTTGAAGAAATTATATATACAGGGCATGAAAGCACCAATTGTCCCCTATTACAGCATTGGTCACAAGTTTAAGCAGCAAACCATGGACGTAAGAAATACAGTTTGTAAACTTGAAAGAAGTGTAGTAAAAAAAAAAAAAAAGGTAAAGGAGTCCCTGCAGATTTTTCTCTACTTGTTGTTGCTGACTGTATGGGTTGGTGCTCATCTCTGTTTCAAGGCCATTGAGCCAGCGCTGCCCAAAGACATTTCTGCAGTCATGTGACCAACATGATGTCATGGAGCACTGTTTCCTCCCCACCAAAGTAGTATTTATTTATCTACTCACATTTGCATGGTTTCGAACTGCTAGGTTGGCAGGAGCTGGAGCAAGGACGGGAGCTCACCCCGTCACATGGCACTGGGGTCTCGAACCTGATAGGTGCATGTTTCCAGCTTTCCAGCAGCCAAAGCCAGGGTCTTAATTGCTGAGCCACTGCGCAGCCCTTTCAAAAAGTGTACACACACTATTAAACAATCTGGATAGTTATCTCTCAAGGTGATATAATAGTGGACTTCTCCACTGGGAAGGGAGTAGGAGTAGATAACCTCCAAGGTTTCTTCTGAGATTTAATCATTTGAGAAGTATTTGGGAGGAAGGAGATCTAAAAAGGTCAACAGAATGTTGCTTCCTTAACTTAGATTCGAAGCCATGAACTTAAGGAGGGCTGGAATTAAGAGTCCCACAGGATTTTTCTTATAGTTTTACTTAAACATTCTTCAGGGGCAGTTTGTGGAATCAGCAGTCAAAGTATGGTTAAAATTAAATTGTTTTAAAAGTTCTGGCTGGCTGGTATCCTAGACAAACCTTTATTCTAAGTCTGCAGTAGCTGGAGTTGATCTGTATTGGCTTTAGTAGACTGTGTTGACACATCGGGCAAAGTGTGTGCCTTTTTTTCCATAGCTGAAATAGCTTTTCCTTGGCCATAGCAACCATTTCTGTTTTTTAATATCTCTTTACTTCTACTAAGCTTCAAGGAATGTATCCAGTACGATTACTTCCTGTTTATGTCCTTCACATGTATCTAACATTTGAACAATTAAATGAATATACAGTGATATCTTGCACTCAACTGCTTTAAAACTCAGCAGATTTGGTACTCAATTTTTGATGCAAAAATTTTGTCCTCGTGTTGGCTGCTTTGTTACTCATTACATTATTCCTTATGGGAAAAAATTGGTTGGTACTAATAGTTTTTTTATACTCATCGTGCCTCCCAGAACCAATTAACAGTGAGTGCCGAGGTACCACTATATAAAGATAGATATCATATTATTCCAGTTTTACTTTAACCTACTTCAGTCTTAGAATTTTAGCTTTATGTTTTAGTTTATTAATAATAAACTAAATAATATTTTATTGTGGTTTTTGAAGAGAGTTTTTGTTTTTGATTCTGAAGATGTAGTATACAGTGGCAGTAGTGACAAAAAATAATCTGTATTATTGCTTTATGTTGTGTTTTATGTTTGGTCCCCCTCTTCTACTTTTAAATAGTTTGTTAATTGTTTCATTCTATACTGGTCTTTGACCGAAATAAAGTTTGACGGACTATGCCCTCCATTTTTATTTTATACCTTATTTATGCTAAATCTTTAACAGGAAGATGAGCTGAAGTAAAGGGCAGAAACTATTAAGACAGCTCTTGAAAGAATATATAAGATTGAATTATGTTATGCTGACATGAGTTTCCCTTTTTTTATTATGACAGGAGAAAGATATTTGATATCTAGCATGCTGTCGGCCCGCTATTGTACAAAAAATTACAGAATCTGGCTTTTTGGCAAAGGCGTCTGGGTCTCTGACAATGCTGGATATGCCAGTCTGAATTTCATTAATTTGATTTAAAAAAACATTTCGGCCACATGCTTTCAACATATGTTTCTATAGAAAAACATCACAAGTGCTTCAGCAGTCTTCTCAAAATGAGAGGAGTTTGGTGTAGGCCAGAGGTCGGCTACCTGCGGCTCTGAAGCCGCATGTGGCTCTTTCATCCCTCTGCTGTGGTTCCCTGTCGCCAGTCAGCTCCACAATTGATAAGGCTTTCAGTTAGGATAGGTAGAGGAAAAAGGACACTACGCTAGGAGGAGACACTATGGTGGGGGGAACCGGACTTCCGGTTGGCTCCAGAATTAAACAGAGGACTTCCGTTTAGGGCCTTTGTGGCTCTTTAAATGTTTAAGGTTGCCGGCCCCTGGTGTAGGCTATGGCTGTGGGATCCTGAGGAGGGTTCTTCAAGCCTGGCAGAAGTTTTCTCTGAACAGACATCTATTTATGGTTACTCTGCTCCCATCAACAGAACAGGAAGGAAGCAACTTTTACTAATTTCCCTTGCCCCTGAAAATCTGTCTTAAAAGTTGGGGAATTCTAGAACAAGGGGGAGGGAAAGAAGAGAGAACTGTGCAGAAGGGGGAGTAGAGAGAAAAATGAATTGGGACCACAGCAGAAGCACATATAGGTAACCTACTAGTTGTCTCTTAGTGACTGTACAAAGTTACGACAGACCTCCCCAGGGCTACCTACAACTTAGATTCAAAATTCCAATGGCCCCCCTGGTTGCATGATTGGTTTGGGGAGCTTGGCACGTGGCCCGCATATAGGTCATTTGCCACAGTCATGTGATCACAATTTATGATGGGTTTTTTTGCTAGACAACGGCATTCACTTCCAGTTCCACATCCACTTCCAACAAAAAATACCCACTGGAGATAATGGATTTACTTTACGACCTTGGCTTTTGCCTAACAAACACTGCGCAAAAAAAAAAAAAAAAAAAAAAAAAGTAAATTCAGATATGATCATGTGGTCACCTGCTTAACGATCCGCAGCCTTACAATGTATACTGGGCTCAATTACGGTCATAAGTCAAGGACTACCACTATTGCTTTCCTGTGCCCTGCAGAGGAAATTTAAAATTGCAGCAGTGACAGGACTTTGCTGTGACAACTTAATTAACAATAAGGATTCTGTTTAGTGGAACGGCTTTTAAGTACTTTGGTATTTAAATTGAATATTTTGTGTGGAATCTGGAATCCTGACGGCTGTAACAGCCAGAGCTGCTTTATCCTCCTTCGATTATATTTATTTTGGAAGAGTTCCACAGTAATAAATAAAACCGCCACAATAAAGTCATTTTAGGATTGTGCCTTCGGTTTGGGGATTTCACTTGTTAACAATGGGTTATTGTGACCAATCAATATGGTATATAATAATGCTGGTGCTTTGTTGTATAAACTGTACCCAGGGTTTTTAGGCGTTCATTTAATAGCCAGGTATGAGTCATGCTTATAAATGGTAAAATACCACAGTTCTTATGGTATGCAGTCCATGATTCAGGAATGCTGAATCAAGAGGCAAGCGAGGATTCCCTGTATGAAACACTTTGAGGGAGTAAAAAAACAAAGCTATGTCTACACCCATTGCCATCTCCCCAGAGAAGGGGATGCTGAGTTTATTGACTTGTTGTCAAGGTTGACTCAGCCTTCCATCCTTCCGAAATCGGTAAAACGAGGACCCAGATTGTTGGGGGGCAATATGCTGACTCTGTAAACCATTCAGAGTAGGCTGTAAAAGCACTGTGAAGCGGTATATAAGTCTTAAGTGTCAGGCCTGGAAGCCATCTTTTGCATTGGGCCTTCAGCCCTGCTGAAGTACTGTGTGAACTTTAGTACTGTGGGAAAATGGGAGGGGGGATTGTATGGAGCAGGGGTGATGTATAGTCATAATAACATTCCTTTCTCAGAGAGTCAAGGACATCTTGCTCTGCACCTGAAGGGGTGTGACTGGGAGACATCTCCAGTTGGGACGGTGTTTTGATTGGACCATGTGATGGACATATGGGTGCAGGGGGAAGGGACTTGGACTTTCTTTTGGATGGGGAAAACCTAGAAGCTTTCTAATTTGGGTTTTCCCAGATGTACCAATATGACATCTCTAACAAAATGGAACTTTGAGGAACTTCAAACCTCGGAGTCTTCTTTCATTGGGGGTGTTACTTGGAACCCTGACACTAAGTACTGTTGCTTTTGTTCTTCCACCTGACAATACTGCTCTTTTGTTCACTATTGTAAGAGCATAGGAAGCTTCCTGACAACTATTTGGGCTGCTGTTCTTCTACATATTTAGTGCCTCCTTTGCCAAGGAATGGCAAACACATGATAAAGTTCTTTTGCATCACCAAGCTACTTGATCTTTTTATCTGGTAATACCAGGAACTGATACGTTGGTCAAACACTGCCTTGCCAGTGTAATACGTGAATTGAAGTAGAGTGCCGACCATGTCATCTCCAAGGTTGTAAGGGAGGGATTCAGGTTGAATATTAACTTTCCACAACCTGATGCCTGCTAGATGTCTTAAGACTGACAGTTCTCATAATAATCAGCACAGTGACAGCAATCCTGGCTGGGAATCCTTGGAGTTCTAAGCCAGCACATCTGGACAATACCAGATTGAAGACACCTATTGTAAGACATCACTTGCTTTGATCAGAGGAAAGAAAAACAATAGAGATCAGCTGTAGAAGCAAGTTATGATAACCCTCTGAATTGTAAATAGTTTGGGTCAGATTTTCTCCTAAGAAAGAGATATTGGTTTTGTTTTCCCTGGTTCCTATGCTTATGCCTTGATATTACCCATTGCACATCACTGTTAACTTGACAAATTCCCATATGAAGAATTTGTATGGATATGGAGACCCAAAGGCTGAAAGCTGAGCATTTTTTCATGAAAAACTGTCCATAGCACTCTCTTATTATGTGCCACTAAAAAACCCTGGTCCACAGGTTGACTTCATCTCAAGCCTTACTTTCCATCACAGATTAGTATGTCCACAGACCATCTCTGTTATATTGTGGCTCTTCACAGAGGACTATCACGGCCTGGCATGGCTCCCTTGCAAATAAGATTGAACAATAATCAGGAGTAATAATTGTGTGAGGAAAAAAAAATCTCATCTTTTCTGTTGTCTATGGAGGTTCTTGCTTCTTGCTTCTCATCCCAGAAGCTGAAGAAACTTCTTGGATGAGAAGCAAAACATCTTCAAAGAAAAAACAAAGTCCAGTTGCCTCTTGAAAAAGCACCTTTGGGATCCTTTTTATTGCTATCTCTTATTGTTTGTCAGGAAGTTGCACTTGAAATCAAATTTCCCATTATTATTCACAATGTATACTTGTGTGACCTTCAATTCCCACAATTTCACAACCAGCATGGGGATTCTGGGTTTTGAAATCCACATTGTTCTGACCCAGCCTTAGCAGAAACAAGAAACAGACTCCTTGTCACGAAAAAAATCCTTTTTATTTATCTCCTGTGAATTAATGGCATTCACACACCGAAAAGTCCAGGCAATAGTCCTTCAAAGAGTTAACTGCAATAACAGACCTTATCAGTTCCTTGTGATAATTGCCAGGCCATGAGCTCCCAGCCACAAAGCTGCAAATTTAGGTCTGGCAGGCAGTCTCTGAGGCACGAAACACGAAGAGCCAAATCTTCAGAAATCCGAACTGTTGTCTCCTACGACCACCACTCCCCTTTCCTTCTATTTATTCCCTAGCCAGGGAGAGGCCATTCAGCATCCACGTGTGCCTTGCTTCCCAAGTCGACTCCTTGTCCTCAGTTGTTCTCCTCACCTAACAGCTCTACGCATACGCACCTCTGGAACAATCCCCAGCTGTTCTTTCTCCCCACTTATCTCCACCTTCAAAGACAGCTGGGAAATGTCAGACAGCCCTGGCTCTATCTCTGCTTCCTACGTAGAGCATCCATCAGAGCCTTCCCCAGACTCCAGAGCTGCCCCAAGTTCCTCCCCAACCTCCTCATCGTCTGAGTCTGCCTCCAGCTCTACTGGCAGCTGGCGGGCCACAACACACATATCTTAACATTGCTGAGATTGAGAAACACTGTATTAAAAGCTGGGCGACAAAAGAGAAGGAGGAGAGCTACGTAAAGAGTAGACAAATGTCTTGCTTTTGAGATGAAAGGTGATTCTGCATAGTAGCCATTATATATATATATATATATATATGTATTAAGCTTGATTTGATTTCATTACCAAGTATACTTTCTTGAAGGTAGTACGGTATAGTAAACATATACATAATGGATTGTTTCATTTCTATGTACTTGACCCTAATTACTTGGTCATAAATCACTTGCTATTTTGCGGATTCCCCAAATTATTGCCATTCTGTGCCTTTGGGCAGGTTTTTCTCATACCATTTCTGTGCAAGCCTTTAACTTTATATAAGATCACAAGCTAAATTATGTATTTTGAGCATGTTTCATCCACAAACAAACAAAAAAGCTAGGGGTTCATCTCGGTTAAGTTTGCAAGATCTTTAGTCTTAGAAGAAAATGTTCTTGGTTTTGCATAAACAGATGGTAAGCCAATCCCTGCCATCAAGTTTGCGTTGCTGCCGTGATCAAAGTACTGGAAATTTATTAAGTTTTATTTTGAAGAATCTCAGTCTGATAACAGTCCAATAAACAGGGAAAGCAAGTTCTTCGGACTTTTCCTCACAGCCTGGATCTGCTCCAAGGCTACGACCCAGAATAGCTGGATGCTTCTTGGGATTAGGAAAGGAATGGGCTTTGCGAAAGGCCTATTTAATTCCTTGTTCCATGCATTTCACATTCCGTCATCATTGAGCACGTTTAGGCCTCATTAGTCTGGTGGGTTTGGGGGAGGGAGTCCTCTTCTGAGTCCTCTTCTTTTTCTTAAAATGTTTTTGTACTTCTGAGAGCTCTGGCGTTTCTTCTTCTCCGTCAGCCCAAAGGTGGACAGATATATTTCTAAAACTGTTAACCAAAACCAGAGATTCTCAGCTTATATTTAAACTACATAGTTATCTGTCTAAACAAGGTTTTTAAAAGGCATGAGGCCAAGTGTCAGACCTCAAAATGCACTTGGTCTTTTAGGGAAGAAAATTGATTTTTCTGGATACCGTTCATCTTATTGTTTGCCTTGAATCAATAGACCCACTCTGCTTTCCCATTCCAGCATATTTTTGCCTGATAAATCTTTATGGGAGATGAAATCAATTGACATATAATAAATTAGGGTATTTTTAATGGATCTGGGAATCACTTGGACTTCTCAAAAGAAAGAACAAAATCAGGGCATATGATACCAATTTGAAATAAGATTGGTATAGACCAAATGGAGGGGTAATAGCTGTAATATGACTGTAATTGTTCCAGGTTCGGTCACTAGCATCTCAGTTAAAAGATACAGAAGTGATAAGAAAGAGTTCTGAGTTTTCAGTGACAGCAGAGAAAGCTGGACTAGCGTAAATGCCTATAAGGCAGCTCTTTCATCATATAATAGAATCAAGTGTCACTTCACCAAACTATAATACAAGGATAGGCAGCATATGATTTTTGAGTTTTTGTTGAATTTTAGGTCCCATCATTGGCCACACATTCTCCATCTCTACTTTAAAGGGAAGTTATTTTCATTCATTGTCTCTTGATTGAACTCTCAGAAGTTTGACCTGCGTAAACATCTATCATTGCAGAGATTGGTGGGAGAAACGGGTAGAATGATGTCATTCCACACAGGGATTTGGGGCTACATATAATGCTTCTCTCCCCTGATTCCACACTTCGTTTTGCCAAGATAGAAATGGCAAGAAGTCATGTTCTCCGAAGGAAAGAAACGGCAGTCAGATTGGGGAAGACACTGGTCTTGCATTGAACGAAGGGATAACGCCATTGGTGGCCCAACATGGAATATAGCATGAAGTAGGACACTGCTGATTGGTTTAATCAAGATTGGTTGTGATAGAACCATTTGCTGGTTGATTGTAAGTTTCAAGAGATTTGAGAGGCAAAAGTGGTGGTGATACAAAAGTGCCCTGAATTAGCTTGCCTTGGCTAAAGACATTAACCAAGATTGCTGCTGTTCTGTAGCTGAATAATATAAGTATCTTTTACAGTTTTAACTGCTATTTTTACCATAGACAATCTTGAGTGTCTGATTATGTCAAAGGTAATTGAAAGGATGTTTGCTCACCATGGTTTTCTTTGATAAACCATTGAATGCTTGGAACTACTTTAAAAAAAAAATCAAACATTACCTTCTAATGTGTAATTGTAATTTTGTAATCTGTAATTTTGTTGTGTTGGTCCAACAAAAGCTAACGCATTGGAGAGACTCTCATGCCTTTCAGTTCTTTCTGGATTCTTTCACAGTATAAATCACTTTTTGGGGGGCTAGTAGAATAATTAGGTTTTTGCAACATGCTTTTTATATCCAGAGGATATAAAAACCTCTGCACTGGCTGAGGAATTCTGGGAGTTGAAGTCCACAAGTCGTAAAGTTGCCAAGGTTGGAGACCCCTGCTCTAGGCTAGTCTTTAACTACTACATCAAACTACAATTTCCATAATTCCACAGTCAGCATGGGAATGATAATCCCGCGTATCTGAAGAGTGGTAGTTGGGAGAGGCTGGTCTACAGGGCCAGACTACCTGAAATGTTTACAATAGATCCTCCCTCTCAGTGGGCAACCTTTATAATGTTATAAGCAGCAGTAATGGGTAGTACAGTAAATGATTGTAAATAGTAACTTAGGAGTTATTGCTTTTAGATGATTGACTATTTAATTGATAGATGCCCTTGTTCTGACCTGAATGATTAGCAGGTAGTTTGGCACACAGCTTAAGGCAGTAACCTTAATTGTGACTGATTAATTTGGCTGAAATATGTTGCTAAGTCAATTCTGTGTTTCATTAAACTGACTGAATTGCATCCAGCTATTAGAGGTGTTTGAAGGAAAGGCAACTGACAGATGATATAGGAGCACATACCCCTGCATTAAGCTATAAAAGAGCCATTAAGGAAACCTGTGCCAAAATTGAATTGTTCCAGAGAAATTTAACTTCCAAGCCTAATGCTAATTAATAGCTATATGCTTAATGGATGTCAGGAGTTAATTAGGAAAACCCGATGACCTGTGCGGGAGTTTTAAATATTTTCTGCGTTGCTCCCTCTTTTTGTATTGTTTCTGTTTAAAAAAAGGAAAAAAGAAATTTTATGGCGGCGCATTGATCTGTGAATGCTATCAGTTACATAGCCTTACGCCATGCTGCCTCCTCTCAGTCAGAATTTCCCTAATTTTTTGTTTGCATCATTTGTGTTGTGAAAGGGATACTGATTAAAAGACAAACGTTAATGATCTGAAATATTACCAGATACACTTCAGACTGTTACCATCTCAAACTGGTCAAATCATGGGGGCAGAATAACGCAACAGAGAAGGACACACCCTGTAGTTTAGAATTTATTGCTGTGGACTTGTGTCTCCTCCTATACTTCTTGTTCCATTTTCACTGTTGCTGTGTGTGTATATATGTATGTATGTATGTATGTATGTATGTATGTATGTGTGTGCGTGCACTAATCCAGTCTTTTCTCTTTTTTTTATCTCTGGTTTACTCTTAAACTAGTGAACAACTAGTTTAGCTACAACCTTTCAACGACTGAGAAACTCAAATTCCCTTTCTATAAAACAACTTTTGTCTAAATCAATTTTACTAAAAAGTATAAAAGAGGAGCCATAAATAAGCTGAGCTCAACTGATAGTGAAGGGTCTGTGCAGGGCGTGTCTATGTATCAACGTGAAAAAAGCCCAGATAACAGTTATGACTGTGCAATCAAACCTCCCACCCCCTTTTTATACACATTGTAGGTACAAACACATCAGAGTTGGGTTTCAGCAGGTTCTGACCAGTTCTAGAGAACCAGTAGCGGAAATTTTGAGTAGTTCAGAGAAGCGGTAAATACCACCTCTGACTGGCCCCGCCTCCATCTATTCTCTGCCTCCCAAATCCCAGCTGATCAGGAGGAAATGGGGATTTTGCACTATTCTTCCCCTGGAATGGGGTGGGAATGGAGATTTTACAGTACCCTTCCCCTGCCATGCCCCCAAGCCATGCCACGCTCCCCCTCAAAGCCACACCCACAGAACCAGTAGTAAAAAAAAATTGAAACCCACCACTGAAACATATGTAAAAAAGGGGGGGATGGGGTTTTAATTGCACAGTTGTGTCTGCCAGTTTTACTTTCTTGATATCTCCCATCTCCGTGGTGGATGCCCCAGTTCCTAGCGTCTTACAAAGACATCACCATGCAATTTTCTTGCTCTGATAGAGAAACAAATTTCCATTATCTTTCTCTGGGCTGTGTTTTTTTTTTCCTACTTCCCAGTTTTTATTCAATTTGGTCACCTCCAGAAGGAAGAAGCTTTTGTGTCTTGACCCCTGTGCTGATTCCCTGTTCTTCTGTAGAGGAGATTGATGGTTGGGTAGAAGTATATGGGGACAAGAGAGCAAGGAGAACTATAGCTATGGAAGTGGACATAGTCCTATATTTTAAACAACAAACATGTCTTCTGCGATTACCATTCAAGACTTGTATTTGAATTGCACTTTTTCTTTTTAAGAAAGTTGAGGTTTTTTGTGTGAAACGTTTGCCAGAAGTTCTTTCTGAGAAATGTAGAATAGGAAGGAATGAAGATAAGCAAGATATTCTGGCTTTATAAAAGGGCAGAAGCTCTTAAATAGGGTTAATCTAAATTTGTATTTGTAGCCTTCTCAGTTCCTTCACAGTCATAAACTGTAATTCTTCTGTCTAAACTGACCTTTGAAGAGGAAGTTTATTTGAACAATGGTGTCGCCACCTCTGTTTTCTTCTAATAATTCCTT
Organism: Pituophis catenifer annectens; assembly: GCF_029215685.1. Classification (NCBI taxonomy): domain Eukaryota; kingdom Metazoa; phylum Chordata; class Lepidosauria; order Squamata; family Colubridae; genus Pituophis; species Pituophis catenifer. The sequence continues at coordinate 191,676,789 of NW_027256881.1, read as the reverse complement.
ATCCCACTCCCTCCCTTTTTACATAAGAGTGTGTCTGGAACAGTATAAATATTGGACACCAAAATGGCTTGTCAGTCTATATTTTCAAAAATAAAAATCTTTGGCAAAGTTGGTAGACATTTTGAGAACCGGCAAATTTCAGGCTTCAACACTTCTAAGGAAGCGAGTGAACAAGTTTTAGGAGCTTTGGGAAATATTTGTAGTGGAATCTTCCCCAGTTTGATGGGTCTCTGGATATTTGGGATTGCAGTTCAGATTAGAAGACCCAGACCTAGTAGGGAATTCTATTAGACCAATAGAAAAAAAAAATGGTGAATTGGGGAGCACTAGGCAGTACAGGGATGTCAAACTGGTGGCCCGTGGGCCGGATGCATCACACGCAGGCCACACCCATCTTGGCTCCACAAAGGCAAAAAATGTGATACGTCACATGACGCGATCGAGTTTGACACCTGTGAATTAGTAGGAGCCCAGAAAATGATTTGCAACTGATTGTATGTAAAACTGTATGTGTATTAGATCAAGAAATAAAGGTTACCTTATCACAGAAAGGTCATTCCATTTATTTACCTTAGACCAGGGAATGGATGCCCAGAAACTTTAGGATTATATAGTCATTACTGCCAGCAGTATATGAAAATGATAATAAAGACTTTTAAAAAACACTATAAAATTCCTTATTTTCTGAATTTTCTGAAAAGCTTCACTGTGTATCAGGTACACAGCAAGATATATTATTGTAATATTTCTGGAGAGACTTGGCTTCAGATCCTCTCCTCTAAGAAGCTTTCTTGGCGTGTTATGCTGATCTATTTCATGAGTTTGCAAGAATAAACATGCACACCATTCTGAACTCCTTGTACAAAAAACGCTATAAATATGGGGGATGGATGATGCTCTTCATATGCCTTGAATTAGGTAGCCTTTGTGCTTTAAGGCAGTTTTATATATGGCCCATGCACCCACAGAGACCAACAAACAAAAGGCTACACAACTAACTGTTTCAAAAGACAAAGATGAGCCTTGTATTGAATATATCGACAGAAGCACAAGTGATAATGGACAAGTTTCTTCATACCAAGAAGCACCAAGCCATATATAAATAATGGAGGCCATTCACAAAGACTAATGGTCATAAAAGGTCATAAAGTTCATTTATTTCTCTCTCTCTTTCTCCCTCTTGCTTATTTTAATAGTGCTGGGCCTAAAGGCGATAACATCTACGAATGGAGATCTACTATCCTAGGTCCCCCAGGTTCTGTGTACGAAGGTGGCGTATTTTTTCTGGATATCACATTTTCATCTGATTATCCGTTTAAACCACCAAAGGTAAGGTTATACAGTCTCTGTATCTTTGTATCTATTTTCCATTGTCTTCCATTTTAATTCAGGAAAAGCAACAACTGGATGAAGCATTTCCAAAATGGTGCATAGCACAGGATCCCCTAGCCAACTAGGACTCTGTGAGGCCAAACAAAAGGGCCCACATTATCTTGCCTTCACAGTTTTGTGGTATTCACTGGAGGCTTTCAGAGTTGGGCATTTTTTGAGAATATTAGGACATCAGAAATTTCCATTTCGGACCCTGTTTTTCTGCTGCTATCAGTTGGACAGAAGAATAGGATTTGGAGGGCATAAGTCCCATTACTTCTGTACTCATATGGAAAAACATTCCAAAAGATTATAAAATATCTTGCTTGATTGCCTTACTTTTATCCAACTTTGAGCCTCTTTGCTCAAAGAACCCAGATATAGCAGTAGCAGCAACCTACTCTTGGTAGTAACAGTACAAGGTAACATTGTATAACTGCTATTTTTGTAGGTACAAGTCACTTTTCTTCACATATGGCTCAAGCCTTACATTAGATTATTGTCCCCCTCAAGGGCCTTTTGCTAGGAGATATATGCTGCAGTTGAAACAAGACCATTGAGAAAAGGGAAGAAATTAACCATTTCATCTTTCTGATGCCGTCCTTCTTTTATTCTGAGATTGCATTTCACTCACTTCCCCCCCCCCCCACCTTCTTGTTCCTCCAAACTAGCATAACGCCCAGGAGACAGGACAATTCTTCCAGTGTTCTCTCTTGCTTATTTGCCCAAGTCTTTTGAAAGCAGTATATGGTTGTCCTCAGAAGATAAACTCATCCACATCGCCTGAAATCAGATTTATTTCAATAAACCATTAGAAGTGTGTAATCTTAGTGGCTAAAATGAAAAGCAGAAGTATTTAAGCCCTGGTTTGCTTGATAGTGCATGATTTGATAAATACTCTCTCAAAAAAAAGTTGCAGATCTTTATCTAATAACATATCAGATACAATGCTGCTTTAATTATCAAATATTTCAACTTGTGGTCTGCTTCTGTGATAAGCGCTCATTTCCTCAGTTGTTTCAAAGCCTACTGAAACATAAATGTACCCTATCCTTACCCAACAGCTGTTTACAATTCGCCATTTAAATCTTCTACATGTGCTCTAGTGCAAACCGTGGATTTTTCCTGATTTTGATCATATTGAAAGATGATCCTTATTATAATAAAAATATACATGACTAACAGTCGGCCAGGTCATATGCTATAGTATATCTCTGTGGATGATGGGATGCATTTACTGGAGGCAGTAGGATTTGCCCTTTTCCTATTGGCTGTGAACGGGGGAGATTTTCACTTTTTTCTATTGGCCAGAAAATAAGGGGGGAGGGGGAGAAGTGTCATTTTTTTGAAAAAGGTCAGGAAAGGATATGTTACTAGTCCATGCTAGCTGAAATGTAAATCCAGAAACTGAAAAAGCTCAGTTACTTACATACAACATTGATGTACAAGTACGACCACCACATACACATTTCCCCAAAAAGAGAAAATTGGAAGCAGAGATGTGTATAAAATATTAATATAATTCAGTATTTAAACATGATATGTTTTTGGATAGTGGGAACGAGGCAGAGCCATGGATCTACTGTATGTCCTTGCTCCCTCTTTATTTGGATCTTAAAATGGGATAGTCTCACTTTCCTTAGTCTCACTGTTTCCTTTTCAGCCTAAGAAATGCACCTGTATAAGTGGAGATATGCCTGGGAAAAGGCCTGAAATAATTGGAAATTTAACTAAAAGGGATATTAAGTATAAAACAGTTGACCACATTTTATTAGCACTTTGATTGACGTTGAGCTAAGGTGTCCTGAGTAATAGTATTTATTTTATTTATTTATTTATTGGTTCGATTTATATGCCGCCCTCCTCCGGAGACTCAGGGCGGCTTACAATGCTTTAAGCAATAGCCTTCATACTTTTGTATATACCTGCTTATTAGGGCTTTCACCCCCCCCCACCCCTTCCCACCCCAGCAGTATTGTTCTTTTTTATACAAAGTCAGCTTATTGCCCCCACAAACCGGGTCCTCATTTTACCTACCTTGAAAGGATGGAAGGCTGAGTCAACCTTGAGCCTGGTGAGATTTGAACTCGCAGTAATTGCAGGCAGCTGGCAGCTAAGTGCTACTTAACAGCACTTTAGTCCACTGCACCACCAAGGCTCCTATCATCAGTATCAGTGTAAATGAACTAAAATGCCTCAAAATTGCCACATTGGGTGGAATATGGCATTTAGTGAAAGCACAAAAGTAGACTCAGCGATAGAATCAATTGTAATTTTTTTTTTAAAAAAAAAGTGTGTAGACCCCTTGTTTGCTTTGTACTGCTTCCTGAAAAATACATTTTAAAAAAAGGTATGTCAAATCTATGGTAACTCTTAACATTGTGAGAAGCATAAGCTAAGATTTCCCATGCTTGCTGATATAATATAGAGGTTTAATGCCAGTATAAATATTTGTTCAAAGATTGCAGCTGTGCAGCAGATGTTTGATGAAGAAGATTCACATTTTGCTATTGAATAAGCTAGGTTCACCAAGTTAGTTTACCTGTTGTACAGAAATCAAGTAGGTAAGGCCCACCCCCAGTCTCTTCTTTCTCTTGTCTCTTCACTAGTCTAACAAGTAATATATTCTAGGTAGGAATTCTAGTCATGCCCCAAAAAATTAAGATTTATTCCAGTGATGAAATTCATTTTTTTTTCCTACCGGTTCTGTGGGTGTGGCTTGGTGGGTGTGGTGTGGCTTGGTGGGCATGGCAGGGGAAGGATACTGCAAAATCCCCATTCCCTCCCCACTCCTGGGGGGAGGATATTGCAAAATCTCTATTCCCACCCCACTTTGGGGCCAGCCAGAGGTGGTATTTGCCGGTTCTCCGAACTACTCAAAATTTCCGCTACCGGTTCTCCAGAACCTGTCAGAACCTGCTGAATAGCACCCCTGATTTATTCCCTTTTTTCTTTAAAAAAGATTAAAAAAGGTGGTGGATAAGCCACACAAATTTCCATAGTATTATCTCGATATGCATTTCCAAAGGCTTGTGAAATTTGGCATAAAACTGTAAAAGGCTCAAATGCAAAGTCATCTTGGCCACGGTATTTCCCTCTTTTCCCGTTTGTAGGTTCCTTGAAACATCTGGGAATGGGGCAAACCTAGAGATGCCCTGGAGCTGATTTGTTGTAGAGAAGGGATCACCAAGAGTGCCACTAAGGCTCAGTGGTTTCTCTCCTCTTCAGGGGTTTATTCATGACATGAATGGAACATGCGTCAGTGTTACACATGACACAAAACTGAGTGCACTGAGGATTCCATCCAAAATCACAGAATTTAATGGCAAAAGTATTAGGGTGGAATGCTTCCCCCTTCTCCTCCTTTTCTTGCACATCATTTTAATGCTTAATTTTTAGTTTATATTAAGTCAGTTCCTGGCGTAGTGTCCTTGATTATTGAATGACATTACATCAGAGTTTCCCAATTCAGATTCAGCAGAGGGCTTCTCACTTAAAAAGTGAGTGCCACACTAAGCTAAACCATATAAAATATTTAACTAAGGGGAAGGGGCCTATTCTGAATTTTATTCTCTTACAGCTCAGAACTATATTTCTCGAAACTACCAGGTTATATGGTTCAAAACATAAGGGTAACCAATTTCATCCATATGTATTCTATAGAAACATAAATTCCTAGTTAACAGAGCCGGCCTTAATACATTAGGTCTTACTGACTACTGTCACTTACCAGAGAGGGCTTTCCCCCTCTCCCCCCCAAGATAAATTAAATGGAAGTGTCAGAGATTGAACTTGATAACATCTTGAGGTGGTCTCTCTAGAGCAGGGGTGACAAACTCAAGGCTTAGATCAGCCCTGCGGGGCTGCCCTGAGAACAGCAAAGGACCGGCCTGCGGTGCCTCTCCCAGCAAAAACAGAATTTGGGAGGGCCACATGAGGCACTTCTGAGCTCCCTTTTCAGCTGTGACGCTCTCTTGCAGCCCTCTGCCGGTGAAAACGGAACTTGGGAGGGCCAAGTTTTGGGCTACAGTGGCCTCCTGCAGCCCTCTGCCAGCGAAAATGGAGCTCGGGAGGGCCACGTGAGTGACTTTGAGCTGGTCACGCTCACTTGGCCCCCCCGAGGTCAAACACAACCCTGATGCAGCCCTCAATGAAATCGAGTTTGACACCCCTGATGTAAAGTATACTGACCAGACAGAGATTTTGAATAAGTAGTCTACTTTTAGGAGTGCTGGTAGCATCAGGAAAGCAGCCTGAGTGAGATTTGTTTTTCTGTGGAAGCTGATACCTTTGAAGATTGCTTTTGCAATATTCAAAATGTACTAACATGCTCTATGACCATATTCCTACTGTGTTGGAAAACTCATCTAAGTAAATGCCAACAGTTGGAGAGGATCCAATGATGATCTTATTTATAAAAGTGGTCAAGTTAAATATACATCAGTGGTGGGTTGCTAGGGTTAGGGTTAGGGTTAGGCTCCGTCCACAGAAGCGTTGCACGTGAGTGTGCGCCCGCCCACGATTGAACCGCTTACAACGGGTTTTGAAACCCGCCCCTGATATAGACGAATCAAAAACAAGAGCCCCAATGTTAATTGACGGGAATCATGACATCTATATCACGATGGCTCCCGTATTCCAGAGGAGCTTTGTTCTCCAATCTGGCGCTCTTCAGATTTCTCAAACTAGCATCATCTGGTTTGGGCACCATAACTAGTGAAAAAACCTGCAGCGCCTCACTTTGAATCTCACATTCACCCATTTTAAATGAAAGGTGAATATTTTAAGTGCCATTTTCCACATGCACGCAGAAATAGTCCATAGGCTTCTTTAAACTGTTGACAGCAGAATTACGGTGACATCCTAATACAAACTCTGCCCTTTTGTACTTGCATTCTGACTTGGTATGCAAGTACACAAGTCTTGGGACTTGCAATGTCTCTTGTCCGCTCCAAGGAAACCAATGAAACTGCTATTTCTCAAGGGCACGCAAATGTTTGTATGAATCGGCTGGTTTTTTTTTGGGGGGGGTTGTTTTTTTTAAAGAAAGCATTAAAAATGCTGGAGGCTTATCAAAACAAAACACAATAAAGCTTTTAGCTTTGAGACATACAGTATATAGAAGTTGTGAATAAGGCTTTACAAAAGAAGATGGGGAGACCTCTTTTCAGATGAGGCATAAACAAACATCAGAAACAAATGTATTTTTTTTCCCCCAAAAAATGAAAGATCTCGACAGAAAAATTTTCCCACCGAGGGAGAATCATTCAAGACAGGTTTCAAAAGGCTAGCAACAAACTATGCCTGAAAAGCGTTTAATGATCTTCTCGCCCTCCTCCTTCTGTTGCTCCTCTACCTGTAGGTTACTTTCCGTACTAGAATCTATCACTGCAACATCAACAGTCAGGGAGTCATCTGTCTGGATATCCTGAAAGACAACTGGAGTCCTGCTTTGACTATTTCAAAGGTTTTGCTGTCTATTTGCTCCCTCTTGACAGACTGCAATCCTGGTAAGGCAATCCTTGTCTTTCGTTTTGTTCCTGTTTCCCCCCCCCTTCCCCGATTTAATGAAAAGAAGCATTATTAATTCTGCAACAGGCACAGCCAGAGGAGGCTGCTTCCCTCACTTTTGTCAACAACACAAAATGCTTCTTTTTTGCCATGTCTGAAAACAGGGCACAAACTGGCAGTCGTATGATTTTTAAACCTGTGAGATAAATCCACATTTTTTTCTTCTGATTATCTTTCAACCTATAAATGCCTCTTACGCTTTGCAATAGAAAGGCTATGATACATGAGACTGATTTTCTCCAGATGTTTTAGGACAGTGATGGTGAACCTTTTCGGCACTGAGTGTCGAAAAGATCAAGCAGAAATATCGCTCGCACGCGCCCTCATTGGGACTGAGCTCTGGAAAAGCTGAACTTCCAGGTCCTAGCGCGCATGCATGCCCGACGATCAGCTGGCCAGTGTGCATGCACGGGCCGGTTTTCGGCACTGCATACGAAGGGATCACGCTCTGGTAAAGCTGGACTTCTGGGTTCTGGTGCACATGCGCATCCAACAATCAGCTGGCCGGCGCGCATACACACACCGGTTTTCAACACTGTCGCACACGCGAAGAACAACTGATTGTCACATGTGCACGCGCTCCAGAAATCTGGAAGACAAACAGGCAAGGTCGCGCATGCCGGGCGACATGGCTTCGCATGCCACTTTGGGCACGTGTGCCATAGGTTCGCCATCACGGTTTTAGGACCATAATTCAGTTTTTTCTGAAGGTTGAAAGTCTTCCAATGAGTAGCAGCACCAACTCAAAGGATGCTGTTTTAGATTGATTCAAATGGCAGCAATAACAGTAACAAAATAACTCACCAAGATAAATTCCTTGTTTGTCCAATCACACTTGGCCAATAAAGAATTCTATTCTATTCTATTCAATAGACCATTGGTTCCATTCCATTGTTTAAACAAGCAGAGCATATTTAATGAGTCTTGGATTATACGTTGTCTCGGCCTCTTGTAGTCCGTTCCAGTATGCCAGTCTCTTATCAGAAAAAAAAAGACCGCAATAGAAAATTGACCTGCTTCTGTAATTCAGCTAATACAAACTGCTACCATTTGGTTTTTCATTCGTTTATTATATCAATTTGTATATCATCTCTCAATTGCAGCTCTGGGCAACGTACATAGGGTTAGAAGCGCAGGAAACAGAACATAATCAAAATTAGAAAAATAACGGCAGCCGAAGACAAACTGGGCTCTGATCATAAGAACTTGCAATGATGGGCTCAGCTAATCTCCAAACCCAAGCCCAGGGGAACACCCAAGTCTTCCAGAGGGCCAGCAGGGTTGACTCTCCACAAATCTCCGTGGTATTAAGGGATGGGACCAGGGGTGGTATTCACTTACCTTCCCTACCAGCTTGCAAATGTGAGCCCCCACCCACGCATGTGCCCGGCCTTCCGTGCATGCACTTTGCCGGCGTGCAAGCCTTCCGCGCATGCGCCCGGCCTCACAAACGTGACAAATAGGATGGCATAGAGCTGGGGCAAGTGGATGGATTTCCGCTACCGGTTCAAGTGAACCGGCCTCAACCGGCTGAATACCACCTCTGGATGGGACCCAAAGCACAGGTACCCTGCTGGATCTAGAGGAATGGGCCAGCCTAGAGAAAGCCAGTCCTGCAAATATTAGTCCCATGTACATGACTTTTATACATGACAAACAGCACTTTGAGTTCCATCTAAGATGTGCGTTAGGATCCGGTGCAGTTCACAAGACAGTGGTGTAAATGGGTGAGGTACACCTGCAGCTCCTTACATTGTTAAATTCTGGATCAGTTGTAGCTTCCAAGTGACATTTGAGGATGGCTCCATGTAGGGTGTATTGCAGTAGTTCACCCAGGAAATTACCAAGGCTGAACGGCTATAAACAGTACTAGTGATGCCTCCCCCCATTCCAGGGAATAACCTCACCCAGCAGCTTCATATAGATGCTAAATAGGAGGGGAAGAGCACAGAGCCCTGCAGGACGCCACAAAAAATGGGTCTTGGGCTAGGTCTCTTCACCTCCTCCTCCTCCTCCCCTGGAACCAGCCCTGGAGAAAGAAGGTTCCACAACATTGTTACTCACTGCTTCCATTGCCACTCCTTCTTATTATGACACATCTTGTTGAGGAGTGGCGAACAATGGAAAATCCTGTTATGCAGATTCTGAATTCAAATTGCCTTTTTTGGACTGAGATGCTGCAATTTGCTAATACTATACATCTATATCATTTATCGTGTACTATGACCAAGGTGTTGGTTGTCATCTAAAACAGGAGTCTCCAACTATAGCAACTTTAAGCCTGGCGGACTTCAACTCCCAGAATTCTGGGAGTTGAAGTCCGCCAGGCTTAAAGTTACCAAGGTTGGAGACCCCTGGTCTGAAAAGCCCTTCATGGTATAAGGGCTAGTTATTTGAGGGACTACATTTTTACCTTTGTTTCTGCTAATCCTATAAAACGGGTGTCAAACAGGCCACACCCAACCCGGCTCCACAAAGGCAAAAAACATTGCGATACGTCACGTGACAAGATCAAGTTTGACACCCATGCTATAAAATGTGCAAAAAAAAAAGAGCATTCTTTGCGTCCCACTCTCTTAAACCATTCCTTCTGATGGGATGTAAAAGGCATGCCTTCCCTTTCACACCACCTGTCTTCTGGAATGGTATTCATTCCTCCAGAGCTTTGAACGGTTCAACCCTGCTGAGACCTGATTTTTATCCATGCTCTGACTTAAGATCCTTGAATGAGACTGTGTTGAATGTTTTATCGATTTTTACTGGTTAGAGTCCTTTTTCTTTATATACAAAAAAAAAAAAAAAAAAAAAACCCACCAGTAACTTTGCTATTTGGGTTTGTGTGTTTCATTTGTACAGTATACGATCCAGAGTTGTGGGTTGGGTGGCCTTAATACATTTGAATTGATTAATTAATTATGAAACAATAAGTGGTACTGGCGTTGAGTGCTTTTCCCTGTCTTAATTGGCAAATGTGTGAAATGAACTGTTGAAACTTTGCTTCGCTTATCGGGTGCCACGACTGCTAATGTGTCCTCTCCCCCCCCCCTCTCTCTCTCTCTCTCCCTCCCTCCCTCCCTCTCTCTCTCTCTCCTGTTGCCCCTTGCCGAATTCTTGCAGCTGATCCTCTGGTGGGAAGCATAGCCACTCAGTACCTGACCAACAGAGCAGAACATGACAGGATAGCCAGACAGTGGACCAAGAGATACGCAACATAAGCGATGTTGACTACTCGGCGCAGTGTGAAGGTGCGGGGATGCAGCTTTGCAGTGTGCAACCAAACTTTATAGCCTTTACAATACGGACTTCTGTGTATATGTTATACTGATTCTACTCTCTGCTTTTATCCTTTTGAAGATTGGAATACTGCTTTCTCTCCCTCCTCCCCTTCCCCAAAAAGGTAAATGCTGTCAAGAGTAGAACTTTGTAGCTGTAGATTAGTTATGTTTAAAATGCCTACTTGCAAGTCTTGCTTCTTTGGGATATCAAAATGTATTTTGTGATGTAACTAAGGATACCGTTCCTGAAGTCAACCAAATATAATAGTGCATTTTAGCCTAATTCATTATCTGTATGAAGTTATTAAAGGTAGCTGTAGATTACTAGGAATTATGTCATTTGTATTAAGCCCAGATCTATTTCCGATATGTGGTACATGCTGTTGTGAAAAATGTTTAAGACTTTTACCTTTGTCAGTTTGTAATGAAAAGGATTTCTTTTATCCTTGTCCCCTCTCATCACCACCCACCTTGTAGCTCAGAGAGCATCCAGTGTATCATCTCAAACACAATAAACATGTTCCCCAAGGAAGAGCTTCTCTGTTTTCATATTTGGAATTAAAAGGTGGGCTGAGCCAGTAGGACTGTTTATATACAGATCCTTGTGGGAAAACTAACGTAAGGCAAGAAGGGCCCATTCAGAAGGCCTCTGGAACATTATGAGATTTGTAGTTTGCCTCTACCAATGTTTCTTAAGGCAGAACTACACAATGCTAAACCTTGCATTTATAGCCATAGACATGAACAAACAGATAAGCTAGAACAGTAGTAAGACTTTAAAAGGATGTTGCCTTCCATCATTTCTCCTCTCCTCCCCATCGCTGCCTTGAAATACTAGCCAGTATGGTGGTGGTAACGCTGAAGAGGATCATCATTACTCCTGTAAAATTCATGTCATATTAGCCAACACAACATCTGTTCTCAGGCAGAAAAGACAGAGGAATATTTCCACTAAATCTGTAGAATGTCAAAAGTGCAAGGATGTGATGAGGGCAAAGCAAAATTAGGACCAAGCATGAAACTCCATGGACCTTGTCCTCCTTCATTCCTGGTAGTCATGAGGTCCAACCACAATGTTCTTGGTTGCTGTTAATAGTTTGGGGAGAGGAATACAGTTTCCTTTAGGACCACAGCGATAATAGGCAAGATTAAGTCACTAGTCCTGCAGTCTCTTCTGCAATCTCCTGAACCAATATTTGTCAATCCAAAAACATAAAACACACAATTTAGGAAACAAATTTAATCTCATGTTTAGATCGACTCCCGTTTTTCCTTGAAGAAGAATAGTATTGATGAGCTGCACTTGATGCCTAATTGTTCTCCATTGCAGCGCAAAAAGCTTTGACACAGTGGGCAAATAGTGCAGACCACAATTTGCCAAGTGTAGCAACCTGTTGGCTTGTAACAACCTGACAAGCTGTTCATCTCCCAATTGCTTGAAACAAACTTTTCCACACTTCTGCATCTGATTAGAACCTGAAGACCCGAAGATGTTAAGAACTGTGATACTGTACAGTTCTCTTTGTTGAATACCAAGGAGCTGATGGGAACATGACATGTGCTCCACTGTCAGTTTATTCTTAATTAGTCAGTTGATTCTTAACCAGTGAGTGTATAGCTGATGAGGGCGTTGTGAGAATAGTTGACGGCAGGCAGAGGAATCTTATTTTATGCGTTCTCCAGGATGAAGGAGCAAATTACCAAAATTTTAATGGATTTCACATAATCTCCCACCTGCTTCTATAATTTACCATAAATAGAGTCATCTTTATAATTCCAAAATTTTGAGGATTTTGGATCTTGCCAATCTTTTCTAATTTGTAGATGTCCACTGCTTTAGATGTAGGCTTCTGAATTAGGGTAAACCTGTCTTCCAAAGCAGTACAATTGCGTAATTTGCTTATTCACTGCTCTTATGTGTCATAAACAGTGTCATGAAACTTTCAAGAGAGCTTTTTTCTCAATGAGGTCAGCAGAATATAAATCAAAATTTACTTAGAAGTAAAGAATTTTTTTAAAGGAAAATCGGTATCTCTCAACACAAGATGCGATGTAGGTCTTTCTCCACATCTTTCCATGTGAAATGAATGGGATCTCCAAATAGTCATGCATAATGTTCAGATGTCTGAGTGAGGATTGCACACAGTATCATTTCCAGATAGATAGATAGACTGCATACTTTCCACTTAGGGGAGCTTGATGGAAATGTTACATTGACAGTGAGCTTTTCATCACAATCTGCTCACCGCCAGGGTTGATAGGCTGTCCTACCCAACAACATAGGGTTGTATGCATCACGTGGCTAGCTTAGACCTCAGCACATGTTAAATATTAGCATTCCTTTTCCCATTGCATGATCACTGTAGGCCTTTATTTATGTAGTCAAATCACCAAACAGTTTAAGCCAGTCATCCAGAAAGATGATTTGTGTTTATGTGACAGATACGCCTTACTATTTATGTTCCAGGCTTCTAGGTTCACACTCAACAAAACTATTGTGTATTGGGAGGGAGGGCAGGTGGAGGGTGCTGTTGAAGCACTTCTATCAAGCAGTTATGTACTTTTCGTATATTTCTGGCTGGAGTTCAACATTTTTTTATTTTGCAGAGTATTAACAAATTGTAGCGGCTTCAAGGTGTGTGAGGTTCATCTGTAAGACCTATGGCCTCAGTATATGACACCTAGAGCAATATCATTTGAGACATACCTGCATCCACTGCAATATAGCTCAAATGACAAACTATCCTATTTACCTCCCAGCTAAATGCCATTTTCACTTGGAATTTTAAGGGTTTATTAACAACTCGGGGTCTATTTCAGATCCTGAAACAAACCCCCCCAAATAAAATGCCTGTTCAGTACAGCAATCTCCTTAGGCAATTGATAAAGGCAATCTGTTTAACCTATATTTTGTTGGGTATTAAAGGCTAGTTCTCACAGAGGCATCAAAGGTATTTCGGGGCTGTCCTGCCACAAATTTTAGAGAGAGGTTACTCTTATCGTCTGCCCCATTCCCAAAACAGCTTCTTCTGCCAGAATTTCCAACAAAAGAAAACATTTTAACCTTGCTTTATCAACATTCTTGATTCCTGGGCCCTCTTGTGTGAGAAAAATGTTCAGTCAAGATTCCCAATTGATCTCTACAACATAAACTCAACTCATCTTCAGCATTTCTTCCATGAGAACAATTCCTACAGTTAGTCTTGTAAGGAGAAACAGACATGGGAAAATATTAGGGTATCATATATAGGGCATCTTTGTTAAATCATCTTCCATTAATTTCAGAAGATTTTCACAATTTCCACTGAAATGACTGGAGTTTATGAGGCATATGAATTTGGTACATTTGTCTTATAAATTAGGACAAGAATGTATGACCTGTTACCTGGCAAGTAGACCCCAAGGAGAGACTCCAAAGATCTTGCTGGTTCCTAGTAAAAAGATAAAATGCATTAGTATATTATTGCATAGCCCATAAATTTACAAAAAGTGGCAAATCGTATATTTCACATTGTATTAGATATGGGCCCTGCAAAACTTTCAAATATTTATATCATATAATATATAGTATAATTAACACCATGTCTCTTTTTTTTATGCACTAAAGTTTCAGACTGCAGAAAATTTGAAATATAAATGGGATGCCTTCTCAATATTGCCCCTGTTAACTTTCTTTACTAAGATTATATGATTAATTCTAAAATTTCCTTCCTGTCATCAGTTTGTCAACATCTTGTTCCTTCTTCATGTTGCTTTTTCTGTCTGTAAATTTTATATTTACTGAAGTAAGAAGTTGGGGGGAACGGGGTTGTGTACACATTTAAACTTAAAAAGAACTTAATTTTGTTTCTCAGCTTTTCTCTGCTTACACCAAGCAGTAGAAAGAAATTTGTATTGTTAAATAAATCAATTAGTTGTTAAATGAGAATGTGTGCCTTTTCTCTGTTTATTTGTGTGTTTTTTTTTAAACTATTTTAGCTATTCTTATCTATTTAAGGCCCATATGGTAGAGGTAGAGTCCCCAGGATATGTCTGGTGTGATTTGGAGGTTGCCCAAAATGTTGTGTGGGTTTCAGGATTTCTTACTTATTTCAACCAATTTTCGCCAAGACCCCAAAAGTCTGAACAAATAACCAACAGTGGCTCATGCTGAAAAATATAAGTAGGATTAGAGTTGATTAGGAATTCAGTAGCAAGCCAGCAAGAAATTCTTAAGATACTAAATTAAGAGGCTAAACAATATCCCAGAAAAATGGTAAACAACGTCTATATTGTACCCAAAAACACCCCAACAGCATTGGGATCATGTCCAAGTAGCCATCAGATGAATTTGTCCTCGTTTTCTCAAAAATTGTTACATAACACTTGAGTCTGGTGACGTCATGTCTCTACAAAGAGCTTTGGCCAGGACAAACTCTTCGTTCCTCATATCCATGAATGTTTCCTGGATATGTGAGTATTTTTTGTTTTGACTGTTAGCCAGTTTATCTACTTCCCCCTCCCTTCCCCCCCCTGTAGAATTCGTGGCAACTATGAGGCAGCAAAAAATGGCATCAGCCAGGTTCTCTTCAGAATTGACAACTTGGTTGTGTTCACACTAAGGTTCCCTGCTACTCAGGGAAGTTGTAAAGGGCAACGGACAGCACAAACCGATACCTCTATCTGGTGAGAATTTGCACAGTTGCAATGTGTGTGGTACCAAAAGCTCTTTCTTGAGCAGCCAGGGCACACAAAACAAGTCATTACGTTGTAGCCTTCATTTAAAGTGGTGGGAGGAGGGAATAACCTTGAGAAGTAGGAAGAAGGCAACAGATAAACTTGAATCTGGGGCAAAGTTGTAACCTGAGAATATATTTCAGGTAGGACTCTCTGGTACTCATGAAGATAAAGGAAAAGAGGGAAGACGTACATTCGGACCTGCAACATTCTGTTATTGTAGCTTTATAATAAAGGTCTTATTAACTTGTATGCCTAGACTGATCTACTTTGAAGGGCTGACACTCCCAAATATTACCAGAAAAACATACTGCTCCATAAATCAACGTTTCTAGGCTTGTCAATGAGAGGAGAAAGCCCATCTCTAGTCCTAGGTGTTGCATCAAGGCAACTGATTTTGGTTTTTCGTTTATGCTGTACTCGCATAATCCCAAAGAGGAGAGTTTAGAGATCAAATGGGACTCTAAACTGCTTTTGCAAACTGCACAACAACATTGCCAAGCTATCACTATCAAAGGGCTGTAGGTCATTGCTTCTTTCCATTGTCTTCTCCTTTTTGACTTTTCCACCCTTGATTATAAAAAAAACTACTACACTCTACACTCTGAAAGAGTGTAGAAAAGAGCAACAAAGGGGGCTGGAGGCTTAAAACATGAAGACCGGTTGCAAGAATTGGGTTTGTCTAGTCTAGTGAAAAGAAGGATTACAGGTGACATGATAGCAGGATTCCAATATCTGAGGAGCTTCCACGAAGAAGAAGGGGGTCAACCTATTCTCCAGAGCACCAGAAAGCAAGATAAGCAATGGATGGAAACTAATTGAGGAGAGAAGCAACCTAGAACTAATGAGACATTTCCTAACAGTGAGAACAATTAACCAGTGGAACTGCTTGCCTTCAGAAGTTGTGGATGCTCTATCACTTTTAAGAAGAGACTAGACAGTCACTTGTCTCGACTGGTATAGATCTCCTGCTTCAGCAGGGGGTTGGACTAGAAGACCTCTAAGGTCCCTTCCAAATCTGTTATTCTGTTATCTGAAAGACAGCCATAGAGCAATCGGCACTGACATCAGCTCTGATTCTCAAAAGAGGAATGTGGTGAACAATCTCCGAATTCGGCCATTTTCTGCTTACAGATGAGGGATCAGTTTCTAGAGACAATTTCTGTAGATGTTCTGTACTATTTATCACAGCAGGTTTACAGGTTAAAAACAAGCAAGCAAACAAAATTTCCAGCTTATTTCTGGATGCCACACTGAAGGCTTTTTTGGGCTCATGAGATATCTTTATACATTCCTGCTATATAAAAGCAAGCCTAGGAGAGTGATGTATAGTCATAAATCCAGTACCTAAAGATATACCAGAAGGAAGTATGCAAAGCAATAATAATTTCAATATTGGGAAGCTTAATAGCTACTATGGGAGCTTTTCTGCTGAAAGACAAGATACAGATAGTTAAAACAAACACGATCAAAGTTATTTAAATTTTACCATATTAATATTTAATTCAGCTGCGCATTAAATATTACAATTGTGTATCACAATTCTTCCTATGACTTTGCACTCAATTGCCCAAATGCTGGGAGATGATTTATGTACAGAGCAATGGAATATTATTAACTCATCTTATTTTATAGATTCCGGGAAACATTTTTATTGAAAGTTGAAAACGGGAACAGTGCTAGGAGGGTATGTCCTTGCAGGTTCTGTAGCCTTGTGTATTAAAGTAAAAAATATTTGACCTAGCATGTTATTATTATGACTGGTTGCATAGTCAGCCAGATGTTTAGACTAGGTTTGGCATTTTTATCTGGCTATCGAGTCCTTCCCAAGGATTTGTAATGGGAAGATGGTGTGGTTTCATGGTGTTGGTGTATTGTCACAGAATGCAAGCTTGCTTCAAGTAAAGCTGCATTTTGCAATTAACTGATAGCGATGCAGTAGCTGTGAGGAGACCCATTCTTCCTCCCCAAAATATCTGGAAAAATATCTTCCTCCCAAAAACATCCTGGCACTAATAGCCAGATGGCCAATGATCTGTTTCTGGATAGCCCCCACAGGCCTCATTTTACACAGTAATCTTGCCTTTTAAAATTCCAGCAACCTATTTATATAGTATAGTATTGATCAGAATCTCCCAATATTCAACAGATTGCAACTTACAAAATGGCTCCCAAATCTGAAGCAGGGCTCACCAACCTTTCACTAACCAGACATCCACATCCACACACCCCACCACCTTCAGACAATGTATTTCTTTTCAGATATCTCCTGGACTTCAGATCTCAGAATCCTCCAGTCGGCATGGCAGGGCTCTACCCTTGGTACCTTGAAATCATAAAGAGGAATTCCTATCAGGGCATTCTCTAAGCGTTTGTTCCCTTCTTTTTTTCCCCTTTTGCTTCCTATTTAACAAGTTAGCAATCTTCTGCAAAGTTAGAGACTCCCCTAAGCAGTCAGAAAACACTTATTGCTTCAAGACCTAATTTCACTTCTAATAGGCAAAGGATGCTTAGAGCAGGGGTGGGTTCTACCTACCCCTTTACTACTGGTTCGCAACGGAGCTGCTTGTGCATGCGCACGCTCTTCTGCACATGCACAGAATTGTTCTGATGATGTCGGGGTCAGCGGAAGGAGCCTCCCGCCGGTTTTATTACCGGTTCTATAGAACCGGTCTGACCCGGGGGCAACCCACCACTGGCTTAGAGCCACTTGATGACTGTGGCTGTGTCAGCATCTATTCTCCATTTGGGCTTCACAAGCACACCAATGTGAATTTTTTAAGGAATTTAGAATAGAATAAGCTGGAAGGGACCTTAGAGGTCTTCTAGTCTAACCCCCTGCTCAAGCAGGAGAACCTATACCAATTTAGATAAGTGACTCTCTAGACTCTAGACTCTTCTTAAAAACTTCCAGTGATGGAGCGGCCACGATTTCTGGAGGCAAGCTGTTCCACTGCTTAATTGTCCTCACTGTTAAGAAGTTTCTCCTTAATTCCAGGTTGCTTCTCTCTTTGGTTAGTTTCCAACCATTATTTCTTGTCCTGCCAAGGTTATTTCAGTTTGTGTCAGAAGCCAGAAGGTCACTTTTAAAGGTTTCTCTTCTAAACAGTTGGTCTGTGAGTTCCTGCCTTCTTCACCTTTTCAAAACAATTGTACACTGGGGGCAGAGGGGGAAATGTTTGAAATAGCTAATTATATAGCCACTAGATGTCAGTATAACCATGTTTTGCAACACCCAGGAAAGCATTTCAAATAAAGCACTGATTCCTTCAGAGGCCTCTTTTCCCAAACAGCCTCTGTGTGTATGTATATATATATATATATATACCGGGAGTTTGGCTTTCTTTTAGGAAAAGTATGCATTCTGTTTCACACACACTCATATGCACAATCTCAGTTAGTGTTGGTGCAGGGAGAGAGAGAGGTAAATTGATAGAGCATCAGACATAGCATCATAAGGATGGGCTGTGAGGGGATTTATTATTTTATTTTATTTTATTTTATTTTATTTTATTTTATTTTATTTTATTTTATTTTATTTTATTTTATTATTTTACCACTTTTATTAATTTATAAGTAACTCAAAATGGTGAATATACTTAATACTCTTTCCTTCTCCCATTTTCTCCATAGCAACCCAGTGAGGTGGACTGGCTCAAGGTCACCCAGCTGGCTTTCATGGCTAAGGCGGGACTAGAACTCACAATTCTCCTGGTTTCTAAGTTAGCACTGCACCAAATTGACTCTCATATAATCAGTAGTGGGTTGATCCTGGTTCTGTCCGGTTCTTGCGAACCGGTAGTAAAAGCAGCGGGAGGCTCCGCCCACCCGCCCAGCCATCATAATTGTCGATCTGCACGCGCACTCCCGTTGCGAACCGGTAGTAAAGGTAAGTAGAACCCACCCCTGCATACAATGTACAACAGTCCTACCACGCGGAAGGTAGTGAGGAAAGTACATAGTGCATTGATAGATGGATGAGCATTTACCCTTAGATGTTGGTTGGGTGATTTGGGCCAGTTATTCTCTCTCTGTCCAACCTACCTCACAGGGTTGTTATGGTGGGTCAGAAATAGAAGGAAGGCACCTTAGATGAGCCTTACCTTGGCTTCCTGAAGGGAAAGGCGGAATATAAATTAAATAAATGATAGTGATAGAATTAGACCTGTCAGAGGTGGCTTACTTTCTCTCTCTTTCAATGGCTTGTGGCTGCTGTTATTTTGTCTACTCAGAGAATCAATCCTATTTTTTGTATGAGATTCATAAAAGTATTCTGAATCTGAATCTGTTTATTCACTTGCCTTGGTTATAGGATGCCATTCAATATAATAAACGAAATGGTGTCTTCGTCCAGCTGAAGATTGCTGAGACTATATGGTGAAAGCATCTGCTATTTTTCTTCACCATAAAGGAAGACTTAATTTTTCCCCCCTCTTAAATAATTACCTGCAAATTCAGTTACGTTCCCTGGCAGAAATATATGAAGAAAAAAAACCTGTTGAAAAGAAAACAAAAATGAAAACAAAAAAATGAGCAAGCAGTGCAAACATATGCAATTGTCTTTACCACGTGAGGATTTATCAGTGTACTTCAAGAGGGCTGCTGGCCTGGTGAACATAACTCTTTCATAACTTCTAAACAAGGCTTCTTTCTCTTTCCGTTCAATCCTGGTTCAATTATTTCTTTCCTTCACCACATCTCCATCCGATTGCCCCCAACCACATCTGGTGTGCAACTTGAGGTCATCCTAAACTCACAACTGCTACTCCAAGTACCAGTAACCCTCACAGCTAGGAGGGCCTTTGCACAGCTTCATATTGTGCACCACTGAACCGTTCCCAGATTGGGAGGTTCTGTTCACCGTCACTCTTTCTTAGATGGCCTTAGGATTCATAATTATAAAGAAATAAACAATATGGTTGATGTTTCAGGATTTATTAGGCTTGCATTACGTTGATGGTGTAGTGTTTTGCTGCTTAGTGGTTTTAATGGATACTACTCTGAGTCCTTGGAGAGTAATAGCGCAGTGGTGAAATGTAAAATTTGTTACTACCGGTTCTGTGGGCGTGGCTTGGTGGGAGGGTAATGTGACTGGGTGGGCATGGCCAACTTTTTTGTTTTTTTTACTTTTAAAAGCATTTTCTCTACAACCTCTTCGGCTGAAGAGGTTGTAAAAAAATGCTTTTAAAAGCCTCGGATGATCAGGCAACTCAGCTGGGATCGTCAGAGGCTTTTTTAAAAAAACTTTTAAAAGCATTTTTCAGCCAAAGAGGTTGTAGAAAAAATGCTTTTAAAAGTAAAAAAAACAGCCTCTGATGATCGCGTGGCTGAGCTGGACAATGGGGGGGGGGGGCGTGTAGGGATTTTTGCTACCAGTTCTCCGAACCACCCACCTACCGGATCAGTGATCCAGTCCGAACCGGGAGCATTTCAACTCTGTAATAGCGGTATAAAAAGGCAGCAAGCAAATAAAAAAAGCATTATTTTATTATTTATTTATTTATTTATTTATTTATTTATTTATTTATTTATTTATTTATTTATTTATTTATATACCGCCCTTCTCCCGAACGACTCAGGGCGGTGAACAGCCAGGATCAAATACATAAATATAAAAGTTAAAAACAATTTAAAACCAGATTAAATATTTTAGCCCACAATTAAAACATTCCATTAAAATCCAATTTAAAATTTAAAACCGTTAAAATTAGGCTAGCCCGGCTTGCTGGAATAACAAAGTCTTCAGGGCACGGTGGAAGGTGCGCAAGTCCAGGATCCTCCGTACCTCCGGGGGCACTCGTTCCAGAGGGCAGGAGCCCCCACTGAGAAGGCTCTCCCCCAGGGGATCACCAGTCAACATTGTCTGACCGACGGCACCCCGAGGAGCCCTGCCCTGGGGAGCGTACTGGCCAGTGGGAAGGCGGTCCCGTAAGTACCCAGGTCCTAAGCCATGGAGCGCTTTAAAGATGTTAATCAACACCTTGAATTGCACCCGGAAGACCACTGGGAGCCATTGCAGCTCGCCCAGGAGAGGTGTTACATGGGAGCGCCCCGCCGCTCCCATAATCACCCGTGCGGCCGCATTTTGGATCAGCTGGAGCCTCCGGATGCTCTTCAAGGGGAGTCCCATGTAGAGAGCATTGCAGTAGTCCAGTCGGGAAGTGACGAGGGCATGAGTGACCGTGCGCAGGGAGTCCCGATCCAGAAAGAGACGCAACTGGCGGATCAGGCGAACCTGATAAAAAGCCCCCCTGGCCACGGCCATCATATGCTCTTCTAAAGACAGTCGCGTGTCCAGGAGGACACCCAAGTTGCGAACCCTCTCTGTGGGGGCCAATGACTCACCCCCAAGATATAGCCAGCGATGGCACCAGCTGGCTATATCGGGACGCTGGGAGCCACAGCCATTCAGTCTTGGAGGAGTTGAATTGGAGTCTGTTTCTCCCCATCCAGCATTATTCCAGCAGCCACCCTCAATTTTTTTTTTTTTGAGAAAATGCTCTAAAAGGAGTTTTTTTTAAAAAAAGTGTTCTGCGTGTAACTAGAAATGAGGCAATTGTACCCAGGTCCTAAGCCATGGAGCGCTTTAAAGATGAGTTGTCTTTTTTAAAGTCTCAGAAACTTGCTGTTTTGAGCAATTTGCTGTCTTTTTTGTTTATTACAATATTTACAAGCAAACCTGGTTTGCAGGCCGGGGAAGAAATGACACCAACGTGGCTGTTGCTTTGTTGTTGCTGTTGCTATTGCTGTTTAGTTACCTGGGTGCTTTAGTTTATCTAAGGAAGACAATATGGCCTTATCAAAGTGACATCGAATATAAATTCCTCAGGTTCAAGTATGGAAGAGTGAGGCAAAATTTTACAACCTTTCCCTCTTCAGCCCAGTTTTGAAAAATGAATGGCCTTCATTACCAAAGAAGTCCACCTTCTCATCTGTTGGTTGGCAACATTAGGCAGGAGCATTGATGGGATTCAAGTAATTTAACAACTGGTTCTCTGCCCTAATGATTTCTTCCAACAACCAGTTTGCCAAACTGCTCAGAAAGTTAACAACCGGTTCTCCCGAAGTGGTGCAAACTGGCTGAATCCCACCACTGGGCAGGAGCAAAAGTTGCAGCTCCTTTGTGTCCTCCAAAGTCCTCTAAAATCACACAACCAGAATTTAGCCAGAGACTCATGACTAATGCTAGATTCATTTTAAAGAGAGTATTGCATAGTAGTGTTCATTGTTTTAAAGGTGCCAGGATCCGATTTATTAAAAGATCACTTTCTCCTACCTGTACTTGTTTAAATCTTCTTCAGAGACCCTACTCCAGCAGGAAAAAATTGTAGTAATGATATCTAATGATACTCCTTTCCAAAAGAAGCTTGGCTAGTATTGCTCATTTGTTTTGTTGACACCAGCTTAAAAATTTTCTGCTCACCCACTTTTCCATTAATATGCCCAATATGAACTTTTCAGTCTTCAAATCTGTGCATTTATTTTTGAAATGTGCACTTCGTTGGTGATATATTTTTGTTTATCTTGATCTACCAGTATTAACAGCTGGGACCAGCGATTGGTTGTTAAGCAGGTTGGTTGCTAAGTGAAACTGCTACCATGCTTACAATCTTCCTTCAGTTTTCCTTTGTTTTACAGACCTACAAAAGTTGTAAATGTAAGAATCGTTTGCTTTTTCATCACCTTTGTAAGAGAACGCTAAACAAGGCAGTTGCTAAACAAGGACTACTTGTACAATATTTTCTTCTATTTCACATTTGAATTGTTTATACTGTAAGATCATAGAAAGTTTCATTACAGTGCATCACAAAAGTTCTCAAAGAAACAAATTTCTCCTAAATCTTATTAAAATTGTTTCCCAGGGGCTGCATTTTAGTTTTACACTTATGTATATATGATATTGGACATGTATGTATGTATGAATGAATGTACAGGTAGTCCTCATTTAATGACTGCCTTATTTAGTGACTGCAGTTACAATGGCGATGAAATAGTAACTTTGCAACCAATTCTCACAAAACTGTAAAACTGTGATGTTTCACTTAACGACTGCTTCATTTAACTAGTGAGTTGCTGGTGCCAAATGTAGTCACTAAACCAGGACTACCTATATATATTGGAGAAATGGTCATAGAGAAGTTAGAGTCAACAACCTAATGTGTGTATGTGTGTGTGTGTTGCAATAGATGATATCTCAGTTGAATTTAGATGATTTTGAAGAAAATCATCTGGGATTAAACTTGATTTTTATTTGAATATTGGACTGACAGAAATTACCATGATAATAGGTTAGATTGGGAAATTGAAAAACATCCTGGAAGATACCAGAAGTTGGCTTGACTCTAGGGATGGTAAGAACAAGAATATGTAATGCACAACACACACATACATCAAAGAAAAATCTGTCAGCCACCTTGATATATAGTATTATTTGAAGTCAAAAGCATGCACTGAAACCTCTGTGTTATTCATTTTGTTGAAATAACAAAATGTCTGTGTATCAGGGGATAAGAGTTTTTCATGAAGGCTGAAACATGAGATAAATATACTATTCTAGAGTAACAAGTGACAAAGCTTTGAAGAATTTGGGCATGGATCATTTCATATTAGCTGGAAAAATGGAATGAAAAGTTTTTCAAGGCATAACAGACAAAAAATAGCTGACTTGTGCTTTAGAATCCTTCATATATCAACCACTTTACAGAAGAGCTGTGCTTGCCATCATTGAATGAGCTAAAATTCTTCTAGTTTAAACCCTCATTTCTTAAGGAGCTGAGCCAACTTTTTCATTTCTTCTGACATGCTCAACTCTCTTGGGGGAGACAGTGAAAGCAAAAGAAAGTCAACGTCGTTGACAAATAAAAGAGACAGCAATGAAGATCTCATTCTTGGAGAAAAATAGGTAAGTGGGAGACTTAAAATAATTCCACCTTAATTCTATATGGTATAAAGAGATGACAGAGAGAAACTGACAGGCTTTCAAGTTTCTGCTATTATGTAACCTACAACAGAGGTGTCAAATTCAAGGCCTGTGGGGTGCTTAGATCTGGTCTGCGGGGCTGCCCTGGAAACAGCAAAGAACTGGCCTATGGTGCCTCTGCCAGCAAAAACAGAGCTATGGTCAGCCGAGCGTAGCCCTCCCGAGCTGTTTTCACTGACAGAGCCCTCAGGCCACCACAGGTGCCCCCCAACATGAGTGACATCGAGGTGGCTACACCCACCCTGGCCACACCCACCTGGTCCCCCGAGGTCAAACCCAACCCTGATGTGGCCCTCAATGAAATCAAATTTGACACCCCTGCTCTACAAAAATAAAGGAGAGTGCAGGGTCCAACTGACAACTCCTTGTAATAAAGGGTGAAGCTGTCCAGAGTTGCCTTATCGGTGATATGGGCTGTATATCAATTTAATAAATAAATATAAAAAAAGAAAGAAGGAAAGAAGATGCATGCTCCCGTAGACAGCCATTTTCACTTCTTAGATGCAACAGATATAAATACCCACAACAGGAGGTCTCATAGTTACTCACTGTTTTTCTACAGTGTTAGGCTGTTTCATAATAAGCAAATCATAGACATATATTCTTTGCCCATAGGAATATACTTATACTTAAAGCATACATTTGAAACAGACCTTTTTCTAAGCAGATACCTACAGCACACACAGCGTTCTTACTCATTCTTGGGTCTCAGAATGGCTCAATCTCTTTTCCTGTACATTCACGTCTCATTCCCACTCATCTATGTCTGTCACCTAATGAAATAACACCAACACCATGCATTACATTCATTCAGAATCTTGCACAATTTCCCCCAAATTCATCTCTAGTTCTTCTGTTATGACCACACACTGGAGTATAACATGCATCTATCACCAGCCTGTGGAGTCAACTTATTATATGTTCCTACTATCTAGTTGAGACCAGCTCATACCTTCTGACGTATACATTAATTTTTCCTTCATAATTTTACCTACCCTCACTTTAATTTCACTTCCTATGTGACAAGTTTGCAATCTTCTACAGTACGTGCAATGGCCATGCACTAGATAAGTCCATAGATATTAGCTTTCATCGCCCATTATGGCTTTGGTCAACTGAAGCTTTTACATAGCACTTTTTAATATTCTAGGAAAATATGATCATAGGAAATATACCACAATACAGTTAATCCAACCTGCCCCCAGTTCAACATTGAGCATGCCTTAATAACGTTAATAGCTCAGAATGCCTTCTTTAAAAACAAGTAATCCAACTTAGAATTGCTGCCAAAGCAAGATCTTTGAAAATAAGAGCATCCAGAAGGTGTGAAATATTTTCTTAATGTAGCAAAAATATGAATTTCTAGTTGTGTCAAAATGTACCAATTTTGCATAAATAATATGCTACCAGATCTGGATTTTGAAACTGATCTGCAATTCCTAATGTGTATTTTTAACGGAAACAGTTGTAATTTGAAAGATATTTCAAATTTCTTCATTTCTTTTGATAATGAGTCACTGCCAACCATAAATAAAGCACTGAGAATGACATGGAGTGGTTTTGGTATGATCTGTAAATTTCCTTATTATTCTCCTTTTCAAGGGAGACCGTTAAATTTGTTGAATGCAGATGTTTGTGGTTTCATTTATATGAAAACTACTCACTTCCTGATATTAGGACTGGCCCTTGTAAAATACTCCTATTTCAGTGGACCCAAAATGTAACCAAGGAAATTTATTCCCCAGGCAAATAACATTTATGGCAATAAAAAGATTTCATATACATATGCACACATATGTACATTTACACTTACACATAAACACAAACACATAAACATGCAATATGCTATTTAGATGATAGCAGTTTTTAATTTTTCAGGGATTGAAAATCCGCTTCTGTGGATTATGATCCAGCCAAAGTGATTAGGCGTAAGGAAAAACTCAGTATTTGTTCTTTTGAATCTATTGCTGGTCATAGGGAGAATACATCAATCAATTTAGATAAAACAGAGGATATGCTCGAGCCTCCAGAAAATTTAAAAAAGAAGAGTTGGTTATATCCAGTAGGACTTATTTCTGGGTCAAAGGTCTGGAATTAGAAGCAATGTAGATATCTTCTTTACAAAGCAGTACTATTAAGAGGAGTTTCTCAATAGGGATTCTGCAGAGGAAGGAATGGGACCATCTGATAAAAGGATTTTTAAAATCCTCCATAGCAGAGATCAGGTTATCTGAGGGTCTGCCTCTTCTCGATTACATCTACCGGTCTCATCCTGAAGTCCTATTTGTTAATGAGTCTCATCTGACAGGACCTAGGAGAGAAATCATTCCTGCTGTGGCACCTGTCCTTGTGGAACTTCATTGCCTCTGAGGTGAGGTTAGCCCCAATACTTAGGCCTTCCGGAAAGCCCTCAAAACATGTTTTATTTTCCATCAGGCCTTGAGATTGTCTGGCAGCAGGGAGCCCTCATATTGGTGGCATTACCTATTTCATTCTGATTTTAGCTCTCTGGTGGTCTTGTTCTTATTTATGTTTATTTAATTTAAATGGTTTTTATAATGTGTTGCATTTGTTGGTTTTATGGTACACCACCCAGAGTCATCTTATGTGAGATGGGTGTATACATTTCATATAAATAAAGGAAGAATGTTGATATTTCTTAGGTAGTATACAATAAGAATTTAGGCATCTGTTATTGACCAAGAAAAGTTTGCCAGCTGTGATTTATCTTTGGGGCAATACTAAATAAATTTGGATATTCAGAATTAGAGTTTACATTACTCCCATTACATTACAACCTTTTCTATTGAAAGATGAAGTCCAACATAACTGGAAATTTGGGGAAAGCTGATTATATCATGTTTTCCTTGAAAGTTGTAAATTAATCATCTACAGCCCTAAATCCCTCAGTTCATCTTTTCAAAGATATTTCCTTACCAGATTCCTCAGGGTCCTCAACAACGGGTAGAGCTTTTAATGTACTGCCTTTATTCAGAGAGAAATATCTGCTTTGAAAATAACTCATGTTAAAACATCCAGCCAAAAAAAAAAAAAAATCAGGCCAGGAAATGTTTTATGACATTTTTGCATTAAGTCATAAACTTAATTTTATGATCATGTTTATGTCATAAAATGTTTTATAAAATTTTGCTAAGTTTCAAATCCACAGGAGTCATGGGGCCAAGGTTTTTTGATGCATTCCGTAAATTAGCCGATGTGGCTACCTTAATTCAAAAATTGTTGTCCTAGGATACATAATTTCGTCCGTTTAAAAGTTACAGGAATGAGAGCTTTAGTAGTATATATGGATTATGGAGATTTCTAATGCTGCATGGTTTTGACAGACCACCATAAATGAGTCCACGGAACAAAACAATTCTCTAATCAGTCTCACACTATTTTGTGTTTCTTAATTTTCAATAGGCAAGATGTTAGCAGGTATTTTATTGCAAAGAAAACCAATAGCCACTAGGTGGAGCTGGTGGAATATATCAATGAAGAACTGAACAGAGATCTGATGCCTTTTGACTTCCTTGTGTTGCAGTTCCAAAATTATTCTCCATGCCAGCCACACGCTATTGTTTAGTGGTTGACTCTACATCAAATTGATGTGCAGCATTTCAGCAGCTGCTTTGCACCATTTTATGTTGATGTTGTGACTTTTAAGAATGCTCATTACTTGAAAATGTTAACTCTTCAGGAGAACATGCTGTGAACATTCTGCTTTCATTTTTTCATGATTTATGTGGATCTTAAATCAATTTTGCTTGGGAACAGACCGTTTATACTGCTGAGACTGGGGATTCATAAACTTCTGCATTTGTTGGAACATTGTGGTGAAACCTGCTTTAATAGGAAGTAGTTGGTGAATAATTTTTTTTCTGCAAAATAGAGCAGTAATAAATGATTATTTCCTCTTTTACTGATATCGGAAAATGACAGAATGCTGAATATAATCCAATAAGCAACAGGTTCAGAAGGTGCCGTGACTGGCCACAGACAAAATTAATAACTGTAGGACATTTCAGGGCCTTCCACTGGACAACTTCTATAAATGGAAATCTTTAAATTTGGAGGAAGGGGGGGAAACCAAGACCCCAAAGTAACGTGCAATCCCCAAAGAATTCCAAATGTCTGCCAAATGATCATGATAGTTTACAGGATCAAAAGGGAACTTATCCAACAAAAGTGAGCAATTGTATTCATTTTATTAATACAATTGTTATTCATTTAAAATAGAGCCTTGGTAGTACAGTGGTTTAATGCACCCTGTTATTAAGACCAGCTGCCTGCAATTTCTGCAGGTTTGAATCTCACCAGGCTCAAGGTTGATTCAGCCTTCCATCTTTTCTAAGGTAGGTAAAATGAGGACCCAGATTGTGGGGGCAATAAGCTGACTTTGTATAAATATACAAAAGTATGAAGGCTATTGCTTAACGCATTGTAAGCCGCCCTGAGTCTCCGGAGAAGGACGGCATATAAATCCAATTAAAAAAAAAAAAAAGTTAACAGAAATTAGTTTTTATCCTGGCTTCTACAATTTTTTTTTGTTCCGATCCAAGCTGGTTTTCAGAACACGATGTGTATAAGCAGTCCTCGTTTACCAGCTGCCTCGTTTAGTGACCATTCAAAGTTACCACTGCGTAAAACAAAATAGCTTCGTGACAGATCCTTGCATTTATAATTGTCAAACATCCTACAGTCACATGATTGCCATTTACAACCATCAGTTTTGCACAGCCATGCCATTGCCACTTGTGGTGTTTTACAACTTGCTTGCAACAAGCAGGGTTAATAGAGAAGGTGGAAGTAAAATCATAAATCATGTTACATTTCAATGATCAAAAGTTTCCCTTAATGATCAAAAGGAAAATGCGGTTGTAAGCTCATCCGGGCCACATGATGTTCGCCTTAGTGACCGTGGTACTTTGCAATGGTAACTGGTCATAGTTATGGTCACTAAGCAAGGACTATCTATTACATGTCATTCCAAGACTGAAAAAGCTTAGAAGTTTCTTACTTCTAAGAGTAAACCTTAAGAATGCCAGTGGTGTAATTGCTAGCGGAGTTAAATAATATAATTTTACTAAGGTAACTTTCAAAGAAAACATAGGCAAAACGTGTGAGTGATTTTCTGCAGGGGGAAAAGCAAACAAACCAGCATTTCATTTAGTCTAATAACTTTAAGTTCTTTCTTTTTTTTTTCCCATTGAGTGTGCTAATCCATTAAGGTAGCAATTATTCAGATTATAGTACAGTAAATTTATACATTTCTCCAAAAGATTAGGTACAGTTGTATGATATTTCACTTCCTTTCTTTCCATCACCTCATGAGATACAGTTTATATTAAAACTGTGATGTTGTCTTTGGAAAAGTGGGTAAGCTTCCTGTTTATTATTCCTACTTAAAATTACCCCCATTTTGTTTAAAATTTGCAATTCCTTTTCAAGGGCTCATTAAAAAGTCACAGGAAATTTCCTGTTTCTTTCGCCTTGGATCAGTTGGGGATATGTGTGTTTGTGTGTTGCCCACCCATGCATTTCCAACATGAAAAGAAGATTGTGATTATTTTGATCTAAATGGAGCATGGCTAGTTTTGCTCAAAGAACCTATTTGGGTTAAGTTGTAAGCTTTAGATTTGGATAGGGGTTAGGGCCCCCTTGGAAATGAGATTGTACTGCCATTCCCCAGGACATTGAATATGCCAACCTCTCCAGAATTTTTTTTTAAAAGGAAACTACAATTTGAATTATTTTTTTTCATTTCCTTTTAACAGGGAATGAGAAAAAAAAAGATTTACCAGCTATATAAAATTGAATATTTTTTTTTCAAAATAATGTTACGTTAGTATTGGATTTAAAGGTGACCTTGTATCAATTTAGCACTTTAAAAACATTGTTGGAACCACAGTAATTAGCAAAGGTAGCCAATATAAGAAGACTCATCAATCAGAATAAATTGATATCAACCAGAATAAATTAATAGGAGTTCCTTTCTAATCCGAAACACCTGCTTTTTATTTATAATGAATCAAGCAAAATCTAAGGTTTGAAAGCTTGAAGAGAAACCCAAACTTCAGTTGTGTTACAAGTCTATGTGCAGGCTTTTAAAGAGGCATATAAAGCAGTGATGATGAAACGTTTTGAGCTTGGTGTGTCAAAAATTCAGAAAATGCCTAACTCGGTTCTCCTGGAATGTCATCCCCTCCCTCGAACAAAAGAGAAACAATTCTCTATTTCCCCATCTATGCCAGCCAAAAGAGTGGCCCTTGACAACAGTCCAGAGGCTAGGCATGAAGTTGAGGCCTGGGCCTTGACTTCAGCCTATTAGAAGAATAATTTGGGGTTCCAACTCGAGCTGGGGTTGCACAAGAATAAATAAAAACCAGATCTAGACAACTGTGAGGAAAGAAGAAACATTTATTCCTAAAAGCAGATAGTAGGGGCAGCTACAGAGAAATGGGTTACAGTGACACAGTTATACAGGGGAGCTTGTACTGGGTGAGCAAGTGTCTACATGCTGATTCTAGGGTGACATTTGAGGTGCGTGTATGTGTAGATATGTCATCTGTGGTGTTTATTGTTGTGAGCATGCAGTTCTGCTGGAAGACCTAATTTAATTAACTCTATTTGTATTTACAGACTTTCTCCTTTGATATGTGGATTAGTGTACTGTGTAACCTATTTGGAGGTTTGAGGAAGACTGAGTAAAAGATTCCACCCACCCACCCACCGTTTGCTATTTTTATTTGATTAACTTAGTTTCAGCTTGACTGTCAGTTATCCAGTGGAGACACTGATTCTCAGTCCATTATGGATTCTGTTAATGTTTTAAGGGAAGATAGAAACGGCATAAAGAATAAAATATATTTTGATATAAAACTTCTCACAAGCTCTAGAACGACTGCTTTCACTGAGCTTTGGGCAATGGTGCACTCTCAGGATCTGCCATAAGCCACTTAGTTTCAGGCCACAAATAGTTTCAGAGAATGGCCTCTGCAGCCTCTAAAAACTGTGCAAAAGCACGCCCTGTTTCCACCTGATATTCAGAGGGTCTGGAGGCTGCATGGAAACACCTCATTCTTGCATGGCCTCTGCAGCTTCTGGGAAAAAAAATCACATAAGAACAGGGTGTGTTTTCGAGAATTGTTGTTGGTGGTTATTGGTGAATGGTGGCATGTCAGCCAAAACATTGTGGTGTGTCACCTTTGACACACCTTGTGTGTCACACCACTTGTGACACACAAGTGTCAGAGATTCGCTTTCACTGATGAAATAAAGCCTCATCTCTACCGCTCTATCTCTTTCTCAACCATGGCAACTTTAAGATGTGTGGACTTCAACTCCCAGAATTCACCAGTCAGCAACTTTGCTAAGGTTGAAAAACATTGCTCTACCATGGTAGAATATTACCATCTTAGCTTGTCTTCTGATCCAGCAGCATTCCTTTAAAAAAAAAGAAAACTCCTGTTTCACATTACTGCTTTTCAGTAGAATTGACCATTGCAAGTGTATCTGTTCATTTCAGGAGAAACAGACGCCTTGCTCCAACTGAGGCAGTTGTCAAAGATTCCTGACCAGTATAGTTCGAAGTTAACAAGAACTCCTGTTCAATTGTAGTTTCCAAAACTTGACCTGACTGAAAACACATGGGCTTTTTTTCTTCTTCATGAACTGGAAAATAATTATCTAATTATCAGAGCTTGGAGTATCTTTGCATATGAATTAGGTTGCTTTTCATGTAATGATCAAATCCATTTAAACGATATTTCATCCCTATTTACTAAGGAGGAAACAGGCCAGAATCAGGCAACTTCTAAGAACTGAAAACCTACTTTTAAACTTTAATTTATTTATCAATCTTGAGGCCATCTTACTCCAGAACAATTCTAGCCAATTAAAAAAACACAGAAGAGCAAAATATAAACCATAAGCCTACAGAACAAAACCAAAATTCCATGAGACTCTATGTTCTCTTTCTCTCTCCCTCCCTCCCTCCCTCTTCCTCCTCTTTTGCAATAGTCTTGGCAAAAGAGTTTCCCAGAATGATGAAAGTCAAACCAGTATTTTTAAATTTCAGTTGTAAAATAATATACACCCTTTAGAGAGATACAGAAGTTGAATCAGTTTCATGAGGAAGTTGTTTTATTAGCAAAATATACTTCACTTTCTTTTTTAAAAAAAGCCATGTTACTTTGGAGCAGCCTAAAAATACTTCTGCATAGGTGTTTTACACAAACATCTACAATACATGGAGGCTAGAAATCCATTGGGAAAAATGACCACCCTTTCTTATGAGCAGCTGGCTTCGGGAATATTTGTCTGTCTCTCAAGTGACATTCAAGTTGTTCTTGCAAAGTAGACAGTTGTTTTCTTCCAATTTTGTTACAGAAGCAGCTCTTATGTGCATTCCTGAGTTATTAGATGGACAGACAGACAGACAATGATAGAGACAGACAGACAGACAGACAGACAGACAGACAGACAGACAGACAGACAGACAGACATAGATGATAGCTAGTTAGCTAAATAATAGTGATACTTTTGTTATAAGACATTTTGATTGTACTAAATTAGCTGCAGAAAAGTGTGATCAATCAGTCCTTGATTTGTGTGCTTGACATCTGGCTCACAATTATGACATTGCAGCAACCTGCAGTCCTGTGATCGCCATTTGCAACCTCCACTACTGGTTTCCAACAAGCAAAACCAATGGGGAACCTGGCAGGAAATCTCAAATGGCAGCCATGTGACCACAGTGACTCTGTATTTTCACGAGATTCATTTAAGGATGGCAACTGCAACTCCCAGAACTGTCGTCGTACATCAGTGTAGTCATGTGACTTCATCCTTTAACACCCTGCTGTGTAGTAATGGAGTTCCTTGTCCCAATTACCATTGGGATTACTTGCTCTCCCTCTCAAATATATTTACTCCTTTTTGTAAGCAACCTTCAAAAACATTCTTTTTCAAATACTACTTTCACAAATAAGTGTGTGTGTGTGTATGTGTGTGTGTGTGTTTGTGTATATATTGGCACTAGTGGATTCTATGCTTTAGCAGATGTTTTCATGGATCTTCAAATCTATTCATATAGAAATGATTGAAGAATTTCTTTTATATTTTCAATTCAGTATGCAACTTATTTTTTTCTTTATCCTAGTTGGCTTTGTTCACTACAGCACTATAAATACAGATACTATAAACACAACACCACAAATACACACCCCATTAATCAATGGGAACCAAGTTTATTTTAAGGCAACTTTTTTTACAAGTAGTCTCATTTAGTGACTACAATTTATTTGATCAAATAAAGTTAGCTGTTGGTCTTTGTCTCTCATTCAGTCTTTAATATAAAACAGGAAGTTGATCTTTGATAAAATATTCCTTTTTATTGCTGGTATTCTTCCTAACAAATACATGTTTTACCTTTTTCCATTTCCATGTATCTGCCATTACATTTTTTCCCAAATCTGTGAATAGTTGTTCATGAATAAATACAGGGTTTTATTAAATAGAATCTCAGACTCAATCAGATGAATAGTGATATTAAATTCTATTGCTTGCTGCAAGTATTACTTTTCATCTTCCAATAAATTCCACATAATCATTTGAGTCTTGTTCTTGTTAATCCAATATTGTGATATCCAACCATATTGCTACATTTGTTCCTGTAAAGATTCCAAGAGTCCCTTGGAGGAATGACGGTGAGCATATCACTAGCATATGTTTTAGTTTGTCTTTCTGATTTACTAGTTTAATTCCTGAACCTTTATTCCTAACGGCATCTCCTCTACTAATAGATTTAAGACGAATAATTGTCTTGTCTCTTTCGTTATCATATATTTTTGTGGGGTTTGGTTTTTTTTTTTTTACTTTCATGTGGAAAGGGTAGAAAATTAAGTCTATTTAAAGAAGTTCTATGTAGAAATGACTGTCTTTGTTCTTAGAAGAAATTATTGGAGATTGATAAGGGGATATTTAATGAAAGTATAAAATAGTCACTTTATTTGTCTACACTAAGGCTGTCAAACTCAAGGCCCGCAGGCCGGATCCAGCCCATAGGGTGCTTAGATCTGGCCCGCAGGGAAACAGTGAAGGAACAGCCCGCAATGCCTCTGCCACTGAAAACGGAGCTTGGGGAGGCCGCGCGTGGCCCATCTGAGCTCCATTTTCACTGGCAGAGGATTGCAGGAGGTCGTCGCAGCTGAAAACAGAACTCAGGAGCCCATTTTCACTGGCAGAGTGCTCAGGCCACCACAGGCACCCCCGTCACGAGTAACGTCAAGCTGTCCACGCCCACTCTGGCCCCCCGAGATCAAACACAACCCTGATGTGGCCCTCAATGAAATTGAGTTACCCCTGGTCTACACAAACAACAAGCAGAGCCAAACATTCTGGCCACAGAGATGATCCTCTGGAATGAATATCAAGAGTGAATAAATGTCACCATGTTGCTCCATAGTTTAAAAGGATAGAGAAGATCTTTTTATTTTTTATTTTTATGTATGAAAAAATAGCATTGGTAACAGCAAAGGTAATGATGAAAATCAGATATAATATTTATATATCTTTTCCCTATTTAAGGAGAAAGAAAACAAATCTGAAACGTTACATAGGAGGAAATAATGAAAAAATGTCCAAAACTGATGAGATATTGTTAGTGGTACAGAGATAAGAAAACAAGATTGATTCAAGGTCGTGATGCAGAGTCGTTTTTCTTTTTAACTTGCCACATGATTGTACTTTTCAGTGAACTGCAAAGATAATTCCTTCAAGTTGCAATGATGTATTTTGGAAAAATACATAATAAGTACATAAGAGGATGAAAAATACTGAATACAGAAGGCTATATTCCTCTTTCTCCCACTCCATGAAGTATATACATAAGAGACAGGGATGGTATTGTGGTCCATCAGCGGCCTATGCAGCTGGTAGCTGATTCTGACAGTGAGGAGGTTGGTGTGGTGATTCGCCAGCAGCCTGTGCAGCTGGCACCCGAGTCAGACAATGAGGAGGCTGGAGAAGATTTGGTGCCAGAGGTGGGGATTCAGCCAGGGCCTTCAGAACTTCCAGAAGCTCCCATAAGTGAAGAGGAAGAAGAGGAGGAGCCTCTTCTCAATACACGGGCGCGCAGAGCTGCCAAAAGGCAGGAATGGCTCCTCAGGAGGAGGTCTCCTCGAGAGTAAGGCTTGGGGCTAATTGGCCACTCCCCTAGCCTATTTAAGGAAGGACAATGACTGAGGCAATTTGGAGAAAACAACTTCGTTCATATTCCTTCGCGTATTGACTCCAGAAACATCTGATCGGCTCTTGCTTCTCTCTTGTCATTTTTCCTGCAAATTGCTTCTGGGCATTCTGCCAACCACAGTAAGCTTACGGTTATCTGAAAGACTGTCCCTCAGAATTGAGTTATTATTCCTTGGACTCTTGTCGGCTGTTAATTAGTAAACTAAGGTTTGTACGGACTTTGTGTGTGCTGCGTTCTTTGTGGTCCATAGCTGAGGAAGAACAGGTGGGTTCCACTTACCTTTACTACTTGTTTGTAGCTGCCCAGAGTCCCTTGGGAGTGGGGCGACATAGAAATGCGACAAAATAAATAGATAGCAGGAGCGCGCGCATGCGCGGGCTTTGCTCGCTTGTGCGCACTTCTGCACATGCACAGAAGCTTCTGCACATGCTCATGCACAGATCACCCATGATGATGTTGAGGCAGGTGGGCGGAGCCTCCCGCCGGTTTTACTACCAGTTCTATAAAACTGGACTGAACCAGGAGCAATCCACCACTGATAAGAGGGCAGCTAAACATCAGATGAAATGTAAATCTTCAACCAAAATCTGGAAAGAGACCCTCGTCAGGATAGTTCCATCCATACCTTCTCTCAAGAAAATTCCAGTGTTCAGTTCATAGTGTTTATGATAGTGACCTTATTGTGCCTACTGAACTATATTAAACATGACGTTAAATACAAATTGCATGCTGCGTAACTTCCAAA
Organism: Pituophis catenifer annectens; assembly: GCF_029215685.1. NCBI lineage: Eukaryota > Metazoa > Chordata > Lepidosauria > Squamata > Colubridae > Pituophis > Pituophis catenifer. The sequence continues at coordinate 191,640,877 of NW_027256881.1, read as the reverse complement.
ATTGGCTAGACTAGAATTTGCCAATGCCTTGAAAAGCACCAAGTCAAAAAGAAGGCTGACCTAGGTTCCCTATACCAGCTAGCTACTGCATGTAGTTGCTTTTATGCAGATCTTTGTTTTAGATGCTTTTCCATTGGAGGAAGCCTTTGCTTATTTCTGAGTTCCAGAAAGAACTTTTTGTCATATGAGTTTTGCAGTGGTTGGTTTTATTCTATTGACATTACAGAGGATAGGTTTTTTTTTAAAAAAATTACCGTACTAGCATTCCATTTAATTTATATTTATCTATGTAAATAACATTTTAAATGGAGGTTTCCTGTCATATGAATATGTATCAGAGTACTGACATGACTGGATACCATTTCTCTCAGGTAAGATGTAGACATGTCCAAGGGTTCTTTTCCCCAAAGACAATCAAACATCCAAAGTCTGTTGAAATAGCTCTACTGTAACACATAAGTAAATAACAGGTTGGTGCTCCTTGGATCCACAGGTGGAGGCTCTTGCAGATAGAGGCTTATGACACCACTGTTTTGGAGGAAAGGTATCCATAACCTCTCCCAACTGAGTGTACAGGCAGGCTCATTTTTAAGGAGATGAGGTCTTCTTAGGCCCTTGCCCATAGTGCTTTATAGATTCAATCCAGAACTTTGAGTTGAAGTAGTAGTTCAACTAGTACTATGCCTATAAAAGTGATATTATAGTATAACAATTCTTACCTGCCAAGAGTCTAGAGGTGACAAGGAGATGGGTTATTGCCATAATGGCTTCATGCCAGGGATGAAATCTACTTACCTTCCTTCCCGGTTCAGAAGCGCTTGTGCGTCACATGTGTGTGCAGACCTTCTGCGCATGCACAGAAGGTAAAAACACATTACTTCCTGGTTAAAACCAGGAAGTAATGACACCCGGGCGGGTGGGCGGAGCTTTGCTCCACCATCGCTACCAGATCGCCAAACCACCAGCCAAGATTGCAACCGGACTGGGCGATCCGGTTCGATCCAGGAGCATTTCATCCCCTGCTTCATGCTCTGAATTATGCAACTGTGTTGCCTTCTCTGACCACAGATCCAGCAGTGGCTTTAAGTCCAAGACAAAAAAAAACCCCAACCCCATCATTGACCAGGACCTACAAGTAGAGTACTTTCTCAAAGGGCAACAAATGCACTTGATAACTTTCTCGTATAGTTTTAGTATTAGGAATTCCAGAAATGCATGGTAACCTTCTCCCAAAGTTACTTCTCCTTCTCCTTTTTCTATTAGGTCTTCCTCACTGGTATGATAGTATGTGAGAATGACCTTGGAAGAAGATCTGCAGTCTAGCAGTCTAATCCTTTGCAGCAAGATGGGTGGCAAACAAAGTTTAAAAAATTAAACCATGGGAGAAATTCTTGCGAGTTTCTGTTTAATGTAATTTTACAATAGATAGTGCTGATATTCCTGATTGTGCTTCTTGTCTGGACTACATCAGCTAGAGTTTTATCAATGCAACCTGATCTACTTGTGTTTCCCCTTATAAAGGATCTCACTTGTCAAGGTAAAGTCCACAATTCCACACCAAGTCCCATTGAGAAATCTGCAAATTGTTATTATGAATCATCATCCCTATATTTTCCTTAGACAGATAGTAAATAATGGACACCCAGGGGTACTGTGTTTGTTTTAACTCAGATGCTTTTAACAAGGCCACTAAATCCATTCCCTTGAATTTCTCTGCACACAAGGATGTTTTAAATCTACTGTGAATCTCCAGATGCCTTTCTATTTCTTCAGTTTTCTTTGAACAAGTTGCATCTTTTAGCTGCTGCAATCCTATTAGAGATGGAATCTCAGTTATACCTCTTAAATTGAATTTGCCTTCCCATAATAAGCCTCATTTGCTGTGTTCTGAGAATGCTATGGGGAGAAAACTTGCACAGCTATATTAGATCCAGTTATTGCTGTAATGTTTAGGATATGATAAGTAATTTGAAAGCTGCACTTTTTTTTTAAAGCAGGGTAGAGGGTCAAGGGCTGCAGGAAATGGGAAGTTTTCCACAGATTAATAGAAGACATCACATAGGACATAGGAAAAGAATTTTGCAGATTACCGCAGACGATGGTAAAATTCTCTTCTGTGTATGTGTTGTGTCTCTCTCTGTGTGAAAGAGGTCTATTTTTAGGCTCATAGATTTCACTGATTTCCTACATCAGGATGATGGGATATTACTGGAATAATTTCAGCATAATTTCATAATTTCAATGGTCGCTGAGCTTTAAACCCACACAAAGAGTTTGAGACAAATGGTTGTCCATCCAGTCTAATTGTGAATTATATGAGAAGTCTACTTGAGAAATGTGATATTGTAATTTATTGCCTATTGCATCTGTAGAGCACCAAGAGGAAAGAGAAGAGGAAGTGGAGGCTGGCATCTAACATCTAAAAATAGATATCTGTAAACATGAACAATTTCTTGAATATTGAGAGATCATCGTCGGTCAGAGAAAAAGTACAGCACTTGGAACATCTTGTTTTATTGAGCTAATTATTAGTCCCAGTCCAGTATCAGAGGACATTATCTGGACTAATAAAAATATATTAAATATAGTTATTTCATTTCACTGGAATAATACGATTGATTCCTCTCTTGGGAAAGATTAGTGCATCTGCCACAACATAAAACTGACATCAGTACCTGTAATGGTGTCTGGGAATGAACTTGGGAACCTGGCCCCAGAAAAACCTGCCACAGGAATGGTCAGATAAGAATCAGCATAGTCTGCAACTACAATAGTGGGCAGGGTAAAGTCCCTTATTTCTGAAAGGGTAAAGGGCACAGGGGGAGAACTGGACTTTCAGACTAGGTCCACTTGGTAAGATTGACAGCACCTGGTAAAACTTGAAATCATAAAGCTTAACTATCATACTTAGAGCTCTGGAAAGATAGATAGGGACAGAGATCATGTAAATTCTTGCCTGTTGTCCGTCTCTCTCTGCCTCTGTCTGTTTAAATTGTGCTTCACTTTGCCAGTTTACTAAATGAACACCAGTATGTATTTTTGATAGCTGAACTTACTGGGAATGTGCTGCGTGCAAAGCTAAGGTGACCAGATTTTAACATTGGTAAAGAGGGACATTGTGGGCGTGGCTTATTTTGTGGGCATGGCTAGCTGGTCATGTGACCGTGTGGGCGTGGCTAGCTGGTCATGTGACTGGGTGGGCGTGGCTAGCTGGTCATGTGACCGGGTGGCCATGGCTATGCGTATAGGGTAAGGTGAACAGATTTTAACATTGGTAAGAAGGACACCATTGTGGGCGTGACTTGTTGTGTGGGCGTGGCTTGGAGGCCATGTGACTGGGTGGGCGTGGCTAGCTGGTCATGTGACCGGGTGGCCATGGCTATGTGTATAGGGACTACTCAGAGGGCTGAAAAGTCATTTCTGACAGGTCCTCACACTTTTGACTGGTCCTCACACTTATGACCATCCTCACATTTATGCCCGTGCAGTATTCTTAACAACCATGTCACTCATTTCACAACTGCTTCTCTTCACCATGGTGACAAGATAGGGCAAAAACGTAAAATGTGAGGACAGTCGTAAGTTCGAGGACTGGTCAAAAGTGTGAGGACCAGTCAAAAATAACTTTTTCAGCCCTCTGAGTAGTCCATATGCACAAAAGGACTAACCAGAGGGCTGAAAAAAGTCATTTCTGACAGGTCCTCGCACTTTTGACTGGTCCTCACACTTATGACCATCCTCACATTTATGCCCGTGCAGCATTCTTAACAACCATGTCACTCATTTCACAACTGCTTCTCTTCACCATGATGACAAGATAGGGCAAAAATGTAAAATGTGAGGACAGTCATAAGTTCGAGGACTGGTCAAAAGTGTGAGGACCAGTCAAAAATAACTTTTTCAGCCCTCTGAGTAGTCCATATGCATTAAAGGATACAGCAATAGAGAGGGATGAAGGAATGGAAATTAGAGTAGGAGTGAGGGTAAGAGAGGGAGGAAGAGAGGAGGAGAAGGAGAAAGGAAGAGGAAGTAGGGAGGAGAAAAAGAGGGTGGGGGGAAGAGAAAGTAAGAAGGAAAGAAAAGAGAGTGGTGGTAGGTTTGAGGAGAAAGATTGCTGTACAATAAAAAAGATGAAAGGGAAGAAAGCCAACCCCAAGCAAATATAAAGATATTAAGATTAAGAATGAATTGTTAAACTTTAAAGAATAAAAGAGAACAAATATGAATAAATAGCAATAATTAGAATTTAGAAACACACATACAAACATGCAATGTATTTTCTTTGAACAGAATATTTGGCTGGTTCACAAATTTAAACAGCGTTTAGTCATTTCAATTAAATTTACAATTTCTATATTTCCTTTTTGCCATATTTATTCCTCATCTATTTTTTTAAAAAAACAATATTACCCTTCATCCTCATCTCTAATCTTAATCAAATTCAATTTTTCCCTTCTATTCTATATTATACCCCTTCCCATTGTCATCTATTTTTATATCCATCCTCACATTGGTTAATTATGTAATTATGTAATACAGTTGTTTAATACAAATTCAACATTTTAATATAAATCAATTAGTTATATAACTATATTTTTTTGTATATTAATCAATATGAACATGAATATTCCAATTATTTCCATGCAATCCAATTTCTTACAAATCAATTAATTATATTTACCAATAATAATAAACCAAATAATTTCCCCCATATATTCCTCCAAACCACAACTTAACCATTTCTGCTTTCAACACAATATACAATTATTAATTGTATCTCAATTATTACAATTCCCTAGTTAAATAGAGCTTTTTTTCTTTTGTGTTTTAAAATCCAAAATTTCCCATTGTTTGCAGTTTTGTACCTACCTTTTTTGGTGAGGAAAAAGAAAAAGAAAGAAATCTGTCTCTGCCTCATTTTGTCACGTTGCAGGTTTAGTTTCGCTTTCGCCTGTTTTCAGTATAGCTGGGGGGGGGGGAAATCTGCTCCAGGAACTTTTTGCAGCTTTTCGCAGCTAATTAACCTAGCGGAAGCTGTTAACAGGGGCTGTTTTTCTATTTTTGCAGGCATGGGTCTATTCATTTTTTTTTAACACTGATCAGCTGTAGGTCGGCCCTTTGAAGCCCCGCGGCAAGAGTTTAAAGAGTTTTTTTCCCCTCTAGCCATCAGCGGGGATTCAGGAGGCAGAATGAAAAATCGGGACTTTTTTAAAACGCCGCGGGACGCGGGACAAATTGCTCAAAAGCGGGACTGTCCCGCCAAAAGCGGGACGTCTGGTCACCTTATGCAAAGCAGTGGTGAAATTCAAATTTTTTTACTATCGGTTCTGTGGGTGTGGTGTGGCTCAGTGGGCGTGGCTCGGTGGGTGTGGCAGGGGAAGGATACTGCAAAATCCCCATTCCCTTGCTACTCCTGGGGGAAGGATATTGCAAAATCTCCATTCCCACCCCACTCTGGGGCCGGCCAGATGTGGCATTTGCCGGTTCGCCAAACTACTCAAAATTTCTGCTACCGGTTCTCCAGAACCTGTCAGAATCTGCTGGATTTCACCCCTGGTGCAAAGTAAACTGGAAATTATCCACAGTATTTTTTCTGCAAGAACAACAAGGAAGGAAAAGCATGCAGCATGTAGCTTATGGAATTCTTATTAGTCTTTTTTACCAGCGGTAGCCATTGGAAACACTGGTATATTTTGCCAAGTGCAGGTAGTGCTCAATTAACAACCAGCTGTTTAATATGACTGTTCAAAGTTATGACAGTCTTGGAAAGGGTGCCTTACAGCCTATAAACACTTCCAACTATCATAAAATGTCATATTGTGCCCATGTGATCAAATTAGGTGCTTGTTACATCTAGGTGTGTTTCTGCTTTCCTCCCCAATGGTTCTAACTTTGAGGGGTTGTGTGCTGATAAACATGTGTCAGATGGTCTACACTCCATTCTGGATCATGTGACCAGGTGGAGGAGGGCTTTAAGAAACCATTGACTTTGAGTTCTACCCAATCATGTTTCTGAGAGAGATGCATTGGAGGGATTTGGGGAAACTCAGACCCTTTTGAACCCAAATGTTTCATTTTTTTCCCTTCCCCACAGAAAAATTGGTTCTGTCCTGTTCAGTTTTTGGAGATTTTTTTCTGCTGATGGATCCTGATGGACAGACAGACAAGCAGAATTCTGGACCCTTTTATTTTTTTACCTTGAGCAAGAGTTGGACTTGATAACCTAACTGACCCCTTCTAACTCTATGCTTCTATGTTTATGTTGGCTTAAAAATTCCTGGCTCCTTATTTTAACAGAATAACAGAGTTGGAAGGAACATTGGAGGTCTTCTAAACCAACCCCCTGCTCAGCCAGGAAGCCCTATACCTCTTCAGACAAATGGTTGTCCAATCTCTTCTTAAAAATTTCAAAATGTCAACATGAGCCATGGTGGTGCAGTGGTTAGAATGCTACTGCATTCTATTGCAGGCAATTTGGCAGTTTGATTCTCACCTAGCTTAATGTTGACTCAGCCTTCAGGACCCAGATTGTTGGAGGCAATATGCTGACTCTGTAAACTGCTTAGAGAGGGCTGTAAAGCACTGTCTAAGTGCAGTGGTGGGATTCAGCCGGTTCAGGGCAGTTCGGGAGAACCGGTAGTTAAATTGCTGGGTGGCCTAGCCCCTCCCTGCCCCGCCCCTTCCAGGAGTCCCCATTCTGGCTCCCAGGTAAGTGCAGGGAGGCCGCCTACTAGGCCCAACACGGGGCACTGGGGGGTGCGGCACGCCCCTTCTGTGGTCCGTTTTCGCTCCCAGGAGGCTGCAGGGAGGTCTACTAGGCCCAAAACGGGGCATGGGGGGGCAGTGCGTCCCGTCTCCTCACCCGTGGCCCATTTTTGCTCCCAGGGGGGTACAGGAGGCTGAGTGCTGCCTGTCACACCCTTTGGCCTCACCCACCATGACCACGCTCACCCAGCCAGTCATTAGGGCAGAGAGCCGGTTGTTAAATTATTTGAATCCCACCACTGTCTAAGTGCTATTGCTATTCACAACTTCCAGAGGCAAGTTGTTTTATCTTTAGCATTCTTCACAAGCAAACTGATAGAATTCTTATAATCTACATGAGGCTACATCAGCTAACAACTTCAAAGATGTATAGCATCATGTAAGATGACATGATGGTTTTAGCACACTACCATTTACTTCAACCTTGGTGTTAAATATCACACCATGCATCCTGATAACTCACTCATGCTTTTGTTGGCCAAAATTTGTGAACTCTGTGAAGGCTTGTATGCGCTGCATCAGTTAATGGTACAGTGTGACAGAACTGGTGTACATCACTTATTCCATTTTTATTTTGACAATCAAAACAGGAGTAACACATCCTTCTGGTAGCTGAGAAGCAAAACACATTCTGAACTTCCTTTCTTTAAAAAGGTGCAAAAGTGTAAAAAGGTTTTCCTCAGGCCTCTAAGAAGTGCAAATAAGCACACAATTGTCATCTGGAAATTAAGACTTGAGATATGTATTTGCACTCCTATAATAACTAGGAAACGAGAAAAAAAATTATAGCAATGTACGTGTCTGAGAAAGAAAGATGTGTGTGAATATTCTGTGGATTTCAAGGACACTTTGCACACTTGTTAATATGATAATTATGGCTATAATACTAAAAATTAAAGGGAAAATATGAATAGTTCCCAGGTTAATTTAGATCATTAGCCAGCTGCCAGGAACAAAAAACCCATTTATTTAGTCAGTGTTAAAACCGACTCATATAGTTGAGAAAGAAAAAATTCAAGCTATACAGGTAGTCCTTGACTTACGACCTCAATGGAGCCCCAAATTTCTGTTGCTGAGCGAGACATTTGTTAAATGAGTTTTGCCCCATTTTAAGACCTTTTTTGCCACAGGTGTTAAGTGAATCACTGCACCTGTTAAGTTAGTAACATGTTTGTTAAGTGAATCTGGCTTCCACTTTGGCTTTGCTTGTCAGAATGCCACAAAAGATGATCACATGACCCTGAGACACTGCAAACATCGTGAGTCGGTTGTCAAGCATCTGAATTTTGATCAGATGACCATGGGGATGCTGCAACAGTTCTAAATGTGAAAAACAATCATAAGTCTCTTTTTTCAATGTCATTGTAACTTTGAATGGTCACTAAATGAACTGTTGTAATTCGGGGACTACCTGTATTGTGAGAAAACAACAGGCTCAATCTACAAATATCTATGATGAGGAATTCCCTTCCGTATTTCAATTTCTTGCTATTTAGAAACCTCATTCATGCCTCCTTTGGGCTAATAGGAGAAGATGCAGATCTTCTAATAGGGGAAGGAGATTTCCACTTGTAACTTATGCCTTCTCCCCATAAAGACTCTTTATTCACATGTTAAGGACTTGTATCTTAAGACACATTGCCTTGTTTATCTAGATCAGGGGTCTGCAACCTTAAACACTAAAAGAGCCATTTGGACCTGTTTCCCACAGAAAAGGAAACACTGGGAGCCACAAAATCTGGGTGGGTGTGGCCAATTTGACGTCACTCACTTCCACCAGTCACATGAACTCCCCCCCCCCCAGCCACGCCTACCCAGCCAGTCATTAGAGCAGAGAACTGGTTGTTAGAAAACACTGGGAACCACAAAACCCTTTTGACATCTCTCTCTCTCTCTCTCTCTCTCTCTCTCTCTCTCTCTCTCTCTCTCTCTCTCTCTCCCTCTCCCTCTCCCTCTCCCTCTCCCTCTCCCTCTCCCTCCCTCCCTCCCTCCCTCTCTCTATATCTCTCTGTCTCTCCCCCGGCTTCTTCTCCATCCCTGCCGTTGCCCTTACCTTCTCAGGCCAGGTGAGGAGTGACTGGGAGGGGAGGATAAGGGGCGGAGCCAACCAGTGGTGGGATCACCCAACAGGGAGGCCCCAAAGAGCCACATGCAGTTCTGGAGCCACAGGTTGCTGACACCTGACCTAGATTGATAGTTCTATTTATAACAAATTTATTTTATATGATTTAAATTACCCCAAATACTTTTCATGGACATGTAACACTGAATGTTTATCTTGTCAAAATGGAATGGAGTGACATGTTTATTTTATGAAAATATCAGTCTCCTTTTGGATGCAAAGGAACATAAAAGTAAAGATAATAATAGTTGTATTCTCCTACCTAAAGGGATCATAGCCAGACTTTGACATTCTGGGTATAATAGCAATAGCAATAGCACTTAGACTTATATACCACTTCACAGTGCTTTACAGCCTTCTCTAAGTGGTTTACAGAATCAGCATATTGCCCCCATCAATCTGGGTCCTCATGTTACCCACCTCAGAAGGATGGAAGGCTGAGTCAACCTTGAGCCTGGTGAGATTTGAACAGCCGGCAGTCAGCAGACGTAGCCTGCAGTATTGCACTCTAACCACTGCACCACTGTGGTTCATATAGTTGTTATATAATATAATTACTATATTCGGGTTCCACAATACAACAATTATACCCAGATCTTGGCATTCTGAGTATAAAATAGTTGTATTCAGGTTCACTGACAAGGTTTTGCTAGTTAATGTGTTTGTCTCATAGATTTCTCACTGAATTGAATCTTTTCATGTGAAACGGTCACATGAGTGCATCCGATAATCCCAATTAAATTGGTATTGGGATATATTATCTCATTCATTCATTCATTATACCCGGTCATCTCTTCGTTTGGGAAACAGCCACCCATGAGACTTTCCTTTGCACTATTGCAGAATAGAAGGAATGCTCTTTGATCTGTGAATATCTCATTTCCTGTTCATTTGGGGCTTCGGTTTCGAAAGGAAGGGCTAGAAATGTAATGGGTTTGTCATATTCCAGAGGGACGGCATTCTTAAACAGAGTTCTGTGGGAAAGTTGTCACTGTACTACCACTGTGTGCTTGAGATTGTCCTCTCCCCCAATCCCTTTTTGTTTTTTGTTTTTTTGCATGCACTGAAAATTCCCACAGGCAAATCCCAGCTTTTCAGGGAAAAGGACTAATGCCCTTAATGTAAACGATCACACATTTTTCCACTTTAAACAAAACAAGAGTTTAAGCAAAAACCAGCGAGCCCTTCATTCCATCACCCCTCTATGCAAGAACAAGGGAGTCACTGATGGGGGTGAAGAGGGGGCAACCACTTTCATTCGTAAGGTTGATGAAAAAAATTTGTATGATTCTTTCTGATCAGGAAAATTCACTTCAGATGCATTGATTTGGTAGTAAGTAGTTCTACCTTTGCAGAAGGCCAGCTGAAGGGCCATAGAAAGGGCATAAAGGCCACTCCACTGGTGAAGAGAACTATGATGAGACAATATTGTCTCACAGGGCACCCCCATATCCTGGCAGAATGGTCTGCTAGGGGATATAGTCACCGAGCCCTTGTCATGGTCGGATCACTCTCTCCTTCGCCTTGACCTTCGAATCGCTGCACCTCGCTGCAGGGAGGCGGAGCCGGTAAGATGGTTCTGCCCCAGGCGCCTGATGGAGCCTGACAGGTTCCAGATGGAGTTTGGGCCATTTCCCGAGGCTCTGGCACACGCCTCGACTAGGCACTTCCCCCGCCGCCTTGAAAGAGGCGGTGGTGAGGCCTCTCCTCAAGAAGCCTTCCCTGGACCTGGCAGTGTTGTCTAATTATCATCCAGTCTCCAACTTTCGCTTTGTGGCGAAGGTTGTTGAGAGTGTGCTTGCGTGACAGCTCCCCCAGCACCTGGATGAAACGGTGTATCTGGATCCATTCCAGTCAGGCTTCAGGCCTGGGTACAGCACGGAAACGGCATTGGTCATGTTGGTTGCTCCTCTGTCCTGGTCCTATTAGATCTCTCAGCGGTTTTTGATACCATCAACCATGGTATCATGCTGCACCAGTTGGAAGAGTTAGGGATCGAGGGCACTGTGTTGCAGTGGTTCTCCTCCTTTCTCTCCAACCGGTTGCAGTCTGTGTTGGCAGGGGGGCAGAGGTCAACCCCAAGGCACCTCATATGTGGGGTGCCACAAGGGTCAGTCCTCTCGCCCCTTCTGTTCAACATTTATGTAAAGCCGCTCGGCGAGATCATCCGTGGTTTCAGGGTGAAGTACCACCAGTACACTGATGATATTCAGCTGTACATCTCCACCCCAGACCACCCCAACGATGTCCTTGAAGTGATGTCCTGGTGCCTGGAGGCTGTGCAGATCTGGATGAGGAGAAACAGGCTCAGGCTCAACCCATCCAAGACCGAGTGGCTGTGGTTTCCGACGTCCCAATATAGTCAGTTGGTGCCATCACTGACTATTGGGGGCGAATCGCTGGCCCTCACGGACAGGGCTCGCAACTTGGGCATCCTCCTGGATTCATGGCTGTCTTTAGAAAAGCATGTGACGGCCATGACCGGGAGAATTTTTCATCAGGTTTGCCTGATTCACCAGTTGCGTCCCTTTCTGGATCGGGACTCCTTACGCACGGTCACTCATGCCCTCGTCACTTCCCGCCTGGACTACTGCAACACTCTCTCCATGGGGCTCCCCTTGAGGAGCACCCGGAGGCTCCAACTGGCGCAGAGTGCGGCCGCGCGGTGGTTAGGGGAGCGACATGGCGTTCCCATGTAACACCTCTCCTGCGCGAGCTGCACTGGCTCCCGGTGGTCTTCCGTGTGCGCTTCAAGGTCTTGGTTACCACCTTTAGAGCGCTCCATGGCTTAGGACCTGGTTATCTACAGGACTGCCTGCTGCCACCAGTAGCCTCCCACCGGCCGGTACACTCTCATAGAGAGGGGCTCCTCCGGGTGCCGTCGACCAAACAATGTCAACTGGTGGCCCCAGGGGGAGAGCCTTCTCTGTGGGGGCACCTAATACTACTCCGGAGATATGGAGGATCCCGGATCTACGCACCTTCCGCTGCACTCTCAAGACCTTTTTATTCCATCAGGCTGGCCTGGCCTAATTTTTCCCTTTTTTCCCTTTTTAAAATGCAAATTTTAATTTGTTCTTAATTTATTGGGTGTTTTAAATCTGTCTTCAGTCAAATTGTTTAATTCGGTTTTATTCAGTTTTAAATTTTGTATTTATATGTTTTTATCCTGTGGCTGTTTACTGCCCTGAGTCCTTCGGGAGTAGGGCGGTATATAAATCAAATAAACATAAACATAAACATAAACAACATTCAGTGAATTTCTGGCACTCTCAAATGAAGCTGGCAATGGTATTACATTAGGAATAAAGTACTGGAGAAGTAGGATAAGCCATTTAGGGTTTGCTTCTTTTGTAATAGATTGCAAGAGAAGAATCTTGCTGTTGCTTTATTGAATTCCAGCAAGTGTTTTGCTGTGTACACATGTATACCAACAAAACATACTAATGTCAAATTAGATGGATTAGATTAAGATGGATTTGGAGCCTGTCGCAGTCCAGGAATGTGGATCTCAAATGAACACCCATAGAATGGCAAAGAGGAGGGGAAGAGGTTTGCCCAGCTCCATTATCAACAGTTGTATTTCCATCCATAGGTATGTCGAAGCTAATTGTGATATTTACTTACAGCTGCCCCAGCTATCATATCTAGGTCATAAAAATCTGGTTGACTTATAGTCAAGTGATGGGGGCAGCTGTGCACATTCAGGAGCAGATACAATTATTGTTTTGAACACAATTAGTTATATTTTAATATAAATAAATAAAGTTTCAATACATGTCATTATTAGAGTTTAAATATAGTTATTTCCTATATATATATAGAGAGAGAGACGAGTTGTACTATTCTGTTCAGTTGAAGGACTGAGTTTTTCAAAGTTGTAAGTCCCGCCCTTGTTGCTAGGGCCTCCCAGCTTTTGGCGAAGATGAAGAAATAGACTCGATGTGCCAGAACAGTAGTTGGTTCCAGATAAGTGAAGACCAGACTGACCAATGGGCAGGGCTGGCTACTGTCTCCACCCAATGAGAAGGTGCGTATCAGGTAAGACCATTGCCCCTTCTCCATAGTGATGGAGACAGCAGCCAGGAATGGGACATACCAAAGCTAATTGTCCCTTGAGTCATGTCCAATTTATAATGTCTAATATACGTGAAGGGGAGGTCCAAGTTGCCGCTCTGCAGATCATTTCCTTCAATTAAACTTTAATATTAGCATAGTTATATATGGTAGGGCTGTGTGCCCCCTTGGAAGATATGCAAACCAAGCACGTATCAGGCTTCAGTGGGAATCTGTAAAATGATCTTTCATCTTTAAGGGGTCCATTCATTCAAGTAGTGCAATACAATTGCTAAAACAGCAGAAGACTCAAACGGATAGGCTGCTTTGATGAAGAGAAGAGAACTACATATGGAGGTTCTACAGCACTACTTCTCAGCACCTTTCAAAGCATGCCCGGCCCTAATATATGGTTGTCTAAAAGTTCCTATTTTGAGGCTCCTTAAGTCTAGCATTTAAAATTGCATATTTTTTTTAACACTGAAACCTGTTTACATAGTTGTCTTTTTAAAAAATCAGCTTCTGCAAAGTGGCCAAGATAGTGGAGCTCTCTGAACCACAGCAGCATTTTCCACCCTGTAGAGACAACACCCATGTTTCCATCTGAAAAGATACAGTTAAAGTTTTCAACTTACTTCCTGTTGACATTGATTATCTAAAGAAAATAGTGCTTGTAATAATTAGCTTTCCTAATACTTTCTGGAGTGTTGTAGACAAAACAGCTAAAAACGCAAAATAGCAAAAAAGCTTTTCAGCATTCTTACAACTTGCCAAAAATCAATCAAAGTGGAGCTTTTAAACCAGAACTCAAGTCAAACAATACACTGTAAAGTTCGGTGGAAGTGCTATAGATATCAGTACTGCTCCATCTCCTTATATGGGCATTTCACACTGAATTATCCAGCCAGTTTGGCCAGTAGTCATGGAATCCTAAAAGCTGTAATCCCAGCACAACTGGAGGACACTGGGTTGGGAAGCCTGCAAATTTAACAACAATTATCACAATAATATACAAATCTAACAACAATTATGCGGTGATATACATATATAACAGATAATAGGCAAAAAAATATTTAACATCTAATCTGTAGTATTTGATTGTGGTTAAGGCAAACTCAATGCTTATATGGAAGCACATGTCAGACAATGTACTGATTATATTTTGACTTTTAGCCAATGATACTGCTTTCATTTTATATAAATATGTGTGTCTGTCTGTCTGTCTGTCTGTATGTATGTATGTATGTATGTATACACACACACACACACACACACACACACACACACACACACACACCAGAGATCTTTCCCCAATTCATGCAGTGACTTTCCTCCAAGTAAACAACAGAACAAGGGAAGTAACTAACTTCCTGCTACCGTTCATGAATTGAAAAATAGAAATAACAGTAGTATGTTCTCTTTCTTACAGAAGCAGAATTGATACCACCAATGCTTTTATTTCTCCACTCTTGAAGACATCGTATCTCATAGCATCACTAAGCATTAACAGGAATAAGGACAAGTTTTACATCACTATTACTTCAGAGCAGTGGTGGGATTCAAGTAATTTAACAACCGGTTCTCTGCCCTAATGATTTCTTCCAACAACCAAACTGCTCAGAAAGTTAACAACCGGTTCTCCCGGAGTGGTACGAACTGGCTGAATCCCACCACTGACTGAAGAGATGTAAAGTCCTTATTACTGTTATTTGACCGCCATGTGCCACAAATCACTTGTGAAGAAATGATCATCATTTGGGGAGACTTCATAGAGACTCATGAAGCTCTCTGTGCCCTGTATCCAGACTTAGCAGCATCATCATCAATTACAAGCATCATTTTGTCTTCATCCTATGTATATTTATACACCGACTCGTTCTGATTTCAACACTATAGCATTTCCCTGGAGGCTGAGCTGTTGCAAAGCCAGTTTTTGCAGCACATAGTTTGAGGAGACAGTTTTTTTATTGTTCTATTCTGTTGTTGTATCTTGTTGTTGTTAATTGCAAAGTCATGTCCGACCCATCGTGACCCCATGGACAACGTTCCTCCAGGACTTCCTGTCCTCTACCATCCTCTGGAGTCCATTTAAGCTCACTCCTACTGCTTCAGTGACTCCATCCAGCCACCTCATTCTCTGTCGCCCCCTTCTTCTTTTGCCCTTCTTCTTTTGCCAGCATTAGGCTCTTCTCTGGTGAGTCCTTCCTTCTCCTTAGGTGGCCAAAGTATTTGAGTTTCATCTTCATGATCTGGCCTTCTAAAGAGCAGTCAGAGCTGATTTCCTCTAGGACTGACCAGATTGATCGCCTTGCAGTCCAAGGGACTCGCAGGAGTCTTCTCCAGTTATATCTTACTGCCTTATATTCCCCTCTCTTTTCTGGGTTCCTGCTTTATATTCCTGTTGAGTTTTCTTGAAGACTTCTGTCTTCAGAAGGCACTTTGCACTACTCAGTCAATGTTCCTATTTCTTCCTCCACCCCACCCCCCACCCCCCAAAAAGTAAAGATTTCTGTAACTTCAAGTAACTTGGCTTTTGCCTTCATCCGGCTGACAAGCAATGTGAGAGGAAATGTGATGACAACAGTCTGACACCTCTATTGCAAATGAACATAAAAGCAAATTACTCTCTTAGGGAATGCTTTACTATCGTGTGAAGGAAGCAAACTTCTTTCAGCATTAAAAGAATAATAAACATGTTTGTGTTTTATTTAATTACCTTGTGTTTGGGCAAAAATGTGCTATTTTTAGATTTATGTTTAATTGTGTAGTGCACTTTATCTTAACAAGATAATTACAAGACCACTAAAGTTATTGCCTGATTATATACTTAATATGGCTCCCCAAGAATTGCCTAATCATAAAATTACAAGTTAGGCATGCAGATAAGATGGAATTTAACATGCTAGGATGTCACAATGGCCCACCATATCTTCAAGAGTTATGAAAGCAAGCATGGTTTTTCCTGGTTGCTATAAAGAGAAGGGATATTGCGGGAAGAGTGAATAATTATTTTTCAATAAAGCTAATGATCAATTTAAGACACACCTAACAATTTTAGGGAACAATCTGCTTGGTCACTAATATTAATATTGTTGCAATATTATTTTCATTTTTTCTCAAGCAGTGGTAATGTAAAAAGATAGAAATTCTTACATTTCTTTCAGGACTAATCTGACAGACGGTTTAATTTCTAATTCAGGTTTACTTCTCAGATGCTTACTTGAGCTGAACTGCTTCCAGCTGATGGCAATCACAGAAAATTAGCACTAGCAATAGCACTTAGATTTGTATACTGCTTCATAGTGCTTTATAGACCTCTCTAAGCAGCTTACAGAGTCAGCATATTGCCCCCCAACAATCTGGGTTCTCATTTTACCCACCTCGGAAGGATGGAAGGCTGAGTCAAAACCTTGAGCCTGGTGAGATTTGAACTGCCGAACTCCTAGCAGTGGGCAGTCAGCAGAAGTAGCCTGCAGTACTGCATTCTAACCACTGCACCACCACAGCTCATAAAAGTAAAAGAATTGCCCATATTGTACATTCAAGATTCTAGAGCTGATTTTAATGAATTGTAATTCTCAGTAAGCTCCACACCGATCCTATTATAGCATTATGAGAATCAGCAACCCCTGGAGTTTATTTTAGAGATTAGCCTGTAATTCACTAGTCTATGTAGATTGATGGACATTGGGAACAAGCAGACTGAGGAAGCCCCTCAAGATCTTCCTATTTTTTTTTCTGATTATGGTTTTATTACTTCTCTTTTAAAGATTGTGGTTTTAAAATTGTTTAATATTCCAGCTGAGTAGGGATATTTGTTTTGTAGTCTGCATAGTGCGTTGTCAAATATTTCAAGCTAAACCAGGTGGTTAGAAAAGGACCTACATACATAATGTGTGATCTTATTCTGTTGCCCCAACAGAAGAACCAATGTGCTCCTAAACCATTTGACTTTTTGTCTAATATTAGACTTACAAGATCTCTGCTACCAAAATCTGAATGATAGCAAGGACGTACAGAAAACTCTAACTTTTTGCAGTCATATAAAACTCATCCAGATTTGTTCAGCTCAGAACTGCTAATGTGTAAGGAAATGTTGACCTGACCTATGAGTTGTTATTATTGTGAGGGAAATTCCAACAGTTCATATTTTATGAAAGCCAAAAAAAAACAAAAACATGTAACCTATTTCCTGAGTCGAAGATAAGGTTGAGGAAGGATTGGAAATTTGCAGCAACTTTCTTAAAGTTTGTGGGGAAGAAGTGTCATTTTTCTATCCTCGGAATATATTTAGCATTTGAATAATCTCACTGCATATTTTCTAGTCTCTAGTGGTTTTCTTCTACTTAAACTATGATGGGATAGAACATACCTATGAAGCTCATAATAGGAGACCACAGAATGGAATAGTAATATTTTCACAGATAGTTGACTCTTTCAGTGACATGAGAGATATGGGACGGGAAAGAAAGACACTGTTTTAATATATGGAAAACACAGACACCTCTAAGGCATCAATTTTAAAGCAAAGGAGGAAAAACCAATTCACTGGAGAAGGACTTTTTTAGATTATTTCCATAAATTAGTCTGGGCTGATCTTAAATATAGCATTCTTATAAATACTTTTTAATCAGCTGGTAAGTAATATTACTTGGCAGGTATTATAAATAGTTCTTTGGTATTTTTCTGCTAAAGTTTACTTTGAAGTTCTGGTCTATTCTGAGGCTCCTTTTGTCAGGAGGGGAAAAAATGACACAAAAACTTATACAACTCTTTTTGTCTATTTTCTATCATTTTCTTTAAGACTCAGAAATTACAGCTAACTTTTCTTCAAAATGGGAAGTACTGTTATGAGTGCTGGGGGGGAAACAGAGACAAGTGAGTAATTTTTGTTTCTCACTGCTAATGAATCAAGAACCACAGATGTTTCAATCTTAGGAAAAGAAAGCCAGACCTGCCTTTAAATTAATTATTTGCTGCCCTGGATAGACTCCAAGTTTCTGAACTGACTGCAACTTTAAAACATTGTGCTATACATCTCAGCTTCAAACTTAAGTTTACTTAACAAGATATATAGTGTGTTTTATTAGACTGTATTGCTATGTACAGCTCAGACATACATTACATTCAGCAGTTTTCTTCTGAAGTTTTTGTAGCAATCTTTCTGATTTTCATGGTGAAACCTAATTAAAAATGTAGCCAAAATTATGAATTAGATTTCTCCTGGCACACTCCAAATCGCACAGGAAGACAACAAAAACAACCTTTTCAAAAATGGGAAATGTTTATGGGAGTGAAAAATGGGAGTGAAAATGGGAGTGTTTATGGACAGTTTTCTGCAGGATCAGGCAAGTTTGTCTCTTTAGCACAGGGGTAGACAAATTTGCAACCCTTTGCGACCTGTGGACTTCAACTCCCAGAATTCCTGAACCAGCATGGAATTCTGGGAGCCACCCTTGCTTTAGTGCATGGGTGTCAAACCTGCATCATGTCGTCATGACTTTCCCCCCCTTTGCTAAAATGGGGCTGGCATGGCCAGGGCATGATGCATCCGGCCCACGGGCCACAAGTTTGACACCCCTGCTTTAGTGTGATGAGAATCTTAGCAAAATGTTCTTTTATGCTCCACCTAGATGCTCATTGACATGTCCTCACCTTTCACAATTGGTTTCGAAAGCAATTTCCTGACAACATTTCAACCCTCACAGTGACCTTTGAAAGAAAAGATTAACAAACATAAAGGTTTGTTATGAAAGGAAAGAAAAACATCTAAAGGTCCTTATGTCAGAGCAGCCCTACTTTTGTGTCAGTGAGCCTATCTTCCTTTCACAACATAATTTAACATCTGTGACATTAGGGGGAAAGTGGACAATAAGGATATTGGAGTGGAAGGTAGCAAAGACAAGCTTCTTGGCCCCATAGCACTGGGTTGAGGGTCAAAGTATGTGTAAACCATGTTTAAAAGCAAAACCTGGGGCAAGAGTAAAAACTATAGCCAGCAATGTTTTCACAGTGTGATCAAAAGCTCGAGATGATTGCCACAACAATGCTATCAAAGATCTATCTATTATTTAAAAGAAAAAAAACCACAGGAAAAGCTACAATCATACCACAGTGACTGCCAGCTTGACTTTTTGACATACCCTGAGGACAATCTGCCTAGAGCTAGCTCTGTACTTCAACCTACATATATAATTGTCAGCACATTGCCAGATGAAAACCCAAATCAAAGTTCATCCTTAAGACAACCAAAAATCTAGAAAGTATAATGGACTCTAGAAGATTCCCTTCTTTTGCTTATATAATACATGCTCTTGAATCAGTTGAAATTAAGATGATTGCCTCATATAGCTTAATAGAAAATATTCTAGACTTTGGGGGAGCTTCTGCCGAAATTTTGACAGCAATAATTTCTAGAATACTTATGTTTTGCAGAATCATAGATCTATGACATTTAGCATCTTATTATCTGTCACTCTGAACAACTTCATGTTCCTGAAAGGAATGTGGAAATTTTATAAATAAATACATAGCTTTATCTTCCATCTATTATTCTTCTAAAGATTCTAGAACTGATGGCCCTCAGCATGTCTCATAGGAATTGCAATATGCATTGTACAAAGGGATCTTTTTTTAGACCTGAACTTTCCTTTTTTTAAAAATAGCTGAAATTCTAACATTATGAGAGAAGGAGAAAAATGTCTCTATAACCACACTCTTTAGATCATAATTCACTTTACATGCTGCTAATGAGCATTTCTTCTACACTGTAACACCCCCAATATATCATCTTTCCTCTTGGAAGAATTGCTTTAGCTCCCTGATCATTTTAATTGCCTTTTCCCCCCACACCTTTTCTAGTTATAGCCCTCTTGAAATGCTACTACCAAAGCTATATTTGAGGATTTGGGAAATTTTTCCAGGCATGGATGCTTCTGCAAAATTTCAGGCAATGGCAGAGCTCAAAACCTTCACCCAGGACATTTATTACCTGGCTGCACAGGTTATAAATGATATTGGCTTTTTGGCACATGTGACTCCACTACTTTGGGGACTGCATTGCCTGCCAGTGTATTTCTGGGTACAGTTGAAAGGTGATGGCTGTCACGTTAAAAGCCCTTCATGGTTTACCTGAGGGATTATCTTCTCCAAGTTGTTTCTACACATTCAATCTGCTCCAGCGAGTCCAAATCCTATCAGGTATGGAATCCTGGCTGGCAAGGACCAAGAGATGTGCCTTCTCTGCCATAGTCCCTGCCCTGCAACATTCCCTCTCCAGAAATTAGGATTGCCCCAGCTCTGCTGGCATTTCAGAAGGCCGTGCAGATCTGGCTCTATGTCTAGGACTTGGGCCTCAAGTGTGCAAAGGGTCCTTTTTTCTAGTTATGTTGACACAGGCTGATTATAGTATCTCTTGTATTTAGTTTATTTTTGTGTCTGTGTTGTACTTTAACTGTTTTATTTTATTTTTTTATGATTGTTCCCAAAGTCACTGCTTTGAGATGGGAGAATTTACAAAAAAGTAAAAATAAACAAATGTTCCCCCCAAAAAAGCCAAATAGCTTGACAGTTCATGATATCTTGTCATATTCTAGATATTTCATGTATGTATGTATTTGTTTTATAAAATGTATGTACCCATTTAATCTTTTTATGTCAAATCTCACACCAAGTTTATATACAAGAGCATTTACATGCTGTCAAGTTTCAATCATAAGAGGCACTCGACTGAAGTCCATGGGGTCTTTTACATGAAATTTCAGGAATTTTTTTGAGATTTCATATAGAATTATTATAATCTAATGATATTTGAACAAAAAAAGCCTTAAACTGACTTAGGGCTGCACCAGGGGTGAAATCCAAAAATTTTCCCTACCGGTTCTGTGGGCATAGCTTGGTGGGCGTGGCAGGGGAAGGATATTGCAAAATCTCCATTCCCACCCCACTCAAGGGGAAGGATACTACAAAATCTCCATTCCCTCCCCACTCTGGGGGCAGCCAGAGTGGTATTTGCCGGTTCTCCGAACTGCTCAAAATTTCCGCTACTGGTTCTCCAGAACTTGTTAGAACCTGCTGGGCTGCACTGCTGAGCATATCATTTCATTGATGGTCACACCCTGGAATTATCTAAATCCACTTTCACTTTCAATTCCTTTCCTAATCATCCATGGGACTGCCCTTGATTTTTTTTTTTTTTTTTGCAGGTGCTCACTTACACATCATTTTCACTAAGATCTTCACCGCAATGGCAGCTGTCTCCTTCCACCTGTCATTATCAGATCAATCCCCCAACTATGTAAAGGTAATCTTCACTTATGAGCCACTTCACTTAGTGACTATACAAAGTTACAACAGTGCTGAAAAGTGTTATTAGTCCTTGCATTTACAACCCAGACACAAAATTGAAAATCGGGCATTTTCCAACTCTTTTTTTTTTATTGCAAAAGTTTTACAATTACATTTCCCCCCCCCCATTTTTCCCCCCGACCCACCCCAAACTCCCCAACCTAACCCTCCCAAACCCCCCCCTAACCCTCCCCCCTGACTTCCACAGAATATAATCCCATCAAAATCCCCTTTTTATAAAACCTGAACCCCTCAAACCCCCATATAATTTTTCATCTTCACAAAATTCAAATATTTCTATTTTTATATAATACTTTCAATGAAAAGTTATTTGATACTTCCTAGTTTGATATTTGTTCTGCACATAATCTATCCATTTTTTCCATTCCCATTCATAAGTCTCTTGTGAGCGATCTTTTAGATATGCTGAAATCTTCGCCATCTCTGCAAAGCTGGCCATCTTCAAAGTCCATTCTTCAATAGTGGGCAAAGCTTCATTTTTCCAGTATTTACCTATCAATAATCTCGCTGCTGTTATCATATACAATATCAACTTAGTTTCATCCAATGTAAAACCCTTTACTATACCCAGTAAAAACAATTGTGGAGAAAATTGAATTTTTTTCTTCAAAACATTCTGCATAATCCACCATATTTTTATCCAAAAAGCCTTAACTTTCTTACAGGTCCACCAAACATGATAATATGTGGCATCTAAACAATCACATCTCCAACATTTTGGCTGAACATTAGGGTACATACACGACAATTTCTTGGGATCTAAATGCCATCTATAAAACATTTTATAAAAATTTTCCCTCAAATTCTGCGATTGTGTAAATTTAACATTCTGAACACATATTTTTTCCCATGTTTCCAACATCACTGGTTCTGCAAAATTTTGTGCCCACTTAATCATACAGTCTTTAACCAATTCAGTTTCTGAATCCCTTTCTAACAGAACATTATAAACCCTTTTAATATGCATTGGACCTTTCTCTTTTATATGTCTAACCAATTCTTCCTCATGCAACATAATACCAGTTTTTTGGTCCTCTTTCCATCTCAGTTGAAGTTGATTATACTGTAACCAAGTTAGATTAATCCCTTCGTCCAACAGTGTCTCTAATGTCTTCAGTTGCCATCTGCCCTCATCTGTAAAAAGAACTTCTTTATATAAACCCCCCCCCCCCGAGTGACATTATATTTGTATTCCACATAATATGACCAAGATCCAGCCATAACGGTATTTTATAATCCCATTTGAATCGGTGCTTCTTCCAAACTCTCATCAAGGAATCTCTAAGTATATGGCTTTTAAATACTTTATCCACTTTATCTTCATAAAATAAGTAAGCAGGGCATTTTCCAACTCTTGAGCACTTACAATCATTGCAGAATCCCTCGGCCAAGTAATTATCATTTATGAGCTTTGCAACAAGCAGGGTCAATGGAGAATGCAGCCATAAATCAGCAATTTCAACCATGTGATTAACAAGCACAATGACTCACTAATGACTGAATGGGAAGTGATGTTGCAAATCTGTCATAGTCACACGTGTCACTCAGCAACTGCAGCAGTTAGCAACAGAGTTGTTGCTTCCAGTTGTGGCCGTTAAGTGAAGACTACATGTATGAAGACTTTTGGCTCATCTACAGCACAATCCAGAGCATGTTTATTTGGAAGTAAATTCCATTGTTGTTAGTGAGCTCTGCTTCCTAGAAAGTGCCCTAAAAAGAACCAGGAAATGGCAATAAATGGTTACCTTGCTACAGAACAAATATAATTAGTTCCTTTGTTCCATTCTCCTTTGCAACTATCCAGGAACCGTCGGCAACAGGAAAAGAACTAAATAAGGAATCGTAAAGGAGTGTTTTCCTGTTTCAGTAAAATCATGTTGAACTTGTAGTACAGTATCTGCTTAATTGCACTAAGCTCTTTGATGTGCTCCCACTCCCCAGACCTTACACACAGACTGTTGACATTTGGACTGTGGTTCTTGTTAATCAGAGGCTTTTTAAATCAGCCTTTTGAAATAAGCTTGTCCATGAGCCATTTGTTTCCTCTCAAGATGTCAGGCAGCCCTCTTCTCTATCAGAAAAAAAAAACATGCATTTTATCACTTTCCTACCATCACAAGCAAAATATTTGACTTTATGCAGGAATTTCTCTACTACGAAATATATCTGGGATTTTCAGTTCACGGGGAAAATCTTCCCAGTTGTATCTCCTTAAAAGAAGTAGATGGAAATACTAGGACACTGGTAAGTGTCCTAGTAAAGTGTAAAGTTACCATGGTTCTGCTTTGCTATCTTTGTTGTGGTCCACCAGCAGCCTTCGGAGCTGGCAGCAGAGTCAGACAGTGAGGAGGCTGGGGAGGAACATGGGCCAGTCCTGGAGTCTGAGGAAGGCTCAGACGAGGGCTCTGCGTCGGAGGCAAAGATGTGGCCAGGGCCATCTGGGAGTTATGTGCAGACTCTGGAGCCTCCAGAGTCGGACATCAGAGAGGCAGAGGAACAGGGGAGCTGTTCCTAGTGTGCGCATGCGCAGAGCTGCCAAAAGGCAAGAACAGTTAAAACAAAAGGAACGACTCAGAAGTAAGGCTTGGAGATGATTGGCCCCTCCCATAAGACATAAAGGAAGAGCAAAGGCACGTGGAAGCAATGTTGTGGATGGTGTCGGTTTGTACTTTGAAGCTCCATTTTTGACTCTGTGTTTCCGTGTGGACTTGCCAAGATAATTGCCAATTGGGTCTTTGGCAGCATGTCAAAGAAAATAAAGGTGGATGTTTACCAGCCTTATCCAAAGGACTGTGGCAGACTTCTGTTGGACTATTTATAAACTCTTGGTGATTCAGCACGTGCTGTGAATGAAAGGAATTCACAGCCATTAAAATAAAAAAGGGGGGTTGGGGACTAATTGTGTGCTTTTTACTATATCAGGAAGCCTAGGTCAGAACAATCTTATGCAGGTAGTATCAGATTCAATTTAATCAGCCAGATAATAGAATATTAATTAAACAATGTCAGACTATTATAAAAATAAAGAAAAGTGCTTATAGTCGGAGAAACATATTACTCCATTTATTGAAAGCACTGGAATTCCAAGAGATCCTTCATAATGTTTAATAAGCCACAGGGTCTCCAAAAGTGTGGACTTCAATCTCCAAAAATTCTCAGCCAACAGGACCATTGCTGAGAATTGTAGCAGTTATCTGAATGGTGATCACGGTTTGGGAAGGCTGTATTAATAATATTGACAATGTTATGTGAACCTATGCATTTTCTATAGCCCTTGGTGGGTTTTTAAAATCCAAGAGCTTAAGCAGTCTCTGTGAATGCCCTTTGGGTACCATCGGTATAGGATAGAATTTCTTCCTTTCTTCCCCCTCTCAGACTGACCTCAGCAGCAATGCATTTGACATTGTGTTTTTTAGTGTGTTGGCCACTGTTTCTCAGAAATAATAGAATAGAATAGAATAGAATAGAATAGAATAGAATAGAATAGAATAGAATAGAATAGAATAGAATAGGAGTAGAGTAGAGTAGAGTAGAGTAGAGTAGAGTAGAATAGAATAGAATAGAATAGAATAGAATAGAATAGAACAGAACAGAACAGAACAGAACAGAACAGAATAGGAGTAGAGTAGAGTAGAGTAGAGTAGAGTAGAGTAGAGTAGAGTAGAGTAGAATAGAATAGAATAGAATAGAATAGAATAGGAGTAGAGTAGAGTATAGAGTAGAGTAGAGTAGAGTAGAGTAGAGTAGAATAGAATAGAATAGAATAGAATAGAATAGAATAGAATAGAATAGAATAGAATAGCATAGCATAGCATAGCATAGCATAGCATAGAATAGAATAGAATAGAATAGAATAGAATAGAATAGAATAGAATAGAATAGAATAGAATAGAATAGAATAACAGAGTTGGAAGGGACCTTGGAATTCTTCTTCTAGTCCTTGGAGTTCTTCTATTAATTAGGCAAATCTGACATCTGTTTTCCAGCTGGATTCTTCATTCTAGCCTATTCTCAAACTTTTGAATTCTAAACAGCTCCAGATTTTGGCTAGATTATAAACAGTCTGAAAGTCAAGAGCAACCTGGTTGGATCTCACTTGTATTCCAGAGGTATGACACTACATCCGAATGTGAAGTTATGCAGTTATTGCTATGCCAAATAGTAAAATAAGCTGAATGCTGGAGGATTTTATTTGATCTTATTTCTGTTAGAAAGGAAGAACAGCAGGATTTGAAATTCTGCCTCTCTTATACCATGGTACAAACATGCCATGGCAGAAAAGTGCCATCTCCCCATCCAATTCCCTTTACTTCATCCCCAGCCCATGAGACTTCAATCGTCCTTAGCTGTTAAAATAGTCCCTTCCCCCTTCAAATCAGCAAGATGCAATGACAACTTCAGGGTATGTGAAATCTGTTACAGAAAATAATCTGTATACCAGCTGCTCAGCGAAGGATGGCAAAATGCTAACAGGTAACCAAGAAAAGGAGGAAGCATTTAATTCCCATTTCTTTTTTAAGAAAGAGATATTTCTTTCCCCAAATGAGTGAACATGTTGAGTCTTGAGAAACCAAGACAAAAGGAAAACATGCTGGTGTTCTTCAAGAAAGATGTCCATGGAGAATCTCAATCATCCAGATCATGGTTGTCCCAAAGGTGCTTTTCCAAAAGGCAACTGGATTTTGTTTTTGTTTTTCTCTTCAAAATGTTTCACCTCTCATCTCATTCCCTGAAGAAGCTTCTTGGATGAGAAGAGAAACTTTTTTAAAAAAAAATAGAATAGAATTCTTTTATTGGCCAAGAGCGATTGGACACACAAGGAATTTGTCTTGGTGCATATACTCTCAGTGTACATAAAAGAAAAGATACGTTCATCAAGAATCATAAGGTACAACACTTAATTATAGTCATAGGGTACAAATAAGCAATCAAATCCTATTAGAAAATAGTCAATATAAATCGTAAGGATACCAGCAACAAGGTTACAGTCACACAGTCATAAGTGGGAGGAGATGGGTGATAGGAGCGATGAAAATATTAATAGTAGTGCAGACTTAGTGAATAGTTTGACAGTGTTGAGGGAATTATTTGTTTAGCAGAGTGATGGGGTTCAGGAAAAAACTGTTCTTGTATCTAGTTGTTCTGGTGTGCAGTGCTCTACAGTGTCGTTTTGAGGGTAGGAGTTGAAACAGTTTATGTCCAGGATGGAGGGGTCTGTAAATATTTTCACAGCCCTCTTTTTGACTCGTGCAGTATACAGGTCCTCAATGGAAGGCAGGTTGGTAGCAATTGTTTTTTTCTGCAGTTCTAATTATCCTCTGGAGTCTGTGTCTGTTTTTTTCAAGGGGAAAAAAACACCAAGTCCAGTTGCCTTTTAGAAGAGCACCTTTGGAACTATCTAGAAAGATGTCCCAAAGCAAACAAGCCAAGTTCTGTTTTCTTTCATTCCAGAATGTCTGGCACAAAATGCTTCATTCAAGCTGCAAAAGGACAGATGACAGTTCAGTGTAAGAAATACACAAATTAACAGAGCAGCTCAACAATAATGGAACCAACTGTCCCACAGAGGTGGTGAATTCTGATTCCCTAGATATGTTCAAGGAACGGCTGGTGAGCCATCTGTCATAAATGCTTTAATATGGAACTTCTGGGCCCAGCTGGATGTTGGATTCAGTAACCTAACAGGTTTCTGCCAACTATGATTCCATGTAGCCAGCACCTGTGCCTGGGTGATTTCTTTGGCAAAGGAGGCTCCTTTCTGGGATCCTGATATGTATTCTTCTTCTGTGGGTTTGAACAAGTAGAACTATCTTCTTTACAGCTATAAAAATGTCACCAAGATTCAGGTTTCAGCTTCAGCTGGCAGAAAAAGGTTGAAATTATTAGCCTGTGAGTGACTTTCCATTTTCCTAAATTCTGTTCAATTTAAAGGTTTCTGTTTAACACAATATTTTAAAAGGCTCTAATAAAAACACCATGTCGCATTAGCTCCATATTCACTGACTTCTTCGGCCATCTGCTTCTTTAACAACTCACACATTTGGTGAACAAAGTACAGCCAATATTAGTCAGATGCAGGGAGGAATTCCAAGGCTAGTGTTTATTATTAAGTGTTGGTAAGTAGCTTTTTTTGGTTTTTGTTTTTGCTTTAATCACAGCATCTTCAACCTACATCAGTCTTCCCCAGCCTGGCTTCCTCCAAAATTCTCAGTCTCTCTGCTGGGAATGATAATTCAAGACATCTGGAAAGCACAACATTGGGCAAAGCTGATATTAGATGGTACTGGAAAAAGCAAGATGTAAGTTGAATGAATATGTAAAATAAATAAAAATAGCTATGTCCTTTTGGATTAGCCTTTGGAGGATTTTCCCCCCCCCCCACTAAATAAGAGGCTATAGGTAGTCATCAACTTAGACCACAGTTGGAGCCAGAACTTAAGTAGACTTTCATAGAATGCAAATCTATCCTGGCCAGTGGTGGGATTCAAAAAACTGGTTCTGTGGGTGTGGCTTGGTGGGTGTGGCAGGGAAAGGATACTGCAAAATCTCCATTCCCACCCCACCCCAGTAACCTGCTTTCCAGCTCCGTTCTCCTGTGCAGGCCAACAAAAGAAGACCCAGACAATCAGCTGGGACTCGGGAGAAAGTGAATTGATTGGAGGCGGGGCCAGCCAGAGGTGGTATTTGCCAGTTCTCTGAACTACTCAAAATTTCCGCTACCGGTTTGCTACAACCGGCTGAATACCACCTTTGATCCTAGTTCAAATAAAGGATGAGCTCACTTGGGACAAATAGAAACTCACATACTTTAAGCATGTGATTGGATTAAGAAAAATAATTATGCTTGATAAGGTTTAGGAAAGTGGAAGAAAGGAGGAGCAGGGATAGTGTGGCTGAAAAGGAAAGAAATTACTGAAATGTCCTTAGAAAAGCAACAAGCTTCTTATTGTCCCAGGTTGAGATTATGAACATCTGTCCATGTCATCAGGACATGAATACAATACACCTAATTAATCTATTGTAATGAGATCTGAAGTTGATATCTACAGACTTTCAGGGATCCAATTAAAGGACAGTGATTTATGTGAAAAAAATGCTTAAAAGACAAAGATCTGGCCAAACATGATATCTCTGGATGATGACTAAATGGTCTTCATTTACCATCCTGATTAGTGGGAATTTTTTTTAGCTGGCTATGAAATAAATTCTCCCTAGAGAGGAAGGCAAAGGAGATATTGGGAAGATGCCAGGGACCTAAATAAAACTTTAGACATAAATGTTTTTGTTTTTAGACGTAAATGTTGCACATCTTCATCAGTGGTCAATCTCTATATATTTGCAAATGAATCTACAGTGATGGCATTCAAAGAAAACTAAATCTAACATGAGCAGCTCATAAGATTTAACGAATTTATTTTATTTATTTTATTTTATTTTGAATTTGTATACCGCCCTTCTCCCTGAGGACTCAGGGCGGTGAACAGCCAAGTAAAAACATCAAGTACAAATATTAAAATACAGTTAAAATATACATATATAAATTTGGCCCCATTAATTAAAAACAATAAACAAAACACTTAAAAACACTTAAAAAAATTAGGCCAGCCCGGCTTGCTGGAAAAGGAAGTGTTGCAATATTTTCAGGATCAGACTCAATAATATTAGTGAGAGTTAAAGTTTTAAATATACTTCCTTTTATTTACAATAGGCATTCTATATTCACTGAATATTCACAGATAGAAGCGAGGAAAAGGGTGTAGGTGGCTCCTTATATATACAATGGGTGGAGCTATAAGTGGGAGTGGTGAATTATGAATACATTAAGAAGTGAAGAATAAGTTAACCCCTGATACCCCATTCATATACTATTTACACATTAGAGAATAAGGCATTTACATCTGACAAATCCCCCTCTAAATGCCGATTCGTTATACAACACCAATTACATTCAGATTCAGGACAATACAAGACATACAATTTAGATGTTAAATATTTGTGTTGCTTAGAAGGTAAAGGCTTTGTCAATATGTCAGCTAATTGTTCTGAAGTATCACAATGCACTGCTTTAATAAATCCATCTTGAGATAATTGTCTTACATGTTTAAATTTTATATCTATATGCCTGGACCTTTGTCCAATGGCATCAGATCTAGATATTTCAATGGCTGCTTTATTGTCTTCATGCATAACAAAAGGCAAAGCAGGTTTTTTCCAAACATCTGAAATTAAATCATTAAACCATACAAGGTTATTTGCAGCTTTGGATAAACAAACATATTCCGCTTCTGTCGTTGAAGTGGCTACTAGTTCTTGTTTACCAGTATACCAGTAAACTGGACAGTCATTTAAAAGAAAAATATAACCAGATGTACTTTTTCTGCATGATGTGTCTCCAGCCCAGTCCGCATCTGCATAACATGTAAGCTTTGGTTCTTTATTATTACTAGGTTCTAATACTAAGCAAAAATCCAGTGTACATTTCAGATATCTTAAAATTCTTTTAACAGCTTCCCAGTGATACATTGTTGGTTTGCTGAGGTGTCTGGATAATAAATTGAGTGGTAAGGCGATATCTGGTCTAGTCCAATTAGATATATAAAGAAGTGAACCTATGATTGATCTATAAAACGTGTTATCCTTGAATTCAGGTAAAGATTCATCAGTATTTCTAAGAAAATCAGTTTGCATAGGAGTATCACAGGGTTTGGCATTGTTTAAATTGCATTTATTTAAAAGTTCTATAATCTTATCTCTCTGAGTAAGTTTGAATCCCCTTCTAGTCTTATTAATTTGAACACCGAGATATTTGTTCACTTTACCTAGAGATTTCAACGAGAAATGTTCATTTAACTTATTTACAAAAATTTCTCTTCTCTCTTTGTGTTTTCCTATATATAGAATGTCATCTACATAAATCAACACAAATTCAGTGTAATCATCACCCTTTTTGACAAAGAAACAGTTATCAGCAGTGGTAGCGTTGAAATCCATGGTCTTAAGTACTTTTACTAAACAATCATACCATCTTTTACCAGATTGTTTTAATCCGTATAAACTCTTGTTCAACAGCCAAATTTCATTTTTGTTGGTGTATTGACTGTGAGGTGCTCTTACGTATATTTCCTTATCTAGTTTTGCGTGTAGATACGCAGTTTGTATGTCATATTGAAATACATCAAGGTTGAGTGCTGATGCTACCACTAGAGCTGTTTTGACACTCTCTGTTCTTACAGTGGGGGAATACGTGTCAGTATAGTCCTCCGGATATTTCTGTGCGTAACCTTGTGCAACTAATCTAGCTTTATATAGAGTATTGCCTCCTTCTAAGTTCTTAATTTTATATATCCACCTGGTACCAATAATCGTTTTATCTTTAGGTGCAATTGCAGGTGTAAATACATTTAATCCTTGCAAACTTTCCATCTCTTTTTTCATAGCTAATTCCCATTTTTCTTTTTCTTCACGAGGGAGTTTTAAAACTTCCTCATAAGTATTAGGCGTTATTGGCTCACCATCCATATGCATTATGTAATCTCTGTATTTATTTGGCATTTGATTTCTGTTGTTTCTAATGGCTCTTTCAGGTTTGCTATTGTTATCATGCAAGTATCTTGCTTCTTTTTTTGTTAGTGTGTCTGTCTTTATTTTGTGTTGGCTATTTGTCCAAGTTTTGGTTTTGCTTTTATATTTGTTGATATTCTGGTTTTCTATGGTCCCTTCCTCATGAGATTTTGTATCTTTACATTTATTTGGAAATATTTCATTAAGATGTAATTTAGACCAGTTGGCCTGTTCATGGAACACAGCTGTTCTGGAAACTATAAATTTGTTATTATTATCAATGAATCTGTACCCTTTGGTGCCAGTTTCATATCCCATAAATCTGAGTCTCCTGGATACGTTTTCTCCCTTTCTTCTCAACTGCTTAGGTATGTGTACGTCTGCAGTGACTCCAAATATGTGCATGTGTGCTAATTTTGGTTTCCTATTATACATTACTTCATATGGTGTCTTATTTACAATACTGGACCATGTTCTATTTTGGGTGTAATTTGAATAATGTAAGGCTTCTGACCAAAATTGTTTGCTTAAGCCAGCATCCTCCAATGTGCATCTAATCATGGTTTGTAATGTGGAATTCTTTCTCTCTGCAATCCCGTTCTGAAACGCAGAAAATGGACTAGACGTGTAATGTAGCATTCCTCTATCCTTTAACCATTGGGAGAATTCTTTAGACATGAATTCACATCCCCTATCTGTCATAATTTGTTTTATTCTGATATTGTGTTGTGTTTCTATGCATTTGTAAAATTCTTTAAATTTTTGAAAGGTTTCATCTTTGTGTTTTAATGTATAAACAAACCCATAACGGCTATAATCGTCTACTATTGTCAGGAAGTAACGTTTTCTATAGGTGATTGATGGAGTTAATGGGCCAACTAAGTCCATGTGTACTAAGTCAAAAATTTTGTTAGTTGATCTAGTAGATTTTTTTGGTCTGGGACTAGTTTTTAGTTTTGTAGATTTACATACTGAGCATTCCAAATAGTTTTCACAATTTTTTATTTTGACACCTTCTGCGTGTTCAGTCATTTTTTGTACTACAGGAAAACTGGCATGTCCTAACTTCCTATGTAAGATGTGAGCACACTCATCATGAATTGGTTTACCTATTTTTGGTTTTTTTTTCATTGTGTGCATCTGCGTGATCATGAGATATTTTACATTCATCATTGTCACTGTTACTAATATTTTCATCATCTGCTTCAATACAATCTTCCATATTTGAATCAATGTTATGCAACCATTTTTCCTTTGTTATCAGATAAGGTAGGCCTCCTTTAATCATCACAGTGCCTATATTTATTTTATTCTTCTCTAAAGTCGCTTTTCCCTTTGAGAAAACTATATTAATGTCAGAATCTCTACTTAGTTTTATGGCACTTAGTATGTTATGAGGTATTTCAGGTATTAACAATACCCCCTCTATTTTTTCTAGACCAGGCAAGGTTACGTTTCCTCTGCCTAACACTTGAACCTTTTCTTGATTAGCTACTTTTATTACAAATTTATCTTCTGTAAATGAAGACAATATATTTTTGTTATTAGTGGTGTGATTAGTTGCTCCAGAATCAATAAGCCAATTATTGTTCTCATTTTGCTGTATTTTAGTGTTGTCTTGTTTATTTAATCCATTCAGTGAACCAGATTTTCTATCCTTTGAATTATCTCTGCCCCCTCTATTCTCTTTGTAATTTGGTGGGCTTCTATATCTATGTCTATCTATGGAAGACTGTCTATAATTGTATTTGTTCCTATATTCTGACCTATGTCTTTCCTTTGAAATTTTGGGACAATCTCTTCTATTGTGTTCCCTGGATCCACAATTGTGACATTTAAATGTTTCATTATATTTTTCTTGGAAAGCTACTTTCCTATAAGGTTTGTGTTCTGTGTGATTGCTGGAACGATTTCTTCTTGAATTGTCTTCTGCTATCAATTTATTGGATAGACTTTCTATGGATAAATATCCTAGATTGATAGTGTCTAAATGTGACATAAAACTGTCCCATGATGAATCAAGTGAGTTGATAATAACACTTTTCATTGTTTGGTCTGAAATTACCTCCCCCCTCAAATGCAGCTCAGCTCTTATTTTGTTTAAAGATATTAAATGCTCACTTATGGAAACCCCTGGTTTCACTCTAGATGAAAAGAAATCCTTAGACATTCTTGTGGTGGTAGCCACACTATCGCTGTGAAACAAATTAAACATGCATTGAATAATTTCTGAAACAGTCAGATTAGGTTTGATGCTATGATACATTGCAGGAGACACACTAGATATTATTAAGAAAAATGCTCTATGGTGTAAACAATCTATTTTTAAAGTCCAAGGTCTTTTTGGGGGACTAGTGATAAAAAATAGTAAATTTTCCTTCATAAAGACAACCTGGAGTTGTTGATACCATTCTTGCAAATTAATGCCATCAACCCTTAGTTTTGGGAAGTCACTGGGTAAATTTCCGACATTATTTTGTCCATTACTTACGACCTGGGGCAATCCGTGGTCTCGCAAGTGTAGAAAATTGCAAAACGGCATGGGGATGCTCGCAACGAGTCTGCGTGGTTCTCTCGCCAGTTCATGTCTTCCCGGACCGTCTGCGTAGTTTCGCGCATGCGCGTTGTCCATTTCTTCTTTGTAGTCGTCGTGGAAGGTTCTCTCCATTGCGGCTCGCTCGCTCTGCTCTGCTTCAGACGAGTCGGTCTCTGGTTCGACTTTGGGAGTTCTGACGACGGCGGCTGCTCTCCTTTTTCTTTTGGGAGCGTTGGCACTTGCTTCGGTCTGTGGTGTAGGGCGGAATCGACAAGGCTCTCTGGGTTCGGGCGTCGGCGCTTTCGAAGTCAGGATAGGAGCGGGCAGGTCTTGAGGTATCGGCTTGCTCGCTCGCTTCTTCGGTGACTCTTTGGTAATTTTTAGTTTTGGCCCAAATGCAGCAAAAAGTGTTTTCATTGCTGATTTTATTTGGGATTTTGTTGAGTCATCTTCACTTTCTGATTCTGATTCTTCTGAGGAGTTCGAATCT
Organism: Pituophis catenifer annectens; assembly: GCF_029215685.1. Lineage (NCBI taxonomy): Eukaryota > Metazoa > Chordata > Lepidosauria > Squamata > Colubridae > Pituophis > Pituophis catenifer. The sequence goes on along the minus strand of NW_027256881.1, from coordinate 191,606,980 downwards.
TCTTTTTCATTTTCGTTGTCTGATAACGTTTTTCGCGCCAGAAATTTTGAATTGAGCATTTTGATTGGCTCTGCTTCGCTCACCTTGGAGGTCTGTTGAAACCAAGATGGCTGCCATTCAAAATTTCGCGCGGGATCACTGTTTTTCTTCTTCGTAATGACTTTTTCTGCAGTCATATTACTCACTATTTTTGGGTCTTTAGACTTCTCATTAGTGATGTTTTTCTCTCTCGCTGCTCCGCTGTTCTTCAGCATTTCTTGGAGGTTCGCGATGAGGCTTTCATCATTCTTCTGGCTTTTTAATAGTTTTAATATCTCTGACCTGAGTTTGTTATTCTCTATTTTGATTTCTTCCTGGTCATCATTTTCGTCTATTATTTCTTCGTCTTCAGTGGTGTATTCTTCGGATTCTCTCGAAATTGCGTTTGTGGATTCTTTGATTATTTCTTGTTCTGTTTCCATTTCTTTGCTGTAGGCCCTGGTGTTAGGCCTATCTTTCTTAGACATTTTTAAGTTTTTATTGAGTCAATTAACCATCCTCTGCTACCAGCTTGTTGCAATATTTTCAGGATCAGACTCAATAATATTAGTGAGAGTTAAAGTTTTAAATATACTTCCTTTTATTTACAATAGGCATTCTATATTCACTGAATATTCACAGATAGAAGCGAGGAAAAGGGTGTAGGTGGCTCCTTATATATACAATGGGTGGAGCTATAAGTGGGAGTGGTGAATTATGAATACATTAAGAAGTGAAGAATAAGTTAACCCCTGATACCCCATTCATATACTATTTACACATTAGAGAATAAGGCATTTACATCTGACAGGAAGGTTTTAAGGGCACGGCGGAAGGCACCGAGGTCTTGGATTCTCCTTATCTCTGGAGGCAATTGATTCCAGAGGGTAGGTGCCCCCACAGAGAAGGCCCTCCCCCTGGGGGTCACCAGCCTGCACTGTTTGGCTGATGGCACCCCGAGGAGGCCCTCTCTGTGGGAGCGCACAGGTCGATGGGAGATTGTCGGTGGCAGCAGGCGGTCTCGAAGATAGCTAGGCCCTATGCCATGGAGCGCTTTAAAGGTGATAACCAACACCTTGAAGCGCACCCGGAAGACCACTGGGAGCCAGTGCAGCTCGCGCAGGAGCGGTGTTACATGGGAGCGCCAGGCTGCTCCTGTCACTACCCGCGCTGCTGCATTCTGGACCAGTTGGAGCCCCTGGGTGCTCCTCAAGGGGAGCCCCATGTAGAGAGCGTTGCAGTAGTCAAGGCGAGAGGTGACGAGGGCATGAGTGACTGTGCACAGGGAATCCCGATCAAGAAAGGGCCGCAACTGGCGGATCAGGCGAACCTGACAAAAGGTCCCCCTGGTTACAGCCGTCAGATGTTCCTCCAAGGACAGCTGCCTATCCAGGAGGACTCCCAGATTGCGAGCCCTCTCTGTGGGGGCCAACGACTCGCCCCCAATAGTCAGTGATGGAGTCAACTGACTATATCGGGATGCCGGGAGCCACAGCCACTCAGTCTTGGAAGGGTTGAGCCTGAGCCTGTTCCTCCCCATCCAGATCCGCACAGCCTCCAGGCACTGGGACATCACTTCAAGGGCATCGTTGGGGTGGCCTGGGGTGGAGATGTACAGCTGGGTATCATCAGCGTACTGGTGGTATCTCACCCCAAAGCCACGGATGATCTCGCCCAGCGGCTTCACATAAATGTTGAACAGGAGGGGCGAGAGGACCGACCCCTGAGGCACTCCACATATAAGAGGCCTTGAGGTCGACCTCTGCCCACCTGCCAACACGAACTGCGACCGGTCGGAGAGAAAGGAGGAGAACCACCGTAATACGGTGCCCCCCATCCCCAACTCTTCCAGCCGGTGCAGCATGATACCATGGTCGATGGTATCAAAAGCCGCTGAGAGGTCTAACAGGACCAGAACAGAGGAACAACCCCTGTCCCGAGCCCTCCAGAGATCATCAACCAACGCGACCAATGCCGTTTCCGTGCTGTGTCCAGGCCTGAAACCCGACTGGAACGGATCTAGATAGGATGTTTCCTCCAAGAATTGTGGAAACTGTCGCGCGACCACACTCTCAACAACCTTCGCCAGGAAGCGAAGGTTGGAGACAGGACGATAGTTGGCCAATATTGCCGGATCCAGGGACGGCTTCTTGAGGAGAGGCCTCACCACCGCTTCTTTCAAGGCGGCGGGGAAGTGACCCTCACTCAACGAAGCGTTGATAACACCCTGGAGCCAGCCTCGTGTAACCTCCCGGGAGGCCAGTACCAACCAGGAGGGACACGGGTCCAGTAAACATGTGGCCGCACTAAGTCTCCCCAAAATCCTGTCCACATCATCCGGAGTCACAGCATCAAACTCCTCCCAGGTAACATTCTCAAGACTATTCCTCGTCACCCTGCCCTGATCTACCCAGTCAGAGTCCAAATCCCCCCGGATCTGAGCGATTTTGTCATACAGGTATTGTCCGAAATCCTCCGCCCTGTCTTCCAATTCTGTTGTGCATACCATAAATTACCAAAACTTTTTAACAGCTCACATTTACTATAATCCAAAACAATAAACAATAAATGGAAAACAGAGATCACCAAAATAATAGTGTTAAGATCTTAACGCAGAAACAATAACAGGAATTTTGACAACATTCAGATACCTTAAAAAAAAATCCATTACTACAGAGGAAGTTTACAAAGAATGGTGTTATTGTTTTTCTCTCTAAAACTAGTAGTGATCATATTTAACATTCCATTTTATGCACAAATGGGAACAACCAAACCAATATAATGGTAGACTATGGAGTATGCAAAAGTATAAACATTTCTAACTAACCCTGCTTAGTTAGCAATGGCATCCATCAAATGGGATATGAAATCATGAAATAAATGCAGTAGTAATAAACATTGTATATATTGCATCTCACATGTTCCAGTAAAACAAGGCACCAAGTTGTAGTTTGAGAGAATGACTCAGAATCAGAGGATCACATGGTTTGAGTTCCTGAACAGAAAAGGGCCGAGATACAGCGAGTCCCCAGGTTATATGCTTTCTCTGGCTTTGAACTTCCTGGGGCCCCGAAAGAGTATCCTGATTGGTTGTCAGACTCCCAGGGGGTGGGGGACTTAGCTAGCCTTGCTGGCTGATGTAATCTTCCCAGGTGCCATGTGGTGAGTTTCTGCTGCTAGATGGGTCTATTGTGTTGCAGATGATGGTCCATTGACAAAGATGGGAGGGAACTGAGTTTCTGCCTCTGGCCCATTAACAAAGGGTGGGGGGCAGGAAGGTGGGAGCTGCTTTGTCTTTAAAACATGCTTCTCCATTTCTCATACACGGAAACATAATATTCTGCCTTTTTAATATTTCCTAAAATATTTCATTCTTCTAGAAAAGGGGTGGGTGCTAACTTCCTACATTATGATACAAGTATAAATTCACTGTACATCTTTTTATTCGAATGCAAATAGTCCTTAACTTGTAACCACAATTGAATCCAAAATTTCCATTGCTAGCCAAAGCAGTTGTTAAGTGAGTTGCGCCTAATTTTATGACTTTTTTTGCCATGGTTGTTAAATGAATCAGTGCAATTGTTAAGTGAATCACACAGTCGTTAAATGACTCCAGGTTCTCCCATTGATTTGGCTTGTTGAAAACTTCCTGGGAAGGATGCTGCAACTATCAACAAGGTTACCAACTGCCTGAATTTTGATCACATGATCAAAGTGACCATGGGGGAGTCATTTGATCACATGACCATGGGGATGCTGCCACAGTTGTAAGTTCAAGGACCAGTCTATTTTTTCAGCAACATGGTAACTTTAAATGTTCACTAAATGAATGGTTGTAAATCAAGGACTGCCTAGACATTATTTCCTTACTTGTGCTAATATTGGGTATGGAAACACAATAAGCACTGGCTCAGTTGAAGAAATTGTTTTCTTCAAAATAGCCAATGAACTGCAAATGGAAAGGGTTCTATCTTGCCCAAATGGACAAGAGCCTTCAAGCCAACATACAGGCAAAGCATATTTTGGAAAGTAAGCAGGAAAACATGGTTGGAGGGTGCTTTGAGATTCAGTGGACATTCATATAGGATGCAGACATGTCAAACTCGTGGCATCATGTTGCCATCACATGACAGTTTCATGATGTTTTTCCCTTCATGGAGCTGGGGTGGGTGTGGCTTCCACAAGATGCATCCGGCCCGTGGGCTGCCAGTTTGACCCCCCTTGTTAGGAAATGGTCATTGCGTAACTAGTTGGCCAGGATATATATAAGCCAACATTATATGTTTATAGGAGGATATTGTCCATTTCTATCCTCCAGAAATAGTTGCAATCTAATTCTAACAATGGGACAAAGAGACTTGTTCAAATCCTATCAATATTAGGAAGGAAGACTATCCTCTCCAAAATTCTAGGACTCAATTCCTTTCTCTAGAAGATCTTTAAAAAAATCAAAACCCTCTTCCTCGTCATTCTCCAGTTTTGCAAGTTTTGCTTAAATCAGCTTTCTTCAGTCTATTACTTCTCTTATTTTGGAAATTGCAGTGACTGAGTATTCTTTACTTCAGCAGGAGAATGTCCTGTATAAGAAACACAGAGGGATGCTGTTGAGGAATACAGACTAGAGTTCTAAATTAGGTATTTTCCCCACCCCCATCTCTTATATTTTTAGATTGTAGCCTGTTTGCTCCAATTCAAATATGCATTCCGGAAGTATGGATCAAGGCCATTCAGGATGAATTTTACAACAGCCACATTTCTCAAACAAACAAACAAAAAAAAGTAACAATGGCCATTTTGATTCTGGGACAAAAATGCAAAATTCATAAAGGCAACGTGAAATACTGTTATCCAAAATCATAGCATGCATGGCTTTTCTTGCACAGGCAAGCCGGTTGGAACAGGGGAAGGAGAAACAATTTTCTCCATTTAGCCAATTACTGCTATGTATGTTTTTCTTACAAGAACTTGGCAAAGTATTCCTGTGCCTGAAGCAGGGAGGTGGATAAGGCTCAAGATTTTTTTATATATTCTGGAAGTTGTAATTACTTTTCCAACATTTTTAGTTCAAGCTGTAACCAAGATAAAATTCTAATATTTTTTTTTTAAAAAAAGTTTTGAGACAAGTCTGCAGTACATTTGCTTTCTAGCTTTACAAAAGATTATAAATTCTTGGCTTCTGTGTTTGCACCAAATCACGATTAATAAGCGAAGAACCCTGTCACTGTTTTCTCACACTTCCTTCTGGTTTTCTTTCCCCCACCATTAAAGTTCTAATTCTTTCCAATTAGTGTGAATGCATCCCAGCACACACACAAAATTATCACAGGATTTAAAAATATTTCTTCACATTAGCTGGTGGCGGAGATAATCTGCTGACATGAGGTGTTGGACATAGCATTACACCATTCCCCGCCCCCCAATTTTCTCTGGTTCCCATCAGGGAAAGATGCAATGTCACAGAGCTCTAAAAACGTAACAAAATTAAAACTCTGTTTCTCAAGTAAGCCTGCTTTACATACTGCATGCAAGCACAAGGAAATACAGCCAAGGTCATAGGCACACTGTGATAGGGAATGCAAATTCTTTCGGCTTTTTTGGGCTAACGTGGTATGTTGTAACTACATGGTTGTGGTGAAGCAACAGGACTTTTCCTGTTGCTTTTCTTTTTTTAAAAAAAATGTATTAACTTTCAAAATAGAAAGATAAAATTAACAGAAACTAATAATAAAAAGAATGGAAAGGAAAGAGTGAAGAGTAAAAAGAAAGAAGACAGAAGAGCAGCAAAATAAAAAAATAAAGGAGCAAAGGTTTTTTAAAAAAGAATGACTTCCAATTTCTTTTACAGCAGATATAAACGAAACATACATTAAGGACTTGCTCCAGGGGTGGGTTCTACTTACCTTTACTACCGGTTCGCAATGGGGCCGCTCATACGCGCGTGCTTCTGTGCTTGTGCAGAAGCGTCCTGATGATGTCAGGGTGGGTGGGCATAGCCTCCCGCCAGTTTTACTACCAGTTCTTGCGAACCAGTCCGAACTGGGGGCAACCCACCACTGACTTGCTCTATGGTTACAATGTAACATCCATTTTTAATAATCTATTGATATCACTAATTAGCAAATCCATACATCATACTTTATTTTTTTTTTTCCTGTTTGGCTCAAAAAAATCCAATAGGAGCCACCAATTACCATTAATCAATGTGTTTTCTTTAATCAGAGCTGTCAGTTTTGCCATCTCAGCCAACTCCATCAACTTTACCAATCATCCTTCCATTGTAGGTATTAATGAAACCTTTCATTGTTGGGCATATAGGAGTGTCTTTGCATTTATAAAAACAGAATCACATTTGACTTTTCCAAATTTTTATCCAGTATCCCCAATAGAAATACCTCTGATCCCAATTGTCAATTTTCAAGATTTTTTGAATTAGTATATGTATTTGAGGTCAGAATTTTTTTAAAGTTTTTTTACAACTCCACCAAAGATGGTAAACACTTCCTTCTTGCTATCTGCATTTCCAGCACATATCTGAAGTCCCTTTATACATTTTTGACAGTCTTTCCCATAAATACTATCTATACATAAATTTATAAAAATTAACTTTACCATTGTAATATAAGGTTTCAACCCTTTGTCTATATGTTTTCCCACTGCTCTATTTGTATATTATATCCAAAACTTTTAGCCCATCTTATCATAGACTTTAATTTATTAATCTTCAGTTTTGAACCCCAACAATTTTGTACAATTCAGCAATATGTTCATCATTAGTACATAACTCAAAAGCAGTTTTATCAAGTTCTTTTCTCACATTATCTTGTAGATGACTTTTAGGTAATAAAAAAAAGAGATTGATCTCGGTGAGCATATTATTTTAAAACTATTTTCAATATATTTGACAATATCATTAGAATACTTATAATCATTATTCAGTAACAGTATAGGTGTATAATTTAATTTAATTTAAATTTCATCTCTCTTTGGGAATTAGTGCAATACTAGTTTCCTTCTAAGATTCTGGCATCCTGTCCACTTGTAAAATATTATTTATTGTGTGCTGGAATGGTTGTAGAATTTCATCTTCAAAACATATATAAATAAGTCCCTGGTAATCCATCCAAGGCAGGTGCTTTACCTGGTTTAATCTTTTTATAGCTTCCGAAACTTCCATTATTGTTTCAGGGCAATTCATAATCTGTCTTTGCATGTCTGTAAGTCATAATAGATTTTAAGGTAATGCTCTATTTTTTTTCTGGAGAAAAGTCCTGTCCTTTGTACAAATTAGAATAGTATGATTAAAAGGTTTTTGTATAACCATCAGGATTGTCTTTTCTTTTTCCTTCCTTAATTTTATAGGCACCACTGCTCTTCTTAAAGGTTTTATTTTATGAATTTTCCTGCCCCATTGGCTGTGTCAACACACAACTAGTGTATTTTAGCTTAATGTATTGAGTGAAGTCAACCTATCATATTAATTTATGGTGTGTTGTGCAAACTATGATTTAACTGTGTCAATCTTCAATTAACTATGGATGTGCAATGAACACACCGGTATTCAAGAGCTCACTTTTTGACAGTTCTGGCTAACTTATTTTGTGGACTTTATAACAACTCATTCATTTAGTTTCTACAGCAAAGGAATCTGCTGAGATAGCAGTGCTAAAGACTGGCTGATCTGATGAACAAATGATGCATATTAGATTAATTATTTACATGGAGATTTGTTTGAGAATGAGATTTGTTTAATATATATATAAATTTTGAATTAAATGGTTTTAGACAGATATAGTTCTTAAAATGTAAGAGAGTAAATCCAAGGCTTTTCCTACCCAAAAAAATGTTGAATGTCAACAAAAGAATCCCTGCCAGTTGGGAACAAAGACCTATGTAAAGGTTTACTTAACTTACCACTTTGAACAATTATCCATGAATAATTGCTATCATACCACTTGCTGCTGTTTTATCTAAATCCAAATGTCCTAAAAAATGTTATATATAAAGAGACCAAGTAAGAAAAACTAAGATTAGGGTATATGAGTGCTTGACCATAACCCAATAAACCCAGTTATCTATTAGAATTTGCTGACATTCCATAAACATCTGGGTTATACAAGTATGTATACTTGCTATAGATGAAACAAGGAAGACGAGGTGGTGCAGTGGTTAGAGTGTAGTACTGCAGCTACTTCAGCTGACTGCTAGTTCAGCAGATCAGCGGATCAAATCTCACCGGCTCAAGGTTGACTCAGCCTTCCATCCTTCCGAGGTGGGTAAAATGAGGACCCAGATTGTTGGGGGCAATATGCTATTTAGTATACTGTCTTTGGTGTAAACCGCCCATAATCCTCAGAGAGTGGGCGGCATAGAAATATGAATAATAAAAATAAATAAATAAAGACACCAAGGAATTTTACAATAAATAGCAAGCTGTGTTAAATGTATTCTCTGGAAATAGCATAATATTACTTAAGGGTCATTGAAATGCAAACTTTTGGGGAAAACTAGAGTCCAGAATTGTAGGAAGGCTTGGATTGGCTAAACAATGCAGAAGATGAGCTAACAGAGTTTTCAGAAAACAGTTCAATTGTTTTTTTTTGGGGGGGGGAGTTTTTGCCAACCGTTGCTTCAAGCAGCATAAATGTCAGGGGTGAAATCCAGCAGGTTCTGACAGGTTCTGGAGAACCGGTAGAGGAAATTTTGAGTAGTTCAGAGAACCAGCAAATACCACCTCTGGCTAGTGCCAGAGTGGCGTGGGAATGGAGATTTTGCAGTATCCTTCCCATGGAGTGGGGTGGGAATGGGGATTTTGCAGTATCCTTCCACTGGAGTGGGGTGGGAATGGAGATTTTGCAGTATCCTTTCCCTGCCACGCCCACCAAGCCACGCTACGCCCACCAAGCCACGCCCACAGAACCGGTAGTAAAAAAATGTGGATTTCACCACTGATAAATGTCATATATATTTATGGATATTACAATATGGACAAATCAAATAGGCTATGTAATGCAAAACAGAAATGCAAACTAATCAAGCAAGGCATTTACAGAAGGTGACTATAGAACAGATCAAGATTAGTGTCAAACATATATGAGTGAAAATTTAGAAAATCAGTATGAGTAGCTGTGCCAAAAGGTATGAACAGAGGAATGTAGAATCAATGTAAGAAATAGATTTAGTAAGCTTAACATACAGAAAAGTAAACTTCTGTAGGAGTTAAGGGAGGAAATAAGAGACGTAAGAACCAAAACAACAGGATATTTTCATAATTTCTGTTGAGCGAAGACCAAGGTGCCTTTCAGAGCAAACTGCTACAATAGCCAGAGAATATTTAGAGCAACAAAAAGTATGTGCAATGATTGGATGCAGATTTTCAACATTAAACAGGAACGAACAAAGAAACATATCTCCATCAAGAATGTCAACAAATGAGGACTATCAGAAGAAAAGAAAAATACGAGTTCGTTTTAAAAAGATCAGAGAAACCACCAAACATATTCACAGCTGTGGAAAGAATATCCAAGAACAATATGCAAGAGATCTGACGGAAGCAAATGAGATTAAAGAAGGATGTAGTGAATGGAATAAAACTATTTGCAAAAGCAATTAAAGATAGAAGCATTTGCAGATAGACAGGATGTTAAGGATCAATTCAACTAGAAAGTGAGGTGCAACAGACAATATACCAGATGTCAAATAGAAAAACACCCGGTGCGGATGAAATATACACTAAATTGTCTAAAACTGAGGGAAAAGAGATAGCTAAAGGGCTAACAATTCTGTTTCAATAACTGTGGAACAAAACCGAAAGACTGGAAACAGTGCTTATACATATACCAAGAACGAAGATGCAAGAGAATGAGCTAAATACTTCGTCATTAGATTAATTCCCTTCAGAAGCATTTTCCTAGGTTATTTATTTATTGAATTTATTACAAAAAAGAACGTTGCATTGAATGTTCCATTTATTACAAAGAAGAGTTTTCCATTGGAGAAAGAGATGGAAAATAGAGAGGCTTTACAAAGATATGGGGACATGATATGGGTAACACTTGAGATATAGTGAAGATAACAATGAAATTTAAAGATTTACATTTTGTTTCCTTGATTCCAGCTAAGTTCTGACTTTACTAATCATGGGAAACTGTGGACAACATTAAGATTAACCAGAACATTTGATTTTTCTTCCAAGGAATCTTTATAAGGAGCAAGAAACCACCGTAAAAACTGATTGTGGAGAAGCAGAATTGTTATTTTAATTGGTTGACTGAACATGTGCCATCAAGTTGGTATCAATTCTTAGTAACCACAAAGATTTTCTCCATGACAATCTGTTCCCAATCTGGTCTTTCAGGTCTTCCAGTGGTGCACCAACTACTGCTTTAATCAAGGCCATCCAGCTCGCTGCTGATCATCCTCTTCCTCTCTTTCTTTCTTCCATCTTTCATAACATTATAAGCTTCTCAATACAGATGGATCTTCACATGCTGTGCCTGAAGCAGTATCATTTGACCCTGATCATTTGGGCCTCAAGTGAGAACTATGGATTGATTTGTTTGGTGATCCATTTGTTTATTTTCTTGGCTATCCAGAGTATTCTCAGGAATTTTCTCCAACACCAGTGTTCAAAAGCATCAATAACCTTTCTACCGTTCTTCAAAATCCAACTTTCACTTCCATAGAGTTTCATGGGGAATAGTTTGCACAATTCTGATCTTTATAGATAATCAGTTTTGCCCAAGCTGTTGACTGGAGTCTTCAAAAAGGTGCTGAGTTTGTCCACCTACTCTCTTACTTTTATTGGAAACGGCTTATAAATTATTCTTTACAAACCCTTTACAAGTAATAACAGAGCCTCATAGGTTGGTTGCTCAGCCCTAGTTTAAAGAGTGAGATGGAAGCCCAAGTTTTCTAATTCCAATTTCATCACATCCACAAACATTTTAAGTAGTCATTCATATTCAGCCTGTGCAGTGGTGAAATCCAATTTTTTTTACTACCGATTCTGTGGGCATGGCTTGTTGGGCGTGGCATGGCTTGGTGGGCATGGCAGGGGAAGGATACTGTAAAATCTCCATTCCCAACCCACTCCAGGGGAAGGTTACTGCAAAATCCCCATTTCCTCCTGATCAGCTGGGACTCAGGAGGCAGAGAATAGATGGGGGCGGGGCCAGTCAGAGGTGGTATTTACCGGTTCTCCAAACTACTCAAAATTTCTGCTACCGGTTCTCCAGAACTGGTCAGAACCTGCTGAATACTACCTCTGCTTCAGACAGACAAGTTTTGTTACACTGGGTGATCTTCTTCTAAGCCACTATGAATGAAGATTTATGGAAGTTTCAAATTTAAAGAAAAACCTTTTTTTATTTGGAAATAAACAGCAAAAGGGTGATTAGAATGTGGATTTGGGGAAATCTTTAAAAGGACTAAGGAGCCAGATTGGTTGGAAGTAAGTTTGAAAAAAATATACTTCTTATAAATTGTTGAAAATCTTACTGAAAATTCAGGAATATTTTGAGTATAAATGTAAGAAATCTCTTCCTGGGAAAATGTTATGGCTAAGAGAAAAACATGATAAGAGGAGACCTTGAAGACTGGTTACTACAGGCAACCAGAAAGAATTAAAGATTATAATTAAAAGAGAAGACCTACTAATATAGACCCCCCCAAAAAAGTATTTTAACTCTGTAAGAATTCAAGAATATCTGGTAGCTATGTACCCAGAACCTACTTTTTAGAATATCTTGTATAGTAAAAACGGGCTTAAAAAAAGAAAATATAACTTTTATATAATTTTCCTAGTTTTGTGTTTCCTTAGTTTTGTGTTTCCTTAGTTTTGTGTTCATATTTTAAACTTCAATTTTAAAAAAACTTATAAAAAGAGAAATTTCAGTATATACCTCCCATCTTTGTTTGTTCTTCTTGGAATCAGTTATTACCTGTCCATTGGCATCCTTTAGCATAACAATTAGAGATTGGAATCCTCCAATTCAGAGATCTTTGGGAAGATTTTCTTGTTTTTCCATATTTTGTTTCTATCTTCAATGTATTTACAGATAATGCTTCTTGCCCCTTCTAATTACGTTGCTTCTATTTTTTAATTTTCATTTTGATTACATCTTTTTAAATGTTTTATATTCTTTGTTTTTTGTATTGCAAGCCACTTTGTTGATAAACAAAAAAGGCAGGATCTGAATATAATATTAATAGTAAATCTAACTTAATATCAGTTTAAAGCCAAATTACAATTACTCTGATACAAAGACAAACCTTTGTTTTTGATAATGGCAGAGTTTTGCCGCTTATTGTCTGCTAAAGTATGCCTGTATCAAGAGGCCTGAATAGAGAAAATTAATCTTTTGTAGACTTTTGAGAAGGCTTTCTTGCAAATAAAGCCCTGGGCATAACACTTTTCTTATGAAAAATTCCTGTCAAGCTCTGAATTTCACCAGTGAGATTAACATGATTATTCTTAATAAATTCCTTTTGCATATTTATTGATATAAACACTAAAATGAAAACAATACCTTTTATTTGTACTTGCCACGCTTTGTTTTCTAATGGGAGGAGCCAGTTGCGATGGGCTTCCTGCTGCCTTTCATTTTTTTCAGCCTATTATACAATTTTCCACTGCACTGATCTCCATCTGCCATTCTGACTGCTAGCCAATCTTGCCATCATCAACAGCAGCTTATGTAACATCTTTCCTAGAGGGAGAACAGGAAAAAAAAAAAAAAAAAAAACCAATGGGGCTAGAGACTCTGAAAGTTTTTTGCTCCACTGTAACTGGCTATGGCAGAAGTGGGGAACTATGGCCCCATTTTGACTTGTGGACTTCAACTCCCAGAATTCCTGAGCCAGCCATGTTGCCTTAGGAATTCTGGAAGTTGAAGTCCATAGGTCGTAAAAGGGCCATAGTTCCAGGGGTGGGCAGGCTTCAAAAATTTCAGCAAGGGGTTCTCTGCTCAGTTGTTGAGTGGGTGTGGCCATGGTGGGCGTGGCCTAATTGGCCTCCTGCACCATGGGGGGGGGCGTTTTGCCCTCCCTGGGCTCCAGAGGCTTTCCTCAAGTCTCTGGGAGTGCGCAAATGGCCTCCCCAGGCTCCGGAGGCCCTCTGGAGGCAAGAAACTGGACCGTTTCCAGACTTCCTGAACTTTCGGTAGGCCCATTTTTTTGCCCTCCCCGAGCCTCTGTGCATGCCCTGCACTTACCTGCATCCAAAACAGGCCACCTGGGGACTCCTGGGAGGGGTGGGGTGGGCAGGGCCAGCCAGGAGTGGGATTTGGTGGTTCTCCGAACTGCACAGAAGTTCAGAGAAACTTCTCCCAAACCCCTGTGAACCCCCAACAACCCACCCCTGCATAGTTCCCCGCCGTTAGGCTAAGGGAAAGAAGTAAATTTGATGGGATTAGAAAAGGGTCAGGACCTTTACTTGGACCTTTACCTATAGTCATATTGAGGTTGTTTCAAATCACTGCAACTAATCCCTATGTTCCAAGAGCAATCCAATTTATAATTAATGGGGTGCTCTGAAGATATTTTGCTGCTAGGGGCTACAGTCAAGGGGGACTCCCAGCCCATCTTATGCAGAAAATGACCAAGCTGGCCGTTCAATTTACTTTGTTCCTGACAGTAGGGTATTGTCCTCCAATGGAAGCAGCAGGCTAAATTTGGTTATCTTTAACAGGTTCTGTTCTCTAAGAAGGGAAACTTCAGAAGACCTGCTGGGAGGTTGAGGTCATGTAAAGGTGTGTGGGAAGGACCTTGGGAGACAGAAAGAAGAGCAGAAGGTTAGGCAATAGTCAGATAAGAGGCAGCTTAGGCTGCAAAAGAAATGTGAGCATGGTAAACTTTTCAGAAATGACCCTTCCTAGTTTCCTGGATTGTAAAGGTGTGTGTGTGTGGGGGGGGAGATGTGTACTTTCACACTTACAATATTCTGTTAATATAACCTTACAACAAAGCTAGAACTAATACTCCTAAGTGTCTTCTTGCCTGGACTATCTTGCAAGCCTGACAGGTGACCATTTCATTCTGCCAAATAGTAGAGTTGGACCAAGTGAATTTTCAGTATTCATACTACTTCTTCTTGCTAAAGAATCCTTGTGATAGCTCCAGTAGCTGGAATGTGTAGACTATTTCATAGCCTTAAATATGTAATTATTTTTTAACAACTTTTGAAGATCCACTGTTGATCTCCAGCAGTAAAGATTCATGCCTACTTGCCATGAAGCTGATCTGAGACCAGTACTTTACTTTTTCAACATAGTTTCCTATAGAGTTATAAAGTTTGATTGAAATAATCTCGGCCAGCTGCTCCAAAGCTATTATTTCCAGATAAATTCGGAGCTTCAACCTTCTGAAATCCCAACACATTTTAGCTGGAAATGCTGATTTCTCCCAACTCTCAGGACTGCTCCAGGCAGTTCTACTGCAGGTTGCAGCTACAATATCACTGAGAGAGCTACAAGATCACTGAGATAGTCTTTCCATAAATATTCAGTGAAAGAGAACCTGCCATCCTTAAGTGAAGCTTGTCACTATTAGAATCAGAATCAGAATCAGAATAGAGCTGGTAGGGACCTTGGAGGCCTTCTAGTTCGGCCCCCTGCTCAAGCAGGAGATCCTATACTGTTTCAGACAAATGACTGTCCAATCTTGTCTTAAAAACCTCCAGTGATGAAGGACCCACAACTTCTGAAGGCAAGCCGTTCCACTAGTTAATTGTCCTCACTGTTAGGAAGTTTCGCCTTAATTCCAGGTTGCTTCTATTCTTGGTTGCTTTCCATCCATTGTTTCTTGTCCTGCCCTAGGAAGTTTCTTATGGTGTTTAGCCTAGATTTATTTATTTATTTATTTATTTATTTATTTATTTATTTGTCATATTTCTATGCCGCCCACTCTCCAAGGACTGTATACTAAAGACAGTATACTAAATAGCATATTGCCCCCAACAATCTGGGTCCTCATTTTACCCACCTCGGAAGGATGGAAGGCTGAGTCAACCTTGAGCCGGTGAGATTTGATCCGCTGATCTGCTGAACTAGCAGTCAGCTGAAGTAGCTGCAGTACTGCACTCTAAACACTGTGCCCTAACCACTCAACTCTATAGATAGGTAGAGATCTTCCTCTCTACCTATCAGATATTTAAAAAGGATAATAATACACCTCCCTGTAGACTTCTTTCAATGCTTGGTCTTGGCAAATCAGTCATTTTGCTATTAAATATTAGGGACGTAACCTCAAGGTGTTAGAAACTCCAGATGGGATCCTGGGGAGATGCGGTTGTCAACTATTGATTTAAACTAAATCTGTTCTCAAAGTGATTTCAAAGTGCCAAGACAGGGACAGAACTGGGAACTACTCCATGAGAGTTGTTGTTCTAAGCCTTGTTCTAAGTTATATTCCCTCCCTATTTATCTACTCACAGTATAACTCTGGCTACATGTCAGAGACCCACTTTGGAAGGTATTTGTTGAATAGATTTGGGCCCTACAATGGTTATGTAAACCTGATATATTTATGTCTGGTTATCTGATCATGATTTACTCAGACCAGTTTTCTGGGTTCACATGGTACATTGAACTAGAAAACTAGCAACATGGGCTAGTTTCACACAATGTATTAGACAAAACCATTGTTCACTGTGTTGTATAAACAGAGAGTTTGAATACACTTAATGAAATCACAGAGGGACCTTTAAATTTTCTTTCACTCAATCCGTATTGCCAATCGGAAGATACAACCTTGCTGAAAAGGCTCACACAGATTTATATGAGCCACTATTGAACTAGTTCTATTGTGGGCAATTTCATGTTTGCAGGCTGCCTGTGCAGTTACAATATTATCATGCGTACATTAAGCATTTAAATGCTCACTCGAGACAAACAGAATGCTTGCTAGCATTCAAACCTTGGATAAAGGTTATCAAAGGATATCGATGTCACAATGAAGAAGAAAAATAATATAAAGTAGGCAGATGGGTATAACTACAAGATGAAAAAGCTAAATTAAGGAAATGAACATCTGGAAAATCCTCCTGGCAGAGTTCCTAGCCGGCGTGTCAACCAGCATCCTAGGGAAGCCTCTGGATAGTCATCAATTTGGCATATTGAAAACTATTGTGGACAATGTCCTAATGCATTTACCATGGGGAGAAATTCCAAATTGCTGAAAAGACTGGCTACATAATTTAATTTTTCTTCCTTTTAACCCTATAGTTCTTCAACCCTAACGTGGTGGTAGATGCTATTTGGAGCAAAACGTAACGTGCTGAATTCATTATTCTGCAGTATGCCTCTATTTGTTTATGGACATTTTTGAACTTCTGTCATGAATTTCCAATGTGACCAACAGGTGGTGTTACGTAATCTTCTCAACTACTTTTCAAGGAACTGAGCTATAAAATACATCAATAAATGTTTGGATTCATGTCCAGTTCAATATATTTTACTGGGTGAAACAGGACAATATGTTCTCACAGGACTGGTCAAGGTGTTTGCCACCTAAGCCATTAAAACGTGCAAGCATTGGGCTTCTTTTCTAGCAACAAAGATCCAAATGATCTGTATGGGATTCCCCACTGGGTGCATGTTGAACTGTCAGATGAATAAGAACAAAACTCTATCAGTCTCTATCAGCAGACTGATCTGCAGAAATCTGCCAATAAAGATTCTGCTACTGTATTGCAAAGATGGATTATAAATGGTCCAAATGTTTGTATATTTCTTTACAAAATTAGATGTGGCTGACTTAACAAATATAAAAAAGGAGGCTCTTTTACCACATTGTGTATTTGGTAAACTATCACCATGCAAAAGAAATCAAATGGCTTAGTAACCAAAGGCCATCAAAAAATCCTGCAATCGGTGTCCTAAAGTAATTGAACCTCTTGCAGTGTTACGCCATCCTTATGGATCCATCATTTAGTATCTAACTAGAAAGCAAAGTCTTAAAGGATTTGTTCTCCAAATCATGAAATGTTTCAGCCTCCGTTTATGATTGATGCCCCACAATAAAGGATTAAGAAAATGGCATGAAATATTGTCAATTCAATAGATAAAAAGCAGAGGGGAGTGGCTCAGAAAAATGATGTTTTAGTCTTGGTGCTTCCTTAGACGAAAGAAATATGGATTCTCATTTTGCTGCTAATTTTGGCAGGGTAGTTTTTCAGTTCTACATCCCTGCTCCTGACTAAAAAAGAAAAAAAATTAAGCAGTTTGGAGAGGGTGGACAAAGGTGTCTGAAGGATCTACAATCTTTTGAAAAGACTGTTGTGGCCCGTATGCGGCCTGTGCAGCTAGTAGCTGATTCAGACAGCGAGGAGGCTGGTGTGGTGGTGCGCCAGCAGCCTGTGCAGCTGGCACTCAAGTCGGACAATGTGGAGGCTGGAGAAGATGTGGTGTCAGAGGCGGGGATTCAGCCAGGGCCTTCAGAACCTCCAGAAGCTCCCATAAGTGAAGAGGAAGACGAGGAGGAGCCTCTTCTCGATGCACGGGTGCGCAGAGCTGCCAAAAAGCAGGAGTGGCTCCTCAGGAGAAGGTCTCCTCGAGAGTAAGGTTTGGGGTTAATTGGCCACTCCCTTAGCCTATTTTAGGAGGAACACCGACTGAAGCAATTTGCAGGGAACAACTTTGTTCACATACCTTTGTGTCTTGTCTTGCTTATCTTATCAGCTTCTTGCAAATTGCTTCTGGGCATTCTGCCAACCACAGTAAGCTTTCAGTATTATTCTTTGAATTCTTGGCGGCTATTAATACAGTTAATTAACAGCTGTTGTTGTAAAAGACTGATTTATTTAGTAAACCAAGGCTTGAACAGACTTTGTGTGTGCTGCGTTCTTTGAGGTCCGTAGCTGGGGCAGAACAAAGACAGAGTGCCTACAATCATGACAGAGTCTTTGCTAGTATACAGGTAGTCCTCGACTTACAACAGTTCGTTTAGTGACCGTTCAAAGTTACAACTGCACTGAAAAAAGTGACTTATGACTGTTTCTCCATACTTAATGACCGTTGCAGCATCCCCATGGTCATGTGATCAAAATTGAGATGCTTGACAACTGACTCATATTTATGATGGTTGCAGCGTCCCAAGGTCATGTGATCACCTTTTGTGACCTTCTGACAAGCAAAGCCAATGGAGAAGCCAGATTCACTTAACAAGGGTGTCACTAACTTAACAACTACAGTGATTCACTTAACGACTGTGGCAAGAAAGGTGATGAAATGGGGCAAAATTCACTTAACGAATGTTTCACTTAACAGCAGAAATTTTGAGCTCAATTGTTGTCGTAAGTCGAGGACTATCTATATTCTCTGTAGTCTTTTTTTAAAAGGGATAATTGAATGCCGCAGAGATATTATTCTTATTCTCCTCTCCCAGAAGAATTGTGTTTACTTTTTTCCACACCGCCAACCTGAACTAATCTTCAATTTTCAGTGGATTTTATTTTTCTTCAGCTCTAAAATTGTCCCACCTTCCAAGCATGAGGGAAGAAACATATGAGAAAGTTACCATTAGCAAATAAGTCACATGGTTGTTAAAGGAACAAGAAGAGAAACTGTTTAAAATGTAGCTCACTGAAACCCTTGCTGTGAAATTCAGAGTGAAACTTAAGGTTCTTGTATTCTTTCTATTACTCAGATGTTGCTCTGGAAAGGTCATACTCCTGGGTCAGATATTATGTTTTGAATCTCAATGTTCACTTTCTTTACTAAGTACTTGAATTTGCCGTTGTCATCTCTCATTCTGACTTGTTTAGGTGGCGAAAACTACACAATGTTTTTCAATATGTTCCATCAGAATGCATTACATTCAAATCATTCTAAAAGAATTATCTGAATTGACTCTTTTACTTTGAACTTGGAACAATCTCCCCCCCCCTACTTTACATGTACTGCTAGAATATCAATAGCACTTAGACCAGAGGTGGGTTCTAAAATTTTTTACTATTGGTTCTGTGGGCGTGGCTTATTTTGTGGGCTTGATGGTCATGTGACAACTATTTAGGATTTATTTAGCAGAGGTACTGGTTTACCAGGCTTTTAACTGCTTGCAGAGCTGTGCTGATCTACCCATTTATTTTTGCAGGCACTGATCTACTCATGTATTTTTGCAGGCACTGGTCTACCCATTTATTTTTGCAGGCACCGGTCTACTCGTTTGTTTTCTTTTAACACTGATCAGCTATAGGGTGGCCCTTTGAAGCCCCACAGCAAGAGTTTAAACAGGTTTTTTCCCTCTAGCCATCAGCTGGGACTCAGGAAGCAGCAATAGATTGGGGGTGGGGCCAAATAAAAGGTAAGAATAACGCAGGGGACGGGGGGGGCAGACCGGATCGGTGATGTCATATCGTCACCGCTACTGGCTTAGCTCTCTAAGTGGTTTTCCAGAGTCAGCATATTGCCCCCAACAATCTGGGTCTTCACTTTACTGACCTTGGAAGGATGGAAGGCTGAGTCAACCTTGAGCTGATCAAGATCGAACTTTTGGCAGTCGTCAGATTCAGCCTGTAATACTGCATTCTAATCACTGTGCCACCATGGCTCGTCTGTATGTTCTGTAACTGAGGCAGCAGGCAAAGTTTTGCAAACTAATCCATCAGAGGTATTAAACAGAAGCTTACATAGGGAGCTAGCAAAAGTACATTAATAAAGGAAAATGAGTAAAGATGAAGAAGCTTCTTGGATGAGAAGCGAAAGGTCTTCAAAGAAAAACCAGAAAGTCCAGTTGCTTCTTGAAAAAGCACCTTTGAATAAAGATGAACAGTACCTGTAGTAAAAACAAGGAAGTTTAGTTATAGCAGTTACCTTACAAAATGAGTTGTTGATAAATCTATTGGCTGCCTTGAATCTTCAGTAATGGCCAAAAAATAAATAATGCTCACCTTACAAAATAAATATTTCACAGTTGTTGGAAGTTGCCCTGGGAAAACTCAGATTTATAGGGCAGCATCCACATTTAAAAATTAATTAATTAAAATAAAAGGCTACCTGTGTACGGTCCGATTTAACTGAGGTGTCCATCACCTCTATATCTATTACTGTTGATAAACATGGGCAAATAATTACATCAAATTCCTAGTCTGGAAAAAATAAGATCACATAGACAAATACTTTTCTTCTGAATGACAGCTATCATTTTAATGCTATAATTAATCTAATGAATAATAGCAGAAATCAATGTGATATAAACTTCCAGAGCTTGAATTTAAAAAGGGGGAGGGATCACATAAACTCATGGAATACTTTGAAGAGCTTTCCCATTACCACCTTAAGAATTCTAAAATGATTCATGGAATAGGGTACACATTTGTTTTGGCTATATCATTTGAGAATTACTGTATAAAATGATGGAGCAGACACTGAAATGCAACATTGGTGAATCTTTCAACACCCTAACTGGTACTCATATACAGGTTAGACTTGCTGTATTCATTACATTAAAATATGGTTGGCTTGCTTGTGTGAATCCAGAAGTGTGAATCTAGAAGTGCGCTGAGTTCCCATTTCAGGGTGTTATGCAAATCCTGGATGAGCAAACCATGAATTAGTTACACTTTGTGCAAATGCTTATCTCCAGAGTTTAATCAGTGGATTTATTTGACTGAGATAGCATTGGTCCGTGTGGCCAGTTCCGCATAATTTCCCAGGAAAGCACTAACCCAGAGGCATTAGTGAACAGGAATTTTGGTTGCTATGATGATGATGATGATGATGATAATGATGATGATTATATTCAGCTCTTGGTGATTCTATGGGTCCTCTTCTGATCTTATACCGCTTCTTTGAGTTTATCTATGCTCTGCTTGGTGTAACCTTTCATGGTGTTCAGCTAGTGTATACTTTAGCGGCCTGGTTTCCTTTTATCGCTAACTCATTCCAACATAATTGCTTTCCCCAGTGAACTCCCGTGGAAAGTGAAATGTAGTTTTGTGTTTTTTCCTTCCAGTGACATGTCTGCTGTTACATGCTTCAGTATTTGTTTATTGGTCAAAAAACTAGATCAAATCCTTTACTCAGAACTACATGCCCTTGTCCTCAAATCACCATACATTAGAATCAGCAAACACGTCATCAGCATAGACCAGCCTTCAAAAATAAAAGACTATCCAATCCCCTTATTAAAATTACCAGGTGAGCAGCAGAAACACCGTAGAATCTCCTCTAAAAGGCCTGTGAAAAGATCATTCCAGAGCCCTCAGCTTATATAGCCTGGTCTCCAAAAGCATGGCTGATGCCTCAGAAGAAGGAGAATTAATGGCTGATATTAACTATATATCTCTGACAAGACTGAAAAACCAGACCCTGATCATGACCTTAGAATAAAGGGTAGATTATTTGCTTCTCCCCTATCCTACATATCCTTCTGGCTTGGTGAACTTGATCTCCCTGCTGGCTGTTAATGAAGCAGGAGATAGGAGCTTATCTAAAGGGAATGCTTGAGTAAGGAGCATTGCTATGTATCTCAACAAGAGGAGTAGATAATGCAAAGCACCATCACTTTTCATCCCTTGATATTTTCTGCTTCAGTGAAACAACCCCCTTCTTTCTACATTTTCAGCATACCATGGGGGGGGGAGCCAATTTCTGAGCATCCCCTAAGAGGAAAGAGACAGAAGAGCCGGCTGATAAGATTAATGTGAGTCATTTTAGGCAAAAAGAGTCCTGTAGTGGCTCACCATGTGCAGTTTCTTCTGCACATCCTTTAGATGTATGGGGAATAATCCTTTAACACCCCCAATTCCTGGAAGCCTATAGTGACTATTTTTTAAAAAAAAAAAACCCTGTGAAGATTGTTCCTAACTGTCCACTTAGCACCAGAACTGCAGTGAAGATGGATGGCAGTGAAGTTAGCCTCTCTCTGTCTCTTGCAACTTGGTTCCTGCCCAATGATTCCTGTATATCAGGATGAGAATTTCCTTACTTTTATTTCATCTGAGTCTCCCTGGATTTTCGCCTACTATATATATTTCCCACAGACTATCCATATCTCTAATCTCAAGGATTGGCTATTCCATCTATGCCTAGGTACAACATTGAAAGAACAGGACTATAGCTGCTGTTTTTCTCCCTTATATCTGGTTGCCGTGAGAGGGTGATCGATGTTCACATCTGAGTTCAAAATGGCTCTTTCTACCGCTGATATGAGAGTTCAGCGGGACTAAAATGACTTGTACCTCTAATTGATACTCTCTCCACAGGACCCTGGATAACTAGGACATGCCTACCAGCTATAGACTATCTAGCTACAAAATGTACTCATTGGGAGAACTCCTCAAACTGTGAGATGCCCCCCTCTCACAGGTCTGGCCCTCTTCTTTATCGAGGGCCTATCTCGATGACGGACTTTGGAGTCCGGAGAGATGGCATACAGCAAAAAGAGGGTTATGGGGTTTTTTAGGGAAATTTCTTATATAAGATTTTAAGGGATTCTGGGAGGGGGGTAGATTACGTGGGTTCGGGGGAAGACCCGCGGGGGAGGGTATCTGGGCCAGCCGTAGGGCGTGGCATGGGAGGTGTAAACTCTGGGGTCAAGGAGATGATTAGATCTTACGATACAGATGCCCATAACATCGATACTGTAGGTGGGAGGGGCAGATATGGCGGGAGCAGGGGGCCACATCATCCTACGGGAGTGCGTCCTCGCTGTTTACAAGCGGTGGCGCGCTCCGACCCTCAAAGCTCTTCTCGTTCCCCAGGTTGTACGGAACCTCGGGCCCCAGGCCTTTGGCTGATGCTGTGCAACGCCAGGTCTGTCGTAAATAAAGCCCCCCTCATTTGTGATCTTATTCAGGAGGGGGAGCGGACCTGGCGGGTATTACAGAGACCTGGTTGGGCCAGGAAGGGGGAGCCCCCCTTGTTGATATGTGCCCACCAGGTTTCCGTGCTTTCCATCAGCCAAGGTCTCAGGGGAGGGGCGGAGGGGTGGCGGTTGTTATTAACGAAGGTCTTGGACCAAGGGAGGCCACTGTTCCTCAGACGGCTGGATGTGAGTTCCTTCTTGTGAAGTGGGGTCATAGGGTGCAGTTGGGCTTGCTAGTCACGTACCTGGCTCCCTGCCATGTGGCAGCAGCCCTGCCTGAGCTGCTTGATGTTATAGCTGCGGTGGCTGTTGACACCCCCAGGCTTATGATCATGGGGGATTTTAACCTGTCATCAGTTGGCGAGGCATCTGAGGTGGCTCGGGAGTTCATGGCTTCCATGACGGCTATGGACCTGACCCAGTTAATTTATGGCTCTACTCACATGGGGGGGACACACACTGGACCTTGTTTTTGTCTCTGGACAGTGGTTGAGTGATCTCGAGATAGGGGATATAGTGATTGAACCCTTGTCATGGTCAGATCACTCCCTCCTTTGCCTGGATCTTCGAACCGCCACACCCCGCCGCAGGGAGGCGGAACCGACCAGGTGGTTCCGCCCCAGGCGCCTGATGGATCCTGAGAGATTCCAGATGGAGCTTGGGCCATTTCCTGAGGTTCTAGCACACGACTCGGCTGAGGACTTAGTGGCCGCCTGGGATAGGGCGGCGGCTGATGCTTTAGACCGAGTCGTGCCTTTGCGGCCTCTGACCCGGCGCTGGTCTCACCTGGCTCCTTGGTATACTGAGGAGCTGAGGGAGATGAAGCGCCAGAAAAGACGCCTAGAGAGCAGTTGGAGGGCTAGTCATTCTGAATCCGACCGAACACTGGTAAGATCTCATATTAAGAATTACCTAGTGGCGATAAGAGTAGAGAAGAGTAACTATTTTTCTACTCTTATTGCGTCATCAGATAATCGCCCAGCCGCCCTGTTTAGGGTGACCCGCTCTCTGCTCCATCAAGTGACGCGGGAAGACCCCTTGGAGGGTAGAGCTGAGGATTTTGTACAATATCTGTATGACAAAATTGCTCAGATTCGTGAACAGCTAGACTCTGACTGGATTGATCCAGAGGAGATGACAGGGGCAGGTCCTGAGAATATTATTTGGGAAGAGTTTGATCCTGTGACTCCCGAAAACGTGGATAGGATACTGAACAGACTAAATGCGACCACATGTTTATTGGACCCGTGTCCATCCTGGTTGGTACTGGCCTCCCGGGAGGTGACGTGAGGCTGGCTCCAGGAGATTATAAATGCTTCTTTGAGTGAGGGTGTCTTTCCCACCATCTTGAAAGAGGCGGTGGTGAGGCCCCTCCTCAAGAAGCCCTCCCTGGATCCAGCTGTATTAGCAAATTATCGTCCTGTCTCCAACCTTCGCTTTGTTGCAAAGGTTGTTGAGAGTGTGGTTGCACGACAACTGCCTCAGTACCTGGATGAATCGAATTATCTAGATCCATTCCAGTCGGGATTCAGGCCCGGGTACAGCACAGAGACAGCATTGGTCGCATTGGTTGATGATCTCTGGAGGGCTCGGGACAGGGGTTGCTCCTCTGTCCTGGTCCTACTAGACCTCTCAGCGGCTTTTGATACCATCGATCATGATATCATGCTGCACCGGTTGGAAGGGTTGGGGGTGGGGGGCACTGTTCTACAGTGGTTCTCCTCCTTTCTCTCTGACCAGTCGCAGTCTGTGTTGACAGGGGGGCAGAGGTCAACCCCGAGGCCCCTTATATGTGGGGTGCCACAAGGATCGGTCCTCTCGCCCCTTCTATTCAACATTTATGTGAAGCCGCTGGGTGAGATCATCCGTGGTTTTGGGGTGAAGTACCATCAGTACGCTGATGACACCCAGCTGTACATCTCCACCCCAGACCACCCCAATGATGCCCTCGAGGTGATGTCCCGGTGCCTGGAGGCCGTACAGATCTGGATGGGGAGGAACAAACTCAGACTCAACCCATCCAAGACCGAGTGGCTGTGGTTTCCGTCGTCCCGATATAGTCTGTTGGTGCCATCTCTGACTATTGGGGGTGAGTCGTTGGCCCCCACAGATAGGGTTCGCAACTTGGGCATCCTCCTGGACTCACGGCTGTCTTTTGAAGAGCATATGACGGCCGTAGCCAGGAGGACTTTTTATCAGGTTTGCCTGATTCGCCAGTTGCATCCCTTTCTGGATCGGGACTCGTTACGCACGGTCACTCACGCCCTTGTCACCTCACGCCTGGATTATTGTAATGCTCTCTACATGGGGCTCCCCTTGAGAAGCACCCGAAGGCTCCAACTGGTACAGAATGCGGCCGCGTGGGTAGTAATGGGAGCAATGTGGCGCTCTCATGTAACCCCCCTCCTGCGCGAGCTGCACTGGCTCCCAGTGGTCTTCCGTGTGCGCTTCAAGGTTTTGGTTACTATCTTTAGAGCGCTCCATGGCTCAGGACCAGGGTACTTACGAGACCGCCTCCTGCCACCAATAGCCTCTCACCGACCAGTTCGCTCCCATAGAGAGGGACTCCTCAGGGTGCCGTCGGCCAAACAATGTCGACTGACGGCCCCCAGGGGGAGAGCCTTTTCTGTGGGGGCACCTACCATCTGGAACGGGCTTCCCCCGGAGTTACGAAACATCCAAGACTTACGCATTTTCCGCCGAGCCCTGAAAACATTTCTATTCCAACAAGCTGGTCTGGCCTAACTCTCCCTTTTTAATTGGCTTTTAAACTGGCTTTTAAATTGGGTTTTAAACCTCTTTAGATAAATTTGGATGTTTTTAATCTTTGAGCCTAAATTACTTAATCTGTTACTTAATAGTTTTTAACTTCTATATGTATTTGTATTTATTATGGCTGTTCACCGCCCTGAGTCCTTCGGGAGTAGGGCGGTATACAAATATGAAAAATAAATAAATAAATAAATGATGTTGGGCTACAATTCCCATCACTCCTACTTTGCAAGGCTGTTTGGGCTTGGAAAGGCTGGTTGGGGAGGGGTAGAGAAGGCACCTGCAATTCTAACTCAGTGAAACTTTCAGCAAACTTAAAACATGTTCATTTTGGGTGGCAGTGATGTTGCCCCTTTGGATGGAGTTTGATCTCTTGGTTTGAGAGTTTGCTATTACAAAACAAATGGACAAATCGACTTTTCTACTTATTTCATGAATAGCAAAGGAGTGTGGGGGCATAATTGTACCTTTTTATACGTTATGAGATATGTTTTGAGATGTGTTAGGTACAGAGATAGAGAGAACCTATGGACAAAATGCATATATTTTTTTCTACTATTATTAGTAGAAGGTGCTTTTGGCATATTTTTAGCAGCAATTGATTTAAATTATATAAACATTTAAAGACGCTGTGCCTTTCTTGCCAGCAAGCAAAGCTCATAGATGTCTAATGGTTGGCCAGATCCCTTTGGATCCAATGTCAGTTCCTTTTTCAAAAGGCAGAGTTCAGCAGATTGAAATGGCGGTTGACAGCCTTGAGAAACCAAAGAACAAATGAACAGAGAGAGTAAAAGGCCACTAATGGAAAACAAGTTTTTCAAAATTAGAAAACATGATCTTAGTAAAAACTGGTACCAGATTCATCTGCTTTAGATAAGGGCTCCTTCATGTGCAGCATCTTTGTCATTCTAGTAGTGGTGGACCAGTGATGGGATTCAGCCAGTTCGCACCACTTCGGGAGAACCGGTTGTTAACTTTCTGAGCAGTTTGGTGAACTGGTTGTTGGAAGAAATTATTAGGGCAGAGAACCAGTTGTTAAATTACTTGAATCCCACCACTGTGGTGGACCATTTCTTCCCTGATCAATTGGGGGGGGGGACATCAGAGTTGATTTTCTACTCGCTGCTGGCAGCCGAGTTCAACGACAAAACTTGTGTCTTGCAGTTTGCAGTGCAAGAGTTCTGTAGCACCCAGGGACAAGTCATTTTCTGCTTCGCAGGAAGTTTGGCTTCGTCTTGCTTCCTGCTCCATAAATTCTAGATTTCAAGGAAACCTTATTAGTGAACCTGATCATAATCATCCGTGGGAATTTCTAATTAGTTTCACAATCCCTGGAACAAATTGCCTGGCTTGATTTTCCCTGGTTAAAGAAGCAGCAGGCACTCTCTTTTCCAGTTCAAGCAAGACATTGTGTTACTTTCTCAGCTATAATTTGCAAATGGCAACCATGTTCGCAGATCTTGGAGGGGGGAGAGGGAAGCACTTGGCTGCAAAATTATGGCATCATGCTACCATTATATTTTTTTAGGAAGACTTTATAGGCAGGGAGGATGACAGTCAAGTGCTTTCCCCCTTTTATCAACATCTCACATTTTATTTTGCAAAATAGCCAGCGGAGTGTACACAAAATCTTAAGAAAGTACTAACAAATTATGCCCTCCCCCTTTTTTGGGGGGGAGAGACAGAGAAGAGTTCTGTTACTTCAGGACTAACATAGCTCAGGGAATGTTTTGCATTTTTCTATTGATCAGCTTGAAGTCAGCAGGAAGGTGATCATGTCAAGCCACATGTGGCTTGCTGGGTTTTACTTTAGGCTGTTCAGCGAACCCAGCCCCTGTGGTTTGAAAATTAAGGTTTTAAGCTTAGCTGATCTAAAAAACAGCTAAGCAAATTGGATCTGATTAGTGTTAGAATGCCAGACCGCTAGGAAATACTAGGACTAGGCTGAGCAAGAAATAAGTAAATCCCAAAGGAAACCAGTGTAAAACCACCTCCAACACTGCCAATAAAATTAGATGGGGATATCCTTAAAGTTACTGAGTCAACTTAGCTGCCTTGTACTGCCTGCCTATAGTGACGTGATGTGGGCCATAACTCTGCTCAACTTGCATTTTTCATAAATAGAGATATTAAAAAGGGTAAATAAGCTTTGTATTTGTATTGTATTCTTTCCAAAGGAAACCAAACCTTTGAGCCAAACCAATAGCTCATCGTAACTCAAATAAGACATACAGCTAATCATTAGGCTTGGAAAGGCCCAGAAGGTGTACAGCATCCAGGTTGGCCTAATAATATATATATATATATATATATATATATATATATATATATATATATATATATATATATATATATATATATATATATATATATATATATATATATATATACACACACACACACACACACACACACACACACATATGGTGCATAAGGGCAAACATACAAGTATAGTTTAGATTCTGTAAGCGCCAAATCATATCCCAGTCTAAAAACTGCACTGGATCTCCAAAAGCAGTTTTGTCACTATCGTTGAAAGGGAAAGGGGTTTTATTTCTCAAACACTTCATAAATGCCAGCCATTTTGGAGGCTGCAGAATCACACAATGTCAATCTTTTTGCAAACACTCACATCCTTCCTTCCTTAGCCCCAATCTTTCATCTCAAAAATCTAATTTGGCAGTCTGGCAGTATTAGAAGGCCCGTGGAAGCCGTAATATGGCAGTTCAGAAAGGTTACAAGTAATGAGCTCAGATAGTTCCATAGAAGCTACTCCATTCAAAATCCAGATAATTAATCTTTTCCAAATTGATGATAACACAACAGCTTCTGCTCAGAGATTCAGAAGCTTAGCTGTGTAATATTGCCTCTTTGGTGTTTTGGGTAACATTTTACTGGATTAAAAACCAACAGAGGCAAAAAAATATATGCCCTTTCATTGTTTTATTTCCTTGGCACCTGAAAAAGTCATTTAAACTGACTGTTGAGACCTAGCAACAGAATGGCCAGACAGTAACAATAATACTATCGTGATCAGCAATGATCCTTTGAAAAATATGGCAGTATTTCTAAATACATCAATCAATTGGTATTGCAACATACTATATCTTGTAAGTTCCTAAAGTTGTAGACTCTTTTAATCATCCTTTTTTTTTAATCCCCCTTTGGTTGGAGGAATAAAATTAGATGTTCGGCGGTTCGAATCCCTAGTATAGGTCTCCTACATGAGCAGGGGGTTGGACCAGATGACCTCCAAGGTCCCTTCTTGTTGGCCTGATTGTAATTTGTATGGTGGATTCAAGTTTGTATGAAAAAAAAATCATAAGAATGAATGACAAGGGGTATTGATGAAAGGGGCAATAAAAATTTTGGAAATATGCAGTGTGATGGCTGTTTATACTAGATAAGTTGAAAGACTATTCCCATCCACCCCAAAACACTTCATTTAAAATGGGAGGGTTATCACTAGAAGGAAGCATACAGCTTCTCCCAAATTTTATTTTTTGGGTGGGTTGGAGGTATTTATTTATTCGTTTATTAAATTTAATTCAAGGTAGTCTTTCTTTCAAACACACGTAGTATTTCAAGCAAACTTCAGCACTAAACCCAGTGGTGGGATTCAGCCAGTTCGCACCACTTCGGGAGAACTGGTTATTAACTTTCTGAGTAGTTTGGAGAACTGGTTGTAGGAAGAAATCATTAGGGCAGAGAACCAGTTGTTAAATTACTTGAATCCCACCACTGACTAAAGCCTCTCCTCTGGAAGGCCTCCAACCCATGCAACCCCCTGAGGCACATGGCCAGCGCACTTTGGGGGAAGAATTTAGCATAGTTGAATGTATGTGGGTTCTTTATAGTACAGCAGTTTTAATTCAAAAGCCTGAAGGTCTGAAAGCCTTGGGAAAGATTGCACCCTCCTGAAGTGTCATGAGCTGACTGGTTGTCTATCTAGATCAATCACACCACATCCTACTGTGGCCAAGCAGGGCGAACCCAATGTTAGTGCCATTGCTATTGTCATATTGCTCCATGTCTTTGTCTGCAGTCCTGCTTCCACATACTGAGAAGTGCAAGCCAAGTGTGTCCTTCCTTTCAGGCCAGAGAAAGGGGAACAGTTGGGTAGCAGAGGGTAGATAGATAGATAGATAGATGATAGATAGATAGATAGATAGATAGATAGATAGATAGATAGATAGATAGATAGATAGATAGATAAGCAGGCAGGCAGGCAGAGGTTCCCCATAGGAAGTTGGGTTTTGTGAGGAGAGTGTGGAACAGACATGAATCCATGTTAAAAAAGCAATTTAAAACATTTTGGCCTTGGCAGAGACTTTAGCCAGGATGCTGCACTGCTAAAGCTGTCAACTCTATTTTACATCAACAACCAAATTTTTTCTCAATTTTTCTTTTGACTATAACACCTGCCTGAAATGTGGCAACTAGCCAGAAACCAGAGGATTGTTACACTTATCCATTGCCAGACAAGTAAAGTTCTCAAACTATCTTTTTTCTTTCATAAGAGCCTGCAAATATTTTCAATAGAAAAGAAAACTATTTATTATTTCTCATTTAAATAATCTTTAAAAATTATAATTGCTTTTGAAAAACCTTATAATTCTGTAAAGAAAAATACATGTAGGTTTTTTTAGTTTAGTTTAGTTTATTGTTGTTGTTATGGCATTCAAACTGCTAATTAAGATTTCAGTTAAAGATATTGCCTTTCCAGGATTCATTCATTCATTTGAATGAAGTAATACTCACTGGAGAAGAGCCTAATGCTGGGAACAATTGAGGACAAAAGGAGAAGCGGACAACAGAGAACGAGGTTGTGGATGGAGTCACTGAAGCAGTGGGCGTGAGCTTAAATGGACTCCAGAGGATGGTAGAGGACAGGAAGGCCTGGAGGAATGTTGTCCATGGAGTCGTGACAACATTCATGGGTCAGACATAACTTTGCGACTAACAACAACAACAATACTTGGACAGTAGAAAATATAAAGAGCTGGTTTCACGACATAATTTATAATTGCAGTATATAAAACAACAAATCCTGGTATTGCCAATTATTCCACAACAACTACCAGCTCACATTTTCACATTGAGTCACTCCTAAAGTGATACACCCTCAGTTGTGCCTTCCTGTACAATGCAGCTTTCAGAATGAGTATATTGCAATATATAGTCTGATAGGTTTTTTTTTTTTGCCAAGGACTGGACACACCACAGATAGAAGATAACATGCTTTAAGCATAAGAATGCTTTATTTTAGCACACACTTTTCCCAATATTAGGCTATTATTGGTTAACTCATACGGCAGACCACAGAATAACAGAGTTGGAAGGGAGCTTGGAGGCCTTCTGGTCCAATCCCCTGCTCGAGCAGGAGACCCTACATCATTTCTGACAGATGGCTGTCCAGTCTCTTCTTAAAAGCCTCCAGTGTTGGAGCACCTGCAACTTCTGAAGGCAAGCCATTCCACTGGTTAAACTCTACTACCTGGTCACATATTGCCCCCAACAATCTGGATCTTCATTTTACTGACCTCGGAAGGATGGAAGGCTGAGTCAACCTTGAGCCGGTTAGGATCAAAGGAATCAAACAAAGGAAGCCTGCAATACTACATTCTAACCATTGTGCCACCACGGCGAGAATAGGGTTAGGGTTATCTTCTCCACCTTCGACAGTACTCCCACATGTCTTGCCTGGGACTTCCATCTCTTCCCATCACACAACCTGCGCACCGCTAGAGTTATTATGACAATCAAGGCTGCCAGGATTGCTTTCATTAAGCCATGGGGTCATGTAATGTCCCATTTTACAACTGCATCACTTAGGAATGGCATTCCCAATCCCATTTGCATCGTAATCCAAGAACTACCTGCCTCTCTTTGGTGCCATTTAATGGCTGTCTAGATTTTTTTGCACCAAATATGACAATCTTGCACCATGTGGCTGTACTCAGATGAATCATATTGTCCAGCTAGTTACTCAATGTGCTCTTGCAAATGCACTCTTGAGCATTTGCAGCCTATTACACAGTGTCCTTTTCGAATGCATGAAGCATATTCTTTCCTGTCACCCCTTTGTTCCATTAGCCCAAAAAAAAGGGATTTTCCTCAAAACCAGCTTTGGAAGAGACAACGTAGCAATCAATTCTCAACTATTAAAATAGAGCTCAAAGAGCTTTTCTGCCTAAAAGGGATAGCAAACAACAGCACCCTCTTGTTTCTCAAAGATTTGTTTCGAAAGCCATTTAGCTGAGAATGAGTTTGTCAGGCATCAATCATACAAAACTGATGATACAGGAAATTAGTGCTAGAAAATCACATGACAATTTGTGTTGCTGGTTTCTTCTTTGGAAGAGATTCCCCTCCCCCTCCCCAGGTTAGAGATTTAACAATAGCTGTTAAATACACTTTTAGCAATAGTCAATAAAGGTCAGGTTTTTTTGTCATATGCAAAGTTATGACAAAAGTTATTCTTTTCCAAATTTTAGCATGTTTTACCTGTTTGGCATGTTTTCTTAAAATTGTCCACTTAGAATTCTAAGGATCTAACTATGCACAGAGCAATGGGGGGTTGCTCCCGGTTCGGTCCGGTTCTATAGAACCGGTAATAAAACCAGCGGGAGGCTCCGCCCACCCGCCACGATGTCATCATGGGTGATCTGCACATGCACGCGCTCCCGCTGCAAACCGGTAGTAAAGGTAAGTGGAACCCACCCCTGGCACAGAGATCTGTGCCTTATTTCATCACAAGACCAATATCGCAATATCATGTTTCTCATCTAAACACTCAGCCATACTCTCAAACGGGCTTATGAAGGATGTCAGTTTATAATGTGGTGAGTCTTTTTATCTGCCTTGCAGCCAGAAGTGATCTGGGTTGTACCCTAGGAAAATTCATAATGTTAGGCTTCTAACTGGTACACTAAGTTCTGCTTCATGGTTTTGATGGGGGACTTAGATAAGTAGGAATTGGTTGATTGATTAACTGAGCAGTTTCTACTAAGGATTTCCATAGAAAACTATACCAAGGAAATACATTATTTAATATTACATATACTGACAGCAGCCCGCATAGTTTATGCGCAAAATTGGAAGAAGGAAAATCTACCATCAGAAGAAGATTTAATTGGGAAAATTTTAGAATGTGCAGAGATGGACAAATTAACAAAAGAAATCAAGGAGAAAGAGGATACAAAATATTACAAAGTGTGGTATAGATGGTATGAATGGTTAGAGAATAGGAAAAATGAGAAAGAGGAATAAAGGAGAGAGGGGGAAAAATGTTGAAGATCAAGGTACAATGTAGACGAAATAAAGAAAGATGGAAAATAATTGTTGAATAAGGCAAAGTTAAAATATGTGTAAATAGATGTAAATAGTAAGAAAGGATCACTTCGAATTAGCTGTAGGAAAAAGTGATATGTATATAAATGTTGTGTGTTTGTGTCTTGTTTTAATGTATTCAAAATAAAAAACTTTTTAAAAAAAATTGACCGATTTAATATTTTATCTGGACAATCCCAAAACCCCCACTGATAAAATTTGATAACATTTATCAATATTTCTAATTATAGTTGGTTGCACAGTCCGCCAGATATTTACATTGAATTTGGCATTTTTATCCATCTATCAAGTCTTTCCCAAGTTCTTGGGACAAGATTGGTTGTTTGATGCTGTTAATGTTATTGTCACAGGTTGTAACGTGTTCCAGGTAAAGCTGTCTTTTGCAACTGACTGATGGTGACTTTCTCAATGCTGATGGTCTTCAAGTGGTGCTGCAGTTGTTTTGGGATTGTACCCAACGCACCGATTACTATTGGTACTAATTTTGCGCTCTCTCTCTCCCTCTCCCTCCCTCCCTCCCTCCCTCCCTCCCTCCCTCCCTCCCTCCCTCTCTCTCTCTCTCTTTCTCTCTCTCTCTCTCTCTCTTTTTGCCACAATCATTCTACTTTTATTTGCAGGTCTTTGTATTTTTACAAATCTCTCTAGTTCTTTCTCTTCTATTCTGCTGTTTCCATGTACTGCTACATCACGATGCAGAGGTTTTTTTTTTGTCTTTCTTTTCAACAACTGTTAAGTCAGAGTTGTTATATTGCTGGTTTGAAGTCTAAAGGCCCTGAGTTTTTGTAGTTATTATTATGTGCATAGAAATGCAGCCTGAAATCAAAACTGAACCACTGCTGACCTTAAAATTTCTTCTATAATTTATTACTAGGACCTGAAGATCTCCCAAGTCCCTTCCAACTCGGTTAGTATATAGTCCCACCTTATTCAACTATCCCTGTTTGGCTTCTGAGAGTTTGAACTGTTCTTGACTTTTTTAAACAAAAAGAACACTTCAATTCAACGATCAACGTCGAGAAGCCTAGTCATCTCTTGAATGGTCTTCTTGAAATCCAAAGACATGTACACACCATGAGCAAATACTTCTCACAACATTCCTTCTGATCAGAAAGTGGAAGGAACCAGAGAAGTCCTCAAACAAATGAAAAAGCAAGGAGAAAAACTTCACTCCTTACTCTCCCTCCCTCCCACATCTAGAACACGTGGGGAAATAAACTAGACAAACAGAATATCTATAAACTTTCAAGGAAACATGAAGACCAATTCTGGCCCAGAATTGTTCTGCTTCATACAAGGATACCTCCTGCATTAGAATATTACAAATTCTAAATGAATGCATCAGACTTAATGCTACTTTTCTGTTTACAGTACAAGTAGGATTTGGTGGGTAGGGCAGTTGGTCTGAAAAGGAAGGCTTTCAGCTTTGTGGTTTGGTTATGTGAACTACTAGGCAAATATTGTTTCATTTGTTTTCTAGGAGATGACAGCCCTTTGCCTTTAACCTGAAAAATAAGCAACCTCAACCTCTAGGGGAAGGAAATGGCTCAGCAGGCAAGCTTGCTTCATTTGCAGGTGTTTTCCAGCCCAGCATGCAGGACTGGAGTTCCTTGGCTCATGCCCTCCAGAGATAAGCAACCGTCACCATGAATTGTGTCTTGGGCTGTGCAAACCACAGTTCATCTAACAGCATTTCTCACCATGAGGGCACGTTATCAGAAGAGGCAGTTTTATTCCCCCGACATCCAACTCCTATAGGTCAGATTCTAGCCACCGTCTGGCAAGCTGTAAATTCTTGATAAAATGTACAAGGGTAAAGTCTGCTCAAAACAAATGGGATTCTCACCTCAACGCTCCAGTTCCATGAGTCAAGCAACCCAACTGAGCCAATCTCCAGACAACTGTGCCATTCTGATTTCTTTCCCCAAGAAAACAGGCATTTCCATGCCTGTTTATTGAACATGGTCAACTGTTGTTCCCCTAAAGATTTATCTATGTTTTTGTATATATAATTGACTTTGTATGGTGTGTGTGTGTGTGTGTGTGTGTGTGTGTGTGAGAGAGAGAGAGAGGGGGGGGGGAGAGGGAGAGAGAGATGGGGGAAGGCAATGCAGGACCCTGATAGGAGTTCCTACTTGGGGGAAGGATGCTTACTATTTGAAGGTATTATTCTATCAATGCTAATACAGATGTTTCTTTACCAGGGTGCAAAGAGTAAAAATCTGCTGAAAACTCCACATAGGCATCAGGAGGGGCTTCCATCCAGTAAAGGCTAGCTCCATTCAGTTGTCCTGACTTCATACTAATAAACAAGGGATTGCAGGGATGGCTATGATTTGGGGTTAGCTAAGGTTACACTCCACTGGTTGAATGTTGCCACTTGGAGCAGAAAAAATAGTGCTATTTGGATAAAAATTGTATGTTGTGTTGTAGGTGAGGATCACAGTAGCAAATCTCAACTTATGCTACATGCTACACCTCTTCATATGCCAAAGCATCTTGAAGGGCACACAATGAAATGGTGGGATTCAAATAATTTAACAACCGGTTCTCTGCCCTAATGATTTCTTCCAACAACCAGTTCACCAAACTGCTCAGAAAGTTAACAACCGGTTCTCCCGAAGTGGTGCGAACTGGCTGAATCCCACCACTGACACAATAAGAAACATAAAAACTGTACAGTGTAAATTAATGTTCAATAAAACATTTACTGAAGAGGGCAAAAGGGGAACTGTCTACCAACATTCTTATCAGGAAGTCTGGTTGAGGAAGTAAGTGTGTGCTTAGGTGACTAAATGATCTAGCAAACACCTCCCCAAATATTAGGAGCATTCCAAAGCAGAAGAGGACTGCAAACAGCATTTTACCTATAAATCTATGGTGTCCATACATAGCAAATCTGTGGTTTTACGTATTAGTGCTTGTAAAAGTGTGGCAACCTTTAGCACTCCAGAAGTTCTTAGATCACATGCTGAAATGCCTGGCATGCATGGCTAACGATGGGCATGCTGAAATCTATAGTTACATTGTTTATATCTGATGCATTGGAACTGTGCAGTCAACAAGATGTGCCTATGCTGGTGGTAGGATTGGCTGCCATTATCCTATTTCTCCAACATCATTGATTTTGGGCATGGGTTTTGTCATTTAAAAAGGTGGTTTGTGGGCTAATGACTAGAGAGGACATTGCTGGTTATTATTGTTATAACCAACATCACTTCCTCCATCATCTTGCATGACCTGGATTTTCAAGTTGTCCTAAGGAAGACATTTGTGTTCTGCCATAGACAGAAACGTATCTTGGCCCACCCCTTAATCCAATAAAAGGCAGGGAAGACTAATTGTGAACTGAGGATCCACAATGAAATGCAAAGAATCAACAGAGAGTTTAACCCATCTGGAAACAGTTTTCCATGTGAAAAAAATTAGAAGTTTTAAGTAATGGCCCTGTGCATTGCCTGTTTGGAGAAAGGGAATGATAGAAACATACTTTAAAAAAAAAACATCATTAGGATTGGAAAACATGATGAAATAGAATATCCAGAACAATGCTGTGTAGTTGCTGGGAAGAACGACTCATTAATTTTATTGAAACGTTAGTTAGTATTATTTGATGACAGAGATGACCATTTGCAGGTCAAAATATACCAGATTATCCATTCATTCCACTTAGGTTTTTGCAGGATTTCTAAAGATATACTTCCCACACTTATATAATAGGTCCGTGATGGCGAACCTATGGCACGCGTGCCAGAGGTGGCACACAGTGCCCTCTCTGATGGCATGCTTTCTGGCATGCTTTCATGCCTCTCTGATGGCATGCTTTCTGGTTCACCTATTGCAGAGATGGCTAACCTTTTCCGGACTGAGTGCCAGCTGGTCTTCGGGTCTCGGCCGCGCATGTGCAGGGGAGGCACATGTGGGGGGCATGGGTGCATGCACGGGTGTGGGGGGGGGCACCTGCACATGCATGGGACGGGGTGCATGCGCAGGGGCAGCACACGCATTTCACTTTGGGGATTTGGGCATACATGCTTTGGGCACTCAGTCCGGAAAAGGTTAGCCACCACTGCAATAGGTGAACCAGAAAACAGCTGTGCATTAAATCCATGGTGTTTTTTTAAAAAAACTATACATTCAGAAACATTGCTTGTGCTTTTGTAACCCAAAAGTTAAATCAAGCT
Organism: Pituophis catenifer annectens; assembly: GCF_029215685.1. Classification (NCBI taxonomy): domain Eukaryota; kingdom Metazoa; phylum Chordata; class Lepidosauria; order Squamata; family Colubridae; genus Pituophis; species Pituophis catenifer. The sequence goes on along the minus strand of NW_027256881.1, from coordinate 191,569,853 downwards.
GTAGTCAGAAATACATGAGAAACTTCTGAAAAAGAAGATTTGATACATCTGTTTTTTTTAAAAAAAGTTTTAGACTCTTGACCAAATCTGGACAAAGAACTGAAGTGAAATTTTGCAGGAAAGGTGAAAACCTTAGCCATCCTTGGTAGTTTTGTATGAGTTTCTGTGTATATTGGAAGGCAAGCAAAATATAGTATTGCCAGAATGCAAAATGCTAATTGGTTGTTGGAATAGAGCTTTACTAGTGGGATTACCAAAATAATGTCCTAGCTGCCAACTTTAATTTATGATAGAATCTGACATGATCATAAATACTTAGAAAACATATGGCGATTACTTTCAGATATATGTGTTTCCTGTTGCATTATATTTCGGATGAGTTAAAAACTAAACTAAACTAAACTAAACTAAACTAAACTAAACTAAACTAAACTAAACTAAACTAAACTAAACTAAACTAAACTAAACTAAACTAAACTCTTATAACCTCCATGCCACATTCTATGTAAATAGCCAGCTATTTTGGTCTACTTCGTTCTTTCCTTTGGCTTTGCTCCAATAATTCAGCTTCATATACACATGACTGTATTTGCAAACAAACCAGTCATTTGTAATGTGATGTATTGCACATAATTTGAAGCTTTATTTTCACCTAAACTTTCAAATGTCATCACTGCACAAAACACGTAGATGATAAGGTCCCAGAACTGTCTGGAATGTGAGTCTGAAATTTGGTTCTCATGTTCAGGAACCAGAATAGTTCGGAATTACAATACTATGAAACTGTAATTCGTTTGCTGCCTGTTAGCCTTCTATATACATCTGGTTGGTGACTGTGGGAAACAGGATGCTGAATTTGATGGATCTTTGATCTTATCCAGCCTCTTCTTATATACTCAATTAGAACAATAAACAGTATTTAAATAGTGTCCTGTGAAAAGATCTGGTTCACTGAAAAAGAAAAGCAATCTATGACAAGGGAAGCAAGATTCATCCATTTTCATTAACCCAGCTTAATGCCGGGGGGAAAAGAAGCTAAGATACAGAGTTTTGAAACTGAAACAAATGAATCAAAACTCCACCCTCCATTTATTGGTGAATTCATTAGGACAAGGACTCTGTGAATCATTTTAATTTTTTTCCCCAGATTGTTTAACTGGAGGGGTAACTGCTCTTTTACCAGATAAAACATCCCCCTGCTCTTACTCCATTTTCTTTCTCAGACTTCAAACATTCTCTTACACAGGCTCAAGGGTGAAATCCAGCAGGTTCTGACAGGTTCTGAAGAACCGGTAGCGGAAATTTTGAGCAGTTTGGAGAACCGGTAGCGGAAATTTTGAGTAGTTTGGAGAACCGGTAGCGGAAAATTTGAGTAGTTCGGAGAACCGGTAGCGGAAATTTTGAGTAGTTTGGAGAACCAGCAAATGCCACCACTGGCTGGCCCCAGAGTGAGGTGGGAATGGAGATTTTGCAGTATCCTTCCCTTGCCACACCCACCAAGCCACGCCCACAGAACCGGTAGTAAAAAAAAATGGATTTCACCACTGCACAGGCTGAATATGAATGACTATTTAAAATGTTTGTGGATATGATAAAATTGGAATTAGAAAATTTGGGCTTCCATCTCATTCTTTAAACTAGGGCTGAGCAACCAACCTATGAGGCTCTGTTATTACTTGAACTCTATGTAGCTCCTACAATAGTAAAGTTCCAGAAGTCTTTAAAACTGTGGCTGTTCTCCAAGGGCTTGGAGGTGGGTATTTATGGAGGCCTTGCTGGTTTGGGGAGGTTTTGGAATATCACAAATGATTGTCCTGATGTGTAGGAGTCCCTTTCTCTCTCTCCCTCCTTCCCTCTTTAGGGTTGCCAGGTGTCCATTATTTGAGCGGACAGTCCACTTTTTTCACATTATGTTCACTATTTTTTTTCGCAAAATAGTGGACATTTTTTTATTCAAAAGCTTTATGATGAAATGGTACGTAATCTAAAGCTGTACAGTCTAAGAGAATAAGGATAGGAGAATCGCGTTTTGTCTTTTTTTTCATAAGTTAGAATGAGACAAAGATCGAATGCTCATTGCAATAATCACATTTTACACAACAGCGCAAAAAATGCATTAAAGCAGTTAACTTTTGATATCGAAAATGTAGTGCTGAAGGTTTTTGCCGAATTTTTGAATTCTGCGAAGAAACGAGAAGAGTTGAAATCATTTTTTGAGTTTTGCGAGTCAGAATTCCATGAAGTTTTGCACCATGTTCCAACACGTTGGTTAAGTTTGTTTAAAGCGGTCGAAAGACTTCTTTTAAACTGGATACCTCTAAAATCGTATTTTATTTCTCTTGGATCTGATGAGTGCCATAAGGCTATCTGGAATCTTATTTCAGATCAGGAAAATGAACTCGCAAAGGACGATGAACCAACAATTTCAGAATTGTATTTATATTTCACGCACTTCTTTATGTCAATAATGCAAGACACCCTACTGAAGCTGGAAAGCAAGAAAATTCTTGCATGTGATCTTCACATTATCATGTGTAAGCTGCGTGATTCTTTGCAAAAAAAATACGATGAGCAGTTTTTTGGAATGAAAGTTTTATTTGCTTTACGTAAAAAACATTTGCCTGAGAATACCGTGCAAAAGTTCAAGAAAGACACCATCAACGTGTATCAAAGAGTCACTGCGTACCTAGAAAAGTGGTATAATTTCACCGATTCAGTATATGAGATGCTAAATTGTTTCAATCTAATTGATCGCAATAATCCTCCAACTTTAGAAGAAATGACGAACATCTGTTTATTATCACCATGGTGACAAGAACTTCTACCCAACACTCTCTTCGATGAAATTTCTGCCTTAGAAGAAGTTTATGTTCATCTGCAGGGCGATTCATCCCTTGATAAGTGGATGTACTTTTTCAAGAAAGAGCCAGCTCCGAGTTTACTGAAACTGTTCCAGTATTGTGCATCAATTCCGGTATCAAATGCAAACGTTGAATGAATTTTCAGCGTCATGGGAAATTTGTGGACTGACGAATGTAACCGACTGCTTGTACCATCAGTTCGAAGTGAACTTTATATATTTTTTAATATTTCTCACTGTTGTACTGAAATTAAAGAATTATTCCTTAAACACAAAGAATTGATCAAAGCTGCGCAAATAAAAAATACACACGACAGCAAAGTAAAATGTAATTTAATATTTTACATATTATTATAATATATTTGATGTTTTGAATTTTAAGTAAAGTTTTGAAGTGATTATTTTAATACGTGTTAAAATGTTTGTAAGAAAATATATAATTTAATTGTAATTTTTTTTTATTTTTTTACTACTTAACACCCCCCCCCCCCCACTTGTCCGCTATTTTTTGGAAGCAGACCTGGCAACCCTACTCTTATTTAGTCCAAAATTGGAATAATAGATAGATAGATGGATTAGATAGATAGATATATGGATGATAGATATATGGATGATAGATATATGGATATCTATATACAGGATAGATAGATAATGATAGATATAGATCAGGGTGTCAATCTCAATTTCATTGAGGGCCGCATCAGGGTTGTGTTTGATCTCGGGGGGCCGGGGTGGGTGTAGCCAGGGTGGGTGTGGCCAACTCAATGTCACTCATGTTGGGGGTACCTGTGGTGCCACGAGCGCTCTCTCAGAAAAATCGGGCTCCTGAGCTCCACTTTTGGCTGCGACGGTCTCCTGCAACCCTCTGGCAATGAAAACAGAGCTCATGAGGGCCACCCGCGGCCCTCCCAAGCTCCATTTTCACTGGCAGAGGCACCGCAGGCTGGTCCTTTGCTGTTTCCAGGGCAGCCCCATGGGCCGGATCCAGCCCCAGGACCTTGAGTTTGATACAGTGGTTGCCCCTGGTTCAGACCGGTTCGCAAGAACCAGTAGTAAAACCAGCAGGAGGCTGTGCCCACCAACCCGGATGTTGTCATTGGCGATCTGTGCATGAGATCCCATTGCAAACTTGTAGTAAAGATAAGTAGAACCCACCCCTTGTTTGATACCCCTGATATAGATAGATAGATAGATAGATAGATAGATAGATAGATAGATAGATAGATAGATAGATGAGAGATAGGTGATAGATGATAGATAGATTCATTGTATGCCATCAGGTTGTTGTCAACTTTCAGGGACCACATAGATTTGTCCCACAATAGTACAATACTAATAATAAAAATAACAATAATAATTTCTAATCAGTGTGTCCAGTGGTTAATAACGAGAGTTGGACTCTATCAACTATTAGAGACACAGTTTGCCTCCTTCTGCACAGTTTCACCATAACATTTTATTTTTCTATCTACTAAAATTAAAAACAGAAAATGTTCTGTCTTTCTTCTCCCTCCCTCCAAAAAACCTATATTAATTTTGTAGTTAACTAGTGAAAACTAGTCTTAACATGTTCCTGGATGAAAGTCATTAGCGAATGACAATATTCTTATTCAGAATTGACTTGATACCTAATAAGCTTTGTTCATGAGTATTCAGGGGGAAAATTTATTAGTATTCCCAGAATTTTCTTCAGCTATTAATGTTACATCATGCTATTAACACTACAGATTCATGCTCTATTACCCTTTGGAAACTATTATTCCTAGCTAACAGAAATGCAGCACACAGTATATATTAATTGAATATGAAGGATTTCCTACAAACAGTTTCAAATTCAGTATATCTTTCTTGAAGGTACTGCTTTCTAGTCGATTCCTTACCTCTTGATTTGCAGACCAGGGAAGCAAATAGGCAGACAGGAAGGCAAGCAGCTATATAGTTAACAACGTAGGTTAACGGAAACATAAGGAACACATAAAACTTGTTCTTAAAAACAGAAAAAAGAAAACATTTAGGTATAATAGCAATAGTATTTTGCAGTCCTCTCTAAGTGGTTAACAGAATCACCATATTGACCCCAACAATCTGGGTCTTCATTTTACCCACCTCAGAAAGATGGAAGGCTGAGTCAAACTTGAGCCCAGTGAGACCCGAACTGCCAAACTGCTGGCAGCGGCAGTCAGCAGAAGTAGCCTGCAGTACTGCATTCTAACCACTGCGCCACCATGGCTCAAGTTAAGCTGTAAGGTAAACAGAAGTTAAAGACAAAGATAAGAAACTAGAAATATGAATGAATGGGCAGTAAAAGCTATAGGAAGTGCAGAGCTAGCCAGATGTATGTGTTTCAGTGGGATCCATTTAGCAATATATAGCAATATAGCTATATATTTCTGCTATATAATAGCAATAGCACAGACGTATATACTGCTTCACAGTGCTTTGCAGCTCTCTCTAAGAGGTTTACAGAGTCAGCATATTGTTCCTAACAATTTGGGTCCTCATTTTATCGACCTCGGAAGGATGGAAGGCTGAGTCAACCTTGAGCCCCATCAGGATCGAAGGAATCGAACTACTGGCAATGTGAGCAGAGTTAGCCTGCAATACTGCATTCTAACCACTGTGCCACTACAGCAAGAATAGGGAAGAAAACATAAACAATTCATAGGGTTGTAGAAGTCAAAATAATATAGCATGCCAGTATAAAACTACCGAAAATAATTTCTTTTTTTAAAAATTTTGTTTATTTAAAGATACAAACAAAACAAAACAAGTAATAACAAGACATACAAAACATATACACACACAAAAAAAAGAAATCAGGTATAATCTTATCAAAGTTATCGCAACTGTGGTCTATTGTATGGTTCTCAATTGTATGTTTGACTCCACCCTCATTGGGTCTTTTATGTTATGTTTAAACTTTTTAAAGTCAGTATTGGCCTACGGTAAGTAATTTGTGTTTCTATATCTATCTTAGATTCCCCTGGCTATCTCCTAGTCCTGTTTTTTCCTTTTCCTATCTTCCAACCAGGTGTACCACTTATCCCATACTAAATAGTAATCATGTTCTTCCTTATCTTGAAGTTCCTTTGTGAGTCTATCCATTTCTGCACATTCCATGATTTTACTAATTACTCTCTCTTCACTTGGTATGTCGTTACTCTTCCAATTTTGTGCAAAAATTATACGTGCTGCCATTGTTATGTGGATTATTAGGTATTTTATTTCCTTTTCATATTGTCCAGATATAATGCCTAATAGGAAGGTTTCTGGCTTCATTTCTATTCTGTGTTGTGTGATTTGTTCTATTTGCGTTTTGATCATTCGCCAGTATTGTTTTGCCTTTGGGCAGGTCCACCATGTATGATAGTAGGTTTCTTTGTGTAGCTTACATTTCCAGCATGTTGAAGATGTATTGGGAAACATTCTTGCCAACCTGGCCGGGGGGAGATGCCACCTATAAAACATTTTCTTTATACTGTAGCTGCAACAAAAACATCACAGTTATGATGTCTAGGAAATTAGGGGTCAATCTGAAGAATACTTTATTTTACCAACAACAGCAGCAACATCAATTGTTCTAAAAAAATTCCACAGTGATTAAGAGGTAAGAAGCAAAAAGCAATCCTTTTACTAGGAGGAAAGGCTAAAATATTTGGATTCTTTTAGCTCAGAGGGGACAAAACAATGATAGAACCAGAACATGCCTCAACTATAAGATTCTGTATGATCCAAAGTAATATGATCATGGAGTAGAGAAAGTGATCAAAGGAAAAAAAGGGAGGGGGTTTATATCAAGTCATTAAATGGTCTTATTGAGATTTCCCTCTATGTGGTGAAATCTGCTGATTCACCTGAGTGAGATCTTATACAGTATGTCTGTCTAAATGGGGAAAAAAACAGTGCTTAGGATCACCCAATGAAATAAGTTATCCCATTCAGATAATGGAGCTATCTCTTTTTACAATGTACAGTAGAAACTGTGTAGCATCAGAAGTGGGATTCAGCAGGTTCTGACCAGTTCTGGAGAACCGGTAGCGGAAATTTTGAGTAGTTCGGAGAACCAGTAAATACCACCTCTGACTGGCTCCACCCCCATCTATTCTCTGCCTCCTGATTCCCAGCTGATTGGGAGGAAATGGGGATTTTGCAGTATCCTTCCCCTGAGTGGGGAGGGAATGGAGATTTTACAGTATCCTTCCCTGCCACGTCCATCAAGCCACGCCCACCGAACCGGTAGTAAAAACTTTCGAAACCCACCACTGTGTAGCATGTGCTACCAGAAGAAGGGGTTATGACAACCCTTGGGATTCACAAACAATTGATTCGCCAAGAACGATTAGCTATAATGTTCTGTAAAGCTTTCTTATACAGAAACCATCTGATGGTTCTGGGGGACTCACAATGAGAAAGAACCAAGATAGTAAAAACTTCCTATAGCAACTTCCTTTCAGGGAACAAAGTTTTGGTGGTACCTATCACGAAAGCTGCAACTAATTGTTTATACTTGGCTATTTGTTTTTTTAATCAAAGGGTACCACATTGTGAAACCAGAGTGGTCAGAGGTGAGTGTATAGAGTTGTTATGTGTGTCTTCTCCGTGTCTTGAAATTGTAATACCTGGAAAAGATGTTTCATTATCATCATTTTCATTCTATATAATTTTACATAGAATGAAAAAAGTTCTATGAATGATACTCATTTTAAGAAATTCCAACATCAATGCAAGGATCTCCAACAATTAAAAGGAAGCACAGAATGAGGCAGAACCTGAGGTAAAAGAAACAAGAAAACAGAATCGTAGCCTGAATTAAAGTGTTGTTGGATAAATGACATTACTGAAAGTAGTAGAGTTGGGCCACCAAATTGCTAATCTGTTCTGGGTTAGTTTTTTTTAATCAGATGTTGGCATTATCTGCCACTAATTACTTTTCCATTTCCACTTGTAATTATTCCATTGAATGTTTGTAGTGAGAAGCTGAAAATGAAGCAGATCACTGAGAAAGAATTAATTGTTAATGAATAATCAGCAGTAGGAAGCCAATTTCATTATCTTCAAAGAAGTAGCCAGAGATTAAGTACTAACTGTGCTTTCCTTAACATTTTTTTCTTTTGTGCACAAATGTAAAGTAACTACCAAATAATCAAATCCCAACTTCATCAATTATTTTCTATTATGTGGAGTGATAACCAATTTTGGTCTTTGTTGTTTAATGTTAACGGTAGAATTCATACTGTGAAATGCTAATTGGAAGGTGTTACATTCGGTGGGTGCTTGGCCCAATTATTACAGCATCTTCATTATTATCGTATGATCTTATGAAGGCTGTATGATGGGAATTACTAAATTTGCTATGATACAGTCTTCACCCAATTAATAAACTCAGGATATTATCCAATGAGTTACTAATAGTCTACAATGCAGATTTCCATGGAGGACAACAAACATACATGAGCATCTATAGGTTTACTAATCTGTTGAGAAAAGTTTTTGAAACTACTCTATTGAAAATGAATGTATTTCTTGGCATTTAAATCTTTGGTTTGGTGGTTCAGACGGAAAGCTAGAAAGCAGAAGACTGTTCCTTCTGGTCCTACCTTAGTCATGAAAGCCAGTAAGGTGATTTGGGGTCATTCATTCTCTCTCAGCCCATCTCACCTCACAGGATTAATGTTATGGAGAAAACAGGGGGAGTAAAATGTATTAGGTATGATTTAGGAACCAGAAGCCTAAACAATCCAACATTAATCTCATAATGATTTTATAGATTAAATTCTTATTCTCAGCTTTTATTTCTCCTTTCTTATTGAAAGTAACCAAAGTTTCAAAGCTCATCCAGATATATGGAGTTAATTTTGCAATCCTGGAGGCTTCTTTATATGAAAGTGGAATTCACTGGAACTTATTTGTGGATGCAAATATAGGTTGACTACTAGGCATATTATTATATTTTATATCACACCTTTCTTGTTGGATAGATTGTGATATTTCACTTGTGATTTTTAACTGAAATTCATAAAAACAGATTAAAAAGCCCTTGTTTGTCAGTTTGGGGGATCTTGAAAGCTTCTACATGTCTATTTCCCTATGGTAAAGGCAGGGCCATGGCAAGGGTTGGTTGCAGGAGTGAAATCCAGCAGGTTCTAACAGGTTCTGGAGAACCGGTAGGGGAAATTTTGAGTAATTCGGACAACCGGCAAATACCACCTCTGGCTGGCCCCAGAGTGGGGTGGGAATGGAGATTTTTGCAATATCCTTCCCTCAGGATGGGAGGGAATGGAGATTTTGCAGTATCCTTCCCCTGGAGTGGGGTGGGAATGAAGATTTTGCAATATTCTTCCCCTGCCATGCCCACCAAGCCATGCCCACAAAACTGGTAGGAAAAAAAATTGGATTTTACCCCTGGATTTCACCCCTGTTGTTGTTGTTTAGTTTTTATTAAATTTGTATGCTTCCCAACTCCCTATCAAGCGATTCTGGGCTTGATAATTTCAGTATCACATTCAATCAAATGATTAACATAATTCAGTAGTTGGTAATCCTTACAGTTATGCTGAATTAAGCACCCGGTGGACAGACCTGGGCCTTATCAATGTTACCAAGTTCACCCATCCAGCTCTCAGCAATGTTGACTCTCTCAACTAAACTAAGACACAGATTTTATTGTCTACTCTTTGACAACAGTCTATAAAGAAAACATAGACAAGAGAAAATGATCATCTGAAATCATCTACATGTCCTGATATTTTGATGCTGCATTTTCCTTCAGTGTTGCTGTCTCCAACATGAAATGATCATGTTGTGATAATTTTTACAGTGATGCTACTAACTCTACTCCCCTCCACTTTTCCATTTCAGAATCACTGGGAAGCTTCACTAAGGGGTTGAATTTATATTTACCGGCAATTGTCAGTAAATATAAATTCAACACAAAAATAGGGGGGAGGGTTGCAAAAGCGACTGCCTGCGAAGACTCCTGGATTGGGGCTGAAAGGTGAAAACAGAAGCAGTATGCTCTGTCCCGTATTTGGATAGACCAGGTTGTCCTGATAAAAAGCACTTCTTCACCAAGGGGAAAAAAAAAAGATATACACAATCTCACAACCACATCACATTATGGAAATCATGTATTCCATTTTATTATCACAATTTGGCTTTTTTTCTGGGTCATTCGATTGATCTAACTAGCCAGTACAGGTATATATGGTTTTATTTTCAGCTCACCTTTTAAGAAGATAACATGGGAATAGTACAGGTGTGAAATGTAAAATTTGTTACTTCCGGTTCTGTGGGCGTGGCTTGGTGGGGGGAGGTAATATGACTTGGTGGGCATGGCCAACTTTTTTTTTTTTTTACTTTTAAAACCATTTTTTCTACAACCTCTTCGGTGAAGAGGTTGTAAAAAAATGCTTTCAAAAGGCTCTGACGATCCCAGCTGAGTTGCCTGATTGGCAGAGACTTTTTTTCTTTTAAATGCCTCTGCTGATCAGGCAAATCAGCTTGGATCGTCAGAGACGTTTAAAAGAAAAAAAGGGTTTTTTTAAAAAAAGCCTTTGACGATCCCAGCTGAGCCACACGATCATCAGAGGGTTTTTTTTTTTACTTTTAAAAGCATTTTTTCGGCCGAAGAGGTTGTAGAAAAAATGCTTTTAAAAGTAAAAAAAAAAAGCCTCTGATGATTGTGCGGCTCAGCTGGTCATGGGGTGAGGGGGGGAGGGATTTTTGCTACCAGTTCTCCGAACCACCCACCTCCATTGCTACCGGATCGTGTGATCCGGTCCAAAACGGGAGCATTTCACCCCTGGAATAGTATGATTGAACTGTAGCTGGAAAAGAATTTGCTTTGCTTTGTGTGCTTCAGCAGCAGTATTAAAACACAAACACAAACCATTTGTTAGTTTTCACAGTGCAGTAGTTCCTTTTAAGAAATCCACACTTTGTATTTTAGAAAACAGCATTGTGAAAGACATATATTTCGGGAAATGGTTTGCTACATGGCCCAAATCTTAGAGGGGGAAAAGAGAACATATTTGGAGAAATTCATTAAAAAAGTAGCCTGTTTTCATTATATTTTTAAACAAATAGTTGCACTAAGAAAGAATGGGTTTCCAATTCAAAAACAAAATGAAGTGAAAAGCAAAACAGTTCAGCCCCTCCTAACTCAGCCACTGAATATTTTGAAAAATGAAGACTCTGGAAAAATATAACTGTAACACAAATCATTAAGGATAATTCTAGTTTGTCTAAGTGTAAAAGCAAGCCATGCTATGAATTATGACATTTTCCAATGCCAACCAACTTATTTCCCTGTTGGCAATTTATTTGGTCTTTCTATCTTTTCATTAAACAGAATAAAACATGATCTTATATCAATCTTATACCAATATTCACTTCTGGCAATTGATTTGTCATTTCTCTCCCCACCCAAATACTGTAAAATTCCAAAATATTTCAGTGAATCAAAATTTGAAATTCAGCTAGGGCTGTGTATGTGGGTGGGATGGCGAGGTGTAATGTAAATATGCCTCAGTTCACAAATGTAAATGTTAACATATTTGAATATTCTTACTTTAGAATTGCCCATTGCTAACTAAAAATTTATAATTTATAATTTGCAGCCTGTGACAGTCTTTCCCAGAACAGCTTCAGGAGAGCAATTATGATGCTCAACAGAATTTCATTAGACCAGAAGAACTTTGAAACAGTTCTTCTTCGTGCAATAAGAGCCTTGGTACTACAGTGGTTTAAAGCACCCTGTTATTAACACAGCTGCCTGCAATTTACTGCTGGTTCGAATCTCTCCAAGGCTCAAGGTTGACTCAGCCTTCCATCCTTTCTAAGGTAGGTTAAATGAGGACCCAGTTTGTGGGGGCAATAAGCTGACTTTGTATAAATATACAAAAGTATGAAGGCTATTGCTTAACGCACTGTAAGCCGCCCTGAGTCTCCGGAGAAGGGCGGCATATAAATCAAATTAAAAAAAAAAAAAGAACTCAATAATGAAAAATATGTAGTCAATTTTTTTGCATTTATTTATAGGCTCCTAAATACCAAAACAAATTTCAGTGTAGCATACATAATTCTGAATAATTTTAAGGGTTTTCATTAAACTATAAGTGAATTGCCCTTCTGGCTGAAAATCTGTTTTCCTTCGCATTCCCTTCCCTCCTACTTTATCTATTCCCTCTTAAATTCCACAAGGATTGTGTAGATTTTATTTAAATAGGTCCAAAGTGCAGCTGCCCTAGATAAGTTTACTCCGTTAACATTCAAGGCATTGCTAATATTCATTGTTTTCATTAAATTGTTCCATATGGATGCATTCCAAATTACTATTTATTCCAATAGAAACACTACTAATTACACAAAATATCTTAATAAAAGATGGAAACAAGATAAAAATTCTTCTCTTTTTATTATTCTAATGTGAAGTTATTTTAAAGGGCAAACTGGGATTTTCCTAACTTTATTTGAGTCTCTAGAAAATTCATTTTGGTTTCCTTAAAGGGGAAAGCAGATTAGATGTAAATGAAATAGGTTGGAGAATCCAGCTCTCCTTTACCTTAGGTAAAGGTAAAGTTTCCCCTTGCACATATGTGCTAGCCGTTCCTGACTCTAGGGAGCGGTGCTCATCTCTGTTTCAAAGCCGAAGAGCCAGTGCTGTCCGAAGACATCTCCATGGTCATGTGGCTGGCATGACTAAACACCAAAGGCTCATGGAACGCTGTTACCTTCCCACCAAAGGTAGTCCCTATTTTTCTACTTGCATTTTTATGTGCTTTCGAACTGCTAGGTTGGCAGAAGCTGGAACAAGTAACAGGAGCTCATCCCGTTATGCGGCACTACGGATTTGAACCGCTGAACTGCTAACCTTTCAATCGACAAGCTGAGCATCTTAGCCACTGAGCCACCTCATCCCTGAACATTAACTTAGAATCTTAGAATTGAAAGACACCATCAAGACCAACCCTGCTCTGTGAAGGAGCCCAAATGAAGGCATTTGACAGATTGCTGTCCATCTCTGCTTGCACACAGCCAATGAAAAGGAGCTTTCATCTCTTTGCCAATTCATCCCATTTCAAAATACTTTTCGTAACATTCATTCCAAATGTAACTCCTTATGTTCCATGCTTTGAACTCCAGGAGGACAACACACACCTGTCTTCTGCGTAACACCCTACTCTCCACAAAGCCAGCTGGAGAAAACAAATTCTTGAACATGTGCCAATTTCCAGAGCTGAACAGATTTCTACATTTCTATACAATTCCTAGAAAAAAAGGGATCTTTTTGAAATTGGCAAGCTGTCTGGCATGTATCATCGTGAGGTATATTTATGTTATCATTTATTTATTTAAATGTACAACTATTAGGAGCTTGGTCATGAGTCCTAAGAAGTCTGGTGGTGAGAAAGACCATATACCAGTCAATCGTTCCTATTTAATCATTTTCTGATCATATGGGGATAGGCTCAAGCCCATCCTTCTGTGAGCTCCCTTTCAGATTGGTTCTCCTGGTGTTGGCTGTTTTTCCAGCAGAAGCAGGGGTGAAATCCAGCAGGTTCTGACAGGTTCTGGAGAATCGGTAGTGGAAATTTTGAGTAGTTCAGAGAACCGGCAAATACCACCTCTGGCTGGCCCCAGAGTGGGGTGGGAATGGCAATTTTGCAATATCCTTCCCCCGGGAATGGGGATTTTGTAGTATCCTTCCCCTGGAGTGGGGTGGGAATGGAGATTTTGCGTATCCTTCCCCTGCCACGCCCACCAAGCCCACCAAGCCACGCCCACAGAACCAGTAGTAAAAAAATTTGAATTTCACCACTGAGCAGAAAGTCTTTGTCACATGGGGTACGTCTGCATCCTCCCTATTCACTGTGCTGCTGCTACAACACCTTTGACCTTTTTCACTAGTTACGTAGGCATTTGAATTGTTAGGATTTTGCATACCATTTTGTCTCTTTCTTGTCATAGGAGATACAAGCTTCCAGCCTTTGTTGACCTATTTGCTTAAGAGCCACCCCAGGGACTTAGAACTAGTAGTTGATGAAGGGGAAATTGAACTGGAGTTATAGTCTTTGCATATCAATATGCTGCTGCAGGTAGATTTTCAATCCGTTCTCATTTCATAACAGCTTTTCAAGGCAGCCCCCATATCAAGCACATACAATGCATCTCAAGATTTGTTAAGCACGTATGATGATGGCCAAAGTGATACCACATCACATTTTATGATCAGATCTTGGGTTGGGTTCTTTGTCTATATCTCACACACACAGGCATACCGTCTCTTGCCATGGAATTTAATGCAAATCAAAATGTCCACTGTTTACGCCAATGATTTTCACAGGTAACACAGAACAGGTTTAATTTCTCTTTAATTATACAGCCCCTTTTCTATCCAAATTCATCCACAACATTTGGAGGCATATAAGTCTCTAGGGGGCCAGATGTAGCATCTCTGCTCGAAGGAGGTGCCAGATAAGCTAGGTTAGAAAGTTACAAGGTCCAAGGCCACCAGCCATTTCATCCAGCTGTAGGGTAGAGAGAGAGAGAGAGAGATGTATGGCTATTCCGTGAACGCCGCTGGGACACCATTTATTTTTTTCTCAAACTTTGCCTAGTGAGCAGTCATTCCATTGCAGACCTTTTTCATTCTAATTAATTGCTTTTTTTTCTCTTCTTCTTCCTCTTGTCCCATATGCTTTTCTTGTCCTGGCTTTTAGACTGCAAGGAAGAGACAGGATTTATCTTCCTGCTCTTATGAGTAAACTACTGAGACAAGCATAGAGGAAAATTAGTTAAAATGCTTAAGTTACTCCTGTTTAATTGACATTATAAACAAGTAGTTTTAGTTTTCAATTTATATTTCATGGTATATTATTACAAAGTAACTGTACAATGTTTAGAATATCTTTCAGTGGTCTTATAAATAAAAAGAGTAACCAAAACATGTATTCTTCCTCTTTTCTATCGTTCCTGACTATACCTAGAAAAGACCTTATTATTGCCATAATCCCATCAGAATTATACTGCACATGGTAATACTATGCACGTAATGTTATTTATTTTCCACACTTACCAAGTGTTCTACTAGTAGTTTCTAATGCATTGCTTTCATAGACATAAATTCAAATTAAATGGTCCTGGAGATACCTTAGTGATATTGTAGCTTGCTAAAGCAATATTGGTTATAGCATGTGTGTTTATTTGTTTATTTGTTTGTTTGTTTGTTTCGGAAACATTGGTTTTCTTAAATGCTGTTTCTTGGACCACATTTCTAATCCTCCTCTCTATTTTTAAATGTTTGCCAATTCAAAGTGTTCATAGGACTTGTCTCACTGAAGAGGAGGGATGCTTGCACAAAGGTATCTTATTAAATAATGTCGCCAACATGAAGTTCATTATTATGCAAAAGCCATCCTCCGAACAGATTTGTTAATTGCTACACATTTGCATAATTAATGAACTCTCTGATGAATAATGCCTTTGCAGATTTGTGCAGCATTGTTTTAAAATAAATTATAAAATACATGTCAAATGAGGAGTGCTTTTTTAGAATCCCATAGCATTCTTGGAAAATTAATTACCAAGTGCTTGTCACATTAAAATGAGTTTGTAGTTTTTGTGCTGTTGGACTAAAATTAATCACAAAATGAAATGTCAGTTAATTAAAATACACCACTGTGTTGCTTTAAAACTAAAACTGAGGAAAAGTCTGGCAAAACTTTGAATACTTTTGTTGGTTATATGGGTTTCAGTTTTTATTGCACTACAACAATTATAACTGCCTTGGGACTTGTTAACATATTTCTATTTCAGCAAATGAAATTTATTTTATTTTATTGCACTTTTACGCTTGAATAATGCTACTGACAAATAAAATACGCGAAGGAATGATAGGGGAGAAATGCTACTTCAAGTACTGTTGTGTTTATATTTGACCTTTTTAACTAATAAAAATATAATTTTTTAAAAAGTTTATAAGAATGTAGATATTTCTTTGAATAAAATATTTCCTCTTTCAAAATGCTCTGATACAGTCTCAAAAGCCATAAATCATATACGGAGATATTTGTGAAATTTGAGCGAGGAACAGATAGGAATCATCCAATGATAGGACTAAATAACATATTTATTTCTGTCTTCTAAGTTTGTTGGACCTCACATTTTCATACAATAATTCTCTTCCAACATGATTATGGGAGATGTAATCTCAATGTAACTGGAGAGCACCAGATTAGGAAAGTTTTCTCTATTAAAATGCTTAACAGATTTTTAAAATTATTTTTTAATGAACACCTGAATAATCATCAAACCTATATAATTTCTGAAAGCATTTTCCTGACTTCTTGGTTTGAAAAAATAGGTTTAATTTTGAATTCATAGAATTGATATAATAAAAGTAACTATAGCAGCAGCACTCCAACAAGCATCACTAATTCCCATTTCAAAGTATATTAATGTTATAGTACTTGAGATGCCTTTTAAAGTCATGTAACTAACATATTGGATGTTATTGACTTCTGCATAATTCCATTCAGTGTTTTTAGAATTAGAGATTTATGGTCCAAAGCACTTCATGGTTAAATCCGACCATGAAACCAGATCTTACCTCCTTGGTTTTAAGGATGATGAAGGATCTGACAGCTCATGCACACATATGTTTTTGGATATTATGCCAGCAGCATATCCATCAGGCAAGGAATGGAAAGTCTAGATTCATAAACCTGCACACTTTCCTCAATACTCTTCAATAGGAGGAGTCCAGACAAGGTTACAAACTTCTTTTGAAAGTAGACCATGTGTGTAACTCTGAGATTTCCAAATGGGGCATTGCAGTGGCCAGAGCACCACAACAAACTCATAGGTGTGTCATGGGATATTTTACTACTTAATAAGCAGGACTGTTAGTGATGCACAATTTCAGAACTGCTATGGGTACCGTGACCTGCTCAGGGAGCTTCCCTCCCTCATTTGATGTCAGAGTTGGCTTCACTTGGAACGTGCCGACATGAAGCTCCTAATAAATAACTGGATTTCTTTTGAAGCTTGGCTCAAGGCTCATGTTTTAATTAGGGCATCGGTCAGAACCCTGACACTTCTCATATAAGAAGGCTTCAATTCAAACAGATACATTGAGCTCAAGACATCTGAAACAGCATAGGAACAAACACTTTGGAGCGCCACTCATTTTAAATTTGAAACATTTTGTACATCCCTACTACCTCAGGAACAGATGCTGTGGCAGATGTCAGCCATGGGATCTGGCATAATAAATGGCTTATTATCTGCCAAAAGATATTAAATAGATACTCTTGGCCTATTCTAAACGAAGTATGCATGAATATAACTTGAGGTAATCCTTAATGAACATTATATAACAAGCTCTATTTATTTTAACATAATTAAACCTTAATTCATTACAGCAGACTTTAGCCTTTTCAGTTCCCATTGAACTCTGGCAAAATTATTGTAGTTCCATTAGCAGCTAAAGTGTCAATGGACCCCATAACAGGTTTAAAAATGAATGAACATTAGAACTTTTTTTTTTTTAAATCTGATTATAGACTACTCTGAAAGAAAGACCGATAGATATTAATCTGCCCAGATGTCATCTGTCTATGAATTGACTGTGTGCTTCTAAGTTTTCTTTGACAAAATAAAAAGCAGTGAAAGCCCAAATTTTGCATTAGCTGTCCATTAGTTTAACAAACAAAAATTATCTTAATGTTCCATATTCACAGATTATTATTCTGCAAGGAATGTTCTCTCTCTGTGTTTTATAAATCCAATAAATCTTTACCAGAGCATTTCAAATAATTATGAAATTTCTTTTTTTGTCCTATGTGTATCTGATATATCAATTCCAAAAGAATTGTATTTAATGTTTAAGAGGCATTGCTATTATTAAAACCATATAAAAATAACTCATTACATAAAGTCTCCTCAAACTAGGAAATGTTAGGACCACAATACAAATTGAAATCAATAAATTTGTCTTTGTAATGTTACACATAACAATACCAAATATAAAAGGCTTGACAAGGACTTTGTTTTGTATTAATCTCCAATTTATTATAATTTTATTTCTTTTGGATTAGACTCCTTCCATTTCATTAACCTTCAGGATGAGTCATCCCCCTCACCGCCACTGCTCCTTGCTTATTCTTTAATCCACTCGAGCCAGATTGGCAGAGATTACTGTAGATTGACATTCATAAAGCCTACATCCCTAACCAGAATATTCAACCCAGAAACAGATTACATAAATTATCAAAAACTTTTAGTTTTATTTAAAACAATAACATATACTTTATGTTTCTTGAAAATATACTCTAAATATAAATGTAAATCCTTGAAGAAGTGAGACAGCAAATTTTCCAAATCACCTAAAATAGGAGCCATGAGTTCAAAGAGAATTTCCCCACTCCTTTCTCCATCTGGCATTTAAAAAATATCAAACCTATCTTGTCTTTTTCTTGTCTTTGACAAGAATTTGACATTTTTGCTAGCTTATGTATCTACCTATCTATTCATCTATCTATCCATCCATCCCAGAGTAGTGTACAAAGAAAAATGGAACAATATTTAATAAAGATATTTAAATAAAACAATCAACAATGAAGTGTTGTAAAAAGGCCCTTGGGGAATGAAGAAGACTTTACCTGGAGAGAAACTTACAATGTTATTCGAGTGTATGCAATGTAAGTATACTTTTAGCATACAATTATTTTTATAACTGGACAAAATTCACTCCTGAGATTATAGTTTCAAGGAAAATATCATCCTGAGGAATAATTTTCAGACTAGATGTCTTTGGAACTAAACATTGGATAAAGCTAAAAGGAGATAAAAGAGCTAGGAAGCTGCCCCTCCCCCATTTTTATTGTTCTTCTTCAAAGTAAAAAAGTAGATATTACACAGAATAAAACAATTTCCCCTACCTAAAAAAAAACCTTCTACCCAAAAAGATGCAGGATTTTTTCCCATCCTCCAGTACAAACTGAAAAGAGTGAGTGGTTTGCACTTTATTCTCATCTCTCTTTTAAATTCCTGTGCTATTCATCCTAAACAGGTATACTTTTCTTGGAATTCCAATTGTCAGCGTTCCAGAAAACCCCAACTCCAATTAAAACTCCAAGACAGGCATTTCTCAAAGTTCCTATTTATTAGAGTAGGCATACTGGCACATCTGGGAAAACTCGAATCTGAGAGTTCCGGGTTTTCTCTCAGTAAATCAAAATCCCAAATCCAGCCCCTGCACCCATCAGTCCATCACATGGTTCAATCACCATCCGTCCCCATCTCGAGACACCACTCCAACCACTCCTTCATCAGATGCAGGACTGCCATGACCTTGACAGAAAAGAAGAATGCTATTTTGTCTAACTACATTCCCTCTATGAAATCCCCCCTCCTAATTTCCCACGCACAGAAGGTGGTAGCGTGGAAGTTTCTGGTGTTAATATGGCTTCCAAACCTGACACCAATAATATATTCATCTGCATTCCTAATTTGTATTAACTAAATCCAAGTGCCTAAATCCAAGTGCCAGATGAAATGCTAATGTGGTGTTTTGACTTCCTCACCTGTAACGTGGTGGTGCTGACTTCCTCACCTGTATTCCCAGGTTTCCCTACCTTCTTAAACTTAAATTCCAACAACTCTCTTATACTCATTTTTATTGATTAAATTTATATGCCATCCATCCAGTGGTGGGTTCCTCCCAGTTCGGTCCAGTTTGGCCGAGCCGGTAGCGGTGACGATATGATGTCACCGAACTGGTTCTCCCCCCCCCGCCCTCCCACCCCCCCACCCCCCACGTTATTCTTACCTTTTATTTGGTCCCACCCCCAATCTATTGCTGCCTCCTGAGTCCCAGCTGATGATTAGAGGGAAAAAAACTGTTTAAACTCTTGCCGTGGGGCTTCAAAGGGCCGTCCTACAGCTGATCAGTGTTAAAAGCAAAGAAATGAGTCGGGTCCTAAGTGCGAGGACTGGTCGTAAGTGCGAGGACCTTCCAGAAATGACTCTGACCAGCTAGCCACGCCCACCTAGTCACATGACCTCCAAGCCACACCCACAAAATAAGCCACGCCCACAGAACCGGTAGTAAAAAAATTTAGAACCCACCCCTGCATCCATCTCACTGATAAGGTGAGTCTTATATAAGTCTGAATGGCTTATCCAAACAAAGAGACTTCATTCATAGATCCATTGTGCAATTTCAATGCATAATATTTCTGTCAAACTAAAGGGTCCAAAACAAATGTCATTTCATAATGAGTTGTGTCAAATCTGTGTTTGAAGATTAGGCTATAATGCTGAAAGAATGTTTTCTTTTTTTAAATTGTAGAAATTGAAAGGCTGTTTGAAATATCTTGGTACTTATGATGTGTGATACATAAAAAGAACAGTATGATATATAAAAAGGCATTCTGATTAGCAAGCTAGTTAGGTGTGGACTGGATGGCATAACAATTAAGTGGCTATGTAGCTAGTTTGAAAATTATCCTCAGGACTCATCAATGGTACCTAATAAAATGAGTGAAAGTCTGAATGGATTGGAATGAAGAGTATGATAATTCAACAGTTCAGAATTGTATCAGTGACAAAGAGCTAGAGATAATACCAATAAAGGAGAATATCTGTAGCTCAGGGTTGAACTGTGAGGTGCTTGGTGATTTCTGAACTTGGTTCTTTTCTTGCAGATGTTTCATTAAATAAAAAATTGATTGGTTGGAGAAATGTGCTGAAAAATCAAAATGAAACTTAATAGGGACAAATGGAAAATTCTTCAGTTCAGGAACCCCAAATCACATGCTGCAAGGCGGGAGATATCAGAGTCTGCAATAAACCCTTTTGATAAAGATCTTGGAATAGTTATTGTTTGCCAATTGAATATGAATATGTAGCTGCAAGAAAGAGAAGCAACAAGAATTATCAGGAGACTTAGAAATTAAGTCCTATGAAGAGAGATGAAGTATCTGGAGAATGTTTACCTACAGGACCCAAGAGAAGACCGAAGACTGATTAAATATGTAGAAAACCTTCCCAACAATGAGAGCAATTCAACAGCAGAACTAGTTACTCAGTGAGGTGGTCATTAGATGTGCTCAAGCAAAAGCTAGACAATTGTCTTTAGGGGATGCTTGAATTGGAATTACTGCAACTAAACAGCCTCTTCCACCATTATAATTCTATAATTCGATGAACAATGACTGATATAGTATATTAAGGTGTCAAGGAAGGTGTCAAAGAAAGGAAGCAAACAGGGAAATAAGGCGAACAGTAATTTTCATTAGTCTGTTAAGATAATACATATTTTTTTTGTCTCCAGGTTTTAATGACACGTCCTATTTTTTTAGACACACCCTTCTGTTTTATAGCATTATGTAGATTTCTAAATATTTCAATCTAAAAAATATGGAAAATATAAGCCTTCCGATTATGGTTGACATTCACTGTTTAGTGAAACTAGGCATCTTACATTATAGAGACAGAGACAGAAGGGAGACAAAGATAAGGGATATATATAAGGGATGAAAAGGGCCTTTTTCTTATTTGGACTTGCAAAAAATTGAATGTGACACTCCAAATCTCTAATAATAGTTTCTCAAGTTCTTGATATCTTTTGCCAAGACCCTTTTATTAATAAAAAAGGAGTATTGGGACCAAATGGATTCAGTCTCTTGTTTATTTACTACGTTTACAGATACAGGGGAAATAGAAAGGAAAGAAATTCTGAGGTTATCGACTTCTACTTCCAAACCATGCTGAACTCTTAAGCCTTTCACCCAATCAGAATAATTTTAGCTATCTTTTTCTATCTGCCTTTGAAATCACAACCTTACCGCAAGCAAAACAAGATGGCTGCTTTTGTCCTCAGTGCTTTCTTTGCCCATGGCTGTGTCCTTCCATTCCACTTGAAGTCAAACAAACATAAAGGCCACCATATAGAAAATGGAGGAAGGCTGGAGGTTGATCAGGCCTACAACTGATCGTAATCATTCATTTGGGCACTGGTCATGCAGATGATACCCTCTCGTTCCTTGGTTTCCCTCCCCTGAAATTAACTGCAAAACTTTCACAGATGCCAGCAGCAGTTGACCAGAATTCTTGGGTTATTGCTTCTCAGACTATTAATGGGTTTGGCTAACCATGACAGTGATTCCATTTCTCCCTCCTGTGAGTTACTTTCTGTGAAATTTATGCATAGGTTTTGCCAAGATTTGACAACTTTCAGGGCATTAACATAAAATTAGACTTCAGAGCTGAACAATGGGTGGCCTTAAAATTACCAGCAGGGGAAACCAATTGAAGAGAATTGATTTCCTTTTGCTCTTTTAGATTTTCACTTAGCCTTTTAAAATTATCTTGCTGTTATACTTTCATAAAGATTCCCTGTAGAGTAAGGTAAAAAAGAGGGGATCATTTGCCTGGATGCCAGATTCTTCTTTGCATTTGTGTAGCATTGGTGAGGCGTGTGTGTTGGGGAGGGGCAGGAATGCAGGATAGTCCCTGGCAAAATGGTTGACAGCACCTTAAACAAATGTAACTAAACAACAACTATCCCTGCAAGGCACCAGAGGGAGGGGAATATTTTCTGAGAGACCTATTTTGCTGAGGATGAGTCTGCTTCCTCACAGATTGATCGCTGAATGCCATTACAGGACATGACATGTGTGTGTGTTAATAAACTGGGACATCTGGTAACCAGCTTTTTTTTCTGATTCATTAACTGACTCTGTTTTGATGACCAGGGGCTATAATAGGAGAAGCTGAAAGGCTTCTTGGCCTTCAGAAATGGGTGGTTGACCTAACTTCTTTGGCTCAAACGTGGCCTATTTCATTTTTGTCTCATATTTGACATTATTAATATATAAATTTGAAAAATGACCTGTAAAAGTGCAAAATGTTGAGTACCCTTTTTCCTCCTCTGGTTGCAGACAAGAATGTTGTTGTTTGATGCTCTATAGCAGTGTTTCTCAACCTTGGAAGCTTGAAGATGGGTGGACTTTAACTCCCAGATTCTGGGAGTTGAAGTCCACCCATGTTCAAGCTACCAAGGTTGAGAAACACTGCTCTATAGCTTTGTTCAGAATTGAAATGGTTCCATTTGCTGGTTAGAAAATAACTTTGTTCAAATGAGGTTTACATGTTTTGGACCAGAACACATGAGTTTATTCTTCTCTGAGGCACAATAAGGCTGCTTTAATGCATTCCAACAAAGTAGAATTTAACTTAAATGGAAGCTGAGAAATCAAAGCAGCAGCGTTGCTTCTGTTGAGCTGCATGTTTATCCCTTGAACGCATACAGAAAAGGCTCAAAAATGCTCCAAAGAGAATGACTGAGCAAAAGAAATCTGACTTGATGGTACATGTTGAAAGATGAAACGGACAATGAAGTTTCCATATGTTCTCCTTATGCAATAATTAGGAACTGTCACATACCGTTTCATTTTTTTTACCTTCCTTGGAATGAAGCTTTCTTTAAGGCATATTCACACTGCACTCTTAAGCTGCTCCTGTTCTGGGCTGATGCCAGCTTGACCCCCTCTGTGGACAGAGTTGCTTGGATAACAGTTTTCAAGGTATTCAGTTTAAACTGTAAGCTACCAAATACTCTTGCAAGCTATCCTCAGATAATTTCCTGCTGCTGTGCCTCCCTCTTTGTGTTCCAAAAAAGCAATTGTCAATTGTATTCCTTTCTGCAGGTGGCTCTTCCTGGACATGCATACTTTAATATAAATTTAATATATAAGTCCTCAACTTATGACCACAATTGAGCCCAAAATTTCTGTTGCTAAGTGAGACATTTGTTAAGTGAGTTTTGCCCCATTTTATGACTTTTCTTGCCACAGTTGTTAAGTGAATCACTGCAGTTGTTAAGTTAGTAACACGGTTGTTAAGTGGTTTCCCCACTGACTATGCTTGTCAGAAGATCGCAAAAGGTGATCCCATGACCCCAGGACACTGAAACCATCATAAATATGAGTCAGTTGCCCAAGGTGTTGGTTACCACCTTTAAAGTGCTCCATGGCATAGGACCTGGGTATTTGCGGGACCGCCTTCTGCCGCTGATAGCCTCCCACCGACCAGTACACTCCCACAGAGAGGGACTCCTCAGGGTGCCGTCAGCCAGGCAATGTCGGCTGGTGACCCCCAGGGGGAGGACCTTCTCTGTGGCAGCTCCTGCCCTCTGGAACGATTTGCCCCCGGAGATAAGAAGGATATCGGATCTCCGGGTCTTTTGCTGTGCCCTGAAAACTTTTCTTTTACATCAAGCTGGGCTGGCGTGAACCCCCCCCCCCTTTTTTTAGTTTTTTAGCTTTTTAGCTTTTAATCTGTCAATGAGTTTTAATTCGAATTGTTTTAAATTTGGGCCAAAGTATGTAATTCTTTTAATAATTTTAAATTTTGTATTGGTATGTGTTTTAGTTCTGGCTGTGCACCGCCCTGAGTCCACTAGGAGAAGGGCGGTATACAAATTGAATAAAATAAATAAATAAATAAATAAATAAATAAATAAATAAATAAATAAATAAGTATCTGAATTTTGATCACATTACTCTGGGGATGCTGCAATGGTCGTAAATGTGAAAACTGGTCATAAGCAGGGGTGAGATCCAAAATTTTTCCCTACCGGTTCTGTGGGTGTGACTTGGTGGGCGTGGCAGGGAAGGATATTGCAAAATCTCCATTCCCACCCCACTCCAGGGGAAGGATACTACAAAATCCCCACCCCTCTCCACTCCTGGGGGAAGGACATTGCAAAATCTCCATTCCCACCCCTCTCTGGGGCCAACCAGAGGTGGTATTTGCCAGTTCTCCAAACTACTCAAAATTTCCGCTACCGGTTCTCCAGAACCTGTTAGAACCTGCTGGATTTCACCTCTGGTCACAAGTTACTTTTTCAGTCACTAAACAAACTGTTGTAAGTTGATTACATTAATTTGGGCTATTTGGGAATTGATACAATTGAAAAGAATCTCAGTGACTTATACCTCAAGTGACCATAACTCAAGTGATGGGTGGGGGGAATAAAATTTTATACTATTTATTTTTTTAAAAGCATGGGGGAAGGTGGATGGCTCAGAAAAAAAGAAGATAATAATCCAACAAAACATACTATAATAAATTCATTTAAACTTTTAAATAATGTAATCTTAAAAAGATAATGTAATCTAACATATTATGACCATAAAGCATTCCAATAGTTGGATCTTAATGCCTGAAGACCTTGAATCGTCAATTTAATTGCCTTAGATCCGGGTGAAGACACAAGGAATCTATCTGGTGACAAAGAGCAATTACCACTAGAGAGAAGCACAGATTTCCTACTTTCTCTTGAATCTTCCATAAGGAGGGAATCCATCATATCTACCTGGATAGGAATTACTTCATGCATATAGCCCTCCAGGTATCCTGGTCCCAACCCATATAGGGCTTCATAGGGTCAAAACCAAAACTTTAAACTGTACCTAGAAACCTATTGGTAATTAATGTAGAACCTGCAGCCCTGGGGTGACATGTGACCGGCACCTCTCAGCCCCCAACAAGTAGTTTGTTGCATTTTGCAATTTCTAGAAGTTACAAAAAGCAGCTCTATTTAGAGATCACTAACAGAAAAGTTATAAGCCCATAGGTCACTGTTGTTAGGGCCTTATTTTCCAGGGAGAAAAATAACTAGTTTACCAGCTGAAACTGGGCAAAACCCCATGTAGCCTACTGCTTCTAGACCACCAAGTGATGGTTCCACTCCTGATGTCAGAAGTCATTGACCTAGCCCCGTGATGGTGAACCTATGGCACGCGTGCCACAGTGGCATAAGTAGCCATATCAGTGGGCACGCCAGTTCAGCTCTGCACGTGCCAGCCAGCTGATTTTCGGGCTTTCTGGGGCCACCAGAAGTAGGGAAACAGGCTGTTTCCTGCCTCCAGAGGGCCTGGGGGGTGGGGAAGGCCCATTTTTCTTTCTTACCTGGCTCCAGATCCTCTCTATGCATCTGGGAAGTGCGAAAAAAAAGCTTTCCCACTCCCTCAGACGCCCTCTGGAGGCCTGAAAGGGCCCATTTCCCAACTCCCGGTGGGACAGGAAGTGACTTTTTTGCTGTCCCCAGCCTCCAGAGACTCTTAGAGTGGACCTAGAGGTCCTAGCCTCATATACTTTTTAAATAGAGAAGAAAGAAACCACACGAAGCAACCACTGGGTAGACTTCTCCTACTCATCCACCCCAACTGGAACTGCACAGTCAGGAAGAAATGGAATCACTGTAAAATGTTACCTCCAATTCAAACTCTCATAGCTGACCCAAAACATCACTAGGATTGATAATATTGAATATTTATTTATTATTTATTGGTTCGATTTATATGCTCAGTCAGAATATGACTGAGAAGTATTAAAAAATATGAAAGGAGATGTAATGGAATATCCTTGAGTTTTGTAGTCAACAGATTAGGAAAGGCTATTCCTGTCTTAACTTTAGTGCTCTCCTTGAACCTGATTCAGCACCAGCTGATAGTGGAAACTTAATTGTCTAGGTCTTGGTTCTTGCGTGTTTGCTACCTAACATGAAATTCTGGGAAGGGCTTTTATGTTTTGGATGTCCAAGCTGCAAAAATTTAGAGGAAGTATGTTATAGAGAGAATTATACTAGAATTGATTTAGAGACTGCAGCTTTATTGGTGAGAACAGGGGAATGGCATTGTCCTGGTTGATGGCACAGCTGTTGGCGGGTGGCTGTGCTGGTATCTGTAGCAGGTTGATGTGCAGAGTGCAAAAATGATTCACATTTCTCAGGAGGACCCTGCATATGTCAAATATATTGTTTCATTAAGCTGATCCATTTATCACACAACTGAATGCCAATTAAATTGCACAGGATGGCTCAGGTATTGAGCAGGCGGTTGGTGCCAAGCTTCATCACACCTGAGCTTCCTGGCTTAACACATTGAGCCACCACAGAGTGGTAGGCACTAACTGCACACTTAAGGGAATTTTATTGAAACTATCCCCTTTTTAAGAGGAGGAAGAGGAGGATGAAGAACA
The DNA here is from genome assembly GCF_029215685.1 of Pituophis catenifer annectens. Lineage (NCBI taxonomy): Eukaryota > Metazoa > Chordata > Lepidosauria > Squamata > Colubridae > Pituophis > Pituophis catenifer. Next base: position 191,542,942 of record NW_027256881.1, on the reverse strand, counting down.
GGTGATTAGCTCAGCTAGACAACTGGTTAACGGTGTCATCATTTTTAACATCTTGATGGAGATATCAAGGCTAGCATAGAGCTTGTGCCAAATATCTCCATAGCGTGCAAATTAGATCAGTGTAATTTCATCAGGTTGATCACCAGAGTTATGTAGCGAGCTTTTCACAGCTTCTGCTACCGGCAGCCAGCACAGCTGAGCTAATATTTTTTATTGTTCCTTCAATGTCAAGGTTCAAAAAGCACAGCCAAGTTCTCTGCACAAAATGTCCATGGCATTAGCATTAGTTCCAGAATCCTATCCTTGGAGCATTTAGCAATTATCACTAAAAGTAATAATTGGAACAACATTTTAACATGATATATGTTATTTTCCCCCCCAAGTGTTGCTGTGCTGCCTAATTGTGGCAAGGGAGTGTTCCTGGGAGGGATGAACAAAGAATATTAGGAGTCTACAACAAGAATAATGTAACAGGGTGAGCTCCCGTTACTTGTCCCAGCTTCTGCCAACCTAGCAGTTCAAAAACACATAAAAAATGCAAGTAGAAAAATAGGGACCACCTTTGGTGGGAAGGTAACAGCATTCCATGTGCCTTTGGCATTTAGTCATGCCGGCTACATTACCACGGAGACGACTTCGGACAGCGCTGGCTCTTCGGCTTTGAAACGGAGATGAGTACCGCCCCCTAGAGTTGGGAATGACTAGCACATATGTGCGAGGGGAACCTTTACCTTACAACAAGAATATACAATTCCAGTAAGTCACACTATTTATATGGACATGAAAAAAAATGGCATTGTTTTCATAATTAACAAGGGTATAGTAAGAATAGTACTTGGCTATAATGTAATTAATGAACAAATAATATAAATGTAATTCACTTATTTCATGTAATCCTTCGATATGATGATTATCCAAGCATATTTGATCTATCGATGCAAGAAAAGAGGAGGTTGATAAGTTTTATGATCAAGCTTAATTTGAAATTGACAGAACATCCATGCAAGATGTGTTGTTTAAGATTGAAGACTGGAATGCCAAGTTTGGAATTATTAAAGAAGAAAATTTAGCTGAACTGTATGGCCAAGGCAACTGAAATGAAGCAGAATGACTGATCAATTTCTGCCATTCCAATGCTTTCTTCATTGCTAACATAGTCTTCATACTACCAAAATAGCACCTATTTACATGCACATCACCATATGGAGTTCACAGAAATCATATGGTCTATATTATTGGTAATAATAATAATAACAACAACATCAACAACAACAACCTTTATTGGCATTGTACATATATACAACAAAATTGATTTAGCCTCTACTGGTGCAATCCATAACAAATGGTAAAGGAAGATAGAGCTCAATTATGTGATCAATTACAGACAGAAGAAATAGATTGAAAGCCTGTGTAATAGAGATGTCAACATCTAAGATACTTTAGAAAATATTCTCTATTAACCTCTATTACTGGAAGATGAAGTTAGATCTGATCCTTACCAAGTCAAAGGCTACAGGAACTGGCAGAATACTTGTGAATATATGGTGAGCAACAGAAGAAGAATCAGCAAAGGTCCTAATCAAGCTATGCCAGAAAAATTTTGGAAACCAATATAGATTTGAGAAAGGTCAATCTACATATCTACACCAAAGAAAGGAGACTTATCAGAGTATGCAACCTGTGGCACAATATCCTTATTTTAATACACTAGCAAAATAATGTTTCGGATTATCCAGCAGTAAAGCTCCACATGGCAGATGTCAGATATTCAAGGTAGCTTTTAAAAAGGCTAAGGAATATGAAACATTATTGTTGGTGTAGGCTGGATAATTAAGAAAGCCAAACACACAAAAAAGATTTCATTGATTATAAAAAGATGCTGGATTATATGTACTTAAAAAGATAAGAATACCAGAAAATCTCCTTGTGCTCTCCAGAGATAGGTAGCTCTCTGGAGAAGTCTAAAATGCTGTGAAAGGTGGGAAGAAAAAGAGGAAGAAATCAATCAACAGAAAGATGGATAGAGTCAATTACAGCAACTACGGGTACCTTATTGGAAGACCTAAAGGATCAAGTTGAGAGCAGATCCTCCTGGATAATATCTATCTAGGTGGTCATTAAGAGTCAACATTAATAGCACACAATCAGCTGATCAATACACCTTCATGGAGAGATCTTAGGCTCCTTAAGAATTAAACTCATAAGTCATTACATATTATCGCTATTTCTGCACTTAAATTATCATCCCTACTTCTGCAAATTAAGTATTGACTTTAGATTGCAACATAGATCTGGATTGGAAGGAGAGATGGGAGAATGACAAAGACATTTTTTTTTTAAAAAAAAAATTTACATCACTGTGTTGTTACCATCCTTCAAAAATACAAAAAGTGATGGAACTATTGGCTGCAGCTATTCTTTGCCACCAGGCTGAATCTGCAAAATTTGGAGTGTCAACAAAATATACTTTATATCATTCTTCCATTCAGTCATTTTATTCATCCCATCCTTTAAATCACAGTAAATGTATAATTGTATAGTTTAACAATATTTTGTAACATTCATGGATATATGTTCATACACACATATATCTCTTTGCTAAGGATTGTGTTATATCAGTAACATTTATTGCATTGATTCCCTTAATTAAGCTTTTGTTGCACTTAACGTAGAATTCAGCTCTTACTCTCCACAAAGGCGTCCATGATTTCATCAGATGCTTCTGCACTTACATCAAGAATGAGGTTAGCACCTAAGGAATTTCTACAGGCATACTGGGCCACAGATGCCAAGCTTCAGGAAGGCAACAGCATCTGGTATCTGAAAGCAATGTAGGCATTTGTGCTTATGGAACAAAAATGCCTCTGGGCATATCACAACTCAAACTGTTCATCTGATGTTAAGGAGCTCTTGTTCTGCTCACCTTTGGATACATCAGATGGGTATTTTATTTTATTTTGCTCTGTCAGAACACATCAAAGCAATGCATAAACACACAATGCTGTATTGTATATCTTCTCACATAATAACCCTTAGTTTTATTAGATAGCTAAGCTGACCCTGATATATGCAGCAAATAGCTTAAGGGAAAAATAGGTTACTCTTCCCCCTCGCAAAAGCCACAACAGCAGATGCTGTTTCTAAGTGTTAAATCTTTGCCATACATTGTTATAAGGACATGATCCTTATTTTCAAGGGCCTGAACACTATCTTGTGTGTGTGTGCACGCAGGTGCGCACATGTGCGCGTGCTTGTGCGAATATGTGGGTGTATATAGGAATTAAATTTAACAGGATTTTTAATGCTATGCTTCTAGAATACCATGCTAGTATATGTTATTATTGAAAAGTGAAAAGTAAGTTCTATTCATGCAAAATTGTTATGGAATGCCAACTTGTAAGCATCATCCTTTCAACTTGTGTAATTTCAGATAAACTTCAATGGAAGGACTTTTTAAAAATGTCCCAAGATCATATTGGAAGCCTGCTCCTTCTTTTAATTGTGGCAGAAACAGAACTTCTGTTCTGTTTAAGAACTTCTTAAAGCAACTTGAGGTCCTAAGAACGGTTGGGTTCTAGGTTAAGACTGAGTAGGCATCAGCATAAAACCACCAATTTTTTTTTATTTTTTATTAAGTTTTTAATTAAAGACAAAACACAAAACACAAAACCACATCCAGTGTATAATACAAAATAGGGAGAAGCGGAGGAATTTTTTCTTCATCTTCAGGTCTTCCAAAATTCTCTTTGCATTGGCACTGGCATTAATTCTTCCAAGTTCCCGATTGCGTAGTCCACAAATGGTTGCCATAGCCTCCAAAATATATTTTCTTTCAATAGTCCTTTTTTGAATTTTATATCACACATTAACTTATCATTAAGAGCAATTTTCCAAACTTCTCGGAACAATTCATTTATTTTGTATTCAATATTCAATTTCCAGTATCTTGCAATCACAATTCGTCCCATAATGACCAATATCCTTACAAGCTCTCTTTCATCAATTGTTAACACCTTGTCATTCAACTTTAATATGAGGATGGTATCTACTCCCAACTTTACTTTCTTTTTCATTATGTTACTAGATTCTTCTTCTATTCGTAACCAAAAATTATTCACTTTACGACATCCATACCACATGTGTTCATATGTCCCATTCTCCACTTTACATCTCCAACATAACTTGCTAGCACTTTTATTCATTTTATATAATTTTATTGGGAACAGGTACCATTTCCAGATAACTTTATAACTATGCTCCTTTATTCTTATTGATAAGCATAAAACCACCAAATTTTAGAGGGTTCCAAAATTGAAAAGATTTTTGGAAAACACAATAGCAAAAAGCAGTAACAGTATACTCTGTGAGCTAGCATACCTGTTTGAGGGTTAAATATATTTTTGCAGTGTAAATAGGGTGAAAATGTCTGTAAAAAGAAAAAAAAATGGGGCTGGACATTATACGTGCAAAGCTAAAAAAAAACTTGAAGGGAAAAAAAAAAGAAACAAGAGGCACCTTTTTGAAATCAAAATCAAAAGATTAGCTAAAAGGGTAATGCCGGCCTCGTTCTCAGGATACATTTAGCCCTTAAAAGCCATGAATGCAGACCTCCCAATGTTTCCAAAGTTAATTTTTAAGTATGTGGGGAGTAACCATATTAATTAAGAACTTTTGGCTGAGCTCCAGTTCACACCATCAGTTGTGTCCTAGCCACATGGGATCACACAGTAAAGAGCAAAGCTATTCTTATATTCCTTTCTCTGGAGTGTTGTAGTAATCCCAATCCATTTTCATGTTCTTTTAGGTAAATTATCACAGTGATCTAATTATATATAAAAGCAGCTAAAATGTATGTCCCAGTTGTATCAGCTTTCTGCTAAGAAGTTTCAAGGTGTTATATATGATCCATCATTTTTTTAGCCTCCTAACAACCCCACTGAAGTAGGCTAGGAAGGATTGGAGGAGATTGGATCAAAATGAGCCAAGAAACCTCATCTTTACCAGGTACAGGTCAGTTTGAGCTTCTCTATGGTGTTTGATGCTTTAAATGCTGGTACTCACACTAGCTCGCACTTATCAGGTTATGCTGATCTTGAACATGGAAGAATACTATGGAAATGGAATAGGGTCTATCATTAGATTCCCTTATCTGAAATGGTATAGGGCAGTGATGGCTAACCTTTTTTTCCACAGGTGCCAAAAGCATGTGCGTGTGTGTGTGTGTGTGTGAGAGAGAGACCACATGCCCACACCCATAATGAAATCCCCCCCGCATGCCCCTGCACATGCGTGTGCAACCCCCCACTCCGCTTTGGGCCTAGCAGGCCTCCCTGAAGCCTCCTGGAAGCAAAAACAGGGTGCGAGGGGGTGTGCTACATGCATGTGTGACTCCCCACCACCACACATGCGCGTGCGTCTCTCGCATGTGCGGCAGAGACCCAAAAATCAGCTGGCCAGCGGGAGGCTTGCGCGCATGCACAGTGGAGCTGACCTAGGGCGACGGCTCGCGTGCCCACAGAGATGGCTCCGTGTGCCACTTGTGGCACACGTGCCATAGGTTCGCCATCACGGGTATAGGATCTCCTGTTTGAGCAGAGGGTTGGATTAGAAGACTTCCAAGGTCCCTTCGAGCTCTATTCTGATTGATTGAAAAGCAAGATCCTATATTATATATTTATATATGAAGTGATATAGTAGTCTGGAATCCATGAAGATCTATAATCAGCTCACAAAACAAAAAATGCTGGACGCAAAATAAGGAAAACAACTTCTTGGCACAACATAGCTCAACAAACAGCAGGTGGAAGTGTGTCCTAATAAATTCAGCTCAAATCCAAGGAACTGTTGTAGCCTTGATCAATGTAATGCCCTCTTTTTAATTAATACCATCTGTGGAGCACAGCTAACTAATTAGGCTCTGGGGCATTTGACTGAGATCTAGTATGCCCCCATTTTTGATGAGTTTTGAACTGGCATATCTTTGTCTTACTGAACGGGTTATATCAGAAGGTGACGTGAGGGACAATGAAATGTTCCCGAATACAATATGAAAAAGAAAACAAATGTTTGGAACATATTTCTAATCTGCACTGACTAACCCTCTCCCATCAGTACATGAACAGAGTTCCTAAAGATAGCTCAAGCAAATGCTTTATTAAATTACATCTTTTTTTACGTTTCTACACTGAACTCTTGTTTTCTGTCTTCTCTTCTTTCATAAAATTATAACCTGTCTAGGTTGGGAATTTGCCCTCACTGCTTGTCATTTGTTTGCTGTCAGGTTGCAGCTTTACTACCAATCTTTCAAACAGAGTTTGTGTGCTTTTTTAGGTCTGAAAAAGATTATCAATAATTGGATCATAATCCAGGTGTCCTTTCCCTTCCCTTCCCTTCTTTTGCCTTCCAAAATTGTGGGGAAAATAAGAGGAAGGTGCGTTGGCTATGTTGGTCACCTTGAGTTATTTGTAAAAATAATAAAAGGTGGGATATAAATAAAGATGAAAATTGTTGAATTGACTGGAAACAGTGATTGCAGTGCTATCCAATGCAATTTATATGTAAATAGAAGATTGCAAAAGGGAGTAACTAGTACCTGCATATAAAATTGCAAATTAATTCCCTACTTTAAAATTGGGAAAAGAGGTTTTTTAATTGTTGTCTCCCTGGAAAGGCAAATGGCTCCTTCCCCACTGGTTTTTAGAAAGATTATTTAAACTTCACACTTAACAGCATCCTTTTGGGATTGGAATTTTAAAATTTGCCTATGGTAATTGACAGCCCTATTGTTTAGTTATGTAGTTAACTTCTGATTTTAATTTTTTAATTATGTCTTTTTTTTTACTTGATTTACAGATGTAGAGCATCAAGCTTAAAGTTCTCTGTGATTGCAGCAGTATATAAACTAAGTAAATAAATAAATCTCAAAATAAGCTAGAAGTCTTCAGTGTAAGATGAAAGAAATGACACACATCTGGGGAATACACTCTGACGGATTTATTAATTTCTTAGCAATATCTTCTTTCTTGTCCTGCACCCTACCATAGTAACTTGAAATAGTATAAAATATCCTGCCATATTTAATTCTAAAATCTGAGTCAGTTCACTGGTTTTCATAGCTAAGTGCTTAAAGGTTGTAAATTAACTCTAGCATTATACTGGATTGAAATCTATGTCCAATCTAGCCAGATTATTGATTGATGGTTATTATTTATATTTTATAAATTTTAATTTATAAATTTTATTACATTTATATTACACTATTTATATTTTTATATTTAATATAAATATAATATGCCCCAAGTGTAAAGACTGTTGACATTTGTACATTTGAAATGTGTTATGTGGCATTTTGTCCATGTTGTGAAACTGAATTTAAGTGTGGACCAAACTGGTCCTTTGGCTTGTTTTCTAATAAAAATCTATTTCTTTGCCACTAAGCATATGAAATGAATATGTATTTTATAGAAAGCATAAGCCAATTGTGGTTTTAAACAAGCATTTTTAATTAACATATTACATTTTTAGAAATATATCTAAAGAACTTTAGAAATTCACATTGAAAACCCATATTAAAAACCCCAAAGGTGGAGTGCAAGTATTAGAGTTTAAATAAAGCACTGAAAATTATTTTAAAGTTCTTTCTCTCCTTCCCTCAAGAAACTAGACAAGTGTTTTCAGCTTCAAGAGAAATATACTGCTTAAATTTTTAGGGTGTGATATATCAAAAAATTAAGAGGAAGTGAAATATCTTCATACATTATATAGTAAGAGCATGTCCTTTCAGAAATACTGCTCAATATTTATTGTAAAGTATTGCTTAACCAGTTTTACTTGCAATGTTAAACATTTCCAAAACAATATCCTTGTTTTATTTATTTAAGTTTATACGCCACCCATCTTGCCTGGAGATAATTCTAGGCAGCTTACAACCAATGAAAATAATAAGATAAAATAGTAAATATTGAAATAGTAAATATTAGTAAATAGTAAATATTAACACTCAAATTGACTTAAAAATTAATGAAGATGGCAAGCAAGGCAGCAAGGTGCATATGGGAAGGAGGTGGAGTCTTATCCCAATCCATTAACCGCCTCCACTATGATGCACCCCATCAGGGCCCTAGGCCAATTGGCAAATCCAGGTCTGCAGACCATTTTGGAAGGCCAAAAGTGTGGGTGTGTATCTCACCTCAGGAGGCACCATGTTACAGAGTGTGGGAGCCATGGCAGAAAAGTTCTTCTCCTGGACCTTTTTGCTATCCAAAAATCCTTGATTGACAGGGTCCTGAGTTCTGTCAGCATGAAAAGTAGGCTGGTCCCATTGGGTTGAGAAGATTCCTTAGATAACCTGGACCCATGCCATGAAGGGCTCTAAAGGGCTCTATTCAACCCCTGTCATGGACCAACCATTCCCTCCTTAAGCTAGATTTCCTATCCGCTAACCCCCAATTCGTTGGTTCCACCCCAGGCGCCTGATAGATCCTGATAGGTTCCTGACGGAGCTTGGGACATTTCTCATGTACCTATCTCATGATTCGCCAGAGGCCCTGGTGGATGCCTGGGAACGGGCTGCTGCTGGGGCATTGGATTGAATCGCCCCTTTGAGGCCTCTCCTCCGACAGGGATCCTGGGTGGCTCCATGGTTTTCTGCGGAGCTCAGGGAGATGAAACGTCGGAAGAGACGCCTAGAGGGCTGTTGGAGATCTTCCCATTCCGAATCTGATCCAACACAGTTAAGAACCTATATTAGGTCTTATCTTGTGGCGATGGAAGCGGCGAAATGTGATTATTTCACCGTTCTCATGGCGTCTGCAGAAAATCGCCCAGCAGCCTTGTTTCGAGTGGAAAATCGCCCGGCAGCCTTCTTAACCAGGGAGCGAGGGAGGACCCCCTGCAGGGCAGTGCTGAGGATTTTGCTCAATTTCTGCAAGACAAAATCGCTCAGATCCGGACGGGTTTAGACTCCGACTGGGCAGGACCTGACGAGATGGGAGCTGGTCTTGAAGATAACATCTGGGTTGACTTTGACCCTGTATTCATAGAAGAAGTGGACAGGATTATGGGTAGATTGGGGGCCTCCACGTGTTTGTTGGACCCATGTCCATCCTGGCTTGTTGTGGCAACCAGAGAGGTGACCGGTGATTGGGTCCGGGCAATTGTCAATGCTTCATTGAGGGATGGGGTCTTCCCTACCTCCCTCAAGGAGGCAGTGGTTCGACCCCTTCTCAAGAAGCCAGCCCTGGATCCGGCCATTTTGAACAACTTCCGCCCCGTCTCCAACCTTCGCTTTATAGCGAAGTTGTTGTGTCCGTGGTGGCACACCAACTCCCACAATTCCTGGAGGAAACGGATTATCTAGACCCGTATCATTCGGGTTTCAGGCGCGGACACAGCACGGAAATGGCATTGGTCACCCTGGTGAATGATCACTGGCGGGCCCAGGATGGGGGTTATTCCTCCATCCTGGTCCTACTTGACCTCTCAGCGGCTTTTGATACTATCGACCATGATATCCTTCTGCAGTGATCCAGGGGACTGGGGGTAGGGGGCACTGTTTTACAATGGTTCTCCTCCTACCTCTCGGGTCACATGCAGTTTGTCTGGGCGGGAGGACAGAGATCCTCCACGAGACCCCTCACTTGCGGGGTGCCTCAGCGGTTGGTTCTCTCCCCCTTGCTCTTTAACATCTGGGTGTTAAGCCACTGGGTGAGATCATTCATAGTTTCGGGGTGAGGTATCATCAGTATGCTGGGTAGGAAGAGGCTCAGACTCAACCCCTCCAAGACGGAGTGGCTGTGGATATCGGCATCTCATGGTCTAGCGCCATCACTTCGGATGGGGGGGAAGTTACTCACTCCCTCTGAAAAGGCTCGCAATCTAGGCGTCCTCCTGGATTCACTGCTGTCCTTGGTCGACCATCTGACAGCCGTGACAAGGGGGCTTTTACACAGGTTCGCCTGGTGTGCCAGTTACACCCTTTTCTAGACAGGGATGCCCTCCGTACAGTCACCCATGCTCTCGTCATCTCTCGTTTGGATTACTGCAATGCCCTCTACATGGGGCTGCCCTTGTGGTGCACCCGGAGGCTCCAACTGGTCCAGAATGTGGCCGTGCGGGTTGTTATGGGGGCTTCCCGTTACTCCGGTATTACACCTTTCCTGCGCGAGCTGCACTGGTTACCGGTGGTCCTTCGGATCCGCTTCAAGGTGCTGGTACTTACCTATAAAGCCCTTCATGGCATGGGCCTGGGGTACTTGCAGGATCACCTTCTGCCTGCCTCCAACCGCACAGTGCTCTCTCATAGGATAGCCCTCCTCCGGGTGCCATCGGCCAGACAATGTCACCTGATGGTGCCCAGGATGAGGGCGTTCTCTGTGGGCACACCGACCCTTTGGAATGGTTTACCCACTGGGCTCTGGATGGCCCCCGACCTCCGCTCTTTCCGTGGTGACCTGAAGACATGGCTTTTCCAACAAATTTACTGATCTGATGGGAGTTTTTAACTTTAATCCTTTGGGGATTTTAATTGAGTATTTTAGTCATAATTTTACTGTTTTATTGTTTTATCTTTGTGAGCTGCCTCGAGTCCTCCGGGAGAAGGGCGGCATATAAGTATAAATAAACTAAACTAAACTAAACTAAACTAAACTAAACTAAACTAAACTAAACTAAACAACTAAACTAAACTAAACTAAACTAAACTAAACTAAACTAAACTAAACTAAACTAAAGGTAAGAACCAACCCCTTGAATTGGACCAGGAAGCAAACTTACATAGATGTTCTTAATGTACAACAAAGATGGTAGTGGCAGAGCTTGATATGTATGTTAAATAAAGTAAAAGTGATGAAATAGCACTATATTTCTCTACAAATACTATGGAAGCAACAAATGGTAATGATCTAAAAATGTTAATCAATCTAATCCTAGGTTACAGTCTTATTCTCTGCTGTTTCTTTTTTCACAGTTATTCCATTTTTGAAAATGTAGGATCAGTAACACTTTCTGTTGAATAAAATTGGTTGGGCCAATATTGGTTGGAGTAAGTGGTCCAGCAGATATCCAGCCACTGAGCCGTAAAGAGCTTTTTAAGTCAAAACCAGACCTTAAACTGTATCCCAAAACCAGCTGGCAAACAATGCAGGTTCCATTAAAATGGATTCTAAACTCTCAACAATAGGAGCTGGGAAGTAGGAGCTGAACACTGTCTTTTGAACCAATTATAGATTCTGAGCAAAACATCTATGGAGATTCTCTGTCATCCAGGTGATAGTTGTCCCAAAGGCAACTGGACTTCCTTCGTTTTTCCTTGAAGATGTTTCGCTTCTCATCCAAGAAGGTTCAGAGTCAGAACTGAAGAAGCCTCTTGGATGAGAAGCGAATGTCTTCAAGGAAAAACAAAGTCCAGTGCCTTCTGAAAAAAAACCTTTTCGGGTATATTCAGAGCAGTTTTTAATAACAGTCCCAAGTATCACATAGCTTATTATTTATTTATTTATTTATTTATTTATTTATTTATTTATTTATTTATTTATTATTTATTGGTTCGATTACTAAACTTTCAAACCAAAAATGTTCTGCAAAATAACTGCCCCCTGACATCTTCCCACTAGTATCAGGAAGCCACAGAATTTCATCTCACCTAAGTTTTGTTTCTGTTTGTCTTGCTATTTGTCATATTATCTTGCCTCCACCCAAATCACATTCCTCAAGTTGATGGGAAAGAAGAAATAAGCTCCAATTTAGGAAAGTCCCTAGATTAATTACAGATTAATTAAGAATAAAGATATCCAAAATGTTTTGATTCAAACTGCTTTGCATGTAAAATTTTGTGAATTTTTCCATTTTGCATGTAAAACAACAGTTTCAAACGTGAACGGGCTACTTACATTTGGGAAGCATTTTAAGGTCAAAACACCTCTAATTCAAGCACAAAATATTTTAAGTTTGGAACACTTCTGAAATGCTCAGAAAGTGATTTTCTATGCTGGATACAACTGGTCTCATACCTGAAATGGAAGATTTTGCACTCAAAAGGCGCATAGCACTAAGAATTGCAGCATTCGGTTAGGATCATGGAAACTTACAATGCAATAGAAAGATGATAGATCGAGTAGCTACAAACAAATGATGATTTATTGTGCCTAATATGCATGTAATGCCATACATCTGCACCCAGAAATAGATAGATGTAGGAAAACCGTAACATCCTTCTCATTGAATTCTGAGAACCAGTTTGGTCTAGTGAGTAAGGCACCAGGGTAGAAATTGGAGACTGTGAGCGTATTTAGGCATAAAATTGAATTTAGGCATAAAAGCTGGTTCTGGGCCAGTCACTCTCTCATAGCCCAACGTTTAACTTTAGCTGAAAGTTTAAAGGGTTGCTTTAAGGAAGGGAGGAGGAAGGAATATTAGGTATGTTCATCCTGTTGAATTCTATATAAAAGATAATAAAGGCAAGATAAATATGTATTATTTAAATACGTATTTATTTAAATTTATATGTAGCCCATCTCGCTCTCCAGATAAATAATATATAAACATATTAATAAATAAAATCTGCTTACAACATGCTGCTGCACTGCTTAGCCTCCTAAATAGTTAGCTGTCCAGAATGGTAAGTACCTGTATATGTATGAACTCTGAATTCTACATCTTGGGAGTTGTTCTTTTTCCACATTTGAGGTTGTCCGAAGTGTTCATTTCACTGCATTAATTGGATGATTTATATTACATTCTCTAGTGGTCCTGATTATGGATATCATCCAGTAGAAAGTCTATTATTTTTCTTGTCTTTCCCTGATGCAGAAAGTTTGGTTCTGCAATGTACCAGATTCCTGTAATCATTTAGAAATCTGAACACAGTGCTTCTTAATTCCTTCAGCGTAGATAGAATGAATTGGAGTTGGGGAGAGCAGACCACTAACAAGGACTTTTTTTTATTAGACAATTTTTTTATTTTGTTCTGTTCCTGGAACCAGCTTGCTTGTGAAAAAGATTCATACAACAAAAACATTTATTGGTTCCTTGACTTGAAGGACAGACAGCAAAGCTTGATTTCTAATTGTTTGATTTAGTCTGGGCTGTCTGTGCGATTGTATGTTTTTAATGCTGTTTAGTGTTGTGGGTTTGCAGAGGATATAGGAATGGGTGGCTATAATAAATTTAAACAATCATCATCTGGTTGATAGAACTATTGGATAGAATTATTGGATCATTAGCACAATTGTCTGGATTGGCACAACCAAACCATAAATGTATATGATATATACATTTCATGTATATTATAATATTAAGTTAGCAGAACATAGTAACATTGTAATCTAATGTATGTTTTATGATTTCAGACTCTGATTGGTGAGGATTGTTAGTAAACATCACACTCTTCTGTGCTCATTCCACAGTAGTTCCACTGCTCACTCCACACTAACCAGTGTGTTCACAAACCTGGTAACTTCAGCTCCCAAAATTTTCCACCAAATAGGACCATTGCTGAAAATTGTAGAACAACTTCTACAATTTTCAGCAATGAAATCCACACATCTGGAAGTTGCTAGGGTTAAGGAATATTGATATAGACATTCTAATCCTAATCTAATTGCTTTTTATACCACATTAGCAATGCTTGGATAACAGTATGAGCTGACAGCCTTTTAAATACTATACTTCTTCACATATGTGAAAATTAGCCTTCATCAGTCTGGCAACCTTTGGGAGTGTAGAATAGAATAGAATAGAATAGAATAGAATAGAATAGAATAGAATAGAATAGAATAGAATAGAATTTTTTATTGGCCAAGTGTGATTGGACACACAAGGAATTTGTCTTGGTGCATATGCTCTCTGTGTACATAAAAGAAAAGATACATTCATCAAGAATCATAAGGTACAACACAATGATAGTCATAGGGTATAAATAAGCAATCAGGAAACAATATCAATATAAATCGTAAGGATACAAGCAACAAAGTTACAGTCATACAGTCATAAGTGGAAGGAGATGGGTGGTGGGAATGATGAGAAGATAAATAGTACCCCGTTTTCCCCAAAATAAGACATCCCCTAATAAACCCAATTGGGCTTTTGAGTGCATGGCAATAAGGCCAAGTGCTTATTTCAGGGTTCAAAAAAATATAAGACGGGGTCTTATTTTCGGGGAAACACGGTAGTGCAGACTTAATAAGTAGTTTGACAGTGTTGAGGGAATTATTTGTTTAGCAGAGTGATGGAGGTATGTTTATGGAGGTATGTACTGAGAATTTTATGTCACTTCATTTCAAAGCGATTAACAATTCTGCCCTGTCCTGGGTGGCTTTCGTTAACGTTAAAGGGATAGTAAAAGTCTACCATGGAAAGACTTTCATTCATAAAATTGTTCTCATTCATCTCAAAAAATACCCAGTTGGTTCCGCCTCAGTTTTATTTTACAAGCACTTAACTCCATTTTATTTTTACATCATTCCCCAAATACTCAATGGGGGAGAAGTGGGGGGGGGCAATAATCTCGATTAGAAACAGCCAAGAACATGTTACCAACAGCCAGACTTGTGGGTCCTCCAACTTCTTTGCTGGGTTTAAATTCGCTCCGGACCGATGGACGCCTTTGGGATAATAAGGGAGAAATAATTTGTTCGCAGACGCTGACTCACGACTTTGGAACTTAAACGTCGCCCGAGAGAATTTGGAATCCCGTTAGCCGCTTTTCGTGGCCTCTGCTTGGCACGTGATTTGGGGAAGTCCGTGGGCTGAAGGAGCTTTCCCCGGGTGGAGTCTCAGTCTACCTGCGGGGTAAATATGGGGGGGGGGGAGAAAGAGAGAGAGAAAAAGAGAGAAAGAGAGAGGAGGATGCCACGTGTAGAGTTGCCCCCAGGTACTTCTGGAGAAGATTTTCCCTTCAGTTTAATCTGCTGCCAGTTCCCAAGACCGCAGACTTTTCCCGCCCGGCGCCGCCAGGTCATTCTCCGGGGCAACCCAAGGAAGTTTTCATACATACATAACCCTCCCTCTCCCCCCCGCCCGCCTCGTCGACATCCGCAGAGTCAGGCAGGCATCAGCTCCAAATTGAGAGCAGCTGCGGCGGCCCCCGAGTGCTCGGACTCCCGCCCTCCGGGAGTCAACTTGGCGCTGTGTGAAAAGGGTTTGCGAAGCGAAGCGCCCCCGGAAACTCGTCGGGAGTCGGCCGCAAAGCCCACCCCGCGGCTCGAAAAGGGGGGCGGGGGGCGGCGGGGGTGGTGGAGGAGGGCGAGGGCGGCTAAAGCGCAGCGTCAGCAATAGTAAGTCATGAGAAGCCATCCCAACTTGGCGTTTTGAGTAGCGGCGGTAACGGCGGAGGGAGTATCTCACCCCCCCTCAACCCCTCCCTCCAGTCCCTGTCGCCGGGGCTCCGTCTCGTCCAGTCTTAACGGAGCGAAGCAGCGGGAGGCGACCAACTTTTTTTTTTGTTTTCTGCTTATATAGTTTGACCCCACCTCATTCCACTCGCCCACCCCTTCCCTCCTTCCAAGAACCCCAAGTTAGTGATGTGGGCTGCCTGGGACAAGCCGAAGATGGGATTTTCCTCCACCCAGCTGCTGTTCTTGCTAAGCTGTTGCCCGACGGCTTGCCGCCCTTACAATCTAGATACTCGGAGCCCCCTGGTCTTCGAAGGGCTCAATGGGACGTGGTTCGGCTATTCGGTGCTGCTGCACAGCTTTGGCACCAGCCGGTGGTGAGTAAAGGAGGGGGGGCTTTTCCCTCGAGGCTGCTCGCTTGTCCCGGGGGGACGGAGGATTTTGGTCCCCCCCTCTGTCCCCCGCCATTCAGCCCCCACCCCAAGCGCATCTCTTTGAGTATGCCTTGCCTTGGACGGTTACGCTTTTATTCAACGGCGGTTTCAAAGCAGGAGGTGAGACCTCTTGTTCTGAGTCAGGCTAAGTCAAAAGTGGGCGCTGCCTCCAGATCTGGGAAAGTTTTTTTTTTTTTTTGTTTCCAGCAAAGTTTGGTGGAGAGCGTTGGCATCGCAGCCTTCCCCAAACCCTGGTGTGCCTTGAGATGACTTGGAATTGCAATCCCTTGTGATCTCTGCACACATTTGGAACAACGGGAACAATACTGTTTTTTATTGTTCGAAGAAAAGCTGTCCTTGGGGAGGTCTTTACTGTTCAAAAATTGGCTTTTTGTCCTATCATACCGGCGTTTATCTTTTATAGGATATACAAAATGCACGTTGCTGTGAAAAATCTGGAAGCTGAATTAACTTTTTAAAATAAATTTACTGACACTGTTAGATATTTGTGTTCGAACGTGTCTTTTTGTAAAGGTTTTCTTGCTTTTTGCCCTTGAATTTTCTTTTGCAAAGCAAAGTTATAAACATAAAATGTTTTATCCTTACGAACCTCTTTCAGATTTTCCCCTTTTTCAGATTTAGCCATTAATTGTTCCAAGAAAATAAGGTCACCATAATCTAGAGGTTACCAGCTGGAAGACAGTTACTTCCTCACCTCAAATTTGGATTATGGCTTGTATTCTTCCTCATGTGCTGTCCCTTCCATACTTACCACAAGCTAGCTATTAATGCAGAGCGGGGGAGTCTTCCAGTTTTATAAGTGGGAGCATTCATTTCTGTTTCTTTCTTGGTATCTCTGTGAGTCCTAGTCACTGAATGAATGCTTGGTTACTCAAGTCTGGACAGCTTTGTGTGTGTGTCTGTGTGTTTTAAATCTCTCTCTTTCTTCCTTCAGGCTTATAGCCGGAGCCCCTAAAGCCAGCTGGCCCAGTAATAGCTCTGTGGTGAATCCAGGGGCAATATTCAGATGCCAAATTGGAAATAATCCTAAAAGAGATTGTGAGATTCTCCAAGTGGGTGAGTGGAACTGAAAATTTGATCTCGCCTTGTTGGTTCTCAGACCACCTTAAGCAACAATCAGGCCTGGAGAAGAAGAGTAAAGAAAGACTTCTCTCTAGCTCAGATTTAATAAGCTTTATTAGGAAAATTTGTTGCTAATACGAGTATTCAAGCACGTAATTTTGCTTCCAGAAAACAGAACCTATATATAAGCAATTCAGTGTAAGATTCTGACTATCTTCCTCCTGTGCTTTCACTGTAAGGATAAACACTCTTCTCTGTCCTTGGGGATTTTGATTATTAGCCATATTAATGTAGAATCCTCTCTTGCACTGATGGTCAGTGCTGCTGACCTGAAAATAGAAGTTCTTTGAAATGCTTCAATCACAATCAGTTGATCAAATATATTAGATAAACACTTTACAAGAATGCTCTGCATCACTGTATTTCATTATAACATTTATATACCAAATCAAATTGTCCTTTAGTACCATGTTTCCCCAAAAATAAGACCCTGTCTTACATTTTTTTGAACCCTGAAATAAGTGCTTGGCAATTATTATTATTATTATTATTATTATTATTATTATTATTATTATTATTATTATTATTATTTAAATCTGTTAATGGCTTGCACCTCTTTGAAGGGTATTCATACACTTTAAAAATATAGTTAAAGCATACAAGATGTTAACTTCCAACATAATTAAGATTCAAAGCAATTTGCAGATTAAAATCACTTAGCTGTTGACACTGAATTAGTTCTTGAAGCTAAAACTGTTCTCTCATGTAGTCTCAATTTCTTCTTACAGACAAAGTTTGTGGAATAACTTGTTCAGAAGCTTATGGCTTATGGTTATGAGAACTCTTAAAGATTTACAGAAATAAGAGTGTATGAACTTCAGAGACAAAGTTAAGTTTTAATTTTAGCCAGTAAACAAAAAAAGGAGAACAATCTCTAGAATTTTAAAATTAGGTTAAGTGGACATTGATTTTCATTTCGGTTACTGAAATGTATTTTACTCAATGAGTAGATGCTGTAACTAGAAGACCTCATGATAAATTGGCAAAGGAATGCTCTCAGCACTGAGCATCTGTCTGCCATAATGTATAGCTTTATGTAAAATACAACCATTCAAGGAAAAGGGTCATAGTGAGTGCTATATATTCCCTGTAGGCTTTTTGGGAACACAGTAAAATCTCTGTGTTGATGCATTGAAGACAAGGTGAAAGATCAACTCTTTTCTTTAAATCTTAAGGATTCCTGTGGACTGGATCATATATCTGTGCTCATTACTTCATAGCTGCAACTTCAAATGGCAGTATTTACATTACAGTATGTGTGAAGGAATTGGGCCAAAGAAAGTTGTTGCATTATTTTACTACCTTAGGAAATATCTTAATATCACTCAATAATTGATTCACAAATCATTCAAAATCATGATTTACTTGCTGAATAAGTCACAGATCACTTGGTTTTATTATTTGCAAATTTTTATACTGTAAAAGTTGATTAAGTTGACAAGTTGATTCATGTCAGGCTGGGCGCATGCGCGGAAGGCGCACATGTGGGATGAACCAGTGGTAAGAATATGTGAAACCCACCCCTGATTGCAATGTAGTATGTATGATTTTGGGTGGATATGTTATAGGTCTTGTGATTGTAAGTGTATGTTATAGTATAATATACACTATATTGTATGATATAGCTAAAGGTTCACCTCGCACATATGTGCTAGTCATTCCCGACTCTAGGGGGCGGTGCTCATCTCCATTTCAAAGCCGAAGAGCCAGCGCTGTCCAAAGACGTCTCCGTGGTAATGTGGCCGGCATGACTAAATGCCAAAGGCGCACGGAACGCTGATACCTTCCCACCAAAGGTGGTCCCTATTTTTCTACTTGTATTTTTTACATGCTTTCGAACTGCTAGGTTGGCAGAAGCTGGGACAAGTAACGGGAGCTCACCCCGTTACGCGGCGCTAGGGATTTGAACTGCTGAGCTGCCGACCTTCTGATCGACAAGCTCAGTGTCTTAGCCACTGAGCCACCACGTCCCTACATATAATGTAATTTAATAAAATAAGTTGTCTGTTGATTATAAGAAAGAAGAGATGTATTATTGTTTTTTAGTTATGGCTTCCTTTCCTAGCAAACTATGTTCAAACAGTCCGTGGAAGATTTATACAGTATAATAAAGCAAAGAGTTTCATGAAGAATTATCATTTAACTTTGGATAGTAACAATTCCATTAAAATCACCAAGATATTGAAAAAATAGACCTTTATTGGTTTTCTTAATTTGAAAACAATTATCTCATTGCCATCTAGTAAATTCACTTAAACATTGAAGTCTTGCATCCAGGTGCAGCATAACTAAACCCGAAACTAAACTTCCAAGTCTATCAGCCTGGAACTAAAAATACAACTTTGAATAAATTGATTTTCACATCGAGGAAAGATATGCACTTTGCACTTTCAGCAAAGATGCACTTTCAGATTGGTATGTCATCAGACAGGTCATGGCATTTGAAAAGTACTTTCAGAATGAATCACCACAACCGGTAAGATTTATCATTTATTACTCTCTATTTTATAGATAAATCTTATGGTTTTTAGCAGTGAATTAAATAAATTGACTGCTTAGAATTTGTTCTCAAGAGTGGAATTGGGATTGTCTGTTAAGTACAGAAGCAATTACTCAGAAATGGAGGCTAGAGTCATTTCCAAACCAGTTGCACAAAAAAGCTATTATGATGCTCAACTCAGCACAGTGAAGTAAGTCAAAATATGTACAGTATGGATTGGTAGCATACAGAAGCAAGCAGATTAACTGCAAGGGGAATTTGTTGCCTTTGATTTGATAGATTTGTTATAAACTTTCTTAGGACCACTATTAAAAACTAAGAAACATGAAGAAATGAAATTAGTTTTAAGGTGGATTAGAACTTGCTACTCGTATTTCTTTTAGGGGAGCAGTTGGAACTAGTATACAAATCCAGCTTCCCATTGCTTCACTCTTTACAAATAAGAGTCTTTCTTCTACTAAAACTCACCCTCTCTCATGTTCATAATAATTTATGGAATGTGGCAAATTTTAATGTTCTAATATCTGTTGTCTGATATTTTAATGTTTTAATCCTGCAATTGTTTTATTCTGTTATTTATGGTATTTTAAGCCACGCAGAGTTCCTTGGTTGAGAGATGGGCATCATATAAATTTAATAAATAAATAAAATAAGACCTATAACACCAGGAGGTTTAAATTGGGCCGCTGGTGAAATCTTTCCCAAGTATCAGGCAGAGCAATATTAGCCATACTAGAGAGTGTCATGGTTAGATTTCGACCTGCTAGGTATACAGCATGTGCCTTTCCAATGAATTGCAGTCCCACTTGCTAGATGAGCTAGAACACTGGCCCCCAACTTTTTGGGCACTGGTTCCGTGGAGAGAGTTTTTCTGCAGACCGGAGGGGGTGTGGTTTCACGTGCATCCTGTGGAGGGGCTTTGTTTGTGCGGCCTGATTTCTGCCATGCCACGTACCAGTAGTACTGTGGGTTGGGGACCCTTGAGCTAGAATGAGGGAGAGGGTTATGATCTGATATGAAGAGTGATTGTTTTTCTGTGACTGAATATCCTAAGCAGAAGAAGGATAGTTATACTGAAATATGCTCATAGAATGCTTTTCACTGCAGTGTGGTTTTGAGGGGCTCCCATAAGTTTCAGTCCTAGGCCTTGTATTTGTTAATATTTCTGTTAGAAATTTGAAGAGGTGGAAAAATACCAAATTTGCAATGATGCATAATTGGGTGGGATATTTATTACTCCAGAAGGCAGAAATCAGATTAAAAAAGAGAGAAATAGTGGTGTGGTTAAGGTGTTGGCCTAGAAATCTGGAGACTATGAGTTCTAATTCTGTGCTAGGATGAAAAATGGTCTGAGTAACTTTAGGCCAGTCACTCTCTCTTAGTCCAACTCACCTCACAGAGTGGTTGTTATAAGGGAAATTGGAGGAAGAAGGTGGATTGGTATGTTCACTACCTTCAGTTGTAAATGGGGAAAAAAGGGGGGTAAAATCTAAAAAAATTCAATGTTGATAGGAATATTCTTTATTAGCCACGTGTGATTGGACAAACAAGGTATTTGTCTCTGGTGCATAAGCTGTCAGTGTACGTACATAAAACAAAGTAGTAAGTCATAAGATACTTATGATCTTATAAATCATAAGATACAAACAAGTGATACATCATAAGATACCAATAGGAGAAGTTAGTAGGAATTAGGTTTATATAGGTTTAGATTAGGTTATAGCAATCAACAGAATTAAATTTTGCATAAAAGTAAAATTCTTCTCCTACAAAACAGAACTAAATATTGGATGATGCTTATCTGGTTTAATAATACTGTTTGTCAGGAAGATCTTAGAAAATAGTAATTGGGCACTGAGTATGCATCAGCAATGTAATGTGAATATCAAAAAATGCAATTTTAGGCTGTATCAGCAAAAGTTTAATTGCCACATCATAGAAAGTTATATGTCTGCCACATTCTGCATTGTTTAGGCTCACCCCAACAATTATATTCAGTTCTGAGTACAACACTTTAAGAAGCATTCAAAGAAACTGGAACTGATTTAGACAAAAGTAACAACGATAATGAAGGAACTGAATACTTAATCTCAGGAGAGGCTAAAAGAATTGGAGTAGTTTAGCCATGAGAAGAGAAGACTGATTGAATTCTCCAGGTTCTTGAAAATGGTCTTGAAGTTCTCAAAAGTTTATCCTCTCAGAGTTAATCCGTATGAAGCTGTTTTTGGTTTTCTGAAGCATTTTTGTTTATTTTCATTTACAACATTATATGCTTGCTCATAAACTTGTGTTCATTTTTTCTGTTTTTCACTCTTCAGTGCAAGTTGTAAAAAGGAAGAACCTTTGACATAGTTACATATAATTTTGTTTTAAAATAATTAACTCTCAAATGCAAATCTTGCGTATTGGCCAAACTGGAAATATGTTGGAGTAAAAAAGAATACTAATTGCTTTTAGAATGGTTTTGTATTTCAAAATAAACATTTTACCTAATTTAGGAAATACAATCCCAGGGTTTTACAAAGAATTGACATTTTTGTTTTAATACAAAAGACTTGTCCCGTATTAGACCATACATGTTTCTAGATCTAGAATATTTATTTTGAAAATGAGCTGTGCCTTACGGTATGCTGTATTTTACTTTTTACATTTGGTGTATTGTTTTAGAAAGTTTATGAACAGCTAAATAATTCAAATGGGGCTAAGCTTAAAATCCAGAAAAATCATACTTCTGATCCCAAATACAACCATTAATAGAATTGGGCTAAGCAGGTTGGATCAGATGGTTTGAAGTAATATGCTGTCTAACCAGTATTTGGGGACACATCTGCTTCTGTTATGTGCACTTATGAGTTGACAAAATGGGAGTTTTGTCAGTGGAACCTCTTTTCCATTCCCTAAGATTCCCAGTTCTTATTGGGACTGAGAATGAAATCTTTGTTTTTTAAAGAAACTTTATTAAATTTAAGGATAAAATATAAAGAAACAGAAAAATGGGAGTTAGAAAAAGGAGTCAAAAAAGCACAAAATTTGGACTCCAAAAAAGTGTGTAGGGGAAATAAAACAACTTCCAACTTCATTCGATACGATACAAATATAAAATACATTAATCTTACTGTAAAATCAGTCATACATAGTATAATCATAAACAGTTGTAATCTTCAAATCATGGAATGTAATTTACTGTATTTTATGATGCTGCTGGAATTACAGAATGTGGCTGAGAAACATTATTATAAAAAGACTTTGTACAAAGATCAAAGTCTGGTGTTATGGATTTTCCTTAAGTTTTTATAAGAGCACCCATGAACTTCAAGTGCAGTTATGAATTGACATGCAGAAATTATTTTCAAGCTCTTTTATGAAAGAATTGTCTTGAGAAATCAATGAGTAAGGTTGTTTGCGTGTACCATAGTTTTTTCCAACCTAATTCTCTTCAGATTTCTGCATCTTTCCAAATTTGACAAGTGATAGTTCTAAAATGCTGAGCAAGGGTGAAGAGAGAGATTGAAAAAGGTTGCTAAACCCAATGTTGGATGTGACTTCTAGCCAGTTTTAGATATGTGTACTTGTACAATGTACATTCATCAAAGTCATGTAAGTTTAAAAAGTAGAATTCTTATTTTTCAGCATGAAAATACAAGAAGCTATGAAATATGCCCCCAAAAACAAAAGCTATCAGATAAGAGCATTTTAGCATTTGATAGAATAATGTACATCTGCAATAGTTGATAACCACATAGCCCGAGATCACACAAAGGAAATTGGTGGCCTCCCATGTGGTTATATGTGGCAAGTGGAAACGTGGTTATCTGAAAATGCAAATTCTTATTTACAGCTGGGTGTAACAGACACCTTAAAAGTCGTCTTTGTTATTCTGGTTGTGAGGTTTTATGTGATTTTTGCCTTGGATTTGCTATGAAACTAAGAATTCTGAGGACAATGAAAGTTTTAACTCATCTACCCTGCCTTTTTCACTTCTCTTTTGCTGGGTCACCTGCTGCCAAACATGTGTTTTCTGTAATATGGACATGGAGATAAATCTAACTATATAGATTTTATATTTATAGCTATTGACTATTTTAGGTGAATGATGTTTACTGACTCAAACTTTATTTATGCACATGTACTAATGCATAATAAACTAAGATGCAGGCAGCCTGGGTAAGTGTAAAGAACCTTTTAATTGCATTGTTACAATAAATCCATTTTTTCCAAGGTTTCATTGTATTGTTTTCATCATTCCATTTGTGTCCATTTTGGTGTTTGGATTTTTAGGAGAGATTTGTTCGTAAAGATTATATTTAGGATTAAGATTAATTAAGTTTACAAGGTCATATGATGGCAAAAAGTTCAGCAATGTCATTTTCTTTTAGGGTGTCTCCATTATGGTGTAATTTTGAGTTATAGAAACTTAACTGGTTTAATTATAATTTTCTTTTCACATAAACAATGTAGAAATA
Source organism: Pituophis catenifer annectens (assembly GCF_029215685.1). NCBI lineage: Eukaryota > Metazoa > Chordata > Lepidosauria > Squamata > Colubridae > Pituophis > Pituophis catenifer. The sequence continues at coordinate 191,519,073 of NW_027256881.1, read as the reverse complement.
GTTTGTTCAGTGACTGTTCAAAGTTCTGACAGCACTGAAAAAATGGACTTAAAACCTAGCACTTGGGAGCATTGCAGCATCCCTGTGATCACATGATCTACATTTGGGTGCTTAGCAACCAGTCAGCATTTATGACCATTGCTGCATCCTGCTTCAACTCTCCCTCCTCACCTGTCTCCTCCCTCTCTCTGCCCTTTTGGCTGTCCTGCACAGCATGGCCAAAATGAAGAGGTCTCCGTTCTGCCACCATAGACTCCTTGCAGCAGCCAGGGGGCAGTGGTGGAGGCAAGTCCAGGGACCCCCCCACACAAACACACAGACTGTGGGGCTTGAGGCCAGCTGGAGCAGCAAGCCCAGTGAAGGTGAGGAGAGGTGGAGACTGTGAAAATTAGCTGGGAGAGCAGTGGGAAGGCAGCAGTGGGAAGGTACCGCTTTCTGGTTGCCTCTTCATTTTGGCACTACTATGCAGGGCAACCAAAAGGACAAATGTGTTGGGAAGCAAGCGTGGTATGTAGAGAGAGTTGGAATGGAGACAGTTCACACAGGGCAGGAGAAATATGAGGTCCTGGCCTAATGACTACAACTGGGATGGCTGAAACTGCCATTGCTAAGTGGTGCGTTCACATGATATTTCATTTAACAATTGCTTTGCTCAGTTATGGTAATTCCAATCCCAATTAGGACCATAATTCAAAGATTACCTGCAATTTAAGAATAACTCTACAATGATACTGTGCTTTGAATACTTTCAAAGGTTCCTATACAAATCTTAATTTTTTTTTTTTTATTAAAGGTGATCCAAAAGGGGAAAGGTGTGGAAAAACCTGCACTGAAGAAAGAGACAATCAGTGGTTGGGAGTGAGCCTAGCAAGGCAGCCAGGAGAAAATGGCTCTATTGTTGTAAGTATTATATTGCATTTCTCTGTGTAAGTTAAGTATTTGGGAAAGGTCTCTGGTTTGATAATAAATTAACCAGAGGGCTGTAGCTCTACAGGCAAAAATACTGCATTTCTGAAATATTTTTCTTTGAAATCCTATAGTAGGATTTGATTGATGGATTAATGCCTTGACTTTGTGGCTCTGAAAGTAGTTTTATACTTTGTCAAGCTATTTTTTTTTAATCGCCATGCTTATTTTCCTGTCTCGTTTTTATCTAGGTCTGTGGACATAGATGGAAAAATGTATATTATATTTCAGAGCACAAACTTCCACATGGCATTTGTTACGAGATACCTCCCAATTTTCGAACCTTGTTAAGTCAAAGAATATGCCCTTGCTATAAGGGTAAGTAAAAGATTTTGCTATTGAGTAATAGAAAATAGAACTGTAAACATTTTGGAGAAGAGGCAACCAGGAAGACTTCATGTTCAGCCTCGTGTATTTTGAGGCAGCTTTGAATGCAGTGTTATGTTTATCTTATTTAACAAAATAGTTTGGAAATCCTGCAAAGGCATTTTATAGTACATCTCTCTGTGTGACTGCAAATGTGCATTAAAATTATTTATTATTTTATTAAAGAAATATTAAGGCTGTGTTTAAAAGACAGTTAGCATGATTGGTGTCTCTTCCAGTATTTCCTGCCTGGTGTATCCATAGGAAGACAGGAATAGTAATGAAACAAAAAAGGTCTTAAGTGTTCCTTGAACTTAGGTTGAACTCAGCCCTAGAGTATAGCTAGAGTATCATCCCAATACAGCTGGGTTCCAATCATGGACAAAAACCTATTTAAAAATGACAATAATAATAAAATTTCATCAGATTGCTTAGTTTTTCCAGGATTCCTCAAGATATTGGCCATTGTAACTTTAAAAAATTCTTTTGGTTTTCTCTTTGCTAGATTATCTGACAAGCTTTCCCATGCTGATTTAGACTAGAAGTGGAAGTTAGTTGGACCAAGGCAAGGTTGTTTGAGGCAGAGCCAAGGCCTCAAGAAGAATAAATAGAGTTTTAGAGAGAGAAAAATTCACTTGAACAGAACCAGTTTTCTGTCATGAGATCTTTACCTCTTGATTAGGGGTTCCAGGATTTTTTAAAACTTCACCAACCTGGAACATTCTAATATTCTTTCCACCAGATTGTGTCTGAAATTGTAAAGGGAATGGAAGAAAACAGCAATTCAAACAATTCTTGTCAGTAAAGTCTAAAATGTAAAATAAACAAATAAAAACCCACATAGCATACATATTTATTAGGAAAATATTTTCCATAATGAGTCTCTTCATTATTTAAATCATTTAAACTAGGATTCTGGAAATGAGACTGGACAGTGAGGGTTTCTTTTGAAAAAAAAAAAGGCTTTTTAAAAACCTTTATTCTTCCGGCATTAGTAAGCATAATATCTTGCCATCAGGTAATAGTTTAACTAATATCAATTTGCTTGTCAAAACAACTGTAGAAAGCATGTGATATTCGTGAAGAATTATTTCTTTTAGTTTGTTGGCCTTAATATGTTCTTTTTCTGAATCACATGGTGAATATCCAGATTTTTGGAGAAAATATGGAGAAAAATATGGATCTTGTCAAGCTGGGATATCAACATTTTACACTGAGGTACGTAAGTTAAGATTATTACTTCACTGTTGAAGCTATTTATTTTACTCATGAAATAAAATACATTTAGTCTGGTAATATACAGGTAGTCCTCAGCTTACAGTAATTCATTTAGTGACCGTTCGAAGTTACAACAGCATTTTAAAGGTTGCCTATGACCATTTTTCACACTAATGCCCTTACAGCATCCCCATGATCACATGATTTACATTTGGATGGCAACTGACTCATATTTATTATGGTTGCAATGTCCTTTGCACATGCAAATCATGTGATTTTCTTTAGCGACCTTCTGACAAGCAAAGTCAGAACCAGATTCAATTAACAACTGTGTTACTAATTTAAGAACTGCAGTGATTCACTTAACAAATGTGGCAAGAAAAGTCGTAAAATGAGGCAAAACTCACTTAACAAATTTCTCACTTAGCAGCATAAATTTGGGGCTCAATTGTGATAATAATTTGAGGGCTTCCTGTATTGGGAAACTCGCAATTATTGCATACCAACTCAAAGAACTGAAACAAGACCTTTCTGGGAAGCTGTTGCTTCATCCACCTGCAAACTGGAGTTTCTCCTTCATGCTCTTCAAGACTGAGCTCTCTCTCTCCCCCCACCCTCTCTCCCCCCCCCCCAACCATCACCTCTTTCCTTGGCAAGAGGTGATTGAAATGAGTTGTTGAAAAGAAGTTGCTTCAGGTTGTCCATTCTAGACTGCTAGCTGCATCGCCTTCCTGAGAGGCAGATGTTGCCATAGTGGCATGCTTTAATTCCAAGCAAAGAGGGAATATTGTTTGGTTTCAATCAAAACCAATCTGTGATCTTGGGCTGCTGTTTCAAAGATACCGTAGTAAGACTATGACAAGTTTTAAAATAAATATAATGCCCTGTATATTCCTAACATTTCTATTTTGAAATTAAGAGAACATAAATTATGATGTGATCTGGGATTATTCATGCAAAGGAATAATAAAACTCACCACCTTCTCTCTGAGGTTGAACTTTTTTATGCTTTACATGAGAAAAACACATTGTATAGTGTATTGCTCACATTTTCATTTGGCCTGCTTGGATGTATTTAGTAATGGAATAGCTACAGGAGCTTCCAAACCATGTATTAAAAGTTTAAGCTTTTTGTTTTCTTCTAGGATTTAATTATTATGGGAGCCCCAGGATCAGATTATTGGGCTGGTTCCATCTTTGTGTACAATAAAACAGCAAACATATTTATTTCATATCTGGATGTGAATCATCAGATAAAGTATGGAAGTTATTTAGGTAAATGTTTTTTTTTTATTTAATATTTGTATATGAACATTCAGCTTAACATACCTCCTTGACAGTATGCTTCCCAGACAAAAAAAAAAAAAAGGAAGATGGTGATGCTGTAGGGAGCAGTGCATTTCCTGACCTGTTTCTTATTTCCTTAAGCATTTTGCCCTACCTGGTTTAATTTTAACTTGTATGTTTCACTATGAGTAAGAAACAAACATGCTGTGGAGCTAAGCAGAAGCGTCAAGTATGATCGGCATTAACTTTGAGCCCTCCATGGACTTAATTTGTATTCTTAGAAAAGGAAAATGTTAAAGGACTTTGTTGCCTTCATGACGTATGGGATTTTCCCTTTTAACGTTGAACCTACAAAAGGCCACACAGTTTATGGATTGTAATTGTAGTATAGTTAGACCATATATAATTGACAGACTGGATTTTATTATAGATTTTAGTTATTTATTATTTTATACTAGAATTTTTCAATGTATATTTACATTTTTATTGGTTCTGTTCTCTGGTCTAAGACTGTGATAAATTGGGGGGCGGAAACAACTTTGAGCCCTCCATAGACTTCATTCTATTCTTAGAAAAGGAAAATGTTAAGGGACTTTGTTGCCTTCCTTATGTATGGGATTTTGTGGGGTTATGCAAAATATTTTGAGTGTGAGACATTTCTTCTGCTATGCATTTCATTTATGTGATGAGAGTTGCAAATCAGATTCCACCAGAGCTGATATTAAGATACTGAAGTTTCTTCTTTTTTCCTCAAGAATGTGTAGTATATGTTAGTTTATTGCACTCTTTATGTAGACAATCTATTTCTTTGTCTTGAGAGCATTGATTCTAACTCAAAGCATTTGTTTGTTTAATTTTCTTTAGAAAAATCATTCGCTTTTTAGATTTTCAACAGGACATATGCAAAGCAGTTCTCAGTGATTGCACTGCATATATATACACACCCAGGAAGTTGGTTTTATAGTCAAACTTACCAGTTTTAACTTTGGTGTAAACAACCATTTGAGCATTTTTCCCCCTTGTTCAGAGTAGCTCAGCAAGGTATGTTGAATGGGCCAATTCAGCATATAGTGGCATATATTGCCACATGTATTGCGAGATAAACAACAGAGTCACCTGATTGCCTTCTGGGCAGTATAAATGGGAATTATTCTATAGAAGCGTATGTCCACATTCTATTGAAGTATCCTAATAGTTGTACCTAAATAGATTGTTAAAGGGATTGGATATCCAACTTTTAGACATATAAGCACAGACACAGAATTAATCTGTTTATTCGTTTGCAAACACACTTATTCCCAATTATGGGAATCAGTGCTCAAATAAAGAATTCCTTTAATTTAAGCTTTCAGATTATTTGAAATGAAACAGAATGCTGCATCTGAAAACTCACTCCTTCCATTCACTGTTCTTTTATGGATAGGTTATTCTGTTGGAGCAGGTCACTTCCTTTCTGCAAGTAGTTCAGAAGTAATTGGAGGTGCTCCCCAGCAGGAGCAGACTGGTAAAGTAAGAGCTTTTTCTTTAAAGTGGTAGATTATGAAAATACTTCTGTGTAAAAATAAATTAATAGCTTGCAATGACATGGAAGAACTATCCGTCAGAGGTTCTTTGGTGATAACTAAATAACCTGAGGCTATTTTTTTCCACAAATGTTTTCCAAGGATACATATGCTGCTTGTTTCGGTGGATGCAACTGCCAGTGTGTATTTGTGCTAGAGATAGTCAATGATCCTCAGACTTTTATCCACCAAGTATTAATAGAAGGTTCATGAAGAAATGTATTTTCATTGCTAGAAGACATCAGAGAGTGAAGTGTCCAATTCAGGCCATTGCCAAGAGAAGTTCCTAAGTTGATCAGTGTTGCACTTGAATGACCCAAGACATTTTGCTGCTTGAAGCAAAGAAGTAATGATTTCCTACTACTGATCTGTGCAGAGAAGCTGGCTGGATCAGTAGTTGAACCCTACATTGTAACTGATGGAGTAACTTCTCCTATTTCAGCTAAGACAGTAAGCAAGGTTAGGCCAAATTCTGCAACATAATCACTTTGACAGAGGAACAGGAAGTTCATGAAAGCTGCTATGCCTTACTGCAAACCTCATTGCCTCAGGCAATTGCTCCATTCAGACCATTTCTCATTTTTCACCTTGTAGAAACACTATATTTTGTTAGCTTCTTTTCAGAGTGGATTTGATTTAAATCAAACTGATTTAAATCACTAGTCAGTAAGGCTTGATTTAAATCATAGTTTTCTACATAAAGACTAATTCTTGCTGGTATAACTTTAATATGCAAGTAGATGAAGATTTTTAGAATAACAACTTTTCATATTCGTTTTTTTATACCCAGTTTAATAGGTTAATCATTCATATTTGGACAACTTTTCTGTTGTACTTAGGAAGGAGAAAAATAATCATTACATTAATAATAACAATTTATATAGATTTATTCAACTGAAACAATAACATTATAGTATCTGTTATTTGCTTAAACAAACATCCATGTTTGTTAACTAATTTGGCTAAACCAAGTATATATATTTTAAGAAACTGTCAGCCCAGCCTACACATGAAAAACTTAAATACTGTCCTCTGTAGCTCACTCGTCATCTTCATTTTCTTCTTTGTTCATAATCTGGAAAAGAAAAACAAGCTTTCCTGCTTTATCGGGTCCCAAACGATTTCTCAATTTAGAATGAAAGAGTCCAAAGGAAGAGAATATTCTTTCAACGCCTGCAGAAGAAGCTACTGCTGTTAAAAGTGAAATCATTACTTGAACAGTCTCTAAATCCAAGTGCTTAAGTGACTTCCACCAGTTCACTGGTGTGACTTTCTTTAAAATATCTTCAGCAAACATATATTTCTTGAATGGTTCCCCCTTAGCTTTGAAGTTTATTATAGTTGGCATTACAGATGGATGATTGCTGGATACCCATGTCATAGCTAACTCCTCTTCCTCAGCACTTAAGTTTTGACCCTGATATTGGATATTGACAATATTTGCCAAAAAATGAGCTGGAGGCAGTACTTGTCCCATTCGTTTTTTTAATGCTTGTAATTTAATTCTGTCCATGTGTAATTCTGTTTTTAAGTGTTCACTCAGTTCCTTCCAAATTTCAACAGCATCAGCAATAAAACAGCTATTTTTCTGTATTTTGTTTAAAGCTTCAGAGATGGGTTTCAGGATGCTCAGCATATGCTCAACATTTCTCTTAAGCCCAATGTTGAGGATTTTGGCCGTGACAGTGCCATCTATTTTATCTCAATTTTCTTCACAAACTGTCATCAGAATAGGCCAGTTCTTGATATACTGCTCAAAACAGTCCACCACAGAGTTCCATCTAACATCTTGTGGGAGCGTTAGCTTGGTTCCACCCATCCTTTTCAGAGCTGCTGCAGCAAAATGATTGTTACGGAAGTATTTAGCAATTTCAACAACATTAGTCTTTATTTCTGGAACACTTAAGTCTTTGGCTAAGAGGTGCAGCAAATGAGCACTGCAACCATATGTTATTAGCTTTGTATTCCCTTCTTGCTCTTCTAAATTTCTTCTCATCTTGGATACATTTGCAGCATTGTCTGTGACCAAACTGCGTATTAGACATTTGAATTTTTGTTCACATGTTATTATAGCTTTTACTGCCACTTCTTGTAAGTATTCTGCTGTGTGTGCATTTCCTGACGTATCAATTGTTTGTGCAAGGAAGACTTTCCCTTCTGTTGTTATACAAGCACATACAATAGGATCATTGTGGACATTACTCCACCCATCAATACTTAGGTTAACAATTCTACCCTCCAGAGCTGTTGCACATTGCTCCATTTCTCTGTCATACACTTTATCCAGCAGTTTCCCTGCAACATCTGCTCTGCTGAGTGGACTGTATTCTGGTCTCAGTGACTGAACCATATTCATGAAATGTGGGTTCTCAGTCAGACGGAAAGAAGAGTTCATTGCATAAACAAACTGGGCAATTTTTTCATCAATTAACTCTTTTTCTAATCTGCTAGTTTTTATCACAAACTTATCTATGGTGGTTCCAGGAGGGAAGGGTTTTTTCTTTCTTTTAGGTGATAGTGATATGTGGCTGTAGGTTCTGATGATGATGAGGCTAATGAAGCACTATCCTGGAGGATAACTCTAAACAGTGATGGGATTCAATTTTTTTAACAACCGGTTCTGTGGGCATGGCTTAGTTGGGGGTGTGGCTTGGTGGTCATGCGACTGGATGGGCGTGGCTAGCTAGTCATGTGACCAGGTGGGCGTGGCTATCTGCATAGGGACTACTCAGAGGGCTGAAAAAAGTCATTTCTGACTGGTCCTCGTACTTTTGACTGGTCCTCGCACTTATGACCACCCTCACATTTATGCCCGTTGCAGCATTCTTAACAACCGTGTCACTTATTTCTCTTCATCATAGTGACAAGCTAGAGCAAAAACGTAAAATGTGAGGACAGTCGTAAGTTCGAGGACTGGTCAAAAGTGCGGGGACCAATCAAAAATAACTTTTTCAGCCCTCTGAGTAGTCCATATGCACTACCCAGAGGGCTGAAAAAAGTGATTTCTGACAGGTTCTCGCACTTTTGACCGGTCTTCGCACTTATGACTGGTCATCATTTATGCCCATTGTAGCATTCTTAACAACCGTGTCACTCATTTCACAACTGCTTCTCTTCACCATGGTGACAAGATAGGGCAAAAACATAAAATGTTAGGATAGTCGTAAGTTCGAGGACTGGTCAAAAGTGCGAGGACCAGTCAAAAATAACTTTTTCAGCCCTCTGAGTAGTCCATATGCATAAAAGGATACAGCAATAGAGAGGGATGAAGGAAGGGAAATTAGAGTAGGAGTGAGGGTAAGAGAGGGAGGAAGAGAGGAGGAGAAGGAGAAAGGAAGAGGAAGTAGGGAGGAGAAGAAGAGGGGGGAAGAGAAAGTAAGAAGGAAAGAAAAGAGAGGGGTGGTAGGTTTGAGGAGAAAGATTGCTGTACAATAAAAAAGATGAAAGGGAAAAAAGCCAACCCCAAACAAATATAAAGATATTAAGATAAAGAATGAATGGTTAAACTTTAAAGAATAAAAGAGAACAAATATGAATAAATAGCAATAATTAGAAACACACATACAAACATACAATGTATTTTCTTTGAACAGAGTATTTGGCTGGTTCACAAATTTAAACAGTGTTTAGTCATTTCAATTAAATTTACAATTTCTATATTTCCTTTTTGCCATGTTTATTCCTTATCTGTTTTTTAAAAAAACCAATATTACCCTTCATCCTCATCTCTAATCTTAATAAAATTCAATTTTTCCTTTCTATTCTATATTATACCCCTTCCCATTGTCATCTATTTTTATATCCATCCTCACATTGGTTAATTATGTAATATTACAGTTGTTTAATACAAATTCAACATTTTAATATAAATCAATGTTATATAACTATCTTTTTTGTATATTGATCAATATGAACATGAATATTCCAATTATTTTCATGCAATCCAATTTCTTACAAATCAATTAATTATATTTAGCAATAATAATAAACCAAATAATTTCCCCCATATATTCCTCCAAACCACAACTTAACCATTTCTGCTTTCAACACAATGTACAATTAATAGTATCTCAATTATTACAATTCCCTAGTTAAATAGAGCTTTTTTTCTTTTGTCTTTTAAAATCTTGAACTCTCCTCTTTTGCCCTAAATTTCCCATTGTTTTTTGGTGAGGAGAAAGAAAAAGAAAAAGAAATCTCTCTCCCTGCCTCATTTTGTCACGTTGCAGCAGAGCCTGCTTTACTTTCATTTTCCTTTTAGCTAGGGGAAAAAAAAATCTGCTCGAGCACTCTTTGCAGTAAGCAAAGAGCTTGCAAAACAAGAGCTTGCAAACAAGCTTGCAAAACAGCTGAGAGCGAATCAGCTGAGAGTCGGAGGCTGATCTAATGCTAATTAACCTATGCTGAAACTGAAAGAGGCTGTTTTTTTCTTGCTGTTTGCTTGCAAGGAGGTAAGTGCTGCAAGGCACAGGTCAAAGGGGGGGGGGGCACCCTCCTTGCCACTTAACCCCCCTAGTACCGGCAGAATCCCACCACTGACTCTGAAACTGTAGAACAGGAAAATGGTGATCTTGAAGGTGTATAGTTTCCAGAATCCATGAATTCCCCTAAACAAAAAAGTCAATGCTGTTATTTTATTGTTTATACAATTTCTGCTTATTGTACACAGCACTGCCCCAAAAGGAATATTTGCTTTTCTTCATAACTGTACCAAATGACAGTAACATGCAGTAATAATAAGAAATATAATTTTGCTCAAACATGACAGCTCAAGGCAGTCTTTAGAAATATGATTCAATAAAAATGTTTACCAACCTGAAGATCCTGCCTGTTCAAATGTGTTTCTTCGGTCATGTTCATCACAGCACTTCTCATGATGTTGCTTCATTCGGGCCACCAGGCCTTGCATTTCTTTGTTGAAGTGTTTGCAGTTTGCACGCATGTCTGCCTTACCGATAGGTAAAGGAACTTCATTAAAATATTGCCAAACTGGGTCTCTTTTATGGCCTGCTGCCACTATAGGTTTTTTTCCTCCAAGGAAAGAATGTGATAAACCTCAGGTCATACACACAAAAAGATCCAAAGACTTGTCTGTCTGTGACTGTGCAGTATTGTGCTCAGAAAGTTTCACTTTCATTTTGTACTGCTTGTCTGCTTGCCCCTTCTTCCTCACATTTGGTTTCACTTTCTTCTTGTGCAGATCTATTCCACTCCAAACAATCAGAAAAATATTGTTTCTATTCTATTCACTGAACTTCTTGAAACTTAGCACTGAAGGGGTTGATTCTGTATTCATAGGTTTGTAGAACAATAGGATTAAGGTCTTTTTCTCAACTCTGTTCATGTTATAACATTTTTGCTGTGAAGAAGAGGCATGTGATCTCTGCTGAGTCAAATTCAGTTTTGAGAACTGCAAAAGTAAACCAAGCATCTGTGATAATATCTTGTAGGCAGAGAAACTGCCTAATAATCTTACAAAAACCTCTGGAAGAGCATGACATTGTGAATGGATTAATGGAATTTATTTACCCAAAAAAATAAACATATACAGCCTTATTCTACATAATTAAAAAACTAATCTTTATTTCATGATGGAATAACCTTTGGATGGTAATATACTTTCCTCAAAAAGCATTTTATTTAAAAAAATCTGATTTTTTTGATTTTTTTAAAAAAATCATTGATTTTTATCCACCCTGCTTCTTTTACTGATAAAGAAACTTCTTGGGGTTTTTTTGTTTGTTTGTTTAGGGCCTCTGATGCAGCTGACCTTTGTTGTTTATTTCAGGTTTACATTTTTAAAATTGAACCCAAACAACTATCAATTTTAAGTGAATTAAGGGGTAAAAAGGTAATATACATTTATAAAGTTTGTTAAATGTCACGATATATTCATACATCTTAGTGATTTTATGGCTAACTATTGTCTCTTCTATGTGGGTAGTTTGGTTCTTACTTTGGAGCTACTGTTTGTGCGGTGGATCTCAATGGTGATGGCCTTTCAGATTTACTAGTTGGAGCACCCATGTATAGTAAAGTCAGAGAAGAAGGAAGGGTTTATGTTTACCTTAACTCAGGTTCGGTAAGTATTCCTTCATTCTTGTTGAAGAATGTTGTGGAGTTGATTCAAACAGATAAATGATCCATTTTTAGGCCCAGCTTTTTCATAACAATTATTATTATCATTATCATCATCATCATCATTATTATTATTATTATTATTATTATTATTATTATTATTATTATTATTATTATTATTGATAGTTTCCTTTGCATGTAGAAATGATTAACATGTTTTAATATGGAAATGCAACAAATTTCTAGATAAAGCATCTATTGTGAAACTGTCAGAATATACCCTGTTTCCCTGAAAATAAAACCTCCCCGGATAATAAGCCCAATCGGGCTTTTGAGTGCATGCACTAAAATAAGGTCCCCCCCGAAAATAAGCCCTCCCCGAAAATATTTAAACACATGCGCAGCTGGTCCCTGCCATTTCTTCTGGTTAGGGTTAGGGAGACAGAGCTGGAAATCAGGTAAGACAGCAAGAGGAGCCCCGTCTTGCTCCATGCACCCCAAAATAATAAGACCTTCCCGAAAATATTTAAACACATGCGCAGTTGGTCCCCGCCATGTCTTCTGGTTAGGGTTAGGGAGATAGAGCTGGAAATCAGGTAAGCAAGAGGAGACCCGTCTTGCTCCACACACCCCAAAATAATAAGACCTTCCCGAAAATAAGGCCAAGTGCTTACTTCAGGGTTCAAAAAAATATAAGACACGGTTTATTTTAGGGGAAACATGGTAGTTATAAAATTTTACAGTGGTCCAAATATTTCAACTCCTCTTCCATACTATTTTTTTTCTTCTTTGCCACACATCTATAAAGAAAAGTCCTGTTCTGACTGTTAGAAGGAGCCTTTACTTCTGGAGGCATCTAAGTTTTTTCTGACTAATTTCTGTCTTGCACCTGGCTAGCTTAGAGTGATGTAAAACAGTTCTTCAGTGTCCCCCCCTCCCTTTTTAATAAAAAAAAATTGGAAGATAATATCGAAAAGCTAGGAAGTACAGCTACTTCTTTATGTTTTTATAATGCTGTTGAAAGAACATTCATGGAAGTGAAACTGCCTGGGCATGTAACTTTTTAATGAAAATGGTTAGGTACAATGGATGGCTTCTTTTCCTTCAAATGTTGTTTGAACATTTGCATGGTGCCACTTTGAAAATGATTGACAGGAACTCTACTTTTTAACTTCTGGGTATGGACTTTGATTTTTCAAAGTTATATAAACAGACACTTTTAATGAAAAGGCTTTTTCATCTTATACTTGCAATTTACTAAAGTATCCTTTCATCCAGAAGCCAAATCACTTACAGAGACTAAATGTCTCTAATTTAGCTTTCTGCTTTGTTAAATGATCCTGTAAAGGAGATGGCAGTGAAGAACTTTGTACAGCACCATTAAAATGTATTTCTACTATGCAAAAGTTGTTTTCTTCAGTTGCAGATTTAGTCAGTTACTTGTGTGATTATTTGGGGTGGGATGAGGTTTGACTTCCTTAAATCAGTTTTAAGCCTTAGTAATTGCCATATATAAAGTGTGACTGAATGACTCCAATACATAGAATATTTTAATTTGGTAACATACCTGGAGATTTGTGAGAGGTACATTTAATGGAAGCTGCATGCGGTTTGCAGCTTACAAATTATACACCTAAAAGTAAAACAGAATCCCTCATGATTGTAATATATTACCTAGGAACTCAGGGATAATCAGACTTATTTTTATAGGGAGCAAAGATGATGGAGCTGCAGACAGCACTAGCTGGAAGTGATTTGTATGCAGCAAGGTTCGGTGATTCCATTGCCAATTTAGGAGACATTGATAATGATGGCTTTGAAGGTATTACGTTTTTTTTTAAAAAAAATCTGTAGTAGTGTAAAAGGAAGAATAGGATGCGTTGCTCAGTATTTACCTGTAAATGCAGCTATTCTGAACCATGCCTGGAGATACATGTAATTATTTTAAGAGTGCAGAACTTTGATTCCACATTTACGTCTAGCAGAATATTTACAATACAGCTAATCAAAACTGATGCGTTCTCATCTAGCACCCCCTTTAATTGGCAGTAGCATTTTTTGCCTCGAGAAAAAGATTTTCCAAATTATTAATATAATTTTGTATGTAACTTTCAAGATGATGAATTCTGATTTTTAAAAAATAATGTTGACAGAAGAGCCTGGGTATGGGTTTCCATGCAACATTCTTTCCCCCTTCATCCCTTTATGTCCCTCAAATTCATTCCGATAGAACTTTTAGAGAATACTTTTAGAGAATATTCAGGGAGCATGGGACCTATTTAGGAAATGGAAGTCTATTTTGCCAGAGAAATCTGTTTCCCATTGGATTTTGCTTGGTATAATTTATAATTGACTGAAACAAGTTATGTAAGAATGTATAACAGTTGAAGTTTCTCTGCTTTACTACTTCCCCATATGATCTATGACAGCATCTTAATAATTTCTATAAAGAGATGGAGCAAATGGTATATTTCTGCTACATCTTTTAAGTTCTCCAATAGTTGATTACTATCTCTGAGGATTTATCCCCTAATACAGATCTGCCTTTTTTTCCCCCAATACTCTTATCAAGATAATTCCTCATTTATCTTGTGATTCTTCTATAAAAAATAAATTGCAGGGAGGGATCTATGCCAGTCATAATTATTTTTTTATTTAAAAAAAGAATTGTACAATGCAATTAATGCATGGTTAATTTCATTTTCCATTGCTTTTTAACAGATGTAGCCATTGGAGCTCCACAAGAAAATGATTTAGAAGGCTCGGTTTATATATACAATGGCAGAGAAGACGGAATATCACCAACTTTTTCACAAGTAGGTCTCTTTAAATTGTCCTTGGGTCTACTATTTTTAATATCTTGCTGTTACAGAATTAACTGTTTCGTTTGTTTAAGCAGACTCAATTGTCAAGGACCCCTGTTCAGTTGTCCAGTATTTCCAGATAGGTTTGAAAAATCTCCAGCATGGAGTCCTGGAAGACAATTGCCAATTTGGACTAGATAAGCTAGCATAAATTGGTTTCTCATATTCACATTTTTTTAATATTAAGCAGAACATAGAAGTGGAAAGCATGCATGGTAGGAATTTATTGACACAATAGTTCCCCAGTAACAAATTCTGTGTTATACATGCAAAGTAGGAGTGAGCTGGGGCAGAGGAAGAGGAAGGATGGAATACCTAACAAAGATCTAAATTGTCCCAATTACTTGGTACTGTCAGTGTTGACTCTTATGGGAAACCTTTATGCATGCTAACCGTATTTTGCTACTTGCTTAACAGCCCTTTCCTCTATCAGTCATTAATGGAAAAAAGACCACTTTGTATCAGTATTAGTATTAAATGGCAAATCTAAGTGAGTCATAATATCAGGCTTAACAGTTCACAAGTAGTCCAGCTCAGTTGTAGAAACAAACTGCTTATGTTAACAATATTTTAAGGTAGCAGCACAAAAGTATTTGTAAAACAGAAATGCATATGGTGGTTCCAAAGCCACCTGTAGATGTTGAAAATGTTTTACATATCCCATCCCTGTCCAAAGTTGTTACCAAATTGTAATATTTAATGTGGCAGAAAAAAGACAAAGTAACTAATGTTACCTATAACTAATGTAATTATAATTAATTATGAATGCATTCCTTTAAATGTAGATGGAATGAAACCAGTGCAACTTTTTCCATCCGTCACCCCCCCCCCCCTTTAACTTTTAAGAATATGGCCAATTTTGTCTTGGCCTGATAGACAATCTGAGGATGCTCTCAGAGCAGTTTAGCTAATCCTAAAAAGGTGTTTGGAATATTGAAAATATCATCGTTTATACTTAGCACTGAATACAAAGCTCCCACAATGAAGGAAGGATGATTTTATTTTCTGTTATTTCTCTACTGCAGCTTTTTTGATTTTTGTTTTAATAATAATTTTTAGAGGATTCAAGGACATCAAATCAGCAACAATTTACGCATGTTTGGTCAATCTATATCTGGGAGAATTGATGTAGACAGCAATGGGTATTCAGGTGAGTTTAAGTACTTTGTGTGCTTTAAATCACTTGGGCAAAGTTTTTTCATTTCTTGCCCACCTGTCTGGGACATAAACCTAAATGAATAAATCAAAATCATTATGAAGCAAATAATAAAATACAATACAGCCGGCATGGAACACACAAGTTGTAAAGAGCAATTTAAAGACAGCCTGTTTACATGTAAGTGAATTAATATGCATGGTCCCATATGCATCTACTTAGCATTGAGTCTTATTGAAATAAACAGGCCTTTCCAATGCTTTAAAATTGTAGCATTGCTATGCTAATTTTTTTTCAAACTAATGTACTAGAATTTGACAACTTGGAAAAAAGAAAATAGAAAAATAGAACCAGACATGTAATTTTATTAGAAGTCTTTAGTAGTGGGGTAAAAAGATCAAATGTAAGTGCAGTATACCTACATGTGACAGTAGTATTTTGCTCCATTCTGTATTAGTAAATCAAATTTAAGTATTCCCCTTTCATTGTAATCTTTAGTTTGTTCTGGTTCCTCTAATGTTCAGCCTTCAAAAGTTCCATCCTATCATTTTAAGAATTCAAAATAACAGCATATTCTCATGGGAAGGAGTCTTATAATTAAGTATGAAAATTCTGTGTCCTTTGAAAAGGTACTAACCATGATTTGAGTAAAGATGACTACTCCCTTGTCTCCTAAAGCTCTAAATTCACCAGAGATCACTGTCTTGTCACTGTAAGGAGCAGCTGTAAGGAGCACTTGTGGGGGATCTCAAGTTCTCTCCTTGTCTGGAAAGAGTTGGTCTACTTGCCAACTCATCATTCAACTGCAATTGTCAACCCCACTTTTAGTGGAGCAATCTCTAGTTCACCATTTCTTCCCCAGAAGTCATGGGCAAGATAATTCTAGAGGGACCTAGAAGATATGCCACATAAAGCTTTTTAGTTTATAACCAGCACTTTGAATTGGAATCAGAAGCAACTTAGTAGGTTAGTAGTCAGATCACCACATTTTAGAAGAGTAGTAGTTTCCAAATTATCTTTAGAGGCAGTATCATGTAGAGTGCATTGCAGTCTTTAAGTTTGGGGTGCTAAGGGAATGAGTCAAGTTGTCAAAACTTCCCGATCAAAAAAGTTGAAAGACCTGGTCTTTCAATTAATGTGCCAACTGAAGTTGGGGAAAGCCTCCCAACTCTAATCCTCCATTAGCTTCTCTAGCAGGCAACTCCAGGAAGAATCCCAAACAATGAAGCACTCCTTTGGGAGAATTGCACCTCTGTCTACAGTGAACACTGAAGTTGGGATAGAGCCAGCATGATCATGGCTCCATCTTGCAAGGATTTAATTTGAACTTACTTTGACCATACAGGGTCACAGCTGACTACACAGCTTCAAGACATTGGACAAGGATTTCCACAGTATCCTCATACAGCCTGGACTAGCAGTGTGCAGTATCCTTCATCCTAGACTGGCTACTGACTTCGCCAGTGGTATCATATAAACGTTAAATTGTTTAAGGGAGAGAACCAAGTCCTATTGCACTCCACAGCAGAGCTTAGCTGTTTTGTCTCCCAGGGCGGAACTAGAAAGGAGAAAGCCAATGTAACAGAGTGCCTCCAATCTACAATCTTCACCGGTGGGGTCCAGTGGAGTCCACTGGTCCAGAAGAATGCCATGAAAATAAATAGGATGGTCATATCATGAAAAACGTGTTAGGTATTGATGAACAAGACTTGTTTATTCTATTGCTCCTTCTCTATGCCTTCGAGAACATTGTTTAATTTTGTTCATGATTTACTGCAATGTAAATTCTGCACTCTGGAAGCTTCTATGAGCACCACCCTTGAGAAGCAAAAAAAAAAATAAAAAATCATGAAGATGCTCTCTGAAGTGTTTCACCAAATGTTCCTGGCATCTTGTGTTGAGAATAGAAGCATGCAGGCATATTCACTGATATTTTAACAAGCTGATTTGTCACATTGAGGAAATAGCCTCCACATGCCGGATTTTACTTGAGAAGTTATAAAGAGAAGATTCAAAAGAAGAGTGAAATGAAAATAAAGAAATCATTATTATAATACTCATATTAACTACTAACTTAGACTTTTAGGAAGTGTGATGTGAAGATTAGATGTGTTGTACCAACACGGATGCTAATGATGTTGACAACATTCTCCTTTTCCTGTACATTGTTAGGGGTAGTTTGTAATCCAATCACATTTGCAGGCAGAAAAAAGTCCTTCAACAATTCTAGTAAATATTTCCTAGGAAAGCAAAGAGAAATAAGAAAGTGGACTGGACACTTATATTTACACATAACCAGAATGTATATCATTCTCCTCCAATGCTTCCTCTCAAATATTGTGGAAAGTGCTTTTTTGATGAGAATATTTTGTTATAACTCCTTTGTTAATTGAGTGTTTCCCCAAGTGATGCATCAGACCCCTTCAGGCAACCAACAGAAGGACAGAGGGACCATATGTTCTATGGTGCCAGAAGAAATTAGGAAGCACGCACTAACTTTATCCACACGTCCCTAGAGGGAAAATGCTTTTTATTTGCCCATTGAAACTAGGATATGCTTCAAGGTTTCTTGACTTTTCCATATGTTCTTGATTGCATATGAAATTTGAAGCAGCAGCATGTGTAAGAGAAGGAGTCAAACTGATAAAAGCAGTGCTATGGCATCATGATGCAATTCCTGCTCTTCTTCTATATTGGATAGTGTATCATACAGAGGCCCCAAAGAAGTGGAATTTGTGCCATGATGCCACAACACTGCTTTTCTCATTCTGACAAATTCAGTAAGATCCCACAAATGTCACTGAGGCAAACTACCTGAAGAATCTTTTTCAAAATGTGAAGGGCAGGGGTGGTTATGTCCAGGGGCCCCTTTCCCCTGAACATATTATTGGAAAGAAGGCTGCAGAAGCAGAGGGAATTGTAAATTACTATCTTTAGATTTTGAGCAGGAGTTTAATTTTTTGCTATAAATAAATGCTTTTTCCATTTAAAGGACTCTACGGTTTGCTTTCTTCCATTTCAGATTTCTTGTGGATTTGGAGCAGAAGTAAATAAATTAATTAAAACAATGAAGGCATATTTTGATAAATATGTTTCAGACATTCTGATCATAAAACATGTCTTAGTATATCAGCCTATTCCTGTAATTAATGATGTGCAAATAGCACATCATTTGATGTAGTCCAGAGATGAATGTGCAATAAAAGAGAAGTGCCAAAGAGAACATTTATAATGCCTCAGTCCTCAAACTCTATTCCTGCTTTATTTGTTTATTTGTTTATTTGTTTATTTATTTATTTTTACAGATGTAGCAGTTGGTGCATTTTTGTCAGATTCTGCTGTATTACTGAGGTGGGTCAAACACATTTTAGGGTTAGAGGCAACTGAACTAATATGTATATGTATATGTATATGTATATGTATATGTATATGTATATGTATGTACACACACACACACACACACACATATACACACCGTATTTTTCGGAGTATAAGACGCACCGGAGTATAAGACAGTGTCAGCTGGCGGCCCCCAGGGGTAGAGCCTTCTCTGTGGGCGTGCCCACCCTCTGGAATCAACTCCTCTTGGGGCTCCGGCTGGCCCCTGACCTTCGCACTTTCCGCCGCGAATTAAAAACTTGGTTATTCAAGTCCCCCGGCCTGGACTGATGGGGTTTTATATGGATTTTTAACTTTTATCCGGTTTAATTAGGTATTTTAACTTTGTACTGTGGTTATTGTGGATTTTATTGTTGTGAGCCGCCCTGAGTCCGTTGGAGATAGGGCGGCATATAAGGCATATAAGTTAAATAAAATAAATAAATAAATAAAATAAGACGCACCTTGGCTTTTGGGGAGGAAAATAAGAAAAAAGCTGATTGGCAGGTGGATCCACCTCCCAAAATACCCCCAATCAGCTGTTCCCAGAGATGAATTTTAGCAACAGGTTCATTGGTTGTGAGCTTTGTGCCTTGCTTTTTTTGGGGTTTTTTTTTTCTGCCTCTGAAAGCCTCCAAAACAGCTTCAGAAAAAAGCCTCTGAAGCTCTGTTTGGAGGCCTTTTTTCTGAAGCTCTGTTTGGGGGCTTCTTTTCTGAAGCTTCATTTCTGATGCTTTTTTCAGCCTCTGAAACCTCAGTTTGAGAAGCTGGGTGGTGCTACATTCGGAGTATAAGACGCACCCAAATTTTCACCCTCTTTTTTGGGGAAAAAAAAGATGCGTCTTATACTCCGAAAAATACGGTATATATAAACATTTAATCAGACTCTCTTATTAAACTCTGAAGTTAATCATTAAGCTATGGTATTAGTTATATCACTTAAATCTTTAATATATGGGACCATTAGGAGTTATGTACCAAGCAATGGGAACCTCAGAATTTATATATTTCACAGTCACATCTTGCTAAGTAAGATATTGCCATTAAGTGTTCATTAACAATCAGAGGATGATTTGAAGGCAAAAGGAAAAGTGGCATTTCTTCATCAAACTTTCTCAAGTTAAAATATTTATCTGTACATAGCACAAAACTCAATCTGTTTTCAAAGTATGGGTACTCTGATACAGATAGAGATTTTAACTTTCAGAAGTGGCCCAATTCTTTCATCCCCATCTATGCCTTTCTATAAATCCTGTTTATATGATCACACAGAAAGGCAAATGGCACTTTGAGCAGGAATGACAAGCAAGGAAGGAAAAAGTCAATCTCTGTTTTCGGCTCGGTACAATTCTGATCTTGTCTGCTTTTAAATAATAAGTTAGACATGCATGCTATTTAATTAATATGTCATTTGATCTGTTAGAATCTAAATCCTTGTGTATGTCTTTAAAAATGGAATGCCTGGCATTATTAATATTGATAGAACACCTTGTGATCACAAATTTCCTCTTTTTAGGACGAGGGCTGTAATTATTGTGGAAGCATCCTTAAAACACCCCAACTCTGTAAACCGAACCATTCTGGACTGTGTGAGAAATGGACAACCAGCTGTGTGCGTTAATCTAATGCTTTGTTTTAACTCAACTAGCCAAACCATTCCAGGTTACATAGGTAAGCCTCTACGTGCTTAGCATTTTCATAACTGAATATTTTAAAAAATTGCTAGTGGTTATGACAAATGTATTACTATAGCTGATCCATATATCAAAGCTAGTGGTTATCCACTAGCTACTATTTTATCAGTAGTTTAAAATACATGAGTGTTCTATGATCTCTAAATTCCCTAGAAATTGTGCCTCCAAAACTGGCAGTAAGATTTCCTGTCCTTTTTTGTCAGAAAGCAAGAAAGTAAGGCACACCAAGTGGCTAAAATTAACCCCCCCCCTCAAAAAAGGGGCAAATTTCCATAACAGACATCTTGGTACTCATTCATCTCTGGCAGCAAATTGGCCTGGTAACATTTAGGGGGAAGGCGCTCACATGGCAAGAAGATACAAAGACAGAGAATCAAAGAATATGAGTTAAAGAGTTCACTTCTACAAGTCTGCTTTAGGGTGGAGGTTCCTAACTCTGGCAGAAGATAATGTCTGGCAAGGATTAGACCCAGTGATTACAAGGAATTAAAACGGAAGAAACCCAAGTCAGTAACAAAGCAATAACAGTTCCTTCAATATCAGTCTCTGTTGTGAAAATTACTTGCTTGTCCTAAGTTTAGAAATGAAGCCTTGTAAAATTCTGCATCAAATCTTGATTTCTATATATAAACTATATATTATGTAATATAAAATATGTGTATGGTTTATATTATTAGTTTATATTATAATCTTATAGTTTGTATAATATATGCACAATACACACACACACACACACACACACACACACACACACACATACATATAGATATATAAATATATAGATATAATCCAAAAGATGAATAGTGCAACTTTTTAAAAAAATACAACAGTTAATGTGATTTAAGATGACCCGGACTGAGGACCCGGATTGTGGGGGCAATAAGATGACTTTGTATAAAAAAGAACACCGCTTAGGGAGGGGGCAAAAGCCCTACTAAGCAGGTATATACAAAAGTATGAAGGCTATTGCTTAATGCATTGTAAGCGGCCCTGAGTCTCCGGAGAAGGGCAGCATATAAATCGAACCAGTAAGTAAGTAAGTAAGTAAGTAAGTAAGTAAGTAAGTAAGTAAGTAAAAAATAAATAAATAAATAAATAAATAAGAGCAAGTTGAGTTTATTAGTTAAAGGTATTAGGTTAGAGACCAGGAAATTCTGAATTCTGGTCTTGCCTTAGGCAAGGTAGTCTTTAGCCAGTTGTTCTCTCTCAGAAAAAGGAAACTAAGCCATTTACAAAAATGTTGCCATGAATGCTGCATAGAATTCTCCAGATATCTCTCAAAAGCATGGGCATGCACGCACACACAAACATACACTATGTTAATAATTTGAAAGTAATTTATCCTGACATGATTAGCCCACAATGTTCCTCCTTAGTGGTTATGATAATAAAAAGAGCGTTCTGCTCATAATCTTGCAGGCTATGTTCCCCTAAAATATATGCGTAGGCATTTGTACTATAATTAACTTTTCAAACCAGAATAAAAAGGTTAAGTACATATTATTTTATGCATATTATTGTATCTTGGTAAATTACAAATTTAGAGCATGCTCTGGAGAAAAGCTATATGTTCTTTAAGCAGTGTTATATTTGTATGATGCAGAGAACTATGTCACACTAAAAGACATTAACAGGTCCTCATTATTTACATGCTCGCGCATAAGCACATACCAGATTCTGAATACACATTCTGATTTTTTTTTTCTTTTAAGATTTAATAATAAAAAGTGATGTTCCAAAGATTGGACAGTAAATCCTGAAAATGTAAAACCATTTACAACTTGCTGCCTTGTTTATGTTAACATAAGTAGTAGCTCACCATCACTTTAATGAATATGGAAATCTTTTTAAAGATTTTTTAAATCCTTCCTCTTATTTTATTCTTTTTTTTCTTTAATCTTCACAGTATTGCTTTATAATCTAAGCCTGGATATTAATAGAAGGCCAGATACTGCAGCGAGGTTTTATTTTTCCTCTAATGGAACCTCTGAAGTCACCTCTGGAAGTGTCCGAATCTATAGCAACAACAACTTTACATGCAGAACCCATCAGGCATTCATGAGGGTAAGATTGTCTTCATAGACTTGTTGGGATGGAAGTATTCACTGGGAAGGTTATCCAAAAAGCTCTAGCTGATTCCTTCTGAGGGAACCTGCAGCAAACTCTGACCATGGTCATTTGTCAAGATTTATTTCAAGTCATGAAAATAGACACTTTCGCTTCTGATGTTTCACATCTACCACAAGTCAACTATGGAGGTTCTCAGTCATCCAGGTCATGGTTGTCCCAAAGGTGCTTTTTCAAGAGGCAACTGGGCTTTCTTGGTTTTCTTTGAAGACATTTCGCTTCTCATCCAAGAAGCTTCTTCAGCTCTTTCTTTCTCCTCCTGCAACTTTTGAACTTGTAAGAAGACACTGAGGTTAAGTGAATTTGGTGTCAGGTATCAAACTTTCATTTTTCAAATCATGCTTTTTCCAATACCTGAGAAAATAATTAATAGCTAATTGGTGTAATGAAAATAATATATAGCAGATGCAAGGAAACCTTATGGAAAATCAGAATGAATTGGAAAACATATGAACTGATCGAAACAAACTTGTTATTGAAAATTAGGGCAGGGAACCTGTGGGAAGAACAAGCCTATCTCTCACAACAAGGGAATAATTTAATCAACTTTAATATGATCTGTGATACTTTGTATAGATTTATTTTCACAAAGAGTTAAACACAATATAAAACCTTCCATACTTAGGTGTAAATGTAAAGAAAAATTGTACTTATTCCAGCATAAAAGTGTAGTAATTACTGTAGCATACAAGATTCCATTTCTTGAACTTAAACATAAATTTACTGTTTAGTTAAGAATGACTTCCATTATGCTCAATGGGACTTACATCCTAGTAAAATCAGGACTGCCCCATTAATCAAAGAGAGAAATGGAGTATCAGCTTCACTGCTGTTTCAAGATTTATGCTCATTTTCCACTGTCCTTCCTTAGTACTTCAATATAGGCAGCACTTCAATCTGTATTACAGTACAATAAATCCAAGGAACTGAAAACATTTAAATACGACTCAGTGTGAGCTTTATAAATTGATCGGGTAATCAGTGTGGGCCATAGAGGGAAGGGTATCTTTCTTGAGTAATAAAATCTCATGTGCTCTGTGTTATGAAGAATCTTAACATAGAAATAAAACATTATGATAAAACATTCTTAAATATGCAATGTTCAAACCAGGGTGGATTTGATTTAAATCGAGTTGATTTAAATCGCAATTTAAATCATGATTTAAATCACTAGTAAAAAGGCTTGATTTAAATCAACTCGATTTAAATCATAATTTTTAAAGAGCAACTGTCATCTCTGCTACTCCTTTGACCCACTGTTGACTCACCAATAGTCCCAGTGTTGCAGAATATACAGCCTCATGCTACATAACTAAGCTCCATTTCATGCTGAATAAACTAAATTATTTATGTATCTTAAATAGAAAACTATCTTACGATAGATTTTTACCCCAAAAGTTTTTTATTAAAATAAATTAGATTTAAATCAAAAAAATCCGATTTTTTTGATTTTTTTAAAAAAAATCATTGATTTTTATCTACCCTGGTTCAAACTATTTGGGCTTCATTTTTACATACCGTTGTCTGGAGTTTGCTTTTGAATGGATTTCCTTAGAAGCATTACAAGAGAGAATTCAAATTTGGGGTGTATGCTGCCTTGCAAAACCTTGTGTGTTGTTTCAGGATAAATGCTGAAACGTAGAAATAGCTTCTATTGTTGATTGGTAAATATTGTTTTCAATTCTATGCAATTCATTTATTTGATTTCACCATGCTTAGAAAGATGTAAGGGATATTCAAACTCCTATACATGTTGAAGCTACCTATCACCTGGGACACCACGTTTTGAAGAAGAGAAATGCTGATGAACTCCAACCACTCCAGCCAGTACTTCAGCAACGGAAGGAGGATAATATTGTGCGCAGCAAGGTATGTCATGCTGGCTTGTACGATGGTAAATGAAGTCTAACAAGCTGGTGGACAGCAGTTGCAATGGGCTACTTTTCTGTTTCTGATCCTCATCTGAAGGATTGTTTTCTACTTATATGGACTTGATGGTGGGGCTGACTTTGAAGTAGTATTAACTATACTAAATTATGGATTTTATAACATTATCACACATAAAACTATTGAAAGAGCATTTTCTCATGCAGAAGGGAAGGAGAACACATGTTTGTGCTAAATTCTGTAACTATGAAAACCATATGGAACCTGGCTCATCATCTGCTGTTGTGATTCATCCATTCTTTTAATGTAACAGACATGATGAAGCCCTATAGCCTTGTGTATACTTTGGATGGCTCTAAAAATGTCAAACTGTAAACAAAGTCTCTACGTATTAAGCCAAATGACTGACTTATTGCCTGAATCTCCAGAAAACATCAGGCAGTAGTTCAAACATAACGTAGGACCTCTGCTGCTGGCATAGTTTTCTGGATCAAGGCAAATAGTTTTATTTTCTGATACACAGTTTTTCAATATACAGGATAGAAAAGCAGTTGAACATAACAACTGCTCTAAATTTAAACATGCTCTCTAGATACTGTTGTGAAAGGTCAAAGGGATTTGTTTCCACATGAACTTTCCTAGTGGCATCCAACAAAAATGTCAAAAGAGAAGCACCTTCCGTTCTTTTATCATCACTTTGCTTTGGAAACTATTTCACTTAAAAAAAGTATTCTTCTCATTACCCATAATTTTGGCGGATCTTGTCATAAGGCAGTGTGATATGGCTGTCCCAGAAATTGTTTTTAATTATTTTTGTTGTGAATTGGCAACAACTAGCTAATTATTTAATTTATTGTTGTATTTTTTACTCAAGACGGGAGAAATATTTTGGGGTTTGCTGGTGCAAATGCCCAAATTGCTTGTTTCTAGGGTTTGGCACCTTTACATATTTATGTGTTGGAAAGGACTTTTGCAGCTTTTTTACTAGATATTCTTACAAGAACACCCTGTGTTTGATGTTGTGGTGTGTCTGAAGCTTTATGTGGTGATAAGGGGTGCTTTGAACTTTTGGTACGGTGACTATATATCTTTGATTATAAAAGTCTTTTATTTCAGAAAGCTGCCCTTTATATTTATTTAATTTAATTATTTATTTTCTTGGTTTTGCTTTTGGATTTTACTTCATAAAGTTATAAAACATTTTTTATGAATCTCTTTTTCAGGTTTGTGTTTTAATCCCCCCCCCCAAGAAAATATAGCCATTGATTTAAAAAGCTGCCTAAAATGAGACAGAATGGCATGAATTGAAATAGAGGGTGCCAAATTCATGTAATTTGAAAGGCAGATGATGTTTTCTTATTGGTTATTTTGGATTTCATGGTAAAAATATTTTTGAATATATACCTTCAAAATTGTTCTAAAAAGTTATTTTTGTTCTTCTTTCAAAGTTTGTCTTTGCAAGATTTTGTACTCAAGAAAACTGTTCTGCAAACCTTCAAGTTTCTGGAAAATTTACATTTCCAAAGTAAGTCCATTATAATTGAGAGAAAGTGAGCAAGGTTCATGAACTTAGCTTTCTATCTAAAAAAGTTCTTTTTAGAAAGAATGGAATCAGATATCAGAAAGTTCCGCAAGGCATAAAGAATCGTGACTGAGTGGAGTCATAGAGGAGCTGAGTAAATTGACACAAAGAAGAGCTGAATAAACATGTGGAGCCCTGGCACTGTATGAGAAACTATGTTTATGAGATTATATTCTGCAATTATTCTGCTATCTTCAAAACACATTTCACTGGTCTGTTTACATATACTGAACTTTTATATACATTAGTTTGCTTTTTTTTATTTAGCACAATATGCAGACTGTTTCCAGTGCAGTGTTATTTGTTTAATCATGTCAATCTATCCCATTCAACAAATAATGGTTAAAAAAACCTGGCTTGATAATATGTGTGAATGCAACAAATGCATTAATGTCCATATAGACCCGTGCACTATAATTTAACAAAAGAGTACATTGTTGAAAGAGCATAACAACTTCCTAATATTAGATCATATAAAATATCCCTATAACCATTTGATCAGGTGGTGCACAATCACCTTGGTGCTGCCACCTGATTAGATAGGACAATGAAATTCCACTTATATGCACAGGTTTATAATATCTTCCCATGCTATTTTAGGCAGAGAAGGAATGTTCTCCCTTTTTTTTCCTCTAAAAAGCATAGACTTATTCATCGCAGACTTTGCATTTACTAGTGGAAAGTGTATACCTTTCTTTCTGGATCTTTGCATGTCCTCTATTATAAAATTGTACCTGTCACCTCATGCTGTCTTTTGCTTCCTACCCTGTAATAATAATTGGCGATCTGTCATTAATGAGAGTTGATTCAGATTGTGGGAACTCCAAGGAGTTTATAAGGGGCTCATAAGTGGTTTCCAGTCACTGATAAATGTAGGCATTGATCTTTATCTAATCAAATAAGTTAATTTTGCCATCTCTGCTATTTCTGTCATCTTCACCATCCATTCTTCCGTTGTGATAGTTCACAGTCTTACTATTTTTGTGCATATAATAGTCTCACAGGCCAGTCTTATCTATCATGATGTGGGTAAATAGATATGTAGGCTTCAGTGATACCATCTGCAAACCTAGTTTTCAGTTAAAAAAAGGTATTTTCACAATCATTGTGCATAATTAAAAGGGAAAGTAATTGTTTTTCACATTCAAGCAGAAGTTCTGTTCAACTGCAAATTATGGCTTTTATGGGTTACAAAGACTAGAATTTTTAAATTACCTTTTTATAAAGGCAAATGTTGCATAATCTGTTCTTCTATTTCCTGAATTTACCTGGCCTTCTTTTCAGGGCTGAATTAATTTTTTCCTCTCCTTAGGAAACAAGCAAACCCCTAGCTTAGAAACATTTTTCTAATCTGATTTCATTTCTATTTGTATTGTCTTCTTTCAGGGCCACAGCTATTCTGCATGACGTCAAAATAATTCATTTTAAATCCTACTTAGAAACCAACATTCATTCAATTCCTACTGTTCCTCTCTTTCCCTTCTCTCCAGGGACCTGTTTCCTACAGAGATGAGTTGTAGCCTGTTTATGCCCTTCTGAACCATCCAGGAATTCATAATGATTTGGCCTGTTTTAGAGGACTTCTGTTTCATCTCAAAAATCTCCTGGAGTTTTCAAAATCAGCTCAATTTGGGATTCATCAAATTTTCCTGTGTATCCTAGTTTTTAGGATTAGGATAGAATAGGCTGAAGATTAATGCCATTTTTTAAAAAAATCATTAATTCATCTTTTCATTAGTAACATACTTACCCTAAGAGTGAGAGATAGATCTGTTTAAATATATAAGGCAAGGAGGGAGGCTTAACTTTAAATATATAAAGCAAGGAGGGAGGCTTAATTTAGGGCTAAATGGTTGGGAGGGGGAACATCTCCTTATCTTTCCTATTTTTACTTCCATTCCTCTTCCTGCTCTGAAGTTTTTTTTTAGTAGATGAAAGCTACAAGAAAAAAAAAACCTATTCTAATCATGTCATCTTTTGCTGGTTAAAAAAAAAAAGCCCCCAACTTGAATAGTGGCAGGCAGAGGTGTAAACAAATAGGATTGCTGCTATCACATCTCCCTTGTTTTGCTTTCCAGAAGGTGTGAAATGCCAAATTATGTTCTCCAGATACTTATTCTTTACCTGCGAACAGCAGCCCCCCCCCCCAGGCTATTAACTTCTTACAATCAGGAAGCTGGTGGTGTCTTTTGACTAACAAATGCCATTAGGAGGCATACATTTTTGCAAGCAGTTGCTTGCCAGATGCATAAGATCAGATCTATGCATTTGATGCTACAGTTTATGAAAACTTATGCCTTTTAATAAAATTTGCCAGTCAGAAAGTTGCGATCAGATTTCTTCTGACATTTTGTTACATTTCACTAACGTGGCTCTCCTCCAACCGTCTTACCTAAAAAAGCCAGGTAAGAATATTTATGGTTTACCTTAGTGTACACTTAATGCCTTATCTGCCCATTTGCCCTTTCTAAATTACTTTAA
The DNA here is from genome assembly GCF_029215685.1 of Pituophis catenifer annectens. Classification (NCBI taxonomy): domain Eukaryota; kingdom Metazoa; phylum Chordata; class Lepidosauria; order Squamata; family Colubridae; genus Pituophis; species Pituophis catenifer. The sequence continues at coordinate 191,490,427 of NW_027256881.1, read as the reverse complement.
TCAGATAACTTAATTAGTTTGAGTTGACAGGTATATATTTCATATAAATTGCGTGCACTGGGTTAAAGGAAGAACAAGAAACTCTGAATAAAGTGAACAACTGTTAGTTTGCCCCTATGGATGCTTATAATCTACACATCACTCTGCTAACAAAGCAAAATACCATAGAAGTAGAAAGCAGGAAAGGAAAGAATATCAATTATTTATATTTAAAGAAACTTTCAAGTATACCATTAACCAGAGGCCCAGCCACTGAAATATTACCATTTGTATTTCACATTTTCATTTGAAACTTACTGCTTATGTAGTACTTTTACCTTCTGTTGCTTGTCCAAGTGCCAACTTTTCTCCCCCAAGGTATTAAATGACTAATGTATTGGTCTCAAGCCAGAATGCTTGATAAATGCTTATTTCAAGGCAGCTCTTCTGCAAGTCTTAATTAAAGTTTAATGTCAAATTGAAGTTTACTTTCAAATCCTCTTAGGTGTTTTTCCCCCCACTTTTTGCTAGTTAACATGATTAGAAAACACTGGGTGAAACATAAGATAGACATGTTCACTCGTGTGCACAAGTCCTGCCTTTCATTAAATTTGATTGAGAGTAAAATGACAGGCGCTCTTGTGCAACATAAGATAATGCATCAACTGCATTAAAAAGGAAACGTTTAACCAACAGTGATAGTGGAAGTAGCACACATAGAAGGTATGTCTTGTTAATTATTGGGAACTGAGCAATTTCAGTTATATAGAGGGAAACAGATTTTCTAGAAAGGATAAAGAACTAAAGAGTCAGTGTTTGAGTAGAGAATGAGGACAAGCAAAAGTTTGTTGTGTTTGATATGTGGTTATGGATCATCTGCTATTATACATTGCTTAAATGGTAAGGAAAATTATACCACACACATCAGCTGAGGAATGGAAAAATTCTCAATTTAGCAGGAAAATAGATAACAGTTGTGTGCTGACTACTTCAAATGTGCAGTAAAAAGTTTTTCATACCGTGGTAGAAAGACAGAGGCAACTACTCTGTCTTACAAAGACATCAACTGATGCCTAGTACAGAAACTGAATCTTATGCACTTTTTTCAGCCCAAAGGCTACCCTCCCTAAAAGCAGAATAAAAGCTAAATTGGATCTGATATGAGTTTAATTAAAATGCATTTATTTTAAGTAAAGTTAACATGCATATTCCCAGTGCATTTTTTTTTCTTTTTTGTTGCATTGACATTTACAGTTCAATGACATTTGCTGGAGGAACTTCTGTAGAAGCCACACTAATGGCTTTGGGAGATACAACACGTGGGCTCTAAATATAGCTGGAAAAAAAATATTTGGTTATAACTATTTTATCTTATCCTTCATCTAAATCACATAGGGGTTTTCCTTTGACCCAGAGAAACACATTTGATGTTGTTATGATATCTGTGAAGCTAGTTGGCTCTTGTATTCCTCTATTACATAAATTTACGTAAAGCCCCTAAATCCACAGAACCTGCTTGATATTTCCTCACTTTTTTCCGGAATCACATCGCTGGTCTATCCTGGAACGTGATTCACCTGAAGTGAGATTTTTTTTGCCCTTTAAGATGGACATAAACAACCAGCTTACTAAGTGATCAAATATATTCACTTGGTAAATTATCACTAGACAGTTGGCTGCTTCTCTTCATTCTGAGATCAAATCAGCTTGCAGGAATTCATCTGAAAAATATAAATATGGGTAGTATACTTTGATAGTCTACAGGCAGTGTTTCATATCAAAGATACATTTCGGAAATGTATGTACTTTCCAAAATGATAGCATAGTTAAGAGCAAATTCCAGTTTTTCTAATGAAAGGATGCACATATTTAATTTTGCAGTGGAAAAGCCAGGTCTGAACTCCTAACAGTAGGATGCAGGACAAAAGAAGAAATCTAAAATTAAATACAGTGTTTCCTTTTCTGTTGTATTAAAATTGCAGTTCAAAAAGAAGTGGTTTAAATTAAAATGATGTCTATTCTTACTCATTTTGTATAGGCCTTATGAAAAGAAACCTTACCTTTCAGTGGGAAATGTAAAACAGTTGATATTAAATATCAGCTTATACAATGCTGGCGATGATGCTTATCAGACCAGCCTTCATATCCAGCTGCCTAAAGGTCTCTATTTCACCAAACTTGTAGCACAGGTAAGAAACCTATCTTATATATCTTTGTATAAAATAATTTGCCAGACACTTTTTCATTTGCATGGCTAAAAACAAACAAACAAATGTTTCATTTTAAAACATTTGAAACTTAATTCACAAACCAAACTGAAATAAAACAGTGCAACTCATTTAAACCAATGTACAAAACTACAGTCATTCTTCCAGACTGTTTGGTCCTCTTAATATCACTCATTGAATAAGAAGAAAAAGATGAATAGATTAAAACAAAAAGTTTTACTTTTTGTTTCATAGAAATCAGTGGGGCTTACTGCAGAATAAATATGTCAAGGACTATACAGTAAAACTTGTTTATAAAACCATATTATTTTTCCTTCCAAAATTTCTCTTTCTTCTTTGGGAAGACAACAGGTACAATTTTCTAGCAAGGCAAAGTATATTTAATTATAATGAAAAATGTCCAAGTATTATTTAATGAAGCAGCAAGCAAACTAGATGTCAAATACCACTTTTTGCCCAAAACAAAAAGGTTAAAAGCAGAATTTTAACATTGTACACTTTTTTTAGATCTATAAATTGTCTCCTCCATGTGGCCAGTGATACATGAACAACACAAAGTAATTTACTCTGTGTTGAATGTAAGGACTTCAAACAGCTTCCAATTTGTTTAGAAAAAAATTGAATTAAGTTTATAGGAGCTGGCAGCCAGCAGGTGCATCACCAACATCATCCCTCGTGGAAATCACTTTTGTTGGACCACACTACAGACTTACGATTACTCATGCAACAAAATATTGTGCCTTCTTTATGATGGTCCGTTTCCTTTCCCCTTTTCTCTATCCAAAATAACAATGTCCCATCAACTTCGTAAAGCATAAATTTTCTTTACAATTTGAAAGATTTGAAACTTATCAGTAGACATAATGTAACTGGAAAGATAGAATTCACTCTTTTCTCTTTGAATGATAAGCCTAATCAGTGTTTTCTGTAAAAACCTGAGGTTTACATTGATGTGAATTAAACTTTCAGATTTTTATCAGTGGTTAGTGCTGGTGGTATTATTGGCCTGCAAAGATCATAAGCAGTATGACAATGATTACCACTACAGACATTCTGGGTAAATGTATCCCACTTTCTTGTTTTATTCAATCTTCCAAATACCTCTGTATTTTTTAATAAAGAGCAACTGGGATGTAGGATTTTGATTTGGAGAAGTGGGACTGCTGTTAACTTTTTCTCCCTAAAAAAGGTAACGGAGTCCCTGCAGATTTTACTCTGCTAGTCATTGCTAGCCATAGGGGATGGTGCATATTTCTGTTTCAAGGCCATTGAGCCAATGCTATCCAGAGACATTTCCACAGTCATGTGGCCAGTATGACATCACAGAGGGCTGTTACCTTTCCATGAAGTGATACCTATTTATCTACTTAGTTTTGCATACTTTTGAAATGCTAGTTTGGCAGGAGCTGGGGCGACGATGGGAGCTCACCCCGTCGTATGGTGCTCAGGTCTCAAACCTGGGCTTTTCAGTGAATAAGCCCAGAATCTTTACCATTGAGTCACCACACTGCCCTTTATCCCTAAATCATTTTTTGATTTTTTTTCCCTTCCTTTAAAACTGCTATTTTCTTTTTGGGAATACACACAAGTACCCCTTTCTAGCAAAGCAAACCCTTTCAGAAAATTGGGGCGAAATTAGTCAAGAAAGAAGCATAATGGGAAAAGGTTAGATAGAATCCCCTGTTTTCAGTCTTCCTTATAATCAAAATCTCACAGAACATCTAAATCAGGAGTCCCCAACTCCTGGGCCGCAGTCCACTACCGAGCCGTGACACAGCTCCACTACTGCAAGTGGCGGGCTGGCATGCATGTGCATGTTCACCGATTCACTGCTCAAGGAAGTAGAACTGCATGCACGCACATGCGCACTGGCCCACTGCTCACACAACCCAGTTCCTCTCTCTCTTCCCCAGCCGGGCTATTAAGCCATAAATGTTGGGGGCCTCTGATCTAGATAGAGATTTTTGGTGCCTTGTCAATTTGAAAAATTGTTTGTTTGTTTTTTTTGCTAAACTTTCACCTACTTGTGCCTTCTTATATACTGTTCATTTTTACAATAGGAAGAAACACAGATACATTTTCAAATATCAGAAAAGGAAAGTCATGGAGTGACAATTACCTGTAGCATTGGATATTTATACGTTGATCATCTTTCAAAGGTAAGAATAAATATGAAAAGTGACTTGATTAGTATATAGTAGACTATATAGTTCATTGTTATCATATCTGTATACCTGTTCTGCCCCAGCTCCGGATTCCCGAGGATATTGACACACACCAACAGTCCTTATCAAATTTATTAAGTAGCAAGAATAAACCAAAGTCCAGCAAAGGTTGGCAACCAGCCCAGAAAACAAGATACGATAAGACTTTTCCAAAAATGCTCTGATGATAATTACAAGTTGTTTCCAGCAAGAAATTACTGTGTGCTACTTAAATAGGCTAAGGGAGTGGCCAATTATCCTCAAGCCTTACTCTCAAGGAGACCTCCTCCTCCTGAGTAGCCACTTCTGCCTTTTGGCAGCCCTGCGTGCTCGAGCATTGAGGAGAGGTTCCTCCACTTCGCTCTCTCCACTTGAAGGAGCCTCTGGAAGTTCTGAAGGCCCAGGCTGAGTCTCTGCCTCTGGCACCACATCCTCTTCAGCCTCCTCGCTGTCCAATGCGAGCGCCGGCTGCGGAGGCTGCTGGCGCGACCCCACACCAGCTTCCTCGTTGTCGGGATCAGCCACGATCCACGCAGGACGCTGGCAGGCCACAACAGTACCAAGGAACTATGATATATCGCCTCAAATATATTATTATTGTTAATAATTATTAACAAAATATGGTGTCCATATGCATTTTCTAGTATCTCTAATAATTGGTAAAAAGATTAAAAATAGATCAGATTAAAATGTCAAACTGCAGCATTTCTTAAGTATGAGAACAGTAGTAGGACATACGGTAACACTTTGGGGCTTATTTGCTGTCGGTGTTTACATGTTCAGTTCAGTGAAATGTTTGGAAACCATGAAAATGGAGCAAGAAGTTGCACAGAGATGCTTGTACCCAGACAACACACTGCTTAAGGAAAGATGGAATGTTTATCTTTGTAATTGAAAAATAAAAAACTTTTTAGAAAAAAAAAAGAAAATGGAGCATGGCTAGTTATTAAACAGGGTCAGGGATACATCAGTATAGACAGGATTCTTATGATGCTTAGTAGTTAAATTAGGTTAAGTCACAGATCTGCACAGAACTGTATTGATCGTTAATCTTCATGCTGCATTGATAAGTGAATAGTTATAGACTTCAGTAGTCTATACACTTACAGCTAATTTATTTAATACAGTGCCTATTATGCATTCTGATAGAATATGGATTAATTAACGCAAGTTGAAAAATAATCATTTTTTCAGGTGGACATTAGCTTTGTGTTGGATTCAAGTTCACTCAGCAGAGCAGAAGATGACTTGCACATCAGCATTAATGCAACTTGGTAAGCGTTGTTTACTACAGGCTGTTTACCTTAGACCTATATTTGAAAAAAAAAACTAAAGAACTGCATAAAAAATACATTTCATAATTTGCAGAAATTTCACAGAGTCTAATGTAATGGGAGCACAATGTTTCTTTTTGGGGTTGGGTAAATAGGCTATGAATACAGTCGGGTGGGTTCTAAATTTTTTTTACTAATGGTTCTGTGGGCGTGGCTTATTTTGTGGGCGTGGTTTGATGGTGATAATTCCTTAGGATTTAGCAGAGGTACTGGTTTACCAGGCTTTTAACTGCTTGCAGAGCCGTACCGGTCTACCCATTTGTTTTTGGAGCGTTCCGGTCTACCTATTTGTTTTTGGAGCGCACCGGTCTACCACCACACTGCCTTTTACCGCTGATCAACTGTAGGGCAGCCCTTTGAAGTTTTTTTCCTTCTAGCTGATCAGCTGTGACTCGGGAGGCAGCAAATAGATTGTGGTCGGGGCCAGGCAGAGGTGGTATTTACCGGTTCTCCGAACTACTCAAAATTTCCACTACCGGTTCACAAGAACCGGGGAGAACCGGTAGCAACCCACCACTGGATACAGTCCTCAAATGGGCAAAACTCTTGTACCGAAATGATAGAAAATGTGCTTGCTGGCATTTGATCATGCGATCTATTGCCAAATGTACTGTGTAAGAAAACCAAGCAGTACTCAGGGATGTCAGTAAACATTGTGATGCATTTCTTTCCTTCTTCTAGTGAAAATGAATTAGACCATGACCTGCTGTCCGATAACAGTGTAGTTTTAGCTTTGCCTCAGAAACACGAAGTCGAACTGCACATTCATGGGTAAGCGAAAGCATTTGGAAATGTGTATAGAGCTGTTGCAAAGCAACATGCAGTGGTCTGCTGATTTCTCAGGGTTTTGAGCCTGTGGATGTTCTTGTGTGTTCTTTTAATTGCTCAGGCTTTGCTCATTTTTATGGAAAGGCGGCATAAAAACTTCACAAATGCTGTTTTAGCAGGATAACCAGGTAAATTCAGTGTTTGGGCTTTCAACCTTATAGAGGCTTAATGTTATAAAGATGGATAGCTGAGATTTATTTGACCTACAAAAGCCCCAATTTCTGAAAAAGATATTAAAGTGTATAGTAGCTCTTGATCCTCATACAGCTTTTTAATAAATGACAAAGTTTTGAAATCTTTGTGTATAATATGTATTTATGTATGTATTTAATTTAATTGTAAATATGTATTTAATTGCAATTAAATGTAAATATAGGAATATGGATGATAGTATAAAACTCAAGGACTAGTAAGAGATACCAGCATTTTTTTAAAAAGTGACATATACTTGGTAGAGTGTATGCATTTGGAATTTAAAAGATGCTTAACTTCTTCAGAGAAGGCTGCAAAATACTCTTGTTGCAAATGCTGTAGAGAGAAATACCGTATCAACAATGCCCATCTAGGTAGAGCAGGGGTGAAATGCTCCTAGTTCGGACCGGATTGCCTGATCCGGTAGCGATGGCGGCGGGTGGTTCAGAGAATTGGTAGCAAAAATCCCTGCCCCCCCTCTATGCCCAGCTGAGCCGCGCGATCATCAGAGGCTTTTTTTTTTACTTTTAAAATATTTTTTTCTACAACCTCTTCGGCTGAATAGGTTGTAGAAAAAATGCTTTTAAAAGTAAAAAAAAAGTCTCTGACGATCAGGCAACTCAGCTGGGATCGTCAGAGCCTTCTAAAAGCATTTTTTTACAACCTCTTTGGCCGAACAAAACAATACTGGCAAGAAATTAGAATAATGATCAAAAAAATTACAAAACAAAAATTGGAAATGAAGCCGGAAATTTTCCTATTGGGAATGATCACAGCACAATACACCAAAGAAATAAAATATCTCATTATCCATATCCTCACAGCAGCGCATATACTATTTGCCCAAAATTGGAAATCTGAGCAGTTACCAGCAAAAGATAAACTAATCGACAAAATCACTGAGTGCGCAGAAATGGATAAGCTCACAAAAGAACTACAAGACAAGGACGATACTGATTACTATTTAGTGTGGCAAAGTTGGTACAGCTGGCTGGAGGGAAAAATAGAAACATAAAAACAATTTTTGAATATTCAATAGGAATGTATAGAATTAAAGAGTGAACAAAATGTCCTATATACAATTATGTAAATATGTGAACATATAGATAGATATGAATAGAGAAAGATAAGAGAACTTGATAACCCACCGATGTAGAAACTAAGAGTCAGTCAGGGGACTGAATTGATGTTGGTTTGTTTTGTACGTTGTCTTAATGTATTTATGTTTGTTTGTATATTTTCTATCAATAAAAACTATTTAAAAATAAATAAATAAATAAAAGGTAAAAAAAAGCCTCTGACGATCCCAGCGCAATCATCAGAGGCTTTTTTTTTTACTTTTAAAAGCAATGCTTTTAAAAGTAAAAAAAAAGATTGCGTGCCATAGCTGATCACCCCCCCTCGCACGCTGTTCTACTTACCGCATGCCTCCTTTTGGCATGAACTGCACACGTGCACTTCGCATTTGGTGCACGGTGCGCACTGTGCATGCACAGCCAGCAAACCAGTAGTAAACCAGTTCAGATTTCACCACTGAGGTAGAGCAGTCATCCCAAAATAGGTGAGTTCTTTTTTGATATTCCCAAGTAATCTGGATATGTGACTGACTCCACCAGGATAATCAGTCCCGGAAGACTATCTCATCTTCACCTCTAACCCCTCCTGCACCTCTCAGAACTGCTCTGGAAGGTCACCTTCAGGTTCAGAGGCCACGTAGAAAAGCAGGAGGAAGGACAACAATTAAACCCAAGTTTAAACAATTAAACTCCAGTTATGGAAGTTTAATTGGATGTAACTAAGTTTTTAGATCTGTATGGTAAATGGTACTCAAGGAAACTCATATGATTAATTCCATTTTAATCAAGATTTTCTCTGTTATTTATTTTGAAAAAAACATTTTTTGTAGGTCTGCGTCTCCAGCATCATTTATTTATGGACCCAGTGAAAAAAATTCACCAGTTTCTTGCATGGAGGAGACAATCAACATCACTTTCTACGTATGAATGTTATTCTCTATTTTCATTGTCTTTTGGAAAAATGAATTAAATGAAAAGAATTTTTTTAAAAAAACAAAAATGCTTTCTCATGACTGAGGTAGATTTGAATCTAGGTCTTCCCAATCTGAGTTCACCATCTAACCTTCTACAAAGCTGCTTTCTTAGCCACTGAATCTCCGTCCACATTGATCACTCTCTGAACACTATTCATTTAATTTTACCCATTATGTCACAGCTACTCTCCGTTCACAAAAAAGGAGGTCATCTCAGTTTTTGAATTATAAGTGCCATTGTGAATTGCCGAGTTTATTATAATGTAAATATCCCCTTTCAAAAATGGGTGTTTAATTTTTGCTCCCTATGTTCATTGTTTCAAAAAGACTTTCTTGCTGGAGGAATGGCAAATAAGAGCTATTTTTGTCTCTTCTACCATTTTAATTATGTAATTATTATGTTTTTCCTGTGGTCTGGCAATGTCCTTTAATGCCATTTCATCTACCTTAAGTATGCTTTGGACACAGATCTTTTTCTCCGTGTCATATAATATATGTGGGTATATGCATAATTTTGTATTTATTTATTTTGTCATGTTTATGTAGTGTATACTGAAGGTGGTGACCCTTTGAGAGCTGTATGCAAGAGAATTTCATTTTAATATATGCCGATTAGTGTACATTCAAAATGACAATAAAGTTATTCAAAGTTCTAATCTGCAAATGTTAAAATATACAGACGCTTTAGCTTGCAGTATAGTCGAGCATCAGGAACTATGTGTTCAGAATTCAACATTTGGAAGTGAAGGTTTCTAAAATTTCAATTGTTTTAAGCTTTGACTGGAGGAAGGTGATAGGGTGCAATAGTTCTGATACCAATTCAGATAAAATACTAATTCAACTCTGGCCCTCCTTACACCAAAGGTCAGTAATCCTGGAGTGAGTCTGGCTCCCGATGTAAATCTGCTGATACAGATACCCAATTCTTTCCTACCAAGAGATACCAAGCTGTTTAATATACTGGATGTCAAGGTATGCTTAATTTATTTTCTGGATTTGGAACATGAAATGTGATACAGCATAACAAATTATGCAGTTGTTAGCTTCCCACAATCTTTATGAACGATTGTGATATGCTATCTTTGACGTTTATGATCTAAGAGGAAGAACAAACCAGCAGTGCCAATGATGGAAAAAGGTGTAAAGCAGCATAGGGGAGAGTATGTTACAACAGGCAAAGGGGGGGGGGGCTTAAGGATCTTTGTTTATTGATGAGTTGCTTTGCCTGCAGAAAACATCATCAGAAAATACTATAAAAAAATATAAGAATAGGTGAATAATATAATTTCAACACAAGGAATCACAATCTGCAAGATAGCAGGGATGATGATGCAAGAAGCATTCCTTTTGTACATGCCTCAAGGTCACAAAAACCGTTCAAAAAGTACAGGTCTGGTTTCATGACCTGTCTTCTCGCACATTTTGACACACATCCCATAGATGTTCCTGACGAGGCGTTTGCCTCAAGATTGATGCTGCCTTGCCTGAAATGTTTGTGGCTCCCTGATGTGGATTTTTACACTGTAATTGGCATCCTGCCTTTGAGCTGTCCTGTTCAAGATCAGCACATAATTTTAATACGGAAGTAATGTGATTTACTTTTACACAACTTCCATAGAAAGGGAAAGAGGGTTAGGCAGGGAGGTTCAAAACTTTTCAAACACGGGTAAGTCCCAAATAGTTGTTTTGAGTTCAAAACAGCTGGTTTGCATTGTTTCAGTCACTTTGGAAGTGTTCTGAGGTCAGGGCAATGGTTTCACGCTCAAAATACTCCCAGCACAAGTGACACAGCTGTTCCAACTCAGAACAGTATATTTGGAATTTGAAACTTTTCTCATGGATCGTATGAGGAGAAAAGATTCAGTGATGCTGCATCAACAATAAAGTGCAGTTGGTCATAGAATATTTGGGGTTCTTTTTCCCATACAGAATCATATTTTGGGCATGAAGACTTGTTATAGGCACTATGAGTCCTTATGAATTGTGTTTGTTATCACTGCATGCTTTCCTATCCTATGAAATGCCTTAGGAAATCTTGAAAGTTCAAATTGTGAGATGGACAGCAAATAAATTTAATAATAAAAATATAAAATAACTGTCTTGTTATAAAACTATATCCCCTTTTCTTAAAGACATGGATTAAAGTATGGGTCAAATTTAGATAGTATTAAATCCTAGCTATAAGCTTGCTCTTCCCAGTATTACTTCAATTTGTTTTATTTTAATTTAAGAATGTTTTATTAAAACAGTAATTTTTTACTGAGCTGATTTGTTTATGTTCTTATATGCAATGTCTACAAATTTCTTTGATACCAAAATGTAAGACAATTATGATTTTGCTCATTTGCAGACCACTGATGGACAATGTACCTATGAAAGTCATAGGAGAGACTGTATTTTACCAGAAGAACAGGGAAATATGGTGCAAGATCTTATTACATTCCTCACAAAACTTGACAATAGGCCACTGGTAATTTCACTGTTTGTTTGTTTTTTTACTGATTTATTAAAGCTGTAATATCGTCCTATTGCATATTTCTGCCTTATAAGCAGAGTTTTCAGAACCACAGAGCAGCTTGATTATGCTAAAATAACTTAATTTATGTCTCATTTCAGTGTTAAGCTATCTGGGAACAAGTCACTTTACACACAAGGGCATTTATTTACCACAAGACATAGGCAGGTTGTGCTGCTAGGAATTCAACAGTTGGAAACAAACTTACGAAGACTTAAGGAAAAGGGCAATAACCCTTGCTGAGGCTTCAGTTGACAAGTGATAACCAGTGCCGCCTTCTAAAGGTCTTTCCTGACATGAATTAGAAATACATTACTATCAAGGCTTTATGCCATGCTTATATGTGAGGCAAATTAACTTGCTTTCTTCCAGACAGGAGTTGGCACAAGGTAGCTCAGCAAAACACACGTTCTGTCTACGCAAACAAAACTATTTCTGTCTCAGTGGTACTGTCCTAAGAAACAATGTGCTGGGTTGGTAGGTTTATCTGCCCAAGGAAAACAAGAACTACCTATTGCTGTTCCTGGGGCAAAGATTATAATGCTGATGAGTTTGTCAGAGCCTGACCAGCTGAGAGGGAGAGCTCTGCTTTACTGGGAAGAAGCCTCTGTTACTATCTTGCATCCACCACAATCACAGCTATTAGGGCAGGGCTATCAAACTCACGGCTGGATGCGTCATGCGCTGGCCATGTCCACGCCTGGTTTAGCAGAGGGGCAAACATCGCAATACGTCACGTGATGATGCGAGTTTGATACCCCTGTGTTAGGATAACATTTGCAGCAAAACAAAGCAAAGCATCTATGGGGAGGGCTGTCAGGTAGCATGCAAAATGTGAGGTAGTGCCTTGCTAGTCTGCCCCTATCAACTTCTTAGAGCACTTGTGAGAGTTCATGAGTTGGAGTGAACCATGATGTTGAATTCCTACATTACTCATGAAATCTATTAACACACCAAAGCAGGAGCAATTGCTCCTTGTCCGTCCTTCTGACCCCCAAATCCCTATCTTCTGATAGGTAGCTGTAATGGTACATAGGAATGACCTTGGGAGACAATGAGACCTAACCAATGGAACAGTCCAGTGGTGAAATCCAATTTTTTTACTACCGGTTCTGTGGGCGTGGCTTGGTGGGCATGGTGTGGCTTGGTGGGTGTGGCAGGGGAAGGATACTGCAAAATCCCCATTCCCTCCCCACTCCTGGGGGAAGGATATTGCAAAATCTCCATTCCCACCCCACTCTGAGGCCAGCCAGAAGTGGTATTTGCCAGTTCTCCGAACTACTCAAAATTTCCGCTACCGGTTCTCCAGAACCTGCTGGATTTCACCCCTGGAACAGTCATATAAAAGACAACCTATCCCACAGCAGGAATGTGTGGGGCAAGAGGCTTAGAAAAGACCCTCCCTAATTTGGGAGCCGTAAAGGAGATGGAGAGAGGGAAGCACTTTCACACTTGCAAGATTATGTTAACGTAACCTTATAATAAAATAGAATCCGGTCACCCGGATCATGGTTCCCTGTCTGGTAAATCCCATAAGGCTGGCAGTAGTGGAGATAGCATTGACTTCAGCCACTTTCCATTTCATGCAGTCTGCCAACAGGTTAGGTGGGGGATTGAGGAAGGAGTAAATAAAAAATCATATTCTGTCCATTGTACAGAATGTGTACATTTTGTACATATGTATATGTATATGTATATTTTGCATATATATCTGTGTGTGCTGCACTCATTTTACTCTGTATAATACATCTCTATATTCTTTCTCTCCCAAAGTTTTGTATGAAGAACGATCCACTGTGTTTGCAAATACTTTGCAAATTTGGAGACATGGAGAGTGGAAAGGAATCGACAGTTCATATTCATCTTGAGGCAACACCTTCACTATTAAGCATAGTAAATATTTTAATCTTTGTGCTATCATACTGAAGGCTGTGTAATCATATTCTTAAGTGTCAGAGAACCACAGACAAAGTGTCATATTTCAGTATCAGATTTAGTTGCTTAAAGTTCTTTCTCTGAATACCCTCAGTTGAAAAGCATATAATTTTGAATAGGCTTTGTACAATGTAGAGACTCCACCTTACCTCCTTAGCCTCACTTATTTCATATTATTTTTTATTTGAACCCTTAAAGAGCAGCTCATTTAAAATGTTTTTTTAACTTAACAATAGGATGAAGCTTCAGTGCTTACCTTTGAGATAAAAGGAGAAGTTTCAGCAGATCAAAACCCCAAAGTTATTGAACTCCACAAAAATAAGCAAACCACTCATGTAAGTATGGGAGTCAGACAGTGAAGGGGAGGAAACACTGGACTACTTGAATATTAACCCAGATCTACTTGGATATATTTTCTAACATGATTTATCATTCTTTTGGTATTAGTTCTTGCATTATTTCAGTATCTGATGCCTATTCTATTAGATCTAAACCAAGGGCTGTTGTGAAGAAGCACATTATGTTGTTTGCGTCTATTTGCAAGAAAGCCTAATTTGCAGTGTCATAAATGCAGAATCTTTATTGCATGTTTATTTCATCAGAAATTATGCTGTAATCAGAATTAAAGCATACCTCTGAAATCAGTGGCATTTGACTTCTATGAAAGCTCTTTTATATATCTACCTTGAAGGTAAACAAGTCACAGCTCAAATCCAGACTGTACTACTGTGAGAAGTGAAACAAAGGTCTCCTAAAGAGTATTCCAAATACTTGTTTCTACCTGCAATAACTATGTGTGTTTTATTTTCTACAGGTCATTTTGGAGGGACGTCATAACCAGAAGACAAAACATAGCGTCAGTGTCTTGCTTATTGCAATAGGTTCCCTATTTGGAATTTTTTTGCTTTTGCTTCTTATATTATTTTTATGGAAGGTACGTATTTCAGTATTAATCCACACATTGGTGCATTTTAATGGGTTGGCTAGATATCCATCCAAAAAAAAGGGAAAAAATAGCTTTTCTAAACACTAAAAGAAATCTGCAGTGTACTCTAGAACACACAGCCTTTGCTATGATTTTTATTTGGCATTCGGGAACAAATGTGGTTTTTATGTAGCTTGTTACACTTTAATGTGATTTGGGGAAATTGACAGCATAAAATGAGCAGAGAATTCCAATAGCCATTTGGACAGATGACAAAGGGGAAGGAGAAATGAGGCTTTGGAATTTATGGGGGGAAAGTGGTAATCAGATATAACTCAAGAGATTTTAGGTTACCTCACTTCCCAGATAAAGAGCTCTTGTTTCATTTTAAACACTTTGCAATTTGGGAAATGATACAGATTTAAACATTAGAGGAAAAATGCTTTTTACTTGGTTCATGGGATCCTCCTGCTGGATGAAATACGTCTGTTTTTTTAAATGTAAAAATAAGTTTTTATTCAGGATGTTTAAACTTTGGGATGTATTTTGAGTATAGCTGAATCTTGGTATATTAAAACAATGGGTAATGTTCTTTTTCTAAAATATAAATATGCATACATATTAGTGCTTTGAAATTGCAAACCTTGTAACTATTTTTGGAATTGTGTATTCCAGATGGGATTCTTCAAAAGAAAATACAAACGTTTTCCTGAGGAAAAAAATGGAAGTGAAAGTTTGGAGTTTTTTAAACATATTCACAATAATGCCTCAGAGTAGGACGTTTGGTAGAAGTTAAGAACTATCTGCTACAAGAACTGTTAAGTCATAAGCCCCCATATCATATGTGAAAGGAATAGCCATCAAAACGGGCTTCCAAAAGCACAAATCATAGAAAACTCTGAAGGATAAACATTTTCAAGAGTTCTAATCAAAAGGAAAGAAAAATTCAAAATGCAAGAACAAGGAAACACTAGGAATTGCTCCTTGCTTTTTAAAAAGTACTTGAGAAGGAGTATTGTACTAATCATACTTGAATCGCGAATGTATAACCTCGCTTCCCAAGACTTTCCAGTGTTCAGGAGGATGCAAAATTAGACCAGTTTTAGTCTCCACACAATGTAGACCCGGGTTCTCCCCTTCTAGTTCCTAAAATGAAACCAGTGACATCGTTTTTTTAGATTTGCAAATTTAGTGGCTGCTGACAATTTTTATTCTACTTTCTCCACCTTGCTCTGGAAATATTGGGAACGTCCAGGTAAAAAGAACAATTCAAAAACGCCCTCACAATGTCTCCTCGAATTGTGATGAAATGTTTGCAACCAAATTGTCAAGCTCGGAGCTCAAACCAATAGCCTAATTACCAACCCAAGCTACTAATACTCAAACACATTTCAAGAAGAACTATGCTTATATGTAGGATCTCTCCAGTGAAAGGAGGCAATTTTTTAATGAAAAGGGAACAACATGCGATCTTGGATGTCTCCTCCATTGTATCTGTTCAGACTTACCATGCAACTAACCCTGGAATATTGGCACTCTGTATTAGTAGGGACCCTACTGAGAGAAAAGGCTTCCTTGGCAGGGAATGAGGGGTCAGGTCAGTGGAGAGGAAGAAACTAACTTGGTTTGTGAGCTCTTCCTATGTATCTTGAACTGAAAACCCGAATGATATAATAGAGCTTTGAGCTCAAGGTCTGTATGAGATTTTTGACTCTCAACCATGTTTTGAGGGTTCTACCTGGCTGGGTTGGAGAAGTCCTCCCATTGTGTAAAATCAGGGAAATGGCAGTTACCACTTCTTATGCAATCATTTTATTTATTTTTGTATTTTGAAGAAATAGAGAGAATCTTTGCCTGATATCTAATGTCTAATCTTTAGACAAATGTATTTTCTTGCACACATTATACAGGTTCAGAATGTTTAGCATAAGACTTAAGAAGATGGTAAAGTACTGCACTTTAACCCCAAGATGATTATTATTTGAACATCAGTTGTACCTCAAAGGCTCGAAAGCATGAATGCATTAAAGACTCTTATTTTAAAAAAAACCAATCTGTTCTATCACTGTATACCCTACACTGTAAAAAGGAACAATCACCAACATTGAACTAATAAAATATTAAATAAAATGGAACATGAAGCTGTCAAATAATTGTAGATATTTGAATTAATTCCTAAATACAATTTTTGTGACATTTTTAAAGTGAATATTTACAAACATCAAAATTATTAACAATTAGACTTTCCCTATATAATTTACTTATGAACTCTGGTATTTACAATGTTCTGTCATTTAACTCTCTGGAAAAGCTAAGACGTCTTATTTAAAAATGAACAGTTTATTTTCTGACAATCTCTCCTATACCCTCCATGTTAACAATGTAAATTATCACCGTAATTTGCTTACTAATCTTTCGTACAGAAGCTGCAAACCTCTGTATTAGACATAAATGTTTGTATGGTATTTTCCATCTTTAAAAAGTATTAAGCCCTACTGAAACTACTACAATGTGCTCAAGATCTCCTTGAGAAGCACTTGGAAGCTTCAGCTGATACAAAATGCAGAAACACAGGTTGTAAATGATATTGGCTATTTGGCACATGTGACACCATTGCTTCAGGGAACTGCCAATATGCTTCTGTGTGGAATTCAAGGTGCTGGTTATCGCCTTTACAGCCTTTATGAGATTTAACTGAAGGACTGTCTTCTCCCCTTGTTTCTGCCCAACCAATCTGATCCAGCAGGATCGGCATGCTCTGGGTCCCGTCAGCCAAGGAATGTCACCATGAGATGTCCCTTTTCTGCCATAGCACCTATCCTCTGGATTAGGATGGCCCCAACCTTGCTGACCTTCTGGAAGGCTTTGAAGACCTAGCAATGTGCCTGGGCCTCAGATCCCAAGTGTGTGGTAATGTTGTGGTAATACACTGACAGTATATCATATCTTGGTTTCTATTTGTATTCCATTTCTTCTGGCAGTGTTTTAATCATTGTCTGCCATGCAGAGACACTGGTTTGAGATGGGCAGCTATACAAATTGAATAAATAATTCAATTTTCAATTCAGAATAGAGCTGGAAGGGATCTTTGAGGCTGTCTAGTCCAGCCCCCTGCTCAAGTAGGAAATCCTATGCCATTCCAGAGAAGTGGCTGTTGTGTCTCTTCTTAAAAACCTCTAGTGATGAAGCACCCACAACTTCAGAAGGCAAGCTGTTCAACTGGTTAATTGCTCTCACCATTAGGAAGTTTCTCAGTTTTAGATTGCTTCTCTCCATTGTAGTTTCCATCCATTGTTTCTTGTCTGGCCCGCAGGTGCTTTGGAAAATAAGTTGATCCATTCTTTGTGGCAGCTCCTCAAATACTGGAATACTGCTCTCATGTCCCCCCTAGTCCTTCTTTTCTCTAGATTATTCTTACCCAAATACTGCAACCATTCTTCATGTTTTTGTTTCCAGGCCTTTAATCATCCTAGTTGCTCTTCTCTGCACTTTTTCCAAAGTCTCAACATCTTTTTTGTAATGTGACCAAAACTGGATGTAGTATTCCAGGTGTAGCCTTACTAAGGTTTTATAAAACGATACTAATACTTCATGTAATGCCTCTGTTTATACAATCAAGGATTATATTAGCTTTTTTGGCTATTGCCAAAAAACTGACTCTTGTTTAAGTGACCGTCCACTAGGATTCCAAGGTCTCTTTTATTCTTTTTTCACCTAATCTGTACTTTGGTTTTTCCGGTCTAAATGCAAAACCTTGCTTTTCTCCACATTAAATTTCATTTTGTTGGATAGAGCCTATTGTTCAAGTCTGTCAAGATCCTTTTGGAACCTGCGCTTGTCTTCCAGGGCATTGGATATTCCTGCCAGCTTAGTGTCATCTGCAAATTTGATGAGTTCCCTTCTATTCCCTCATCTAAGTCATTTATGTTATGTTATTTTATAAATACTAGGGCCGTGATAAATCTATGAAAGTCTTCCCAGTGAATGGAACCATACATGAAAATCCAATCTTGAAATTATTGAAGCAGGCAGGTCTTTCAGAAGCTGATCCCATCTTACTTTGCATTTGCATGAAATGGATGTTTATGCACAGAGACAACTGGGAGCAGCTGGATGAAAAAGGCAGCTGAGTTAATCATTAAAAAGGAGTGCATTGAATGCAGTCCCATTTATTACAGAACCCCTCTTTCAAAGAATCTACACATCCCCAGTGATGTTAATAATTGTGTTAGTCAGAGCGCCAGTTTGGCTTAGTGGTAAAGCACCAGGGTAAAAACTGAAAGACCTCAGGTCCTAGCCCTGCCTTGGGCACAAAGCCTAGGAAGGAGGCAATGACAACCCTCTTCTGAAAAATCTTGCCAAGAAAACTGTCTGGAAAGTCAAAAAACTGGATACAATTGAACAGAAGAAAATTTCTAGCCATATAGCAAGCAGGGAATAGACTTCGTAGCCCAGATAGTTGTAATAACAATCAAAATATATATGAGTGAAAGAACTTGCAATGAAGACATCTTACTATGTTTCCAAGATATGGTCATCTTCCAAATAGGTGTACTTTTTACAAAATGAAACAATGCTATTTGGTGCTTTTGCTGGATTTTATTTACGAATGAATTATATAAGGAACAGGCTTAATATAAGGCCACAATGTACAAATATACTGATTTCTATTTCAAAAATCTGCCAAATGATTACCATTAAAACTATGTTGACATGTCTAGTTGATATGCCAACTTCAACATTTATTTACTCATATAAAATCATAATTCAATTCATAGCTAGTTATTTTAGTTGTTTTGCTTTAAAGAAATTGAAAAATGTTCTCAGTATGCAAATGAGGACCCAGTTGTGGGGGCAATAAGCTGACTTTGTATAAATATACAAAAAGGATGAAGGCTATTGCTGAGCACATTGTAAGCCGCCCTGAGTCTTCAGAGAAGGGCGGCATATAAATCAAATTAATATATATACATATACATATACATATACATATACATATATATATATATATATATATATATATATATATATATATATATATATATATTTCTATTTCAACTAAAAACTGGGTAATTTTATACATTAACTCACATCAAACATCCTGTAATTTGTGAATTATTAGAAGAGAGTCCTTAAGATATTCTAAAAAAGTCAGGTGAATGATGCCCAGTTTAATGTAATGTGTTCATTCATTATAATCAAGTTTTAGAAGACCTGAACCAAATTCAAAACTCCTGATCGAGAGGGAAAGCTCAGTGATAGAAAAATGGCTGTGTTCAAATGAATTTTTGTTTTGCCATCAGTACAATGCTTTCCAAACGTTTCCCTTTATTACCTCAAAACTGCTTATCATAAAGAGCCTCGGCGGTGCAGTGGTTAGAGTGCAGTATTGCAGACTACTTCTGCTGACTGCCGGCTGCCTGCAATTTGGCAGTTCAAATACCACCAGGCTCAAGGTTGACTCAGCCCTCCAACCTTCCGAGGTCGGTAAAATGAGGACTCAAATTGTTGGGGGCAATATGCTGATTCTGTAAACCACTTAGAGAAGGCTGTAAAGCACTGTGAAGTGGTACATAAGTATAAGTGCTATTGCTGTTACTATTGCTATAAAGGTTTTTTTTTTTACCCAATGTAGGTTAAACCCTCTTAATTTATTTAAATGTCCCTGTTGTGATTGGGTTATGGGTTTATGGGTAATTACCCAAAGGGTGGGGGGGAACACTTATCCAATTCTCTCGTGGAACTATGGTATATCGCATTCTTGCAGATTGCTAGACTTCCATAAAATAGAGTTTGAAAAGCCCTGGTATAGTACAGGTAGGATGTTTTAAGATCATTTCCTGTGCAGAGGACACCATCCACTTGGAGGTAGTCAGTGAATTTTTTCCTCATCACTTTCACCTAGCTGTTTAAAAAATGATACTATGATTTTAGGGATAAATACCCTCTAGTTTTGTCTGAAAACAATGAAGTTACACACACAAACCTAAAATAATTTTAAAACTGAAAGAGCCAACTTCCCCAAAGTCTATGTTATTTCTCTAAAATTTTCCCCCAATTCTTCCCTAATTAAATATTCCTGAAAATTTGTCAAAGCTACAGGGGTGTGATTTGCGTACAAAACCCAAAACGGGAATTGCAAAATATGCCTCAATCCAATCTGAAGGTGAAAGCAACAGCATTTGTCCTGATAAGAAAGTAGGTATTTTCCCATGATTCTGAACTTTGTTCTGAGTTGAATCTTGAGATACAGTACACTGCATACTTCTAACTTGAATCATCCCGGCTTCCATATTCTATATGCAATTTTTGTCATATCAATATGATTGGGGTGGAAAGTAGGTAACTGTTTTTCATAGATTATTTCTAAATACAACTGCAGGATTCTTTCAGATCATCTAAAATAACAACATTTCCTCCATATAGATTAATCAACTGGGGATGTACCCTGAAAATGAAAGAAACACAGAAAAAAATTATAATTGTATTACTGCTTTTTGTTTACGTGTTTTTGAAAAAAATATTGTAGATGTATAGGAAAAAAATAGAAGAAATAGTCCTCTTCACACAAGTGGGAATCCAATTTGGGGAAGTATTTGTAATTTATTTGTATAACAAATAAATTGAGGAAAATGGAACTGAAGGCGCCAAAGCATGGATGTATTGCTGAGAATTTGATTGTTATTTTGTGTGTTTTTATTTTAACTTGTAACTCAAATTAGCTTCAGCCACGTTTCTCAACTTTGACAGACTTTAAACAGAATGCAGCAAGTACAGATGGTCCTCGACTTACAACAGTTCATTCAGTGACCATTTGAAGCTACAACAGCACTGAAAAAAGTGACTTATGACCGTTTTTCAGTTACCACCTTTGCAGCATCCCCATGGTCATGTGATCAAAATTCAGCTGTTTGGCAACTGATTGCTGTGTTCTAAGCTCATGGGATCCCCTTTTGTGACCTTCTGACAAGCAAAGTCAAAGGGGAAGCCACATTCATTTAACAATTGGGTTACTAAATCATCAACTGCAGTGATTCACTTAAAACTGAGGCAAGAAAGGTCATAAAATGGGGCAGAATTCACTGAACAAATGTCTCACTGAAGAACAGAAATTTTGGGCTCAATTGTCATAATTCTAGGATTACCTGTATACATAAAGTCTAACTGGAGAATATACTTACCTTCAGATATACTTCCAGTTTCCAACAAGCAAGGATATACACGAACACAGCATTTGATTTAAAAATCTTGCTGATTCGAAAATAGCACTGAGATATTTGTTACCTGACATTAAGCTCTAAACTGACATTTTCAATATGTGTGTCATAAAGGATTGGCATGCCAGAGTGTCTTGCCTAATCCTGTACACTTTGCAGCTGATATTCTGGTATCAGACAATAAAAACCATAAACTCTAAAATTCAAATCTATAGATTACAGATTGTATTTGGATGTATCTGCTCATATGCAAATATGACATATAAATGTCAGGTAGAGATAGGCATGATTATGTTTTCCCATTACGAGATGCTCTTTGCATCAAATGTAACATTTGGCTATGGTCCAAGAAGAGAAGTAGGCCATCATACAGCAGTGGACAGAAAAATATAATGCGGTGAAACTTTAAAGGGACAAGCCACTTAAATACTCCCAACTTTCTCATTACTCCTAGATCATCTTAGGACAAATATCTTTCTGTAAGAAATTAGAACCAAACACTGGCTCACTGTGAATTTTCTCATTATCCAATGTAGAATATGGAAATATACCACACAAAGCTTACGCTAAACTAAAAGGAATTACCAACACTTGTTGTTCAAACATGACAAAATGTAATCCTACCGGATATGAACTTCTGTTGCCCATTCCACTAAATCTCCATCTATATTCCAGGGATAAGTATTTTCTTCAGAATCTATACAATTTAGATTATCTGCAGGGATATGTTTCATTCCAATTCTTGGACACACTTTTACTTCTTCAACAATGTAAGTATCAATAAAAGGAAAGCTGAACTAAAATAAAATACAAAGCATAAACACAACAGTTGAAAAATTAGGTATCTGCAAAGATTTGTCATATGTCTGCTTCCACTATAGAGTGGAAAACTAATGCTAGAAGACAAAATAATATAGTTGAACATTTTAGCATTCTTACAGAAAATTTGAATGGGCTTTGGAGAATGGAATTTGCAAAACAAATTTAAAAAAATTTTAATTTTAAAAAAATTATTCTACATTTTGCTTTGTGATTTTATTTTTTCTGTTGATTC
The DNA here is from genome assembly GCF_029215685.1 of Pituophis catenifer annectens. Lineage (NCBI taxonomy): Eukaryota > Metazoa > Chordata > Lepidosauria > Squamata > Colubridae > Pituophis > Pituophis catenifer. The sequence continues at coordinate 191,467,966 of NW_027256881.1, read as the reverse complement.
TGCAGCATTGGTAAAATCAAGAAATAAAACTTAAATGGTACTCTCACCCAAACACACCTTAGGAAAACATGTAAACAATGCTTAATTCTGCATTGGATGATTGACCTTCCTTAGTTCATCCTTAGCTCATCCTTGGATACCAGGCTTATAGTATTGTGTCATTATTGTGAACCATGCTGAATACCCATAAATCCTGATCTATATTTTCCAAACTATAAAGGGATGGTCCTTGGTACTTATTAACCAAGTACTATAATACATCCCATTGTGAAAATAGGCTCAGATTCTTTCCACCTCTCCTGCAATCCAAACCAAATATATTGTGTTGAATAAATGCTGGGTAGAAGTGTTTGCTATCATATTTTGTATCAATTATCTGAAAAGTGTTTACATGATTGCAATAAACCATAATCTCGGAGAGTCTCTCTTTTGATTCTTCCTATCACTAGCAGCAACTTCAAAACTATAGAAGCTCAAACTTGTTTTCATGACAATATAGCTACAGTATCTACATAAAGCAATCCAATAATCAGAAGCCAAGTACAAATCAAGGCTTCTGTTTCGATTTATTGTGAGAATGATAAACTGAAGTACCGTACTTGGTTCAGATATCAAAATAAAAAACCATGGAAGGAAATACAATGGTTATCTAGTCACTTCCATTGTCAGGAAGAGCTATACACTGTAGGAATTTTTTTAAAAAAATCTACAAAATGTAACAACCCTTCTCTTGCCCTAAATATAGCACAGTCTATATATATATATATATATATATATATATATATATATATATATATATATATATATATATATATATATATATATATATACTGGGTCCTCAATTTACCTACCTTAGAAAGGATGGAAGGCTGAGTCAACCTTCGAGATTCGAACCTGCAGTAATTGCAGGCAGCTGGTCTTAATAACCAGCTTAATAACAGGGTGCCTTAGACCACTGTACTACCAAGGCTCTATATTTAAATATAGCATTTGGGATTCTTAAAAAAAATCAGTTTAGCAGATTTGTACTGTAGTACCTCATGTATGTAAGAACCATTTATAATAAAACTGCAACAGATGGACAGAAATAGGCTAATCGGACTTAGTCTGGTGATTTTCAAAATCAGAAAAAGATAGGCTAATGTATTCTGACAGGAAGTTTAAGTCTCTTTACAAAAGCATTAAAATCTTATATCATGAATTATCTTTCACCTTAAATCTTTGTCTGGTTTTATTACATTATCTTTTAAAATGCGACTTTTCCTCCTCCTCCTATTTCTTTCTTTGACTTTTGGTGAATGCAATTGCTAAGAAAATTTAAATCAAATAACATCAGGTTGCAAACCCTTTACCTGGTTTTTCACACTAGCATATCTTTTCAAATGTTTAATGAATTCTTGCCGGGAAGTATTCCTTACAGTTATAAGAGCTATGCTTCCATCATCCAATCTAGAAATGACAACGTTCAGTTAAGCATGAATTAAATAATGCAATTTACAATGAATTAATCAGAAGATGATATAGTATAATCAGGAATCTACCTTAATAACCCAAGTAATTCATCTTTGTCTTTCAAAGTAAAATAATATTCAATGCATGACATTGTCAACCTTAATGTTCCCAGAAAATAACTGCATAGAATCTGCATACAATAATATTTGTAGCTTTTCTCTGGACAATTGGCATATTGGAACAATACCCAGTGACTAGTAGGAATTAAGATGTGTGTGTGTGTGGTCTTAGTTTTTTTTAACTTTGTAGAAACAGTAAGATTCCCCCCCCCCATCTGTTCAATCGTGTCCAATTCTCAGAGATTGCCTTGCAATTTCTAAGCAAGATTTTTCAGAATTGGTTTACCATTGCCTCTTTCTTAGGGCTCTGTGCTTAAGATGGGACTAAAACTCATAGTCACCCAGTTTCTAGAAGGAACTAGAATTTATAGAATTTATAGAAGGAACTATAAATTGTGGAAAATCTTGATATTACACATTTTATCAATTTTTAGTGGTCTTAGATATCACAAGATATCACAAATTGTCCGCCTGGGTATTCGTTGAACCATTCTTTCAGATTTTGCAGCCAAAACAATGCCAGTGAGTGTACGGAATATATGGAATATTTATTATAATTACTAGTAGTAATATTACCCATATATTTTTATGAGGGAATTTAAAAAGATGTGAGTTGTGGATAACTACTATATAAGTATAACTGGCATATTTTCCTCAAACTGAGAGATGGGCAGCATTTAAATTTAATAAATAAATAAAATAAAAATATTTTACTACACAATTAATTAAAATAAATTTATTCCCTCACCTGTTTTTAAAACTTTTTTCTGTAATCCCAATTTCCTTTGCACAGTTATCCCCATCCATAACATTCAAAGGCTGGTGCAGTTTTTAGCCAACCCAAAGTTACACAACTCTAAGGTTTGTAACTCCAAAGTGGAAACATTAAAAGGTTTTTATTTATTTCATTTTTTGAAGGTTTCAATTAATTTTCATGATTTTGAGCCTTCTTCCCTTATGATTATGACATTTGGAGTTGCTAAAAGCTATACTTAGCGAAGCCCAGAGGGCCACAGATTCTCCCTGCCTGCTGAGGTATTGGTGAATCATAAAATTAACAAGAGTCACAGTAATCTAGCAGCTGAACTACATTTGGCAAATGTCAAAGATCCTAAAAATAACAAGGTTGAAATGAAATTCTGGTCTTTCGTTGTCAGTTCGTTTTGCTTTTCCTTGTGTATGCAGGTTTTCCCTTTAGCACTTACATTTAGCTTTCACAATAACTGAATTTAATCAGTGAAAACCAAAGGTCTAGATTTCCCCATTAACAAAGCCCAAAGGAGATTATGACTTGTGACTACCACTTAAATCAGACTTCTAAAATAATTTAATCACCATAATTATCCAATGATTATTCTAGATGGATGACCGCATCTGCCTGAACAAAAACTGATTACAATTCCCAAAGATGCAGAATCAACCATTGTTCAATTTTTTTTTCATCATGCTCTCCCAACCCTGAGGTTCTAGATTGCGTGCAATCTGAGAAAGCCAAGCTTCTACAAAAAGGTGTTAAGGACATTAGTTTAATTGCACAAATCCTTACTGACCTGGTATTAGGAGCCAAGCCTCTTGGTGCCACTGAACAGAGACAAGGGATTGCCATAATGCTCACGTTCAGGAAATGACCCTCAATTCTCTGCCACTCATCTGTGAGGTCTAAATATAACATACTGTATTAACTTCAAGTAACCCTAATTATGTTTGATGAATGATTAAACTTGCAGACTTACCTGGTTTAAGACTCCCTTCCTTCCTTCTAAAAATAACAAATTAAAAGTCACTAAAGGACGACAAAATAAATAAATAAATAAACACAGCTTGATTGTCGTGTTGTGAAAATAAACATCTAACACTGAATTAAAGCAAAAATGTCTTTATGAAAGAAAAGCTTTAAATCCTGTATTAATCACATAATTTGAGAGAACACTTCATTGTTGAAGTAAACATGATTATTTTTTATTCATGTTTTAAGACAAAATATACTAATGGTAAACTACTTACAGCACAGCAAAATCTAAATGAAACATGATTCCCTAAAATTTCTTTCAGGTATATTAAATTGGCCCTTTTAGGAAAACATTGAATGCAGAATGCAATCTAACCAACATTAGCAAATTAGTTAAATGATATGAACCCTCATAGTTAAATTAATCAGAATTAATATTATGGACAAAATGAAGTTTGGCATTCATTAACCTCTAACTAGTTTACTTACCTATCATTTTCTTGTGCATCTTGCTGCAGATGCTTCAGTGGGAGGAATGATATTTCACAATCTTCTGGTCTACAGACAGAACAAGATTTAGTTCCATACAAAGAAATATACAAAATGAATATCAAGGATGTATATTGAACAGTATATTACAGAGTTTATACTAGAATAACTGCAGGAACAGAAAGTATGAATCCTGTTTCAATAAAGTATTGAGAGACAGACAGACTAAATCCTCAACAGAATGAATGAAAAATGAATGTAAGAAAAGAAGATCTTGAAGTTCCATGGAGTAGACTGAACTATGTCCTACTGAACAAAAATATGAAAAACAACGCTTGGTAGAATAAAGACATGAAAGAGGCTATGGATGAAAAATTAAGCAAGTAAGAGAACCACTTCCAAAAGACAGTGAAAAAGAATGGAGTCAAAGAGAGCAAGGAACAGTAATTTTTTTTTTAAAAGAGACAGAAAAATGCAGAACAATTTTGATTCTTTTTAATGGAAGCATCTCAATGCGCTAAACAAGGAGCCCTCGGCAGAGTAAATGTAAAACAAATATTAAAAATGATTAAATAGAATGAAATTAAAGTAAAGCAATGGCAAAGGAATATTTTAGAGATTTGTACAGGAAGGAAAGCGACATACTGAAGAGTGGGGTTGAAATAAATGCTACATTAATGCTAAAAAAAAATGGTACGAAGGAAATAATACTGTCAATACATTGAAAAATTATAAGGCATTAATGTTTTTCATACAACACGAAAGAGAGTAAGTGTTTTCAGGAAAATAAAGTATGGGAGGATTGTTTGCTAAGTGTCCCGAGAAAGTATTTAGAAGAATTCTGATTGAAAAAGTACAAGGTGTGATAGTGAGCAAAATTTCAGAAATACAGTGTGCCTTTATGTTATACATCAGGCCAGAATTCTTGTTCTTTATGATTTTAGCAAATAATTGAAAAACATACTGTATGAATGTTAAAAAGGGAAGTTTGTATGTTTGCTAATTTACAGAAAGTGCATGGTAAACTGAATAGTCTTGAAATATACAATATTTTGCAAGAACAATGGAAATAAATAAATATTTGAGAACAAACGGAATGCTTAGTGAATGATTCAACAATGAGCAAAGAGCAAGACAAGGATGCAGAATAATCTGTTATTTAATGTATTTATGGACAAATGTACACCAAACACCTGAGTGTTAATGTTAAGAGATGTTGTTGATAGGGTGTATGAAGATATAAAGATGATGCTGAATTGTGGGCTGGGAACATAAATGATTTGCAGAAAATATTAGACAGATTATATGATGCAATCAGGAGTGATGAATATAAAAATGAATAAACTAAAGACCAAAGCTCTCGTGTATAGAATAAATATTTGTTAAAAGTGGCTAAAATGACTATATAAAAATGTGCTTCTGTCTACTTTGTTCTACAGAAGTAAAAGAAAATGGTCGTGGCAGAACAAAACATTTTAAAAAATCAGCTGAATGTGGTGCAAATAGGCAATTAAAAAGTGTACATGGTGAAAGAAGAAAAGTCATTAAATAGGAATTGACAAGATCCTTTAAGGGGAGAGAAGGAGAGGATTGAAGAAAAGGCAAACATTCTGTGAATGTGGGGAAAGGAAGGAAGGGCTGCAGAGAAAAGTATGGAGCGATATAGTAAATAGTACTGTAAACTACATTTAGTTAGAATTCCTTTTCTTTTTTCTTAACTCATGCCTTTAATTTCTTTATCTCACTACTTCTCACTCTACATAACTGCACTTACTGAAAAGGGAAGAGTGTGATGGGCATGAATGGACAGATGGGTATAGAATTACTCCTTAACATTAGCCATTAACCTATGTGGCAGAGACCCTTGTAGACAGAGAGTTAAAGAACTGACTAGCGAGTAACAAACTCTCCAAGATATAGAGAACGTATACTGACATTTATTCTTCCCAATCCCTTGAGCATTCAAGGGGTTGAAAACATAAAGAGATCTAACCTCATCAGTCCAAACCAATAACTCACAGTAACGGTCAAAATAAAATATCTAACCAAGAAACTAAGTGGATCTGACAGCAGCAGTTTGAGGATTGTTCACCTGCTCTCACACCAGCAGTGCCATTATTGGAACAGTCTCTGGTCCCTTCTTTCCCTCTAAGTAAGGCTTTCCAGCATGAGGAACCAGCCCTCTTCCCTCTGCCTGGGCGGTAGGCTGAGTCCCAGCCAGGAAGCACAGAAGGGTGGGGGAGTTTGTTTATGGAGGCTCGATAATCCAGCAGGTGCTTTCTCTGTAGGCTTCTCTTTGTCATCCTCTGGCATCTGCCAGCTCCCTCAACCTTCTTCTTCTCCAATCCTCCCCCTCCCTGTTTTCTTCAGAGCAGCCTTGTGCTCTGATGCTCTGGTTTCCTCACAAAAGGTCTGTTGTTTTCTCTTCACCACAATGTAAAATTGTTGTTTTAGATTTTTGGGAATTGCTAAAACTAGAATGCAAATAATCTAATTTGCATAGCATAATTACTCACTTAAAACTGTCCCTACAGTAATACCACAATGATTTCAAATTCATCTTACCTGAGGCTTGCTAGGGTCTTGATTACAGCAAAATCTTTACGCTGATTTGGTGGAATCCAGCGATGCTTTTCAGCCAAAGCTAGAGTCCTTGATCCAAACCCAAACATTGAAGAGAATCCAAAGCGAAGTAGCTTGATAGGGCTACTGAAGGTGCACATATCCACTGACTTTAGATGCCCTAATATTGTAGCATTAATACAAACACACACATATATATATATACATACATTTTATAAGTGGACTCATTTCCTAGCTCTATTCTATGTTAATTGCAAACGGGCAGGAGGATCAAAATCCTAGAACACAATTGTGTACAAGACACAAGAGTGCATTCCTGTGTGTGTAGTCAAGAGGAGTGTGCCTTGGAGTGTGCCTCCAAGGGACAGCACTTAAATGGGACACATACTCCATCAACGAAAACAGCACCGAATAAAATAGTCACATTGCAATAAATTAAAAGCATGCAATATGAATAAAAATAAATTTCAGAAAGCATGTTCCATCCCACAGAAGATCTGAATCATAATTTTGACAAATGTTGGATAGAAGCCTGTTTATTCCATGTATAAAAAACAAGGCCACTGGATATTTATTATTCTATTCCTTTCTAAAATTTCAGGCGTACAATACTTACCCAGTATTATATGCAATGTGGCTGTTCGTGTATGTTGGATTCCATTCAGAGTATGTGCCAAAATATTGTTGGAACCTGTAAATATTAAAGAGAGAATATTCATGGATGAATTCTCTAAATCAGCATGAAGAATTGTTATACAAAATTTATAAATGTAGAATGATCTCCAAATTAATGTAAAGAAAGATTTAATAAACTATGGTTTGCTTCTGTATGTAAATACACATTTTCAATATTGGCACAGTTGTAAACTCAACAATCAGATCAAGTTTATTGACCATATCTTTTCTCAATCTTGAGCATTTAATTCAAGTGAGGATCCAACTCAGTGGTGAGTTGCCCCTGGTTCGGACCGGTTCTATAGAATCGGTAGTAAAACCAGAGGGAGACCCCACCCACCGACCCTGACCTCATCAGAACGCTTCTGCACATGTGCAAAAGCTTCTGTGCATGCGCAGAAGATTGCGTGAACACACAAGCAAAGCAAACATGCGTGCGCGGCCCCGTTGCGAACCGGTAGTAAAGGTGAGTAGAACCCACCCCTGATCCAACTATTTAAAAGGTAACACTGAAGTCACTCTTCATTTATATCTTGGTTTTGCAGATGGCACTATTAAGAACTGTTATTCCATTTCTGCACTAACTGAACCAATGAGTTTTGGATTCAGTAAACTATGTTGGCAAGATCCCAGAATTCCCAATTTAAGCAATTTTGGCCTAATTATTGGTTTGACATATTGCACTATGTGAGGCAGCTATTGTTCACCAATTAAACAAATAACACCTTATTGTGATGTATGAACAAAGTATTTGTTCAAACCCTAACTAATTATTTCATATTTTTCTTCTCTCAGCAAAGCTTGAGAATTATACATTACTAAATATTCCTTGCCCTATTGAGTTATCTTTTTAGAGATATTGCCTAACCTACCTAACAGAGAAACAAAATGATCATAGGTGGGCAAAAAAGCAATTGGAACCAAGGGACTTCCGCCTTCCTGTCTGCTTTTCCATTGAGTTTTCTTGTGGAAAGCTGGCAGGGAGCATTGGAAATCCATCCTTCCTTCTTTCCTTCCTTCCTTCCTTCCTTCCTTCCTTCCTTCCTTCCTTCCTTCCTTCCTCCCTCCCTCCCTCCCTCCCTTCCATTCCTATCGGCTTCCCCATTTGTTTTGCTTGTGAAAAGCTTGTCTTTCCTTATGATACACCATTTCACACAGTTAAATGGTTATAGGAACAAGAGTTTTAATAGTGCATCAGTTTTATTTATCATTACAATGACTATTCTCTTGATTAACTTTTATTTGGTATTGAAAATATATTAGTATATAATAAATATTGATCAAATATTTACAGTTGCAAGTTTTGACAGGAAACTGAAAGTAAAGGCTTGACAGGTAACTGAAAGTAAAAAGCCGCAGTGATGCAGTGACACAGTGGTTAGAATGCAGTACTGCAGGCTACTTCTGTTGACTGCTGGCTGCCTGCAATTTGACTGTTCGAATCTCATCAGGCTCAAGGTTGACTCAGACTTCCAACCTTCCGAGGTTGGTAAAATGAGGACCCAAATTGTTGGGGGCAATATGCTGACTCTGTAAACGGCTTAGAGAGGGCTGTAAAGCACTGTGAAGTGGTATGTGAGTCTAAATACTATTGCTATGCTATTACTCCTTTGGAGAATTAAAATTTCCTGTTTCCCTAGTGGTGGCTCTGGGTAGCAGTATTAAGAACTACTTATTAATAGCTATCATAGAAATATTTAAACTGCAGCATTTTTTTCTCACACCATGTTCTCCAAACCGTATTCCAAGAAGTGATACAATATACAATCTTTTCTGCTTAACACTAATATTAACTAATATTTCATTCCCAATACCAAACAGCAAGAATAAAGACAAAAGTATCTATAGTTTATGCAAAGCATGACTGATAAGATACCAGACAGAAATTTTGAAGGGAAATGTCCTTGGAAGTATAAGCACTCCTGCAGAACAATTAACTTAATTAACCAGACATCATGAATATTCATAAGTCTGTTAATGTGTCCCTCATCCAAATAGATAAATGTGATGTAATGACTTCCTAGTCATGCATATCTAAGAGTCTCATGAAAACTACACCAACACTGTGATGCTTTGCCCAAGCCATAATGGAAGCTAAGTCTCATAACAATATTTTACTCTCCACAAATTAATTGGAAGCAGAAATACATTGCAAATGACTGATTTAAGGCTGTAAGATTATATAGTCAATATATAAATTTCTTTTGTTTTATAGCAATGACATTCCTTTTCCCTTGTCTTTCTATTTTTTTTCACTCCTTATTCAAATAAGTCTATTGAGTTCCTTAACTATTATTCATATTCATATTTTATGTGAATAAAAACTAAGGAACTAATTAGAGAAATAAACACTATTGTAATATAATAATTACAGCCATCCTTCATCTGATCTCTTTTATTTTGTCTAAAGTATAAATAGTATACTATAAATTTATAGTATAAATTTAGATCTCAGACTCATACAGAAACACATTTACCCAAGGAAGTATAATGTATGTGAGGATATACATATGGGAAACAACAGCATACAGGCCCTATTAAAATTTAGGAAATGGGTCACATAAAACACCTTCCTTAAAATTCTATTTTTACAGTTAAACTCAGGTTTAGTCATTTAAGTTTTGCATAAATATATGAAACAAACATTCAAACTCAGATAAAAGGTCCATATAGAGCAGTGACGGCTAACCTTTTTGCCATTACGTGCCAAAAGCGGGGGTCGCACTGGGGGGTTGCGCACTTGCATGCCCACAACCATAATTCAATGCACCCCCCCCGCACATGCGACCCTCCCCCCGCGCTCCCCCTGCTTTTGGCACGTGATGACACAGTGGGCCCGTTTCTCACCCTCCCCAGGCTCCAGAGGCTTTCTAGGAGCCTGGGGAAGGCAAAAACAGCCTTCCGCAACCCCCCCCCGGAGGCCGGAAATGGCCTGTTTCCTGACTTCTGGTGGACCCAGAAGGCCCGAAAACCAGCTGGCCAATGCGCGCATTCACGCTGGAGCTCAGCTAGGGCAATCCATGCGTGCCCACTGATATGGCTCCGCGTGCCACAGGTGGCATGCGTGCCATAGGTTCGCCATCATGGATATAGGGAGTAGTAAGAACAGCTGAGATGATTATAGGAAGTTTGCTTCCCATTATTCAGGATACTACTTATAAGTGCTACAGTATGTGCTTAGAGCTGGAAGTATTGTTAGAGCCCCATACACCCACTTCATGGTTTCTTTCTGTTGTTCCCCTCTCGGAGGAGGTTTCAAAGTATCTGTAGCAGGACTACCAGATTCTGTAACAGTTTTGTTCCTTATGCCACCCATCCTGTAAACTCTCAAGGTTCTTTTTTTTCGCCATGTACATGTATACATCTGAACTAGACTGTGATGTTTCTCTGTGACCCCAAGTGATAGATTAGGCTATAGAGCAGTAGTGGGATTCAAATCCCGGCACTACTGGTTCGCTATCGGTAGTGCACGGGCATGCATGCTTGCTTTGCAAGCGTGCGGTGCTTCTGCGCATGCACAGAGCGTTTTTGATGACGTCTGGGTGGGTGGGCGGAGCCTCCCACCACTGCCACTACTGGTTCGCCTGAACCGGGGCGAACCAGTAGAAACCCACCACTGCTAGAGAGGGACCTTCTCACTCAGAGTTGCCATCTCTATGCACATGGATCTCTCAACAATTAACCAAGATGATTCAGGTTTGCTGTCTTTTCAGCATTGTTCATAAAGTGACATAGGGGCTAGTACATTTGCTATACAGTACTTCCATAAATAGTTCTTAAGTTAAAGGCAAGGACTGATTTTATAGGAGCCATACTTAAAAGTGTGAGAATGACAAAGAAAATAATTCCTATAGCTAAAGACTACTAAATTAACAAGATAAGCCATGTATCATGGGTTCATCGGAAGCAAAGGGTAAGAAAGTAATAGCAAAACAATATGCATTTTTAAAAAATCAAAATACTTATTATAAAATCTAGTAGAGATTCTTATTCATGTAACCTTCTTCATATTAACAACTACTAGTATGTACTCTCACCTGCTGGTATTATCCCAAGTGGAAGTTGTGATTTGACTGGTACAAGTGCATTATCACAATTCTTTCCAGCATCCATCTGGGCTCTAACCAAAAGACCATGAGCAGTCTCACTGGCAGTGCCATCTCCACCAACACAAACCACCCTACAAAATAATTAAATAATACTCCTGTAAGACGATTTAGAGTCAAGCATTAGATATTAGAAATTTATTAACTTTTCCAGGTAGCTTATTAGCCAAGTTTAATTTTTATCTCTACAGAGAAAATAACTTCCACTTTGACATTTTTTTTATTAGTGAAGTCTGATAAGAATGGTCACCCAATACACTTTTTCTTTAAAAAAAAAAAATCACTGTTTCCTCCTTTGCAATCCCTTTTTTCCATTTTTCCCCACCATCAATCTGCATTGCATTCTAATAGTGAATTATATAAAATACAGTTCTCATTGTAATTAAAAAGCCATCTCATTTGTAACAGTAATTAAATTCTCAAAAACTCATCATTATTAAATATTTGTATAAATATTGTATGAATTCTATCAGATGAAATGCCTTAGACAATATATCAAATAAAAGTCAAGAGTTATTTAGTAAGATACCTTTCTGACCTCTTTTACTTCCGGAACATTTTCCCTTTTAATAATTTGCCAAAAGGGCATGCAAACTGTATGGCATACTACTGAAAACATTTGCAGATGTAAGCAGATGATAATGTAAATGAGAAGGAGTCAGATTCTGTTAGCCTTTCACTTCTGCAGACACTTGTTGCATTTTTTTGTGAAAAGCTGTAATACAGGGGTCCACTACCAAGCCGTGGCCTATTTGGAATTGGGCTGCATGAGTAGCTGGCTGGAGCGTACCCATACACACTCACATGCATGCATGCCAGCCCGCCACTCATGCTGGCCCACCACTCACGCAAGGGCTGCATGCACACCAGCCTGCCACTCACACAGCCCAGTTCCCCTTCCCCCCACCCCCTCAGCAAAGCTGCCAAGCCGCAAAGGTTGGGGACTGCTGCTCTAATACATTGTTTGAAAGACTTTGTAATTCTTCTCAGGAGAATATTTGATGTAATTCTTTTTGCATACTAGAACTTCTATATCAAAAATTGGTTTCTAATCAATTATGACTTATAATGGTGACTACATAGGGACATTCATTTTGAACCCACTTTTATTATTGCATGAGTTTTTAGCACTGTATTTTATGACTATAAACTACTTCAGGAGAACTGCTCTTAAAAGCCAAGTTAAGGCCTGTACTATAGTGATAAGTTTACCATGTTTACCATGCTGGCAGAATGTCATCTAGTGCCTCTGTTTAAGGTGGGCATCATTCTATTGGAGAAAGATGGCTAAGATGATCCCAACTCCCTAGTAGCTCTGATGCTGGTCCTACATAGGATTGCTTTCTCTCTCAACATGCAGAGCAACAGCTTAAGGGTCTCCCAAATTCATACTCTTACCTGACTATTGGATAGATTCTTTGCCAGGCTTCAATGGATACATCAATTGCAGTCTTTGTTAGAGGAGGATAAGGCCCTAACAAGCCCCTCAGTAATTCAAGACTGCATTACTTGGGGCGGCTTCTGAAGACTACCAATATAGGTAGTCCTTGACTTACGACTAGTCTCTTAACAACCATTCTAAGTTACGACGGACCTTCCAAAAGGTACTTACAACCCAGGTCCAAAATTCTGATGGCTGATTGTTTTTGATGAAGCCCTATAGAGGTTGGATCCACAATGTCTATGAAAAGTCCATTCTGAATGAAATGTTTCTGTCCTGTGCACTTAGCCCAGGAAGGCATGCTCTGTGGCTTCTCCCCTAGGAATGTCAGGAGGATGATAGGCCAAAGCAGGCCAACTCTGTGGAAACCCTCCCGTGCCCTGACTCTCTGGAACAATTTATCTTGTCCCCATACTTTCAAATATCAGGAAAGCTATAAAAATTGGCTTTTCCTTCCTTTAGGATGAGAGGTGTCTCTCTTGCAGGTTCTTTTAAATTATGGTTTTATTGCACTTTACTAAATTGTTGCTCTATGGTAGTATAATTTTATATGAGCTACACAGAGTCTGTGTAATTTGGACAGGGTATAAGCAAAGAAACAATGCACACATTCCACAAATTATAAAAAAAAAGACTGGTGCTCTTCAGCCTTTTGCTTCTTACAGTAAAAAGAAGAAGGTTTTAAAAAAATCTTACCCGTGGAAAGAATTTAGGTCACATTCCTTGAGCAGTGTAAGAGCATGACCTTCATATTCAGTAACTATGTAAAAAGAAAGACCCCATAATTCATTGTAAAACTAAAACAATTAATACCCATTTAAACAGTATTGAACTTCTTAAAAGGTAGACAAATCTTAGAAGATCCAATCTGGGTCAGTCATCGGGACCAGAGGTTTTGTCTTTCGAGCTTTCAGGCTCATGCTGGAGCCCCTCCTCAGGGAACTTTTCTATGTGCTCTGGGCTGTTCTGTGTGTGGTATTTATATGGTGGCTGTAGTGTGTAGCTTTTTAGATGTAGATTGGGGTATTGATGACTGGCTATGAAACACAATCTACATTTTAAAAGCTACACACAACAGCCACCATATAAATTCCACACACAAAGCAGCCCAGAGCACATAGAGAATATAAGATGGGCTGCAGCATGAGTCTGAAAGCTTGGAAGACAAAACCTCTGGTCCTGGTGACTGACCTAGATTGGATCCTGCAACATTATCCTGGGACATATATATTCATCCACAATTCTTAGAATCGCTTTCCAGAGAATTGTTGGGTACTCAGTGAATTCCCCTCTTCCACCACCCCTTAGAAAAAGAGTCTCCAAGTTCCAACCAAGTTTAATTTTGAAATATTGTTTGCTTCTGCATGCCCACAGACTTGAACAAACCATCATCAGATGCTCTGCTGGAGGTAGTGCTACATGCTAAGGACAAGAATTCTGCAAAAGAATAGCCTTTTGACCATTACGCCCCCCCCCTCCCCATCAGCAATGTCTGCCTGGTGGTTTCTTTCTTATATAAGGCATTTGAAATAGCTGTTTCACACTAAGGATGGGAAATTTTAATCATGTTGGGGTATCTTAAATATTCAGAGTTTAAAATATTACAATATTTAAAATATTACCAAAACAATCAAAATCACCTATTTCAAATGCAAGCAACTACCGTATTTTCCGGCGTATAAGACGACTGGGCGTATAAGACGACCCCTGACTTTTCCTGTTAAAATATAGGGTTTGGGCTATACTCGCCGTATAAGACTGCCCCTCTTCCAACGCACACCAAATAAAAATTAAAAAACATCAACTGGCTCACCCACAATGTAAAAACAGCTGTGCTAGACCCAAAATGGCCCCTGAAACAAGCAGGAACCTCACACAGCCACAAAAAGCCCCCAAAAAAACTACTTTCACACTTTACACACACACAACACAACACAACACAACACAACACAACACAACAGGCTCACCCACAATGTAAAAGCAGCTGTGCTAGACCCAAAATGGCCCCTGCAACAAGCAGGAACCTCACACAGCCACAAAAAGCCCAAAAAAACAACTTTCACACTTTACACACACACAACACAACAGGCTCACCCACAATGTAAAAGCAGCTGTGCTAGACTCAAAATGGCCCCTGCAACAAGCAGGAACCTCACACAGCCACAAAAAGCCCAAAAAACCAACTTTCACACTTTACACACACAAAATTCCACATACAGCTTTGTGAGATTTTGTGTGTTTGTGTAGTTAGAGTGAAACACTACAGAAACACACTAAATCTCAGAAAGCTGCACAAATATTACTTTATTTTATTTTATTTTTATTTTTATATGAAAGCTAAATTTAAAACTTCCTAAACTTTAAATGGCTAGGTCTAAAAAAGAAGAACTAAAAAAACCCCAATTGACTATTTTTTTTAAAGCTCCCAAAGGGGAAAAAAACTTACCCAATAGAACAGGGATCTCCAACCTTGGCAACTTTAAGACTTGTAGACTTCAACTCCCAGAATTCCTCAGCCAGCTTTGTTTTGCTGGCTGAGGAATTCTGGGAGTTGAAGTCCACAACTCCTGCCTGCATGATTGCAGGCAGGGAGTGGCTTGCTGATGGAATGGATTCAGGCAAGCGAAGCAAGGCAAGCGTTGCGATTAGCAGCTAAGGTAAGCAAGCTGGAGGGGGAAAACTTTTCCTTTTACAGGGCTCTGGGCTCTGGCGATCCCAGCTGAGTTGCCTGATTAGCAGGCAACGCAGCTGGGATCGTCAGAGCTTGGATCGATGGCTCTGGCGATCCCAGCTGCGTTGCCTGATCGGCAGGCAACTCAGCTGGGATCGTCAGAGCTTGCAGAGCCACGTAAAAAGAAAAAAGTTTTTTCCTTTAACATGGCTCTGGCATCCCAGCTGAGTTGCCTGATTAGCAAGCAAAGCTGGGATCGTCAGAGCTTCGATCGCCAGAGCCATTTAAGGCTCGTCAGAGTCTTTTGGTTACAGGAGCCTGGTTACAGGAGAACGACACCCGGCGTATAAGACGACCCCCGACTTTTGAGAAGATTTTCATGTGTTAAAAAGTCGTCTTATACGCCGGAAAATACGGTATTTTGAATTTGAAACCATGGTTTCAAATGGGAAATGCGTAATTCAAAACATTTTGTGCATCATTATTGATAGGTTGATCTACAGCCTCTTGGCAAGAATTTCTAACACTTAATTATTTAACTAATCAATATGATTTCTTCCAACTACAAAATGGTTTCTTCTATTAGAATTTTGCTACTGAAATGTTGAAAATTTGAACTGACAAACTTTCTCAGATAATGAGTAATGAGCTCAACTTAATTCTTGTACTATATTAAAAAACATATTTCTAAATTAAAAGAATCTTGGAGCACTATAAGCTTCCATGATAAATACAACTTTTTGAACCTGCTTCTTTTTTGTGGACCTTATTAGTTCTTTTATAACAAGAAAAATAGATGTTATTTCTAATAGAAATAGTTTTATTACATATAATTCCATTATCTTAGTTATTAGTATATAAAATATAAATCTTTGCCTCAATTTGAACAAATGAAGTATGGAAAGAATAAAGCTGGGAACCTAGTAACAAAATAAAATAACATAAGAAGCTGATGGATCACATACACATCAGAATCTGTGGCCTCAGAGGAAATGAATTTTTAAATGTATATTGCTGCTGTTGGTTGCTATTATGTGCAGTACAATAAACACCAGCAAATAAAGAATAAAGTGGCACAATGCAGATGGTATAAAGTATTATAACCACATGTACAATTTTCTGGGCCATGGTTGCCAGAAGAGGCAGCCCAGCTGTATCCACTCATCAAAGGTTTCTGGTGACTGATATGACAATTCCAGATGGATTTTTTTATGTGTGTGTAACAATGTACATTACTATATTCAAGATTACATTAATATTTCATGCTTAGCTGTCTTTGGTGTAGTATGTTCCATCATTTCCAGTACTTTTGTAGATGTTTAAATTCACTGAATAAATGATACATCACTGTAAAATCCCAATGTTAATATGCTTTAATATTTTTAGTTATTATACTTTAAATAAATTTAATGATTGAATATGATTTATTTTTATAGCTCACCTAATTCATTATAATAAGTAAAAATGTTCTTAAGGGTGTGAAAACAAATTACTGTATAAAATAACATCAATTAAATTATGCATGTGTCACACCATATCCAAACCTTAAAGGCCAGAGTAATACTGTGCAAAGCTCAGAAGCAGCACTTTGACACTATCATTCTCTGTGCATACTTCAAAGCTGAGCAGATGAGTTGATAGAACATTGAAATAACAATACAGTGATTTTATGTATCACTGGGATACATAAACATTGGGAAGATATATTTATAGCGCAGCCCCAAACTTCCAATTACCTGTATGTGTGCACAATCAAATAAGTGTTGGTTCCTGGCAATTGCCTTGACTAATCCCTGCAGTGTTCTTGGCAAGATTTTTGCCATTGCTTGTTTCCTGGAGCCCAGAGAAAGGGATTGGCCCAAGGTCACTCACCCATTCTAACCTGGTGCTTTAACTATCACATCAAACTGGCTTAGTTGCCTAGATAACAGAACTTAATGGATACAATAGACTGATACATTCCAATCTATTGACTACTGAATAATTAATATAACAAAGGCATACATCCTTTTCTCTTGCTGAATCAAAGAGAAGCAATACAAAGCAAAGAGTTTATGACTGCAATGAGATAGGTTATGCTGGAACATAATGCTTTGCTGCGCTTTAAAATACAAGTCCATTTTAGTAGTTCAATAAGATGATATGAAGTATTTGTTCTTTTTTCAACTAACTCTGCTTTGTTATTGCATATGAAGCAGGAAATATTGTTAATTTTAATTATGACTCATCCTAGGGGGAGCTCCAGGAAGTAGAAGTAATCAAGTCTGCCAAAGCTAAACTGTCTCGACTACAAAGCTTCAGAATTGAGTTATTTCCATGGCTGCATGCTTTACAAAGTTCTAAACCACAAACATTCATTATAATCTAGTTAACCCTAAAACTACAAAAAATAATAATAATTGTAGTTTAGTTAACTTATTTTTATTGTACAATGCACTCAAATATGTGAAAAAGAATTATTTTAAATTATGTTTAAGTAGTCCATTATTCTGTTTATTTTTTTGGAAGAATATATTCCTGTGTGATTGTCAATGTATGATTATCAAATTATACTGTTGCAAAAATAACTAGTTCAATAAACCTGAAGTCCTTGTAATTTGTTGAATTCTCCTGAAGGAGTGCTAGCCAATAAACCCAGCAGTATTCTTTGAATTATTATTACATATCACCAAATTTTAATATATGGCATATATTTAATGTGAACGTCTCAGTTTTAAAAATTTAATTCACTTCTACTTTAAAACTAGTAATTAATGTTATCCACCACAATAGATTAAACCAGCTGTAACATGGGGCACACCATTTTTAAACCAAGGTACCTGAAAGGAATTAATTTACAGACTGTGTCCATAACCTAGGACCCGTGACTCCCAAGGGAATGAAATTTGGGCATGAGATGTGGCTGCTTCAGTGCTGCTGGGCTGCTGCTTTAGTGACGTAATAATTTTCAACGTTCCACAACAATTTCCCAGCCCCTCACACAATCCCTCACTTCCTCCCCATCCAACTACAGCCACTTACCCTCCTGATGGGAAGGGTGGGAGGAAGAGGGAGAAAGGAATCCCTGCACACCATTCCCAATGTATGCCATCCACCCAACTGCCCCCAGAGGGAGGAAGGGAAGGGAGATTTCCAATGCTCTCTGCCAGCTTCCTACATTCATTCATTCATTCATTCATTCATTCATTCATTCATTCATTCATTTATTTATTTTATTCAATTTGTATACCGCCCTCCTCCTAGTGGACTCAGGGCGGTGCACAGCCAGAACTAAAACACATACCAATACAAAATTTAAAATTATTAAAAGAATTACATAACTTTGGCCCAAATTTAAAACAATTCAAATTAAAACCCATTAACAATTTAAAAAGCTAAAAAACTAAAAAAGACTAACAAGGGGGGGGGGTTCACGCCAGCCCTGCCTGATGTAAAAGAAAAGTTTTCAGGGCACGGGGAAAGACCCGGAGATCCGATATCCTTCGTATCTCTGGGGGCAAATCGTTCCAGAGGGCAGGAGCTGACACAGAGAAGGCCCTCCCCCTGGGGGTCGCCAGACGACATTGCCTGGCTGACGGCACCCTGAGGAGTCCCTCTCTGTGGGAGCGTACTGGTCAGTGGGAGGCTATCGGCGGCAGAAGGCGGTCCCACAAATATCCATGGCATGACATGGCAATTCAATGGGGAAGCTGGCAGGAAGTCAGAAGTTGCTTCCACTCCCACTGCTTTTTTACCCACCTGTGGTCACTCTGCTTCTCTGTTTAGGTAAGGAAATATCTCTGATGATCCAAAGGAACATGGCTTGTCTAATATTCAATAAATATTAAAAGCCAACATCATATTTCCAAAATAAAAATATTTAAAACAAAAATAGGCAAAGGAACTTTCATAGAACGGCAGTCCCATCTCTGATAAGCAATGTGCTCTGCTCAATAGGGGGACAAACTTGTGCAAACAGGCCTCTGGATTGACAGACTGCTTTCCTACTATTGGTATTATCATCTACTTTCCCAAAATAAGCTCTAGAAAATTCAGTAGCTCATACTTTGTCAGCCTGTCCACTGAAACACAAATATCTCCAGTATTAGTGAGTCATGCAATGTATTAATGGATTAAACCGAAGTCTCTACTAAAGCATCTTACCAGTAACGTCAGTCATGATGTCAGCCAGTTTGAAGAGGGGAGCAACTTGCTCATAATAAATCCGAGTAGCTTCTTTTTTATGGCTAGTTGGATTGATAAATACCTTTAATGACTTTGGCCGATTTGGAAACCCTAAAAACAAACAGATGTCACAGCACCTTTGATAACAGGAAGTACAGTTTCATAGGTAACAGGCAGATATTTATGCATTTTTGGAACCATACAGCTTTTAGAGTTCTTCGTAACCATGGCAGGAGGTGAGGGGAGGGAACCAGCATGCTCATTACTTATATCCAACTCCCAATATAATCCTGATACAACTAGAGCACTGACCCACTTGTGTGTTTATAGCTGACAATACCTACTTTAAGTGAGTCACCATCAAGAGCACTATGCAGCAGCTATAATAAAAAAAGATTTTAGGTCACAGTTCAAACCTGAAAGAGGGAGAGTGATAAATTGAGAAGAGAATTGTCTCCTGGGAGAATAGGAGGAAGTGCCTCTCAGCAAGGATTTGATAATAGTACTCCTTCACAGTTGGTGTAGAGATTTGATACTACAATTTTCAGGATTTGCAGATTATGTATCATGCCACACAGAAGGAGCAGGTGCAAAAGAAATCTGCCCTTGATTAAAAGATTTTTAAAAAGGGCACAGGGCGAAAGGATATGCAAAAATCAAACCAATTTCATTCACATTTGAAATAAAATTTGAGGTTATTTTCCTATTTAATCTTTTAAAATAAACTATTAATTATCTTTATCTCAAAACTAATTTCATTCATCACAAATTCTATTCATATTTATTTCTGGTGGGATTTCACAAAAGCAAAAGGACATTTCTTCTGCAGTATAAAAGTTAACTTTCCAATTTATCCATCCTGAGCAAGAAAAAAACCCATAGAAGAAAACATAGAAGCTATAATGAAACAATTCAATTTCTTCTCTTTTGTACTATAATTATAATAATACAATATTATTACAGTTCAACTAAAATAAAATTGGGAGTCATGAAAAAAAAGTTGCCCGAGTAGAATAGAAATGTTCATATTCACATTTTTAAAATCTTGAAATTGTTGATTTGTATACAGTAAGTTCTGAGAAAGCAATCTTTCCCTGCTACTGTGCCTTCCAGTTCTATAGACTTTCCCAGAATTGTCACTGCCTGCTGTGCTAGCTGGGAACATCTAGGAGTGACTGTTCATACATATCTAGAAGGTAGCCAGACTGAAAAACATTGTGACAAGGGTACGCAATTGGCATAGTTTCCTCTTCTATACACAAATGTTGGTGTGTTCTGACTTCCTGTTCTTCTCCAAGCGTTTATCTGAAAAGATACAATGCTAAGTGCACTGAACTATCCAGTATAAATATCAGTTACTGTTTATGTGATCCAAAGTCCATCCTTCACTTTTATTAATTGCCAGGACAAGTTATAGATGTATAAGAAACTGTTGCCTTAGCATTATGTGACAAAGAAATTGAATCCAGTACTGAAAGTTAACTTGAGTTCTATATTGTGTCTTTTTTGTGTGCAGCCGCTACCTGCAATCGTGTCCAATTCTTTAATCTCGTTTGAATTTTTGTTTAAAAGTATCAAAATTGCACCCTTCTTCAATTTGAATGGATGTGGTGAAAACCGATCCTAATTTGAGAACCTATTGTAACCTAAACAATTTAAGAAATTCTAGTTCAATCATTAATATACTGATACGTATCAGAGTAATACAAGTAGTCCTCAACTTACAACCACAATTAAGCCCAAAATTTCCATTGCTAGGCAAGGCAGTTGTTAAGTGAGTTGTGCTCCATTTTACCACAGTTTTTAAGCAAATCATTGCAGTTGTTAAGGGGATCATATGGTCATTAAACAAACCTGGCTTCTCCCATTTATTTTGTTTGTCAGAAGCTGGCTGGGAAGTTAGAAATGGTAGTTACATGACTCCGGGAAGTTGCAACTGTCACAAATAAATGCCAGTTGCTACGCAACCAAATTTTGATCACATAACCATGGAGATGCAACAGTCATACGTGTAAAAACCTGTCGTAAGACACATTTTCAGTGCCACTGTAACTTCAAACAGTGACTAAATGAATGGTTGTAGGTCAAGGACTACCTGTAAGCTTCTTTGATGATTTTGCCTATACACTGTAACAGATTGTACTTGGTCTTCTTGGTCTTTTGTTAAGGATGATGTGGCTTGTGCTGCATCAAAATTTATTCTCTAAAGAGAAAGCTGCAGACAATAAGGTTCAAGAATACAAGTTCTGGTGCTCTTAATTCCTTAATGTTAAATGTATTTTCTGTGTTTATTTCACAGAAAATGATTCATTCTACCAAGAATCCTGTCTTTTCTCACATACATTAAGTTTGGGTTACCAGTCTTCCACATGTATTCATAATTGTCAAGTGTGAATTGATTTTATTCTTGAATGCTTATTTAATCTTTCTTTTTATAAAGCAGTCCAAATCACTGTTTAATGTATTGGTCCCCTTCCCTCAAGCATTCAGCTAGATCAGTTATTTCTTCTTTTCTTAACCTAACATCCAGATGGCCCTTAAAGCCTATACATTTGTGGGACAAGCAGAAAGTATTTCTCAATTTACTGATAGCTGTCAGGATAATTTGTGCTTAGTAAGCAAAGATCACTTATTTCCAATTATCTCACAGCTTCAGTAACATTCCTTCCATATATAAGGACTCTAAAATAGAACTCAGAAATGAAGAAAACCTCAAGATAATCAGGAACAGAACTGTTTTTGAAAAACTGGGAGTTTTATTTTATTTTGGGATTTTTTTCAGAATAAATTTTTGAAGTGATGATGAATTTTAAGTCTACATCATTGGACTAGCTCCAGCTGAAGAATCTGTCATTTGTTCCAATTAAACAAAAAACAAATCCAAATACAGTTTGCAAGTCTAAAATTGCCCGTTCCAGATAAGCATTAACCAGTCAGACAAACTTGATTAAGCCTCTTCCAGTATTATGAAAAGCATCGAGAGTTCCACTTTACTCCTTTATCTGCCTTACATAAATAATGGCCTGCACCAGGCAGGTTGTTTTATCTCTTGAAGTGGTCATACAATTAAAGACTCTAGAAAAAGCAAAGTTTACAATATATTGAAGAGCTTTCATTAAAGAAATAGAAGAGGCCCTCTGCAACAGACAATCAGTCTCATTTTGGAGGGTGTTACAATGTGTGAGGCTCTCAGGCTCATCTCTGCATCTCTAAATGTGGGATGATTGTCTTTCTTCACAACAAATGAAGTGGGTTGTAAATAACTTTTAAAAGTGTATCTGAGGCAGTACCTAAATTTTGGGTTAAGGAAATGAGCAGGGAAGGACTGAGTAGACGCGAATCAAATGAACATTAGGAACCACACAGAGGGAGTTCTAGATTTGGGAACTCAGGTCCTAACACAATAATCAGTGTGTGGAAACAGGAAAAGAAGGCTGCCCTTCTCATTACTTGTGTAAGCTCTTCAATCATTGCATTTAATAACCTAAATGGAGGGCAAGGGAGGGAGTGCCAGGGAAGGATTTTGCAGACACAAGGCTTATTCTTAGTCTGATGAATCATAATAGCTAAGGTTGATAGCACTGAACTTTAAATCAGCAAATACCTTATCAAAGTATCAATAATACTCTAAGCATTTCCTAATTTATTTGCTTTCTACAGCTGCCCATCTCAAAAGTGGCTCTGGGTGGCATACCTCATAAAATCATCTAACATATTTTCCTCTTCCCCAATGAAATTATTCAGCCAATTTTTAATAAACAACTTAATATGTTTAAATATTAAGTGTTAAGTGTTTCAACTCCCACTATAAACATATAGAGGCTACTATACAGCTTTGGCAGCATCATAACCTACATTTAATTTAAGAATTTATTGTAGCTTTCTTCCCCAAACTGAAGTAGTGCTTTTATAGAGAATAGCCAACTGTTCCTCTGCTGGTAACAAATGTGCTAATATGCGCTAGTTTAAATTTGATCTATCAGTGAATGAATCAATGAACCATGAAAAGTAGGGGTTAATCAGGGTGTTCTGAAAACAAAGACTCCTAGGGCAGCAGGGACGCTACCCTCAGACACACATCTGTGCTGCTTTCAGTACTTAGTTTTATGGCAGCAGGTTTATGTTTACCAAAGTTCGGAGCCCGAAATGATGTCACTGTCATATATATTATTAATCTTTTATACCACCAGCAATAAGAAAATTGCTACATAGAGACAGTAATAATGACACGAATAAACATTTTTCATGCTAACTAGAGATAAAACATAGTTGATGCTACAACTGTTAATGTATAACATTAATAGGATAATTAAGACTTCATGCATGAAGCTTTAGACACCCATTTTAAAGTTTGTGTGGGAGGCGTCCTGTAAAAGAGATTCAATAACATTTACTCATATCAATAACCATTCTACTTTTATTCTGAAAAGACCACTAGATAGATGATAGATAGATAGATAGATAGATAGATAGATAGATAGATAGATAGATATAGATATAGATATAGATATAGATATAGATATAGATATATAGATATAGATATAGATATAGATATATAGATATAGATATATATTGCTAACTTGTTCTAGAAATCGGATTTTGAAAGATAGGACAAATGATATAGTTTCATCTTAGAAGCCCTCATCATAGATATAATGAAAATATTGAAACTACCCTATTCTGATTATAATTATAATGTTATATAATTATGTTTTATAGCAGTATTTCATAAAACAAGCAACATTATCTTTCATAATATTTTTAGAATTGTATCTCAGTGAACTGCAAAGCCTAGTTTTAATTTAAAAGTTTTGAAAACTGTTAATGGGACATATCAATGTGCACTACAGTAAGTATCAAAGCATAATTTTAAATTTGGTTTTAAATTGTTTCTAACTTTTGTATTTCTGCATTTTATTCCTTGCCTGTTCACCGCCCTGAGTCCTTCGGGAGTAGGGCGGTATACAAATTTAATAAAACATAAAACAAACATAAAACATAATCAATGAACATTAAATCATAATTTAATCATAACCCCCACGGAGAGGGTTCGCAACTTAGGCGTTCTCTTGGACTCACGGCTGTCTTTAGAAGAACACTTGACGGCTGTGGCCGGGAGGTCTTTTTATCAGGTTCGCCTGATTCGCCAGTTGCGTCCCTTTCTGGATCGGGACTCATTAAATACGGTCACTCATGCCCTCATCACTTCACACCTGAACTACTGTAATGCTCTCTACATGGGGCTCCCCTTGAGGAGCACCCGGAGGCTCCAGCTGGTCCAGAATGCGGCCGTGCGGGTAGTTATGGGAGCAGCATGGCGCTCCCATGTGGCTCCCCTCTTGCGCGTGCTGCACTGGCTCCCTGTGGTCTTCCGGGTGCGCTTCAAGGTCTTGGTTACCACCTTTAGAGCGCTCCATGGCTTAGGACCGGGGTACTTACGAGACCGCCTTCTGCAACTAATAGCCTCTCACTGCCCAGTACGCTCGCATAGAGAGGGGCTTCTCAGGGTGCCATCAGCCAAACAGTGTTGACTGGCGGCCCCCAGGGGAAGAGCCTTTTCTGTGAGGGCACCCACCATCTGGAATGAGCTCCACCCAGAGATACAGAAGATCCCGGATCTGTGCACTTTCCGCTGTGCCCTCAAAACATTCCTGTTTCAGCAGGCCGGCCTGGCCTAACTTTCCCTTTATATTGCTTTTGCTTTTGCTTTTGTTTTAAACTGGGATGTCTTAAATTATCTAGGACCAGAGTGTTTAGTATATTTTAATTGGTTTTTTAACGTTTGTATTACATGTATTTTTATCTTTTGCTGTTCACCGCCCTGAGTCCCTCAGGAATAGGGCGGTATATAAATTTAATTAATTAATTAATTAATTAATTAATTAATTAATTAATTAAGTTCAACACGATCATCTTTGATATATTAAAACCTGTTATCTTAAAACAAACAAAAGAAATATTATCAAAGTAGACTTTTATTCATCAACAAAAGTATTATTGCGATCTCTGTATAGTTTCAATTTTGGGACATGTGCAAAACCAATATAATGAATATTTAAGATAGGATAAATATCTTAATTTTTTCGTAAGAAACTGGTTGTGAGGTATAACAGAATCCTTAATATCAGAATCTTTAATATTCAATTTTAACTACAGAACTTTTTTTATGTTTATGTTTTTTACTATAAAACCAACATTTATAACAATCTGATTACATGCAGATATAGTAACATCTATTTTTACAATGCCATTAGAAGGCTTGGACTTAAGAACATTATAAACAATCAAATTAATAATCAGTCTTTTGATACAAAATGAGATACTGAAGGTCAGGTAATATAAAGTACCTATTTATATCACTATGTATGATTCTATTTCAGTACTTGAAGTACTGAAAAATGGAGAAAAGAAATTAGCAAAAAAAAAAAAAAAGAACTCAATAAATGAGAACACAATCCTGTGTATTAAAGCAGGATTAATAAGGGTCAACCAAAGTACCACAATCACAAAATGCTATCAGGAAATGGCAGAAGTGATCAAGGATGCTGAAGAGGCTTTTTGGTAATAAATAAATAAATAAATAATTTTATTTCTATACCGCCCTTCTCCCGAAGGACTCAGGGCGGTGTACAGCCAATTTAAAAACACAACACACAACAATAATTAAAAATTAAAATAATTACATAGATTTGGCCGATTTAAAACCCCAAACATTTAAAATACCCCAATTAAAATTATTAAGTTGATAGCCCTGCCTGGCGGAATAACAGGGTCTTCAGTGCGCAACAAAACACTCGGAGGTCGGAGATCTTGCGTATTTCCGGGGGCAGTTCATTCCACAGGGCTGGGGCTCCCACAGAAAAGGCCCTCCCCCTGGGCGTCGCCAGCCGACATAACTTGGCTGATGGCACCCTGAGGAGACCCTCTCTGTGGGAGCGGACTGGTCGGTGGGAGGCTATTGGTGGCAGAAGACGGTCTCGAAGGTACAGTTCCCAGTCATACAATTCCCTCCCTTAGGACTATAAACCTAATCGCTTAAAAAAGGAGGTAAAACATTTTAATTCTATCTGACTTTTAATAATATATAATTTGCAACATAATTTTAAACTTTGCTTATTCATGTTAATATTATCTTAATTTTATTCCTAAATTTGCTTTTGGTCTTTGGACCAAAAGATAATGAAAATATTGTTTATCATAATTTTTTCTATGATACCAAATTACTGCAAATATTTATGGTATTACAGATCTTGATTTATGGGAGTAGTGAGAAACATTTGAGAAAGACAGTCACTCCACAAAGTCATCTCCAATTCCTTTACTTCTCATATGTAGAGATAAAGAAACTGTCATGTCAATGAAGAAATAGACCCCTGAAACAAACAAAAATAATCCTGATGATGTTCTGGAAGACCCTGAAAAACTTGTTCTCCCAAACCTTGGGATGGATGAGATGGAGACTCCTTATTTGAGGTGTTGTAATATCAGGGGGACGCGGTAGCTCAGTGGCTAAGACGCTGAACTTGTCAATCAAAAGGTCAGCAGTTCAGCGGTTCGAATCTCTAGTGCCATGTAACAGGGTGAGCTTCCGTTACTTGTCCCAGCTTCTGCCAACCTAGCAGTTCAAAAGCACGTAAAAATGCAAGTAGAAAAATAGGGAGCACCTTTGGTGGGATGGTAACAGCGTTCTGTGCATCTTTGGCGTTTAGTCATGCTGGCCACATGACCACAGAAAATCTTCGGACAATGCTGGCTCTTCGGCTTAGAAACGGAGATGAGCACCACCCCTAGAGTCGGGAACAACTAGCACATATGTGTGAGGGGAACCGTTACCTTTTACATTGGTGTGTGGTTTGGATTTCTGGATCAGTAGTTATAGTTATCTTTTTTAATAATTATTTTTCTTCTATTCCGATTTATTGTGTTTTTGTCAGGCTGTTTTTTTTTCTTTGAGCTGTGTGGAATCACTTGGGGTCAAGCAGCATCCAAATCGGATGGATGAACAAGTAAATAAGTAAGTCAATACTGCACAAACTCAGTTATAACAGAAAACTAGTTAGTATAAGGATGGCTTCACAGTAGCAATTAATTTATGGGAAACATGGTTTAGAAAATGTTGCCCAAGTCAGATACAATTTCCTTTATCATTTAAAAATAAGTAAGACATTCAGTTTTTCAAAACAGAAAGGGGGTTTGCAAATCAGCTTAACCATTTTTAAAACAGTTTAAAAGATTAATTCTAAAACAGTTGCATAAAACAAATGTAAAAATAATTGGAATAAATTTTAAAAGCTACAAAAGCACAGAACCTAAATAGAATTCACTAAAAGCCCACCTAGTGGCATCAAAAACAACAGAATTATATCTAATCTTTTTCCCTGGGTTGGCAGGCCTTTTTTGTGAACATCCATTAAATGATAATCCATAAACCATGAGTACTAATTTTAGAGCAAGCCAAGATAGTTTGAGATAAAGTGACTGTGTGCAAGGACAAAAGATTTTTGCATATATTGTACTAATTTGATGTGGCCTGATAATATGAACACAGTTCATTATCATTAAACTGCAATTTATCATTACTGCTAAACTATAACTTAACACTATGGCACTAGAGTGGTGAGAAGTCACCTCTCATCCTACTAGTATGGCTGTAAGGAGACTGGAAGTTTTTCCACTATAAATTGTTCATTCTATTTAATCTGAGAACAATGAATTCTGGATGCAGCTTGCAGATCCCTTTCCTAAGCAAATTGTTTCTGCCCATCAGACTGGTACAAAAATTATGGAAGAGTTCTGCTAACTGATGGTAGTATGTATTGCTTAGGCAGAAGGGGAGATGTATAACAAAAACAAATTTATTCAACCACATGCCTTCTCCTCCCAAGTACCAATCAA
Organism: Pituophis catenifer annectens; assembly: GCF_029215685.1. Classification (NCBI taxonomy): domain Eukaryota; kingdom Metazoa; phylum Chordata; class Lepidosauria; order Squamata; family Colubridae; genus Pituophis; species Pituophis catenifer. The sequence continues at coordinate 191,439,642 of NW_027256881.1, read as the reverse complement.
TTTGAAGCAAAAGTAGAGCTGCAGTGCACGTCCAAGGGAGAATGGGAATCTACTTGTATTTGTAAGGTCAAAATTACAGATAGGCAGGTAGAGGCACAGTAAACTTTGAGAAGAAACCTAAATCCCATCAGGTGTGAACACATCAATTGCCACAACTTATATTTTACTAATCAATGCAAATAAAATTTAATGGAGTAAAAAGGTTGGTCACCCATGGGTTAGGAAAACAAGCCAGGAATATAATGCATGACCTGAAGATGATATAATTTTACAGGATTCAGAAATAATAAGTAAAATTACAGATAGGCAGGTAGAGGCACAGTAAACTTTGAGAAGAAACCTAAATCCCATCAGGTGTGAACACATCAATTGCCACAACTTGTATTTTACTAATCAATGCAAATAAAATTTAATGGAGTAAAAAGGTTGGTCACCCATGGGTTAGGAAAACAAGCCAGGAATATAATGCATGACCTGAAGATGATATAATTTTACAGGATTCAGAAATAATAAGTAATTGCAGGTAATGAAACAGAAGGAAAGGTTTCTCATCTCCTGTTGAACACAGGGACAGAGAAAAGAGCTGAGTTTCATGCACACAAATTAAGAGTTTAGTATTATCTATGAACCAAATACACAAAATAAAATCCGTGTAATTTCACCATGTGAAATGTATATCAAGGAAACAATAACAGTAATAATAAAAATCATAAAAACCATATCAACATGAATCAAATAAGTTATAGGAGATATAATGTATGGCTAAGAAAATTATGTAAATCTTAATTATCCTTACCTGGACATAAACTCTTCTAAAGTCAGTAGAATGTATTGTCCCAAAAGTGCTTTTTTCAAGAAGCAACTGGAATTTCTGGGGTTTTTTTTTGAAGATGTTTCACTTCTCATCCAAGAAGCTTCTTCAGTTCTGATTGGATGGTGGGAAATGGAAGGATTCCATTCCTCACCATCCAGTCAGAGCTGAAGAAGCTTCTTGGATGAGAAGCGAAACATCTTCAAAGAAAAACCAGAAAGTCCAGTTGCCTCTTGAAAAAAGCACCTTTGGGACAACCATGACCTGGATGATTGAGAATCTCTATAGACAGTAGAATGTATTGTTTGATAAAACAATAATATTGCTGTTATATCTTTTATCACAAAACCTTTTGAAAATATGAAAATTACTTACCTGTCAAAATGGTCTTCAAAGATCTAAACCATAAGTAACAATGGTCTTCACTCATGTTACCTAGATTGATGGTGGCATCTTTAAGTTTATTGCCTTCTTTTTTTAAACACACAAAAATAGTAATTCCTAATAATATGCCTCCTTTTTCTTGCCCAGCAAAACGACGCCGTTTCAATTTTATGGAAAATACATCTTTCATTTCAACAGATTTTTCCTTACGCTGTAAACCAATACTGAAACCTCCTGCAAAAAAGGAAAATAATGAATACATTTTAATCATGTATAGTTCTTAATATATAAGTGTGAGAGAATATTATGTATTTGTACACATACATACACAATTGGATTGCTTACTAGAAACATTAAGGGGCTATTTATTCTCATGATGAAACAAGCATAAGTTTACAATAAGTAGTTACTGACAGTCTATGGAAATTCTCAATTATGCAGGTAAGGTGCTTTTTCCAAAAAGCAGCTGGACTTTCTTGGTTTATTCCTTTGAAACATTTCATTTCTCATCCAAGCTTCTTCAGTTCTGAAATTTCAGTTCAGGAAAAAAAAATCAAGAAAGTCCAGTTGCCTTTTGGAAAAAGCCTCTTTGGGACAGTGACAGACAATCCTTGTGAAATGATCTCCATCAGGTAATGAAGAACTGGAAGTAACTGCAAACAATATAAAGCTCATTAATTCAGGAATAAGCATCTGGGACATCACAAACTGATTCTCGTTCAAAGGATTTACTTCTTAATAAAGAAGGTTCAACCTCATTCAGAACAAAATTTTCCTGAACATTAAGTTCCCAAATCAGTAAGTTTTGCACATGTCCAAGTTTCTCACAAATGAACAGTATCTATAGAAACACAGCCCTAAATAATCTGATTTTCACACATCTTTTTAGCCATTAAGACTCATCTAGCTGCAGGTTGAATGACATAGCCAAAGGTCTACAGCCAACAAAATCATGATAGGAAGAGATTTTTTTTAAAAAAATCTCCTTACTACATGAAGTTCATAGAAATATTGAATGTCTCTTGTGTTGTTTTGTATTGCTGCCACATCCCAAAAAATGTAGTGATCTTGTTTTTCAGCGATTAAAATAATAGAATGCTAATCATGGTTAGTGTATTACAAACACCTCTTGAAGTTCCAATGTAATTGGTCTTATGGAGACTACTATCTGAAATTGGCAGTTCTACAACTTTTTTTATAAACAAGGATATCATAGTGTTAGACCCAATTTCAAATGGCTACACAGTTATTTTAAACAGTTATAAACAATTTCAATTAGAAGGAAATTACAAAAATTTTAACTTCACCTGAAAGAATGGACTTTCACCATCAAATTCTCATTCAGTTAAAAAAATGAAAACTTTTAAATTTTTAATTAAAACTGGCTTATAAATTTATACTACAAACTTTTCTTTTCCATTCAGGAATTGTCCATTCATTAGTATGATACTGATTATTGCTAGCTGTTTCAAAACATTAACTCTCCTCTCATATTACCTAGTAGGATACAGGGTGCCATCTGTTCTTACAGGGGATTTAAGTACACATTAGATATCATGCTATTTACTTGATTCAGCGCTCACTTCCCACTGTATTTTTAAAATCAATTTAATTACAAGGAACAAAGATAGTCTTTCCTGCTATTGTTGTTGTCATCATAAGAGCAGGCCACAAACCTTCCTAAAGTAGGTTACACTTGTTAGTTTTCTTCTCTTTTTAACCACACTTAACATTAAGAAAAGCCCCAGCAAAAACAATACTACATACAGTAGCTCTTTAAAATATTACTGTAAGCCAAGAGCTTGTCTACATCAATTTTGGCACATCTGCCTGATGTAGAGCATAAACAGGATTAGAGGTGGATTTATCTGCTTGACATTAATTGTACTCACAGTTTCTGCACATGTCCACTTCTTCAAATATAATACAAAAATAAGGTTGGCTATGATATTAATTTCTATTAGCATGTGTTAATTACTTTAGTTAAGCATATCACATTCATAAGTACCTGAACCTTTTCAAACATTTCAAATTTTTAATTTTATTTATTAACCAAACTTATTTGACAAGTCATATTTTACTTCTCCGAGATTTGCTCTCTGAGATAAAAGGGGAAGGAGATATTTTTTATTCTTATTATTTTGCTTTTAAAATTTAGGATGCAAAAATTGGACAGAAGGAAGGAAACTGATCAGAAGAGAATCATTTTAGGTAAATATCATCTGAAAGAAATTAACTCCAAGGACCATTTATACAGATAGATAAATTTTCTTTCTTCATGGTTTAATATATGTTGGATCTGTGGGTGGAGAAGCTTAGCTTTGGCCAACATGGCACAGAGACAGTTTCTTTTTTGTTCCAAAAAGACTATACAAGTTGGCAAATATTTACAAGTATCACCACTGCCAGGCAACAAAAGAATCAACAAAGCTACATGAATTCTGAAAAATATTAAGTGTGGTGGTTGTATTCTACACTTTTTGAGACGTGGTGGTAGGGATAGGAAGAAATATAATTCTGAATGTACATTCTTCAAGAACTATGTTCTTATAAAAGTGAACAAACCTAAACAGAATACATAATCCAATGCAGTTTGTTGGCACTGTACTGTTTTTAGTAGATTGCGCAAACAAATGGACATTCGATTGGGCAATCCATTAAAATCAATACCTTCCATTGTATTGGGCTGTATATTTGAATATATGAAAATATTTCAACAACCTACAGGAACCTACTTATTAGTTGATTACTAACTGGTATTGTTAACAAGACACAAATCATAGTTGCTGAGAAATGGATTCTCTTACTTTGAATTAGAGAAATTTAGATTAGTAACACCTATAAATATAGATAAAACATTAATTATGGAATTAATTTTGTGTTACTTTATACTTTATGCTATTTAAGGATTTGAATAAATTGACTTTGATCTTTTTAATATCTGAAACCTGTAAATTTATACTTGCATATGAATCAAATGCATGTCAAACATTTTATAGAGAAATCAGATAGCCTAAAGCATCTAAAGCTACTGTCTCTTGACATTCATAGCAAGAAACTGTAGTACTGATACCATTCAGAATTCCACAATAATGTTCTCTGTACAAAAGAATGAATGTTTCCTCTCGAACTATCTTCTATAGAAAGAATATAGAAAAAACTATTGCTAGTGGAACTAGTGCAAAATCTAATAATGTTTCAAACTGTAGCATTAAAAGTAAACTAAGCAAAGATACTTATTCACTGATTATGCACATTACCTGGTATCTCCTAACTGTATGACAGAATTGGTAAAAGAAAACTAATGTCACCATTTTTATCCTAGAATGTGAGCTGCTTTACATACATTTAGAGAATGCAGTATGTATTACATATGCAATTAAGGATACATACACTTTGGTTTGTGTTAGAGGTAAGATGCAGGAGAATTTGGTGTTTACTTTTCTTAGATCAAGCACAATTTATGAACTTAATTTTTAAAAACTATATCCTGTACAGTACTGGACATCAAATATCACAAAATAATGTGTACTACTATTATTCAGACAACAAAAAAATATTTCAGTTTAAATTTTGTGTTCTTTTCCCTACAGTCTTCCATATTATGTCCCACTGCAAGATACTTGCAATATTACAAAAAGATTCATTAAGAATAAAATTAGCCATAAAATTTGGCTTTATCTTATTAACATTTGTGTATGAACATTAGGCTCCAGTCCATAATCATTAGCACAGAAATATCAGAAAACTAGGGAGGGGGGACAAAATATGCATTTGTTATAACCCATTTCTTTTCCAGTATTTCGTTTCATATTTTACATAATATTGTTTTCCAAAAATATCATCATAACCAAAATATATCAGTCAATAAATAACAAATATATATTCTTGGGTTCAGTAATTATGTCATTTCTTCATCAATTATTTCCCTGAAAAAAAATCACTGTTTCCATGATACACATTGCTAGATAGGACTAACATCTGTTGTTTCAGAGATTAAAAGGTCTGCAAAGTAATCTAAGCATACTTTCTTTTGCACCACAGATGCTATCACCACTTAGTGAATATAGCAAACTAATTTCAACGCTACCATTAAAAAAACCCCACATTATCAATTTCCATTTATTTTTTTAAAAAAATATATATTGGTATAATTACACACGCAGTAAGCATAGGAGTAATTTGTAATTTTTAAAATCAGTTTTACCTTAAAAAAAATAAAACAATAATACTGTATTAAACAGTACATAAAGGCATGAATTAAATTTTTGAAACTCATTGGAGCTCAGAAATAATAATTTTATTTATTACATTTATTTATTAAATTTATATGCCACCCATCTCATGGTTCAAGGCAAATAGAAATTGTGCTTGCATACTGCATAATTATGTTAATTATCATAGTATATTTTTACGAGTTTAGATTTCCTGAAAATCTTCATCCTCAAAGTATCAAATACTAGTTTATAAAAACTATCATGGCCTCCCTACTATTGGTAAATTTGAATGCCCTGAAATATCACATTAATACAGAATTTTTCTGATTGTAGCATTATAGTCTGATCCAATTATTATAAGTACCTCTGATTTTTTTAAAATTTATAATTTTATAATAATAATTTTAAAATATTTGAAATATTTTATTATAGTTTTGGGAATTTTATGAATGTTTATAGTCTTACAGTTATTTTAAAAATGGAAAAAAGTATAATATTCTCTTTTCATTAAAGCTGCATACAGTCCAAAAATTATTTAAAAATATTTCAGGCTACCTTTCTCTAGTCAGTAAAGTAGCCAAGTATCAGATTTCTATGCAAACTTGAAAAAAAATAATACTGCTTTAAGAGTTTCCTTTATCTTTAATGAGTCAGCTTTTTAAAGCATCTGCATCTATTTTAAGGTTACACAAACACCATTCAAACTGTGGGCTACTTTAATGAATGCTATGCTCATGGTAGGTCTGAAAAGCTTCTTCCTAATTTTTTCTGAAGTGTACACAATCCTAATTTCTGATGCTTTGGATATTTTCAGTTAAAAAAACCTGAATGATTAAGTATTAAATATGCAAATGTTACTTTAAGATTAGTAAAATTCATTTCTGCCCCCTTCCAAAGAAACTCATAGGAGAAAAATACTAAACATTTTGCAGATTGTTAGCTATAATTAACCAAAAGGTCAAATACTGAAAGGAAGCAGCAGATACCACCACAAAAGTAACAGATGTTCTTTGAGTTCATCTGGACAAAACAAACATATGTGAAAGAAATCTGATACTATCATAAAATCAGCTGGTGTCTAACATAATGGCAGACCCTTATGGTAGAAGGGTAATGTATGTATCAAACACAGAGGTAATGTAACACATTTGTTTCAACAGAACATTGTCATAAGAACATAAAAATAACTCAAAAGACTACCAGAATTTATTCAGCAAAAGCTAAAGATACATAAAAAGTTCAGCACATTTTAAATTATGTAAGCTATATTTCACAGGATTCACGTTATCTGTAAATAATACACTGATTAAAGTTCCGATATAAATAAAAATAGAACAAATTGATTTGCCTATAAGTTGCTATGCTGACGAAGTCAACAAAGATAACTGTCATTTTACTATTTTAATTTTAATATATAGGCTTTTTACATTACAATATTTTGGATAGGACATTAACACAAATAAAATATGGTCCAACAACCACAATGCAAGATAATCAGGGGCATATTTTAAATATTTTAATATTCTAAAGTATTCTTAATGGGAAGAACCATTAAGAACATTTATTTCCATGAAAATGAATCTGCTATTATTTTTAAAATTTAAAGATACAAGTTTACTCTATATTGTGATGTTAATTGTTTATCAACAATAATGGAGAAAAAAGCCTTCATCATGCAAATGGAAGTCCTCTCACAAGACAGGAATTCTAACAGAATCTTAGTAACACAAGATTGTGGATTGCATGCAGACTTCCATGTGTAATTCCTTACATGCAGAGCCCTATTCATTTACTTTGAATAGTACATAGTCACTCCATTGTTAGGGGTGGAGCTTGTAGTTAAGAGCCTGATTTGCTTTGATTTCATCAACTCCCTGAATTCCCTACTCTGGCTAAGCCTAAGGGCATCATGTAGCATGTCTCCATGGGCTTTTATCTAGTACCCTATCAGCCCTGCAGAATAAGTTGGCAGTTTCCCATAATGACCATTCTATTACTTATCTCAGTCCTATGCAGGCATATTCTGGGAATTAGGTTACCAAACCTTTCCCCCTCACCAAGCTACTAAGAAACACAAGATTGAGGATTGCCACAAACTCTGTTCTGAACTGAAGTGGGGTTCCATGATGTTTTCTTTTTTCCACAATACTTTTAGTGTATTGTACTGCTGTTTTATTTGCCTCCCAACACCCATTGGGAACTGGGTGGCTTAGAAATGCTGTAAAATAAATAAGCAATACCCTAATAAACCATGCCCTATTGAAAAGCTCCAAGTGGTGATGAAAATTTACATTTTCCTATTCCTGGAAAAAACACTGCATTTCATGATCAGCTCCAACCACACTGACCTTGGCATTAGGCCATTAAGAACAGTTATGATTGGCGTAAAACTTGCCTACCACAGCAAATACAAGGGACAGCTATTCCCTCGATAGAAAAATGGAACAATGTTTTTTCTTTCAGCCACTAGTCTGCCATCCTATTTTCTTTTTAAGGTTTAAGCAGGGTTAAGATTAAGAAAAAGAAGCTCAATTGGAAAGCAGAAAAAGGAAATGTCAGCCTTTACAAGTAAAATATTCTTTCCTTTGCTGGTGAGACTGCATGAGAGGGAATTGCATGTCATACAAGACTGCAAGGCTTCATTGGGTAAACTAATTTAACTCAAACTAGGATTCTTTCCAAAAGCCACTTTCTAGCCTTACTATGGAAAGACACACCTGATTTTAATAGGTTTTCAGAGTAGTTTTTTTTTCCTTTTTGCAATGAGAAAATAGGCAAAAGTGGTTGCAACTTAACATACAGTAAAAATGCCTGTATTTCTTCTGAACCTTGCATTGGAAGCAAGGTGTTCTTTAGGTAAAAATGCAGTTTGAAAGCAGGAGCCCCTCCCCCCACAAATATCCCTTTGCAGATAGAAAAGAGAGGCGAAACAAACCAAGATTCTCACTCTTTGAGAGTACCCTGTTCTATACCCAACTTTACATTCTAGATAGCCCATCACTGGCAAACTCGTGTTAACCAAACTTTCCTTCAGCTTTGCTGCTCCTACCACCCACCCCACACAACACCCCCCCCTTGACCTCCCCATTCAGTGAAAAGGGGCTGGAGAGAAAACTAAAACAGAACAATGTCTACAAGGTAGTCCACTTACAACAGTCACTCAGTGACTGTTCGAAGTTACATCACTGGAAAAAAAGGCAACTTAGGACCGTTTTGCACACTTAACGACCGTTGTAGCATTCACGTAATTTACATTCGGATGCTTGATTGAGCGACTCACATGTATGACGGTCGCAGCGTCCCAATCGCCTTTGGTGAGCTTCAAAGTCGATGGGGAAACCAGATTCACTTAACAGCCAGGTGGCTAAAATTTAACAGCTGCAGGGATCCCCTTAGCAAGGGTGTGGCACGAACGGTCGTAAGTTGAGGACTCCCTGTACTTCTGAGGCAGGGAGTTCAACTTTCATTAAAGTCAGCGAATATGACCACGTAACTTACGTAGGGATAAATCTAGTCTCTGGGAGTTTTGTCCCTGGTGGGGTGGGGAAATGGAGAGAGAGGGAGGGGACATTATACACTCTCCCTCTTTCATTGACACCCTCACAGAAGAGGCGCAGCCCTCACCTAGGGGGCTCTCAGGCGTGATAGGGCTCCAGCTAAGCCTCTGGGCGCTCAGCACCACGTCGCAGCTCTTCTTCTTGACCTCAAAAATTCCTCTCAGCAGCGGCTGGTCCTCTACGTCCCCTGTCGCCGCGTCGTTCCCTTTTTCATCCTCGCTGGAGTAGCCGGGGTTGACGTGCCCGGCGCCTCCTTCGGATCCCTTAGAGACCTCCGGGGGGCTCTCGGCGCAGCCTATTCTCCTCGACCTGTGCAGTTGGGGCATCTCGCCCGTCCCCTCCCTCCGAACAAAAGGAGGGGGGGAGGCAGAAGCGTCCCGGCGGCCGCTGCCAAGGGATCGAGCTGCTTTCCTCCTCCTCTTCGGAAGGGGGCGGGGAGGGGAGCCGAAAGAGAGGCCTAAAGGCGCGTTCCCTGTGCCTGAGTAGGCGCGCGACCGACGCCCCAGCCTCGCCAGCGGGGAGAGAAAAGTTTTCTGGCGCTTGCAAAGCGCGCGGGGTGTGTGACTGTGTGTGTGTGTGTGTGTGTGTGTGTGTGAGGGTGAGGGGAGGAGGCTGAATTCAGATTGATCTCTGAGGGCCGGAGGAGGGATGGAAACCAAATGCTAGCAAAACGGCGAATAAAAAGCTCGTTTCGTGGCAACGTGCTCAAGCCCGCGAAAAGCAGGACAAAAGCGGAACGCCGCTCTTTCTCCGGTTGCCAAACAAATAGTTGTCCCAAAGGTGCTTTTTTTTTTTTTCTTCAAGAGGCAACTGGACTTTCTGGTTTTTCTTTGAAGTCCTTTCGCTTCTCATCCAAGAAGCTTCTTCAGCCCCCTCCCTCCCTCCAACTAAATAGTGGGTTGTTGTGCTGAGTACTTCTTTCGGAGTAAATGTCAAAAGCCTGGCTTCAGGTAGGGTGGATTGAGTTTATGACAGGACGCAGGTGAGGATCTGCAGATGTTGCTCTCTCAATTTCATTTGTAGTCTGTAGTCTTCGGTTAACAACCGGTAATTGAGGCCAGATCGCAAAAGGATTTATTTATTTATTTATTGGTTCGATTTATATGCCGCCCTTTTCCGGAGACTCAGGGCGGCTTACAATGCGTTAAGCAATAGCCTTCATACTTTTTGTATATACCTGCTTAGTAGGACTATCGGCCCCACCTAAGTGGTGTTCTTTTTTATACAAAGTCAGTTTATTGCCCCCACAATCCGGGTCCTCATTTTCCTACCTCGAAAGGATGGAAGGCTGAGTCAACCTTGAGCCTGGTGAGATTTGAACTTGCAGTAATTGCAGGCAGCTGGTGTTACTTAACAGTGCTTTAGTCTGCTGCCCCACCAAGGATGTAGTGATAAAGTGCAAGGTCACTGGTACATTCCCATGAAAAGACATATACTGTGTGTCATCCTGTGTGTCATATCAGGTACTTCCTATTCATGGGACTGATAGTACTTCATAGTATTTTCATTTCTGGTTATCTGGAGAAAAGTATCTGAAAATGCAGGCTTATCTGTAAACCTGTACAGTAAAGAATAAGCCCAGCTGTTTAATATCCTACAAAAAATAATTCTTGTGAGAATAAATAAAATCAATACTGGATTTGTCCAGGCATCAAATACATCTATTTTTCCATTACCTACTTCAGGTTTTTGTAGTAGAGAGTGGAAAGAAATGTTCTGTGAAAAGCAAACAAAGCAGAAAAATTGTCCTCAGTACTGTATACTGTAATCACAAATAATTGAAAAGTGGCACTTAAAGAAATTCACATATATTCTAAACATATAAAAATTACAAATGGAACATTTTTCTTCTTAAAACATTTCTCCATATTTTTATTGGGAGTAGAGAAACACTTCTGTTTAATTTATAGAAGTCATTCTTGTTTAATGCAGAGACAGTATCCACAGGCATAGATATGAGAGAGGGGGGGATGTGCTTTTAGAGATGGTATTACAACTGGCTTGATTTTTTTGTAAATACTTTAGAAAAAAGCAGAAGCAAAGCAGAAGCTACAAAGCAAGGGACCCATTCTGAGTGTCATTGTTGTGAGTAAAATAGTTTCTTAATCCCAATGTGGCCTAGAGGCATTCTTAGAAACAATATTTATTTATTTTGTAAATAGCCATGGACTGCAGGAGAAGGGGAGGGAAAAGTAGTAAGATTTACAATAATTAAAAGAAGCTAAAATATACAAACAACAGTATATAGCCATAACAAAAGTCAGCACAATGAGTAAGTCAAATTGGCAAGGAACAAAATGTTACAAAAGGTATTTGAATTTTACACTGTGCACAGAATGGTGGGATGACATGGAACAAGACACTCAATAATTGTGAAAAACATGGCAATACTTTATTAAGTAGCCATTAGGCCATATCACAGTAAACAAAATATAAAACACAGAACATTAATAACATCATATGCTAAAAGTAGAAAAGAAATCAATAAAGAAAATGGAAATTATATGTCTTTGTCACCCTTACAATTTGGCTCAATCAGTTCCACATATGCAGTTCTCAATTGTACTGTTTTGTTCAAATAAAGGATTGTAATATATATAATTTGTTAGATTCTGTACATGCACAAAATATGCTTTTTGATTATTCCAATAGGCTGTTCATCTACTGTGCAGTCAAGATTTTCTCTTTCTTATAATATGTTTTCTAACTCAATAGCTTTGCAAATTCAAGTAGATTCATTATAAAGGACTTGGGTAAATTTTTCATAGTTAACCATTGTGTCCAAATCCTGTTTGAATAAATATCTTCCCCCCTTCCCCAAGGTGTTTAGATATTTTTGTCTTTAAATACTTGATAATCTGGAACATACTGTTCTAGGAGCTCATCTATGTCAATAGGCCAGGATGACTATATTTCTCTGAGCTTCAATGTCCAGGATTCTTTGTGCTCCAGAGGCAATTGAAAAGAAACAGGGAAAGCACAGTTTGTAATATTATTTGTCAATTATACAATCCAAGAAGTCTGTTATTTATTTATTTTTCTGTTTTAACAGTCATTTTGGGGTATTGTTTTTGCATCAATAATTGTATGCCCTGATTTTAAACAAAGAACAAATTGTATAAATTCCCAATTTGATTGTCACTGCTGCAGCTGAGAACCTTTTATTTACATCCACTTAATGGGTTATAGAAGGACCTCATCAGTTTCTAATTATCATAGCTACAGCTAAGAACTTTGTGGTCTGTCTGTTAGAAGTTTCAGTGTGGTGATCTTGCAGCAGCTGATTTGTAATTACTGATTGTGATCTGTAAGAAAGCTTGCTAATAAGTGGATGGTTGAGATCACAATACAAGGTGTGATATACTATAAGGAGCAATCTAACACTTGCCAGAGACTTGGCCTAGGTGTTTGAATCTACACAAGGATGATCCTATAAAAAGAATATTGTAATACTATATATTCCTCTAGTGAGGAAGGAGCAAAGCATGAAATCAGACTAATGTACCTTTCTGTGTGGAACTATCTGGTTGAACATCAAGACCCAAAAATTTCCACTTAAGTTCTATGTGAGCTTTATCTAGATCCATACAGCATATAACTGGGCCCGCTGACAGGGGTGTCAAACTGGCAGGCCATGGGCCGGATGCATCATGTGCAGGCCACGCCCACCTCGGCTCCACAAAGGGAAAAAACATTGCAATACGTCATGTGACGCAATCGAGTTTGACACCCGTGAACCAGGGGAAGATAGTCCACAATAAAACAAATCCAAATCTGTTTCTTTTTTTATATAAGAAGTACAACTGTCCATGAGTTTAGGTTTGGCCAAAACCTCACCCCAGAATGTTTATCCTAATTAATCCACCACTACCTGTATAGTATCACACAGTGACTCATAAACAAAAGCTCCCAGAATTGCACAAATAGAAGACTTCTTTTTATTTGTATATATCAGGATCCAATTAACAATAAAAATATACATGACATAATACTATTAATATTCATTTAAAATATATACTGCTCAATAGTTCAATTGAAAAAAAAGTCCTACTACTGTAGATACTGCCCGAAATGCCTCAAAACATCAGAAGAACAGCAATAAATTGAATAATTGAAAAGGAAAAATTATAAGTAGAATTAATATCAAGTATCATTAATATATTTATCAAACAATATTAAACACTATAAATAAATAACCTAATCTAACAGCTCAAAACCAAAGGGAAAATAAAGCCTAAAACAGAAATAATTACATACAAGGCTAAACAGAACTCCATTTCACAGAGGCAACGGGATTCCTGACAATTAATTTAGAAATATTAGTTGGCAGCTAGCCATCCTCCTAGTCCTCACCTGGATCTCCTCTCTCAATCCATTTTCCATCTCTCACCTGGGGAGGTAAAAATGTCAATCTTCCTTCTAGCCCCATGTATGCTTGCAATTGTGACATTCCTGAGTCTCTCTCCATCAAGCTTTACAGTGTTATGTTCAGCTGGGGGGATTTTAAAAGCTCCAAGATGGGGATAAGGGAGGTAGAAATGCCCAGTCCTTTGTTAGTATCTCTCTGCAGGTTGCACTGAACAGAGAAGCCACTATTTTGGCCTGTTGTAGAATCATTCTGCTCACAATGGGCAAAGTAGGCCAACATGCAAAGAAAACAATTGTTCAGCAGTGATCTTTGGATCCGATGCCAGCATTAGAATGGTTCCAGTATTTGCAAACATGTGTAGCATGTGTCCATTTCTTACTGATTTACTGAATGCTTTTGCCTTATCTGGCTATATTTTTTGCACCAACCAAGGGGCTTTATTTTTGGTATAATCTTTTAGCATGTTCATTGGTCATGTTTCTGTCCTAGAATATCCAGACAGCATTATTAATTTATTACCTAGCTTTCCTTATATGTGGCGTCTCTATTTAGAGATAATGGGGAAAAGGCTTTATTTGTTCCTATAGTATTCTCCCCATACTCTTCTCTCTCCCTACTGACAGTATTTCTGCAAGCAGAAGGTGGTTCTCATGGGAGAGTTTGTGAGCCTGACTGAGAAAGTTAAAGTACAAATGATTTTAAATGACATTACATTTACAATCTGGCACGCCGTGGTCTATAAATAATTCCTTACCCTATACTGAAGTCTTGGCACTTTTGCCTAATCTTTCTAGTTTAAAATATTCAAGTAATCAATACAGAGATCATTAAGTATAATTTCTTAAGATGTCAGTCAACAACTAGTGAAGGCTATTACATTTTTTGAAGGTACAATAAACTTTGCATATTAAAATAAGGAGAAACATATCCCTTTCTTTTCTCTCTCTCGGAGGATTAATAATGACATTTACACACACAGTAGGGGAAACTCTGTTTCATAAAGGTCAGTTGGAAATTTGCCTTTGTCATTAATAGCCTATTGCATTCAACGAGAATCAATATTTTCAAAATCCAAATTGAACTAACAATTTTATATCTATACTGTAATATTAACAATAAACAGTATAGACACATGTTTTATAGATACCCTCTGTAAAAAGAACTCTACTTAAACATAGAATTTGAGCTTCATAAATTAGAGTATATTGTTGCCTCACACCTTGGTGCTTGGACAGAAGAAAGCTCACCTTTTCTTCTCCTTTTTCTGTATATATTGTACCTTATATTGTTCTGTATGTTCATCCAGTCCTTTTAATTTATTCTCCACTGCCTAGCTTGATGGCCTTATTCATGTTAATAGGTGTAACCTCTCACTTCACAGCCATTTAAATCCTAAAGTCTTCTGGAATTAGCCAACCCTGGAAGTAATCTGATCCTAGAACATTCCTGTTCTAAGGATCCTCCATTGTCCAGATTCAGGTGATCTGTAGAGGGGGAAAAACCCCTAAAGTAATTGGGCAGTGACTCAGAGTCGGAAGGTAATTTCCATGCCAGCAGATTAATGCTTAAAATCATCAAAGGCAGAATAGAGCCCCACATGTAGGAGGCAATGCTAGATATTCAAGATAGCTTTAGAAAAGTCAGAAGAATAACATACATTATTGCTGGTACATACTGGGTAATTTAGAAAGCCAAAGAATCCCCATAAGAAGACAATGTATGCTTCACGGTTTATGGAGGAGCCTTTAACTGCATCAACATGTCAAATGTAGAATGTCCTCAGGAAAATGGGAATCCCAGAATATCTCATTGTCCTCATGCAAAACCTTTACAGAGGACAGAAAGCCACAGTCCTGATGGAATATGGTAACGCCGATTGGTTCTAGGTGGCAAAGGATGAGGCAAGATTATATATTCTCTCCTCATTTATCCAACCTTTCTGCTAAATACATAAATGAAAATTATCTGCAACCTCTAGTAATGAAAACCAAGAAGCCCGTTTGAAAAAAATAGAACTATGATTAAATGTAAAGAAACCAAATTAATGCCATTGGGTATGGCAACTAGTCTTAGAATTCACAAAGAAATGGTGGATAAATTTTACCTTTTAGGATCAAATCTCAATTAACAAATATGCCACAGACCAGCACTCTATAAGATAGCATTGAAAATCCTGAAAAAGATGTTCAGGTGTTATAAAATGTGTAAACCTACAAAATGAGAATGGCAGGCAATATTTTGTCCAGTGACACACCATAGAAGCAATCGCTGGATTTTCAAAAAGTGGGACAGAAAAAATATTGAAATTTGGTGTTAGAGAACACTCCTGAAGACACTATGGATAGCCAACAAATAGATCATTAAACAAATCAATTCCTGACATGATGCTCAAATTATCAGATTCTAATTGTACTTGAGAGACATTATATGAAGACTCCCTGAGAAGTCCATAATGCTAGGAAAGTAGAAGGAAAGGAAAGAAGACAGTAACCAGCACTGATATGGATGGACTTCATTACAACAGAAATGGATGCACCATTGGAAGACCTTGAAGAACCAGGTTGGGAACAGGACATCCTGGAGAAGCTTTATCTGTGTTGTTGCTAAAAATCAACACCAGCTCAATGGCCTATAATCAGTCAAGATCGATCAAACCAAATGATCTTACATGGGACATAAGGCATTTGGGACAAATGATGTTTTAGTTTAGCAAAAACTGAATTGTCTAAGGAATATAGATAGGGTTTATGCCACAGCTACTGGAAAATGCATTTTGTCAAAATACAAGATACCAATCTGAAAATCAAAGAAATGCCTTCTAATAATAGCAATAGCACATAGACATATACAACTTCATAGTGCTTTACAGCCCTCTTTAAGCAGTTTACAGAGTCAGCCTATTGCCCCCAACAATCTGGCTCCTCATTTTACCAACCTCAGAAGGATGGAAGGCTGAGTCAACCATGAGCCTGGTGAGATTCGATCTGCCAATCGCAGGCAGACGGCAGTCAGCAGAAGTAGCCTGTAGTACTGCGCTCTAACCACTACGCCACCGCGGCTCTTAAAATAATAATATTTTTAAAGGTAGTGTATAAACATGTTAGCAAAAGTAGCATCAAATATTTCAGCACAATTGTATATCATTACTGATATTGCTGTTGCCACTGATACATAGTTATTATCAGTGTTATAATATAATGGAAAATAAATTCTTCCTAAAGGAAAAAAAAAACTGGTTTAAAAAAAAAGTTCTGGAAAATATAAAATTGATCTCTCTCAACCCAAATACCTCCTTACCATGTAATTTTGCTTGTTTGTTCTCTTGATCACTATTTCTTTTGAAATACTGCAAGTACAAACATTTGACAAGACTTTAAAGTCAATTACATTGGATAGAAGAGTGAAAATGATTAGCTTCAAAAAAAGGACAAGATAATTGAAAAGCTATTTTTCCCCAATTCCTTCCAAATATTCATTAAACATTTAAGCAACTAAATTTGCAGAATCTGTTCCTGACATTGGCACTGGTTCTGCAGTTTTCTCTCATCAGATGAAAGCTGTGTGTGTTATGTAGGGTGCATTCATGCATAAAAAATATCATTTTCATAAATTAAAATCTCCCCTGCAGTAGGAACATCTGTGCCTTCCTTTGAATAAAAGATGGTGGCATGTGAGTTGCCCCTTGACTGGCTAGAAGAATCCTTCTTTTTTTTTAAATTTGTAATTTTATTATAACACATATATGATATTCACATAACATACAACATATACATATCATTTTTAAGCATTGTTTCTTCGTGGTCTTCTTTCTATTTTGTCTTTCTTCCCCTATGTCTTCATTTGTTTCTTCTTCTTCTTTTTCTTCTTCTTTTTTTTTTTTAGAAGAATCCTTCTATTTGTAATAAAATCACTTCCCGCAAAAGAATAAAACACAAACAATGTTCCCCTCGGTCAAAAATTATTCCACTTTTCCCCATTTATGAGTAACTCTTTGGAACAAGTTAAAAATGAACCATATATGCTCTCTGCTCTGTTGCAAATTTCTATCTTGCAATTTAAAGGAGTGAGGGACACTATGCTTTTTGCAACTGTATTTGTATAATTAGCTATCAATTATCTTTCATATATAATTTGTGGTTAATAGATAGGCTTGGTTCCAAACCACTGTTTTAGACACAGTCTTGGGTTTTATTTTATTTTATTTTATTCATTTTATCTCTTGTACTACATCACAAACTGCTTTTGAGGGTCCCCACCAGTTAAACAACTAGTTGCCATGCAAGATGGCTGCTTTTGGAGAAGCACAGCTGCAGAATTCTTTGTGGTGTAGCAAATTACTTGTGTGCATCTTTGGTTCCCAGCCATAGCTTAGGCAGAAAATAAAAAGCGGAGAGGAAGAAAAGCATCTAAGCCAGTATTTCCCAAACATGGCAATGTTAAGATGCGAGAATTTCAACTCCCAGAATAGAATCATATGCTGAATAGGGAATTCTAGGGGTTGAAGTCCACACATCTTAAAGTTGCCAAGTTTGAGACATATTGATCTAAACCTCTTTTGGGTTCTGTTTTGGGTCCCCTTTAGCATTTTTATTAATGATTTGGATGAGAAGGTGGGCAGCATGCATCTCAAATTTATGGATAATACAGAATTGGATGGGTTAGTCAAATACTATAGAAAACAGAAATAAATATGAAAATAATCTCAGGTTAGAAAAATCTGACAAATAACATAATGAAATGTAAAAAGAAGTGTTTCATATTATTGGGAGGGAGATATTGATAAAGTGTTTTAAAAAAATAAACTCTGACTATAAGATTAGTTCAATAGTGGAACCAATTAGCCAGGGAGTTGGTGGTTCCTCTTCATGGGATGTGATCAAGTAGAAGCTAAACATCCATCTGTCTGGCAAGCTTTAATTTGGATTCCTGCACTGAGCAGGGGACTCCCTCCACCCCTGTTATCAAATGATTATGGATATGGATATAGATGTGGATATAAAATGGTGAGGTCAAACTTTTCTCCAGCTACTACATTTCATTCTTTTGCAGTGCTGGGGTGGAGGACTAATCAATCTTCATCTGAATACAGGTTCTGACTCGTGAAATACAGTTTGTATAGGTTTTTTTTTTTTTTTTTTAAAAGCCTATTAATGTTTAGCTCAAATGGTTCTGAGACAGGACTTAGTTCTAGAAATAAAACTAAGGAGAATTTCACAACAGAATAAGATGGTGATCGAACAGCTAGGCCATGGTGCCCAAAGTTATTCTTAAGACATTTTTCCCCAAAACTACATCATCTCTACACCAGATCCATGTTGTTCTCATTCTATACCTGTATGTAGAGGTGTATATATGTCAGTGGTGGGTTTCAAATATTTTTGCTACCAGTTCGGTGGGTGTAGCTGGGCGGGCCATGTGACTGAGTGGGCATGGCCTACGTGACATAACTCATGCCCATGCCCATGCCCACTCAGTCACATGACACCCCCCCACCTAAACAGGCCTACAGGAAAAGGTAGGAAATTTTTTGGAATTTCCACCTATCTACCCCCACCCTCCCTTCACCAATCACCCCCATTTCCTCTTCTTTAGCAGCCCCAGCCCTAGCCCCACTTCCTCCCCCATCACCGCCTCTTTGTTCGGGCTGCTTACCTTCTGCGGCAGCTGGTCCAGAGTCTGGAAGGCAAGCTGACTGGAGTTTTCGGTGGCCCCCAGCCAGCCGGCACTGCTGGAAAGCGGCTGGCAAAGTAGCCTCCCATGCCACTGAAAAGTACCAGAGGTTGCGGAAAAAGCTGCTGTCATAGCTGCCATGTTCTTCGCGCATGTGCATCCCATTGGACTTGCAAGGTAATGGGATGTGTGTGCATGAAGAACATGGTGGTGACAAACATGCGCGAGCGAGCAGTGACCGGGGGACCAGTTCAGGGGTGTGGCCAGCCAGCCATCGCTACCAGTTTGGTGACCTTAGCCAAACCGTTCACACGAACTGATGCGAACCAGCTGAATACCACCTCTGATGTATGTATACTCCTACACATAGGTATAAGATGATTTCTCTAGTGTTAATTTTCATTGTTTTAATGTTTTTTTCTTATTCTTGTATTAATTGCAAGCCACTTAGAGTCACCATTAAGCGAGATGCTTCTATGCTTAGTATGTGTGTTTCTATCTCTTTGGTGATCCCAGAGTGATACAGAGCAGATCAAATGGTTTGATTGTTGTCACCATGGGAGTGGAGGTTCCTTGGGTTTTGTATTTGGGGTTTACTTTGGTGAGAGTCACTATGAGTAAGTTGGGCAGTCATATAAATTTTCTTAATATACAAATGGATAAAATGAATAGTCATCACCAACTTAATGGCACATTTGATGTGGTTGTTAAGGTGCTATCCTAGAAACCAGGAGTCTATGAGTTATGAATAGACCCACCTTAGGCATGAAAGCCAGCTTAGTGACTTTGGGCCAATCAATCTCTCTCTCTCAGCCCAACTCACTTCACAGTGTTGTTGTTTTGGGGAAAATAGGAGCAAGTTGTGTTGAATATGTTCATTGCCTTGAGTTATGTATAATAAAAGTGGGATGAAAACCTAATAAATAATGAATAAATCATTTAAATATGCACATACATGTGTCTATAGAATATGTATATGCCTTGTCTGCCACATTAGGCTTTTCTTTTTATTTCTGGGAACTTTCCATACAACTCTGAAATTTAGAATAAAGATGAGATGCGTGAAAAGTAGATATAAGGCTACATATTCCTGCTACTATATTAAGGCAATTTTCTCTTATTGTTTCCTCTTCCAAAGCCCTTAGATACTTATAAGAGCTGTCATAAGTAGGACCTTCAGATTGTCCCAAAGGTACCTTTTCAAGAGGCAATTGGACTTTCTGGTTTTTCTTTGAAGATGTTTCGCTTCTCATCCAAGAAACTTCTTCAGCTCTGAAAAAACACCTTTGGGACAACTATGACCTGGATGACTGAGAATCTCCATAGACATTTAGCTATGAACCTTCAGATTGCTAATTTACATTCAAATCTTGTACATTCAATTTACATGTCATCCTGATAAGAATTGAGAAATGGGATCTTCCCTTTTCAGTGAATGAACCTTGATACAGGTCTCCTTTCACTTTCTTTGCTAAATCCAAGCGCCATATATGTGACATTCAGTCAGTCTTGACTCCTAGCAACTACTGCATATAGACAAGTCCATGTAACTACTGGGACAGAAATGAGTTTCATCTTAGATGTGTTTACCATCTGCAATGATAATAAAAGAAGGAAATCTGAGATAGCTAAATTAGGCAACTGCAATATTTAACTTGTTTCTGCGACTTACTTTATTCTGGTTCTTGTTTGTTTTATTTTTACCTACAGTACTGGAAATCTTCAGTATCTTATTTGCTTTCATTAAGCTTGTCTTAAATATTTCAGATGTCCATGGAGAATAACATATTTACACCATCACAAATCTAGAAGAAGCAGCTGCCAAAAACAATCAATTTCCATTGCCAGTTGGGTTAGATCTTCAGAAATTATCATAGCATACTGCAACCTCATCTGTTCTCCACACTTCCAAAGAAGTGTGTGCTTGTGTTCTTGCAATCTGGTGGTTTGAACACAAGTGAGCAGTCAGACAAGGAGACCTGAACTCATTGGTAGCCTCACATTGCAATGAACAAGGACATATATTCAATTTCTTAACTAGTAAAATTGTTGGCTGAGCAGGTACAAAAATAGCCAGGGAAATGATTGAAGCCTGGGAAACAGGCCCCTTATCAGTCAACAGGAGTGCTGATTTACCACCAGTTTGTCAGGTATTTAGGAACCAAGGACTAGAAGGAAATAACAGCCAACAACTTAATAACCGGCCATCAACATCCCAAGCAACAATAGAATAGTCCAAAGCACACATTCTGGTGAGAGAGAGGTTCCCTGAGGATGGGCTCTAGCATAAATCCAAAAGCTCAGAAGACAATGACCAACCCAGATTGAATCTGCAACATTATCCTGGGACATATATATTTGCCTTCATTTGTAATAGTAATTTATCATTTTATCTAATTTGCCTTCTATATATTATTACTGCTCTTTTTTCATATCTTCACTCATGTAATACTAAAATAATGAGTTTGATTCAAAGCCCCCATGAGTCATAAACTCAGGTGAGGAACTATGATTTTGCTTTGGCATCCATTAATTATAACCCTATGTTCTATCAGTAGCAAAAACAAATGTACAAGATGGAACAACTAGAAATTAACTGCAACATCGATGGCACCATCAAAGTGCTATCAATGTGCACTTTTATTGTATACCAATCAGAGTCACATATGTAAGATGGGCAGCTATATAAATGTGATGAATAAACAAATAATTAAAAGTTGATGCCTCCACGTTCACTGGGCCTAAAAGGCTCCAATCAACATGCAGTAATATCCTGTTTCTCTGAAAATAAGACCTATCCCGAAAATAAGACCTAGCATGTTTTCCATGTGCACCTAATATAAGCCCTACCCCCCAAAAGAGCCCTACTTAAGAGCCTCTGCAGCTGGCTGCCCACCCATTCCGTCTGGTTGCTGCTGCCATAAGGCAAGGCGTGGGAAGTGGAGCTGCCCCGTGCATCCTGCACTGGCTTACTTCAGGTCCCTGCAGCCAAGCCACCCACATTCTGACACCTGCCTTGTGGTGGCAGCATCAACAGCCATGTGCAGCAGGAGCCCAAGTGGCCACCGGCCCACTTCTTCTGCTTGCTTGTGGCTGCAAACTGAGCAGGAGGCCAAGTGGTATGCTGGTGCCATGGCCACGAGGTGAGGCAGATGTCAGGGTTTGGATCGGGGTGAAATGCTCCCAGTTTGGACCGGATCGCCCGATCTGGTAGCGATGGTGGCGGGTGGTTTGGAGAACCAGTAGCAAAAATACCTGCGCCCCTCCCCATGCCCAGCTGAGCCACGTGATCATCAGAGGCTGTTTTTTTTACTTTTAAAAGCATTTTTTCTATAACCTCTTTGGCTGAAAAAATGCTTTTAAAAGTAAAAAAAAAAGCCTCTGATGATAACGCGGCTCAGCTGGGATCATCAGAGGCATTTATTTATTTATTTATTTATTTATTTATTTATTTATTTATTTATTTATTTATTTATTTATTATTGCAATTTATATGCCGCCTTTCTCCCGAGGGACTCAAGGAGGCTTACAAAATGACAATTTCCAAAACAAATCACAATAAAATAAAATTAAAATCAACACCCCAATTAAAACAGTTTAAAATTATAACAGTGTACATCCAAACAGATCAGTTGAGTTGATGGAAGAGCCACGTCTTCAGCTTGCGACGGAAGGAAAGGAGGTCGGGGGCTGTCCTGAGCTCAGTGGGCAATCCATTCCAGAGGGTCGGGGCTCCCACAGAGAACGCTCTCCTCCTGGGGACCGTCAGCCGATATTGTTTGGCCAACGGCACCCTGAGGAGGCCCACTCTGTGAGCATGCACGGGACAATGGGAGAGTGGCAGGAAATGGTCCTGCGAGTACCCCGGGCCTAAGCCATGAAGGGCTTTATAGGTAAGCATCAACACCTTGAAATGAATCCGGAACGCCACCGGTAGCCAATGCAGCTCACGCAGGAGAGGTGTTACACGGGAGTATCGAGAAGCCCCCATAATTACCTGCGCGGCTGCATTCTGGACTAGCTGGAGCGAAACAGGCTCAAACCCAGATGTCCCCATCAAGACTAGCCCCAGTCTCCTCAGCGGACTCTGTCCAGTCGGAGTCCAACCCGGTCCGAATCTGAGTGATTTTTTTCTGCAACCACTTTGGCCGAAGAGGCTGTAGAAAAAAAAAAATGCCTATAAAAGCCTCTGGTGATCCCAGCTGAGTTGCCTGATCATCAGAAGCTTCTAAAAGCATTTTTTTTCTGCAACCTCTTCAGCTGAAGAGGTTGTAGGAAAAAAAATGCCTTTAAAAGCCTCTGGCAATCCCAGCTGACTTGCCTGATCGTCAGAGGCTTCTAAAAGCATTTTTTTCTGCAACCTCTTAAAGTTGTAGAAAAAATGCTTTTAAAAGTTTAAAAAAAAAGTTGGCCACGCCCACCCAGTCACATTAACCCCCCCCACCAAGCCACGCCCACAGAACCGGTAGTAACAAATTTTAGATTTCACCCCTGGTTTGGATAGCCTGGCTGTGGGGGTCCTGAGGTAAGCTGGTGGGGGGCACATGGGGCAGCTCCACTCCCCCACCTCACCTCGTGGCAATGGCACTGGCATGTCGCTCGGCCGCCTGCTCTGTTGCAGCCACGAGCAAGCAGAAGAAGTGGGCCGGTGGCCATACGGGGCCCTTCTGGATGGGACTGCCAGAGCCGCTGCCATGAGGCAAGGCAGATGACAGGACGTGGGTGGCCTGATTGTGGGGCCCTGAGATAAGCCGGTGCGGGGCTCTTGGGTTGCTCCACACACACACACCTCGCAGAGGTGGCACTGACACGCTGCGTGGCCTCCTGCCCCACTGTGAGCAAGCAAAAGAAGTGGGCCTTCTGTACATGGGGGGGGGGGAAGACCATCCCCGAAAATAAGCCCTAGTGCTTATTTTGGGGCCCAAAAGAAAATAAGACCTGGTGTTATTTTTGGGGAAGCACGGGCAATAGAAATAAAACAGCAGCAAATTCCTAGAGCAGAGCATGTGGGGAATGCAGAAGAGCAAGTTGAATGATTTGAAATAAAATTTTTAGATCCTAACTAAGGACGATGTAAACTTGCCCATCAGATGTATAGGCTAAACATAAAGAATAGATGCCAAGCCCAATTCAATGTACCACAAAAAGGCAGCCCAAGACATCATTAGAACCATTTGCTACACTGGTAGGAGTAGTGTTTAAATGGAGGAAATAGCATATTGAGTTGGCTTTCCTTATGCACTATCCATCCCATTTAAATCACAGATATTTTTCCCATCATTATCCTTACTCACTCCTGTAATTTGCATAGCATATGTTGTTTGTGTTCACACTAGATGCTTAACCAGTTCAAATAAAGATTTAGCAGATAAAATGATGCAGTATAATGATACAGTTCTTTGTGGTTTAAACATATTGTGCAAACCCAACCCATTTGGTCATTTTAAAGTTCAGTGGATTGTCCAAACTCAGAAGATGGGCTTATTCATTAACCAGGTTGTGTGGAAACAGAGAACACATAATATAAAAAGTAGACATGTGTTCCACATAATTTAAGATCTAGCCAGTTCATCTGGAAGAAAAAAAGGTAATGTTTTCTCAAATAGATTCCTGTGTTTCTTTGGGGACCTTTGCTAGTCCTGCAAAACAAAAACAAAACAAAACTAGACAATACAGTCAGCTTTGAGGGGGGAAGAATGGCTAGATTTGTATAGGAAACAAGAAAAAGGATATGTGGAATTCACAAACCACACAGTGCTTTGCTATCAAATCTCAGTGACATTCATGCAGATTATGAATTGGTTTCTCAGAAGAAAACTTAAAATTGACACAGACACAATAATTCTACACAATAGTGTTCATAGGTATGCAGATGATATGTATACATGTGTGAGCACAGCAAACCAGCATTTTATAATAAAAATGAAAAAGAAAGCTACGGAAGGCATCATATGGTAGTGTTTTTTTAAAGGAAACTCACTACATAGAGTCTGTGTGTTTGAATCACTGCTGGAAGATGGAAGTGAGTGTGGCTTCCATAAGTGGAACCCTGCCTTTTATGTAGTTTCTTGATAACAACATAGTAATCTAACTGTGGTTGCACAGTTTTATTATGCCAGCTGATGCAAGGGGACATTTTATCAATTCTAGTCTGCCTAGTGACCGAAACAAGAAGTCTGTAAATTATCTTGTGCAAGTCAATATGCTTTTACATCAACTTTCCATTTACAATTTGAGGATACTTAAACTTGATGTGCATTTTAGCCAGCACCTTTTCTTGGAAGTCAATATGGCTTGAATTTTTGGAAGATAATGATAAGTCACATTATTTGTCTGTCTAACTCAATATATATTCTAATACAGAGAGAGTCTTTCTGGGTTATCAATGTTATTTGGATTCTTTTCAGCTGGGGCTATAACAGGGAGCTTCTTCATGAAAATTACATGGTCTATAAATGTTTCCTTCCCTTCCTCGGGATATTGAAATTATTCTCTAATTTATATTTAGAGACATCAGTGCTATCAATGTCCCATGGGCATCATTTTATCTGATTTAAATCCCTGAAAGTCAGACGAATTAAAAATGTACTTTCCAAGCTCTTAATTTGTAAAGTCCTATTCAGGAACAGGTTTCTAAATACATGAATAAGATGCCAGAAGATACCTACTGTAATTAGTTTTGTCCTCTTGATGTTGTCCAGTGCAATAATATTACTCTCAAGCTAATACATTTGACTGGGATACCCATCCCTCTGTTGTAAAGCCTACTTTTGAGGAACCATCTCTTCACTCACATACTAGTTTGCAAGCATTATTGGTATGCATGTCATCATCAAAGAGAAGAAATTAAATCCAAACATCATTGCTGAAGATTATTCATATTAGTGTTTTCCAAGTGACACCCACTTGATTTGGAGAAAATGGAACTGGTGTTGAAACTGAAGGGAGAACATGTTGGTTCCAGAACACCTGGGAAATCATACTTTACTCAGATCTTTGCTTTTTAAAATCTTATCCTTATTTTCCTCCAATTTTTTTCAGTTGGAAAGACTTTCACTTTGGTATCAATAATTATTTCACACCTAGTGTTACAGAAAAATTCTGTTAAGCATTATTTGTGCACACAAGTTGGAGCAACAACCCTATGACTTCTTGTCAGTTTATCTGTACAATCTTGAGGTCATTTGCAAGAGTGGAACTAAACATTATCTGCTCCAGAGAGGAGGGTTAACCAACCCTTACTTCAGTTTACTTTGAGATGCATCTCATTTACTTTGTGATGTATATTTTTAAGCCCTGTGAAGTCATTCATAACTATTGTTAACAAGGTAAACCTTTTCCTTACTGTTTAATTTTTAATTCCTCTTTACTTTACTTTGGGGTAATGAGGACTGCTTCCAAGACATAGTGTGGGACTTCCAGCTTCAAATACAGTGGGCATCTCCATAATTTGATCACTCAAGATTCATCACTTGTTGCTTGTATGTACACTGAGAGCTTAAACACTGGAGACAAATTCTTTGTGTGTCCAATCATACTTGGCCAATAAATAATTCTATTCTATTCTATTCTATTCTATTCTATTCTATTCTATTCTATTCTATTCTATTCTATTCTATTCTATTCTATTCTATTCTATTCTATTCTATTCTATTCTATTCTATTCACCAATTTGCCTTCTCATCCTACCACTGTCTGTATATTGTATTTTATTACTGGAGAGCTGTCAACTATGCGGGCCTTGGGATGATTCAGCAGTCTGCCTTTTTCATACTTTACTAGACTGGAGCTGAAAACATGCTTCTGCTGAAGCCTCCATTTCGGATAGTCGTTCTGTAGTTTAATGCTTCTGTTGATTTACTGGATTGCATCTCGGGATTTTTTCAAACCTCATTTTATTGTACAAATAGTGAATGTTGCATTTTTTAATAACTATTACAATAATCCCATAGGAATTGTGGGAGTGGGAGGGAATGGAGCAAGGGACTTAGGGAGAAATGCAACATTTGACCAATGGCTCTTCACTACTTCATCACCCAGCTTGTTTTGTTTTTTTTAACATTCCAAATGTGCATTACGCTGTCACATACAGGATTACAAACAAAATTACAGTACAGGTTGATTTCAGGTGAACCAGCATTACATTTCAGACAGCACTTATTCTGGGTTGCATTGTGCATGCATAACTATCTTGTTCTAATTACAAAGTCAAATGATTTGCATTGGTTTGAAAACTGCTAACTACAATTGGTATATAATATAACCCAACGATCATAAATCTTTTAATTTTTTTTCCGCCTGGACAGAAATAAAAAAAATTATATAACTATGTATTTTTAAAATCATGCATTTAATGTTGCATGGAAACAATGTTTCTTTATCTGTAGTTTCTTCAAAATCTGAAAGGAATTAGGGTGGACACCAAAGAGCTTTAAAAAACATTGCAAGTTGAATGTGATCCTAAAGCAGCTGTTTTTTGTGGATAAGTGCAGGGTATTTGTTCATGAGAACATGGGTACATGCACACACATGCACACACACACACAAAATTTTGCAGTATTGGAATAATATGCCAATTTAATTAATGGGAAATAAATATTTTCCTTCTTCCATCCTTTTAAGCATTTTTATAAATGAAAAAAACATAGAGGTTTTCTTACCCTCCCCCCAAAGAAAAGTTTTGAAGGTGTGTGTGTGTGTGTGTGTGTGTGTGTGTGTGTGTGTGTGTGTATGTAAATTTAAAAGGAAATTGAAGGGGGGAGATGCTAAGGCAACAAACAGCTTTTTTCTCCCTTGTTCTTCTTAGTATTTTTCTGCTGGTTTAAATTACTTAAATCATTCTATATAAATTAGATATTATTCTACTTTGTTTCTGATAGGTATAAAAATTGATGAAGCTGCATGTGGTTCAAAATAGTTTATCAAAAAGTTATTAAAAATTCTGTACAAAAAAAATCACAACAAAAGAAGCCAACACGGGAAAGGTAACAAGTAGGGGGGGGGGAAATGCTGATTGAAAAATATAAATTTTATATATACTTTCAATTTCTTTCTTCTTCTTTTTGTAACTGACCGATTTAGTGTTTGTTTGTGTTTTGTTTTTGTTTTTTTAAAAAATTGCATAGATCCTAATTATTGCTTGCCATTCGTTGTGCCGATCAAACCAAGGGAAAGCCGAACTTCAATCTAATCAACACCATCAAAATTCGGAGTGACGTGAGGAAGGGCGAGAATGACCGGCGGGGCCCAAGAGAAATGTCCGCTTCTCCGTTGCTCCTGAAGGCGAGACCCCTAATACGCATAAAAAGTGTCTCTGAAGCCTGGAAGGGTTCCCTTTCCTCCATTCCTTCCGTCTTTTGCGCCCTTCCTTGCGCGGAAAGTAGTAAGTCCGGAGTCCGTGGCCGCCGCGAGCATCCCGGGTCCACCACCTAAAGCGCCTTGGGAGATCTTTCAGTCGTGAAAGATCGCGTTGAGCTGGGCGCTCATGACCCGCTCGTGATGGACCTGGCTCTCGTAGGGCAGGAGGCTGTCGAGAGGGAGATCGCAGCGCGAAGCCGCCGAGCAGGCGAAGATGGAACCGTGGCCGGGAGCTCCGGCCAGGCCGGCGGTCGGGTAGTGCATGGTGAAGGCGTAGTTCTTCTCGAACTCGTTGGACGGTTCGTGCTTGAAGGAGAAGTTCCCGTTGACGCTGAGCGGCGGGCTGAGGGGCCCGTCGAAAGCGGGGCTCTCACCTTCGGCCAGGGCGCTCTCGAAGAAGGGCTCCAGCGCTGCCCCGTAAGCGGGCGGTGCCTTGAGATGGAAGAGATGGGAGCTGTCCATGGTGCCGTAGGGCGGACTCGGAAGCCCGGGCGATTGGTAAGGGTAAGGGTGGCCCGGGAAGGAAGCTCCGGTAGGCTGGATGTGAGTCAGCAGCTCCGGGTTCTGCTCGGGCAGGAAGGTCCGAGGATTGAGCTGGAGGCAGCCGGCCACCAGGTTGGTAGTGGGCTGAGATAAGCCTTTGCAGAGACTCTGCACGAAAGACACCAAGTCGGGGCTCTTGCCCGAACGCAAGATCTCGGAAAGAGCCCCGATATAGTTTTTGGCCAGGCGCAGCGTCTCGATCTTGGACAGCTTCTGCGTCTTGGAGTAGCAAGGTACGACTTTCCGCAGGTTGTCCAGCGCGGCGTTGAGACCGTGCATGCGATTCCGTTCGCGGGCGTTGGCCTTCATACGCCGCATCTTGAATCTCTCCAGCCGCGCTTTGGTCATCTTCTTCTTCTTGGGGCCACGTCTTTTGGGTTTTTGGTCGTCCTCGTCGCCTTCCTCTTCCTCCTCCGCTTCCTCCTCGTCTTCATCTGCCTCCTCCTCCTCTAGGTCATCCTCCTCTTCTTCCTCCTCTTCTTCCCCGTTTCTCAGAGATTCGACATCAGCCTCTGCCTGTAAGGTTTCCAACTCCTCCTCTTTCTTGTCCATTTCATGATCGTCGTCCTGGGAGCTGAGGCAATCGTCAGTCCAGCTGGGGGTGCCGTGAGGCTGAGGCTCTCTCATCAGTGGGTGTTCACTGTACGATTTGGTCATTCTGAGTATCCTAGGCCAAGAAGAAATAAACATATTTAAAACTACCTGCATATATGTACGCATAATATTCTGCAAGCATGCTTCGTAGGAAATAAGTATTACTGGACTTCCTGAAATGTTTCTGTGGGTACCTCGCAAAGATTGTACTATTTTATCTAGGAAGCATTGTCCAGTACAATATCATTCTAAGAAACTGTCTTTGGCTTCAATTGGATTTCATTACAGTTCCCGTTACACCTGCAACTTCAGGAACGCCACGGTCCTAAATTAAATCCCGTGATCTGTTCAATTTTTTAAAAAACTGAACTAACCGAGGGATACTGCCCAGAAATGAAACTTACTCTTGAAGCCTTTCCCCAACGAACTTCTAATTCTCGTAGTTCTCTTCACGATGACACCTCTTGTCTCAAAGAGCTTATGTAATGTTTTATAGGGATTTATAGGCGGAGGTCTCTAACCAAGAGGGGATCGAATTGCGTTTAAAACACACCCACGCTGTGGATCCAGTGGAGCAAATTGCCAATAATAATTTATCCAGGGCAGCAGGAGGAGGATTTATTCTTTTATTCGGCTCTCCTTTTCATTGCTTTTGCCTGTCCACAATAGCAGCCGATGCCATCCTGCACAAAAGCTTTACAGACTTCCCAACTGTTCAGAGTCGAGGAAAAGCCTGCCACCGAGACAGGGATCAGGTGCACTGACCGCCTAATAATTCCCCGTGCCACCCCCCCCCCCTTTTTTTTTTGTCTGCGGAACCTCAACGTTCTGGGGAAACGTTTGCTAATGAGGAAATGGAGGGGGCGGGGGGGAAGGGGACGGGGTTGGGGTATGGAATGAAACCTGCCAGTCAGGGCAAGCACAGCGCAATCAAAATGCAACAGTTGAGCCCGTTGACTTAGTTGACTTTGGAAGCCCTTTGCTCCTCCAGATTGTCAGTCAAGCCCTGTCCCGAACGCATTAATTGGCAGCAGAACTTACCAAATCTGTTCACTCTAGCCCTCTCTGCTCTAAACTGCACCATCATCTTCATCATCACCCCCAATTTATTTGATTTAAAGTACTATTTGGAATAATTTCATTCCCCTCCCTTATTCTCCCCACTTTTGCTGATCCCATCACCTTCAAAGCGAGGACCACGCATGACTTTAGAATGAGCAGCCCTTTCCATCCAGCCTGAGGGGGAGTCCATCTGGTTCGTTTCGCACCCCCAAATCGGTGTCAGCCAGTTTCTGAGCCACAGAGCCAGATGCCATGATGGGCCGTATCTGTTTCATTCACCCCCCCCCCCCTTGCAAGGCTTACTTCGGTAATCGGAAGGGAGGGAGGGAGGGAGAGGGGTAGAGAGAAAGGTTAAGTCTAGAAGCTTTTGCAACGTTTTCTAAAAAACGTGTCTCACTTGGGCATAAGTGTAACTTCCACTCCGAAGTAAACACACACACACACACACACACACACACACACACCCTCTTGGAGCCGGCTGGAAGCCACCACGGAAAGCCAAGAGCCTATCAGTTCAATGGCTCTTCTTCATGGTTTAATGCGCATTGATCGAAATCAGGCTCAAAAGGGCGAAGGCATCACCACCCTGAGCATCAGAGCCGCCTGCATCCGAGCTATCGTTTCTCCCACCTAAGCTGGACATCAAGGGCATCAATTACCTCTCCTTTTTTTCTTTCTTTTTTCCCCCTTCAGCTTGTCCTCCGCAGCGCAGGTTTCATTAACCCAGTTGCTCCCGGGACGCGGACGGGTTCCTTTTTTTAAAATTTATTTACTTCATCGATTCAGTCCGATTATGATTACTTTTTTTTTCTTTGAAGCCGCGCGGGTTAAAGAGGCTCAGGTTATATATAGGCAGCCTGGGCATGCTTGGGAAGGGGAGGGGCAGGGGAACGGGCGGCCCCGCCTCATCGCCGCTCCCTCCCCGCCCACTTCTTCGGGCGACCGCGTCAGCCTTTCCCCCGGCACGCGCCATCTGGTTCCCCCCCCCCAACGTCAGGCTCCCGAAGCGGCGGGCGCGGGGAGGAGAGGCGAAGGGAGGGGTGGGTGGTGGTGGCGGGGGGGGGGACGGTTTGGCGGTGTCACGTGAGCTGCCCATTTGTATGCCCGCCCCGCTCTCCCCTCCATCCCTTTGTGGCCCGAAGAAAGTGGCCATCTGTCGCCAGCCGGAGATTCTGCAGACCTGTTTGTACCCGCAGGAGAGATTAACCCGTTCTTCTGCTCTCGGGCTCGGGGTTTGTTGGGGAGGGGAAAGGGGAAGGCAGGGCTTGCCACTTGCACTTTGCCACTCTACGACAGACTGGCTTCTCTATAGAGAATGGAAAGAGGAACAGATTTCTCTCCCCCTCCTTTGATTTCTCCCCCCCCCTCTCAAATGCGAACGCCACTCCGAATATCAACTTGATGGGTCGCAAAGGGAAGAGGTAATTTACCCAGGTGAGAGGCAAATTAACCTGACTAGGTGGTCGATCAGTAAAGGTCGGCAGTTCGGCGGTTCGAATCCCTAGTGCAGGTCTCCTGCGTGAGCAGGGGGTTGGATTAGATGACCTTCAAGCTCCCTTCCAACACTGTTACTGCCCTTCTTGGGCTTCTTCTCCATCACTCACCTCCTGAGAAGCTGCCCTGAGAGTCCCTGCGCCCTCACCTATACAGAAATCCAGAGGAACCTGGCATCGGAGACAATTCTTCGGTCCTCCAGTCGCCTTGTGGTTCAAACCCCGAAAAAAGACAGAAAGTTCCTTCCCGTCTCCCTTCTGTCTCGAAGATTAATCCAACTCCAGCGGAGATTTTGGGGTCCGGCCCGCTTGTTGGGTTTTTTTTTTTTTTCTGTCGCATTGCTTGCGTGTGGGAAGGTGTTGTCCCCTTCCGAAAAAGAAACCGAACTAACCATTTTCACAATCATGCAGTTCGCCAGTCTTCATCCCCAAAGTTAAAGCCCCAGAAAAATAAGATGAAGAAAACTGTTTTTGAACAAGTAGGACACCTAAGATCTCCACTTCAGGAGAAGGGCGGTATAGAAATTTAATTAAATAAAATAAATAAATTTATTTAGGGAACAATTGTCTATGGAGATTCACAGTCATCTAGGTCATGGTTGTCCCAAAGGTGCTTTTTTTTTTTAAAGAGGCAACTGGACTTTCTGGTTTTTCGTTGAAGACGTTTTGCTTCTCATCCAAGAAGCTTCTTCAGCTCTTTTAGGGAACTTTTTTTTTTAGGGAACAGTCTAGGTAACGGGGTTTTTTTTATTTAGGGAACAGTTTTGCAGAAAACGAGAATGATGGAGGGTGATGGTCAGAAAAAGAAAATAACCTGTTTTAAAAAGCAGACATAGTTTTATAAGTACCAGGTAACAAAGTTACAAAGTACAAAGTCCTTGTCCAATATGTTTTTCTTCTTAAAAGAAAGACAGGTTTTTTAAAGAACAAAAACATACCGAACAAGAACAATTAGTAAACTGATAATATTGTTGTATTCAGGATGTTTACTGACGAAGGAAGGAAGGAAGGGAAGGAAGAAAGGAAAGGAAAGGAAAGGAAAGGAAAGGAAAGGAAAGGAAAGGAAAGGAAAGGAAAGGAAAGGAAAGGAAAGGAAAGGAAAGGAAAGGAAAGGAAGACCACTGGAGTTCTCTTTCATAGTTTGTGCTTTCTCCAAAGAAAGGTTAGGGGCTTTCCTCCGTTGTCTCAGCTACTCTCAGACTGTGGTACTTAGAAGGCCCAAAAGGCTGCTTTCCTGTGGCTGCAGGCAAACAAATGTCAGTCGGTCCAGATCTTTCTGTGGGTCATCCAATAAGACTACATAGACCCCTCGAAAGCGTCACTTTCGTATGTATGCAGGTGGATGTGCAAGCGACCCCTTTCCTAGTGTATGATCTCATTCCTCCTCCCTCCCTTAATGCCCTAACAACGCCACTTCCACTCTACCTGTGCCCAAGGTGGCTGTCTGAAGGTGGTGTCTAAAACAGTCCTTTATGCCTCCCTGAGAGAGAGAGAGAATCCACGTCCACCAAATCCTCTGCAGGACAAGGGAAGAGAAGGCAAGGAATTGCTAAGTGAGCTTTTCCTGCCCATTAGACAAAGGTTTCCTGGAAGCAACTTCCAAGATGTTTTGTATTCTAACCCCTGACCCAGTCACAATTTTGGCAGGTGGTGAAAGTCTAGGAAGCGCTAAACATTCAGGTTGAAATCTGTCAGCTCCGAGCCCCACCAGGGACTGAAATCTGGATTCTTGCCTTTGCTGTACCTCCAACTCGTTTAATTCCGGTGGCTTTTTAGGGGGGACTCCATCTTTTCTGTTGGAAAAGATACGGACAGCATTACTTGAAGGCGCTGTTACAGCTCCCGTCCCCAGATACTGATACTGATAAGGAGAGGAGGCTGATGAGAGGCCTCCGATTCTCCCTGATTCTTCTGCCTCCCTTATTCATTCCCTAAATCACAAGAAAATCAACCCTAGTCTGTCGGTTTTAATCCCAAAAGAAAAGTTCTGGGTCCCCCCCCCCAATTCCCATTTGTATCTCTCGAGTATGTTTTGTAAAATAACACCGGACTGTACAGCGGCCCTCAACAACTTGCTGCCCACATTATATCACCGCGCTGAAGGTTAAAGGACGCCAAGAATAGCTAGTGTGAAAATTCACCCCTGCAATCAGCTTTTCGTTCACTGGCTTCAAATAGCGCTCCCTTCTCCCGGAACCAAGCCTAGCTTTTAAACTCGAAATTTGCTTAGAAGAAAACACGGGGGGGATGGGGGGTGTTTACGGACTCATTTCTAAGTAAACTACCTGGACGATGGGCCAGGCACATCAGCATCCAGCAGCACCTTTCCCTGGGAACCTTCTGTGCCTTCCTACCCCCTCCCTCCTTCCCGAGATCATTCTTGCATATATAACAGGCACCCCAGACTTTTCCCGCAGCCATTCCCCACCCCCTTCCCTCCGCCCCTTTCCTTTCCAGGACGCGCGCCCACCGAGCGCCACGCGAGCTACACGCGTCCTCAACAAAAGCCTCTTTCACGGCTCACCGCCCCTTCTGCCGCGTCCCAAATCCGCTCTCCCCTCGGCTGTCCGCTTGCAGCTCATCTGCCGCTTACAGCTCTTTGCCCCATGCGAACAGCAACAGCCAGAGGGACGGGGGAAGCTTCAGGAGGCCGGGGAGGGACTGGCAAAACCAGGGCAGTCCTTGCTAAAGCCTCAGGATCCCCACAAACAGACGCTCGTTTGTTTCGTTTTAAAAGAGCGGCGCCTCCTCATCCCTTCGCCCACCTGCTTTTCAGTGACTTTTAACCGCCCTCCCTTAGGGCAAGTCCAACGCCTGTATTAGTTCGAAACCCGAATAGCTTCGGGATGACCGGCGGAATAGTTACAAGCTCGAGCAGTGCAAAATAAACGCTGTAAGCAAAGGATGAAAGCATAATTTGTATGCATATTTCCCTTTACAAATTCGGTTCCGCAGAAGGCAGCGGAGGCTAGCTGCGTACGAAGCTTTATTTTTCTCTTAAGAAAACTGGGGGATAGCTACGATAAGCATTTGGTGCCCGAACACGCCAAGAATCACTCCTTCGTAGGAATCAAGGGAAAAGGCGGGGCGGGAGGCGTTAGAGAGGCTATTAAAATGCCTTACGGTTGTCCGGAGTGCAAAATCCATCCCAAGGAAATCTCTTGGGTTTGCGGCATTATCTTAATTAAGATAATTGATTCATATTGCACCTGCGAGAATGAACGAGCGAGAGAGAGAGAGAGAAAGGATTCTCCTTCTCCTCCCCCCTTCCTATAATAGCTTACAGCTATTGGAAAGTGGAAGCCTCCTATATCGAGTGATTTACGATCCGCAGCAGACAAGAAGAACCGTGTCTCTCCAACCTTTTGTGAAAAGTAAGTTGGTTCGAGAAAATTAGGATATGTTTCCGCCCCCGCCCCCCCAAAGAGGGAAACAAATAAACAAAACTCACTGATATAACACTATAATGTAACAGACGTGTAGAAAATATACATAGAAGACGTATATTTTGCCCCAAGTGAAAATTGAGCCAACGTTTGGCCCTTGACTACCAAAGTGAGTTACGGAGGCAACCAGTTTGAAAGAAAAACCTGGTGGTACCTGTTGACCAGGCGGGAGCCAGGTAACAGCCGAGAGCCCTGACGAACAAAGGTGATTTTATCGATTTTGCTGGGTTTAATCAGGCAGGCTAAATTGAGTAGGGCGGTGGATGGGAAAATATCCTCAGGCGAAACACACTTCGTTGGATAAGCAACTGCCAATTAGTCATTTTCGAAAAAGGAATAGAAAGCGGGATATCAGCACCCTGGACAGCTCATGGGCTCAGCTTGTCCTGCTGGCAAAGGGCGCGTCTCCCAGGGCCAAAAAATCCAGGTTGGCCTCTATTAACAGGAGTTCTTTAAAAGAAAAAGAAAGCACAGGTTAGTTCCTGCCTACCTACATTTGTTTGAGAAAGCTAACAAATATGCTAGAAGAGGTAATGGTCAAAATGTAAGCAATACCTACCTTAAATGTTTTCTTGCCCTTTTAATCCCCAAAGTTCTCTTGAATTTCCAATTCAACCCAAAAGGAACAAAACAAAAACACGGTAAAATTTTAGATACTCTTCCTACCTGGGGAAAGTTCTCGGAGGCAAACCAAAAGAGTTGGATGAACCCTTAAGTGAGGATTTTATTTGAAATCGCACAAATAGCATGGTAAAGCAAATTAGAAAGAATTCCTGCTGTCTTTTTAATAAATCAGGCTGATTTTTGTCCTGAAATTTGTTCAGATTCATATTTAGACTTTACCGTTCTGAAATTATCAAATCAGGATTAGGTGTTGTTTTTTTAAAGTTTGGTGTGTATGTTGAGAAAATGCACCGACATACAGGAAGTACATTTCACATTTATGTATGAACATTTATTTGGATTTTATTATAGTTGCCCCTGTATTATGAAGTGGCCAAAATACAGAGTTCTGATCTGAAAAACAGTTAACAGCAATTAGGGAAACACCTTCTTTAGGAAAAGAAACCATCACAGAAACTGATATGCCTGTTATAGACATGAGTCTATAACATGAGTCTTTCCTGAATTTACCATCTATTACTATTTTAAACAACAGAAACAACAAAACTTTGTGGAGGTTCCCCCCCCCCATAATTCTTTATTTTAATGAATGATTCTCCCCCCCACCCTTGTTAAATTATATTGCTTAGCCTTAAAGGTTTTAATTATTGGCATGCTAAAGCAGCCTTTTAGTCACTGACGTGCAATTATGAAATCACAACACATTTTTAGAAAGCAACAACTTATATTTGATTTTAAAAGGGGATGATGACAAATCATCTCCTAAAACGGGAACTGTGATTATGCATATATAGAAGAATGTAAGGCAAAGAATTGTCTTGCCAGAACTAAAGAGACCTCTTTTCTTCAATACCTTCCTATTGTTCTTTTACTAGGAGGTTTGGAATACTGTCGAATACTATAGCTGGACCATGTCATTATTTTTGATACAGATATTTACTTTACTATCTTTAAATAAATAAAAATGTTGTGTATGATGTGTCTCTCCCCCCCCCCAACCTTTCTGGCATTTCCTCTTTAATAAACTCATTTCCATTTGCATTAAATATTGATAATCTGACCTTTATATTTCTGTAACTAATCAAAAGAAGGATACTCCAAATGTGCATAGGCCTCACTCTTGGCCTAGTGGGCTTTTCCGCTTGAGTAGTTGCTGAGATTAAACAATCCCAACTTCCTTCCCCCCTCCCACTGCACCTTCTCCTTGCGCTAATTGCTTCTGCAAATATGCAGATTTGTATTAATTAATAACTGCTGATTAGTTCAGTGATGGTTCCAAATAAATAAATCATTCTACAGGCATGGCGTTTTTGGCAATTCACCAGAAATGTCTCAGATGATACATCTATAAGCCTCAACTACATTTTATTGCAGGTAAAGCAACATTCCATCTATTTTTAACTACTGTGGATAGTTGCTTTCTGTCCTAGTAGACCTTCTTTCCTAGCCTTAAAATTCACAGCACCTCAGTCTGAATCATGCTATGGAGAAGCAAACAGTTATATTGGAAAGTGAAGTTGATTTATCCTTTGAAAAACTGCCTTGCTGAGAGAGAGGGAGGGAGGGAGGGAGAGGGGGAGAGGGGGAGAGGGAGAGAGAGGAAGGGAGGGAGGGAGTGGGGAGAGAGAGAGGGAAGGGAAGGGGGAAGGGGAGGGGAGGGAGGGAGAGGGAGAGAGAGGGAGGGAGGGAGGGAGAGAGCAGGGAGAGAGAAAGGGAAGGGGAGGGGAGGGGAGGGAGGGAGGGAGAGAGAGAGAGAGAGAGAGAGAGAGAGAGAGAGAGAGAGAGAGAGAGAGAGAGAGAGAGAGAATTGAAAGAATCCAAGAGGACAAGAGACTTTGAATTGTATATAATAAAAATGTTATCATTAATTCATTCATTTATATATTTATATATAGTACAATCCTGGCAAATAGATGGAGAAGAAATGGAGGTAGTGACAGATTTTATTTTTCTGGGCTCCAAGATCACCGCAGATGGGGACTGCAGCCAATAAATTAAAAGATGTTTGCTCCTGGGGAGGAAAGCTATGGCAAATCTAGATAGCTTACTGAAAAGCAGAGACATCACTCTGCCAACTAAAGTGCGTATAGTCAAGACTATGGTTTTCCCAGTTGCAATGTATGGCTGTGAAAGTTGGACCATAAGGAAGGCTGAGCACCAAAGAATTGAGGCCTTTGAACTATGGTGCTGGAGAAAACTCCTGCGAGTCCCTTGGACTGCAAGGCGGACAAACTGGTCACTCCTATAAGAGATCAACCCTGATTGCCCTTTAGAAGGCCAGATCCTGAAGAGGAAACTCAAATACTTTGGCCACCTAATGAGAAGGAAGGACTCACTGGAGAAGAGCCTAATGCTGGGAAAGATGGAGGGCAAAAGAAGAAAGGGACAACAGAGAATGAGGTGGCTGGATGGAGTCACTGAAGCAGTTGGCGTAAGCTTAAATGGACTCCAGAGGATGGTAGAGGACAGGAAGGCCTGGCAGAACGTTGTCCAGAGGTGGGTTTCAGCAGGTTCTGACCAGTTCTGGAGAACCAGTAGCGGAAATTGTGAGTAGTTCAGAGAACCGGTAGTAAAAATTCTGACTGGCCCACCCCATCTATTCTCTGCTTCCCAAGTCCAAGCTGATCGGGAGGAAATGGGGATTTTGCAGTATCCTTCCCCTGGAGTGGGGTGGGAATGGAGATTTTACAGTATCCTTCCCCTGCCACGCCCACCAAGCCACACCCACAGAACCGGTAGTAAAATTTTGAAACCCACCACTGTGGGTCACAATGAGGTGGACACGACTTCACAACTAACAACAACAACAATATAGTACAATACATCTCTTTTACTATTTTTATCTTAATTAATATATTAAAATTATTTTTAATACAATTCCAGCCTTATTTGAAGCAATCATCTCACTGTGTCAGTAATTATTAAATGGCTTAGTCATCCAGCCACTTCTGCCCCATTGTGACCGAAAGGATATTTTGCCAAGGTTATCTGTGAATAGCTGCTCTTTTAAACCAATGCTGACATTGTAAGTGTGATGGTTTAGCCATCTTGTCTTCTGCCAGCTTCATTTTCAGTTACCTTCAATTTTTCAAGCATTAAGGGCTTCTCCAAAGATTCTTGCCTGTGCATAATGTTCCAAATAAGCTTTAGCTTTATTACTGATACTTTCAATGAGCCATCCAGTTTTTCTGCCTAGTATTACGTTCTTGTGTTCTAAAGCAGCAGCTCCCAACCTTTGGGGTACCAGGGACTGGTTCCGTAGAGAGAGATTTTTCTGCGGACCAGAGAGGGCATGGTTTGGCATGCTGCCTGTATTCCACAGATGAGGCTGTGCTTGTTTGCGCGGCCCGGTTTCTGACATACCACGGCCCGGACTGAGGGTTGGGGACCCCTGTTCCAAAGTGCCCAAAATATTCTCAACCATTTTGAATGGTACCACAGTTCAAAGGAATTAATGATTTTTTATTCAACTTTTCTGAAGGCTAGTTTTCATAGCCGTATGTGATAGGTGGGGAAATCATAGCTTTGACCATATGTACCTTTTTTTGTCAAAATGTTTCTGCACCAGGCATCTTTTTATTCCGTGACTACAGTCATCATCCCCGTGGTTTTTTTTTTTTTTTTGATCCAGAAAGATAATCTCTTGCTACAGTATATCAATTTTTTGTCTGCCTATTTACGTTGGAAGTTTATGTACATTATATTGTTGGGGTTTAGAGTATTTTCATATATTGAGCAGGAAATAGGCTTTTGTCCTTTTTTTCTGCTTTGAAAGGTGTTTCTTTCTTGTTCACTTTGTTATCAAACCATATCTTAAGTTGTGGATACTTCTATCAACAGATTTTAATTCCAATTTCTATTTCTTCTACCGCAACCTTTCTCATGTGGATTGAAACTCTTTAAAGTGTTAAGATAAATGTTCATCTTCTGATGTAGTACTCATACAATTACAAACATGTGACTGTTTATCGTAATAACTTCATTTTAAGATGTTTAGTTAGAAACCTTCCTAAGATCTTTAATTACTGGAATTGGACTCTACTATTGAGGACATTCAGTTTTTGTGTATTTAAGCACATACGGTTAACGTAAATTGTTTCTCTTAGGAAGCACTAAGGGTACAATTGTATTTTCTGAACAAAATCATTATGTCTTCACAAGCACTTTTCCGTATGATTATCTGAAATACGGTTTATCAAAGTAACCCAATTTTGTAGGTACATATGACATACTGAACCCTTAACTAACAACACAGGCAAGATACATTCAATATACTGGACTAAAATATGGTTGACTAGTCTGTTGTTGTAATGTGTTGTGCAAATAAAGTTAGTGAATAGAAACCCACAGGTATCATGGGAGTGTTTCATACTTACATTTCTTGAAGGGTGGGAGAAATCCCATTGGTTTCTGCAAAGCTAATGTGGGCTATGAGGATTGTAAACCTTCAATTTGTGATTCCTTTTTTTTAAATAAAGTTTTTAATTTTTTTTATTTTTTACAAACATATCAAATCAATGCGTGAACAGTGTGGCACCTGGGTGTCCAACATTCTAATACAAATAAAACTAGTAAAATTAATCATATGTCAGCCCATGTCGTTGGGGCTGTCATTCCGGTGGGAACGGAGATAGACAGAGTATTTAGCCCATGTTCCTGCCCGGATATCTTGCCTTGCCATCACTTGCCTCCTCCTGCATACAAACGGTGGAATCCTCTTTCTTCAGCCATTCACAGGGCCTCCAGCTGAGAGCAGATAGGACTGCACTTGCGTGGATGAGGTGCCGGCTGCGTTAGCCAGCATTAATGGAGGCTTACCAGACCTATCCCAATCGGAACAGTCCCAATGAACCAGGATTAATTGCACTGAATTACTGGCCAGAGGAAGGCAGCTGGAGCCCTCCAATTAGCACAGGGCTTTGGGGTTGATTCTGGGGGAGGAGTAGCAGGGTGAGGCGCGCTAGGTTTAAAACGGGAAAGGAAAGTACGATAAGGTTAGAGCTGACAATATTTCACTGTAATTGCACTGGGTGATTGTTGGAGTGTGCCGAATTTAGGAAGATAAAACCTTAGAACAACATCCACCCTCTTGTCTGCTATTTATTTTCTTATCCTGATTTGGAACCTGACATCATAATTATTAGATTCAATCAACTTATATATTTCTAATAATAATACACAATTGTAATAAGTTGCAATCTGTCGTTATTCAATTATTCAGTGTTTCTCTTATTGTTACTTTTGTTTTATTATATAAAAGAGTATACACTAACATTCCCCCTTCTCTTATTTCTATCACTTATTCTAACTTTTAATCATATCCTTTTACTAAAAAAAAGCATTTTCTTTCTATCCTTCCTAACTTCTAATCATGTCACCTACCTAAACAATCAAACAAAAAAAAAGAAAATAAAGAGAGAGAAAAGGGATAGCAAATCAAAACAACAACAGAGAAGAAAAATCATCTATCCATCATCCCTTGCCCGCTTCAATACTTTAGTTGCTATGCTTTTTTAAAAAAAAAACTTGCCTCCCAAATTCTTCTCCTGGATTCAATTTGTGATTTCTGTTGGAACTTATGGAAGTTCCATAAGTTCCACATATGGAACAACATGCGCGCACACTCCCATTTGCACACCGGTAGGGAAAGTGAATACCACCCCTGATTGGCATCCCTGTATATCTCTTGGTAGCAGTGAGTAGCATCCCTGAATACATGAATATATATCTCTATATCTGAATATATCTCTTTATGGGTTCTGTTGTCTGTCGCTGAGTTCCATTTTCTAAAAAGTGCAGGATATGCTTGGTGTAAGTGATGGGCTCAGTGATGCATTTTGGACCATTTTTTTTAAAAACAGGGTAGGACCAGGACTCTCATCCCACCCCTAACTTTGATTTCAATCTTAATTCATTGGAAATTCTTCTATGAACGGAGTATATTTAATATAACTGTTCTACCTGTATTTCCCCTTCTTCTTTCGTATTAAGCATTCCAGTTCAGCATCAGCTTTGGAGTGTGCTCAGGAGGATGCGCCCAAAGGGAACTGCAGTCGGTGCACCCCACCTTAATATTTTCTTACTGATGAAGGAATAAAGAAACAACTGAAAAGAAAGGGCAGCACCAGCCCTTTGCAAATGTAAATGCCAAACATAGACAAGATCACATGAACTCAAATAACTGTACAGTTTTCTACTGATTCAATGTGCAGGACCCATCTGCATCTGAAATCTTAAAATGAGCAGAAGAGAATAGTAATCTAAAATCCTACCTAACTCCCAATTCTGCTAGCTGAAGGCAAGTCAAAAGAATCCTTAAATTGTTTTGCGCCACCAGCCAGAAAAAGGTTTGTTTAAACAGGAAGATTTTGTTACTATCCAAGTGATTATCATGAGTTGGAGAACCAAAGCAGCTTTCAGAGTTTGATTCAAAGGCCAGGACCTGATTGGCTTTGCTCTAGGGACTGAGCTAATTCAAATAATTAAAAGAATTTTCACAAGGTAAAATGTCAGCTTGCTTTTCAACATCTCCATCAATATCCACACCATCATGGTTTAAAAGCTTAAGAGAAATCTTCCATTCAGTGCTATGGCTCCCAGAATACCATTCAGTGACTAGACAAAATTAATCTTTTTTTTCTAAAGCATATCATGAGACCTGCCCTTGGTGGCATCTGAACCTCCCCAGAGAATGTCTTGATATAGAGTAGAGTAGAGTAGAGTAGAGTAGAGTAGAGTAGAGGTAGAGTAGAGTAGAGGAATAGAATAGAATAGAATAGA
The DNA here is from genome assembly GCF_029215685.1 of Pituophis catenifer annectens. Taxonomy (NCBI): domain Eukaryota; kingdom Metazoa; phylum Chordata; class Lepidosauria; order Squamata; family Colubridae; genus Pituophis; species Pituophis catenifer. The sequence goes on along the minus strand of NW_027256881.1, from coordinate 191,396,735 downwards.
ATAGAATAGAATAGAATAGAATAGAATAGAATAGAATAGAATAGAATAGAATAGAATAGAATAGAATAGAATAGAATAGGAGTTGGAAGGGACCTTAGAGGTCTTCTAATCCAAACCTCTGCTTAGGCAGGAAACCCTACACCACTTCAGACAAATGGTTATCCAACATCTTCTTAAAAACTTCCAGTGTTGGAGCATTCACAACTTCTGCAGGCAAGTTGTTCCACTGATTAATTGTTCTGTCAAGAAATTTCTCCTTAGTTCTAAGCTTCTCTCCTTGATTAGTTTCTACCCATTACTTCTTGTTCTACCCTCAGGTGCTTTGGAGAATAACTTGTCTCCTTCTTCTTTGTGACAGCCCCTGAGATATTAGAACATTGCTATCATGTCTCTCTTAATTTCAGAAACACATCCTTCAGATGGCTTCTCTCTATCAGCAACTCCCAGTGACATAGGTAGTCCTTGACTTAGAACTCTTTGTTTAGCAACTGTTTCAAGTTACAACAGCCCTGAAAAAAGTGACTCATGACCAGTCCTCACATTTATGACCATCACAGTATCCCCATGTTCACATGATCAGTTGCCAGGCACCTGGCAATTGGTATATATTTACAATGGTTGCAGTGTCCAAGGATCATGTAATCGTCACTTGCAACCTTCCCAGATGGCTTTCAACAAGCAAAGTCAATAGAAGAAGCTGGATTTGCTTAACAACCATGTGATTCACTGAACCGCTGCAGTGATTCACTTAACAATTGTGTCAAAAGAGGTCATAAAACCGGGAAAAAATAGTTGTAGAATCAGGTGTGACTCACTTAACAACCGCAAACGAAATTCTGGTCACCATTGTGTCTGTAAGTTGAAGACTACCTATATTGCCTTTGGAAATTGATAGTTTTGTTTTTCTGGGCTGTCTTCAGATTTAAATAAACAAGAAGGGATAATTTTTTCATACATAATATTTACAACGATGGATATTTGATTATAGCCCTTTATGGCTGCAAACTTGATCTGCAGAGGGCAACTAATCTCTATTATCTCTATTGCTCATTGTTAGTTATTCCAACAAACAACAAGTTATGCACCAAGCATTGTTCCCAAATGTCCCTTAGGTCAGGAGTCCCCAATCCAATCCCTGGTCCATGGCCCAATGCCGAGCTGCAGCCCATTTGGAGCTGGGTCATGACAGTACTGGGTAAGCACATGTGCAGGCACACATAGCTGCATTTTTGAAAACAGCACATGTGTAAAACCATCCCCTCTTCCACCACCACCCCACCGCCACTGCCGGTCCACCGAACCATAAAGGTTGAAGACTGCTGCCTTAGGTTATCTGTTTGACAGCAAATTTGCAGTGTCTCTCTCTCTCTCCCCCTCCCTCCCTCCCTCCCTCCCTCCCTTTCGCTGCCCATACTAGTGGCAGGATGTGCATATGGCAGTGTTGTGTTCTGGTTCCATTCTGAAAGGATATTCAGAAGCCAGTGTGTCCCCTGTTATTCTACACATTGAAACTTGCTCTACATATATTCCTCACTTTCATAATATTGAAAGCACAATCCATACTGCTGTGTCACACCACCATTCCCCCACCCCCCATTAAATACCACATGAGTGAGGAGTTCTTAAAATGTAGAATTGATTCAAGAGCAGTAATGCTGGTGTTTCTCTGAGTGTGTCTACCAAATCTGATAAATCTCACTAATACCCTGTTTCCCCCCCCCCAAATAAGACATCCCCTGATAATAAACCCAATCAAGCTTTTGAGCGCATGGCAATAAGGCCAAGCACTTATTTCAGGGTTCAAAAAAATATAAGACAGGGTCTTATTTTCAGGGAAACATGGTAGGTATTTACAGGAAATGTAAACTGTCTAAACTTGCTATTTATATTAGCATCAAAAATGAGCAGAAAGTATGTCTAAAAGATGTCCATCATCCCTTTGATCATGTGGCTGTGGAAGGCTATGTTTGTTTGTTTTTCAGGTGGGGGAAAAATAAAGCAAAGCACAAATGAAAGCAAACCCATCCACAATTCTAAACAAGAATTCTCTTCGTATACATATGATAGAAATCATAATTTGGATTGTTTGGTGTGCATGTGTATGTATTTTTTTCTCCATTATTTGAATATCATTATAGAGTGGGATGGTGGCCTAGAGGTGAAGACTCTCACCTCTCATTCAGAAGATTTAGAATTCAATCCCAGGCAGCAGCAGATGTTTCTCTGTCAGGGCTGAAAGAGAAAATATTTGCTGTGAACTCTGTGTGGGTGTCAGGAAGGGCATCTGGTCAGTAAATGCCCAAAACAAGGGTTGTAAAAAAAAAGATGTAATATCATCACAACTGCACATCTTTAAGTGGCTGTAGTTTACTCAATAAACTATTTTTAAGCCGATATGTTTTACTGCAGTGTGCAAGCTTGGTTAACATATGAGATAGCCTCACTGCAATGCACAGTTTCTCCTTCCACCTGCCCACCACAATCCGCATTTTACTATTATTCTAATGATAATACACCAGCTGCCTCATACATTTTCACTAAAGCTGAGTTACAATTCATATTGTGTGTGTGTATATACATATACATATACGTAGGTCTTTGGTTATTCGGGTCTTCTCCCACGTAAAATTGGAAGTGTCTTGGCGACGTTTCGACGAAGTCTCATTCGTCATCTTCAGGCTGGTGTTCTCGGCTTCGTGCTTCCAGGAGCAAAGCTACACCAGCCTGAAGATGACGAATGAGACTTCGTCGAAACGTCGCCAAGACACTTCCAATTTTACGTGGGAGAAGACCCGAATAACCAAAGACCTACATACAAACACCCGCGAAAACCTGAGAAAACAAATATACATATACATATACATATACATACATACACATATACACACACATATATATTTGCCCATAAGCACCAAACCAAGAACTTCAGCCAGAAGATGACGAATGCGATTTCGTCAAAATGTCACTACTACCCTTTTAAGGATATGTTTACAATTACACGGGAAGAAACCCAAGATATTAACTGTACACACATATATACCCGTGAAAACTTACACACACACACACACACACACACACACACACACACACACACACACACACATATATATATATATATATATATATATATATATATATATATATAATTTATTTATTTATTTAAATTTGATTTATATGCCGCCCTTCTCCGAAGACTCAGAGCGGCTTACAATGTGCTCAGCAATAGCCTTCATCCTTTTGTATATTTATACAAAGTCAGCTTATTGCCCCCACAATATATATATATATTCTCCCTTCCATCTAAACTTTAATAATAATAAACATCAGGGAAAGAAATCATCTAGTATTTATTAAACCATTCACCAAGATTAGTGTTCAGATTAACATTTTTCATTATGTGGCCAAGTTAATAAGTTTGATTCTCTGTCAGTATTTACTCCAAATCTTCTCTGAGCCCCATTAGTCAGGGCTTTCCCAGGAATGAGGAATGAAGCCATAAAATAGCTAAGCAAGGAGCTCCACCTACAGGGTAGCTTTTTAAAAAAATCTCACTGAATTAATAAACTGATTTTCTAGGATTCATATCAATGTCTCATCAGTTTGTGAAATATTTCTTTCTCTACTTTCTCCAGAGAACAAGTTTTTTTTTTTTTTTTTTAAATCTCTTATATGTCAAGAAATTGATATTAGGCTTATTATTATTATTATCGAGAGTGTTCTCTAAAGCCACAAAGAAACCAAGAACCTCATTACAGGTTCTGCATTACAGGTTCCAAACCAACCTCATGAAGCTAGCAGAATGGGCCCTTCAATTTCAGTTACCCAATCTTGTGTCTATGTGATACATTCACCCATGGTTAACACCATCACGGTTTACTTATTAACCCAACTGATTAATCCAACATATTGAACTACAAAGGAGTTAATTGCCCTAAAGCAGTCTTTCTCACCTGGGGCTCCATGGCAGCACAAGGATGCTGGAGTTTCTATAACATATCTTGACTGGAAAAAAAAAATAAGCTTAATTTTTTAAATGTTAGCACCACACAATGATAGAACTCACAGTGATGGGATTTTTACTTAGTTTCCACCCTGCTGCTTTGCTGTTGTAAATATAAAATGTCTATTGTGTAGATTAGAAATGAATTATATTGTGAAGAGTGGGATTTTTTGCAGGGTTTTCCCAAGACCAGAAAATTATTTCAAAGGTTTACCTTCAAGGTAAAATATTGAGATGAGAAAGGCTGCACTAAGACTATGGTATAGTCTGTTTAGATTTGGCGTAATGTAATGTATTAGTTCACTGGTTGAATGATGGTTGCAGCCAGTACAGTACAGTCATTATAGTGCTGGTTTAGAACTGGAAAGACCATGCTTTAAGTTTGTCTTCGACTTGTAGAAATTTATTGGGTGATTTGAGGCCAGTCACTCCCAGCCCACCTTATTGGTTTATAATTTTGGAGATAAATGAATTTAAATTCCCATGTAAATTTCCTTGACCTCCTGGAGAAAAAATAGAATGGATATTTAATGAGAATTCCTTAAAGCAAGAACGCTTTAAAATCAGCTCTTTTCAGGACAGCATTTTTGTATTATTTTTTCACACAGCAATGCACAGTACCCACATCAACACAGTTGTTGTGGTTAGTTGCGAAGTCATGTCCGACCCCTCGCAACCCCATGGACAACGTTCCTCCAGGCCTTCCTGTCCTCTACCATCCTCTGGAGTCCATTTAAGCTCACGCCTACTGCTTCAGTGACTCTATCCAGCCACCTCATTCTCTGTCGTCCCCTTCTTCTTTTGCCCTCAAGCTTTCCCAGCATTAGGTTCTTCTCCAGTGAGTCAACACAGTAAATCAACACAGTAAATCACCATAAACTATGTATATTCAACAGTAAATTTCAATTGGACGGAGTCCTTTGGCAGACAAAAAAATTCAATCATGGCCCATTGCTGAAAGCATACTGTCTAATATCCAGATTAGGCTTCCATTTCATGAACAATCACAACTGAACTTTTTCTCATAGCAACCTCCCACCAACTGAAATGAAAGAACAGATGCTACAAAACATCCCAGAACTTCTAGCTTGTCATTACTGCCATCTGTGGCAACTTATAACATTGGAGGTATTACTTTTCATTTAAGCCTTGTATTACTAAACAGATATTTTATTTGCCTCTTGAAATTCTTAAAGCAGGGATGTCAAACTCACAGCACGTGGGCCGGATGTGTCACATGCTGGCCACACCCTGCCTGGTTTAGCGAAGGCGGAAAAAGTCACGACACATCACGTGACAATGATGTGACGATGTGAGTTTGACACTCCTGTCTTAAAGGGGCAAAAATCTGCAATTTCATTTACTAAAAGCTTATAATAAGCAGCTTTGATAACCCTAAAACCTTTTAATACACCTCTCTTTTTAAAGGGGAAAAGCAGGGGTTATACTATCCTGTCCTTCTATTCTCCCTTTCCATTTGGAAAAGATGAGATTGACTGCTTGGGAACTATACTTACCTATGACAATGGGATAATGAAAAGTCCAGCCTCTGAACAGATGCTTGCCAGATATGTCAGCAACTGGATATAGTACAGAACTCTCATCAAGATGGAAAATGTAGCAGAGATCTTAGCTAAGTGGAAGGAATGTTTTATAAAATGTAACTAACATAAATATTATAGCAAATTAATAACATGGCATTCCAAATTATAAATCCAAATGTCACATTTTTCCTGGTCAAAAATGTTCCTTGAAATCAACTCACCTTTGTCCCCAAACAAGCAACACACAGATTGCGAAAGGAAATTAAATATCTTTCATTAATTCTTCACCCTCCCTCCCTATTTGCATGTTCTTCTTGTGTCTTCAAATGAAGTTTTTAACTGCTCAGATTAGCATCATTTTGTTCTGGTTGACAAAAGCCCCAAAGAAAATGATACAACGCCAGAATATCTATGTCACCATCTTAATCTTGACTATTAAAAATCAAATCAAATGAAAATGTTTATTTGCAAAACAAAGTGTTACAAATCGAGAAGACAGTTTTGATTTTTTTTAAAAAAAAATCAGACTTGGGCTAGGGAATGAGAGATTTATAGCCACAATGTTCAGTGGCAACTAATGGAGTGGAATTAATGAAACTTCAAGATAATAGTCCCAAATCTCAACTTTGTTGGGTAAAAACATTGATGATGGTTGCTTTGGGAGGTCCTTCAATATGAGTTTGAAGAATCCTTATATAAAGGTTCATCTTTTCTAGGCCAAGTAGTGGGACCTCAAGAATTCCTACAAATATATCATTTCAAGTAAAAAATCTTTTTTATAATGCTATTTGGTCTGCATAGTCAACAGAGGGTCCTGTTGGAAAGAACATATCTCCTCTTCCAAACATGCAAAATATTGAACCGCCATATTCTATCACCCATTAAAACAATTCTAAAACAGCTGCACTAAACTAAACAAAGAAGAATGGCACCAGTGCTTTATTAACTTTTCATTAGAAATTATTTTTATCAGCATATTCACCAGCAAATGAATCTGGCGAATCTCTTTAGGGAAGAAGGTATACAACATCAGATTTTGCATGTCCTTTCTTATTCCCTTTTGATTTTACAGATATATGTCCAAGAAAAGTTTCCCCTTATAACTATAAAGCTCAGAAAAGTTAATATATAAGAAGTCCATAAGGGAAAAGTAGTGTAATTTAAAGATTAAGGTGCTGGATTATGACTAGATAGACCCAGGTTCCACTCCAGCCTTAACCCTTGATGATTTAGGTCAGATACTGTCTTTTAGCCTAACATACTTTACGCTGTTGTTATGGGAGAAAATGGGCTCCCTAGACTCGCCTTTTTCTTCTTAACATCTATTTTTGATGTAAGGGGGAAAAAAATAGGAGAAAAGAGAATGACAACTGGAAAGCAAGCCTATGGGGGCCTTCTGTCAAATTCCATGATTGAAGTGAGGAAATTGTGTAGCAAAAGGTCATCTGAAAGCACCTCTAGCGGCTGAGGACAATTTGTTTCTCATCCACAGATAGCAGAACGCATTAAAATATTTGGTCAGCCACAGCTGGAAAGAGGACAATCCCTCTAAATCAGAGGTTTTTATTTATTTATTTATTTATTTATTTATTTATTTATTTATTTATTTATTTATTTATTTATTTATTTATTTATTTATTTTGCAATAGATCCTTCTGAGAGTCTGGTGAAACCTATAGGGCCCAGTTATGCTCAATTATACAATTATCAAAATATTGAAACATAAAAAATATGTAATGTGGTTATATATGTGAAAATAAAGTTGTTGTTTTTCCATAGAAATTTCCACCCAAAATGAAATTGTTGTTCTGAATTTTTCCCACCAAGTGGGATCCTTGGTGTTCTCTGAGCTTGAGACTACATTTCCAGCATCCTGAACGACTGGCTGTCTGGGGCTCATAAAAGCTATAGAACACAACATCCAATGGGATTCAGATTGGAGAAAGTTAGATCCTTGATTTAATCTACCATGTTTCCCCAAAAATAAGACTCTGTCTTATATTTTTTTGAATCCCGAAATAAGCACTTGGCCTTATTTTCAGGGAGGTCTTATTATTTTGAGGCATGTGGAACAAGATGGAGCTCCTCTTGCCATCTTACCTGATTTCCAGCTCTGGTTTAAATATTTTCGGGGAGAGCTTATTTTTGGGGGGAGGCTTACTTTAGCACATGCGCTCAAAAGCCCGATTGGGCTTATTATCAGGGGATGTCTTATTTTCAGGGAAACAGGGTAATAAGAAACTAGATTACTTACATTATGTTCTTGTAACAGTTTGCAACTTACATACAAAGAGATACGATAGCTGTAGTCATTATAAAAATAAATCTACAATTCATAGAAGCAGAGTGCTCATTAAATTCAGTGAAGTCATGCAAAATTATTGTAAGGTTCCAAGTTTCAAGAATTTTTCATTAGGTTAGGAAAGAAGTAACAGGGAGGAAGAAAAATGTTGATATTGGAGCCATGCCCATACTAAGTCACACTGATCTTCAGGGAGTCTTCAGACATGCAAATTGAATTTTATTAAGTCATAGTAGAATTAGATTGAAATAGCAGTATTCTCAAATTTTGTAGGAAAAGTAGAAGCAAGCAGGTGTGTATAATTCTCAATTTCAGAAATATACCTATTTTCATCCTATCAAGATCCTGTTCCTTTGAATAGTATATAACAAGAGGAGGCTGTTAGCTCCCTATAAGGAAACACAATGAATGCAATTTTAATCTTTTAAAAATGAAATAAATAAATGCAGTCGATTCATTTTAAATTGAATATATTTCATTGACGTTTAGATAATCCTGTTAAATTAAATCCTGTCTTTAAAAAAAAAAATCTATTCAGCTGAACATGCTTCAATCCTATCTTTTTCAATTTGTTTCCAACATCTGCACATGATATTTTAAATGCAGTCACTTGGTGGCACTGTAATAAATGTTTCTGTTTGACCTTAGTACTATTTCCCTTCCTCTTTCTTATCTGTTGGTCAACGGTAGTCTAAAATGGTTCATGTCTCCTTATTTCATGCTTAAAGTAGAGGCAAATGGAATTGGTTTTGGATGTTCTTGACACTATCTCAACAACTTCTCATTGAACAAACATTCAAAAGAATGTTGGGAATATTGTCAGTTTAGCAGATTGGATTAATGTTGGGGACTTTCTTGATAGCCACAAAGAAGGCATCTTTGATAAGCATTTATTACAATACACAAAATTGAAAACTGGAACACATGTAAAAAAAAAAACATTTGCCAATAACAATTGCTTCCAATTGCAAAGCAAGATAGATAGCTTCTGATAGATTTTGATTTTCCTTTTTGGGAAAGGGTGGTATATTCCTACTATACAGCTGAATTAGAACATGTATTTATGAAAACAATTGCACAATGTTATTTCTGAACATTTTTCTCTCCTAACATAAGCCTCACCAGAGTCCTCATTACATACAGGCTGTCCTTGACTTATAACCATTTTGACCATTTGAAGTTACAACAGCACTAAAATAGTGACTTATGACTATTTTTACACTTACGGCCTATGCAGCATCCCCATGATCATGTGATCAAAATTGAGACACTTGGCAATTGACTCATATTTATGACGGTTCAGTGTCCCAAAGACATGAGATCCCCTTTTGTGACTTTCTGATAAAGTCAATGGGAAAAGCCAGATTCACTTAACCATGTTACTAATTTAGCAACAGTGACAACAACAACTGTGGCAAGAAAGGTCATAAAACAGAGCAAAACTTACTTAACAACTCTGTCTCATTTAGCAACAGACATTTTGGGCTCAGTTGTGGTTGTAAGTTGAGGTTTACCTGTACTTTCAATGCAGGATTTTTTTCCTTCTGTTGTGATGTAACAATCATTTATTTTCTAGAAAACACAGAAAAAAAACTTGGAACTCAAGGGCATTTGTCAGAAGCAGAACAGTATAGCTATTAGCAAAGCAGACTTCCATCAGATGATTTTAAGCTAGTTTGAACCTACTATTTGATATAGGACATCAGCTCCTTGAAAAACAATATTGAGCTTTGGCACTCTATGCTAGTTTATATAAAACTACAGCAAAGTTAGAGGTTTTTTTTAAAAAAATTGTGCAGCTAATTATTTATAGATGTTTTGGGTTTTCATTGTTTGCAATTTACCTCATTTCCTGGCCAGCTGTTTCCAAATCTAAATGAAAGCAGCTTTACCCCTTAGAAAAAACCCTGGAGAGGATATGATACTTCTTGAGATACAGTATAACCGTGATGGCGAACCTTATGAGAGCCAGCTGCTCTCTTCTGGGTTCCAGTGCGTGCATGCGCGCCAGCCAGCTGGTCTTTGGTTGCCCCTGGTTCGCACCGGTTCTATAGAACTGGTAGTAAAACCGGCGGGAAGCTCCGCCCACTGACCCTGACGTCATCAGAAGCGATCTGTGCATGCTTGCTTTGCACATGCACGTGATCCTGTGGCAAACTGGTAGTAAAGGTAAATAGAACCTACTCCTGCTTTGCACGAGTGGTATATAAGTTGAATGATTACAGTTGGATTCTTATCTTGACCAGATCTTTCTTGGAAATAGATAAAATATGTGTTATATCTATTTATGGGATAGAAAATATTGTATACCCAATCTTTAGAAAGGGCAATAGGCTGTTAATTACCTCCCAATTTATCTTCTAGTTATCTGGAAGAGTAAAGCAAAGAATAAAATCATGGAACCTGACAAAAAAAAAAACCAAATTCCTTTTAAACAAATTGGACTATTAAAAAGAAATATCTAGAAAGCTAAATTAGGTAATATCTGTAATTCAAATAGGCTTCTCCTCAGGAATACTTTCATTGGACACCATGTTCTTGGTAATTATATTTATTAGAATGATACAATATTTTCATTTATATTTCCCACTTCTTAAGCATGTATCTCCCTCACAATATATAATTTTCATGAACTGTGTACTTCGGGCCTAGCATGAGGTTGCTATCAAAGTACTATAGTAAGGATGCCTTTTTTTCTTCTTTTTATATATTGCAAACTGTGAATGATGAAGAATGTAAGACAAGGACCATTAGAGATTAAAGTGTAACTGATAGCTACATGTTACCAGCTGTTCCCACAGCAATGTTGAAAGATCTAAATTGATCTCTGTGATTTATCTCCTCCCATTCATCGCAAAGTATGTTGTTTGCTAGTCAGTACTGCCATGTGGTAAAAGCCTCTGCCATATGGCCCAATAATTTTTGTTTGGAGATGTGAGCTCTTAATGCTTTTGAATGTTTGATCTTCGCATTTCCCTGGCCTCAGTGGATGCAGGGATCCGTTTGTAATCTTCCAAATCTTCTAAGCTTTAATTTTAGTGGTTTTTTAAAAAACTAATCCTTCAGCTCCTGTTTCACACTATATATAGTCCTCGGTTAATAAAGTTCTGACAATGCTAAATAAATGGATTTAGAGAAGTGTGTGCAGTTTGAAGAAAGGCAAGCATGATATTTTCATGAGCTTTCAGAAGGCTTCAGGAACCTTTCATGAGAAGGCTACATGTAATTTGGAGAATGGTGGGCATGGCCTTGGGAAGAAAGTCTGGCCCAGCTCATAGCTGCCCCTATCCCCATAGAGTCAGGCTAGGTGTGCCTCATCAGCAGGAGAAAAAGAACATGGTAAAGGTCATCTTGAAGTAGCAAGGCACAAAAAAAAAAAAAAGCAGGCAATGAGGTTGTCTGGGGTTTTGCTCTATGGTGGTGGGGTAGTTGATTGGGTACAGGAGCAGCAGCAGTGGCCAGCTGAGATTGCTGAAGGCCACAGGCCTCTAATTCAGCCCCAGCACTTCTGGCGCTGCCACCTCCACTTTGGAGAGCTGTTGTACAGGGCAGCCAAAAAGGTAGAGAATGTGGGGGGGGAGAGATAGACAGGTGGGGGAGTCGAACAGGAGACAGTCTCTTATCTTACTGAGTCAGAGCTGTGAGGGACCAAGCTGAGAATGGCGTGGATAAGGGTGGGTCCTTGCTTACTGATCAGGCAGTATTCAAATAAAATATAAAGGTATAAAATTATAGATAGATAGATAGATAGATAGATAGATAGATAGATAGATAGATAGATAGATGTAGATGTAGAGATAGATAGATAGATAGATAGATAGATAGATAGATAGATAGATAGATAGATAGAAAGATATAAATATTAAAAGGTATAAAATATAAAGGCAAGGTAAAGGTAAAGGTAAAGGTAAAGGTTCCCCTCACACATATGTGCGAGTCATTCCGGAATCTAGGGGACAGTGCTCATTTCCGTTTCAAAGTTGAAGTGCCAGCACTGTCCGAAGACGTCTCCGTGGTCATGTGGCCGGCATGACTCAACGTCAAAGGTGCACGGAACGTTGTTATAAATATAAATATAATGGTATGCTACCTTTAACAGAGAAAAGTTTGTTGGGTTGAAATTCGCTGGAATGTTCACTACATTCACTGCTTTGATTAATCTGCAACCCTAGGAAAGTGAATTCTTCCACATATCCAGCCTCTTTTTTTTTTTTTTAAATTTGATTTATATGCCGCCCTTCTCCGGAGACTCAGGGTGGCTTACAATGCGTTAAGCAATAGCCTTCATCCTTTTGTATATTTATACAAAGTCAGCTTATTGCCCCCACAACTGGGTCCTCAATTTACCTACCTTAGAGAGGATGGAATGCTTGGTGAGCCTTGGTGAGATTCAAACCTGCAGTAATTGCAGGCAGCTGGTCTTAATAACCAGCTTAATAACAGGGTGCCTTAGACCACTGTACTACCAAGGCTCTTCACTTTGAATTGTTACTTTGACATTTCAATTCCTCGCAGCAATCATCAGCTTGATCTTTTTGATGTTTACTAAGAGGCCACATTTCTCACTTTCTTCTTTAATCCTTTAAGAGGCCAAATTTCTCACTTTCTTTTTAAATCTTTTTGATCAGACGGTTCAGGTCTTCTTGATTTCTGAGAAGAGAGTTGTGTCATCAGCATATCAAAGATTGTTGACATTCCTTCCTCCATTCTTTACTATGAACTTTGATTCTTCAAATTCCAGCTTCAGCATACAGGTTGAACAGGAAAGATGAAAGAATGCAACCAGTTTCACACTCCTTTCTCTTCTTGAACCCATCAGTGTCTCCATATGGTGTACAAACAGTGGTTTCCCGATTTGTGTACAACGACTGCAGCAACTTTACCAGATGTGTTGGCACACCAGGTCTTCTAGGCCTATTTACATCTTGTCATGATCAAGACAATCATAGGTTTTCTTACAATCAATAAAGCAGATGTGGGTATTCTTTTGATATTCTAGAGATTTTTTTCATGATCCAGTATAGATTTGCAATATGAGTTCAATGCCTCTGAATATCTGGTAATACCTTATGGTAAGTTAGAATAATATATTTAATGTAGCAACAGAGTGAATGTCTATAATAGTAAAGACTGTTATAAATTACGGTTTTACACATCAGTTCATCTTCCACCAAATTTCAATATTTTCTTCCACACAGAGAGGGAAAAGCATGCTCATGATTTCAAAATTTCCAGGCACTTTACATCTCTTACCCCCTCTTATACTACTATATTCAAATAGTAGTATGTGACCAAAAAGAGACACACAGACTGAATAGCTGAGCTTAGACTAGGGGTGCTAATCAGCAGGTTCTGACAGGTTCTGGAGAACCGGTAGTGGAAATTTTGAATAGTTCGGGGAACCGGCAAATACCATCTCTGGCTGGCCCCAGAGTGGGGTGGGAATGGAGATTTTGCAATATCCTTCCCCTGAAGTGGGGTGGAAATGGAGATTTTGTAATATCCTTCCCCTGAAGTGGGGTGGAAATGGCGATTTTGCAGTATCCTTCCCCTGCCATGCCCACCAAGCCACACCCACCAAGCCACACCCACAGAACCGATAGTAAAAAAAATTTGAATTCCACCACTGGCTTAGACTATCAATATTTGTCTGGAATCTATAGGCCAGGAGGACTAATTTCAAATGAATATGTTTCCCAGGTTCATATTTTGTGATGTCTTGGTTAAGATAAGCTTATTCACCTTATACCCATCTTTACGAATGGTCATGGTGCTATTATGAGAGGGATAGTCTCATGAAGGCCATGATCTCTATCTCCAAACACCAGCCTTAGAAGACAGCTTGTGTCTTGAAAGAGGGGGCTGTGGTGGCTCATGTGGATAGGATGCTGAGTCAAAAGACTATTAAGAGGTCAACTGCTCAACAGTTCAAAACCTGAGAATGAGCTGTGTGATGGAACGAGCTCCCATCAGTTTGCTTTAGTTTCTGCCTACGTACCAGTTCGAAATCATGCAGATGCAAGTAGATTAATAGGTACCACTTTAGTGGGAATGTAACAGGGACATGAAACCTCCTCAGGCATTTCCTGGGCAACAGTGATATCAGCAGGTAATCCTTTCAACCAGGAAGCATTTTGTTAGATGTTTCCAACACGAATGTAGTAGTAGTAGTAGCTAGTAGAGATCTCGAACAATTAAGCGATCCATTTATAATTCCTACTGGGAGCAGAAAATGAACCACATTCGGAGAGTATGATCAGCTGAGAAGTTCCCATGAGTTAAAATAGGCACACATAATCTTTCCAACACCTGTCAGGAGAAAAAAGGATATTTATATTGCATTGAGGAAAAGAACTTAATGGAGGAAGCATGGAAGAAGGCTTCTCTATACCTAGCTTTAAAATAGTAATTTTGACATTTTATTTGTGAACAGTTTTATAGCAAAAATGTGGCTGAATTCAATGTATTCTTTCTGATGATCTCCTAGCCAACTAGGGATCATATAGTCAGTATGGGGTTACTATGATATACACATAGGGAATTTATTTGTTTGTTTATGAGGAAACTTTGAAGCTCATATTGCCATGATGGTTAATGATAGAAGACCTTGTTGATATAACTGATACATTCATTTATTAAATAGGACATCCTGCATCCTTCCACATGATGCTTATAGACCCTAGACTAGGGGTCATCAATCTGTGGGCTGCAGCTCACTACCAGGCCGTGGCCTACTTGCAGCTGGGCCATATGAGGGGCAGATGCTGGCACTTGTAGACCCACTCACATGAGTGGTGGGCACCAGCGCTCGCAGCCCTGCTACACAAATGAAGTTGTATGGGCGTGCATACACGCACATGCCCCTTGCACAAAACCATCCCCTCCTCCCCCCTTCCCCCGCACGATGGACCACAAACCGTGAAAGGTTGGGGAACACTGGCCAAACTATAAAAGCTGTTTGTTTCTTGTGCCTGAATTTAACTGTGCAGAGTTAAATATTCTACTATGGATCAAAAATATTCTTTATGCTGTTTTCCTTCTCTTTTCAAGAGAAAACGGATGCAATTAATCCTAAATAATACTTAAATAAATGCATTAGTTGCAATCAACCATTGAAATGGTAGCATTAATTTAAAGTAAAAGTATTTAAATGTATAATACTGTAAGTCAACATTCCTTTGAAAGTTAGTAGCAAAAGGGGTGTATTTTTTGTTTATGAAGAGACCCAGAATGCAACAATTTCTATTATTTATTTTTTTATAAAATTTATGTCCTGCTTTTCTTTATTAAAAGCAATCCCAGGATGGGTTACAACTGGAAAAAAATTTTTTTAGTTAAGTAAGCATGTAGATTTTAAAACTGATAGTTACTTGTGAGTATACTTACTCAATTGTTAGAAATGTCTTTTGAAATACAGAAGTTTGTAATAAATTAATAAAATCACAGTACACTAAAGTAACTATCAGAACAATAATGGTATTTATTTGTTCATTATATGCATGTGCTACCGATCTGCAAAAAGACTCTGGACTTTTGAAGAATTATACATTTGTGACCTCCAGCTTCATTAAATTTCATTGCACATATTAATCAATCAAAACTTCAACTGTTCAATCTAACTATGCGAGTTTATCACCTCTAGTTCAGCCTTTCTAAGACTGACCGTGATAATTGGGGAATTAAAACAATTAAAATCTAACTTCTCTGAAGAGCCCCTCATTGAAAACATGCAGCCTTACTATAATCCTTATTATTCCACCTATCAAATTAACCTAAAACTTTAGTTGATTAATCTACCAATTAAACAAATTACAACTTGTCCCCCTAGTTCTTATATAATAGGAACATCAATTCTGACAATTTAATTGCAAGGTTTGATCATTACCTTATTAACCTGATAAACCCCATTCTCATCACAAGGCAGAACTATTCTGGGAATATTACTTGTAATGTTTCCCTTGAGGCCCACCTTATTTTGAAATAACCATAGCTGTACTTCTCTGCAATTCTGGCTCATATTTTCCCCTGGGGAAAAACTCAAGCATCCATACATTAGCTATATAGAGAACCATATCCCCGTCCCACTACCCTTGTACTATAAAATGGATACCATTGGCAAATCTGTGCAATTTTTTCCTACGTTTGTTTTAATTAAATACAAAAACAAAAAAAGAATGCACAAAATTATGAACAAAGGGAAAACAGCTAAAAAAACCACACAAATATACCAAATGTGCATATGCAGGCATATATACAGTATATCAGTTAATTGAAGCCATGATTCATTACAATCATCTATAAGGGATCTTTATTTAAAAAAAATTTAAGCATTTTTAAAAGTCATTGCTATGTAGTTTATTTTGATGTTCAAGGCACAGGCTCTAAATAATAATTTTAAAAAAGAGGCCAGTGGATGGCCATTCAATCTCACAAATGAATAGGAGGAAAAGGTGGTGTGCAAAGAATATCCTGTCTCAATAACTCTAGCAGCTTTGCCACGCCAGACTGGTATGTTGTACATAAGCAAACATCATAGAATGATCTCAGATTAGTTCTCCAGCCAAACACGTTTGAGTCTATAAACTGATCTTTATTCTTCAGCTGCCAGAAGAGTATTGAAACAAAGCACAAGGGTGAATGGTGACGTATCTAATACAGCAAACATATTTAGGGTTAGGCCTGAATCTTATTTCCTGCTGTGATTTTAAGGGCTTTTAATCTCTGTTTTTATACTTAGATATGCCCTTTGTCCAGCCTGGCACAGCTGTAATTTCTTTCCCTCCTACAAACGTGATACAGTTCAGATCTGTGGATTTTTGCCCTTTTCATGTTGTTACTAGGAGTTTTAAGACGAATCTGTAATCTGCATTTTCAGAAGGTGAAATGCAATATTTCCATCGCTCCTGCATTATAATTAGCATTGTCATAATTAAGAGGGAGATAGGTGAACAAGCAACTTAGTGCTGTGAGAGCAAACAACTAACAAAAAGAACAATTTTGTCCCTCAGAAAGTACACATATTGAATAGGTGTTGTTCATAAAAACAGGGCTGTGCCAACTTGTTTAAGCCATTAATACAGGGCTCCAGATAAAGCAGAGCTTGTCAAAACAATTTGTACAATAAAACATGAACAAACAGGAGGTAATTTCAGTTTTTACCAAGGCATATACTAGAAACACAAAAGCAGGAAAGAAACTAGTCTCTGTTTTCCAAAATCGCTGTGTTTGAAAACCACGTTAACAACTCCATAAATATCTCTTGAGAAGTATGAGTCAGCTAAAGAGGAAAGCATTCTGTGGCTTGGGGTGACATCTGGTTTAATTAGGGAATGCTCTATACAAGTGTCTATCTTATTTAGGAAGTAAGGAAAAAAAATCTGTCTCAGAAGACTGGAAAGAACAAAAGCATGAATTGTTACTAGTCTGGCCCATCAAGCATGTGGGCTCATTTACTTGAGAATGAGAATTCAGGCAAAAGGAGCGGGTAGGTCGAAAGAAGCAGGGCCTGGTGGCTCAGCAGACTGATAGCATTGTGATTAACACCAGCTGTCTGCAATTACTGTAAGTTGAATCTCACCAGGCTCAAGGTTGACTCAGCCTTCCATCCTTTCTAAGGTAGGTAAATTGAGGACCCAGTTTGTGGGGGCAATAAGCTGACTTTGTATAAATATACAAAAGTATGAAGGCTATTGCTTAACGCATTGTAAGCCGCCCTGAGTCTCCAGAGAAGAGCGGCATATAAATCAATTTTTTTTTTTTAAAAAAGTCCAAAATTAGAAAGTGGAGATCTGAAATGATTTAAATCTTGAGTTAGTGGAGGAAATGGAGATCTGAAATGATAGAAATCTTGAGTGTGGCCTATGGCCACAAAATGTATTTAAAAGCGATCCATCGTGAAGAAAAGATTGAGAACCACTGAGATAGATCATTTTGCTGGTATTGAGGTATAGAGACAGGAGTTAAGTGACACTGAACTCAGGATTTGGTCTCAAGGGCCTACAATTATCCTATTAAGAGCCGAGGTGGTGCAGTGGTTAGAGTGCAGTACTGCAGGCTATTTCAGCTAACTGCTAGCTGCAGTTGGGCAGTTCGAATCTCACCAGGCTCAAGGTTGACTCAGCCTTCCATCCTTCCGAGGTGGGTAAAATGAGGAGCCAGATTGTTGGGGGCAATATGCTGACTCTGTAAACCGCTTAGAGAGGGCTGTAAAAGCACTATGAAGAAGTATATAAGTCTAAGTGCTATTGCTATTGCTATTCATCTCCTATGGTCTATGGATCTGGTTAATCTGAAACATGCCAAGAAAATATTCGTATACACAGAAAATATCATGGTCATAACTATGAATTCCAGTGGTTGGAAAAGAACCATAGTTCAATGGTAAAGCATATACATCATAAAGAGAATGTTCCAGCTTTAATCTTGAACTTCTGAAATGAAAAATATCTTAATTAATTTCTATAGCAAGAGGGTGCAATATTTCTATGCCCGAGACCAGTGGTGGGTTTCAAAAATTTTTACTACCAGTTCTATGGGTGTGCCTTGGTGGGCATGGCATGGCATGGTGGGCATGGCTTGGTGGGCATGGCAGGGGAAGGATACTGTAAAATCCCCATTTCCTCCCGATCAGCTGGGACTCGGGAGGCAGAGAATAGATGGGAGCGGGGCCAGCCAGAGATGGTATTCTCCGAACTACTCAAAATTTCCACTACCGTTTCTCCAGAACTGGTCAGAACCTGCTGAAACCCTCCTCTGCCCGAGAGCTACTCTTTATAGAGTGTAGCTAACTTTATAGAGTTAACGTTATCAAGACAAAAATGTGGGAAGTTTGAAGGCAAGCATTATATTTGTTTTAAATTCAGTTAAATTTAAATTAACTTCATTCCTCACATTTATATAGTCCTTTATCTCACAAATGTGTCTCTGGGAGGCATACAATAAAAATGAGCTCATAAAAACCAAACTTTAAAAACATTCCATAATAAGAATATCAATATTATTTAAAAAGACTAGGGAACAGCATCTTCAGTGATACAGATAATGTAGCCTTTTCAACAAAGCTCCGTTCCCCAAGATCCCCAAGCCTGTTAACATAAGCAAATTTTGAGGGACTTCTGGAAGAGTCAGTCTCACCTCATGGAGAATGATGCTGCTTCTGTGTCTAGATCAAGCTTTAAGCTGCCAGAATGAAGCCACCTTCTTGGCTTTGTCGTTGGCCAAAAATAAATCATTATTGGTACATATTTCTGGTAGTAGCCAACATAACAACAGATGGGCAGGACTCTTGTCTCTCCTCATTCATATGATTTTTAGATGAGCTGTATGAGTCAATTTTGTACTTTCATGTCATGTTATCATGCTTTGTTCTTTTGTTCTTGGTGTAATGTGTGACCCCAGCCATTGTGATTATGTTTGGGCTTAGTGTGTTCTGTAAAGTCAGCTAATTATGCCTTAGTTAATAAAATGTAATTAAACAAATCACATATATTATTAGTACATGTGAATGCTTCCCCTTTCTTTGGAGTAAGCTCTATTAATTGATTTGTCAGACTTATTTGCAACAGATAAATGTGGAACTATTGAATACATACCAATCCAGGCATTTGGAAGCAAAATCATTCTTAATTTTATTAACTGAGTTAAAAGTATCTCACTAAGCCATGGTTTACTTAATCAATTGCTGATTCAATCAAAGCTGTTTGGTTTAAAGCTAAATGCTAGGCCATAAACTATTATTTACAAAGCACATTATCTGGGCTTGTATGATGTACTAAGCAAAAATAAAATAAGCCATATTATGGTTTATTAATTTTTACTTATGAAGATAGCATAGATTACATTTCACCACTGAGTAAATCCCACCAAATGCTGTGGGCAAACAGCTAAAAGATGGAGTCTGAGTCATCTTAAAGGAAACCTGTTACATTGAAGTTTTGCTGTTGGGGGATCATACAAATGTGAAAGGACATGCTGATACTGACTTTCTGGGCCAGAAGTTAGCGTTGATATGTGGTCTTTTAAAGATTATTTAAGGTCAAGGTCTCTGATTCAGTATTGAACAAAATGTTAATTGGCACTATCCTAGATTATATTGGACTTTTTTTTTTATTTGATTTATATGCCGCCCTTCTCTGGAGACTCAGGGCGGCTTACAATGCGTTAAGCAATAGCCTTCATACTTTTGTATATTTATACAAAGTCAGCTTATTGCCCCCACAAACTGGGTCCTCAATTTACCTACCTTAGAAAGGATGGAAGGCTGAGTCAACCTTGAGCCTGGTGAGATTCGAATTTACAGTAATTGCAGACAGCTGGTGTTAATCACAATGCTATCAGTCTGCTGAGCCACCAGGCCCTTGACCTGACATAGTGTGTAGTATTGATTTAAATACAGTTCTAAAGAGAACCCACACCTGGAAATTGTGCCAAGTATCCTACAAACCATAGTAGTCTTCTATGAATGGAATTCAAAATGTGAAAGTTAACATTAGCAGACCATAAAGTACACATGGAAATTTGGAGGGAGGGATTAAAATACCATGAATCTGGAGCAGTGGTGGGTTGCTACCGGTTCTACTTGAATCGGTGAACCAGTAGTGGCGGTGGCGGGAGGCTCCACCCACCCGTGGTGGACGCTTCTGCGCATGCGCAGAAGCATCACATGCGAGCGCGCACAAGTGAACCAGTAGCGACGAGTTTTGCAACCCACTATTGATCTGGAGCTATTCTCCAAAGTTTACTCTAAATTAACTCTAAGTATTAAGTGCCCTACAAAGGCCCTCAAACATTGGCTAAGGTCCTTCATTGCTTCTAGGTAATTTATGGAGGGAAAGCACATTTGGTACTCCAGTTCCTAAATTACCACTTGGACAATGCTATATATTTAAGGAAGATGGTAGTTCCAAGAAACTTATGGAAGATGGAGAAGAAGCCTAGAAGATAACACCGAGATGTCACAGGGAAGGGAGAATTGATGTATTAAATGTTTGTTTGTCTTAAAAAATAAAAAAAAAATACTGAAAAAAAAAACCAAGGAACTACACTAGAAGGTTTTATAGTTAATATCAAAAAAGCTACAAACAGAAGTGGTTAATAGAACATCTTGATAACCCCTTTCAAATAAAGCAAAACAAAATATTAACAAAGAGTCTCCATACTTACAATTTCTGGTATCTTCCTATTTAGTCCTGTATCTTGAAAAATCTTAAAATATTCCACATGAAAAAACTGGGGTTTGGGGGTTTGGTTTAATGGAGCTCTATTTACATGATGCAGACTTTGGCTTTTGATGTTGCTTTGCCTACTGGATATAGTCCATCTCTGCTTCAGTGGAGAAGTAGCCATATCAGAAAAAGACACAAATTCTATTAATTCATCATAGGTGTTAAAGTAAGAAAAAAGAATGCAAGCCTATGCACAATTTTCATGGCATAAGCACATCTGAATATAGGGGAGTCCTTCTGAGTAAAGATGCATAAAGGTAAAGGTTCCCTTCGCACATATGTGCTAGTCGTTCCCAACTCTAGGGGGCGGTGCTCATCTCCATTTCAAAGACAAAGAGCCAGTGCTGTCTGATGATCATGTGGCCGGCATGTCTAAATGCCAAAGGCGCATGGAACACTGTTATCTTCCAACCAGAGGTGGTCCCTCTTTTTCTACTTGCATTTTTACGTGCTTTTGAACTGCTAGGTTGGCAAAAGCTGGGACAAGTAATGGGAGCTCACCCCATTACGAGGCACTACGGATTCAAACCGCTGAACTGCTGACCTTTCGATCGACAAGCTCAGCGTTTTAGCCACTGAGCCACCGCATCTCTACATAAATTTGTCCAAATGATTGCAGTCATCTATGTGTCTGTAGACAATAAGCATACATTGACAAACTGTATGAGGGGCATGACTTGTTCAACTCAGTCAACATGACTCTGACTAATGAATGAATAAGGTAAGAATTTTTATCCATCACATAAGATATTCTAAAATAGTGAGGGGAGCAGTGTTGTATTTGGAGACAGCACTTTTTATAAAAATGTTTTTTCTCCTTGGTCAACGTGATAGAAAAAGTGGCAATACCCATGAGAGGAGTTTCTTTTTCAAATTGTTTGGGGATTTAATTATTTTTAGAACGGTCTATGTTTACACTTGTCAGATTTAATATGCCTGATAGTTTTTTTTTTAATCAGAAGAAGAGGAGGAGGAAGATTGTATATGTACTAAAATATGCCAAAGGTGCAACAGATCCAAAAAGTGACATAGGTCTCATCTTGATGTATTGCAATTAAACAAATTATTTCACATTGATGGCAAGGTTATTTGTCTGAAATAAGACTTTTTAGGTAATCCAAATCTATATATAACAAAAGCTATACAATAAATTGATTGCATTCAGTAAAAAAAGACAAGATGGTATCAGGTGGTTTTATTTTGCTGTGTTAAACTCAAAGCAGATGGAACCATCCACTCCATTACCTAATCGCCGGTTTGCCTGGTGTTTGCCGAGTTTTCCCATCATGAAATTGGATCCAGCCACCTTTTTGCTGAATTTGCATAGACTGCATTTGCCAGAAATGAAATAACTTTTAACACTAAAGAAAGAGATGAACCGTTATGATATTGACGCTGGCCATCACATGTTATTTCACTGGTATATGAGAAATCCCTGCCTTTCTTTTTTGGGGGGCAAAAGAGCCAATCAGATTTACCACTAAATAGAATCATTCTTTTTGTTAGACTTTAGTGGGAAAGATACCCAGGTCCATGCTAGATTTCAAGATAAAGAAGAATGCACAAATAGGACTTTTAACGTCACCCATCTGCAGAGAGCGTCTCAGCAACAGATTGAGCAAGCAATCTGACTGCTCACTAGTCTTTCTCATTATTCTGATGAGATGCATTTTTGTAAAAGTAATTCTTTTAGTGACTCACATTTGCATTTATACATATCAAACAGTTATGCTAATTGTATCCAAATTTCTGCCCTCTTGGGGAAAAGACATAACCGTCCCTAGAGTTCAAATTGAATACAGCCAGTTTGAAAATTATTGCTGTATTGAATCACTGCTCTATGAAAGTATACAGAGGCTATATAATTTCCTTTCCTTCTACTTGGCAAAATCTGAAGAAGATGCATTTGGCTTAAATCTCATCCCAGTGTTATCCCTGATGATAACAACATAAAGATGTATGTGAAGCCTTCTCATAGATCCATGTTAAGTTCTAGTTTTAAATGCATTTCTCTTTTCAGGATAGCAATGCCAAAAGTTAATAGTGCCAGAGAATCAAAGCTACAAAATCAGGTTGAATAATTGCCCGGTTCTTCTTAGGGAATATTTTGTGTGTTTGTGTGTATGTGTGTTTATATATATGTGTATATAAACTCACTTTTGTCTTGACAGCTCATCATAAATCACTTAGAAAAAATGTTTGGATTGCTAAATCAACCCTAGCCTTTAGATACACATTTGTATTTTAAAACAAACCTCAGCGCTTTGTAAGCTATTGTTATTAGGGTCAGTTCCAGTAAATGAGCTATTGTAGTCTGCTATCTGGGGTAAAGAAATTACTGACTAAAGCAGAATCAGTAATGTCATAATTATTGTTTTTCTTTCTCCACTTCCTTGCCCAACCATAATAAAGAAATATATTTTTATGCCTAACCTTTGTTGTACTTAAGTGTTTTTCCTAAAACCTATATATTGCTTAAAACAGTTCTAAGACATAACAAAATGAGAATGGCACATTTTATTTTCATTATAATTGTTCTTGAGATTATAAATATACATATACACATAGTTTTTAAACAATTAAAGGGTTTTTAAACAAAAATGGCACAAAACAACAACCATAAAAATCCACACGGTGTTCTTTCAAACATAACATTTACAAATTGATTTGGGTGTTCCTGTTAAAACATAAACTTCCAATCAAAAAGGCAACTGACCTGTCATTTTGTATCTCCTTCCATGCATATTGCTCTGCAGTCTTCTAACCTGCTCCTGTGATTTTCACAGCCTATGTGATACACCAACATTGAGCAGGCAGTCTGGGAAAATTAGGGGATCTGCAGAATTTCATGTATTAAGATTGAGTTAGCTGTTTTGAAAGGAAGGGGAACAGTGAGTTGTGAAAACAGTTGTTTTCTGTTACACTAGAGGTCATACTTTGTTTATTTGCTTGGGGGAGACAAGAGAATATTAGTCATATATTGATGTCATCTATATGGTTCCTAGGAGTCAAAAACAACTTGATCACATAATCAATCAATCCATTGATGTCACAGAGCAGGGAGAAAAGGGTATACTTTTTTGGTCTGTTTGAAATGGTGGGGAAGTTTAATAACCTATTTGATGCTTATTTATTTCATTCTTTAAATAGATTAAGCAAATTATAGCTAAAAATGACAATGCATCCTTCAACTAAAGAGCCTTGGTAGTGCAGTGGTCTAAAGCACCCTGTTATTAAGACCAGCTGCCTGCAATTACTGCAGGTTCGAATCTTGCCAGGCTCAAGGTTGACTCAGCCTTCCATCCTTTCTAAGGTAGGTAAATTGAGGACCCAGTTTGTGGGGGCAATAAGCTGACTTTGTATAAATATACAAAAGGATGAAGGCTATTGCTTAGCGCATTGTAAGCCGCCCTGAGTCTCTGGAGAAGGGCGGTATATAAATCAAATTTAAAAAAAAAAAACCTTCAGCAACACAATCTTGGTGGGGCTGCAACAATGGAAGCCTGTGCAACCCTGCATCCCATTGTCATGGCTGTGACCCTGGGAACTTTGCTTTATTGAAGTGTTCTTATTATGCTTTTCTTCTCTCCCAGTTCTTCCCTCTTTGATTATGTCCATTTGTGGATTTTAATAAAGTTTTATTATTTTGAGGGACACAATTTTATCATGGAAGCCATGACTGGAGAAGGCCTAAAGGTCGAGGCCTAAAAGATGGACTAGACAGCAGTTCTCAATCTGGCAAATTGAAGATGTACGGGCTTTGGTTGCCACGATGTAAAAAAGATGTTGAGACTCTAGAAAGAATGCAGAGAAGAGCAACAAAGATGATTAGGGGACTGGAGGCTAAAACATATAAAGAAAGGTTGCAGGAACTGGATATGTTTAGTTTAATGAAAAGAAGGACTAGGCGAGACATGATAGCAGTGTTCCAATATCTCAGGGGCTGCCACAAAGAAGAGGGAGTCAAACTATTCTCCAAAGCACCTGAGGACAGGACAAGAAGCAATGGGTGGAAACTAATCAAGGAGAGGAGCAACTTAGAACTAAGGAGAAATTTCCTGACACTTAGAACAATTAATCAGTGGAACAACTTGCCTGCAGAAGTTGTGAATGCTCCAACACTGGAAGTTTTTAAGAAGATGTTGGATAACCATTTGTATGAAGTGGTGTAGGGTTTCCTGCCTAAGGAGGGGGTTGGAGTAGAAGACCTCCAAGGTCCCTTCCAACTCTGTTATTCTAAAGCTTCTGGACTTCAAGGCTGGCTGGGGAGTTCTGGAATTATGGGAGTTAAAGTCCACACATCTTTAAGCTGCAAAGGTTGAAAAATCCTGGCCTAGAATGTAAGTGCATGGAAATACAGAAGTAACATTGCTCCTCTCTCCCTACCCATTAAAGGCTTAAGAGGACAATGGTAAGAATGATTGCCAAAAGGAACTATATATTCTTCCCATTTATGATTCATCTGATCTGGGCTACACAAATCCAGAGCACTGCTAAATGGCAGCAAAAAAAAAAAACAAAAAACTATGGGTTTTCTATATCTCTTTGCTGCTATCTACTGGTTGTTCAGCTCTAGTAACTCGATTGTCATTATCTTGGACTTCTGACACTGTTTAAAAAATGTATCTGGTTCCCAATGATGGGGGGGGGGAAGTTTTGTGTTGGTTGAGCTACTGTGGTTTCCTGGGATTTGAGAAATTTTAGCAGAATGTATGAGCCTGTGGTTGCTGATTAACCTTAGGGTGATACGTTTGTTAGAGCTGATTCATAAACAGCCCAAACTGAACTTGTAACAACGCAGGTGACTCATATTCAAAGCAAAAGAGGTTTGTAGCTACAAATCCTCCCCTGCAGTTTTCCCCACCTTTTGAATAACAAATACTCATTGCATTTTCCTTAACACTGAAATATTTACCAAACAATCAGCTTCTGGTCACATTTGATTTCAATACTTTAAATTTAGTAGTTGGAATCTGGCCATAGTTCCATGTAATGCAGAATGCTGTTTACAGTGTGTTGTGTGATAGACAATGGTATTACAGTCAAACAAATATATTACCTCAGTACTTGTGAGTTTTCATATTTGACTTATTCATAGCAGAAACCAATGTGGTATAATGATTACCATGCCTAATGAGAATTAAGGAAATAATCCTCTTAAAAGTTTATAAATTCATGAAGTTTGTGATATGATCTTAACCCAACTGTCTCCTGTGAACTGATGTATCTTGTAGATTAACTTTGTTATCTGGATAAAATTTATCATATAAACTTATATAGGCACCAATCTCACAAATGTGATTGGGTAGTGCGCATATGGTTAAAAGCCAAACAAAACAGACATGAAATTGAAGCAACATGTAATTAAGGATACTCGGAGGAAGCTTAGGAAATGGAGATAATTAAATTAAGTGGAGATGAACATCCATGGCATTTCAAATCCAACAAATCATATTCTACTTATTTCAAAATCACTTGAAAACAAAACAGCACATATCTGAAAATCTGATGGCTCCACATTATTGTTGATGCCAATTATTTCACACTGTTTTGATGTCATTGACAACAATGAATCCTCACTTCATTAATTCTTTAAAGACCCACCACATACTTAGCTTCTTCACGTCTCCTGAAGATGTTAATATCCCTTACATTATAACAGCTGGCATCACCTAAGCCAACCTTGGCTGATTTCCAAAAAGCTAAACAGGGTCAGATCTATTTAGCATTTTTATGGGAGACCACTAAAAATCCCTTGGCTGTAGGCTAGACAGGGAAGTAGAAAAGACAGAAGGCAAAAAGCCCCCCCCCCCAAATTCATAGTCTCCCCATTGTTAGCCTGATACCTGGCTCTTTTATCACTACATTTGGACAGTTCAGAAGGTAACCTCTGTGGCTATAAATAAATCATTCCTTCTGCTTCTATGTACAAGCCAAAACAAGCAATTGAAGCCCTGTTGGCATTTTTGCCTCTTAGTGCTTTTCAGAGAGTAGTAACCACAGTTATTGTCGTAACTGCAAGAGCGAGGGAATGCTGTTGGGAGGGATCTCAACACGTTTCAGCTATTTTTAGGTCCTTGCAACTCTTTTTAGAAGCCCATTAGAGGTTGAAAGAAATGGAGGCAAATCCCATAAAATAGCTGTCCTCCCACCC
Organism: Pituophis catenifer annectens; assembly: GCF_029215685.1. NCBI lineage: Eukaryota > Metazoa > Chordata > Lepidosauria > Squamata > Colubridae > Pituophis > Pituophis catenifer. The sequence continues at coordinate 191,369,512 of NW_027256881.1, read as the reverse complement.
ACTCCCCTCTTATTACAGTATCCTGCAGTGGATCAACAGCTGCAAAGCTCCAAGATGTTACTTCTGGGAAGAGCCTTCTAAACTGAAAGGCTTTCTAATGGTGATGGTGGGGAGAACCTCCTTGCCTCAAATTCAGGACCCTGAATTCCTTCCAGTAGGGCAACCAGACTGCCCAGAAGATCGGTGTTTGAACATATGGGTAGTCCTCAATTTACAACAGTTTGCTTAGTGACCATTCAAAGTTACAATGGCACTGAGAGAAGTGACTTACAACCCTTATTCAGTTACAACCATTGCAGCATCCCCATCGTCCTGTGATTTACATTCAAATGCTTGACAGTTAACTCACATTTATGACAGTTGTTGTGTCCTGGGATCATGTGACCCCCTTTTGCGACCTTCTGACAAGCAAAGTCAATAGGGAAACCAGATTCATCAGATCACTTAATCGTGATCCCGTTGCAAACCGGTAGTAAAGGTAAGTAGAACCCACCCATTGCTTATGCTCCTTCAGATATACATCCCTACTATATCTGTCTGCCTGCCTGCCTGCCTGCCTGCCTGCCTGCCTGCCTGCCTGCCTGCCTGCCTGCCTGCCTGCCTATCTATCTATCTATCTATCTATCTATCTATCTATCTATCTATCTTCTATGTATCCACATCCCTACTCTATATACAACATAACACACACACACACACAAGATATATTCAAGAGAATTTTGAAAGACTTTTCTCTACTCTTTAAGAGCAAAGGAGGGGAACAGATTTCTATCAGTTCTTTTGTTATGATCAGTAATATTTATATTGCAATACAGTGAAGTTCACAGTAACAGGAAAAAAATACATACTTATTGAACAAATAACCTAAATTTCATCATGTACAAGACAAAGGGAGGTAAATTCTAAAATGTGGCATCTGGATTTATATCTTATGTTAAGCCATTATTTATTTTCCCATAGTTTGTTAAGTAAACTATTATTAGACAGGTTCACATGTTGCTCTAAGCAAAAAGCAAACCAGCACATTGTAGCCTAATGTGTTAATTCAGAATTACTTTTGAAGGTCTGCAATTCTATGTCAAATATTCATTTTGCAGGGGAGAGGGATGAAAGAAGGAAGCATATTAGAGGTGGGTTTCAGCAGGTTTTGACCAGTTCTGGAAAACCGGTAGCGGAAATTTTGACTAGTTTGGAGAACCGCTTGGTGAGATCATCCGTGGTTTTGGGGTGAAGTACCACCAGTACGCTGATGACACCCAGCTGTACATTTCCACCCCAGACCACCCCAATGATGCCCTCGAAGTGATGTCCCGGTGCCTGGAGGCCATACGGATCTGGATGGGGAGGAACAGACTCAGGCTCAACCCATCGAAGACCGAGTGGCTGTGGTTTCTGACGTCCCGATATAGTCAGTTGGCACCATCACTGACTATTGGGGGTGAGTCGTTGGCCCCCATGGATGGGGTTCGCAACTTGGGCATCCTCCTGGACTCACGGCTGTCTTTAGAAGAGCATATGACGGCCGTGGCCGGGAGGACTTTTTATCAGGTTCGCCTGATTCGCCAGTTGCATCCCTTTCTGGATCAGGACTCGTTACGCACGGTCACTCACACCCTTGTCACCTCATGCCTGGACTACTGCAATGCTCTCTATATAGGGCTCCCCTTGAGGAGCACCCGGAGGCTCCAACTGGTCCAGAATGCGGCCACACGGGTGGTGATGGGAGCGACGTGGCGCTCCCATGTGACCCCCCTCCTGCGTGAGCTGCACTGGCTCCCAGTGGTCTTCCGTGTGCGCTTCAAGGTTTTGGTTACCACCTTTAGAGCGCTCCATGGCTCAGGACCAGGGTACTTACGAGACCGCCTTCTGCCACCAGTAGCCTCTCACTGACCAGTTCGCTCCCATAGAGAGGGGCTCCTCAGGGTGCCGTCAGCCAAACAATGCCGACTGGCGGCCCCCAGGGGGAGAGCCTTCTCTGTGGGGGCACCTGCCATCTGGAACGAGCTCCCCCCAGAGATACGGAGGATCCAAGAGTTACGCACTTTCCGCCGCGCCCTAAAAATGTTTTTATTCCAACAGGCTGGTCTGGCCTAACTCTCTAATTTTAAATTGGGTTTTAAATGTTTTACATAAATTGGATGTTTTTAAATTTGTTTTTGAGCCCAAATTATTTAATCTATTTTTAATAGCTTTTAACTTTTGTATGTTATTTGTATTTTTATCTTGGCTGTTCACCGCCCTAAGTCCCCTGGGAGTAGGGCGGTATATAAATATGATAAAATAAATAAATAAAATAAAAACCGGCAGTAAAAATTCTGCCTGGCCCCACCCCCATCTATTCTTTGCCTCCAAATTCCCAGCTGATCGGGAGGAAATGGGGATTTTGCAGTAAACTTCTCCTGGATTGGGGACAGAATGGAGATTTTAAAGTATCCTTCCCCTGGAGTGGGGAGGGAATAGAGATTTTGCAGTATCCTTTCCCTGCCATGCCCACCATGCCACGCCAACCAAGCCACACCCACAGAACTGGTAGTAAAAATTTTTGAAACCCACCACTGAAGCTTATCCAAGGTATGATGGTAGTGCAAAACTTGAAATGGGTGAGCAAGAGAATTATAAAAGAAATATATGTATAAAAAGTATAAAAGTAGGAAACGTGACATGTTCTAAATCATTTGATTCAGGAGTAGTGGTAGGAGTGTCACATTTACTTAAACATGGGGCTCTCAGATGAATCTCTGGAAGCATCCTAAAGGCATGTCAACTTCATGCCCCCAAACTTCTGGTAGACCACAAAATAGAGCCATGTAAAAGCCTGCAGCCCAGGAAAAGAATTTTTTTGTTTTGTTTTTCTTTTTGTACTACAAGCGTGCTTTGTTCCACTGAGGTACTTTGCCTCAATATTCAAAGATGTTCTATTATACTGAAGCAGCAAAGCAAGGTTAACCTGTTCATTGCTGTTCCATCCAATTGATGTAAAGGACATAGCCCCTCTGTTCCAATGTTTGGAAGTCCTAAACCTTTTTATTTGTTGAAATGCTTTGAAGGGATACTTTGATTTAAACTATGTTGAGGTGAAATGTGCCTCTGAAACTTCTCATACTTCATTTCTGTGAATAAGACTCTGAGTTTCATTCTTCACATTTTGGTGTGTATATATACAAAAGGTTAACCAAAAGCAACTTCCCTGATGCCCTAGAACGGGTGGGGAAGATGACTCTTTTATGACTTATAGACTTCAAGTCCACAAGTCATAAAAGGGCCATCGTTGATCGTTCCCCACCTCTGCCCTAGAAGGTCACTGACAGTTAGGAGTCAACACAATTCAAACAATACAGTCTCTTAAAGTACAACTCATAATGGCTGGATTCTTGAAGCCAGAAGCAAAAGAACCTCCTTGTAGCTTTTCTGGGATGTGTGAACCATGTCATTGACTTAGCTTCCTGATATGTATTTTATTTTGATGTACCTCAGCCAGATATATTTGTGTTGAATCTCTGGAACCTGCAGCTCTCCCTTAAGGGTTGAACAAAAACAAAAATAGATCGTAAGGACATAGGTAGGCCTATCACGCTATCTTCAACTTCTACAGGAACTATTCTGTCACCAAACTGGACTTGATCTCATTGTTCTTGTAACAGTTCTATTGTATGATAGCTAACACTCTGTGTTCTTCTGGCATTTTACAAAATGCCAAGTCTCTTTCCTGTCAGAGCCAGTGAATAGACTGCTTTACGGTTGCTTGGTATACATATGACCCACTTCAGCGTGCTTTTTCTCTCCCTGCCCTTCCCAGTGACTTCACCATTCATTCCACACCCGAGATGTGACAACTGATACAGGGAGGCCCACAGCCTTGTTCTTTCCTTTTCATGAGTCATCTTAAGTATGAGTCAGTAAGTCATTATGTGTTAGGGAACTTAGAAGCTTTTGAAAAACACTGTTGGTTTAGGCCTAATGATTTTCTTCCTGCTCAGAGATGGTGTAGTTTTACATGGCATTTTTATTCTCAAGTGTTTCCACTCCCCACTAAATAAATAGAGGAAGCAACACTTTTTCCCCCTCTTTAATTGTCTGTGCTTTTACTTCTACTACTTAAGTACTTCTACTACTTAAATTTTTGGGGGTTTTAAATCTGAGCCAATTTATTTAATTATTTTAAATTTTACATTGTTGTTTTGTCTGTGTTTTTAAATAGGCTGTACACCGCCCTGAGTCCTTCGGGAGAAGGGCGGTATAGAAATAAAATTATTATTATTATTATTATTATTATTATTATTATTATTATTATTATTATTATGTCAATCTTAAATTAACAGAACTGAAACATATGTTCTGCAAAAAAATAATAAAATAAAATAAAACAAAATAATAATAATAATAATAATAATAATAATAATAATAATAATAATAATAATGTGAACTTCCAATAAGATGAGATGGAAGCCTCACACTTAGCACCATCTATTATTTGTCCTTCTGTAGAAAGACTTCACTGTTCTTGGAGAAGACATCTTCCTGACCTTGGATAAGGTTGCATTCTGGCTAATAAGTGCCATCTGTCTCCTCCTTTCCCACTGTGAGACGAGATCTGCATTCTCACCTCCTCAGGGTAGAATCTGATAGAAGGTGTAGTGCCAGATGACTATTTGGACTATGGCAGCCATTTATGCATCATTGGAGAGAAGGAAAAGTGCCATTCAAAAATAGGACAAAAGAGGAGACAGGCAAAGGTAAAATGGAGAATATAATGGACATCAACCTCACAAAATGTGACCCTCATCACCCTGCTCTATCATCACTGTGTTGCTGAAATAAGAAGTGAACCTTTCCATGCTATTTTTTTTTGAGGGGGGGGTATGCCTGTCTCAGTTCGGTGGTTCGAATCCCTAGTATAGGTCTCCTGCATGAGCAGGGGGTTGGACTAGATGACCTCCAAGGTCCCTTCCAACTCTGTTACTGTTATTCATCCTTCAGTTCTTGCTTTTTCTTCTTTAATGGGCCTTTAATCTGGGATGAAGATTACAAATGGCCTCCTAGAGCTTTTTTTATATTTATAGTCTTGCCTTAATTATTTCTTTGTGCAATTGTTTGTACACTATTCAAAAGCCTGAAAGTTGGAGTGGTATATAAATATTGCAAGATAAATAAATTAAAATGTTTACTTCTCCATTGTGAGTTTTCATTTTCTTCTTGTAATTATGTTTATTTAGGCACAACCTTTCACTGAGCCTTTAAAATTCTACCTTCGCTTTACATGGATAGTTAAATAAATACCTTTGCTTCATCCAACTTCATTAGCATTTTAATTATTTCCTCATCCTTGAATGTCTCCTCCTTGACTTTTTTTTTTCTCATTCGCAGAAAGAACATTCCTTCAGTTTGGAATATCTTTCACATGGCTGCTATAGTTGTTAGAATGAAATTATATAATGCAAAAAAAAAAAGTCACAAAATATTACATTCTGGACATATTTACATTAGATTTAAAAATTCAAAATGAATTCGGTGCATTGCATTATACTCTCTCCTATTTTTCAAACAAAGGCTTTAAGAAGAAGAATCTGTTGGTTTTGGCCACAAGTAATACTTTCTTTCTATAGGTGTGGTCCAGTGATGGGTTGCCCCCAGTTAGGACCGGTTCTATAGAACCAGTAGTAATACCGGCAGGAGGCTCCGCCCATCAACCCCAATGTCATCAGGAAGCTTCTGTGCATGCGCGCGCAGCCCCTTTGAGAATCGGTACTAAAGGTAAGTAGAACCCACCCCTTACAAAACTCCTCTTTTCTCTCAGGCATAGTCAGAGAAGGAGGAGGGATTTCTCAAATATTAAGCTATTGGTGATGATAACAGAGTCTATCATTAAAACTTTGAATGTCTTTCCCAAAGGCAGCAGTGTGGATAATATGCTTGTTCTCTGTTTCCTTTCTGAAAGTTTTTAATGGATTAATTAAAACATGTACACATACGGGTAGTTCTCGCTTACCAGTTACCAAAGTTAGAGTGGTACTAAAAAAGGAGATTTAGGATTGGTCCTCAAAGTTGCAGCCATTGCAACTTCCCTATGGTCGCATCATCCCAATTCAGGCGTTTTGCAACTGGCTCACCTTTACAATAGTTGCAGCATCCCGCAGCATCATGCGATTGCCACCTACAACCTCCACAACAGCTTCTAACGAACAAAGTCAACAGGGAAGCCAGCACGAATTTGCAAGTCTCATTCAAGTGACGTTAGACTTAAGTACAAATGATTCACTTAACGACTGCAGCTGGAACTGATGTTGTTTTACGACTGCATCACTTAGTGATGGAATTGTCAATCCCATTTGTAATTGTTCCAGGAGGACTGCCCATATTCACATAATCAGCATAAAAAACAGCCTTTGGAAGAACCTTTTTCACATCCCTAAGATCTCCTTTTAGAATAAGAATAAAAACTTTATTATGGTCATCAACCAGCAAGAGACATACAACAGATTAAAAATAATACTGACATCATTGGCATCCTTCAGTCTCAAGAGGCTATGCTCAAGAGGCCCTGGAAAGAGGTCCTAAAACAGCATCTACTGTGACTAAAAAGGCCAATTCGAGAGTGGCAATCCCTTCCACATGAGGGCAGATACATTCTGTCCCCTGCCTAGCCCCCAGATTTCGCTGGTTCCGGGACTGCCTCTTTGCCTCAGCCTGCCGAACAAGTGTCTCTTCGAATTGGAGAAGGCCATGCTGAACGATCGGAGGTCAAGGTTTCCCAGTTGTTAATGTCCATTCCCAGGGTCTTGCAGATATCCTTATATCGCAGCTGTGGTCTCCCTCTGAGGCACTTTCCCTGCACCAATTCTGCATACAGGACAATAATACTGACATTAATTGTGAATAATAACATCTTTGTTATGAAAATACATGATCTCAAACCGTTAGGGTGACTCTCTAATTTACATGAGTGGAGAGCTGATAAGTATGTGAGTAAACAAGGAACAAAAGTGGATATCAGTATTAATATTACTGTTATAACAAGGATCAAAGAAATCAGTGAAAGGAAAAAAAGATACAAAACATTTGATAAATAAAATTTGGGGAGATGAATTTATATCTGCAAATTCAAAAAAATTCAGTGAGATTGTTTTATATATAAAATCACAATTGAATCAATGCCTTTAATTAACCCGTTGCGCCCATGTAACACCTTTCCTGCGTGAGCTGCACTGGCTCCCAGTGGTCTTCCAGGTGCGATTCAAGGTGTTGGTTACCACCTTTAAAGCACTCCATGGCTCAGGACCTGGGTACCTACGAGACCGCCTTCTGCCGCCGATAGCTTCCCACCATTCAGTTCGCTCCCACAGAGAGGGACTCCTCAGGGTGCCTTCGGCCAAATTATGTCGGCTGGCGACATCCAGGGGGAGAGCCTTCTCTGTGGGAGCCCCTGCCCTTTGGAATGAACTGCCCCCGGACATATGCAAGATCTCTGACCTCCGAGTTTCCCGCTGTGCTCTTAAGACCCTGCTCTTCTGACAGGCAGGGCTAGCTTCATAAATTGAGTTTTAAATTTGGAATTCTTAAATTTTTGGGTTTTTTAGTTAATTGGCCTTAAATGTAATACTTTTAATAATTTTTAAAATTTAAATTGTGATATTTGTATTGTGTTTTTACCTGGCTGTACACCGCCCCGAGTCCTTCGGGAGAGGGGCGGTATAGAAATAAAATTATCCTTATCCTTAAATGTATTTTTCCAATAATTGTTATAGATATCTCCAAAAAATTGGCACCAGTTGACTTCTATAATTCTGTAACCAATTTTGTGTGTGTGTGTGGACATTGCAGCGACACAGAATTTTGCCACTGCACGCGTGGTAGCTGGATTTGAGTCTTGGAGGAGAAAGCCTACATAAAAGTCGTCTGCCCTCCCTGGCAATCTCTGTAATAAAGGGAGAATATACACTGACCTATAAACTCTGTATAACTCACAGTACAATAAAACATGTGAGATATCTTCGACTTCTCCTTTTCCACATATGCATACCCGTTCTACTGTTGGTGTTCTCTTGTACCTACCCTGGAGAAGTGCTGAGGGGAGAATATTAAATCTGGCTCTGAAGAAAGCTATTCTTTGTTTTGGGAAGATCAGATCATTTAGATATCTTGCTGATTCCCACACACCCTGCTTGATTCTGTCCCTACTGTGGAGAGGTAACCTATTTAGTTCTTCTTCGAACTCCATCTCCTTCATTCTATCAATTACTACTTGCTTTGCTTTATCAAAGCTTAGGGACATTAAAAATACCAATGAGAGCCCATAAGAGCCCCAAGATCTCATTTTGCAAGCATTTTTAAACATTACGTTGATGTCTATTATTTCAGGGCACAGTTTCCCAAGTCAAATATCATCAGCATTCAGTTATTGCTGACATGTATATTGAGTTTCCCTTTTAACTTTTTTTTAATTATTATTTTTCCTTAAAATCATTTTTAAATAGTAAAAACAATATGAAAAATATGTGTAAAGGAAAGCAAATAAGAAAAAAAAGAAATGGCTTCTGATCTTCTTTACAGCAGTTATAAATACGTTTCTGTTACACTCGCTCCTTTATTTCCATATTCTATCCTTTCTAATCCATAAAATATGCTCATATTTTTTCTGTTTTCAGCAAAAAGTCCATAAAGGGTTTCCAGTCACTGACAAATGTTGTCTTTTTGTTAATCAAGCAAGTCAGTTTTGTCATCTCTACAAATTTGGTCATCTTTACCAACTGTTCCTTTGTTCCTTTGTTTACCAATGTTCCATACATTGTGTGTATTTCAAGGTCTTTTCATCTTGGTATATACCATAATAATCTTGCTGCAGTCATGTACAAAAACAATTGCACATAAGTCTTTTCTAGTTGTCTATACATTAATCCTAGCAAGAAAAGTTCTAGTTTCAGTTGAACATTAATCTCTAACGTTCTTTGTATCACTGTATATTTGAATCAGTGGTGGGTTTCAAAAATTTTTACTACCGGTTCTGTGGGCATGGCTTGGTGGGCGTGGCATGGCTTGGTGGGCGTGGCAGGGGAAGGATACTGTAAAATCTCCATTCCTACCCCGCTCCAGGGGAAGATTACTGCAAAATCCCCATTTCCTCCCAATCAGCTGGGACATGGGAGGCAGAGAATAGATGGGGGCGGGGCCAGTCAGAATTTTTACTACCGGTTCTCCGAACTACTCAAAATTTCCACTACCGGTTCTCCAGAACTGGTCAGAACCTGCTGAAACCCACCTTTGATTTGAATCCAAAATTTTACAAGTTCACCAAGCATGATAAAATGCTTTCCACACTTCCTATATCTATTCGAAGTATCTTTATACATGGAAGAAAAAATTTTCTGGCATCATATACAACAATACATCGTTTTATTATTTTTTTTAAAAAAATTATAATGTTAATGAAATGTTAGTCTTTTCAGTCACATATTTTCCCATTCATCCATCTGTAATACCTAAAGTTCTTAGCTTTGTTTCCTTTTTATTTTTAATTTTTTACTCTATACCCAGTCTTTTTATATCAGCTTAGCTATAGTGATTAAAACAGCAGACAAGATTAATATGCGGTCAGAGAAAGGGTTTAATGAAAAATAATGCCTACAATGCTGTAAGTCACCAATAGATGGCAGTACTTTGAGTTAGTTAGCCTATGTCCTTTCATTTCAGTTTGCAGGAAGTTACTGTGAGAAAGGGTTGTCTAGTTATTTTTTGTGAAATGGAATTGTGCAGTAAGTACTCATCAGTTCTCTTTGAAATTGAAATTCAATTCTAGTTGAAATTCACTGTTAGGTATACAGGTGGTTTATGCTGATTACCGTGTTGATGTAAATTCTGTGTATTGCTGGGCTAAAAAGTGTAAAGAGTTACTGTCAGAGGTGGTACCCTGTTTCCCCCAAAATAAGACATCCCCTGATAATAAGCCCAATCGGGCTTTTGAGCGCATGGCAATAAGGCCAAGCACTTATTTCAGGGTTCAAAAAAAATCAGACAGGGTCTTATTTTAGGGGAAACATGGGATTCACTTACTTTCCCCACCGGTTTGCAAATGTGAGCGTGCGCAGGCACACATTTGCTTTGCTCGCACGCGCCACTTCCGTGCATGCATGCGGCCTTCCACGCGTGCATTGTGCTCACATGCACGACTTGCACGCATGCACGCGGCTTCAAAATGTGCCTAAATAGAACGGCATAGCACCGGGACAGGCCTACCCGCTATTTCCGCTACCGGTTCGGGCGAACCGGTCTGAACCGGCTGAATATCACCTCTGGTTACTGTGTGGTAAGTTGGGCAGCCAATAAATTTGATAAACAAAAAAACTTTATTGGGAAGAACCCATTTCACTGATCAAGAATTAGGTGGACAATCTGTGACTGCAACCAGCATTTCACGTCAGAAATGTTGAAGAAACAATTAAGGATGATCAATGGAGTATTCAAAGAGAAATTGTCAAACTTGGCATTTTAGAAGAATGTGCGGGTCACATAATGAATATCCTTCAGTATCAAATAGTTCATGCAAAATTAGTTCCTTCTATGTAAACAGCAGAAATTAAAGACATTTTTATTAGGTTACGAGAACAAAGATGGGGAAATTGTTCACAGCATCAAATGAGTTGATCATTATGACCCAGAAATGAACCATAAGAGTACAGAATATCATCACAAAGGTTCACTTGTGGGAGGGAGGGAGGGAGATTCAAAACCCACTTTGGCAGGAAAATTGATTATAGATAATCCTTGGTTTATGACCACAACTGAGAGCAAAGTTTCCATTGCTAAACAAGGTGTTTTTTTTTAAAGTGAGTCACATCTGGTTGTTAACTGAATCGTGTGGTTGTTAAGCAAATCTGACATTCCCCATTGACTTTGCTTGTCAGAAGCTGTCTGGGAAGTTTGTAAATGGCAATCACAGGACCAGAGGTGGTATTCAGTCGGTTCGGACCAATTCAGGTGAACCGGTAGTGGAAATTGCGGGCGCCCACCTGTCCCAGCTCCATGCTGTCCTATTTAGGCACGTTTTTGAGGCCGGGCCATGCATGGAAGGCACGCGCACAAACAAAGCGCATGCGTGGAAGCTGTGCGCATGTGCACACGCTCACATTTTGCAAACTGGTAGGGAAAGTAAGTGAATACCACCCCTGCACAGGATCCCAAGATACTGCAATTGTTGTAAATACATGCCAATTGCCAAGCGTCTGAATTTTGACCCATGAGACAGTCATTACTGTGTTTTAGTGCAGTGCACAGTATATAAAGCATCTGTATACATTGGGTTAGAAGAAGGCTTAGTGTGTTTGTTTTCCTTTTTCACATCTGTAAGTAACTTCTGTTTCCTGGCAGGGAAGAAAAAAAAAAAAAGGAATGAAAGATGATTAATTTAGTGTCACTCCCAGGAGGAAAACCATTTTTCTTTATTAGTTCAACAGAATCATAGCTGTTGGCACAGAACTTCAAAGTATTAACTTTGGGGTGTGGGAGAGCAGAAAGAATGTTGGCAACTAATCTGATTTACTTAATTATACTATCAGCCTTCATCAGTTATGTCTATCTGCGCACGTGTATGTACGCATATGAAGTGATTGTTAGAAAAATGAATGTCCCTTTGCTTGGCTTTTTTTTTTTTTTTTTTTAATATCCTGAAAGTTTTAAGTCAAAATGATGAAAAGCAGGCCCAGTTTATTTCCTGCATAAAGAATAAAACCTGGATTTGAAGAGATCATATTTAAAGATGGAACAGTTTGGGAACATCTATAGAGTAAATGATTCAAACAAGAACAAGCTTGCATGTAAGACAACTGGCTTGCTTATAGGAAGGAATTTGGCTTTTCTTTTTGATGAAGGAAGTGAATGTAGGTTGATTGACCCAATTTCTTTGATCTTTTACTAGTTATATTCTCTGGAAGAAAAATACAGTCCAGTTCCAAGTTGAAAAGACGCTGGAAATAAAATGGAGGCAGGCTGCAGGAAAGGAAGTCTCTGTTTATTTGGTAGCCAGAAACTAGTGACAGCAGCATATTTCTGGGGTGGCTGACAAAATGGGGTTGAGAGTAGGTGGGCTTTTATACATTCTTTGGGGCTTTGTGATTGAGATGCCTGTTCCTGTGCACGAATACAGTATGTCCTTTGATATTTTAACAGCTGTTGCCAGATTCCTATGAGGTCATGTAGTGGTTATGACTGGCTCTACAGGCAAGAGGGGAAATGCAAATCCTAGGTGTTTGAGCTAATCTTGTCAGCTTTGGCTTGCCTATTGTGTTGCTTATTTGGAGTCTCTTATCATTCAGTCTTTCTGAATGAGTACAAAATAAAGACCAGCCTCTTCAGGCTTCTGCTTGAGACTGTTTTCCCATGACAGGAAGACTGGGGCTACTTTCTGCCTTCGTTAAGATTTTTCTCCTTTAGAGGAAATGTTCTATCCTGCCTCTTTTTGATATTAAGAATAAAGAACATTTTAATGGAGTGAGGGGGGGCTTTCTACAAAGGAAAACGAAAAAGTCTATGAGACCGCATCCAAACAAAATCACATAGGCACCATATATAAATAGATGTCGATTCCTATTCACGATAAAGTCAAAAAAAGCAAAGTAGGCATTGTGAAATCATGCCACAAATTCAATCATATCATACTGGCATTGTGAGGTTTCACCCAAGTACATAGGCAGAGTTTGTGGCCTGACACACTCATCACTTTCTCCTTCACAGATGCCTATGGAGACTTACGTTGTATCATACAATGGCAGTTTATTGTATTTATTTTATTTATTGAAAGATTCATGAGAATGTACCAGTTTCTTTTACTACTGAAAACTTTATTGGGAGAAAATATAGTAGAACAAACATTAATGATTAATGACTCAATATGGCTATGCAGCACTGTTGTTTTGCAAGCTGTACTTGTTGCCAATTTGCTTCCAGGTGCAATTTAAGATGCTGGTTGTTACCTATAAAGCCGTACATGTTATAGGGCCTGGTCCTATAACATGTACGGATATCGTTGGATATCGGGCATCTCCCTTCTTGACCAAATCACAAATGACAACACTCGACAACATTTCAGTGTGGCACCAATTACAGAGAAGGCCGGCTCCACTGCATATAGACATGTCCAGAGAGCAGCTTCTTCCACCATTGCCAAGACTGCCTACTAACTAGAAGTCAATGGCTAGTGACCTCGTGGGCGTACAAAACAGAGATGGCAAGACACCATCAACAAGGTTATGCAAGCCGCGGGCCTGCGCCGTGGAGACGCAGCCGAGCGTGGAAAGTGGTATTCAATGATCTGAAAAGCGGACCCTGCACTTGCAATGGATACCCTAGGAGGAGGAAGAAGAAGTTATAGGGCCCGGTCACTTGAGGGATTGCCTGTTTCCCCTAATTTCTCCCTGACCAATTTGATCCCGAAGGCTTGCCACACTCCAGGCTCCGTCAATTAAACAATGTCATTTTTCAAGAGCTTGGAAGTGCATCTTCTCTGTAAGAGTGCCTGAAATCTGGATGGTTCCCATTGTTTAGAAGAGCCATGAAGACCTGGCTTTTCATCCAGCTTTTGGATGAGGGAGAAAGAGATTCCTCGCTTCATCAGACCTGCCATGTTTTTAATCTTTATTTTTTATGTGTTATTGATTTTATTGTAACTACTTGTATTGTTGTGAGCCATCCATAATCGTTAAGAGTCAGGCGGCATGCTAATTCATTGCTATTGTTATTTTTTTTTTCATGCATTGTGGTCATTGTGACCTATCACCATTTTCATTTCACTGGGTACACACGAATAGGAGAACTTGTGGAGACGAGAATGCTCATGGATCTTGACAAATGTTACATAAAATCCCTTTCCATCAATACAGCTTCTCTTATTATTGTATTAGATGTTTTAGCAATTATTGCCCAAGAAATAACAAGTTTTCATTTTAAACCTTTAAGGAGAATATACCAGAGAGAGATAATTTAACTGTGGAGAAGAAGAAAGGATGCCACACATACGTGTGACTTGATTCACAAACTCCACAGATTTTTGCACAAATGCTCCTTTAAGGGGCTGAAGTAAAATGTGTAGCCATACAATAACTTCCTTGTTCTTTTAGGAATGGAGCTCTAAACTGCATTTAAAAACAAAACAAAACAAAGGAATAAAGCAAAAGAATGTGAAGACTTCAGGGCCTTCAGCAAAGTCCAACTACAGTACTGTATGATCATTAATCTCTGATACAATATTCTGAATGTATAGCTCTGAATCTTTTTAGGCTAGGCTAGGCTAAGCTAGGCTAGGTTGGAAGGGACCTTGGAGGTCTTCTATCCAACCAGAAAATTGTCCCCCTTTTTTAGCAGAGGCCTTTTCTACCAATCCAACAATTGTGACTTGATTGAGTTTTGCAAGTGTCTTACTTAGTGTATATGTTTACCAATCCCCATTTTAATAGTAATGGAAACCGAAACATTGACACATTTTGCAGGTTTGAAAATATGAATCACCACAAGAAAGAAATGGTTGTTCTTTGGTTAGTATATCAGCCCTACAACATATAAATATTTCCTACATCTTTGGTGGGGAGGCAAGGTGACAAAGGAGACAGAAAAATTGGATGGTGCTTTCCAATCATACCAGCTTACATTTTTTGGAATCTTAGGGTAAAATATCAGGAATGGTTTAGAAGAAGGCAGGTATAGGGCCAGTAGCTCAACAAAGTGAATAGTCTTGAAATATTGGGTCAGCTCCAGTGATGCTAACATCTCCCAAACTTCTAATTTTTTAATTCCTCCTCCCTCACTGACAAGCTAAAATAGTACATCTGACTGCATCATATGATGCAGTCAGACATGATTCAACTTCTTCTATCTTTCACAACTGGTTCCTTCATGTAGGTGCTCCGACTTCTGTTATGACCTTTCTCCATGTAATGTAGCTCAAGGTTTAAAAAAAACCTTTCTTCTACTGTTCTTCTTAATTAAGTTTAGCCTCTGAGGATAGTGACAAGAGACAGGATAGTGACATGATAACAACCCTTCAATTTTATCCCCTCTTTGAGGAGTCTTTTTGGGGTGTAGGGGTGTGGAGGTTGGGAATTCTTTTTGCTATAATTAGTACTATGTTTCCCCGAAAATAAGACCCTGTCTTATATTTTTTTGAATCCCGAAATAACCACATGGCCTTATTTTCAGGGAGGTTTTATTATTTTGGGGTGCGTTGAGCAAGACGGGGCTCCTCTTGCCGTCTTACCTGATTTCCAGCTCTGTCTCCCTAACCCTAACCGGAAGAAATGGCAGGGACCAGCTGCACATGCATTTAAATATTTTTGGGGAGGGCTTATTTTTGGGGATGGCTTATTATCAGGGGAGGGCTTATTTTCAGGGAAACAGGGTATATAATATATGGTCTACTATTGAAGACTAACCAAAGTACTGAGCCGCACTGGCTTTTAAAACAAGAACATCACTCAACTGAATTTGGGCAATTTGCTGCCAAATTTCCATGGTCTCACTTGATGGGTCCTGGGGGCTCCATGGAGCCTACAGCCATGAGTCATCATTCCAGTTACTGTCTAAACTGTTACCACCTTACTTAGGGGAGCATTTCTTTATAATAAAGGTTGATTATATATGAGCTTAACTAAACAAGTCAGCTATGCAGAAGGAATCGATGAGTATTAAATCAAGCATATTACTCATCCTGTCGTGTCAAAGAATGGGAGAGGAAAAGTCTTGGGATAAGATTGTTTGCTTGAGAATTGGAAGGATCTTCCTCTTTTCATCTGTGAACTATTGGAAGTCTGAATTTATTATTCCAGAGAAAAAGTTAGACCACACTTCCTGCTTCTTTAAGGTGGGGGAAGTGAGATGTAATCATTGCTTCTTGCCATGGAACCACAAAACAGATCTTTCGGGTTCGCATACTATTGTAGTAGTATTAAGGGAAGGAAATCCTCTGTACTTAACTGTTCAGACAGACTTTATTCTAAGCAGCAGAAATTTGTGAAGGCTCAGTAACTAGGTAGGCCTATTTTAAATTTCTCCATGCTTGGTAACTTTTCAGTTCGCTTCAAAAGTCCAGAAAATTCTTTCCTCCTCCTCCCCCCCCTCCTCCTCCTCTTCATCATCATCATCATCATCATCATCATCATTTTGCAACCCATTTTCTGTGAACTAGAAGATACTTAATTTATTGAAGTACTGTAAATAGAAAACAGCCTTCTCTCTTATAAAGTAGGAAATCTTTATAAAGTAAGAAAACTTAGCTTACTTCTAAAGTAGACATTGTGCTGTAAATGTGATTTCTCTAAGCTTCATCTACTGAAAATAGTCTATTATTTTCAACTTCCCCTTTGGCAATAGTACACAATGTTAAATGTTAAGGGTGTCATGTACAACTAACATTTATTCCAGGAAGTTTTCCATTTTCAATGTTTCTCAGCTTTCTGTTCTCTCTCCTCCTCTCTAAATTTGCAAGTAAAACAAAGTACAGCATCACTGGCTTCGTCCTGAACACAGTCTGTTTATTTATGAGGCTTTAATATGATAGTTACTATTTTGGTAATTGGAAATAGGTTTCAGTTTGTAGATTCTATCTATATTATTCAGCCCATTTATATGGCTGAAATCCATATATATATATATAAAAATCTGCCTAGGATAGGTCCTCTTTCGGTGGATATATATATCTCCACCAAAAGAGGACCTGTCCTAGGCAGATTTTTAATTGTAGTCTACAATAAAAGAGAAATTATAATCATAGTAAAAAAAATAGCTCCCTGAAAGGAAGATGGAAAAAGAACAATGCATTGCCAGCTGCTCTAGACAGAATCACATGGAAATCATTATGATCTATGACAAAACACAATTTCTCCTAACTATGTGGCAGGTTATAGTCTAGAGCAGTGTTTCTCAATTTTGAAAAATATTATATACTATTTTTAGGGAATTTGAATTCTACAGGAGCTCTTGTTTTAGGATGTGGTTCTCCTAACATATCATATTTTTTGGAGTATAAGATGCACTTTTTCCCTCCTAAAAGAGGCTGAAAATTTGGGTGCGTCTTATACTCTGAATGTAACCATGCCCACTCACTGGCCCCCACCCTTCAGCCTCCATGCGTCTCTTCCTGGCTGCAGAGATTGCCACCGACAGTGGCTTAGCCATGTTGGGCTCCGCGTGTCACGTTTTCAGCCTCCAAATGTTCCATTTGAGAGCCCTTCAGGGCTGCGGGGATCACCAAAGCACATCACCGCTGATCGCCACCCAAAACACAATGCATTTGGAGGCTGAAAACGTGACACATGGTGCCCAAAATGGCTACCCGGAATGGCTACTGCCTTCTCTTACCCCTTCTGCGCTTCACCTGCTTTAGTCATTGGAGCTTCCTCCAATGATCAGCTGTGCTTTTGAAGCTGTTTTTCAGCCCCAAAGCAAGCAAAGTGATCTTCCACGCTTTGTCTGCTTTTCTAATTGCTGCTCCCTTCGACGATCAGCTGTGCTTTAGAAGCACAGCCCCAACCAGTTCCAACCTCAAAACCAGTGAGCGAACTAATGTGCTGAAGCTGACCAGGCTAAGGATGCTAGCCAGATGAATACCTGGTAGGCAGAATCCCACCCTCTCCTATTTTCTTTCCCAAAAACTAAGGTGTGTCTTATACTCCGGTGTGTCTTATACTCTGAAAAATACGGTAAGCAGAATGCTAAAACAATACGGAATTATTAAATCATAGAGCTCTAAATTGGAGGGGAAAAGGCTGATACTCATTTTATAATTGTCTTATAGAGTTTGGGATTAGCCCAGCTATTCATACTGGGCTAATCAGTATCTTCAGTATATGTGAAATAAAAGTGAGTCACATTGGGAAATATGTGATATACAGAAGCATCATTTTCAACTGCATCTTGAGGAAAGCACCAGACAGCAAATAGAAAATTCCCTTTGTTTTTAAACATAGCGATTCATTTCAGGCCAGGTGAAAAACAAACCCAAGAATAACAAAATCCCTTCCTTTCACCTGTAGCTTGCTGTTTTCCCTAGTGGTCACAGAAACCTTACTGGTGGAAAGAAGTGACGCAACCTCCCATTGTTCCTGCATCACGAAGTTGCAATTAAAATATTGAACAGCAAAGGTAATCATTAAACCACATTAGTAGATAAACCAAAGACTTGTCATAATGATAGGCAAGATTGGAAAATTTACCCCTAAGATAAAACTTTGGTGATAGCCACATTTTTCTCACATTTCATAGCAAGGTAGGTTTTATTTGCCAGATAAGGACCAGATTCACTTTGAAGAAATATGTGGAACTTATCTGGAACTGCATGGAGCAGAGACGAAGGGAGCCGTGGATTAGATGAAAGCCAAAAGAGAAACATGACCTGGTCCTTTCCTTCTATTTCCCAGTAGCTACTATGAGTAAGAGCAATCCGACCTGCCAGATATATGAACTGATTGGTTGGAGAGGGCTTTAGAAATTAGGTGGAGATTCACAGGGGATTCAGACTAGGAATCAACCAGCTTGGGTACTTCCTTGCTTGGATATGCAATGCAAAGATAGCTGTTTGCTTATTGTGAATGTCACAAGCCGAAGGGTCCACAGAAGAGGTAAAACAATTCAAGATGGTGGGCTCAACCACACAATTGAAGTCCTGCCTCTTTTTTACATGTGTCATGTTCATGATGTTCATGAAGTCAGGGTGTCATACACAGGCACCACCTTAATCTTAACCCCCCCCCTCTAAATATCCTTGATTATAAGAGTTAAACTTAACAATAAGACCAGTGGTGAAATCTAAACTGGTTTGCTACCGGTTCGCTGGCCGCGCATGCGTGCTGCGTGCCAAATGCGTGCTGCGTGTATATGCGCAGTGCGCACCAAACATGCTCTGCATGCATGTGTGCATTGCAGTACACACGCACGCGCAGTACATGCCAAAAGGAGGCTTGGGAAGGTAAGTAGAAGGAAGGGGGAGAGATCAGTTGTGGCGCACAATTTACCTTCTCTAGAAAGCAGGATTCCCTACTTTCTAGGAAAGCTAAAGTGCACTGCACAGCTGATCCCCCCCCCCCGCTGTTCTACTTACCTTCTCAAGCCTCCTTTTGGCACATGCTGTATGCATGCTTGGAAAGGCTTGGAAAGGTAAGTAGAACAGCGAGGGGGGGGGAATCAGCTGTGGCGTGTAATTTAGCTTTGCTAGAAAGCAGGATTTCGTAACTACCAGTTTGCCTGAACTGGCAGCTTTTTAACAGCCGATTCAACTGAACCGGTAGCTTTTTTTTACTATTGGTTTGCCCGAACTGGTAGTTTTTATCACTATCGGTTTGCCTGAACTGGAGCGAACTGGTAGCATTTCACCCCTGAATAAGACCCATCTTTCAAGCTGGCCTTTTTGGTAGCTTGGAAGGCTACTTATTTGCAGGTCTTTCCTTCTCTTTTACTATTCCTATTTTACTACTATTTTACTATTCATGGCAATGCCCTCTGTTAAGATCCATTAAAGAAATACAAGAAGTTCAATATTAAGTAGTTTTATTTAAATCTTCTATTAAACTCAACCACCCATCTTTCCATCACTCATAATTTGATTCTCACCATCATGTTCCTTTTAAAAAAAAAATGCATATAATAGATATGCATTCAGGAGTCTGAGTTAATTAGGGAAATACAATATGTTTTACATATAAGCTCAAGAACCTTCCAAAATCATGTGGAATAAGAATCTGACATGATTTATAAACATTTTATATTGCAGTAATGTCTTTGTTTAAAAATAAATTAACTGTTTGGCATTCACCTCTGGTGGAAGTAATGTTCTTCATAGGGAAATATGGAAAATATGCACTTCAGTTTCCCTCCTTCCTTCCTTCATTCTGTTGAGAACATTTTTTTAAAAATGAAAAAGCTGACATTTTTAAATAGCAAATTGGAATTTGTCTTCTCATTACTGCTGTATCATGCAAGCTACACCTCCCAGTTACACTAACCAGAGTCTTTTCTGTTTAGGTTACAGCATTTTCTTAATATCCACTATCATAATTTCCATGATTTGGCAAGCTTTTAAACAAACACTATTTCTAAAAATCCTGCTCATTTCAGCGCTTCATTCCTTTAATAGTCTCGTTTGTCATTAATGGATTTCAAATTCATCAAACTGATAGTTGTGTAATAAACACAGCCTTGCTCAGGAGAAAGGGGAGACAGGAAAAGGAAGTTTTTCAAGCCATTAAAATATCTGAACTGCATATAGCACTTTGTAGCACTAGTCTAGTGTTAGCACCAGTGTAACTGATAAGACAGAAGTCATCGGCGTGTAAAACTGACAAAATCCAAAGTTTTCCACCTGACATTTGTCTTTAGGTAAGTAAACTCGTCACCTCATCTTCCTCATTTAGATTTGTAACTTAGGTTAGCAAAATTGAAAAATAAGTGAGTCTTAAAAAAATATTCTATGAACATTCACACCCAGATATATGCAAGCTTCTGAACTGGGAAACAACTGGGAAACAGATTTCTGACAAAGACTTCAAAGCAGGTGTGTCAAACTCAAGGCCCACAGGCTGTATCCCGCAAGTGGGGTGCTTAGATCTGGCCTGGGGGGCCGCCCTAGAAACAGTGAAGGACTGGCCTGTGGTGCATCTGCCAGCAAAAATGGAGGTCAGGAGGGCTCAGTTTTGGCTGGCAGAGGGTTGCAGGGGGCTGTCACAGCAAAAAATGGAGCTTGAGAGGGACGCATGGCCGAAAATGGAGAGCGCTCAGGCCAACACAGGTGCTCCCAACACGAGTGACGTCGAGCTGGCCATGCTCACCCTGGCCACTCCTGCCCCCTGAAGTCAAACACAACACTGATGCGGCCCTCAATGAAATCAAGTTTGAAACCCCTGCTTTAAAATACGTACATACGCACACAAACACACACAAACATTCCTTTCCTAGAACAAGATGGTGCTTATTCTCTAAGTAGTTTGCAACATTCACAGTTGATATAAGGAGAAATGTAATCCTCTTCCCTTCCTGCAGCTTAAGATCATTAGAAGCTACCTCTGTCTAAACCTGATATCTGTCACATAAGTAGTATCACAATTTGCATGATGCTCAACTGCCAGGGCTCTTGTATTGTGGGAAGACACCCAGATGCTTTCCGACTTTCCATCGGTCATTCAACTGCATTGTGGCGTAAAAGAAAGAGCCACAAAGACGCCTGAGGGGGAAGAAGCTTTCAGAAAATATACCTTCAGAGTTTGTCAATCTTTGCAAAGAATGGAGCAAGAAAGGGATGAAAAAACATTTCCGTATCCAGGGCAGGTGCTGAAAGGCAAATCCTGAGGCTTTGTGCCTTTTGCAATCTGTCAAAAAACAACAGAGTAATAATTCCCCAGTCGTTATCAAGGGAATACATCACATTCTGCCCACCACAATCCCTATTGTGTAAGAGATTAGAGAGCCACAAGGACATTGTAGGGAGTGCTAAGCCTTTCCAGGATTTAACTCTTCCCAACTCTGCTTTTGCCCTGAGGGGTCAACACAAAGTTTCTGGTAATAATGACCTCCCTGGCACTGTATGCTATAATCATGTTGTACTGTGCAGCTTTGACAGTGCAACTAAGGTTCACTCTCAGGCCCAAAGGATAGATTTCCACAACCCAGAGGCTCTGCCAAATGACTGGACACCTGTAAATAATGACAAAGAGAGAAGCAACCTACAACTAAGGATAAATTTCTTGACAGTTGGAACAATTAATCAGTGGTACAACTTGCCTCCAGAAGTTGTGAATGCTCCAACACTGGAAGTTTTTAAGAAGAGACTGGACAACCATTTGTCTGAAGTGGTGTAGGATTTCCTGCCTAAGCAGGGGGTTGGACTAGAAGACCTCCAAGGTCCCTTCCAACTCTGTTATTCTATTCTAAAGGTACCTGGACCAACATAAGGTACAATGTGGCTGATCCTGATCATTTCAGCCTCTGCTCCGTTGGTATAATTGAACTTCTCCATTTTCTCTGTGTCCATGGTTTCCAACATTCATTTCTCTCTATGTTATTTTCCCCCTACAACATAATTGTGTTCATTTGCATCGGTGGTGAAAATCTAATTTTTTTACTACTGGTTCTGTGGGCGTGGCTTGGTGGGCGTGGCAGGGGAAGGATACTGCAAAATCCCCATTCCCTCTGCACTCCTGGGGGAAGGATATTGCAAAATCTCCATTCCCATCCCACTCTGGGGCCAGCCAGAGGTGGCATTTGCCGGTTCTCCGAAGTACTCAAAATTTCCGCTACCGGTTCTCCAGAACCTGTCAGAATCTGCTGGATTTTACCCCTGATTTGCATCCACTGTGCCCTTCATAGCTGAGATAATATACAGTCCTATATAGCAATCCTGATTTAGCCCGTTTTGCTTGGCTGATGATTACAGCCGAGAGCTCACATTCTGCTAAACCATGATTTCATTGTGGTGCAGTGAATAAAAGATGGATTGGAGAAGTCTAACCTAAAAATTATCCAGAAATCATGGTGTAGAACCCCTGTCATGGCAGGTGACCAAGCCAGAGTTAGGGTTTACATGACATGCTGCACCAAAAGGAAGCAAATTGCAGCACAATTGTGGCTTAGAATGATGCGTGGGCTTAGCTCAGGCTAAGAAAGTTTCAGAAAACTGAGTGGCCACCCGTTTAAGCTTAGCTGAAGACTGCAAATACTTGAATATTTCGCATATAACGGCCCCAATTGCATTGGCAGTGTTGTTTCTTTTTCATCCAATCCTCGCTGCTTGAATGTTGGCAGGACAGGTCCTGCTGTCCTTTGCTTAGAGTGGTTGCAGGAGGTTTTCTCTTGCGAACTTTACAAGATGCTTAGACCTGCTTTGGAACGGCTTTGCGTGTAGCTGATGCATTTTTGCAGCTCCAGGGGAGAAAACTGAGGCCTCTCAACATCAATTCAGATTTAGCAATTCTTTTCTTAAAAGGCTATAAGCCATGACCAGGGAAAGACATCATGGAACGTTTTCCCCATTCTGCTGATTCTCAGCTACTGCATCAATTCCAACGGGTTAATGATTAAAGAGCATTTGCATCATTACAGGAAGGAACATAGGAGACTATTGCTTCTACGGAACACCTCTCATTCTTTCATGAAAATGAATTTTGATTTGCATGCCATTTGTCGGCGTTCTAGAAAACCCCAACTCCAATTAAAAACTCCGACAGGCATCTTCTCAAAGTTCCCATTTTTTAGAGTAGGTATACTGGCACACCTGGGAAACCCCAAATCTGAGAGTTCCTGGTTTTCCCTCAGAAAATCAAAATCCCAAATCCAGCCCCTGCACCCCTCAGTCCATCACATGGCCCAATCACCATCCGCCCCAACTTGAGCCATCACTTCAACCACTCCTCCTCCAGATGCAGGAACACCATGACCTTGACCGAAAAGAAGAATGCCATTATGTCTAACTACAACCCCCTCCTACTGTCCCAAGAGCAAGAAGGTGGCAGTGTGGAAGCTTCCTGTGTTAATATAGCTTCCAAAGCTGACATCATTCTTATTTCCTTTCGCTATTAAGGTAGAGATAAAAGCTTTCAATCTGAAATCATTGGTAGATGAATAGAAATATATGTGCCTTTGTAATGCAGCCACCGTATCAGAGGTGGGTTTCGGCAGGTTCTGACCAGTTCTGGAGAACCGGTAGCGGAAATTTTGAGTAGTTCGGAGAACTGGTAGTAAAAATTCTGACTGGCCCCGCCCCCATCTATTCTCTGTCCCCCAAGTCCCAGCTGATCAGGAGGAAATGGGGATTTTGCAGTAACCTTTCCCTGGATTGGGGACGGAATGGAGATTTTACAGTATCCTTCTCCTGGAGTGGGTTGGGAATGGAGATTTTACAATATCCTTCCCCTGCCATGCCCACCATGCCACGCCCACCAAGACATGCCACACACACCAAGCCACACCCACAGAACCGGTAGTAAAATATTTTGAAACCCACTACTGCACCGTAGTATCCATCACCAGAAATCATACTGGACTTGAAGGCTTCTTTACATGAGCACCATGTCATGCAGTTTTCTTGGCATAATTGATAGAAGTGGCGGACCATTGCTGCCTTCTGGTATTTATTTCCCCACTTCCCAATCTAGGTTACAGCTCTGGAATCTGAGGCAATTCTCCCATCCAAGTTCTAACCAGGGCTGATCCTGCTTAGCTTCCAAAGTCAGCCACAGTTGGCCAGATGCTGCTACCTACTAAAGTTCTGACTCCCTTTAATTCTATCACAATGCCCCCTTTTTTGGTACTAGGTCACTAGAGGATTGCACTACCTCTCAGCTGCAGATTCAGTTTCATAATTATGCTGTATAGTGGTTTGAAATACTTCCTTTTAATAACCAGGAACATATTTCTAGGGACTGAAAGATCAAAAACATTGGACAAGGATGTTAGTTCTATTATTCCTTTGTGTAAACACGGGCCAAGGAAATAGGGGTTTCCCACAGATGGTGAAAGTGCACCTTAATCTTCCTTAGAGAAAAGCATGCAATAGGGCTTAAGTCCTATTCCTTAAGGGAAACCTTTACACTGGAATGTCTGCCCTTGAATGTGGCATTTGAAACCATTACAGGCTACTGCATTGAGATGTTTTAGCATTAGTCACTCTTTAAAAGATGACTTTTAGAGATAGATGCTGTAACCAGCAGAATCATTTCTGCCTGGAGGATAAATAGAAGATGGGTTCCAGTCTTGCTCTTGACACAAACACTTCACCTGTCCTTGTTATCATCTTCTTCTGGAGAAAAAATACTGGTTTTGCAGAAACATGGACTTTGATGAAATCAGTGAAGGAGCATCGTGTGGCTGTTGTATTGCACACCAGCACTTACGACTATCAAGGGTTAAGATATGATAATTTGGCCTAATGGAAGGATTTGGGTAAACAAGGAAGATGAATCAAGATGTGGGGTGGGATGTTAGGCTGGAAATAATGAGAAGTTAATCTTTATTTGAGCTTAAAGCAGGTTTGTTTATATCTGTCCTAGTGGTGGGTTGCTCCCGGTTCTGTCCAGTTCTTGAGAACTGGTATAAAAGCAGCGGGAGGCTCCGCCCACCCACTCTGAGGTCATATTTGGCGATCTGCGCATGCGCAGAAGCGCGCACGCTCCCGTTGAGAACTGGTAGTAAAGGTAAGTAGAACCTGATCTATCCCTGATCTATCTTCTAGTAGCTGCATTGTGTTTATTCAGCATTACAGGGCTATATTGTATATGTTCCCCATTTAGGAGGGGAAAAGCTTAGCCTGAAACATTGGGCTTTTTCTCTTCCATCTCTAATGACAACAAAAAGCTTTTATGCACTCATATCTATTCTTGTGAAATACTGCCTGAATACATGAGGGTGTTCCATCTAAGTAGCTTCCCCTTAGAGTACTGATGGATCCCTCCCTTCTTCCTTCCTTCCTGCCTGCCTGCCTGCCTGCCTGCCTGCCTGCCTTTCCCTCCTTCTTTCTCATATATTAAAAAGTTCCTAAATTGAACAAATAACAACCACAGCAGTAAATACAATGGGGGAGCAAAGACATAGTAATGAAAGCAGATACTGCACGCCAAGTGAATATACGCCAACCTACCACAGAGTTTGGGAAACCAGCATGTTTTCAGAGATTGTGGGGATGATGCAGCCTGAACCTCTAAGGAGATACTCATCCAAAGAGCAGGCACTGCAATGGAGAAGGGCTACTTCCTGTATCCTGTCAGATGACGTTGCTTAAAGGGTGGGGCATGAAGTGCAGCAACTCTGTCAAATTGCAATGGGTGAGCAGAACTGATGGGTGAGAGGCAATAACCCTCAAAGCTAGCCTTATGCCACGAAGGGGTTATAGGCAATAACCAGCTGTAGCAGATTGGTTCTCTGGTGAGTTCAGTCACATTGTGGTCTTGGGCTATAACAGAATGACAGAATGGGAAGGGACCTTGGAGGTCTTCTAGTCCAACTCACTGCACAAGCAGGAGACAATATACCATTCCAGACAAGTGGCTGATCAGTCTCTTTTTGAAAGCTTCCGATGATGGAGCACCCACAACTTCTGAAGGCTGTTCCACTGGTTAATCGGAGTGTGAGTGTTCAACTCTCTCCAGCCCTGAGGCGGGCCAAACCTAGGTCTCCTATGCGTAGAACACGGTTTCTTCCCACTGCCATCATTCTGGAGGGCCATTTTTTAAAAATCAATCATTTACCCACTGAACTGCTTTTGGGAGTGTTTACATGATTGTTTATTGAAGTATGAAGCCCTTGGATTTGCTTTGCATTGCGGATTTCAATACATAATTTAGTTTCGTCCTTGCTGATAATCCCATTGCTACTGGGATCTAGCAAAAGGTGAGTTGTGGCTAGGCACAACCTGACTTTGTGACATATAATTTACAGTAAAGTGTACATCCAAAGGAAGCCCATCCCACTTACAATTCTTCAGACTAAACCAACCCTACCAAGATTAGATGAGTTCACAGGTTGTACTAAGCTAAAAGGCCATTTCTTTGCCTTTATTTCAATTTAGGAATAGACTTTTCCATCTGAATCTGTAATTTATAATGTGTCAGAAGGGGAAAATTATTAAGTGAATAATTCTCCAATTATGCACTTAGTAATTTTATTATTGACGAAAGTAATTCTTATGTTCCAAAGAAGTGGTGATGCCAAATGGGAAGCACAGAGAAGTGATGGACAATTTGAGGTCTTGGTGTGACCCAATGAGTGAATGGCACTGGGGTAATAATTGTAATCGAGTACAAATGAAAAGTCCTGGCTCACCCACTACTTCTTAATCTGGTTGTAGATATTGAAAGTATGGTCTTAAACCAGATAAAAGTTGTGCTTGGGAGGAAACATGCAGTATTTATTATATAGAAAATTTATTGCAATAATTGCTTGTAACACCAAGTGCTACTCTAAAAGATTAGGGAGCCTCTCTCTCTCCCTCCCTCCCTCCCTCCCTCCCTCTCTCTCTCTCTCTCTCTTCCCCATTCTACTTAGAAATATACTCTACTGAATGCAAGTGAGACTTGTTCTGAAATGAGTGGGTAAAGCTTTTCAGCCTGAGAAATGTCAAGCGTGCATTCTTGTTTGGTAAATTTAGAATTAGTTTGTGGAGCATGAGAATTGTAGGGTTTGTTTTGTTTAAAATAGAACATATGGCTAAATCAGTCTTCCTCTGTTCTGGGTAATTGCTATGCATGGTCTTCGAAAGAAAATGGATTTATTGGGAACAGGAATACAATCATAGTAACTGACTTCAGCATTTGCTCTTTGTTCAAGGGACGTGCTAAAAAAAACCTCATGGGTTTTGCTGAGATAGTTTTGTAATATTTGCCTAAGGCCTAGATATACAAAGGGCAGCCTATGAGTCATGTATGACTTGCTGGAATTCAGATGCTGTTCTTAACATGCACAGCTACGTTCTCCTAGTTCCAGCAGCATCCAATTCTTGGCCCACACAGAGCCTCTCATTCTCCATGATTCTCTGTGCTTCCCTCCTGCTACCCACCATGTCTTTGGGTCATCTCTCCCATTGCACCTCTTCCGCCCAGGCTCTCATCCTTTTCCCTCCATAAGCCACCATTGTCTCTCCCCATCATCCTGCAATGTTCTCATTCCATCTCAAGTGGCATCGTAACATTAATACAGGTAGCCCTTGACTTATGACCACAATTGAGCCCAGAAATTGTGTTGCTAAGTGAAAAATTTGTTAAGTGGGCTCAGCCCCATTTTACGACCGTTCTTGCCACAGTTGTTAAGTCAGTCACTGAAGTTGTTAAATTAGTCACACGGTTGTTAAGCGAACCTGGCTTCCCCATTGACTTTGCTTGTCAGAAGTTCACCAAAGAGGATCACGTGATGCGGGACACTGCAACCGTCATAAATATGAATCAGTTGTCAAGCATCTGAATGTAAATCAATGACCATGGGGATGAGGTAATGGTCACAAGTGTGAAAAATGGACATGTCACTTTTTTCAGTGCCGTTGTAACGTCGAACAGTCACTAAACGGACTGTTGTAAGTTGAGGACTACCTATGTTTAATTAATTCAATGTCATGTTTGCCTGGGCTTTACTTTTTTAATAATTTCAAATGTGGTCCCTCCCCTTCTGACTGTGGCTCCTGGCATACCTTTCAAAGGTTGGGTGTCTCTTGGCCGATCAAAAGCTGTGCATCACAATTTGGAGGCATGCAAGCCCTTGTTCCTTTCTACACAATGGCTACTATTGTGCACAGAGATGGTGCGACATTTCCCCATTGTTAATGCTTCCTCAACCATGCGGAGAAAGCCAGAGAAGTGGTCTTGAGGCAAATATTCAGAAACCGATATGTAAGCAAAAAGAACAGAAACATTCCTTAAATCCTTGGAATGGAGATTGTGTTAGGAAGAGGCTCGGGTTGTTCCCTCCCTGACTCACTGGGGTATAAGAGGGAGGAGAGGAAATGCACCATCAGACATGCACAATTCTGTGATTAAAGAATCTTTAAATTAAAGCATAAGGTATAATTCTAGACTTCCTGAGGGGGCTGATTTTTGGATCTGATTTTACCTCATGGAGCTGAGACTGTGTGCACACATACCCACTGGGCAATGCTTGTGTACTTTCTTGGTTCTTTGGTAGAAGCCACTAAACTAGCTTAAATTCATTTAAGGCTGCTGAAATAAGGATGAGACGCTTTGGTATAGCGGGTGGATGTTTGCTTTTTACCTTTAAAAAAAAAAAAGGTTTGCTTGTATATTGTTTATACTGTTTAATTTCATAAAGTGCCCTGGGAATGGTGGCCTAAAAACCTTTAGCTAAATGAGTGAGTTTAAATTCAATGCTTTCAGATTTCTTGCTCATTATGTGTATAAGGCAGAGGTGGGTTTTAGCAGATTCTGACCAGTTTTGGAGAACCGGTAGTGGAAATTTTGAGTAGTTCCGGTAAATACCACCTCTGACTGGCCCCGCCCACATCTATTCTCTGCCTCCTGAGTCCCAACTGATCAGGAGGAAATGGGGATTTTGCAATAACCTTCCCCTGGAATGGGGTGGGAATGGAGATTTTACAGTATCCTTCCCCTGCCATGCCCACCAAGCCACGCCCACCAAGCCACACCCACAGAACCGGTAGTAAAAGAATTTGAAACCCACTACTGGTATAAGGCCATTTTAAAGCAGGTTCACATGTTCCTTCCTTCACTCGTGCACATCCGTCACTGCATGAGCTGGAGAAAGTGAAATGCTCTTTTCTGACCTTCCGCTTGCCCTGCCATTTGACACAGGAAATGCATGACACATGTAAAATAAGTTCTAAAGTTCTGAAGAAGAAGAAGAAAAAAAGGCAACATTCACAATTCATCACCACCCCCACCCCCACATTATCAAAATACTGTATATCTCAGAGACCTTCACACTCTGCACCTTCTCCACCGTGGCTGTCACACTTCCCCACCCCCCTACCCACACACTCACAAAATGTGCTGTGTGCCCATCTACCAAGAGATTGCCACTTCTTGACATAATCCATCTAACACAGGGGTCTCCAACCTTGGCAACTTTAAGACTTGTGGACTTCAACTCCCAGAATTCCTCAGCCAGCAAAGCTGGCTGCCTGAGGAATTGGCACCAAAGTTGCCAAGGTTGGAGACCCCTGATCTAACACACCCTTCTACACTGAAAGAGATTGAAAAGTCTCCCTTCAGCTCATTAGGAACAGAATTAAGGGGAAGCCTAATCTTTCTGTCAGTGCAGCCCTGACAGAAACGGGAAGGAACACCTTTATACTTTTAACGGCTTCAAAAAGACCATACAAAAGTATTTCATTAAGTTTCCAAGCAATATTTTCCAAATCATGCTTTGGCCAAGTCAGAAAGGAGGAGCTGTATATTGTACCATTATTAAATGGATTTTATAACCGCATTAGTGCAAAGAATTAGTGCAAGACATGTTGAATTAAGTGGTCATTCCTTTCAGGCTATGTGCAAATATTAAAGCACGGCCTTAAAACCATAGATTAAACAGCTGCTGTTTAGTTTTTAGTTATCTTTGACAGAGCTGGGAGTAGTTTTACAATGAAGTTTAAGAAATTTGCTCTAAGAGGAAAATCTGATGTTATTTTTGTTATATTATTTATTATTCTGCCTTTGCTTCAGAGACTCCATTCCAACCATTTAGATTGGAATCTCCCTTCATTTTCACAATAGCTATCTTGAGAAACAGGCTGGGCTGAGAGTGATAGGCCCAAAGTCCTCAAATGAGTTTCCATTAATGGACTGAAACTTGGATCTCCCTAGAACTAGACCAACCTATTCAGCATGATTGACTTGTTGATTATCTGCCATCAAGTCAATATCCTAGTGACCCATACAGATAGATTTTCTCAAGGATAACCTGTTGCTTCAGTTCTTCCACTGAAGCAACCCATCACTGTTATAATGGAATCCATCCACCTTGTTGCTGGTTGTTCTCTTCTTCTCTTTCCTTTAATCTTTCTCAAAATTATAGATTTCTCTGGACAGCACAATCTTTGTATTATGTGTCCAAAGTATGATAATTAGAGCTGGGTCATTTGTACTTCAAGTGAGAACTCTGGCTTGATTTATTTGATGATCCATTTTTTCCTGGCTATTTAGCCTTATAAAATACCTTATTTTTGTCTAAAGGAAACTTCATTATCTTCAAGTATCATTCAGAAAGAAAATGAAAAGCACTTAACTTCTAATACTGGGTCCAAATCCAATATCAATAGTACGATTGCAGCCGGTAATCTAAAATAATCTTCCCTATCCAGTGCCCGCCAGCTGTGATACTCATCAATTCCAGAAGCCTGCAGCCAACACTCATCCTGTTTCTGAGCATGTTAGCAGAAGTCCGATATACCTACAGAGCACACAGGAAATGATCTGATCTCAGCTACATTGCTGCTAATTGTATGACCTCACAGAACAATCTTTTACAAAATATACAAATGTGGTACTTAGCCTTTGTCCACTTGTTCTTTGCAA
Source organism: Pituophis catenifer annectens (assembly GCF_029215685.1). NCBI lineage: Eukaryota > Metazoa > Chordata > Lepidosauria > Squamata > Colubridae > Pituophis > Pituophis catenifer. The sequence goes on along the minus strand of NW_027256881.1, from coordinate 191,338,523 downwards.
AACTCCAATGGTCTGGAGGAGCCATTGTTGATTACTTGATTGTGACCTCCCTCTGAATAATAACAACTTATTTATTTAAGTTCCTCATTAGATACAATATTTAGCACTTAAATCAGAAGGAGATAAATAAAGGATGAGAGACAAATTCCACAGATGTCCAAAATCTCATGCACCAGCAATCATTTCTAATTCATTGACACAATCCTATCAACTCTACTGCATTCTTCTAGAGAGGAGCTATCAGTAAACAGTAACAGCAACAGCAATAGCACTTAGACTTATATATCGCTTCATAGTGCTTTACGACCCTCTCTAAGCAGTTTACAGAGTCAGCACATTGCCCCCAACAATCTGGGTCTTCTATTTACCAACCTTGGAAGGATGGAAAGCTGAGTCAACCTTGAACCAGTCAGGATTGAAGTTTGGCTGTGGGCAGAGTTAGCCTGCAATACTTCATTCTAACCACTGCGCCACCACAGCTCAGCAGATGCATGTCTTCTTATGCCTGGAGTGAGCTGACAATGGATATTAATACAAAGAACTTGGATAGATCCACTAGTTCTTATCTTCCTTGGAAAGTCAATGAAGGGGAATTTCACCTGTTTTGAGTGCTAGGGCTTTCCTGGTAATGTCACCATATATGTATTTTAGTTATGCTGTGAATTGTGTGGTTTTTCTTGGCAAAGCTACAAATCCTACAAATAAATAAATTACAGAAATTTGAGGGCATCTGTCTCAATAACTTTTAGAAGTTGCATTTGTTCATGCAAGTTAAATAATAAACGGTGCGGTTTTGCTGTTAATTTAAAAACAATTGAGAGTCAATTGTGTTTTGTTGCAGTTTAACTTTGTTTCATCAACTTCAAAGCCAATTTTAAAGTATACTGTAAGATGTCTGACAATATAATAAACAGATGTGTCCATTTGGGGCATTAAAAGTCCACAAAATAATATAAAAATATATAAAACAACGGGATTATCTCGGGGGTGAAATCTACTTACCTTTCTTACCGGCTTGGAAGCGCACGTGCCACACATGCACACACCTTCTGCGCATCCAGTTAAAACCAGGAAGTAATGACACCCAGGCAGCAATCACTACTGGATTGCTGAACCATAGGGAAAAATCGCTACAGGATCAGACGATTCTGGTCCAATCAGGGAGCATTTCACCCCTGGATTATCTCCTAGCTAATATCTTGCAATTACAAAATATTGTAAGGAACTGTAGCTTAATAGCTTTTAACACACCAAATGTATCCCTACTCGAAGGAGGATAACAACATATTCTGTCCATGAGAGATTTTTTATTGCTGTTGTTGTTCTTCTGCCATTTAAAAGCAATTGAAACTGTGGACCGAGTGCTACTGTACTGCCAATTTTATGATGGAATTCATTTGTCTCTTGTATTTAACTCCATTTCTAAGTCAGTTCTTGATATACTGATTATGTGTCATCAAATCAGTGTTGGCTCCTAGCAACCACATTTTTTTTCCAGGAAGATAAACCAGATAAATTCTACACTTTTACACAATGCCACCTTCAAAGTTGTTCAGTTTTCTTTCAGAACATATATTATTTAGAAACTGATAGTGAAACATGACAATTATTCAATTTGACTAGGAACAAATGTTATTTACCTTTTAGTGCTGTTTTGTAGGGTTATTTTATATTGCTCTGTTTGGTAACTAAAAAGATATATGTATGTTTACTTATATTTTTTGCAAAGTACTTCTATTCTTAATCATTTCATCTTACATATTTAACTTTTTAGCTCTCTGGGTATTTGCAGGGTCTTTTGCTAAAATTTGCTACAATTTTTTTTCCTAATTAGTTTTTTATGCATATTCATTTGAGTTCTGTAAAACATATTATAAAATGGTATACGGGCCTGACTGTAATAGAGATGTTCTACTGAAGGTCTTCATGCATCTGATGAAGTGAGCTGTTGTCTCATAAAAGCTTCTGCCTTTTAATAAAATTGGCTAGTCTGAAGAGGTGCTACTAGATTCCTTCAAATTTTTACAAGCCAGGTTGAATAATTCATGAGGAAATTACTTCAAGAATTGGATTCTTGCCACAATTTCCTCCTTTGCTTGTAAAATGTCCTCCTTGAACTTCTGAAGAGACTCAAGACAGCTTTTCCCTTGAAACTTCCCATATTCCAGGTTCTTGAGAAATGTGGGGGAATGTAATTCGTTTCTGCATTTTACCCCCTCCCCCCTTCACATCCCCCACCCCCGAATTTGGAGAAGATGTTTCTAGGAGTTGCTAAAAGAATGTGCCTGTGAAGACTAAAACGGAGATATTTGGTTAAATTCCTCAAAGGGAGGGAATAGTTTCACACCCACAGCTATGTACTGCATTTCCTAGCGCCCCATGTTTAAAGTCAAAGCAAGCCTTCAAACTGCTGATTCATAACGCATGATGAGTCAGAGCTGTTTTGAACTTTCTGTCTTCAAGAGAGCAGCATCCGAAAGCTAAGACCATTATGAGGGAAGTGGAGGAAAGGAGAGGTTAGGGAGGAGTGATGGCTCCGGAACGTGGCTGTTAGAAAACTAGCAGCAGAGCCATTCACTCGCAGTAGTTGCTGCACCTTGCCTGTGGTTTTATGCAAACCTGGCATGTGTACAAAAGCATGTTGTTGCAAACAGTAACCAGGTGTTGGCTTCAGCTTGGGGTTCCATAGTGATTGTGGCTCATGTACATTCTCTTTCCTTAGGAGCAGAACTTCATGACCAGAGGACCTCAGGTCTATACAAAGGAAGCTTTTGGAAACACCTCTAAAAAGTAGAATCTAATGGAAGTGTTTCTGTCCTGTCCCGCCCACCGTAATTTTTATTTATTTGTTAGATTTATATTGGGTGACAGTGACTCATTCTCTCCCCTCTGAGATGGGCTATCACAATGCACCCAACTTGGAGTCATCTTTGAAGACTACCTGGAAACTGCAGTTTGTATAAAAGGCATCAGTTTTCTGCCAGTGGATGACTACAGCTAGAACCACATACTACTGGTGCATTGGTTATCTGTAGGCTTCTCAGTATGGTTCAAAGTGCTGGTCATTACCTATCAAGCTCTGCATCTACATATTTCCAGAACTATCTACCTGTTCAATGTATGTGTCCTATCTAGGATTATTGAGTATCGCCTTTCTTATAAATTTGGGGAAAGAGGGCTAGGAAACAATGTTTTTCAATATACGCTCCATCCAGGGGTGAAATCCAGCAGGTTCTGGAGAACCGGTAGAGGTAAGTTTCAGCAGTTCGGAGAACCGGCACTGAAAATTTTGAGTAGTTCGGAGAACCGGCAAATACCTCTGGCTGGCCCCAGAATGGGGTGGGAATGGAGATTTTGCAATATCTGTCCCCTGCCACGCCTACCAAGCCACATCATGCCCACCAAGCCACGCCCACAGAACCAGTATTAAAAAAAAATTGGATTTCACCACTGGCTCCATCCCTATGGATCAACCTACCACTGAAAATTTGGAAAACACTCTCCTGGGTGGGCTTTAGCGTGTTTAACATTGCTAGGAGAACGATATTATGATTGTCAGAGTTTTAATTAGCTTTGGTTTTATTGTTTTATTGATGCACATAAATTGTTATGTTAGGAGTTGTTGGGGAATGCCAGTCAGTCAGGGAGGAGGATTCAAATGGGGGATTAGCCGTGAAATATTGTGCAGCCACAAGGGATCCGGGACTAAACATCTCCTCCCACAAAGTTTCATAGAACTGTATCTATTCGCTAAAGAAGGTAGGCAGTCTTGGGAGATTCCTGCATAACAGGCAGAATATAATAAAGTTGTTAGCTTGAACTCTTCATATGTGGTTCTGATTACTTGTGCCTGGCAGGAGCTATTGAATTATAAAACAAAGCAATTCCCCATTTCCCCCATAAGCTTCAAATGGCCCCATATGCTTTGTTTTCACTTTTATTGCTCCAGTGCAGTGGAGGAAAGAGGGGTGAATTTGTAGTTCTCCACCCTAGCAGTCACTTAAAGAGTTTCCTGGGAAATGAATGCATGCATGTCCTTCACCTGCACTGAATATATGGTGGTGGGGAGACTAGCAATTTATTAACTTTTTATGTGGAACAGCACATGATTTTATTACTGTTAATTTTTTTTATAATAGAAAAGAAAGGTACATTAATACATGGAGAGGCAAATTAGTATATGGAGACGCAGATGGATTGGCAGAGGTTTCTGAGTAGAGGGTTATATACCATTTTTGAAAAAAGTAGAAAAATCTAGTTATGATCAGGAGGAAAACTTCATTTGATTTAATGTGCAGGTATTAATTAAAATTAAGCATACTGTAGCTGATGCAATTAATTTCCAGTCCCTTATTTAATCATTTCCCACTTTTGACATATGAAAAATGACAATCTGTCAAGAATCTTTTAAGGTACCTAAAAGTCTGCAGCTAAGGATCTACACCTTCCTTTTATACAAGTCAGTGGTCAATAAGAAGGTGCTGACAAAATGTCCCGGATTTCCTTATTTCCTTGGCTAGGAAGACAAGTTTTGCCTTTGGATAATGTCCTCTTTATGAAAGAAAACCTGCACAGAGGGGTCCTTCATGGAAAAACTCAATGGGCTTCTTTCAAATGCTGATGAGAGCAGTCTGTAAAAAACAAGAGCCTGTGAAAAGCTACAGGTGGATTAGATCCAACTTTCGCTAAAGCAACAACAATAAAAGGGGACACTTGCGTCATTTGTCTTTGTAACTTAATCTATAAACAATTACTGGCAAGTGAAAAAAAAAAAGATTTCAGGACAGCAGTATTTGGATTAATAATGCCAGGTTGGTGATTGTTGGCATTATATTGTTGACAAGTATATTGCTGACACTTGCCTTTTTTTATTTTTAATGTTTAGCAGATGTCAAAAGTAGAATCAGTTCTTATTGCTATAATAAACAACAGCTGTCTAAAATGGGAACTATTTGTTGCAGTATGATTTGCACGGTAATTTATATGTGTTGGTGTGTGTACATGTATGCGTGTATCAATTAAGTATCATAGAATATTAGCATCTGTAAAGAATGAAAAATAGTGTTTTTAGAGCAATGAACTAATAGCCCAATAGATTAAAATCTAATATTTTAATCAAAAGCCATACTGAAAATCATTCTATCCCTCTATTGTTATCTCTATCTATCCTCATATATGTTTCTCTCTCTCTCTTACAGAGGTAATTACTTTTTCCTGAACATAAATCATATAATGAAGAATGATATAAAACACATTTGATTTACTGATGTGTCAACACTTGGTACATCAATATCAATCCTTCCTTTCCTACTAAAACAGCCCCATCCATGTAACCTTAACTCAAAATAGGCATCATTTTTACCATCAAGGATTATATGCCACTGGAGATAGTTCTCTGGGGTCTGGGATCCAAACTTTCATTAATCCATTTATAGCACTAGCAATAGCATTTTGACTTATATACCGCTTCACAGTGCTTTACAGCCCTCTAGTCAGCATATTGTGCCCAACATTCCAAGGATGGAAGCAGTGGTGGGCTGCTGCCGGTTGTAACAACCAGTTTGCCCAGCACCAAAAATGTGAGAGAGAGCACCTTCCATGCATGCGCGTGGCTTCAAAAACATGGTAATATAGGACAGGATAGCACCGGGGCGGGTGGGCAGGCCCACCTGTGGGTCATGAACCAGTCCAAACCAGCAGCAGCCCACCTCTGGATGGAAGACTGTGTTGTGGCCCATCAGCTGCCAGCAGAGCTGGCGGCAGACTCAGACGATGAGGAGGTTGGAGAGGAACCTGGGCCAGTTCTGGAGTCTGGGGAAGGCTCTGATGGATGCTCTGCGTCGGACACAGAGATAGAGCCAGGGCTGTTTGACATTTGCCAGCCACCGGAGAGGCAGCTGCCTTTGGAGGCTGATATGAGTGAGGAGGAAGAACAGCTGGGGCCTGTTCCAGATGCATGTATGCGCAGAGCTGTTAGGAGAGGTGAACAATGGAGGACAAGGAGTCGTCTCAGGAAGCAAAGCACATGTGGTCGCTGAATGGCCACTCCCTGGCTGGGGAATAAATAGAAGGAAAGGGGAGTGGTTGTCGTAGGAGACAACAGTTCGTATTTCTGAAGATTTTGCTCATTGTGTTTTGTACCACAGACACTGCTTGCCAGAACTTAATTTGCAGCCTTTCGGCTGGGAGCTCATGGCCTTGAAATTATCAAAAGGAACTGTTAAGGTCTGGTACTGCAGTTAACTCTTTGAAGGACTCTTGCCTGGACTTTTTGGTGGGTGAATGCAATTAATTCACAAGAGGTAAATAAAGAGGGGTTTTTCGTGACAAGGAATCTGTTTCTTGCTTCTGCTAAGGCTGGGTCAGAACAGACTGAGTCAACCTTGAGCTGGTGAGAATTGAACTGATGGCAGTTGACAGAATTAGCCTGCAATACTGCACCACCATGGCTCTCATGCACACTCTTATGCACACATTCTCCCTTCTATTCATCCATTCATCTCTTCTATCAATTCTCTTCCTCTCTCTTATACATGTATCACAAAAAGTTATTCCTTTGGAACCATTCCCAAGGCAGAATTGCTGAATCCATCCTTTCAGAACATTCAGCCCAGGCAGGGATTACTTCTTAGAAGCATAAACCTGATGGTACCCAGATTTTCATAAGGTTCTTCTCATTGAGGCATGGTGCCCACAAGGTGGACTTCTGTCCTGGCACAGTTCTTGGTGACTTCTGCCTTAGGGCATGTTTATCAGATTCTAAGAAACAGTTAGCTAAAGGGACAAATAGTTTATTTATTTGCTATGGGCTCTTTTAGAAGGAGAAAAATCAGTAAGTAGTTATATAAAATAGCATCTCATGCATTTTACATTTCCTCTTAGATTTCCCTGGGCAACATACAGTAGTTTTTACTCTGTAAACCATAATAGTGAATCAAACTTGGAAAGACCGAATAATTGGTCTTGCTTCTACTGGGCTCGTCCTATTTTCTATGCAGGCATATACAGGAGATAGGATGAGAAAGGTTAATAAGCTAGCAAATATGAAGTGTCAGTTCCGCAGAAGGGAATTAAGGATTATGATTATGGAAAATTGATGATAGAAAGATTCAAAGCCATTTATTGCAATGCCTTTAGAAGTAACAAAACCATTTCTTGCCTCCGATTATAGCAGAGTGCAGTATTTCGTCTAAGAAAAGCAGTTTGTCACTGAAGCTTCTTAAATCTGGCTCATCCTTTTTTTGTAACTGTAGAATGTAATTTCCTTGCAATGTGAGGGCAGCTCATGCAAGACCCTATGATTATCTCATGAAACAAAATCTAGTTTCCCAACCTATGTGAGATTTTGAGAAGGCCGGCAGGCTGAAGTTGAAAGTGAAAGCTCCTTTCTCCAACACCTGTCTCCATCAAATATAAATCAGATCTGTTGTCTATATAATTGTATTATACAGTATGCTACATATTCCATGTGACATGCAATATGTAATATATAACATAGCGATAGTCTTGAATGCAGCAATTCCACCTTCTAGTGAAGGCTAAATAAAATATTTAGAACTTTTATCAATCAAATTCTGTAGAATTTTTGAAAGCTTATTTGCAGTGTTTTGTTTTTTTTAAACTGTAAAATGCTTGCTGTTATGGCTATAATTTATAACTCATCATGTTCTGCTCATATTAAGTAACCTTTACTTATAGATGTGTATGTGCTTCTTGGGTTTAAGCATAGTTATGGCACCAAGTGAGTTTGTTATTTTAAATGCCACTGAATTTGTATAGGAGTATAGAGATTACCTTGGAGGAAAAGGGCAGTGACCATTAGTAAAACATGAACTTAGGCCAGGAAAAAAGGAGCATGTGACAATACCTCTCAGGATTACTCCACATTCACTCTTGGGATATGGTGAGAGGAAGGAAAGGGGAAACACTGCCATGCATTCAGGATTCTGTCATTATAGTCTACCTCAACAGAGTTCCTATATTTCTTGTGGTGTCTGAGACCTGGCCTGGCCTACCCTGAACGGCTGACTGAATTTTAGATCACTTCATATATTCTTCCCCATAAAGTAACTTCTTATCTTGGAGAAGGGTTTATTTTACCTACAATCTTTTAGCAGGAGAGAAGTACAACTGTTTAGATTGTGCGGCTACATAATTCATATTGTACAATTCATATTGTATCAATGAATTATTAGTCCAAAACTTTAGTATCAATTTTTTTTCTTCTCTTTCGCCAGTCTCTCCTGTTCCCCCATGTACTGATTTAATGATCTGACAAACTAGACCACAGCTTCTGTGGATATGTTGGTCAGTTGGCTACTATTTTATTCTGTGTACTTTATTTAAACTTCAGTATTTGGCTTATGCAAATAAATTGTTTCAAAGCGATTGCTTGGCCCATGGGAACTTATTGTTTCTTTTCAGAAAAAGAATTATTTGTACTTCAATTAGCAAAACACACTGAATTCATTGACTATGCTGGCCCCAATCCAGTGAAGTATACACACACCAGATCCAGTGTTGAACTAAGATCTTTAGTTTTTGTTTTCTTTTTAAACCACAGTGATTATCAATCTTCCACATATTCTATGCTAAAAGCTTCATTTAAAAACCAGACAGTTTAAGTCAACATATTGCGTGACAAGAAATGCATGAGCTAATACCAAGATCCTTTGGTTCTATATGTGGCTGCTGTTTAAAGAGATTTTACAAAAATGTCTTAGTAAGATTCATATATAATATGCCAGAAAATGTTTCATTTCTGAACTAGTAAAATTAGTAAATGCCAGTAAATAAACCACGGTATTGAAACTAATGAGTTTAATCATTATTTACGTGTAAACAAGGATGCATAACTCATGGTTTCTTGGCATATTCCAAGTATGTTTTTACGTTCTGCCCATTCTGATGAACTGAGGGGTAAGGCAGATTGATAAAAAGCAGGGAAATTGAAACCAGGAATTGGCTAAAAAAAACCCAATTGATGTTCTTGCTCAAGTATATTTTAAGTTTCATATGTTTTGTATCTGTTTTTTTTATTGGTTTGTAAAATATTTTGTGATGTGCAGCATCCATGGAAGCAGATATTAGATGCATATACTCATTCCTTGTGGCAGCCATTTTTTGATGCCTGCCAAAATTTCAAAATTCCCTCAATTCAAAGACAGCAGCCCTCATCATACCATGCCATACTGATTTTGAGCTTGACTTTTTATTACTAAAAACTGATCAATAGCTATAGAGCACTGTAAAGCCTGTACAATATATTAAGGGCTGGATTGGGACATTGGGACAATCAGTATCTCTTGGTTCAACCTAACTCACAGAACTTTATGAGGAACAATAGGAAGAGAGTAAATTAATCTGACAAATGGTATTAATCTCACAACAGGACCTAATGAATATTGAATGAAAAGTTCAATATTCTCTCCATCCTGCTTCCACTTGATTGCTAGTTATATCCTAGCTCCCTCTACTCCAATCTCAGGAGATATGGAAGCAACAAATAACAGTGTTTTTCTTGCTTTGGAAAGTATGATTATGCCTTAGAATTTTCTTTTTAGATGTATCACTGATAAGCTAGTCATTTATTTCCAGTTGCTTCTACTTTCCCTCATCTAATTTTCATATTAACTTCTTGGACAGTTGAGAACCTTGGAAAGTTAGTTGAAAACTATGGAAGGAAGGAAGGAAGGAAGGAAGGAAGGAAGGAAGGAAGGAAGGAAGGAAGGAAGGAAAGAAAGAAGGAAGGAAGGAAGAAGGAAGGAAGGAAGGGAGGGAGGGAGGGACGGAGGGAAGGAGGGAGGGACATACATCACCCATTAATGTTACATGGGTGCACCAAGGCATGCCCATCACTGCTTGCACCTCTGCATTGTGGTCCAGTTGAAAGTTCCAGGTGGTCTTCAAGACAGAGATAGAGTCATGAAGTAATCAGGGCACAAATGATTGAAATGGAAGAAATAACCATTTGGCTGAGGGGTTTTTCCATCCAGTAGCAGGAAAGGGTTCTGATCTAGAAAGAGAGTAGGAAGAGGACGACGGTGGGACAAATGACTGATGAGGAATCCCCTGGCTGCCATATGACTCTTGTTCATGCTCCTATATTATATTCAATTTGGCCTTAGTCACTGTTACCTTTGGGGGTGGGATGGAAACAATAACACTGTGAGTGTTACAATACTGTGGCTGGGATTTTAAAATCTGGTTGCTGTAAATCCCCAGTGCTGATTGTAAAGATTTTTTGTTTACAAAATGATGGTGTCTTTTAAGTTAACCTGGAACCTTCTTATGAAAAATCAGGATCTAGTTATTCAGAATAATATGTTAATTGTAAATGTGTTACAGTGGCTAAAATGTTTCCCTAGGCCTGGACCCGAGTTCAAGCCCGTCCTCAGCTGGGGCAACTAACTGGGTGCCTCTGGGCCATTTTTTCTCTGTCACTGTCACTTGTGCTCACATGACTGTGACACAAGGGTTTCTCATAAAGTTGGTTAAAACTCAAAAGGGGATGGATTCTGGCTCCTTTGCTTTTCAATTTTTACATCAATGGTATGGTGAGATGTCAAATTTCAATGTTCAGATTTCTACCTCCCCAAGCTAAGGGATCACAGCATTGCTCTGCTACTTTATCCGAATGATGCTGTACAGTTAGTCTTTACTTAACAATCTTAATTGGGATCGGCAATTCCATTACTAACAGATGCAGACATTAAGCAAAATGTAATGTGACTACTCCACTTAATGAAGGCAGTTCTGGCAATCTGAGTTGGTTTCATTGGGTGAATCCCACATAGTCATTAGGTGAAGACCCACCTGTATGCAAGCCATTCTTGAAAGAAGATAAGGGACTGTCTCCATTCTAACTTCCCCTATCCACCTATCGCTGCCCTTTGGGCGATCCATCTACTTCCTGCTGCCAGCTACCTATGCCACCACTACTGTACTGCAAGAAACTTCTTTTGCATGCCTTCTTTTACACTGGAGCGTGAAGGTATTTGTGAAAGAAGGCCCCAGTAGTGATGGGCAGTGTGGTAGGTGGAGCAGCAACGGGAGGGCTTGGGGGGAGGCACGGACAGCTGACAGCAAAAGGTATGTAGGTTGCCAAAAGCTGGCTTTAAATGTGGTCTGGATTTTGTCCATTTGACCATAGGGGCAATACAACAATTGGAATTTCAAAGATCTGTCATAAGTCCCTTTGTTCAGGTCCATTGTAACTTTGGTTGCTGAATGTATAGATATTAAGCAAGGCCTACCTATAGTCCTTTCCAGAACCAATAGCCTTAAAAGAGCTCTGAGAGTTCTGACCCAATAGGTTACGACTACAATTGAGCTCAAAATTTCTGTTGTTAAGTGAGATATTTGTTAAGTGAGTTTTGCCCCATTTTACGACCTTTCTGGCTTCCCTATTGACTTTGCTTGTCAGAAGGTTGCAAAAAGTGATCACATGGCCCTGAGACGCAGCAACAATCTTAAGGATGAGCCAGCTGCCAAGCATCTGAATTTTGATCACATGATCATGGGGATGCTGCAAAGGTTGTATCTCTGAAAAATGGTCCTAAGTCCCTTTTTTCATTGCCGTTGTAACTTTGGTCACTAAATGAACTGTTGTAAATCAAGGACTACCTGTACTATGTGCCACTGTCACAGGACAAACTTCTGCCAACACCATTCTTAAACTTTTTCAACTTGAGGTGAGAATTGGAATATAATGAAGTCCCGAAAGATCAGTCAACAACACAGTAAGTAAACAAAAATATTAATAGTCAAAACATTTAATATTTACCATACATTTCAGTGGCCCATATATTAGAATACCTTGCCATCCAGGACCTCCAAGCTTTAAAAACAGCATTATTCCGGCAAGTGTTTGGTGCATAGGCTTAACCTGTCCTGCTTTGGTGGGTAATTAAATTTGTTTTATTTTTCTCGACACTGAATTTTTCTGCCTTTGTATTTTAAGTTAACGGAGATTTCGGTGTGTGTGTGTGTGTGTAAAGCAATGAAACAGACCGTAAATAAACACGATACGAAGTTAACTTCAGAACCGGAGGGAGGCCAGGAAGAGGCTCTCGATGTCTCGTCCCACCCACTTCTCCGTTATTCGTTTCCCCTCACCCCTTCCCCAATCTGCACGGCACCGAGCTGAAACTCTTTTGAGGCGGCCCACCGCTCGCTAGTCCGCTCAGCTTTCCATCCTTCCGAGGTCGGCAAAACGAGGACCCAGATTGTTGGGGGGCAAGATGCTGACTCTGCAAACCGCTTAGAGTAATAACCGTAATAAAGTACTGTCCAACCGTGTATAAATCTCAAGCGCTATTGCTGGTTCTCCGACCGCCGGCTAAGCGGCCACCCGGCCTGACCCGACCCCTCCCCGCGGCTCAATCAGGCCAAGCCCGGGTTGCCTCTGTGCTCCCCCGTCACGTGAGCAGAAGCCGCCGCGGCCGTCGCAATGCTCGCCTCCCGCCAGACGCAGTATGAGGAAGTCGGCGAGAGGCGCCCTCGCCCCGTTTGCAGAGCGCGCTGCACAGGCGGAGGGAAGCGAGCGTCGTACGTGAGTTTCAAAGCCGGTCAGAGGCTTCCTTCGCCCGGGATTGAAGGGAGGGGGAGACCCGCCTGTTCTTGTCGGGAGAGGCAGGCGGGTGGGCAGCAGAAGCCGTATCAAAACTCGGGTCCTTCAAAAGGCGAGCAGGATAAAGGCAGGGAAGAGATTGATTGGAAACTAATGGGGAGTTTCGCGCAACCCTGCCTTCGTTTGGGGCTCAAACGGGTCTTCTAGCCTACTTTGGCCGGGAGTATGTTTAAGTTTTTGTCCGGACGCTGCCTTGCTTTCGCTTCGTCCCCCTTTCCTGGCTCTCCCTCTTCGGGCTGTAATTCAGGGAAAGCTTGTCCTGCAGCCCTGGAAGGAGGGGGGAACAAAATGGGGTCCGTGGGGTGGGGGGAGAGAATGTTGGCCTTTCGGCATTGCAAGGCGGAAAAATGAGGCTGCGGCTATTGCTCGGCTTTCTTGCCAGCTGTGCAGGCAGATGTTGGGGCGGCACCCCCACCTCCCTCCCTCTCTCCCTCCCTCCCTCCGGCTTGCTTCTCTGGTCGCCTCGGCAACTTCGGAAAGGATCGGCTTTTTGCGCGCCCGCGCAAGCGCTTGCGGCGGAATTCAAAGCCGAGACGCCGCTTCCTCGCAGCCCCGGCTCAATGGAGCGCCAGAGAGAGAGAGAGACAGAAATCCGCCTCCGGATCTGCTATTTTTTTTTTCCCGTGCAGGTTGGAGGCGTTTTTGGCAGCTGCAGCAGCAGCAGCAGCAGGAGGAGGAGGAACGGCCGCCCGTCCGCAGCCGGCGAGCCAGGTCGCTTTGCGTGAGGAGGAGGAGGAGGAGAAGGCGGCGAGGAGCCCCGCGGTGGTGTCGGGAGGCCAAGCGAGCAGTAGCATAAGTAGGAGCCCCCAATGGAGGAAGAGGAGAAGATGGTGGCCGCCGCCGGCGAGGAATGGCAAGGTGTGGCGCAAAAGAGAAAAGCCTGGGCTAAAAGCAGGGACTCCTGGCAAGCGTCGGAGGCCGAGCGCCTCTCTCCAGAACCGGCGGATCTGGCCGCTGAACAGGAGCTGTGCGGCGCCAAGTTGCCCTTGACTGCGGAAGGAGGTCAGTCTCTTTGGGAGGCGAGTCGCTCGTTCCGCCCTCCCCGCGGGTAGCGAGGTGCAAAAAAAAAAAAGAAAGAAAAGAAAAAAAGAAAGAGCCTCGGCGACACCTGAAAGGCTTTTTAAGCGCAGATTTATACTCAGCGCTTCCCGCATTCTGATGCGCGAGGCGAGGATGGCGCTTCTGTCAGGCGTTCGATGACGTCCGCTGAAGTTTATAGCTCTCAGGAAATCGGCTTAGCCTTTCACATGCCAGACACAAGACTTTGCCTGCTCCTGTCGGGACAAATCCGGGACAGGGTGGGAAGGATTTCTAGTTCCCACTTCAATCGAAACTATCCTCTGCGACTTTTTTTTTCCCCTTTCCTTTTTGGAGAGTAAGCTGCGCTGACCTTGGGGAAGAAAGTTGCTTCCCTCAAATGTCCTGCTTAGGCTGGCTTTTATAAAATATATTTGCCTAAGAGCAGTGGTGGGATTCAGCCAGTTTGCACCACTTCGGGAGAACCGGTTGTTAACTTTCTGAGCAGTTTGGCAAACTGGTTGTTGGAAGAAATCATTAGGGCAGAGAACCGGTTGTTAAATTACTTGAATCCCACCACTGCCTAAGAGTGCTCTTCTTATGTGCTTATTGCACTCACTGTATTGATCAAGTAGAGTCATACTCCATTGCGTTGAATTGAATTAAAGGGGTCTGTCAACTGATGCTTAATTGTTTACATGTTTGCTGTTTTCTTGTCCCGAAAAATGATGAATGATCTCAGCTTGTCTCATTGTTCCCAAATGATGTGCATGGATTGATTTGCATTGCAAGTCGCTTAGTTTAAGATTCTGTCTAGGTTTTTTGTTTTGTTTTTGTTTTTAAAAAATAATAAGCTGGTTCGTCAACTAACTCTTTTCCCCTTGGATTTGTTTTGCTCTGCTGCCCTCCCTCTGTCCTGCAGGCGCTATTCCCAATGAAAAGATTGCAATATGGCTTAAAGATTGTAGGTAAGCATTTCCTGTGAAGTATTGTGCAATTATTAAATGTGATTTTTTTTTCTCCAGCATTAAGCAGAGACTGGTTTTGATTCCCAGCAAGGACATGGGTGGAATATAATACTTCATTGTGATTAGAATGCTGCAGAAGCAGCTTTGTTTTCTGTGGTTGTGTGTGAGTGTGTGTGTATAACAGAGAGAGAGAGAAAAAAAGAAAACTGATTTGACAGTTCTATTGGAACTATATTGTTCAGTAAATAGCAGCTGTTTTCCAGGGTTTAAAGGTTTTGTATTTGTAAGGTTTCTAGCTCATTGTAAATAGAAGTATTTTCTTGAAATATAATAGAAACAAAGGAAATATTTTTGGTTGCTTTTTTGCTTTTTCAGCTGGATTTTAAATTCATAGAACTGCAAACCTAAATACTTCTATCAGGAAGGAAGTTCTATTGCAACCAGTTGGGTTTTCATCTATGTTTGTGAGCAGGTTTTAAGTTAAGAGAACTTGTGTTTGTTCACTTCTAAGTAAACATATCTCAGATGACATAATCTGTTTTTTTGTGTCAGGTGTTCAGAGGGTTTAATTCATATTCCTAACAAATAAAGTTTATTAGAATAATGATTGCAATATTATCATGTTAGAGCAAACTTTTTTCTAAAGAACAATTTAACGTAGTTGGTGCTGGATTTAAAATAGAAAGCTTCACATTAATCTTTCTGCAAACGGGTTAATCTTGGTTCTTACCTTAGCAGAATTATCAAAAAAAGATAAAAGGGGAAAGGCAGATATGGTGCCTGGTCAGGGTCATTATTGAAAACATAAGTCTTTTTCTGCTATGTGTTGTTTAAATTACACATAATATTTTAGAAGGCCATGTCTTTTAAGTAATTTTTTCATTTTTCTAATTATAGGGATAACTTTAAAAATCAAATGTTAGCAAATAAAGAAAAGCGTAGAAATGAATCAAAAATACAAAATAAAATGAATTTTGGTTGAAATCATTGTATTTTTGTAGGTTGGGGTTACTTCTGATAGCCTTCCTCCTCATTCTGCAATAACATTTATACATAGATGTAGAAAACATTTTAGTTTACAGTGCAAAATACAATTTTGCTTGAAAAAGTAGCATAGAAAAATAGCACTTTCCCCCCTGATAAATTATGCACTTAATAGTTCTTGGCTGGGAGTGGGGATGGAGATTGCCACAGAGCAGCCATGCAAATGGGTTTGGGGGCAGTTTGTGAGGTTTTTTAAAAAAGCTCTTTAACTTATTTTTTACCTTTGTGATAGTTTTGTTGCATAACTCAAAGGATATGCCATTGTTTTTTTGCCATTATGATCAGAGAGGATACTCCTCCCCCTTTTGTTATAAGCAGTAAATTAATTAAAGTACATAAATAATACATGTTATTATCAGCCAACATCCAAAGGAAGAGTACAACTAATGGTGCATTCCTATTCAAACAGTTTTCCTTTTCAATATTGAAACGAAAGGAACTTTTAAAGTATTGTTGGTAGTAGCTCTTGTGATTTCTTGCTCAGGGGAAATTACTCTAACATTCTAAACATTTTTTGACTGAACCTTAAGTAGTTTTGCGGATAGTAGTTGTTATTATGATTATTTTCAATCTTTCAACCTTACAGCACCTTCTGCTGGAAGGGCAGAAGTTTACCTGGTGAGCATGACAGCAGTGCAGGGAATAGCCAGCAGAGATAGATAGGAACAATCTGCAGTTTAAGGCAACCCATAATTCTGCAAAATTAATCCCAGGGTTTTTTTTTTGACTAAAATATGAGTAAGGGATTTGAGGGCATGTGTGTAGCAGCAGGATAGTGTCTTTCAAAGGTTTTTTTTTTTTTTTTTGCAGATTAAAAACAAAACTTCTGTATTTCCAACAATCCTTGACGTTTTATTTAATACAGGCTGTTACAGCATTCTACTCAATAAATGCACCCACCTCTCTATTGTGACCATATTTGGACTCTCTGTTGAACGTAGCATGAAAGTTATTGCTTCCTTTGTCCCAAAATGGCTTGTGTAATAAAAGCAGTCTTATCTTTTTTGGTTAAAAAGGATATTGTCTGCTATGGCCACTGAAAAAAAGAGAGCTGTGTTTTTTGTTTTGTTTTTCTTTCTGGAGGAAACTATTTCCCTAATATTAACTGAGACAAGGGTGCTGTGTTGTCAGGTTCAAGAAAAACATAATGAAACTGTTAAGGTCTTTGCAGTGAAATAATCTAGAAATCTTGAAAAACTTGAAAATCAACTGCTTTTATTTTATTTTGTTCAATTTCAGGACTGGATAATCTTGTTTTTGCAGAATTCCTATATGTGGTAACTGATATAATCAATCTTTCAGTTTTGTCTTTATCCAGAGCTGGATAAAGACAAAACTGAAAGATTGATTATATCAGTTACCACATATCAGTAATCTTTAAGTATATTTTGTCCCTTTTGATGTGTTTCTATTGTGTTTATACAATATGAATATGATTATTCATATGAGTGACTGAAATAATCATATATAGTATTATTTCAGTCACTCATGGAAACAGAAATTCATATACAGTCTACAAAGACATCTAAGTATGAAGTTTAGCACTTCCTCATTCAAATCCCAGTATGAAAAAATCCAATTTGTTAGAAAGGAAGGCTTCTGGTTTAATTTCAGCAATGCTGTGGGTATGCTGCCAAATTAGCAATATTAATTGTTAGCTAATGTGAATGATCTGTGAGGAGATGATACAGCCTTGATGAAGCTTCCAAGAGTTGGACAATATTCAGTTTCTTAAATATAAGGCCACTAGGAATCCCATTTGAGATTGGGCATTAACAGTCATTCATACGTTTTTAAAAGCTTTCTTAATAAATGGGAACTAAAACTACTTTTTCTGATTCTAATGTGGTGTAAACCACCTCGGAAAACCAGATCTTGATAGGTTACATACATACTTGTAAAATAATCAGTTAATCAATAATCAGGAGTTGTTAACAGTTACTTCGATAAATATCTTATCTTTTTCTTTTAGGATGCTATTTAACTCTCTATAGTCTCAAACATGACTGTATGATTCATACTGAGGAATCTGGAATTAAAAAGGCTTAACATTTGTATTGGACTGACAGCTTGGAATTTAAATCTGGAATATTTCACCAATTATAAACTGTAGTATCATCCAGAAAGAAATGAGAAAGAGAAGGAGGAACATTGCATTTTACTTTCTGATGATTTGCTGGCTCATTTGAATGATCATTCACTTTTTTATTTTTACAGAGCAAAAGACTTGTTAGATGAGTAAACACATCTTCTAAACACATGAGATTCCAATAGCATAAGGGAGCATCAGGCTTTGGAAAATTGGTCTTTAAGATGACTAATTGGATTAGTGTAAGACATTTGAATATTGGTCCTGAGGAAGATTGTGTAGCTCCAGAAGATGAAAGCTTTGGTTTCATGTGCCTGGGTGACAACCAGGAAAGTTCATTTTATTGTCCTGTCCAATCAGATACACTGTACTCATCTATTCTAGAGAATTATGTATTAAATATTTCTATATTCTTGGGCTCTATTAAATATTTCTGCACATAGCATGTTTGTTAAAATAGAATTGCAACAAAAAGTCCTCTAGATTTCTCTATATTTCTGGTGTAGTTTGGAACCAGTTTGGTCCAGTGACCTTGAAACCAGGAGGACTATGAGTTCTAGTCCCATCTTAGGCCTGAAAGCCGGATGAATGATCTTGGGCCAGTCCCTCTCTAGCAACCCAACCCACCTCATAGGGTGGTTGTTATGGGAAAAATAGGAGATATATATATTCCATACTTAGCTTCTTTTCAGCAAGGAAATCCAAAGAGTTTTGTGGTGCTTAAAAATCGAATGGATTTATAATATAATCCTGTATATTTTTCCTGTATTGTAAATCTCATTCTACCAGTGTACTAACCCTTAGCTATATATATTTTAGTGCCGTGGCTCTAAACAGTCTGTGAGTCTCATCTGTCGATGAGATTTCAACTAAAGTATGTGCTATAGTCCGTGTTTTGTGATGCTTCAGATGGACCACAGCCATCACTATTCATCAAAAAGCACAATCAGACACTTTGTTTTGCCTTCCTTCCTTTTGGGTGGAAATAAAAAAGATGGAGGATTTGATCAAAGAACACAGGACAATTAGAAATGCAAGTCTAGATGCTCTATGAAATCCTGTCTTCCAGTGGGGGATGATCTTACTTGGGATCATCTTTTTTCTTTGAAGTGGATTTTTGTGTGTGCTTATGTTTCATTTTATAATTGGATGTCTCTTTTTGCAATTGATTTACGTGTGTGCAGCAGAAATAAATTTAAAATGTTCACATTTAATTCTGTGAATCATGTATCGGATTCCATCCTGATGAATGTATGAAAACTTATGCATTTGTGTGTGAGAGAGAAAGGCATAAAGTTTTATGTTAGAATGACTTGAGTGTGTGTAGATGATATAAAATGTCAGTGTGGTCTGAGGCCGAAGCCACCAAAGACAGCAGCCAAACATTTGGCTGGTTAGTCATATTTTTTAAAATGCACTGTGGTTGTGTCCCACCCTTTCTCTAAGGAGCTTCAAATGGAGCATATGAGAGGACTGTCTCATCTTATTATCTGTTATAAAATGTCCAATGTGGTCAATCATATTATTATTTCCCTAGCCTCCAGTTCTCTGGTTTGCTTGCCCTATTAGTTATCCAAACTCCCTAAAAACTCTGATTTTTATCATTTCATAATAGTAGCAGACAGTGTTTCTCTGTATGTCAGATGTCATGTTTTTAACAGATTGCTAAATTTTAACCTTCCTTTCCTCTGAGAGCTAAAGATGGTAAGCAGGTAATACATACTTAGTACTGTTTCCTCCAGTTTTTTTTCACACAATAGCAACTCAGTGATTTGCCCTGACTCACCCAGTGAACTCCATCTTTCACTCTGGTTTTTGGTTCCTATATGGTCCCTATATACAGGCAGTCCTCGACTTTCAACTATTCATTTGGTGACCATTTGAAGTTACAATGACATTGAAAAAAGTGACTGATGACTGTTTTTTACACTTACAAGTATCCTTATGATCACGTGATCAAAATTTGGATGCTTGGCAACTGACATGTATTTATGGCGGTTTCATTGTCTCAGGGTCATTTTTGAGACCTTCTGACAAGCAAAGTCAATGGGGAAGCCAGATTCACTTAACAACCATATTGCTAACTTAACAACTGCCGTGATTTACTTAACAACTATGGAAAGAAAGGCCATAAAATGGGGCAAAATTCACTTAACAACTGTCTTGCTTAGCAATGGAAATTTTGGATTTAATTTTGATTGTAAGTTGAGGTCTACTTGTAATGTCCTCCATTTATTCACTGGCTTAGCATGACTTGTACCTACCTGGCCAGCCTGTGCTCTCCAGAACTGCAACACTTATAACCTTCAGCCACAATAGGAGAGCTCAACAGGGATGTACTCTAACACATTTGGAAAGTGTCAGGGTGAGGCATGTTACACTATACTGAATGGTAGAAACTCTGACATTACAAAATGGGGCCTTTTCCAGTCTACCAGCAGATAGGAGAGGCTAAATTATCTGGGACATTTTGCATACCGTGGCTTTTTTATTTTAGTTGCGTTGGTGTAGTAATTAAGGTGTGGCTTAAAAACCAGGAGTCCCACCTTAGGTGTGTAAGCCAGCTGGGTGACTTTGGGCCAGTCACATTCTCAGCCCAATCTACCTCACAGGGTTGTTGTTGGGGGAAAATAGAAATAGAAACAGGAGCGTTAGGTATGTTTGCTACCTTGAGTTGAAAATTATATATACATATACATACACATACACCATTTTAATAGCCATGAATGTTGGCGTACTAGATTAGATTAAGATGTTTTGTCAGTCTGCAAGAAAGGGCAGTGAGGTTGCATGCTTTTTAAACAAATCATGATACCCACCACACACTATTCACAATTTTTGTGGACTTCTTTCTTGAATAAACTGTATGGCAGACTGATACTCAACCTGTTTGTTTTGCTCAGCATATATACACCAAGAGAAAGTGAAATATTATAATTGTTAAAGGGAAGATAGAAAGTTGACACAGATGTTTAAACCTCTTCAAGACTGATTTTGAAAAATGCTTAATCTAAATATTTTCCTCTAGTGCACATTATTGAATAGAGTGACAAAAACACTGTATCTGGGTAGAGTTGTATCTGCCTTATATACTGCCAAGGAATCTCAATAAGCACCTATTAAGTGACAGGGATGTTGCAGGGGGACTTAGAATTTTGTCATCAATTGTTAATCTTTAGAGGAGATGTGGAACTTCTCTGCAGAACTAAAATAGCTCCCAATAGAGCAGAATAATATCACACAATTACGAGGTCAAAATACTCAAAGGATCTGAACAGATATTCTTCTCCTTATTGCAGCAAATAGTACTAGCACTTTGAAGGAAACTGAATGATGTTGTTATTTTAGGCACATGTCACTCTACAGAACTGAAATTGTTTCAGCTAGATTTAGTTGCATTTGAGTGCAGACTGACTGCAGGGTGCAAGAGCAAAAGCAATCCACTGAATATTAGCAGGCTTTGTAAATTGGCAAATTTAAATAAAGATTTCCTTGGGCTAAACTGACTTCTTAGTCAGTGTTAACTATGTCCAACTCTGCTTAGCTTTTTCAATCTGAACCAGGGTCAGCTAGATAATGTTACCTGCTGTGACAAATTAAGTTTAAGCCTCATTTCCATATGTATTCTTATTTGGAAATGGATCTCTGTGGGACTCCCTCCTGAGTAAATATGCAAAGAGTTGGACTTTAAGCCATCTAGTATCTTAAAATTAAGTTGCATTCATACAAAAAAAATAATAATGATGAAATATCTTCTTGGTTTGATATGCTTCGTCATATGTGCTGATATAAGAAAATGTCGGAGCAAGTAGGATTTTTTAAAATAAATAAATAAATGCCATCTTTATAGAGTTATAACATAAAGATGTCTTTAGCACTTACAGTTCTCCTAGATCCAATTTTTTTAAAAGTATGTTTAATTTAACATGATTATGTTGCCTATATGCAAAAGAGCTCTTCTACCATGAAAATTATTGTTATTGATATTATTACTTCTACTAATATTATACTGCTAACTGATGAAAATTTATTGAGAAGTAAATCAGGAAGACTGTAATATAATACATGTATAAGCACCAGAAATCATTGAAGACCATCCAGAAGTTACAACTGGTACAAAATGCAAAAGTGCAAGCAGTACCAGGCACTTCACAGTAGGCCCATGTGTCCCTGCTGCTACCTGAGCTTCATTGGTTATCAATTGGCTTCCAGCTGTAATCCCAGGTACTGGTTACCACCTTCAAAACATTTCATAGAATAGGACCTAGTTATCTGAGGGACGGCCTATCTCCAATTGCATCTGCCTTTCTCATACATTTGGGCAGACTGGGTGTGCTTCAGATCCCGCCAATTTAATGCTACCAGCTTGTGGGACTAAGAAAGTGTGCCATCTCAATTACAGCCCCTATCTTCTGGAACAGCATTTATCTGCAAGATACGTATAATGCATAATCTCCTGGCATTCTGGAAAGCTCTTATAACCTGCTTCTGTTCCCAAACTGGGATTAATAATTATCTGTTGGTGGGCTCCCTCTTATTTTGTACTTTTTTGTGCTATTTGACAGTCTGGATTACCTATTTATGTGGGTTTAATAGATTTTTTGAGTGGATTTTTTAAAGCTGCCCAGAATCTTCTGGAGTGGACCACTACATCAAATCAAATACATTATATTACATTAACTAATCCCATTATAATATGAGCACATGTAGTAACAATACATATCTGTGCATCATAATCATTCCTTCTATACCAGCACTAAAATACTCTCCTCTTCAGCATTCAACTATTCTAACCAAAGGGTCCTAGTAAAAGGTAGCAGATGTGAACTAAATAGCCAATGATAGTGCTGAACTATAACTCCCAACTTCCTTTTTTTTCTCACTGAACTGAGTGGGAGTGCTGGTATTTTTGGTTCAGAAACATATGAGGGTCACAGGTTCTCCACTAATCCAGTAAGTGTTGAGTTTTGGTAAGAATGGACCTTTTCAATTCCCAATCCATCATCAATTTAGGAGAAGGAACTGCCTGTGGAACTGTCTGCGGATTTTGGCCCCATATTGGTGCTTTTCATCTGAATTTATAATGCATTTCCTTGCTGTGATATCAAGGCTGGACAGAATTTCCTCTCTTGTCCTTGTGCTCTAAATTTGTGTAGCTGTTATAGAAAACAAGCAGTTTCGCTGGAACTGAATGAGTTATTTCCTGATAATAAGTTGAGATGGGGGTTGGGAGTAAGTTGTTTTTATAAATAACTTTTTTACTGGAATATTGTATGAAAAATAATTGGTAAAGCCTTTGGAATCCAGCAGGACATATTTATTAATAAATAAGTTTTTTAAAAAGCATTCAAGTACTTGCTTAAATTAATATAGCCAATTGTATATGTTTCTCATAAGCCTTGATGAACTTTAAAAGTGCTTGCTTGCTGATTTCCTTTCTTTTTTAAACTAACCATATCCTTAGATTTTTTTTAACCCATATTGAAATATAAACAAGGAAGTCCTCCACCTTAAATGTGGAGTGATTTTTATTATCTAAACTTGAGAACTTCTTAGGGGTGGGGTGGGAGAGCCTTCATTGCCATAGCAGAGGAGGGGGAAAAAAGGAGGGGGGGACATATTTTAATTGGAAAGTACATAGGAAATGTGTAAATGTTTCCAGAAATGGGCAGTTTGTAAAGTGTCTGCAACAGAACAAATTGGATGTCTAGCCTGGGAGCAAAATAACACGTTAGTCAATGTGAAAAGTTGGTATCTTCTAAATTCCTAGTGAGAAGGATAAGGGAGACTGAATGTATTGGTTACTTCTCATTTATAGCAACTGTAACATAAACAAGAACAGGTTGGTATGTTGTTTTATAGAGTTTTTTTAAAGGATGAGAAACTTTTAAATAACAATAGCTCAGTGGTAGAACATATGTTTCGATGTAGACAGTCTCAGGTTCAGTCCCTGCCTTCTCTAAAACAGCTGGACTTGGGTTTAAAATTAGTGATTACCACCAGGCTGAGTATGATACAGTATCTGATAAACCTCTTTTTATGCATTGAAAAGGAAGATGAAAATTAATACAAAGTAAGAAAAAAATTGAAGATAACACTTAAAGTGCAAGACAGGGAAAAAAGAAAGCAAAAAGATGCAAGACGTGACTTCGAATCTTCTTGGTAATAATTAGTCAACTAATGATCTTTTGGATCACCATTTCAGAGAGATTTTCTTATCTAATCAGAGAAACAAAATGACCAAGGTCAAATCTGCCTGTTTTGATCATATTCCCAGACTATTGATATGCCTGCCATAAATCATAAACACTAATGTGTATTTGTCAATTAGTTTTCAAATTTTAGGCCACAGAACTGTTATTTTTTTTAAAAAAAAAAACTCAGAATCCTTGATCAAGAAGAAACCCTGCTATGAATGAAAATTGGCTGCATTTGAAGGGGGGGGGGAGTTTGTTGCTTTTTTTCTTTAGCCTTTAGTATCTGGCTAGTAAATCTAGCTTTACTATCTCATAGAACCGCATCAAGTTCTTACAAAATCTTAAGGGGTTCATGAAATTTGAAAAACCTAGGATTAATACATTTGTGGGTTCTCTTGGAACTCCTATCATTGATATTGGAAACGTGAATTTAAGAAGTACTGTCCTGGTTTAGACAGGTATTCAGCTGCAAACAGGCCAAACTGGACTTTTCTTGCATCACAGAGCTTTGATTTTCTTTGCAGGCCAATTAAAATAAAGCAGCTGTTGTGTAACTGTTCTAATGTACAGCAGATTGGACAGAGGTTTTTCTTTTTGTTTATTTGTTTTCAGTTAAAGAGTGCCTTTGCTAATACAAAGTGGAACTTCGCTGCCATCCATGTTTGGATATTCGGAGATTTCTCTCTTGGCCCTTGGAAGGCATATCTCATAGCATTTACACCTGTAGGAAGTTAGCACCCACCCCTTTCCTGGAAGAATGAAATATTTTAGGAAATATTAAAAAGCCAGAATATTATATTTCCCTGGATGAGAAATGGAGAAACATGTTTTAAAGACAAAGCAGCTTCCTGCCTCCCTCCCCCCACACCTTTGTTAATGGGCCATAATCTGCAAAAACTAGGACCCATCTAGGACAGAAACTCACCACATGGCACCTGGGCAGATTACATCAGCCAGCAAGGCTAACTAAGACCTCCACCCACTGGGAGTCTGACAACCAATCAGGATACTCTTTTGGGGCCCCAGGAAGTTCAAAGCCAGAGAGAGCATAAAACCCGGGGACTCGCTGGATCTCACCCCTTTTCTGTTCAGGAACTCAAGCCATGTGATCCTGTCCACCATTAAACCATCTTTCCAAGCAGTCTCCATGTTTCCAGTGTCTTTTTCCCCACTTGGAACAGAACCCAGAAGGATATTTCTTCCAACACACTCTAGAAGACAAATTTGATTACTTTGGAAAAAAAATGGTCAAATGCCCCTTAGCCCAAGACAATTATTGGATACAGTATCCTATTAGCACTCATTCATAAAACCAGTGTGACATACACAGCAACTCTTTTCTGTGGTGACTGCAACAATTATCATGTTAGAGTATTACAATAAAACATGAAATTGGTTCTGCAGCTACAGGAAGACATTTTAGTTTCCCAGTTTAGTCTGTGCTTCCAGTTTTACAATAATCATCTATCTCTCTCTGCATTCCACTTCTGGGTGCCTGCTTAGCTAAATGCAAAGGAAAGATCCCCCCCATCCCCCTCCCATCTGCAAAACAAGTTATTTTAAACAAGTGCAAAATAACCAAGACTTTTCCTCCTCCAGAACCAACCTTCCTTTTCAGTCAAATAATTCACTTCCAAAGGGGCTTGGCTGACTTAAGCAACTGCTGTGAAGTAACTCATTTCTAAATATTCCACTTGTCCAGCTGGGCCCTCTGAGGGCTTTTTATGCACATAAATTGCCTGTGTTCAAACATACATTCTGTCTCTCTCACTGCTTTCATTGTAATGGGATAAATTACAGGCCCCCCTGTGTGTAGGAAATATACGGAGGCTGTTTGACAGAGCGGTTTTGCTGGTAGCTGTTAATCCGCTCTAGAGGTGAAAGGTTTGCTTCTGGGAGAGAGTGTCAACTTCACTTACCATTTTGCTACCAGCCAGCACCATGTATCATTGGCAACTGCCTAGGAAGGATCCGGAGAAACTCTGGAGTGGCCATTAAGGAAAGAGAATGGGGAGAATTTTAAAAGAACCATTAAGAGCCAGTGGTGTAAACAATGAATGCCTTTGTTTAAATTCTGGGTTGGAAAGGCTGTTGCTTGAAAACCTTTTAATAAAAATCCCTTTTCCCTCCCTCCACTGAGTCTTCTTTCATTGACATACAAAAGCTCAAGAGTTTCATCCATAGCAATTTTCAGGGGTTGGACACTCCTTTCCCTAGCTAAAGTGCCTTGGTGGTTTGATATTTCCTGTCCACATTCAAAAGGAGGGGATGGGTTCAAAACAGGGGTTGCCAACCTTTTGGTCCTCAGGGACCACTAAATTCATAATTTCAAATCCTCTGGACCACTAATATGAATTTTTTAAAACGATAAATAGTATTTAGTGCAATATAAAAAATGCAACAAAGAATTCTGCGGACCACCAAAATTTTCTCATGGACCACCAGTGGTCCGTGGACCACCAGTTGGTGACCTCTGGTTTAAAACATTACTGCAGTTGCTTCAGTGTTTGCGGTCAGTGTCCCCTTGAAATGAGTGAGACAACTCTGTACTGTTTTGAAGGTACAAATAAGGGAACTGACACCAAGTTTTGTAATGGCAATTGGCTTTGGAAATGGGATGAGCAAAAAGTTTCAGGAAAGACCACAAAAATGCAGTAGACTAGCTATTTTCTCGGTTACTGGCACTAAAATACCTAATATCTGAATTCATTGTATTGAAATCCCACTGATTTCACAGGAACCTAACATCATGAATAACTTAATCCCAGTCGGCAAATTCTTCTTGTTCTGTTTCTCAGGTTTTAATCTAATTTAGAACTTACATGTTATCACACCTCAGTAGAGGATAGACAACTGATGGTCTTGTAACCACAATTCTCACATGCCAAATTATTGCCTGTGCTGATTGAAGATATTGGAACTGGTTGCATAATATTGCAGAGGCAGTATATTGCCTATCCCTGTGCAATGCAATGAATGAACAAGGGCAAAATACGACAACTTCCTATTCTAATTGAGAGGAGAAACAGATCTTTGGTAATCAGCTTAATCTCTTTTTCATATTACATGCCTTCCCTGTATGACTAGTAGTATAATATTGACTTGTGCTGCTTTGTTACTATTCTACTTCACTCAACCCAGTAATCAGTATGGCATGATAGCATATTTAAGGACATGGCAGCTGGCAGAAAGCCTACAGAGATTACCAGGATATAGTAAGAGATTCTGCTCAGGGTCTTATTTTTAAATATGAACTGGGTTTTTAAATTTATGCTAAAGTTAATATGTGTTTTAATTTTCTCTTGTCTTAAGAAAAGTTCTTGTTTCTTGCAACTTTGATGCCATTCATCAATACCTAGAGCCCCCAAACAGCAGACATGGGACCTACTGGTTTCTAAATATTGCTGGATCTCAACTCCCGTCTGTGAGGCCACTAGCCAGGGGTGATAAGAATTGTAGGCCAAAGTTCTCTTGCTCTTTTAGAAGAATATTAGACAAACTGGAAGTCAGATCAAAATTTCAGCTGTAATGGTCATTTTGAAGCTGACACAAGCTTGTTTTATTTCTGTGGAATGCATTACTATTTTGAAATAATATTCTCTTTGATTGGTATGCTACTGTAGATCAATAAAGCATTTAAGCAGAGGGCAATAAAAGATTTGTGGTAAAATTCCATTTATGGAAAGGTTCTAGTCTTTTGAAGATAATAATATTGAAGCATGAATTAATATTCTATTATATTGCAATTTCAGTTGAGACATACAAAGAGCTCTTAACTCTTCTAACTTCATTTTTGGGATGGACTGAATAATGTTATATGAAATTTATTAATAACTCTTGCAAAGTTTGTTTTTGCAGCTTGTAAAATTAGCATTTTGCTGATAGCAAAATAGTGCAAGCATCGTTGTATATATATTTTTTTATCTTGTATGCTCTTATTTTGTGTTGTATGCTCTATTTTGTACCTCTGCTCTCTGGGTTTTATTTATTTTTATTTAGTCTGGATCACTGGCCTCTAGTAAGGGATTTGATTTGATTTGTCAGTGATGGTTGCACTATTTTACTTCAGCTACAAGTAAAGGCTATGAATCAGGAATAAGCTGAAAACAAAAAAGCAGTCTGAAAACCAACATTGTCCATGTTGGTCCTTAAGAAGATAACAAATCTTTAGCACATGATTTTGAAGTGTTTAATGCAGAGTAGCAAGAAACTTCTTAAAACTCAGCAATCTGAATATTATGCAGAACAGTGAATAAGGGGTGGATAAGGGATAAGGATAGAGACATTTTAAAAAGCGTTGGATTGCATAGCCATAAGGCTACATTTAAGTAATGATTGAAACTAGAAGCCTTTGGCATTAAATTAGGCATAGTATTAAGCATTTAGTCACTTCTTAAAAAAAGATCACACTGACTTACATTTCTCTTACTCTAATGAAATACATATAAAGAATAAAAATAACCATCTATGTATCAACAAATGTATTACTCCTTTATGATCACTATATCTATTATATCCCACACTTGGCAAAACTCTAAATAAGTGCAGTTCAAATCTGGGGAGCTGTTTCCATGCCACTCCACTTTTATTTGTAACAGTGTTAACGGAACAACATTAGGAAAGCAATTTCTGGTTTCTCCCCCATGCTTCTCTTCCTGAATGACTTTGGCAGGGAAAGTCATCTCATCAGCTGCCTGACCGATTTATTTGTATGACCTTAGAAATAATTGCACAAAATGGCCGTTACGATCTTTGGAGAAAATAAGCAAGCAGTTTTATGGTGATGGTCTTCTGTGCCAACTCAGTGGTTTCCTTCTAGGTAAATATGTGTAGCATTGCAGCCTAAATACTCTACTAAAGTGGGTAGTAAATCGTGTGATTTAATTACCATGGTAATAATTAAAGATTATTTTACTTCAAAATGGTTTTTTTTTTACTTGCATGATGTGCCATAGTAAAGGATTTAGTGTGTATGCATGTAAAAACAAACCCAAGATGATTCTTTTTTTTTTAATTGGAGAGCTGAGTTGCTGACTGATTCACTGGCTGTGGTATCCTTTGTCTTTATCCAGTTTAGTATACAGGGTTGGCCTTGTTTGCCTGGCTTCTGTGAATACTTTCACTTGTTGATTTCTCCATACCAGCAGGTGAAACTTTTCACAGCACAGAGGTAAACAGACCCACCTGCTAAATTCTGTGCAACAGGCATCTGTTGATGGGATTAGAGCAGGCCTGGCTAAGCTGGTTTTCTGTTTTCCTTAGTGCTGCTGAAGTCCTAAGAGTTATCAACTGTTGACCTGGAAATAAGGCCTCTTCTTTAAAAGCTGCCACAAGGGAACAGATGGCACACAGCTGTTGTATTTGTTCTTCCCAATACGCATTGTACTGTAACACAAAAACTGACATATGGATAGAGTGGTTGGGGCCTTATGAATTTTCAGATGGGTCTTCCAGTGGTGAAAAGAGCTCAGGCCCTGGGCTCCCATCCCATTCTGCAACACTGAGAGAGAGAGAGAAGGAAGAAGGATGGGTGCTTCTTTCCTCTTACAGTAATGGGTCCAAGGACCCATAAGGGACTTTGATCATCTGGAGTCACTGGCAAAATATGCCTTCTCTGGTTAATGAAAGGAAGAATAGGCTGGCAGCAACAGTGCTGCTATGATAGATTTGGGAGTAGCAATGAAGGAGGAAGATGTGAAATAGTACCAGTTTCTTCTTCCTTTGTTCCCTTATTCCTTCCAACTGCTTCCTCGTTACAGATTCTACTGGAGCTCTTGTGACTTGGTTCACATTTGTTGTAAATATTGAAGGCATGGAAGAAGGGAGAACCCATGATTCTCTGGGCCAGTGGGCTCCAAAGTTTCCTCCCCTGCTTTCATTGTTTGGCAAGATAAAGTCTGTTTGCCATAATTGGGGCAGAGGGTAAACAGACAAGCAGACTATCATAACTTCAGGGTTCACATCTGTATTATTGCTTTAGTGACTTTCAGAAACTTCATGCTCATTGATTTGGCTGTTGGCAAGCCTACAAAGGATTCATAATACAACATTATGACCCACTTGGTATATTTCTAGAAATAAGCTCCATTAGATGCTTGTTGTTTACTATGGTGGTTTATAATTATAGTCTAAGTTGAATGGCAGAATATAATAAAATGACAAATCTTTTTCTAATTGTGGCAACCTAGGGCTATGTAGGTGAGTGGGTCCATTTTACATCTAAAATGTGCTTATTTTGTCCACTCTTTCCGAACTGGATATAGGAATGTGGCAGGAAAGTGTTCTAAAATATGAAAGAATTTTCAGTTAATGTATTTTCTCTCTGAATCATTAAGGCATTTAAAACATGACTAATTCTTCACCTTTATGTTGCTGTGCTAGCCCACACTTAAGAGAGCTTGTGCAATCTTGCTCATACTTATTTGGAAATGAGATCCAACAGAGTTCACTTCTTGTAGTTTCGACCTAATTGGCTTTTGCAACTAGTATCTGTATAGACAGTCAGTTTTCTCAGAGTGGACTTTATAAGTTATATGTACGCGTGCACGGACAATTTCAGGAAGAGGAGTTGGCGGATGTGAAAAAGTCAGCTTTTTAAGGAAGGATGTGAAGAAGCAAGTTTTAAAGGAGTCATGCATATTTTAATCTCTTTTGTGGTTTTAGAACACCATTGGGAGCTTCCTTGGACGAGCAGAGCAACCCAACATTAAAAGGTAAATATCTGGCACTTTCTGACTTCTCTGTTTTCTTGCTCATTGGGCAGAATTATACAAGTATAATAACTCTTCAAAATGCAGTTTGAATTGAAAGCTGTTTGGATGTTGTGAAGAGCATCTTGGGTCCCCGCTCTCCCAGTACTGTTTCTGAATAGGAATGGGATGTTCAGGGGTAAGTATTTACAGTATTCAGTTTCTCCCTCCTGCTAAAGCTAAGTGAGACTCTTGTATAGGTATCCCTGTTGGAAAGAGAGAGTGAGAAAGAAGCGTATTATGAAATAGGTCAGCCTTTCAGCACACTCTTTCTTGACTGGCTCAGACTGAACTCACCACACCTGAAAAGTTACCACCTGCAGAATGCAAAAGTTCAAAGTACGACAAGAATGTGCAGGTAGTGACAGAGCTGAGAAGAAGCCTTTGCAATTAGCTGGAGTTCTTTCATTTCATTTTCCAGGGATGAAAGGGAATGTTTGTTCCCAGATGATATTTAGGCTTGAAACTTTTGGTAAGCAGTTTCAAAACGTTAAAGCTTTGTGCCATGTTTGATGTGAATCAGAAGTACTAAGTTATGTGACATTTGTAGATAGGAAATTGCTCTTTTTTTTTCTTTTTAGCTTGACAATATCTCTGGAGATTTTCTTTATGTCTTATAAGATTTGTCATTTTTGTTCAAAACTGCCAGTGCTAACAGTTTGGGGTTTATTAGACTGTAAAAAGCCTGTAAACTTCATTACAACTTTGTACAATATGCTAATGTATGTGGTGGTTAAAGTATGGAATTAGAACAAGGATCAGCTTTAAGCCCATTTTCAACCATGGACTCTTAATATAATTTGGGCCGGTCAGTATTTCACAGGGCTGTTGTGACGAGGAAAGAAAGTGGAGAAGGGAATGCTACAAAAGAAAGATGAGATGCAAATTAATAGATATTCCAAAATATGTTTAGTGTTTTAATTTACAATTGACAGTATTGCTGGAAAATTACCACAACAATAGATTTTGATTTTGCCAAACTGATATCTCTTCTAGGCATGCTGGTGAGGAATGGAGGAAGTTTTGAAGATGATTTGTCTCTGGGAGCAGAAGGTAGGTGTGGCGTTAAGTGTACGCTTTTTAAAAAATAAATAAATAAAACTACTCTGCTTTTCTAAAATTGAACAGTGTAATTTTTATTCTGATTGAAGCATGTGAGCTTACTAGTTGTTACTTTAAAAATGTAGGAAGAGATCCTTGAAAAAAATGTGTCAGAAATCTTTCAGTAAAATATAATAGTATATCCAAATCTTTTTCAGTTTTCAAAATGAGACAAGTATACTTATGACAAATTCTGTTTCAGTGAGACATTACAATTTCCTTCAAATTTCACCTCTCTGTTTCATACTAACCAAAATATTATGCAGATTGTTCTTGGAGTCGGATATATTGCTGTAAAAATAATTATTTTGTTTTCAGATCAGTTATCTTATTAAAATATGTGGACTTATTCTTCATCAGCTGGGTGATTTGTTTGTTTTAAATCACAAACCTTCAAGATTCGGGGTATTGAATCATTTATTCCCCATGCCTCGTTTGTGTTTCTATGACCTGGTTTTATGTAATAAACAATCATGCTATAACTTAGCTAAACATTTTGTCCCCGTTGTCGCCATTTTTATTTCCTGGGCAACATCCCATTATTGCAGATCGGATAGATGCTTCTTATTATAGAAAAATAAAATGTTACTTGAGGAGACTGAGTTGCTCAATATTTCAAGCCTGAACAACAAAAGTCAACCACAAATTGCTATTTCAAAGCCTAACAGCTCCTGACTCCATTCACCAACATAGTCTCATTCTGACTTCCTTGCCAGCACAGAGAGGAACATGAAAAAGCATTTTCATGGTTGTGAGACAGCAACATTGTTCTTACTTTTCTCTCTAAGACAACTTCCATGGTTGCATGAGGCTTTTAATTTTAATAGCTGTTACCCAATAATATAAATACTCTGCAATGCAGTGAGCAAAATAGGATGTGTCTTGTCTTTTGTCCTCCATGACAAGAGTGGACAGAAAATATCTGCCTAGCAGACCTGCATTAGCAATTGGATCAGGTGTTTGTGTGCTCCAGAACAGTCTTCCATGTGACTGTAAAATTCCCCAGCCATAATATTCGGAACTAGAAAAATAGGATAGGGAATTCTGGGAGTTGGAATCTCAGCATATCAAAGTGGGATTAATTTGGGAAAGGCTTCTTTGGAATATTACGCATTGAAGAGATTGGTTTTAGCCTACCAGCTAATCTGAAGTATTTAAGAATGGTTCTATATTGGGTCTGTCTGGTATTAATTTGAACTTATACCTCACAGTAATGGGATCAGATTCTGGCAAGAAAAATGTTGAGGATGTTGTTAACATTTTCTAGAATCATTAAAAAAAGATACATTTTATGGGATTTATAAACACCAAATCAGAATATATTGGCATTAGATTTCTAGCAACAAACTTGGATTAAGGCTCGTTGTTTGAATTTACTTGATTTCTGTTCATAATTAATCATGTGCAATGCACAGAAAGATTTCAAGAATTAGATGCCAGGATATGGTGAAATGTTTATGACTTGTTCTGGGCCATGCCAAATTTTTACCTTTGGGCCTCTTCAACTTCTGGAATACTCAGTATGTGTCTTGGAATCAGATATGTATTAAAACCAGCTTTTCAGATTCTTGGAAAGTGGAATAATTGGTACTACTGGAGACTTTTCTGTTTCACTGTTATTGGCAAACACATTTTTGCATGCTTGCAGGATTTTTTAATCAAGTTACGTCTGTGATAAATCTAAATGTTTCTAGATATGCCCCTTTCCTTGCATTTCTCCTTGACTTAAAATGTTTTAATTATTCAGCTTTTGTTTATAAACAAATCTTTTTAGTATCGAAAGGATGCTCCTAGTTTTGATTGCAGAGTCCTGATAAAATTAAGGTCTTTAGAAGAGCATTTGACGGCTGTGGCCGGGAGGACTTTTTATCAGGTTCGCCTGATCTGCCAGTTGCGTCCTTTTCTAGATCGGGACTCCTTACGCACAATCACTCATGCCCTCATCACTTCCTGCCTGGACTACTGTAATGCTCTCTACATGGGGCTCCCCTTGAGGAGCACCTGGAGGCTCCAACTGGTGCAGAGTGCGGCCACGCGGGTGGTTATGGGAGCGACATGGCGTTCCCATGTAACACCTCTCCTGCACGAGCTGCACTGGCTCCTGGTGATCTTCCGGGTGCGCTTCAAGGTTTTGGTTACCACCTTTAGAGCGCTCCATGACTTAGGACCTAGATATTTACGGGACTGCCTGCTGCCACCAGTAGCCTCTCACCGGCCAGTAAGCTTTCATAGAGAGGGGTTCCTCAGGGTGCCGTCAGCCAAACAGTGTTGACTGGCGGCCCCCAGGGGGAGAGCCTTCTCTGTGGGGGCACCTGCTATTTGGAATGAGTTCCCCCCAGAGATACGGAGGATCCCGGATCTACGCACTTTCCGCCGCACCCTCAAGACCTTTCTATTTCAACAGGCTGACCTGGCCTAACTTTCCCTTTTAAAATTGTAAATTTTAAATTTGTCTTAACCATTGGGGGTGTTTTTAATTTGTCCTGGGCCAAATTATTTAATGTGGTTTTATATTGTCTTTTAAATTTTGTAATCTATGTGTTTTATTTTTTGGCTGTTCACTGCCCTGAGTCCTTCAGGAGTAGGGCGGTATATAAATTTAATAAAATAAAATAAAATAAAAAAAGGTCCTATATTTTAAATATAGGCCAAAAACACCAAGCTATTATTGTGTTAATCATAAAACAGAAATTCTGCAACGCAATTCTCTTATTTTTAACCCAACAGAATGTTGGGAGGACATTAGGTAGAGGGGCTTGGGACTCTCCATCAGCAGAGAAACTCTGACAACTCAACAGAATGGGGCCAGACTTGGTCTGTGGAAAGAAAACAGCAAAAGAAAGAGAAGTTGACAAATGGGCTGGATCAAGTGGGGAATGTAGAGCGAAGAAAAAAAAAGATCCCATTGAATCCCTTTGGGCAACAGCCTAGAAAGATGCTATGACTGTTCCATTGTAATGCTCTCCTGCTCTCCCCCCCCCCCCATGATGTAATCCAGAACTGAGTGTATCCATTCTGCCCTGGGCTTCCCATTGTATATATAAGCATAAACATTGGGAGATGCAACTTAATCAAGAGCAACCACGCACTTAGAGAGATATGCTTTCATTCTACAGAGAGAAATACAGATGAGTCCTATGGACACTGGCGGTAAAGGAATGAAGCGAATTCTCTTGTGCTCTCTTTGCCTCATGCCAAATAAATATTTATGCAAGGGACTTGCTAGAAATTCTAACGGTGGATCATTTTCTCAGGCTCAGAATGAAAGAGGGTCACCTATTGCTCACATATTTATCCTAGTCTCATTTTATAGCTAGTTCATCCAGTGCACTAGGTGCCAATGCCATGTATGTGAGTGTGGCGTGGGATTTTGTGTAAACCCATCCTTTGTGATTAGTAAACCACGATCTGTGACTTAACATATTGCATGAATCCAACAATTGAGATTTCTCCAACAGTTCATTCTAAAAACAGCTTGCCAGTACATGCCTTCAAAATACTATTTATAAAATAAGAGTGATTGAATTGCTTGTTATTTCTGTTAATGATTACCAAGCATTTTTGTTTCTATAATTTGTAATGTACAGATTTATATTCATTCTCTCCTTCCTCTTCCCTCTCCTTTTTCAGCTAATCAACTGCATCAAAGCATTGAACAAATGGAAATCTGGTAAAAATTCATACTTTTTTGCTTTGGAGTAATGTCTGACATGAAGTTGATCTTTCTATATGAGCATAATTCACTTTAATAGTTTGTCATCAAGACTATAAGCTGATGAGACACAGATGTGAGGAGTTGTTTTTTCTTTCTTTTTGATCAGCTACATTGTTAGCCTTGGATTTTCTTTCATTCTGAGTGAGATGGTCCACTTCTTACCCCCATAACAACAATGCGGATCCCAAACTGATAAATGGAACTTCTGCCACCTATTGTGACACCTTTGTAAAACTTCTCTCCAGGATCTGAGTGAATGGTGATGGAGTCTAGTAACTGCATCACCATTGCATTACTGTAGTTACTGAAGGTCCTTGGAGTTCCAACCATTGAGAAAAGCCAAGAGTGCAGCATGTTGTGTTTCCATATTATGCAGAAATATGAAAAGCCCATTTGATTTAGATAAAGCACATTTACCTGTCATTCTGATTATAACTCAGTACATAATTTACTTATCAACCAAAGATGAGTAACTTACAGTCTTTGAAACCTTTGCGTGTGACCCTCAAATTCCCTCAAATTGTGCTTCTAAATGCAGCGTTCCACGTTTTGAAAAGAAGCTGTAGTGTTAGTTTAAAATCAGATCGATGGAGTTATGGGCTGGGGGACTATTTTCCTCCCCTGAACTTCCAGAAATGGAAAATCCTGACTCTGCTTACATGTCTGAAACCCACCATACCCTGCATTGTTTTTCTTGCCTTCTGTAACGCTGCTCTTCATCGAGCCAATAACTTGTGACTGATCTGCTCCACAGACATTTCCCATTGTTGTGCTTTAGCAAGCAGCAGTCCAAAACATCTGGAAGGAAAAGGTTCTACTCTTCAGCTGAGGAAATAAGGGACACTGCTAAATAGCCATTCCTTTTGTGCTTGTATATTTAATTTCTTTCAAACAAAAATTCTGTGCTGAGCTAAAAAAAAAAGCAGAAGTTCCATGCAGTTCTCTGGATGTGGTAAATAGAACTAGGTGGGGTGCTTTTAGCAAAAGAAACAGTTGTGGGGTTTGGAAGGCGTCATGAGGCTCACAATGAAAAGCTGCTGTTGTGCATTGCATCCGAAGTGAATTTAAGAAAAACCGGAGCAGTAGAATGTTGGATATTTGGGATGTTCCTAAAGGAAGAGGCAAGCTCTCCACCCTTGTAATTATGAATTCCCTTTGTGTTGTCAGCAACAGTATATTGGCAAAGGACAAGAGGCTTCAGTTTCATCAGAGGGGGAGAAGTATGAATTCCACTGGCTCAGGAAAAAGCAGTGCAACTGTTTCTAGGTAAGCAAAGGATTATTAGCGGGGAGTAAAGAACCAGTGGGATTTTTTTTTATTCCACCTCTTCTTTTCACGTTTTATACATTTTTATCACAGTTCCACGGGTCTGCAGTTTAGTGATATCTCTTTTTGAAATAAATTAAATATGGTCACCTTTAGAATTTCATGACCTTTTGGCATACTGCGCATTATGGCAGTATGTATGTTCCTATGTCTCCTGTGTATATGTTTTGCATTTAAATTTAATAGTCCTTAATTGTTTCCTTGCAGATGTTTCATTAGCTAAACTAGGTAACATCATCAGTGCTAGTCCTAGCACTAGTACTGATGATGTTACCTAGTTGGTTAATGAAATATCTGCAAGAAAACAACCGCTCAAAGATGCCCAAGGTAAAGGTAAAGGTTCCCCTTGCACATATGTGCTAGTCGTCTCCGACTCTAGGGGGCGGTGCTCATCTTCGTTTCTAAGCCGAAGAGCCAGCACTGTCCAAAGACGTCTCTGTGGTCATGTGGCCAGCATGACTAAACTCCAAAGGCGCACAGAATGCTATTACCTTCCCACCAAAGGTGGTCCCTATTTTGCTATTTGCATTTTTTACTTTCTTTCGAACTGCTATGTTGGCAGAAGCTGGGACAAGTAACAGGAGCTCACCCCATTACGCGGCACTAGGGATTTGAACTGCTGAACTGCCGACCTATTGATCAACAAGTTCAGCGTCTTAGCCCCTGAGCCACCGCGTCCCCCAGAGAGGCCCAAGGAGTCCTCAAATTGAAAACATTTTGAAAATGGCAATGAAAACCACTCCTCTATTACCAAAATAACTCTACACTGATGTGTTCATGCAGATGAGATCAGCTTATCTTCTGTAAGGGAGAGAGGAAGTCTGTGTGGTTCATTCTGCATTTCTCTGGCTGCCCATGCTTTGGAAGGCAAAAAATTTGAGCGGATTGCCTACTATTTCTGTAAAGTCTCCAGGCACAATTTGGAAGCAAATCAAGTGGAGAAGTACCCTGTTTCCTCCAAAATAAGACACCCCCTGATTATAAATCCAATCAGGCTTTTGAGCGCATGGCAATAAGGCCAAGCGCTTATTTCAGGGTTCAAAAAAATATAAGACAGGGTCTTATTTTCGGGAAAACACGGTACATTATATTGCACACCATTTCTCATATTGTTATTACAACAATGCTGGATTAAGGTAAGTGTGTACAGGAGGCTAGGAGCCTAATCTCCACTCCCCATATCCTTTTAAAAGAGAGAAGCTTCTTATTGAGCCTGTGCAGGCTCTTTTTACAAAATAAACCAGCAAGAGCTCAAGTCAGTCAGCGTTAAGTATTTTAAAAAGAGAGGTGACTAGGGAGATTGGTAGAGTATCACCTCCAATTTACAGGTGATAGACCTTGTCTAGATCAGGCCATCATTACCCTTGTATTTAAGAAATAAAGAACTGGAAAGGGCAAGGTGCCACACATTCTGCAAACAATTTGGTTGATTGGTTGGTTAGAATCCAAACCTTATAGGATGCAGTTGAGTTTGCTGTCCAACTATAGAACATGTCTTACTGTTTTCTAACAATGCAGTCACGATAGCGAAGACTGGATGAACAGGCAAAGTCTTCTCAGAGCTATATAGTTGAACTACGGGGTTTATGAGTAGGGCTTCGCTTTCAAGGAAGTTTGAACAAGATTGGGGTTGCTGACAGTCTGTCCTTGTATATAATTATTGATTGAAACCATACAAATTTAAACATTCTTCTAGGCAAATTCTGCTGCTCATTAATATCTAAAGTAAATAAACAGTGTAGCTCAGGAGTATCCAATCTTGGCAGCTTGACTTACAGGCTTCATCTCCCAGAATTCCCCAGCCAACTCAGTGAAGCTTATTCTAGATGTGCTGAGAAGTCTTGTTAAGGTTAATATAATTACGGGAGAGTGCACAACAAATATTTCAATGTTTATAAATATATTTTAAGTAAGATCACAGAATCATAATGTCATCTCTTTTAAAAGCTAAAAATTGCAGTCTCAATCTTTTAATCCAGGTATTCAGTGTAACAGTCTTACAGATTTCACCTCTCTACTTAACTAGACAAGCAGACTATATAGTGCAATTCTTGTATTATTGTTTTAATTTAGTGTGTCTGAACTACTGGAACTCTATGAGGAAGATCCTGAAGAGGTTCTCTATAATCTTGGATTTGGACGTGATGAGCCAGATATTGCTTCTAAAATTCCATCAAGGTTTTTTAATTCGTCATCTTTTGCAAGGGGAATAGATATCAAAGTGTTTCTGAGTGCACAACTGCAACGGATGGAAGTGGAAAACCCGAATTTTGCTTTGACAAGTATGTTTTTCTTACTGGGCAATATACACATTCAGTAAACAGAAATGCATAAAAAATTATGCATTTCATAATTTCAAAAGTTGGCCAGGGAAAAAACCAGTGGTGAAATCTAAATTTCTTTCCTACTGGTTCTGTGGGTGTGGCTTGGTGGGGGGTCATGTGACGGGCTATGTAACCATGTGACTGGGGAATCAAAAGATAGAAACTCACTAACAATGTCCTGCTGGATCAGGGTTGGATTAGATAACCTCCAGATCCCTTCCAGCCCTGGATTATCTTCTGAAGCTGCGTCTAGTGCAGGTTTATAGTCCTTCCTTTCTCTCCTTTTTTTCTTCCTTCCCTCTTTCTTTTTTTTACTACCTATTCGCCCGAGTCAGTAGTAAAAAAATGCCTAAAAAGTAAAAAAAAAAAAAAAAAAAATTCCAACGATCAGCTGAGTGACCTGCGATCATCGGAATTTAAGGATTGGTAGTTAAAAATGCTTTAAAGAGTAAAAAAAAAAAAAAAATGTTCTGACGATTGTGGGTTGCTCAGCTGTTCGTCGGAACTTTTTTAAAACATTTTTTACTACTGGTTCGGTGAATCAGTAGCATTTTTTACTACCGGTTCGGGCAAACCAGACCAAAACGGTAGCATTTCACCCCTGGAAAAAACCGATATTACTTGATTAATCTCCTTGTTTTTCAGACTGGTAAACTAGAAATAAATAGATCTAATGCAAAACCCTTCTAATTTTAAGCCATCTGAACCTAGTCACTTGGGGAAGAATGTTGTCAAGGCAGCTAACTATCCCTCTATAATTTACCCTTTCATTCTGCAATGTGAAAAGTCAACCTCTCAAATGATAGTGGGTATGTAGATAACTGTAGCAAAACATTAGGCGCAATTGACCAGCCTTTTCCAGCCTGGGTTCCTTGGAAAAGTTTAACCCCGAAACCTTAGCTTCTCTGTCTTATGCTAACTAGAGATGATGCAATCAATTCTAAACTTTGGTACTATCCTACTCAAAATTGTCCGTGGACAGCAGAGTGAAGTAGGAATAGTATATAGCCTATGGAACTGGAATGTGAGAAAAGGTTCAGAGAAGGAGGAGTGGAGCTCATTTTAAAGACAGTTCAGTAAGGAATAGGTGCTTTTATTTGATGGAGAAGTGGTGGAAGGAATCTCATGTTTTTCCCCCTCTTCTCCCTCTGAACAGTTTCCCAATAATGTAACTTGGTGTGCATTACTTTCTTGGGTTTATATGCCACGGAGTTGATACAGAGTGGCCTACATCCCTACTGAACATTAAAACAATAAAAATGAAACAATATATTTATCCTTTGAGTGATTCAAAAGGCAGATGTGTTTTTAAGACTGATCCCATGACAAAACAATTCAAGGCCATCTACTTTTCCTCAGGGAATACTACAAGTAACGTTTTGGTAAAGAATTCGTGCATGGAACCCTAGTTAATTCCTTCAGATTTCAGAAGCCAAGGATAGTTGAAAGTCAGAAGTCGGGCTTGGCTTTGGTGCTGATATTCTGGTGTTTCTGTTTTTAACTTTGCAAGTTTCAAGTTCATTTGTTGTTTCAATAATGCATTTTTACAGTGCTGCCCTTTGTTCTTTTTGTCATTTGGTTTTGTCTTTTTGCCAGGTCGCTTTCGTCAAATTGAAGTGCTTACTACTGTGGCCAATGCATTCTCTTCTTTGTACTCTCAAGTTTCTGGCACTCCCTTGCAGAAAATTGGGAGCATGAATTCAGTATCTTCCTGTAAAGAGGCATCCAGCCCACCACCTCTGACACGAAGTAACACAGCAAATCGTTTGATGAAGACCCTGTCTAAACTCAATCTCTACGGGAACCCTCAAGCAGGGGATAGCGGCAGTAGTACATCCACTGAGAAGGGCAAATCTGAAAATGGGAGTGAAGAACCAGAAGTGAAAAATGAAGCTAAAACTCCAAAGCACTTCAAAGCATCTTTGTTGGCAACAGTAAAAGAAGAAGCACCTTGCAACCAGTCCAACCTGTTAGGAGCTCTGGATTCTTCAGAACTTTGTCGTGGCACTAGCGTTCGACAGGAAACTCAAGGTTATTCTATTTCTTACGAAGATCAGCAAAATAATAACTCTTTTGGACAGAAAGGTGGATTTCATGAAAAGATTGCTGCTATGAACTCTTCTAATCTCATGGGTGATACTCTGGAATCAACCAGTTCTGAACATAAAGATACCGGGGCAATTCAAATGCCTGCAACCTCAGTGGCTGATAAAGAGGCCTCTGTTCCGCTAACCATTCCATCGATTGCCAGCCTCATGCTGCAGCAGAAGGACTCCTTTGAGATGGAGGAGGTATGTGGAAAGAGATAAGGATTATTTGTTGCTTTGATGTTGTAGTTCCTCAAGTGCTAATTCCCCTTCATATTCTGCACAAGCTTTCTCTAGTCTGATATCTGGTAGCTGTTGGTAGAACTGTGTAGAGGACTTTGGAGAGTTATTGTCCCTCTAGATTGCACAAATATTGGATACAGAGTTTTGATAAGCTGCTAAGGTAGTTCTTTGGTATACAGTGTAGAAGAAGATCTTAAACTACAATTTTAAACCAGATCTTTCATGGCTTCATACACAACCCTGATCGATCTTTAGTGAGTGTTTCAGCTACAGGTACGGCCATAAAAAGGGGCTGGGGTTACTAATGTGAAAGAAGATTATACTTTTTTGAGGTACTCCTATTTAAATTGTGCCTAAAAGCCAGCCAGAGATACAGCATATTTGTTATTGTTAGTTAGAGATGGGCAACTTGTGGCATCTTAGTTTTATTTGTTTATGTTCTTTGGAGCTCCCCATGATCACAAAAACTGACATCATGATTTGTGTCCATTTTAGGTGGGAATTACATAAGAATCATATTTTAAATTCTAAAACAGGCCTATGCAATTTAATGAGAAGCTCCTATTCCAGTGTGGGTAATACTGAATTAGGTAGACAAGTGGATGAATTTAAAGCCTTATCCTTTTAGGTCAGGAACAAGCAACTTGTGCTCTCCAAATAATCTGGACTGCAATTTGTACCATTCCTTTCTGTTATTTATGCCAGCTGTAACAACTGGAAGTTGGTCATAACATTCTGGAGGGTTCCAAGTTATATATCATTCAAGGTGTATTTCAACTTACTGGATATTATTCCTAAAGCTGCTAATGATGGGATACCGTTTGTATTTCTGTCCTGACTTGCTAATAACCTTACCCATGTGACAAGTCTGAGCAATTCTAATTTTGATTAAGGCATTAAAACATCTTTGTTTGCCTCTCAGTTGTGCAACTTTTTATTTTTACACAACCCTAGATCAGGGGTCCCCAATCCCTGGTCTGTGGACTAGCACCTGGCCGCAGCATGCCAGAAAATGAGTCATGCAAACAAGCGAAGCCCCATCCGCTGCCTATAGGCAGCGTGGGAAGCCACGCCCCACTCTAGTCCATGGAAAAACCTTTCTCCATGGAACCGGTCCCTGGTGCTGAAAAGGTTGGGGGCTACTTCCCTAGATCTCTTCTTGAATTGCAAAATATTTGCTCCCTATGATGTTCCCCTATCACACTAACATAAGAGGGTTTATTTGTTTTTGACAAATAAATTTAGCAATTTAGAAATACGCCTGAAATAAAGTGACTTAAGTTATGCTTATGATTTTACAGTTAGTTCACAGAAGTGCGGAATCTAAGTATTAATGGCAAAAATGAGGACAGTTTCACTTAATTTCTTTTTTTCTTTTTTTCTAATTGTCTTGTGCGTAGAAAAACACTATGAGACAGAGCGGAGAGTGCCCTAAAGGTCTGCTTTTCTTCTTTCCAAGCTTGCCTTTGGAATGTTTTCTTTGCACGTATCATGGCAGAGATATCCAGGGCACAGTTTTCCAAGCTGTCCCAGAGCCCTTGTGGCTGGGGCTTCTGTCGGAAGTCTGCTGCTGTCAAGATAGCCAGCGTGGGAGAGTGAGTCAAGGCACAGCTTTCCCAGGAGTTTTGGCCTCTGCCTTCTCAGCCAATCGGATGCATTTGTGCTGGCATCCTTATTGATATTGGCGAAGGAGATGTGGAAGGGTGGAGGGAACAGGGCAAAGGTTGCAAATAGAAATGCAGGCAGGGTTCTGACCCTGCGACCCGCAACAGAGGCGGGGGAAGGAAAGGGATCAGCCCTCTTATCCCACCCACCCCAACCGCCTAATCCCCCAGTGGGAAAGGGAGGACAAGAAACTCCAGCACAGCCCTAGGAGCAAATGAAGTCACGGAGCCGCCTTAGCAAACTGAGACCTAGCAAATGGCTTGTAAGATGGATGTTTATATGCATTGATAACAGTTATTTTGCCTTGCAGAGACATCTACAGTATGTGTTTTTGCCTTTGGGTTTGTTTTGTTTAAGGAGTATTAAAGAAGCTGCTGTTGATGTTTCAGTTGTGTGTTGTGTGTAGTTTTAGAGATTGCAGGGCAGGTATAGTTGAGATAGCAACTTGCTAATGAGTACATATCCTGGCTTCCCCACATTTTAGAGTTGGTCTATCTTCCAATTGTCATATCTTTACAGAAATATGCTTTAAAAGGAGACATTTGCTACGGAGGCTACATTAAGTGAGAGTATATTCTGTGTACAGAATATATAATAATAGAATAAATAAATATTCTGTTCTATGTCTTTGCTGTTTTTTTAACTCTGCTATGCAACCAGTCTGATTTTTGTTCTGATCTTGCTCTGATTTTTACCAATGGCATCCTTATTCCAGCATCTTGTCTTTTTTTCTTTTCTACGGAAGAACTGATTCAAATGCATAGAGGCCATTTCTGGTTCTATATTGATTTTAGGTATCCCTAACTTCAGTTCCGCATCAGATGGGAAGAGAAAAGTTAAATGGCATAATTTGAGTTTGCTTCTGAACTTTTCAGCAAAATGGCAGTTCTGGTGATCTGGCGTGCAGGAAGCTGGGTGTTTCTTTGTGGAGAAATGCTGATTAAAAAGGAACAATGGGAGACCCTTGAAGACTCATTTATGAAGAAGTTTAAGGGCATGCAGGCTTAGCTTTGTGGGATCTAATTTTGGTTTATCCCTTAACCCTGAAATTCAAGCACAAAGAAGTCGCTTCAGATTAGAAAATAAACTTTACTGTTAAAAGATTTACTATGTCTCTGACTCAGTGTCTCAGGTCAGAAGCTTATTTTCTGTACTCAAAATGAGATCACAGTTGAGTTGCATAAAACCGTGCCCAAAAATTTCTTTCATCTCCACAGTCTAATTAGAAAACAAAAACGTTTAGCAATCAAATGGAACTCAACCAAAAACCTACCAGTAGATCCTTCAATTCTGTTGTCCAGGAACAGCCAAGAAGTAGTATAGATAGTCCTCAACTTATGACCACAATTGAGTCCAAAAGTTATGTTGCTAAGGGAGAAATTTGTTAAGTGAGTTTTGCCTCGTTTTATGACATTACTTGCTACATTTGACAAGTGAATCACTGCAGTTGTTGAATTAACAACATGGTTGTTAAGTGAATCTGGTTTCCTCATTGGCTTTGTTGGTCAGAAGGTTGCCAAAGGTGATGACATGACCCTGGGACATTGCAACCGTCATAAATGTGAGTCAGTTGTCAACATCTGAAAGTAAATCATGTGACCACGGGGATGCT
Organism: Pituophis catenifer annectens; assembly: GCF_029215685.1. NCBI lineage: Eukaryota > Metazoa > Chordata > Lepidosauria > Squamata > Colubridae > Pituophis > Pituophis catenifer. The sequence continues at coordinate 191,293,755 of NW_027256881.1, read as the reverse complement.
GCAATGATCCTAAGTTTGAAAAATGTTCATAAGTCACTTTTTTCAATACTGTTGTAACTTTGAATGGTCACTAAGTGAACTGTTGTAAGTGGAGGACTACCTGTATGCCATAAGAGAGCTGTTAGTGCACACATAAAAAAAACAGAAAACTTGATGTAGGTCCAAAATCTCCTCTCCAGAGATTGGCTGTTACTGCACCTTTGGTTTTAATAGCCTTGCTTAACTTTCAGCAGAGCCATTAAATAAATACTGCCTTATTGCCAATGTCTCTCCTGGTAGCAAGGAATTCTACTTACCTCTGTTCCATGTGATCAGATTTGCCAGTCATTCCTCAAGGAAAACTTTAGTAAAATTATATATTCTCAAAAGTGATTGGTTTAGTATACCTCTTCATCAGTTTCTCTTCCAAAAAGTGGCTTGCACAGACACAAATGGGTAACTGTTACGCTTTTAAGAAAATACGGTGCCCGCACTCTCAAGTAAGAATGCTTAATTTTGGGGATATGAAAATTATTGACTTGGGCTGCGCAAAATCATTTGGAGGATTGCAAATAAACGTAATTTGTGGAAGCATCTGTTGAATCATAATACCAAGTCAAAAATTTATTTGCAGTCCAAGATGTCATGATCAAGGTTCTGTCTTTTATGTATGAGTGCTTGATCCACAACGCATATACAAAATGAGTAGAGTTTGGGTTGTAATATTGTAATGCACTTTTCATAATTTAACCCCTTGCTTCTTCCTCTCCAAGCACTGCACATGGTAGTGTTTGCATGCTTATGCAATATCGGACAGTGGGGAAACTTTCACAACAGAAATGCAGAGTTTTGAAGACATGGCAGGCCTTCGTATTGTTGAGCAAGTTCAAATTATTTTGGCCAGCCCTTTTACTGACCTATCTGTCAGAATGGCTTTACACATACCGTGTTTCCCCGAAAATAAGACCCTGTCTTATATTTTTTTTGAACCCTGAAATAAGTGCTTGGCCTTATTGCCATGCATTCAAAAGCCCAATTGGGCTTATTATCAGGGCATGGCTTACTTTGGGGAAAACAGAGTAGGATTTTATTTATATTCAGGGTTAAACTACCGTATTTTTTGGAGTATAAGACGCACTGGAGTATAAGATGCACCTTAGTTTTTGGGGAGGAAAATAAGAAAAAAAGCTGATTGGCGGGTGGATAGTCTCCCGGAATACCCCCAATCAGCTGTTCCCAGAGGTGAATTTTAGCAATAGGTTGGTTGGTTGTGAGCTCTGTACCTCGCTTTTTTTTTCTGCCTCTGAAAGCCTCCAAAACAGACCTTCAGAAAAAAAGCCTCTGAAACTTCATTTCAGACACTTTTTTTTTTTTTGAAGCTTTGTTTGGAGGCTTTTTTTCTGAAGCTCTGTTTGGAGGCTTTTTTTCTCAAGCTTCATTTCTGAGGCTTTTTTCAGCCCCTGAAACCTCCATTTGAGAAGCTGAGCAGGGCTACATTCGGAATATAAGATGCATCCAGATTTTCACCCTCTTTTTTTGGGGGGGGGAAAGGTGCGTAAAAGTACGATAGATATCGCCTCTTCAAAATATTCCTGAATCTGTTCAGATGTGATAATTGGCTGTTGTCCATATGGCTGATCCAGGTTGAGCAGAAATAGACCCTCTCCACCCCCACCCACCCCCCAAACAAATCTATCTAGGATTCTAGGACATTTAAAGGCCCTCAGATTTGTGTGTTTGTGGAAGAGAGATACAGAGGGACTGGAAACTAACACTTAGGTCATGGCTATACCCGCCTTTCTGGGGAGTATATTATTATCTATTATTATAATCTATGTTCAATCTATTTTAGGTTAGGGTTAGGAGTTGGAGCTTCTGTTCTGAAGATATTATTGCAAATTGCACAGTGAAATATCCCTATTTTGTTTCCTTGAATCAAGCTCAAGGTATTTTAATTTCAATAGTATTTATTTTGTTCGTTTTAAATAGTGATAACAAGAACACAATGCTTTAGTTTGGTATTTTGAAAATAGCCCTGTTTCCTAAAAGGAAGTCCTTTGATTTTGGATTTTCTATTTTAATAAAGCAGTATTGTCTGAATGTATTATATGAAAAAGATTAACTAGGTGATTTTATCACCAAAAACAATTTAGAGCTAAGGAAGTGTCTGAAAATGGAGTAGTTGTGAAATAAGGAGGCCAGGTCCCTTAAGAAAGCAGTGCAGACTTTGGAGTCTGCTTAACCAATCTGGCAACTCTTAATAGCAGAATTTTAAAAGGCTACCTTTCTTTTTGGTTTTATATCAGAAAAGTCATATTTTTCTATTTTTTTTCTTGGTTTCACCTCTTGTGATTTTTCTTCTGTTTTTATACTCTCATCTTGGGATGCTTCTAACACTATTCCTGCATTACTCATATTAAACAGGTACATAAAACTGAATGCCTTGCAAAAAATTTTTACTACAGTTCCCAGTCCAACCAGTATGGCCATTGGACAGAAACAGTGGGGGTTATAGTCCAAAATATTTGGACAGGGACATCAAAACTCCAACTCCTGCCTTATCAACATTAAGCATGCCAATAGGTTGTTGTGTATAATCAAGGGCTTTTGAATAGGCAGAGTCTCCAGTCTTATACAAGAAGTATGTGTGGATAGTTGCTTATGGGTAGGAATTCTGTGTAGGGTTTTCCCCCCCCCATTGGTGGCACCGTCTGGATGTGTTCCATAATATGTCAGGGTGAAAGACTAACCATGGGAGCTTGGCCTCCTTGGAGGAAACAGGTTGAGTAAGCCTGACATGGATAGTGTAGGAAAAGTAATAGTGAGCCTATACATACATACATTCAAAGAGTCTGAGCAGTTACATGGTTCCCTTTTTACTGGTATTCAGAATTAAGTCAAAATCCATATTGTGGCTGACAATGAGGCTGTTGTTTTGGTATGTGTTTCATACCGTAGTTTAATCATTCTGCCTCAATAGCAGTATGTATAAAGACAACTAAATGGGAATATTTCCAATTCAGCCTTGCAGGTAAGTCCATCATGCCTGCTAGGAGCTTCCCATATTGGTATGGAGAGCTACTTCTCTGTGCTGGGCGAATAAGAATGTCAGGTGCAATTTGTTCTGAGAATCCAAAGAACCCTTTAAAAGAAACAGAGATAGCCTAGAAATAGCAAAATTGATGGATTTCTTAGCTTGACTTGACAATAACGTTGCATGACATTACATTTTGGAACACACAATTCTAACTCATGAAAATTGGAGTTCCTGAGTCTACAATGTAATCGGCAATCATACAAACTGGATAAAGCTTCTGAGGACAGGAGTTCATGGAAAGACTCCACTAAATCCGGGCCTGGTGGCTCAGCAGACTAAAAGCATTGTGATTAACACCAGCTGTCTGCAATTACTGTAAGTTCGAATCTCACCAGGCTCAAGGTTGATTCAGCCTTCCACCTTTCTAAGGTAGGTAAAATGATGACCCAGTTTGTGGGGGCAATAAGCTGACTTTGTATAAATATACAAAAGTATGAAGGCTATTGCTTAACGCATTGCAAGCCGCCCTGAGTCTCCGGAGAAGGGCGGCATATAAATCAAATTAAAAAAAAAAAATCCCATATATAGTGTAGCTCTTTTCCTCAAAGATAAAAAATCAGTGTGGCAAAGGTGTGTTAAACATATATTAACTCCAGTGTCAACATGAAGCTAAACTGAAGTAAAATTAATCTCTCAGGTCAAGCTGAGCTTCTGCTATGTAATTTTTTTTTTTTTTTTGCAGTTCTTTGGAATGTACAGAATTACATTCTTAATATAGGAGAAGGAAAAGACAACAGAAATAAGCATTCCAACATTTTTGGTGTGGCAACTATTAAAATGGATTTTTAATGCAGTTGATCTTCATTTTCCTTAACATATTTTAAATATTACTAGAGATTCACTGAGCCCTGTTATTCTTTTAGATAATGTCAATTAGTATTACTTCTGGCTACTACCTGGACAAGTCCCTGCAATTTTCTTCCCAAGGTTTCAAAACGTTGTTTGCCCTTGCCTCCTTCCTAGGGCTGAGAGAGAGAGCAACTGGCCAAAGTCACCTACCTGGCTTCATGCCTAAGGTAGAACTAGAACTCATGATTACCAAATTTCAAGTCCAATGCCTTGATTATAAAGGCCTACTCTGTCCAGATCTCATCATAGTCTCAGATCATCAAGGGGACATATTTTACAGATCCCCCCATCAATCCTTCTTATGTCATCAACAAGTTCAGCCAATATTTAGTCATGCTGTTAAAAATAAAACATCTTAAAATTACTGTCTTACAGTAATTATTGGTTACATGTATTTATAAAAATATCATCTTATTTTGTTATTCAGAAGATTAGCTAGGTTGTTAAAAATTCACTTTTAGGAGTTCTTTAACTCTACAAAAAAAAATTCTTTTAAAATTGGTTTTTTTTTAAAAAAATAGTGACACATGTTTATGTTTAAAGTATATTTTTCTTAATAGCATGAGTATGTGCCAACTTATGAAATCATGTGTCTTTTTAGATTCAGGGAGATTAAATAAGCAGTGTTTAAGTGATGTAACATTTATATAATAATACAATGTTTATATTTTTAATTTAAAAAGCAAGTGTTCTGACCTGTTAGTTACATAATATAACAAATATTGCAATGTTTAGTGAATGTTTTCATATTTTTCTTCTATGGTTCCCTTGTAACAAGGTGTATGGGCAAAATGTGAGGCTTGATTAATATTCTTTTTTACTGTCCCTTGGAACTCTCTTTCCCTTTTTTGCTCCTTAAAGCATTTGAAAAATCAGAATAATCGCTCATATTAAAATGTCTTGAAATTCCCCAGATTGAAATTGGAATTTTAGAATTAAATACCCTAGAGTTTCAAGTTATGTTAATTACTACCTCTAGATTAAATAAAAACTCTGCAGAGGTTTTGTCCTTGCAGTTTGTCTACACATTTTGAATATAACCTTCTCTGTAATTAAAAGGGCTATTTATAGTTCCATGTGTTACTAGATTTCAGAGGGCGTCTAAAAAAGTGAAGACCTGTTTCCTGTGTCTATAATGCTGAGAGGACAAATAACAAGGAAATGTACCTAAAAGCCAATGAAATCAAATAGATTCTGTACTTTATTTAAGACACTGTTGAATTACTTAAATTCTATTTAGGTCACTTCTATTTTATTTTAAAGCTTCAGTGGTGAACTAGTACATTTCAGTGCCCGGGAAAAGGTTCTGAAGATAAAATTAAGAACAATAAAATTATTCAAAATAAAAATGGTAGCTTCACAATGATTGAAAAAGACCACAGTTTTTGAAGAAGAATCAAGGATCTTGGGAAAGAAGATACTTGGGCAAGTGGAATTTTAAAGGGAGAAAGCGAAAACAGTATATGGGGTCCTTGATTTATGACCATAATTGAGCTCAGAAATATGGTCGTAAGTCATTGTCATTAAGCAAATGGCTTTAATAAACACAATCCTTGCTCTCCCCATTGCGATTGTTAAGTGGAACACAGGGTTCCACTCGGGATGGGGGAAGCCCTAGGAGGCCTGCACTGCAGCACTTCCCCAGCCACATGTGGCCTCCCCCATGCTTCCCAGGGTCTCCTCTAACCCTGAGCCACCCCATTCTGCTTCCCATCCCTCTGGCTCACATCCACCCTTTCATGCCTTGGTCCATCATATTATTTCCCAAGATCGTTTTTGGGAAGGAGAAGTAGCTGATCCACCATGTGGCTTTTCAATATGGAAGCGGTGTGGTTCCTTCTCAGAAATGGTCACCATTTTGGAAGCGGCTGCAATTCTCAGATTGTGAGAATTGCAGCCCTTCCCAGGACAGTCCTCCTGCAGGATGGCAGGAAGCGGCCCTGCCATTCCCAAAATGGCACCTGCTTCTAGAACAGCACCATGCAGCAGGAGGGCTGCCTGGTGGTGGATTGGTTGCTTCTCTTTCCCAAAGGCAAACTCACAGATACTAAATGGGTTATGTATGATGTAGTCCCATTATATATAAATGGGACTTCAGCCAACATTTTATGCTTCTATCAGCTTGTCATCTTATGATCCTGCCAGGTTGTGTTGTTTGTAGCAAGTGGGTTCATAGTATTGTTCATTTGTTTTTTGAAAGGAGGGAAAATACGACTTTTCGGTATAGAAGTTCTGTGCATTCATAATTTCCTAGCTCTCAATTGCTATTAAACATACCACTATATTTCCCTGGTAGCTTTGGATCAGATGATCCAAAATATTTTAAAGTCTTAAAGTTAATTGGATTTTTGCATAAGGAACAAGTTAGCCCGGAGAGCTGCTATCAGTTGTCTTGTGATATACATTAAAAAAATGGACACTTTTTTTTTTCTCTTTAAACGAAAGCTTCCTATCTAGTTTCCTTTTGCTGTTTCAGGTGTGTGTGCAAACTGAAGCTTGCAGTATTTCCCACTGTAAGACGTTGTGTTTTAAATCTGTAATCGTTGGAGGATGGATCTACCATATTCTGAAACAGTAAAAAGATACACAGCATCAACTAAAAATGAAAGCAGTCTGCGGTAGCTTTAAATTTTTCAGAAGTCTTATTTAGGTTTGAAGGTTTGTGGAGCACTGAGAAAGAAAGTTAGAAAGTTTCTTTAGGAGATAGAATAGAAACTTTACCTTGAATATATTTTTCTCCTTTCCTCTGTTCTTGCTGTCCTTTTTAACATAGCCCCTGAACAGGACATTTGTGAAATGTACAAACTAGCTATCATGGTTTTCTGAGTTTGAGTCAGCCTTACAGCTTTCTTTTCCTCCACATCCCTCCTACTAAACGAACAGCTCTCTGTGTTTGTTTGCCTAAAAGTTTTCCAAAAGCAAACTCATGGGATGAGCCGCTGTTTTTTTTGTTTTTGTTTTTGCTCTGCATCATTGTTCTTAAAAAAAGCCTTTTATCCTAAATTACTGATGTCATGGCTTTTTCACATTTTATTGTTCCTGTGTGTTCCAACTTCAGCATTATCGCCCCAGGAAGTCTGAAAAAGATACACTATAATAATAAACAGCAATAATTGACTCCTTTGGCTTGCCAGAGTTATTGTATTTGGAATTGTTAATTACTAAACAGCCAATTATGCAAGGTATAAATTCCATGCATATTCACTAGAAAGCTTATTGCCTGAAAGCATAGGTTTAAAAATACACTGATTTTCTTCTGCAGATTCAAAGTACAGAGGGAGAGATTCCACACGCTCCTAACGCAAGTCAGCGGGCTTTAAACAGAACAAAAAAAGGTGAGTAGATTCATTTTTCCTTGTTCCTCCTGAAACATCCCGACCACTAAATGTCGACCAAGTACTTGAAGCTTTTTAAGTAGTGGCCCACCCATAAGCTCCTAGTCTGCCCTTTAATTACATTTCAGATCACAGTGTCGTCTTCTTATGAAACGGCATCCTAAATGACAGAGGCTGGATCAGAGTTGTAACCTTAATTAAGGGTTTGGCTTTTCTGACCCTTTACCAGTTATAGGGTGGAGGAATTGAAGTGGTGCAATATATTTATATGAGTGAAAGATGCCCTATCATTTAAAATGACTGTTTTGAACCTTAAGATGACATACCCCAAACCAAAAAGCTTTTTGTTATTCTCCAAATGCTGATGATACAAAAGACTTCTGTGTTCAGCCATTGAGATAATGTGATAGAGGAGCCCTAAGCATTACCATAAGACACAAGCATTAAGCCTCAAGTGTGTTCAGTGAGGTTTCCTCCATAGTAAGACTGTTCTAGGATTGTACTATTTCCAGATCAGAGCATGCGGTGACTGATTATAGCGATGCTCATGTAGTTTTTTCCTTTGTTGGGTGTCCACGTTAATTGCATCCCTCTGCTCCTCACTATAGGAGAACAATGCGGAATGGAAAGAAAAGTCCTGTAATAAATGGCGTAGATTGCAGTAGCAAAGAGAATAGGTGTCCACTCCTTGATCAACAAAGATCATATTTTTCTTTGACCATAGAATGAAACATCTTTAATTTTGCTTCAGAATGCGACTGTCGTTAGCAGGTTGAGAATGCAGTGTGTATATTATCCTGGCTCAGGAGCTTTGATACACATATATCTAACTCCCTACTCTTAGTTTAGTTATAAGTATATATAATAAGCAGTTACAATCAGACTAAATCTGTGAGTTTGAGCTCTTCAGACTTGGTTTAAACCCTGTGTGAAAATTCTTGGTGTTTGTTTGGATGGTATCTCATTCAATCTGTTAGTTATCTGTCAATCTGTTTCCACTGCTTATTTCGTAAGTCTATTCACAACAGATGTATTATTTTTATATGTTTGCTTATGACTCGCCTCCAAAGCTGCTACTTTGATTTTGTTTTCTTTTTCTTTCTTAAACTGATAAATATATTTTTCATAGCTTTGTTCATTCAAAGATCAGACTGCAGCTGTTATCAGCAACTTATTTAATAGGGTTGCAGTAAAATATGCATCATCTCATTGGTTTGCTTCCTTTTTTAAAAAAGCCTAGGCATAAAGATAAAAAAAAATGTTGTTGTTTTTTTTATTTGATTTATATGCCGCCCTTCTCTGAAGACTCAGGGCGGCTTACAATGTGCTCAGCAATAGCCTTCATCCTTTTGTATATTTATACAAAGTCAGCTTATTGCCCCCACAAACTGGGTCCTCATTTCACCTACCTTAGAAAGGATGGAAGGCTGAGTCAACCTTGAGCCTTGGCGAGATTCGAACCCTGCAGTAATTGCAGGCAGCTGGTCTTAATAACCAGCTTAATAACAGGGTGCCTTAAACCCCTGTACTACCAAGGCTACCAATGTTAGTATTTTTATATTAAATCCATAGAATTTGTTCATTCAAAGATCAGACTGCAGCTGTTATCAGCAACTTATTTAATAGGGTTGCAGTAAAATATGCATCATCTCATTGGTTTGCTTCCTTCTTTAAAAAAAGCCCAGGCATAAAAACTTTAACATTTTTATATTAAATTCATAGAATTTGTACTTCCATTTCTTTGTATTAACAGCAGGCTTTTTAATTTGCACTGTCTATTTTATGAATAGTGTTTCTTTCTTAATATAAGTGTTCATCATAATCAGCTTAACTTAGTAACGCATTGTTCAGGGAGAAAAAGCTCAGTTCTCCAGTACAGTTAATATGATGTTCCTTTTAGATACTGAATTTTAATTAGAGGAAAACAAGTTTCTCTTTTGTGCATTCAGCATTGGTATTTGTTATTACATAACTCAAGTAGAGGTATGTTTTTCTCACAAGGTTTCCTTTGGTGAAGGACGGACTGGAACAAAAAGTCTCATTTGCTATGTACTATAATATGAAGTGTTGCTATGCACAATATTCAATATTGTTAAAGAAATGTTGATTCAGGAAATCATTTCTATTTTTATTCTTGAATGGCCTAATGGGTATATCTTATACAGGCCATGAGATTTGCCTTACCGGTATTTGCCAAAATTCAAATACACATTTAAAAATAAATTATCTAACTGTGCAAGGAAAAAAATGAACATTCAAATATCTTAACAGTTTAGAATAGAAACATACATGTCTGAATCTGCTTTAAAGCGAGTGGATTTGTTTGATTATCAGGGATATAATATCTTCTATTCTGGCTAGTGGAAATTCTTAAAGGTTTGGCTTCCTAAAATCCTTTAATTTGGAAGAACCCTGGACCAAAGCTGACAGTTTCCTGGATGCAAAGTATATGCTCACTAAGATGAAACAGTGGGGCTATACACTGAAATTCAGGATTAATTCAAACTAGTTCATTCTGTTTGAGCTAAATTAGAAGTCATGGCCTTGATCATTATTTTCTAGTAACTTCCTTCTAAAAAGCTCAGGTCTGAATATGTACACTTCTTTTCCATGTTTTATTTTTGCAGCAGCCTCACATGTTTTATCCAACCATACTCCACAGCCCTTCTTTTATTAACAGAACTTCATTTTTCCTAGTCTAACACCTTCCCTATTCTATTGTTGATCCTACCCAATAGTAAACATACATACAGTGATTTTTCACACATTCCAGTCTTCAGCTTTTTCTATTTCTTATAAATTACAGGAACAAAAATATTGCACAGCATATTGGTTGGCATGACATGACAGTTGGAAGCGGTACAGAAGAGGGAAGCCAAAACGATCAAAGGGCTCAATCATGGTTAAAATGTTTGAGACAGTTTAAAGTCTGGGATTTATTTATATTATTTATTATTATAATTACTCAGATACATAACATCATGCACAGTGTGGAGAAGAGATGAGAATTTCTCTCTCTCTCAAAAGAGTAAAACTAGAGGCTATTCAAGATAAGTGTCCGGAAGGAAATCTAAAACAGACAGAAGTTCTCACAGCTCATAATGAAACTGTGGAATTCGTTATCACACAGGATGTGGCAATGGCCATTAACTTGGATGGTTTTAAAAGGGGAAGGGATAAATTAATGGAAGACCTAATTAAGGGCTAATAGTCTTGAATATTCAGTGTTACCTAGAGATATAGGACAGCCTACCTCCTAGTTGCAGAGGAGCAATGGTTGGAAAAGGGTAAGTCTATATTCTGCTTCTTGTGAGGCAGATCTCAGAAAGAAACAAAAAGATGTGTATTGGTCCGATGTAGCAGAACTGTTCTTATATGGAAGATTGCAATCTGACACATTCAAAGAGAACAGATTGGAGAAAGCTTTATTACTGATCAGGATGCAGTGAATGTAGTGGGACATTTCAGTGAACTTTATAGGATGTTTTCTGGGTAGAAATCTTCAGATCATAACATATTCATTAGAATATTAGCACAGAGTGGAATGAGATTGGTTATTGATTCCTTCCCCTTATATTTGCTTAATTATTTCTATTACTGAAAAAACAAGTACATCTGCATAGCACGCTCTATTTATATACGTAGCACTTTCTATTTATATATATTTCTGTTTGGTGGGCATGCATGCCTAGACAGATACAAGTATAAACACAAACAGGCTTCATTTGTGGAATGCTGCTTGTTCAACAGTGTGTGTCCACTAGTGTAAAAGGCGAGGCAACTTTGATGAAATATCTCCCCAGCCCATCTCTTAAACCCTAAACATCTGCTGTTCTGGGTAAAATCGCCTCTTCAGCTCTCCCTTTTTGCTGCCAGTAGTAAGTTCCATTTGTGGGATGCTGCCAAAGGGAAAGGGTAGATTCAGCCCCATTGTATCCTGAGCTCTTCAAATCTTAAAAGACCAGTTAGGACCCTTTAAGGGCTTGTATTGTTTGAAGAATGGCTGCAGTTTCAGCAGCTCTTAAGTGTAAATGATCCATGACCATTGTTTCTGGAGCATTACTGCTGTGATAAGTACTCTATGTTTGGACATTCTCCTTCTGAGCACCCTTCTTGTTTATAATAGAATTCCAAGCATATTCTCTTTGCAATATGAAAATCCATTGGAGAGAGAAAAAGAGAGAGAGTGAGAGTCATGCAAACTGAGGATCAAAAGCAATGAAGGGCCTTGCTGTGTTTTATTTATTTTGATTATAAGAGTGCCATCTGTGTTATATTTTAAAACCACACAAAATAAGGCCAACATTCTTCTAATAGGAGAGAGCAAAAATTTGGAAGTCTTCCCCCAAAACTAGCTGCTGTTCATCTCTCAGCTATGTATTTGTGTAAATAATCAGATTATTTACATTTAGAAGCAACATTTTAATAATGTCTGAGGATGTGTTTTCAATACATAAAAGTTGACTTCAATTTGCCCTTATCTAGTCTGCAAGGAATTCTCCTTCATTTGTTCTGATATTTTTAAAGCTGTTTTTGATCTTAAGGGATGTAAAACACTTGAAATTTCTGGTAGTTTAGAATTGTCTAAAATCCGCTTATTACAACATTCTTTATAAACTACAGTTTTTGCAAGTAATGTAGTCCAGGAGTCCGAAAAATGGATTGCCTTGAATTCAGACACCCTTGAATTCCATTGACTCTTATCTACTGCAAATTTGCTTTGACTGTTAGTAGTTCAGATTCTTGTGGAGAGCTGTAGCATACAATAAACCTATAATCATTTAAACCCCCTTGCTTCCTGATTTCTTGCACCTGACAAAAAATGACATAAAAGCAAATAAGAATACTTATAAAGCAACCTAGTCATGAAAGAGGCTCACCCATGGTATCAGGATCCTAGACTTCATGGCCAAGCCAGGTTTTTAGTACCTTGCAAAAAGTCAGCAGGGTTGGAGCAAGTCTAATTTCCGGGTGGGGAATGATGTTTCATTAATTAATATGTGAATTGTGAATTGAGAGAACTGGGTTCAAAGTCCAGCTGTAACCAGAGAATTTCATTAGCTTTTTTTAGGTTATGTCCTCACACTCAGTACTGTTCGCTCCAGAAGTTTGTCTTGAGAATAAAATGAGGGGTGGCCCCAGCTCCTTAGAATAAAGTATCATCATATAATGTAAAGAAAGAAATTAACCATCTAAAGGCCCAATTAAGGACTAAACAGAGCCAGAGAAACAATCAGGCTTTGTCTGAAAGCTGAGAATGAGAGCCAGCTTTTGGGTTGGTAGGTCAGGGCTCTCTCAGCTGAATGAACAAATGCGCGTATCCTCTTGCCAGCTAAATGGAGAATTGTGTACATGCTGGAAAATCTGCTGAGCCTTTAACATTTGTCTCCCTTCCCATTCCCCTCATTCCCACTGATAGATCAGCTCTTACGATCAGCAAGTCAGCATTCTGACAGCAGCGGCTTTGCAGAAGATTCTTCCACAGACTGCTTCTTGCTCAATCAACTGCAGGTAAATTTTTTGGATTGCTTCATTTCTACTTTTCCAATTCTTAGCAGCCTGTTGTGTGAGCAAGGAGACCCTTTGGCATTCCTACAGGAAATGTGGAAAAAGTCCTGTTTTTTAGGATTCTAATTCGGTAGCAGGATGTTCCCTTTGTACCTGGATGGTTGGATTGAACTGCAGCAGAACCTACAAGCTACAAGACCTGATATTTCTTTTTTTCCACCATTATTGCAAGATGTAATCACGTTCCAGGTACAATACCACCAGCAGCATAAAAATGCAGTACTCACAACCGCATATAGCATTGAATAGGGAAGAGTCTTTAAAAGTTTAACTTAATCAGCCAAATATTTCTGGAAATGCCGGCTTATTTTCTTGATACTATATGTCATGGCTTCGTAAACTTCTTTGGGAAAGAGCACTGAGTGACATTGAAGCTGCTACCTAGAAGACTACGTTTCTGTTGAATACTTGCCACCTAAATCGAGTCAACAACATCTTGCTTTCTACCCATTTTCCATTCTCCTGTGTTTTATTTAGTGAATTACTGAACAGAAACATTATGACCTGTAGCTCTTGGTAGATGACTCACTCTATGACCATTACGTTTGGAGATGGCTCCAGCAGAAACCCATTTTATATCAGTCAAACTGAAGCAAGCAGATACATCATTTCAGAGCTTGGTTGTCTAACCTTGCCTGGGCTGCATATAAAATACATAATAGTAAATGTATTTTAATAACAGGCTTCATTTATTTTTTAAATATTTTTCGTTACCTTGTGGGGCTGCGTTACTAACTGTCCAGGGCTGCATGTGGCTGGTGGGCTGCAGGTTGGACACATGCTTTAGAGCAGTGGTGCCAAGGGAGTGTATGGATCTGCTTCTCATCCTATACAAAAGCCATCCTTTGAGACCTAATATCTGCTACATAGCAGACCCCCCTCCCCAACCTCCCATTGCTCAGGATAAACAAAAGGGAACCAAAGTAGTGTCAGGGTAAATTGAAAGAAAGGGTGAAAATTATAATTAAGAACCACAGTTGCCATATTTTTTCCACTGTGCTGCTCCTCCAATCCATGGACGGGTAGCTTCTCCTTAGTTGCTGGGCAGAACTGAGTGCTGATCTCCTTCCTGCAAGCTGGCCACGCCCACTCTGTCCAATCAACTCCAGTCTTTCTCACTCAGTTGCTGTGAGAACTAGCAATTCTGAGTGCTCCACAGTATAGATTCTATTTCCCTTGTTTTGTTATTTTTGTCTCCTTCCCCTTTGTGATTTATTTGGATTACTTCTTCAAAGCGAATTACGAGGCTGCTGGGACGCGCGCGAGCTTGGGGCGCCAAGCCGCAGTCCCTGCTGACCGGCTTGGCTAGCAGCCTTTCGGATCCGACCCGGACGGGCGGATTCGTGTGAAATTGTTAATTCCCTAACGGAAGACCTGAGGCAGCGTGGGCGCGTGCGAGCTTGGGGACCCAAGCCGCTGCCCCTGCAGGCTAGATTCAGCTCGTAACCTGCCGGATCCGACCCGGCTGGGCGGATCCGCGTGGAGCTGTTGATCGCCGCCGCCGAGAGCATCAAGACGGTAGGAATTTCATCGCCGGACGTTGCGGCTCCGTTTCTTAGCCGGCAAGAGCGCGAACAGCTGTGAGGCGCTGTAAGCGCTGTGGGCCTTATTAAATTTCCCGCCAGAGCCGCTTTTGCTCTAAAGGCCGTCAAATTTGGAGGAGGAGGCGGAGAGACGCTAGGAGTGCTATTGGCCTTATTACCTTTCCCGCCAGTGCCGTTTTTCAAGCAACGGCCGCCATTTTAGAGAGGCGTCCATTTTGTGACTCATACATCCTGATAAGCGACTGTTGGCCTTCCTTTACTGCAGTGTCTATTAATTAAGTGACTTAATTAAGAGGCTTGAGCTCGGCGGTTTCCGAGCCTTTGACCCAGTTTTCTAAGGGGGCCAGGTTCCAAGGGAAAGCCCTGCCTGCTATGCCCCGTGGAGCAGCCTTACTGTCTGCATAGAGCTCAGCGTCTTCTGAGCCTGGCATTTCCATAAAGAAGGCGCTTCCAAAAATTGAAGTCATCTATCTGAAGACCACTAAACTTTTGGTCAACAGTTTAGGTAATCTTACTGGTTTGCCTCCCAATCAAAGATGGCGGATGTCCCTCTTTCTTCGGATTCGGAGTTGGACTGCTCTCCCCCGTGCCCTCAACAATCGACTCGAACACGAAAGGCTAAGACCAAACGAAAGCATCATACGCAGCCTGGATCTAACAAGGCAGAGCAGCGCAGACACCAGGTTTTAGAAAAACAATTTGAGAAGGCCCGACAGCAATCTTCAACGCATTTGGGGTCCTCTTCGGGCGGACAGGACCCACACGCCTCTTCTAATCTCCGCCACTCTAGAGGCGTTTCTATGTCACTACCAGATGTCTCAAGTCATTCCGTGCCGGAAGGTTCTAATCAGAGACGTTTACCTGAAGCGACCTTTACACCGACGGCTGCGGGCCTTCGGCCTGATTTGTCAGACAATCCGGTTAACTTCCAGGCAGCCTTGTCAGATGCGCTAGCCAAGATTCTGGCAGCTGGGATTCAGCAAGGTGCGGTGGGCCCCACTCCTCCTTCCATTGACCCACCGGTTCCAGTCCGGCCTGAGCCTAGGCCAACGCAGTTTGCGACTCACCAGACGGATGAAGGCTCTTCTGATGAACTCGAACCAGGCGAGATTTGTCCTGAAGATGTAGAATTTTCGGAAGACGAGGGCCTTCCACCGGACAAGCCTGTCTTTACTAGCCTCTTCCGTCCGTCTCTTTTCAAATCGCTCTTACACAAAGCCAAGCTTACCACCAAGTTTGGCGTTTCGGATGTTCAATCGGATAATGCCTCTCAAACACCACACGATGCTCTTTTCCAGGTCTCGAAACCAGATCAAGACGTGATTCCTTATCCGCCGTTATTCTCAAATGTCATCAATTCAGCCTTTGGTCAGCCAGGCTCCTTGTCTTCACCGAGTGGCATAGATAAACGGCTTTACGCCTCAGCGAAAGAACTGGAGGATGCACTGGCCATGCCTACTGTTGACCCTCCGGTGGCTAATTTATCTACTACATCTTTGCTGACATCAGACGTTGCGGATGGTCTGAAAGCTGAGGACCGCAAGATGGAACTTGGTTTTCGAAAAGCGCACCAGGCGGCTGCTTGGGCAATAAAGGCAGCCACAGCGACTTCATTTTTCAACCGCGCTGCTCTAATCTGGCTCAGACAACTACAGGAGAGATTACCTCCTGAGGACATACGGCTACA
Source organism: Pituophis catenifer annectens (assembly GCF_029215685.1). Taxonomy (NCBI): domain Eukaryota; kingdom Metazoa; phylum Chordata; class Lepidosauria; order Squamata; family Colubridae; genus Pituophis; species Pituophis catenifer. The sequence continues at coordinate 191,277,696 of NW_027256881.1, read as the reverse complement.
TCAGGACATTAATAAGTTGGTGGCCGCAACTGAATATTCGGCCGATGCGTCCCTCACAGCGGCCAAGTTCGCTTCCAGATCGATGGCAGCATCTGTGACAAATCGCCGTATGTTTTGGCTCCGCAATTGGAGAGCGGATGCCAGAGCCAAGTGGAAGTTAGCGTCTGCTCCATACTCGGCTCCATCTCTCTTCGGTACCGCCCTTGAACCAATATTAGTAGAGGACAAGGACAAACGGAAGATCCTTCCGTCCTCCGTTCGTCGAGCTGAGCGGAGATATGCCCCTTATCCTCAGCGGCCGCCCTTTCGGGCCTACGCAGGGTCTGGCGGACCCTACTTTCCTCGTTCATATTCCCAGTCTTCAGACAGGAACACAGACAGACAAGCTTTCCGAGACCGCTCCAGAGGCCAGTCCCAGTCGAAGCGCCCATTCCGAGGCTCCAGTTACCGTCAGGCTCGCAGGGGCAAGTGACGCTCCCGAGTCAGGTCCTATTGGGGGTCGACTCCAGCTCTTCCACCCCCAGTGGGACCTATCGACAACAGACGCTTGGATCCGTCAATCGATTCAACGGGGCCTTTACATCGAATTCCACTCCACGCCGCCCAACAGATTTCGCAGCTGCCCTGTTCCACTGTGTCCCCTGAAGAGACGTCTCATGGACGCAGAGATTTCGCATCTTCTTTTAATCAGGGCGATAGAACCGGTGCCCCAGGGACAGGAATACACCGGGTTTTACGCTACTTTGTTTCTGGTGCCCAAGTCATCGGGCGGTCACAGGGCCATCTTAAATCTGAAGGGCCTCAACCGATACGTGCGGTATCGCAGGTTCAGGATGCAATCCCTTCGATCGATTCTGGCGGCGATCAGACCCAACGACCTTCTGCAGTCCGTGGACCTGCGAGAAGCCTACTTACATGTCCCAATACATCCTGGCCACCGTCGTTACCTGAGGTTCGCCTACAACAACAACCATTATCAATATTGTGCGATGCCCTTCGGGTTGTCATCGGCACCCAGGACCTTTACAAAATTGGTGGAAGTAGTGGCAGCGGCTGTCAGGGCGCACACAATCCGCTTAATGTGCTATCTGGACGATATTATCGTCATGTCGACGTCGCGTCCTCAGGCATTAAGGGACATGGAGTTGGTGTTACAGATTTTCCAGGCCCATGGTTTTTCCATCAACCGTCAGAAGAGTCACTTCTGTCCAACAACCCGCCTGCATCATTTGGGAGCGGTAATCGATTCGCAACTGGGCCAGGTGTTTCTGTCCCCAACTCGCATTCAGGACCTCAGGACAATGGTGAGACAAATACAAGATCAAAGGAAGGTGCCACTTCTACTGCTATCTCAACTGTTAGGGAAGATGGTGTCCTGCATATCCATCGTGCCTTGGGCTCGCAGGCATGCCCGTCCCCTACAGTGGCTGCTGCTTCCCTTCCAGAAGCAGGGCCGCAGCACTTCCAGTTATCCAATTGTTTTACCCCCTCAGGTTCGATTATCCCTTCGGTGGTGGAGGTCGTCAGCAACTCAGAAGGGATGTCTTTTTCTCGAGCCCAGCCGACTGGTCCTGACTTCCGACGCAAGTCTACACGGTTGGGGTGCCCACCTGCAGGAGGCGGTGGTTCAAGGTCGGTGGTCTCGGGCGGAGAAGGCGAACAGCATCAATTGGCTGGAATTGAGGGCTGTTCGCCTTGCTCTTCGCCACTTTCGGCACACTCTCGAAGGTCAACATGTGTTAGTCCGAACGGACAATATCACCACCAAGGCACACATAAATCGGGAGGGGGGCACACGTTCCCGGGCCTTGATGATGGAATCAGAGAGACTGTTGGCCTGGGCGGAACTCCACACAGCGTCCCTGGTGGCAGATCACATTTCGGGACAATCCAACGTGAAGGCAGATTGGCTCAGTCGGGAACTCATCGATCCGGCGGAGTGGAGCCTGAACCACGCCGTCTTCGAACAACTGACACGCAGGTTCGGCCACCCTCAGGTAGACCTGTTTGCCACAGCCCAGAACGCTCAGCTACCCCGTTTCTACTCACGCTATCCAAGCGCAAGATCAGAGGGCAGCGATGCGCTGCGGTGTCTGTGGCCCACCGGACTTCTTTATGCCTTTCCCCCGATTCCATTGATCCCTCGCTTAATTCGAAAACTGATCCGAGAGAAGGCAGAGCTGCTGCTAATAGCCCCGCTGTGGCCTCGGAGACCCTGGTATGCGGATCTACTAGAACTTTCTATCGTTCCGCCTTGGACGTTACCTTTCCAGGAAGACTTACTAGTACAAGGGGTGGTCGTCCACCCAGATCCGCAGTGGCTCCGCTTAACCGCCTGGCGTTTGAGCGGCTCCAATTGCAGAAAGCTGGAATCTCTGCCGGGGCCATCTCCGTGATTCAATCTGCCAGGCGTTCCTCCACGACACGAATTTATGAGGCTTCGTGGCGCGCCTTTACATCTTGGTGCCTGTCACACCATGTAGACCCGACATCACCTGATATTCCAGACGTATTGGACTTTTTACATGCCGGTCTCACCAAAGGTCTGGCCCCGGCGACCTTACGTCGCCAGGTAGCAGCTCTATCAACTGTCATCACCTGTGAACGACACCGCACGCTTTCTCTGAATCCCAGAATTCGGGAGTTTTTGCACGGTGCTACCAACATTTCTCCACCAGTGGTTCATAGGTACCCGTCATGGGATTTGCCTTTGGTTCTTAAATCTCTTACCGCTGCACCATTTGAGCCTTTGGCCTCGGTGTCCCTAAAATTTTTGACTTTCAAGGTCGCCTTTTTGTTAGCGATTACATCCGCTCGGCGGGTGTCAGAACTCACCGCACTGTCTATACGCAAAGAGCTCTGTACCTTCCACATTGACAGGGTCGTCCTGAGGCTAGATCCAGCGTTTTTACCAAAGGTTAATTCCCTTTTTCACAGAGCCCAGGAGGTGATACTACCGAATTTTTGTCCAAATCCTCACCATCCTTCAGAAACACTATGGCATACCTTGGACGTTCGTCGGGCGCTTCGTCGCTACATCAGACGTACACAGTCCTTCAGGCAGACCGAAGCAATGTTTGTGTCCTTTCATCCATCATCTTTGGGGCGGAAGGTATCGTCAGCCACGTTGGCTCGATGGATCAAGGCCTGCATAGCAACCGCTTATGATATTCAGGACCGGCCTCGTCCTCCACGTATTTATGCTCATTCTACCAGGAGTGCGGCCGCCTCCGCGGCTTGGGCTACACAGGCGTCAGTTCTAGATATCTGCCGTGCGGCCTCATGGGCTTCCGCTTCGTCGTTTATTCGGCACTATAAAATTGATTCGTATGCTTCTGCGGAGGCTTCCTTTGGTCGCAGGGTTTTACAACAGGTGGCCACGACCCAGGACTCTGAGAGCAGACAGCCCCCTCCCTGAGCAGTGAACTTGGGTACATCCCGTCCATGGATTGGAGGAGCAGCACAGTGGAAAAAGGACGTTGTCTCACCTGAACGTCCATTTTCGATGTGCTGCGACTCCAATCCATACCCGCCCTCGGGCTTTCTGCTATGTTTGGATTTGTTAAGGTTGTGTTGATATTTCAGTTGAGTTTCCAGTTGAGTTATGGCGCCTTCGTGAGGAAAGACTGGAGTTGATTGGACAGAGTGGGCGTGGCCAGCTTGCAGGAAGGAGATCAGCACTCAGTTCTGCCCAGCAACTAAGGAGAAGCTACCCGTCCATGGATTGGAGTCGCAGCACATCGAAAATGGACGTTCAGGTGAGACAACGTCCTTTCTATTCCCGTGTTTTTCTGCTTTAGAGAAGGAATTCGTTGGAGTAGTGAGGAAAGCCAAAAGGAATTTTCTTGATAGTCCATACTTTGCCCAAGGGTAGACTGGTAAAGACAGATTTCTAAGCAGGCTGTGTGACAAAAAAAACATTTATAAAAAGGATCTGAGTAATTTTTAAAAAAGAAATATGTAGTGTAATTATGAATGTGTTTACTCAGGCAAAAGACCTATTAAATTTTACTACTTGGGAAGGATTTGATATTGCTGTCAAATCAGAAACAATCAAAAATAGGAAGTTGGTTGTTGTTTTTTTTAATTGTGGATTTACTTCTCTTGCTTTTTGGCTTGTTCCCTTGACTACCTATGACTACTTCTCATTCCACTGCAGTCATGCAAGATTGAACACACAGAGAGAGGGAGAAGGAGAGGGGCCAGGGGAAGAGAGAGAGAATGAGAATTTACAAAGAGAGAGAGAGAGAGAGAGAGAGAGAGAGAGAGAGAGAGAGAGAGAGAGAGAGAGAGAGAGAGAGAGAAACACCACAATCTCTTTGGATTATGTTTCTCTTTGACTCCCTCCCATTCCATAGTTGTATTTAGCGCTGCAGGGTCTCTGTGTCCTACTTCCTGACTGTTACTTCTTTGTCTTAACTCTGCTTGGTTTCCTGCTTCCTTGGAGTAGACGGCATGAATAATGGCTCTGCCTGATGCCTAATAAAGAAGCCAGGAGGACAACAAACAAAGTGTGTGGGCAAAAAAAACAGCCAGCTGAACTTTGGGGACTCCGTGTACCCAGTTCTTCTTTGGAATGGGAGATTGTGTATATAACTCATGTGCGGTGCCGAGGACACAACGGGAAAGGGTGGAGGGTCCTCTGTATTCAAAGACAAATCACTCCTGCCTGTCAGATTTTATTGGTAAAGGCAGACAGAAGAAAGGCTCAGAAGGAGGGGAATCTAACTTAGCAGAAGGGCAAGAGGGCTGTCCTTCTGTTTCCAGTCTACTTGGGACTTTAAAGGTCAAAAACGGGTAAATAAATAATGAGACTGGAAATAAGAGATAAGCAGGGTTGGGGGAATAAGTGCATTATATCACAAGCTTCTTTAGAATTTCCCAACTACCTTTAAATAATGTCAAAACTTCTCAAGTGAAAAGTAGATCTGTTTTTTTTTTTGTTTTTTTTTAACAAGTCTTGGTAAGAGTTTTCAAAGTTAGGGCAATGATTTCCAAATTTTCATAGCTTACAGCAGTGGTGAAACCTCGGCCGAAGAGGTTGTAGAAAAAATGCTTTTAAAAGCCTCTGACGATCCCAGCTGAGCCGCACGATCATCAGAGGCTTTTTCTTTAATTTTTAAAAGCATATTTTTCGGCCAAAGAGGTTGTAGAAAAAATGTTTTTAAAAATAATAAAAAAAAGCTTCTGATGATCGTGCGGCTCAGCTGGGCATGGGGGGGGGGCAGGGCTTTTTGCTACCGGTTCTCCGAACCACCCGCCACCCTCGTTATCAGATCACACTATCTGGTCTGAACCAGGAGCATTTTATCCCTGGCTTACAGCCACTTTTATAATCAAAACGGGGAATGCTTTTTTATTTTATTTTTTTTAATGTTATGAGTGAAATGTAACAAAGAGAAATAAAACAATATATACAGGTAGTCCTTGACTTACGACCATAATTCAGTCCAAAATTTCTGTTGTGAGATAGTTGTTAAGTGAGTTTGGCCTCATGTTACAACCTTTCTTGCCTCAGTTGTTAAGCAAAGCCCACAAAAGTTAGCAACACGGTTCTTAAGCGAATCTGGCTTCCCCATTGACTTTGCTTGTCAGAAGTTCACAAAAGCTGATCGTAGGATCCCAGGACACCACAACCATCATAAATATGAGTCAGTTTTCAAATGTCTGGTGCTTGATCACATGATCATGGGGATGCTGCAAAAGTCGTAACTGTGAAAAGGGGTTATAAGTCACTTTTTTCAGGGCCATTGTAGATTTGCACGGTCACTAAATGAACTGTTTTAAGTCGAGGATATCCTGTAACATGGGTGGAATATAAAAAAAAATACTACCTACAGATAGTCCTCAACTTAGGACCACAATTGAGCTCAAAATTTATATTGCTAAGTGAAAAATTTGTTAAGTGAGTTCTGTCCCATTTTACAACTTTTCTTTCCACGTTTGTTAATTGAATCACCACAGTTTTTAAATTAGTAATTCGGTTGTTAAATGAATCTGGCTTCCCCATTGTCTTTGCTTGTCAGAATGTGGCAAAAGATGGTCACATGAGCCTGGGACACGGCAACCATCATAAACGTGAGTCAAACATAATGCCAAGCATCTGAATGTAAATCATGTGACCATGGGGATGCTGCAACGGTCGTAAGTCTAAAAAACGGTCATAAGCCATTTTTATTCGGTGCTGTTATAACTTCGAATGGCCTCTAAGTGAACTGTTGTAAATCAAGGACTATCTGTATCTGTATACATTTTATATGCGGCCTACTAACCGCTTCACTGCAAATGCAATTGCAAAACAGTGATTTGTCCAGGAAAAAATGGACCCTGTTGTGCCTGTTTGAAAAAAAATGCACTGAGATGGAGAAAAACTTGTCTGGAGCAATGAAAACTTGGTCCATGGAGGTTTAAAGAACTGCCTTCCCCGAGTCTTTGTGAAATTGTCAGAGCCAGCCAAGTGTGTAAGCAGCTGCCTGGAAAAAGTAAAAAAAAATGAATCCCAGCGAACAAGTTACCTTGAAATAGAATTGCATTGTTTAACAATGTATGCTGCGGATGTTGTAGAATCACCTTTTTCATGGTGATGAAAAGAGATGAGTGTGCTGTTTTGTATTATAGTGTTATTACTCCTCCTTTCCCTCATACCGCCATTTTTCCATGTGTTCTCTCCTCAGGGGCACGACTCACTGCAGGCTATGGGAAGCAGCGCTGATAGCTGTGACAGTGAAAATACAGTGACATCCTACAGCGAAGAACTCAAGACGCCAGTGGCTGAACCAGAGGGCTGTTTCAGTGAGCTTGATGAGGAGAATTTCCTCCTCTTGGAAATGAAGCAGCAGGAGAAAGAGGAAGTATCTGTGGTGGGTGTAAGAGGAGGCCAGGACACGTTAGAACGTCAAGACGGACTTTTTTCAAATGGCAAAAAGGATGAGTTTGACAGAGGTGGCTTAGAAAGAAGAAACGAAGTTGCTTCAGTCCGTGAAGCAGAATCGGAAGCATTGGATGAAAGCAGCGAAGAGAGTGATGTGGATAAGAGCAGTGAACGCGAGTTCCCTCCCTATAAAACCCACCATGTTCTCAAATCAATGTCATCTCTAGAAAGTAGCTGTTCCTCTCCTTCTTCTGTGGAGCGGGTTAATATTGCTTTACAGAGAGCCCAGAGAAAGGACAGCACCTCTTCCAGTCCCAGAACAGATCGCCCCCTGCTCAAATCAAAGGACCTTCTTTTTAAGAAAAGGCATCAGGTCTCAGAACTGGGTTATCCTCTGAGACGTTCCCAGTCCCTCCCAACCACTCTTCTCAATCCAGTGCGAGTTGTCTCCTCCGTGAATCTCCAGCTAAACCCAGGCAAGCAAATGCTGTGTGGCCCTCCTTCTTTCACATATCTGTATGACACAGAGGATGATCCTGGGAAGGAAAATACCCCAGAAGAAACATCCTTCAGAGACATTGACAAGAGCTCTACTCCTTTATGTAAATCCACCCTCCACATTGCTCCGTCACCCATGAGGAAGGAACCTTCCCAGCCTGTTGGAAACAAGGGGCCAGATGAAAATCGCAGCAGAATCCAGAGCTGCCCTTTGCACTTCCCGCCATGCATGTCTCAATCTTCGTGTTCTCTGCATTCTCTCCACTCTGACTTTCCAGACCGTCAATTCCAGGGCCAAACAAGGACATTTAGTACACACAGCATCCCAAGCACCCCTGGCTCTTCCTGTGGGGGATTGCCCTCCCCTTTTGGCTGCCCTCATATGTTGAGGCATGTTGGACATCCCCACCGGCTTCATTCCACAAACCCTCCCTCCACTGTTGAAATGCAACTGAGACGAGTCTTGCATGAAATCAGGAACTCCTTGCAAAACCTCTCCCAGGTAAGGGAAAGTGGAATTGGTTGCTAGAATCTAGCCCCTTCTCTGTTCTAGAACCATCCATGGATGCTGGATTGCAATGCCCATCTTCTCTACCCATATGGATTGGATCATTGTGGAATGACAGAATAGTTGGATTCTGTAGCTTAGGAGGTCGAATAGAGTAAAACGTATTAATGGCTTAGGACTGACAGGACAAGGAGTAGGGGATTGTTAAATGCTGCCATTATTTTCCTACTTAAATGCATAATCTTTGAGATCAAAGGGATGTTAAGCAGATATTTCATGTCAATGATTGTGATGCTAAGAAGAGACGTTTTTGGCTCAAAAACAACCATTAAACTAAGATTTGAGCATCCAGATCCAGATAAAATGCCTTTTTCCAATGGCTTATGCTGCCTCTTACATATACAAATTAAAGTTTATATATATATATATCAAATTCTTTTAAGAAGCATGGATTTAATTTTTTTATTTTTTTTTCTCCTTGGAGAAAAAGCATGCATCAAGTACATTAAAGAGGATGAAACGCAGCATGGGGCAATTTATGCCATGCAATTCTCTATTTGTACTTTATATCTCTGTCACATCATTTCTCTGACACATTACAGGATGATTGCCAAAGGCTTGTGTTTGGAAGGGAAGTGTTGGACAGATTAAACCTTTTTGAACATAACTTTCAAATATAAAATCTCTCATTTAGCATATAAAAGAACTGAAGTGGCATAATTATTTTTCCTGTGGATTATCAAGTGGAAAGTGAATAGAGTTAACCAGCTGTATTGTGAAATCCATTGACTGAATGTGAAATTGCTTTTACACTCTGTTTACGGAATGTAATGTTTTTCCTTGGCATCTTTAATTCATAAAGCTCCAGGGTATACTGGCCTAGCCATGTTGAAACAACTCTAGGGGAGTGTCTATGTGTAACCTATTTCACAGATAAGTAACTCCATGGGTGGTGTCATTTTGCTATTTAGCAAAGGATGAAAAGGGCGGAGAAGGGTTTTCAATCTAGAACTATTCCTTTGCTTACCTGAAAAATCCTGCAGCTCTCTCTATAATTGCATCAGCTCGCATGAGGGACTGTTATTTGTCTATATTTTCAAGTGCTAGAGCAATAGCACTTAGACTTATATACTGCTTCACAGTGCTTTTACAGCTCTTTTGAAGCAGTTTACAGAGTCAGCATATTGTCCCCAACAATTTGGGTCCTCATTTTACCCACCTCGGAAGGAAGGAAGACTGAGTTAACCTTGAGCCTGGTGAGATTTGAACTGCCAAACTGCAGGCAGCCGGCAGTCAGCAGAAGTAGCCTGTAGTACTGCACTCTAACCACTGTGCCACCGTGGCTCATAGAACTTCCTTGCATGTGTCAACATATTCAGAAGTCTGTGATTCTGCAACAGAGGCAGAGTCAATCTGAAGAATAATCCCACATCTTCAAACAGAAGGGATGGAGGAAACTCTGCTCGTTTTGAAAGGGGGCGGGCTAGATTGGAGGTGGAGGATCAAAAATCTGTTCCTCACTTCACCACATATGCCAGTGGAATTCACCCAGCAAGTTGGGTTCTAGAAAAGCAGAAGGTACAAGACCGAGTACTACTTCTGCAAGTCCATGAGTCATTCTCACATTGTCTGCTGTGTCAGGGCTTGACTCTCATTGCCTCTGGGGGTTAAAATGATCTGACAGGTGTATGTTTATTTTTCTTCTCCCTAGAACACTACGATGAGAACTCATGACTTCACTGGAGCCTCTTACGGCATTCAGAGATCATCCATTCTACCTCTCTATGAAGTAAATGGCACTTTTCTTCCTTTCATCCATAACAGATAATCTTAGATATAAAGACACCATTTTCAGGGTGTCCGTGTTATCTGTATGTATATATAGTACAAATGTATATCAGTGAAGCCTTTTTGTGATGAATTTTAGTTGGCTGTTGTCTTCCTTCTCAAAAAGGAAAAAAAATGGATTGATAACGTGTATTGGTTGTACTTTTACATATAAATAATCCCTGCTTAAGGACTACTTATTCAGTGACCATTTGAAGTTGCAGTGGTGCTGAACAAGTGGTACATACGACTGGTCCTTGAAGTTCCAGCCTTCATAGCGTCCCTACGGTCACATGATCTTGATTTTTTTTTTTTTTGATTTATATGCTGCCCTTCTCCGGAGACTCAGGGCGGCTTACAATGCGTTAAGCAATAGCCTTCATACTTTTGTATATTTATACAAAGTCAGCTTATTGCCCCCACAAACTGGGTCCTCATTTCACCTACCTTAGAAAGGATGGAAGGCTGAGTCAACCTTGAGCCTTGGAGAGATTCGAACCAGCAGTAAATTGCAGGCAGCTGTGTTAATAACAGGGTGCGTAGACCACTGTACTATCAAGGCTTGATTTGGGCACTTGGCAATTGGCTCACACTTACGTCAGATGCAGTGTCCCATGGTCATGTGATTGCCCTTTGTGACCTTCCCTGCCAGCTTCCACAAGCAAAGTCAGTGGGGAAGCTGATAGGAAAGGTAACAAGTCTCTCTGGTAAGTTACTCCTGCTACTTTCTATCCCAAAGAGCCCTCTTTAGAGATCTCATGCACCATAGCACATATGTCTCCTTGCCCACATTCCATATTGTATGTCTGCCTGCCTAGCCATGCTTGCACGGTGCCACAGCACCCCATGTTCAATCACACGCCATTACACTCTCCACCCATTCGCCTACTTGCAAGTCATCCTGGACTTGAGATTTCCTGCTGGCTTCCCCAGCAATAAGTTGCAAGTTGCAGTCACGTGAGGTCCTCACTTAAGGATGGCAGTGGAGACTGCTAAAATTTCCATGGCTAAGTGATGCGGTCACATGACATCACACTTTACAACTCCATTGCTTAGTGACCAATATTCTGATCCTAATTACCATTGTTGAGTCAGGAATACTGAGACAATTTTCATCTTCTTCTTTCTGAGTTTTTTGTATGGAATTAAGAATTCTTTAGCAGGTATTAGAGGGGAAGAATGTCAGCCTACAAAGCAGGATTTTTAGTTTCTCTCTCTCTCTCTCTCTCTCTCTCTCTCTCTCTCTCTCTCTCCTCTCTCTCTCTCTCTCTCTCTCTCTCTCTCTCTCTCACACACACACACACACACACACACACACAGAGAGAGAGAGAGAGAGAGAGAGAGAGAGAGAGAGAGAGAGAGAGAGAGAGAGAGAGAGAGAGAGACCAATCCTTATTATGTCCAGGAGAATATATTGCCAGGATATTGTCTTTCAAACTGGAGCTCAAGTGTTTGTTTGGGTCTGTTTCTCTAGAATACATTCCAGGATCTTCAAGTGGTGAGAAGGAACCTAAACCTCTTTAGAACTCAAATGATGGATTTAGAATTGGCCATGTTGCGCCAGCAGACTGCTGTTTATCAACACATGACTGAAGAAGAGAGGTAATTGTGGCAATAAAGAATTCTTTCCACTCTCTTTTACTAAAATCCTCCCTTACATTACTTTCTCTGAGCACTTTCTTTTCCCTTCTAGGTACTGTATGCAATCTTGAATTAACCTTAAACATGGTTTTTCTTCTTGTTGTCCATCTAAACAAAGTAAAAATCCCACTGCTCGTCCTCTGCTTCTGTTGCTAAAACAATTTTTTGTGATCACAACTGATGTTAAATTGCTGCAACTATTCTCACACTGCATTTTCTTTTCCTGCCATCTTTCTCCTGCTCATTCTGCTCCAAATACTTCTGACTGGATCAAATTTTTGTCCTTTGTTATGATCTCTTCTTTCGGTAAGTTTCTTTCTCTTTGGTTATTCATTCACGAGTTCAAGTTCCTAGTCCTTTGGATTTGGGATGTTTCCAACAAGAAGGATCCCAATCTTGTGAAAAACTTCTTTATATCCATAGTATGTTGGATAATATGTATAGTATTCGTACAACTGTATTTTTTAACATACTTATAGTCAATCTTTTTTTTTTTTTATTGTAAAAGTTTTACAATTACATTTTCACCCCATTTTTGCCCCCCTAACCCACCCCAAACTCCCCAACCCCCCCTCCCTAACCCCCCCTAACCCTCCCCTCCCCCCCGGACTTCCATAGAATGTACCCCATCATTATCCCCTTTATATAAAAAACCTTGAACCCCCCCAACCCCCATATCATTTTTCATCTTCACATAGTTCAAATATTTCTATCTTAATATAATATAATACTATCAATGAAAAGCTATTTGATACTTCCTAGTTTGATATTTGTTCTGCACATAATCTATCCACTTTTTCCATTCACATTCATAAGTCTCTTGTGAGCGGTCTTTTAAATATGCTGAAATCTTCGCCATCTCTGCGAAACTGGCCATCTTCAAAATCCATTCTTGAACAGTGGGCAAAGCTTCATTTTTCCAATATTTACCTATCAACAATCTCGCTGCTGTAATCATATACAAAATCAACTTTGTTTCATCCACTGTAAAACCCTTAGCTATACCCAATAGAAACAATTGTGGAGAAAATTGAATTTTTTTCTTCAAAACATTCTGCATGACCCACCAAATTTTTATCCAAAAAGCCTTAACTTTCTTACAGGTCCACCAAATATGATAATATGTAGCATCTGTACAATCACACCTCCAACATTTTGGCTGAACATTAGGGTACATACACGACAATTTCTTAGGGTCTAAATGCCATCTATAAAACATTTTGTAAAAATTTTCCCTCAAATTCTGCGACTGTGTAAATTTAACATTCTGAACCCAAATTTTTTCCCATGTTTCCAACATCACTGGTTCTTCAAAATTTTGTGCCCACTTGCTCAAAATTTTGAAGAACCAGTGATGTTGGAAACATGGGAAAAAATTTGGGTTCAGAACGTTAAATTTACACAGTCGCAGAATTTGAGGGAAAATTTCTATAAAATGTTTTATAGATGGCACTTAGACCCCAAAAAGTTATCATGTATGTACCCTAATGTTCAGCCAAAATGTTGGAGATGTGAATGTTTGGATGCTACATATTATCATGTTTGGTGGACCTGTAGGAAAGTTAAGGCTTTTTGGATAAAAATTTGGTGGGTCATGCAGAATGTTTTGAAGAAAAAAATTCAATTCTCTCCACAATTGTTTTTATTGGGTATAGTTAAGGGTTTTACATTGGGTGAAACAAAATCGATATTGTATATGATAACAGCAGCAAGATTGTTGATAGGTAAATACTGGAAAAACGAAGCTTTGCCCACTATTGAGGAATGGACTTTGAAGATGGCCAGTTTTGCAGAGATGGCGAAGATTTCAGCATACTTAAAAGATTGTTCACAAGGGACTTATGAATGGGAATGGAAAAAGTGGATAGAATATGTTCAGAACAAATATCAAACTAGGAAGTATCAAATAGCTTTTACTTGAAAATAATGTATTAGAAATTTTTTAATGTAATGAAGATAAAAAGAGAAATTATAAGGGGGAGGGAGGGGTTCAAGTTTTATACAAGTTTTATACTAAGGGGGGTTTTGTATCGGATATGAGTATATTGTGTGGAAGTCTGGGGGGAGGGGAGGGTTAGGGAGGGTTAGGGAGGTTTGGAAGTTTGGGGTGGGTGGTGGGGGGGGAAAAAGGGGGAGAAAATGTAATTGTAAAACTTTTGCAATAAAAAAAAAAATTGTGCCCACTTAATCATACAGTCTTTAATTAATTCAGTTTCTGAATCCCTTTCTAACAAAACATTATAAAGTCTTTTAATATGCATTGGACCTTTCTCTTTTATATGTCTAACCAGTTCTTCCTCATGCAACATAATACCAATTTTTTGGTCCTCTTTCCATCTCAATTGTAGTTGATTATATTGAAACCAAGTTAAGTTAATCCCTTTGTCCAACAGTGTCTGTAATGTCTTCAACTGCCATCTGCCCGCATCTGTAAATACTTATAGTCAATCTTGACTGGAAAAATGAAGCAGATTTCATTATCACTTAATGCCACATAAATTCCTGGCGGTAAACTAGACAAAGTTGTTTTTTTTAAAATTAAAAAAAGACTTGTAGAGAAAAAGGCAATGGCCAATCATTTTCATTTTGTTATCAAGAAAACTGCTTGGACAAGTTTAGGAAATCACCAAGAGTTGAGCTCAGTTTAAGGGAAACTTAATTTTTAAAAAGTATTCTGTCCTTCCAAGTTCCCATACATACCATTATATTATATCATATCTGTGAAGTACATTTAGCTGGAAAACTGAGAGTGATCCCAAGGCTATCTACTTTTGGGGGCTAGTTATTAATTTAATCTGAATCACTCCTTTTTATTCACAAAATGTTCTAGGAGGAAAGCATAGCAATATATTAAAAATGTTTTGTTTCTGATTGAGCATCCCTTCCTAATTTAGCCCTTTTTAATTTAGCTTTTTTTGAGTTCTATCAAGTTGGCTCCATTATGCATTGAAACCCTTCAAAACAGTATCAAATCCGATTTCTTTCTGCAGAAGTTGTCCTCTGAAGGGTCAAAAATGTTGCCTGGATTGTGTGTCAAATTACATCTATGCAATTGCTTAATCCAGCACATTCTCTCCCTTATACACACAATTTATGGTCAACGCTCTTCCTTGTGCCTGTCATGTACTATATCTGGTACTTGAATTACGTTCACCTCGAACGCGTTCTGAAAATGATGTTTGTTCTTTAAATTTCTTTAGCCTTGCATCAGTTCCAATAATTGTTTGACCTACTGTGATAATTATCATGGCTGTGACTGTGGAAAGTAAAAGTCCTTTTATGTAGCCCCTGAATTCTGTTTTACAAAACCTGAATCCCTCTCTGACATAATAACTGAAAATTGGCGACATATCTTCTGTACAGATGTAGCCTAAGCTCTAAATGTAAGGCTTAATAAGCCAAAAAAAAAAAAAAAAACCCTTTTAAAAAAAACAATCCATGAAATAAAAAGAATCTTGGACATACCTCTGTCCTTGATGGGGCCTCACGCACTTTGCACCATTATTTCCTCTTATCAGCATTTCATTCTTTTTTCAGTGTAGTCACCTGAGGTAGAGAGAAATGCTGGTGATGTTCTGGAATGTACTTCTATTTTAAGATTTTTGGAGGCATTACATAGTCATGATTATCAATGCACCTTCACCTTGGACAGTGCATTATGAAAATAATTCTGGATCGCTCTGTTCTGTAGAAAATGATGTTGTTGTATATACTGTAGGCAAATACAGTACTGAACATTAAATATTTAGCTTGTTTAAACAAATTTAAAAGCTCAAGTCTGTTATAATTAGGTAGGTTGGACCCATTTTACTCCTGCTCTTTTCACTGACCTCTTCATGTGAATGTCTATAATCTGCATGTCCCTTGGGTTAAGGCTGCTCAACTGTTTTAGATGATTATCAATATTTCTGTTTGTTATTGTCCATACAATGAGAAAACACTTTTTGATCCACGGAACGTGCTTTTGATTTAGGTATGAAGCTGACCAGCTCCAGACTCTGAGGAAATCAGTTCGAATGGAACTTCAGGAGTTAGAAATGCAGTTAGAGGAACGTCTACTTGCTCTTGAAGAGCAGCTTAGGAGCATGCATGAGTCACCACCTTACAGACAACAAACCTTCATGGTGGGTATTGTGTTTGGTCATTGTCTCAAGCATCTTGTGTCTAGCAAAAATGTACAGTTGCTCAGTACAAAGCAAGGACATGCTATTAAACCTGATTGTTTCTACCCAAAGAGATACAAATTTCCTGCTGCCTGACAGGAAGAGGCCCTGTCTCGGTTTGATCTCTTTAAAGATGCAATTTCTGTTCAACTGAAGAATAATTTCAGGGTAACTTCTGCATAAGAAAAGTAAAGCAGCAGTATAGATGGGAAGTAAGGTCTATGTTCCCGCCCCCAATTTTTATTACGCCTCCAATCTGTGCAGCTGATGAAGTGAGCAATTTGTTTTGGAATACGGTGAGTTTGCAGGAGGATCTGGGTTTCATAGCTTAATAGAATTTAATATTGGGAACATTGGCTGGAGGCATAATACAAAGTAATATTAAGAATGTTGGGCGGCCCACACAGATGAGGCAGACGTGCAGATTCAGGTATAAATCTTGAGAGATTCGGGAGACTGGCAGGGTAGCTCATTCTAAGGTTGTTTTTCTCTCAGTGTAGGCTCAAGAATCTGGTAAAATGCTGGCCCAGTTCCTGCAGATATGTAGCTTTCTTGTTAAAATAATGAAATCCCGATGTAGACACAATCTAAATTTGTTGAAATCATTAACATTTTGATTTTACTATCAATTATGCGTTACTGTATTAGAATTGCTTCTCATTCTGTTACTCAATAACTACTTTGTGGACTAGTCCAGTTCTATTAAGTTCTCTAGATCCTTAATATGGAAAAAACAGCAAAGAAAGTTTTATATAGGGAACCAGAAGGAACTAAATTATGGAAAATACGATTCATAGATGGACAACTTAACTGTTACAGAGTAAATTTGTGGAGTGCACATTTATCAAATGTTGCCTTCGATATATATATTTTTTCCTCCCTGGAAGAGGAACAGTCAAATATGAGAGAGATGAAAAAAACTGGGGGGAATTGGGGATAGTGGTGATTGGGATTAGTGGGTGACAATTTAATTGCTTATGATGCATTAAATAGTTTCCTTTCTTACTACCTTTATAAAAATACCCTTTTAGTTCTAAAATAGGCTTCACTTTTTTCATAATAGGTAGTCCTCAACTTACAACTGTTTCAAAGTGACTTATCACCATTTTTTCACACTTAAAACCGTTGCAGCATCCCCATGGTGACATGATCAAAATTTGGCTGCTTGGCAACTGGCATGTATTTATGGCAGTTGCATTGTCCCAGGGTCATCTGATCACCCGTGTGACCTTCTGACAAGCAAAGTCTATGGGGAAGCCAGATTTAACAATCATATTACTAACTTAACAAGTGCAATGTTTCACTTAACAACTGTGGCAAGAAAGGTCATAAAATGCAGTTGTTCACTTAACAACTGTCTTGGTTAGTAATGGAAATTTTGAATTCAGTTGTGGTTGGAAGGAGAGGATTACCATTATAATGCTTTTTCGCTCCCCCTTATCTCAAAATGCATGGGCAATTAAACAATGTTTAATCCTCCTCTCCTTTTTATTCTCCAGGGGATGTATGGAAGCAGAAGCATTGATAATTTGTCATGTCCTTCTCCGTTGAATGTGATGGAGCCAGTAAGTAATCTTGTATAACCAAAGCAGGAATGTGCAGAATTACTAATCAGAGTTGACCTGGGGTGGGGTGGGGGGGATATGCCTGTCTCTCATTGCTTTAAGTAGGACTATGAATAATGTTGTGGGTGTATACACGCAGCTCAGAATATGGAAGCAAGCTATTTTATTTGATTTCAGTTTTAATTTAAATAAGATAAATAAATGAAGATAAGTACTGATGGAAGTGGGCATCTGATGATTTAGAGCAGGCCTGTCAAACTGGCAGCCCTCAAGCTGGATATGGCCCGTGCAGGCTATGGCCACCCGGACTCCACAAAGGCAAAAAACCCATCCCAATGTATCACGGTACGGCTTGCGATGCGATCAAGTTTGACACCCCTGATTTAGAGGCTGGTATCCAGTATAGGATTCCCCTGAGAGGAATAGGGGCATGTGACTTTTGCTTGTTGGGTTTAATCTCCTTCCCATCCCCCAACAAACATGCTTACTCGAGCTGTTCCTGAAAGTTGGGAAATCCTCCATAACAAAATAGGATGTTCATTATTGTTTAAATTCACTTTTTCAGAAAATCCTGAAGCATTTTAGAAACACTATAAAAATATTTGTAAAATAAGGTAAAACAAAGATAAAAGATAAGATAAAATAATCAACAAAATTGAAATACCCAGTTAGTGGTTGATGATTGTAAATATAAAAAGATGCTTGGGGCTTCTTGTGGGACCCTATTCTTAAGGCCAAGCCCTTGGAGAGGACTAGTCCTTTGTCGTTACAAAGTAGTTTCTGAAAATTTTTAGAAGACAAATTTCCTAGGTGCCTAGGTACCCAGAAGCTAGCCTCCCCTCCAGGGGCAAGATTTTCATAGAAATCTCTCAGAAAAGGCTCTCCCCCTAGACTCTGCCAATCAAAATTTTGTAGCTGATGGGGTCCATAGCACACCCTTTGTGCCAAACTAGTCGGGAGAGATAAGTGTAAATTTAGACGAGACATTTCCTCAGGTAACCTGGGCCCATGCTAGTTATTACTTTTATTAGTGAAAGCTCTAGAGATTTAGGGATGCTGGGTTGTTACAGGTAATTTATGACCCCAAAACAAGATACTATGTTTATGCTTTTGCTATGGCGACTGTTTGATTCTTTCTACTCCCTGAATCCCCAGGTTTCTGAACTCATTCGGGAGCAGTCATCTCTGAAATCAGAGTTGGGGTTGGGACTGGGCGAACCTGGCAGGCACACACCTCCTCCTGAAGGCTCGGAATCTACATTTGAACACTGTGCACATTCTGATTCCTCTTCGGTGTGTTCTAGTCAAGCCAGCCGAAAAGCCCATGGGCGGTCATCTGAAAGGTGCAGGCCACCCAGCCAAAAAGTCTACCGGGCAAGTGTAGCTTTGATGCCCTCTCCCCCGGCAAGAGCAGGAATCGGGCAGGAGGAGCCCTGGACCACCAAGTCCACTGCAGAACAGAAACTTGAAAAGTTACCCTCTGGGCCTACAACTGAGGAAGTGCCCAAGAGTGCGGAGAACGAGGAACTGCAGCAAGTCATTCGAGAGGTGAGGACAGAGATTTCCTACAGGGAGGATTGCATGTGCTTGCTTATGTATGCTTATGCCATCTCTCTCCCTTTAAGTCAGAGGCTTTGCTTAAATCTGAAATCTTGAAAATTAGTAGCTAAAAATGGGCAAGAAGGAATGAAATCGAACAAATGGATTTTGATGAAAGGGTCAGAACATCTTGGGGGAAAAAAGATATTGACCAGCTAGTCAATTACAACTGGCTAATTGCATATTTTTAAAATGTAACCGTTAACTAAGCTATTGTTGCTCATCCACTAAGAGATACTAAGTAAATACAAGTCCCCCCCCCCTTTAGTAGCAGAAACCCAGAGTTTCTGTGGGGAAAACTGCAAAAAGAAGGAAAGCTGAATTTGACAGCTAAAGGATTGAAAGAGGTCCTCTAGTGGAAACGTCTATGAATCAAGAGTTGCAAGGATATAATCCTAATAAGTGAATAAATAAATACGACTGAAAATGCTATATTTTCTATTCTACAACCTAATTGCATTTATCTGTACTTAGCACCTTACTGACTGAGCAGAGAAAAAAATATTTGTTAGCCATTAAATCAACCTAGTATGAAGCTACCTAATTTTATTGTTTGGAGGGAGAAAAAGCCAAAAGCCTTTGAAGTATGAGAATCAGTTTAAATAAAATTAAAGGAAGACTTTTTAATATATATTCTTAGTTTCAGAATATATTCACATAATTGTAAACCAGCAGTGTTGAAGTAGGCCAGGCATGATCTATGTTCTCCACTGGCTGTTTCTGGGATGTTAGGCCATTTTTATTCAGTTGTGGTCATTAGATTTCCAAGGATTTGCAGAATTGGATCAGCAGCAAATTCTCAGATCTTTGAAACAAGTTATGCTGTGCCAGAGTATTAGTCCATCGGGCAATGAAGTCTGTTTAATCCACCTGACGCTGGAATGCCAGAGAATTCAGCTGCATCCAATCACATATTTTGTCCTTACTATTATATAACTAATACTTTGTTGTATTTAAAAATAGGACTGGTCATTACACGGACCTTCAAACTTAGAAATTTGGGTAACTAGTTGAATGCATTTCAGTCTCACAGAGTAGACCCTGGATAGTTTAATCAGTGGTTCAAGTTGTTTTGATTGAGGATAGCAAGAAAGACTTGGTTGAGGGGGTGCATTGTCCAAAATATAGTTTCAGTCTTAGCTGACAGGGTTGGCTGTCTGTTCAGTGTGAGTGACAGGGATCTTTGTGTTGCATCCCTTACTTTTGTGTAAGATAAATGACTGGAGCAGATTGTTGCATATTGTTCATGCAAATTGTGTGTATCTAGGCTGATTCCTACACACTTAGAAGACAGTCAAACTATCCTAAAGACATGAATTAAATGCATATTTTGATTGGTATTATGGAGCTTAATTCTCAATGGTCATGCTTATAGATTGATCATTCTCACTTTGAGACACATTATACACATTACCACTGATTAACAGCATTCTGACTGTTCTTCCTTCGGTTACTCCTGTCAGGCGGGCTTAAATAAAACTTGACACTACCTGCCTCTCATACAATTTCTTCTCAATGATGGCTAAGGCCTAGCCCGTCTTCAAATCTGGACTTAATTCTATAATTAAGTTGTACTCTATGAACAAGGGCTGAAGTTTTGAAAGCCCTCACTTGAGGTTGCCAAAAGCCTCATGGCATTTAAGGGGCGAGTGCTTTAAGACATCGAGTTGTGTTCACTCAAGGGGTGCCTACTAGTGGAGATGCGGTGGACTGTCTTGAGTTTCAAACAGCTTTAACTGCATCCTCTTACACATTTCTGTACAGAAGTCCCATTGAGCTCTCTTGGTTGGTCTCCAGGTAAGTGGGTGGAAGGATGCAGCTCCCGTCTCGCAAATTCCAGAGTTGGTCAGTTTGCTGAATGTCGCATGTGTTGCAGGAAGAGGGGGTGTTGGGTGCCATGTGTGTCACTGTATACTTTGGGTATTTACTCATAAATACCCAAAGTTTTAGCCAGGCTTTGTTTGCTTTCAAAACAGAACAACTCTCTTGCAAGAAGGCTTATTAATATGCATTCTTGATATTTCTTCACAACGTTAAGCTTACGGCATACTGATGATTTGTCTCCTTCTCTGTGTTTGAATTATTTTGTTTGCAGTGGGGGCAAGATGAAGGCCGTACAAAAAAAAAAAAACAGTGTTTCAGAGCATTTTTGAGTGGCCAGTAATGCGTTTGAGCTTTTGACCTCTCTTTACTAGAATGAGAAAAAGCCTTCTGACCCTTCAAAATAAATGAGTACATTCCTCCTACAGAAAAACATTACGAAATAAAGAAGTCAAGATACGTTCTGTCTGTAAGTTTGAAAAACTTACAAGCTGACCTTTTATTTATGGAATGGAACAAACCACAACAAAAAAAGGAGAAAAGTCTTTTATAAGTGGATTGATACTGAGGAAAAAGAAAAGACTGTGATTTTTAGTAGTTTTTTCCCCCAAGATTTTTTCCCCCAAGATTCTGGTGCATTATTGCAAATGATAATGGAGATTTTATTAGAGAAAAATAATGTCAATGTGCTGAAACATCTTCATTTCCTATAAGCTTTTTCCAGAAGCAGAAAAGGTTTATTTCATGCAAACAGATTATCCTTTGTTATGCAGAGTATTGGTTTTCAGAAAATATGGGGATGTGATTCTCTTCTTCCCTGCCTTCCCCCTCTATTTTAATGTCCTTTTAATATATTCAGCTATAGTTTATGGTCCAAGCCTTGTTCTTTAGGATTACTTTCCAGTAGAAAAGCTGTGTGCCTTATATCTCACAGAGCAGACATATCTCTCAACCAGCCAGCTGAAGGCTTACAGCTTCCTACCGAGGTCACAAAGGAAGTCTGGCTATTATTAAGCTAGGAGTAAACTCAACTTGCCTCTTCTCAGAAAGATTCATCTCTTTGTTTGGTCACCCACTGTGCTAATTCAGAAGGCCTTTCCAATGATAATTCCACAATGTACTGTTTATTTCCATTAAGTGTATTCATAGTCTTGTTACTCTGCTACTCTTGAGGAGCCTCCAGAATCAGTAAGCCTAGAACTAAGAGTCTTTGATTCTGAAGACAGCCATTTCAGCAATTCTGGAAAGGCAGTTGAACACTTTATGAAGGCACAAAAGCACAGAGCTGTGTGTCAGATGGGTCTTGCTTGGTGGGTAAAATGATATGGAAAGGGTGGCCTTGGTGAGATCTCTTCCTCTTGACTGTTTGGATAAGGATAAGCAAATTGGTGCCATCCAGTTGCTTTTGTTTGCTGTTCCCAAGGGTCCCCAATCAGGATCTTCCATGTCCAGGGCAACCAGCTTTGTTTTTCTGCCTCAAAGGAAGGATATCCCTGCATTAACTGGAAGAGAAAGGGAACTAGTTGAAAATGGAATGTGCTAATTTAATCACTGACATTATAACCGATTTGCACACAGTGCTATGCCAGGCTTTGCCCAGAGCATACGAAAAGCTTAATCATGATTTGGAGACCACAGCAGTTGGGATTATACAACACACTAAGGCAATTAAACCACACAGTGATTTATCCTCTTACATAAACCGAGTTGGTTGTTGTAATTGGAATAGAACTGTAGCTACGGCGTGCAATATTTTTGTAGCAAAAACAGCACTGAACATTTGGGGATGCAGGCCCACGTCACATGAGGGGGGTCTTTGTTTTTTAATTGTGATGTGACTGTTTTAGGGCTTATAGACTACCCTGCACCTCAGAGTGCTAGGAAACTACTGTTAGTTTTCAGTGGCCTTGGTCCAAGGAGCTCAGAGGGCTGAAGAAAAAAAGGGACTTGAAGACTGCAGGGTGCCTACTGCCAGCGGAAATGTGTTTACTGATTTGGCCCAAGAAACAATGTATTTGGTCCTACATGGAAAACTCAGCCATTTTGTTCACTATGGAACTGCTCTATTTTTTGGGTGAGCATAAGAGCCATAGTGTTAACCCTTCCTCCAAATTTTGAAATTAAGGTGAAGGCTGAATGAGCAGGAATGAAAAGATTCCCACCTCCCCAACTTCACTCCAAAGTAGGGAATAAAAATTGAGGAAAAAAGGATTTCCCAATCAGAACCTTTGAGGCTGGGTGAGCTATAGGTCTGTAGTATCTGGTAGAGGCCATAACTTCTGATTTTATTTTTTAGATCAAGGAGTCCATTGTTGGTGAAATCAGACGGGAAATTGTAAGTGGGCTGTTAGCAGCTGTTTCTGCCCCAGGCCTATCAGCTAATTCTAAACAAGAAACCCAACCATGAATCGGTACTACAGGTAAGATCTTCAGTTGGTTGCTCATTAGTTGGCCTGTTCGATAAAACAGTGAAGGTTTATACATAATCCATAGGAGATTTCTAACATTTCAACTGTTTATGCAATGCAGTCAGGGCAGGCCCTGTCTTTGTGAATCCTGCCAAATCAGCATTGCTTTTAAATGGCCACTTTTTAAGTCCTCTTTGAGTGGGAAGAACTGTATTAAAACTAATGTCAGATTGAGATTTCCAGAAATTGGATGCTGTATAAAACAAGCCTTAAAGACGCAATAGCAACAGTATTTTCCTTTGTGATGCGGTTCTTCCTGTGTATTTCTCCATAGTTACATAGCTGGGATTATTATAGAATGGAGACATAGTCTACCATAAAGCATGTAGTCTCTTATCTTTCCTTTGCTTCTCAATAAGGACTGTAGTTTATAGAATGCTTTTTAAAATACCTCCACAGAACATGTCAGAGCTGCTCTTTGCAGAGAAAAGCAGTTTTCTCTACCCATCGAGAGAAACATATCCAATCATTTACTTATCTCACCTCTGGAGAAATCCATTTTTAATTTTCTAGACACATCAGAATTCCCCAGAACAAAATTAGCAAATCACATGTAAGGAGAGTACTAGAAACCTCACATTTAAAATTAAACCACAAAGTATTCTGTTCTCCGATTAAGTTTCCCCAGCCACCTGTCCGCAACTACTCTTGAATCCAAGTATAGATTAAAAAGCATGATTTTTAGAATATTAATGTATATCCCACTAGTGCTTTAAATAACTAAGCATGTGTCTTCCTGACTTCACATAACATGTTTGTTTCTTTTCCCAAGGGTTTAGTATGTGATCCAGAGGACCTTATGGATGTCTCCTTTTGGGATATGTAGACGGATGCCTCTGCCTGCTCTCCTGATGCCAGAGGAGGCTGCTGTTGTATGCAGCAGTGACTTGAGCGCTGCATGTCTTCCCATTTCAGGTCTATGTGCTAAGATCCAGGCACTTTTCATCTTACTGATGTGCGTGAATGATCAAGAGAATTGTGATTACCTTGCAAGCCTTAATATTTATTTGTGTGTTCCTCTTAAGACTTGAAGATTTCTGGACCTTCCCTGGTTATAAATAGCCTAGGATTGTTATAGATTCAAACAACAACAACAAAAAAATCCCCACTGACCTCTGTGAGGTATTTAACTGTGCAATAATTGTTTCACTTTGAGAGCTTGGAGTAATCGTTTCCACTGCTGTGGAAATCAAGTGCCACTTAAAAAGAAGAGAAGAAGCTGTTGTACAAAGGAATGCTTGGGAGAAGCTGTCATTTGCAGAGAGTTTAGAAAATTACACGAATTTACTTAAAACTACTACAGATGCGTACACTGAAAGCCTGATCTTTGTATAGTAGCTAACTTTTTTTAAAAAAAGAAAAGATTTATATATTTTTCTGCTTTCTTTATCCTTCCCTTTTTTTCTTGGGATGTTGTTTTTTTGTTTTTGTTTTACTTAATGTATGAACTACTCTGCAATTATATTGAGAGGTGGTTTTTAGCCATTTCCTCTGCCTATTAAAACAAGTCTGGAAAAAAACACTAGTTTAAAAGGCAAAACAAGTGGCATATAACAACATGGTCTTAGCATTAGACTGCTGTTATGGGGAAATTTTTCACTCTTTTTTTCTACAGCCTAAAGAAAAGAACATTCACCACAGCCAATAAAAATGGAAGCAGGTGTTATTCTTAATATATAGTTTAATACAGTAATGCTCAAAAGTTGGAATATAGCCATGTCTTAAATGCTAATCAACTACCTTACATGTTTTTAAAAAATGTTTTCAGCTAACAAAATTAAAATTCTGTTAAATAATCAGTGACTCATAAAAATGTAACAAATATTGGGAGAAGTACGTCAGAAAACTGTGCATTGGGAATATATACCCAAGGGCTAAATCCTTTTTAAAAAGGCTATTGTGCCAATAAAAATATTTATTTTGCCTATAGATGTAATGATGTGTCTTCTTACATTTCGATACTGGAGATCAAAATATTTAAAAGAATTTGGGAGTCCTTATTTCATCCATAACTTTCATGCCATTTGTGGTTACTTAGGAGCCGTGGTGGCACAATGGTTAGAATGCAGTATTGCTGGCTAACTTTGCCCACTCCTAGGTTGACTGAGCCTACCATCCTTCCAAGATTGTTAAAATGAAGAGCCTTGATAGTACAGGGGTTTAGTGCACCCTGTTATTAACACAGCTGCCTGCAATTTCTGCTGGTTCGAATCTCTCCAAGGCTCAAGGTTGACTCAGTCTTCCATCCTTTCTAAGGTAGGTGAAATGAGGACCCAGTTTGTGGGGGCAATAAGCTGACTTTGTATAAAATATACAAAAGAATGAAGGCTATTGCTTAACGCATTGTAAGCCGCCCTGAGTCTCCGGAGAAGGGCGGCATATAAATCAAATTTAAAAATAAAAATAAAAATGAGGACCCAGATTGTTGGGGCAATTATGCTGATGTTGTAGACCGCTTAGAGAGTGCTGTAAAGCACTATGGAGCGGTATATAAGTAAGTGCTATTGTTACTCAAGTTTTCTTTATTGAAGTAACTTTAAACAGTGCCTTCTACAAATTTATTTGACCTTCCATAGACTCCCTGTCACCATGAGTGTGACTGCATGGATACTTAATAAAACCTAAGCCAAAGGGATGACTTGCCTTGGATAGTGTTGCCCAACCTCATGAAGCAGGTACTGTAATTATGATGGAATCACACACATCTCAGTAAAGAGAACCTGCTATCGTCCAGAATTTGCTGAACCCACAACTCCTTACAGCTCCACTTAGAATGGCCAATGATCAAGAACTGTACTTCAACCAACTCTGGAGGAATTGGATGTTCTCCATCCTCACATTTTTTTTTTTTTTTTAGAATGACCACATTGATGGCAATGACAAATTGCAGGAGCAGGCTGCTCATTCACTAAAGAGTTAGAAAAAATGCTTTATGTCTACATCAATCCAGTTGATGCTATTACAGTATCAATGTATTGGATTTTCTGTCTAAGACTCAACACATCATTAACTCATATTTCCCAAATTCCAAGTTTTTTACACTATATGTCAAATTATTTTTGAATTTATTAAATACTGTTTCTGAAAACAAGAAGCCATAAGAAAGTTACTATAGGGAGGGGGAGGAGGAGGAGAGGAGGAAGAAGAAGAAGAAAATCCCATTAAATGCTCTCATAATTAAAATATGCACAAGTTACCTTTTTAATAAAATGAAACTATTTAGAACATAGTTTAGGAGTTGTGGCTATTTAATCGGTTGTTCCTTTGAGTTGAGAAACACTAGTTCACTGCTTTAACTATTTTGAGGGAAATAAGCTATGTTCCCTTGAATCTATTAAAAAATATCGCCATTCAAATACTAGGTTTTTATCATTTGTATACTTGGTAAATGTTCTAGCCCATTTTCGTAGATAAGAAAAATGATAAATTTTAATTTGACTGAAATATGATATTCCTCAAAAAACAGTTTTTCAGCTTCAGAAACTTTAGGTTTTCATTTCCACATGTCCAAAGCAATTGGCTAATAAAATGTTACAACATGGACAGTAATTTTCTTTTTTCTTCTGCAAGCTTGGTTAGAAACAACAAGAAAAATTACAAAAGAGTCTGTGGTGGCAGTTCTAATTCAAACTTTTACAACCCAGTGCCTTTCAAGTATTGGACTAGAATGCCAATCAATCTCAGCCAACAGGATCGGATTTGATCATCTTAAAATGGCGTGCAGGACATGTGCTGTAGTAGATATTGCTAAGTAGAGAGCAAGATTCCTGGCTGAACCAAATATTTGCCAGCACACCAGATTCAAAAGCAAAAAATGTTTCCCTAGTTGGTAGGGTACTAAAAGGAGTCCTTTCAATAAAAGAACCTTTGTTTTAAGAAGTTAGATAAGTGCTCTCAGTTGGGCTCCTAGGTGCTCTGAGATAACTTTTTGCCTTCAAAGCCCTGGACTGCCCCACTTTCCATGCTTTATTAAGTCCTTTTACAGACTGAGCATATTTACATGAGATTTTTGCATCTGAGAATCAGATCCATGTTTGTGTGCGTGCAAAGGTCAGCTAATTCTTATTTCTGGCTCTGCATCAGTTTATTTAAGATCGGAGCTAATCTGAGAGGTGCTTTTTTCCCTCCCTTTTGACTCAGTGTTAGCTCTTGTAGGCAGTTTGTTTTTCCATTGGCAGGAATTTTTGCCTCGCCTTGCTTTTAGGTCCTGGACATAAGATAACCACCTTCTTGGTAGTTATGCTACTGCTTGCCTACTCTCTTCTGCTATCATCATTCCTGTATCCATCTGCTTGAAACATTGGCATTTTTCAGAATTTTGCTTTTTTATACTTGGATCAATGACCACCCCACAGTTCAGCAGATCATTGTCTCAGATTTACAAGTCAATGATACTAAAACTTGTATTATATACTCTATTAAAACTCTAGTTTTTATTCTCTCTCTCTCTCTATCTATCTATCTATCTATCTATCTATCTATCTATCTATCTATATATATATTTGGATGAGTTATACTTCAAAAATAACTAAGGATGCACCTGCATTAATGATTTGACTCATTAAAATGATTCTTTAAAAGACTGGCGTTTTTTTAAAGTTACCATATCACAAATATGTTGTACTTATACTAGGTCCAAAACACTTCTTCCAAATTGTTTTTCATGCATGCAGAGTCATAAAATACACTGACTTTCCTATAGAAGTTTAAGGCATCATAAGTAATAGTCCTCTAGTTATCATCACAACAACCCTGGAATTAGGATAGGCTAAGATGTAATGACCAGTCCAAACTGATTTAGTGAATTTTATAAATAATTTGGGATTTTAAACCTTTAACTCCAGAATCGTAATCCAAAGAACTAAATCACTTCAGTGCATACATAGCACAAATTCAAATGTGGTTTGTTTCCGACTTAGTGCAATTTCTGAATCTGCAGAATTCTGAGTTATTAAGGTGTACAATGGTAAAAAAGGAGACATGGCCAAAATACATGTTAGCTTAAAGATGTACTAACGTCTACTTAAATTCTACAGTAAACATTTGAAGCTGTCTTGATCAGCATTTAGCTTGGAACGGTGGTTATGTTTTAACGTTTTTGTCCCCCTGCTGCGGACTGGACTGGCTCCCATATGACTGCTGTTTCCTTTGCGAAAGAAATATACACAAGCAGATTCATTTACAGCCTTTATGTTCTGCTTTCGTAGCAGCAGTAGGCAATGTGTCAATTGACAGAGCTGCCATCTCACCAAACCAAGTGACTGGGTGGTGTACAGCAAAGCTAAAACTGTTTAGCTGCTTACTGTTTCCCCTGGCAATCATAGACATCGTACTATTGGGGCACCGTGAAGCTCTATCCCAGTGTTACGCAAATGAAGGAGCCATCCCCTAGGAATAC
The DNA here is from genome assembly GCF_029215685.1 of Pituophis catenifer annectens. Lineage (NCBI taxonomy): Eukaryota > Metazoa > Chordata > Lepidosauria > Squamata > Colubridae > Pituophis > Pituophis catenifer. The sequence goes on along the minus strand of NW_027256881.1, from coordinate 191,249,337 downwards.
ACTGAATTTCAGCAGGAATTGAACCTGCAGTTTGGGAATATTCATACATGGAATGGTGCCTCCTACTGATGACCATAAGGAAGCTGTTAAGCTTTCTGGCTGACTGGTTTGAATGAATTATATAAGCATGTAATATTTTAAAGCCTATGTATTTTAGAGAATGCCTTTGCCCCCAATAGTTTCTACCCCATCCTACCTGGATAATTAAAAAGCTAAGGGTCCCCATCTGCCAGGAGATAGCATGTGAGGGAGGCTGATGTCACAGGAGACAAGCATTTAATTCTTAATTTCTTTTTAAATATATTATACATAATTTTTATTAAAGATTTTTTTAAAAATAGAAACATACAAATTGATAAAAGGAAGAAAAAAGGGGGAAGGGAAAAAATGGCGATTTGATACAACGTTCTGTCCCTGCTTTCACCAGAGATTGAGATAAACTGGAAAGCATTTTTGCCTTTTATGGTAGGATAGTCTTCTGCCTGATACTTGTAAGCAGTCTGTCCCAGTCAGCGTTATTAATATGTAACTTCCAACTTTTGATTTGCATTTGTTGGATTTTTTTATTTATTATTTTTTTAAATAAAAAGAGGAATCTCACGTTGGGGTAACTAAAGAAAAAAACCTGAGCTCACAATGTCAACATCTGGATTATAAATTCTCATTTCTTTGAAGAAAACATTATTCCTGAATTGAAAAAGCGGTTTGTTTTATCTTCTACTATAAATCCAACATACAAATGTGGAGAGAAGAATCTTGTTTTCATTGTAGCTTTATATCCTATTCAGGTATTCCTCTAAAATTAGACCTACTATATATGAGGTAAATTTACTTTGCCTCAGTGAGGTGTTTTGAACTGATCATCAATGGGGCCAAAAGGCCACCCAATTATTCTTTATTTTGCCCCAAAGTCTGAACCCAAGAAGATCATGCTACTTCTTTGCCCTGAGCTCCCCTCATCTTGGTCTTAGAAGTGAGAAGGCAATGTTGGTTTATAAAGAAAATTGAAGAGAATGGGACATTTCAAATGTGTCTTTGAAGATCTCTACAGATCTTTTAAACATATAATTAAAGTACTGCACAGGAGACAGCAAAGTAATGGTGTTCCTCCTCTAAATCTTTTTTAATGCTAATTCTTCACATCTGCTGATTCCAAGAATCTGCACTGATTTTCAGGCATCATGGCACTATCTCTAAATACTTTCCCAGATTATTTCCCAATTAAATATATTGCATCAAAATTTTTATCTAAATTCCATGCCAGCAGGATGTTATAAACTGAACTGACATGGTTTCAGCATAAGATTGGATCTATTCAATCTCTTATTTCTATAAATCGATTTTGCAATTTCTATAAAATAATTGTCTGGGTAAAAGTATCAAGGCAGGCCAATTGTTATAAATAGATAACTTGTTAGAAGAATACCTTCATTTTTCCAAAATTAGGCATAGTATTGTTCATAAATGGTGCCTGGCCTTCATGAAATCAGATATTCTATCTTGAGATCTTGTTTTTTAATCCAGAGCTGATAGGGCATGGCAGGCTTTGTTGTCTTCTCTTTGGCAAGGAGACAGATGCACTTTAAGCATCCATTATTGTGGCCATTTTTATGTTAGTATTCAGCCTAAACACTGACAGCAGTTTTGAGGTCTGAAATGTAATGAGTCCAAGGATACCGTTTGCAAAATAACAAGGAGGAACACACAAGGCAAGAGGCAAAATAGAAAGGAGCCTAACTTGATTAATTAATCAAAAGAGACACAACAAATAAATCCAACTCAACTAACCAACTCATGAGTGTGGGTAGCTGATGCTCTTGAGAGCTAGTCCCATCTTCTTTATAATTTTTTTTAAAAAATATTTTTCATCAAATTTATGTATCTGCTCAACTCATCTCTTCCAACTCAGTTATGGAGACAATACAATTTATCTGTAGGCTTTTGGCAGCCATTCTGTGCCCAATAAAGCCAATTGGAGTCACCGCTGTCTTTAGGTCAATTAGACCTGGGTGAATAGAACAGGCAAATGCCAGTGACCTATCCATTTTGGTCACTGCAGGTTCAGAGATTAAATATGAGAAATTGCTTGGGACTGGTCTAACGTGCTTTCTCGCCTTCAACACACATTTCACACAGTCAAATGTCCAAGCTAAACATTTGCCAAGTGCTGACAAAGCAAAAGCCTGAGATAGGAAAAGTCATAATAAGAATTGTCAGAACATTCTGCTAGTGATCCTTTTTGCACCCAGAGTTCCTGAAAAATACCATCTTCCAATTCTGGCGCAAAATTAGGGCCAGCTTCTTAAAATGTAAGTTATAAAAGATATGTCCTGAACTGAAAACACCATCCTGCATCCCACAAACGTCACAAACGGGCCTGGTGGCTCAGCAGACTAAAAGCATTGTGATTAACACCAGCTGTCTGCAATTTCTGCAAGTTCGGATCTCACCAGGCTCAAGGTTGACTCAGCCTTCCATCCTTTCCAACGTAGGTAAAATGAGGACCCGGTTTGTGAGGGCAATAAGCTGACTTTGTATAAAATATATACAAAAGTATGAAGGCTATTGCTTAACGCATTGTAAGCCGCCCTGAGTCTCCGGAGAAGGGCGGCATATAAATCAAATTTTAAAAAAACGAACAGTTGATTTAGTGGGATCTAGAGATGGAATGATCATCTTAAGAAAATTTGCTAATCATACCTGATTCTTGGATGTTCTGCCCAAAAAGGATTATAAATTTTTATATACAGAAAAGTGTACATGGACAGTTTAAGAATGTAGAGACACACTCTAAGCGTCTTATTCATTCAAACATTCCTCAATATATATATATATATATAAAAGCGAAAACCACTCACGTCATGATCACGAAATCTCCAGAACCGTAAAGCCTACAAACTTGAAATTTGGCACATATGTTCCTCTTGGCTTCTAGGTGCTTGCTAACAAAGGATATTTCAAAATGACCATCAGATCATTAGTATTTTTTATATTACTATTAACATGCTCTGATGCTAATTAGTTAGACATTCTACTCCCCCTCCCAACCTGAAAATAAGAGAACGTGATAGGATAGGAGAAACTTCTGTAGGGCAAGGCTGAGGGAAAGAAGGGGATAGGATAGAAGGAGCTTCTGTGGGGGAATCCTGAGGGAGAGAAGAGAGATAGGATAGAAGGGGGCTTCTCTTGGGCAAACCTGAGGGAGCAAAGGGGGATAGGATAGGGGAGGCTTCTGTGGGGCAAGCCTGAGGGATAGAAGGGGATAGGATAGGGGAGGCTTCTGTGGGGCAAGCCTGAGGGATAGAAGAGGATAGGATAGGGGAGGCTTCTGTGGGACAAGCCTGAGAGAGAGAAAGGGGTAGGATAGGAGACGTTTCTGTGGGGCAAGCCTAAGGGAGAGAAGGGGAGAGGAGGGGCCGATCGTAACTACTCATTAATTTTCAAGTTGTAAGTGTTGATTTATCAAGCCCGATCACATAGTTTCATAGCGGAGCACGGGTATTCAGCTAGTTAATCATATAGGTAAGAATCTTTAAACCAGACTTCTCCAACCATACCTTCCAGGTATGTTGTACCATTCAGATATGAAGTCTTTCTGGAAGGCATCAAATTGTGGAAGGCTTATTCGACGTACCATGACCAATTTCTGATTTCACAGAGGATAATGCCATAAGATGACTGGCATGATTTCCCCACTCCATCACATTCAGAATTGTAGCTTCTCAGTCAATTAGAAAGACTGCATCCAAGTAGAGAACTTTCTGATGTTGTCCTCACCTGCTTCAAATGCCATCTCCACATATCAGCTTTGCAAGCTTCCTAATCACAGGTCTATCAATAATTCAGGGCCCATCAGCTATACTCCAAAGGGCGGGCTCTTACCCTGCACTTTGGTGCTGTCAGCAAATAATGTGCCGTACAGAGATTCTCCATTTCAAATCCCAGGGCAGCAGGCCAAGTCTAGGCTAGTATTGTATTTTCAATTAGCTTCTGAGTGAACGCTTGGCATCTGCTGAAGGGAATCTGCACACAATTAGCTTCTTGTTCCTTTCAGCTTGGTGCTGAGTGGATGATCTGGACAACTGGAGGAGGAAGAACAGCATCTCTGAGTAGGGACGTTGCTGTGGATGTAGAAGGAAGAAGGGGATTTTGCAGCTCTGCTCTCTACCTCAGAAATTATTGTGATTGTTAGGGGAGCGCTGGGCTTCAAGGAGTTTGCCAGGAGATAAGAAGAGAAGGAACTTTCTTGTCTCTCCTTTCGGCAGGCCAGATTTTCCCCTCCCCCTACTTCTGCTATTCCTAAATACTGCCATGGAACCAAACAGTCCTAAAAAGATACAATTCGCTGTGCCATTATTTCAAAGTCAAATAGATTCTGAAGCAGCTGAACAGGTAAGCTGGTTTTATCTTCACTGCCTATGAAAGAAGATAAAGATTGTTATGGGGACCATGTTTCTAAATGTGGAAAGTGGAGGGCAACTTTGCAGAAGTTCAGGGATTTTATAAGAATTCTCTGTCATTGAAAGAGAGAAGGAAAGAAAGAGAAAGAAGAGAAGGGAGGAGATTTGTCTTTAGGATACTCTAGGTGAGTGTTTTTTTCTGAGCAAACCTTTTTCTCTAAAAAGAGAAATATTCCAATAGTAGGCTTGGGACTTTTGTATATAAAAATTGTTGATGGTATTTAATGCTAGCAGATTGATTGATAGGTAAGAAGATAGTTCAGTTGAAAGGCTATAAATGACAGATTGGATGAAAGGATTTCCTGCATCTTCAAATGGAGAAAGCATGTCAAGAAAGGGGTATTATTTTGAGATATTCAATATTTCCGAGGCAATTTCTGAGCAGTCACATTAATAGCCTAAATTTATGTTATCATATTTTCAAAACAATACAATACCATCAGCATCATAGAACAAACATTGATATAGGTTGAAACCATCTTCTCTTTGACTGTTTGAATTTTTTTTTTAATTATTTATATGCCGCCCTTCTCTGGAGACTCAGGATGGCTTACAATGCATTAAGCAATAGCCTTCATACTTTTGTATATTTTATACAAAGTCAGCTTATTGCCCCCACAAACTGGGTCCTCATTTTACCTACCTTAGAAAGGATGGAAGGCTGAGTCAACCTTGAGCCTGGTGAGAATTGAACTTGCAGTAATTGCAGGCAGCTGGAAGCTAAATACTACCTTTAACAGTAGCATTAGTCTGCTCCGCCACTCAGGCTCCTGGTATGTTCCCCTCACTGACAGTGCTTGGTTATACCTGCAGATCAGGATGTTTCTTGGAATTGCTTCTCAGACTTAGAGTTCAGCTTTTGATATTCAGAATGGACTAACCTAGTTCCACCGTTAACAACGTTAACAGTGGAACTAAATCAAATTGAATTCCACTGTTAATGTTGTAGCTGAGATGACCACTACGAAAAGAACCATCACTAGAAGAAAGGGTCATGGATGACAGCCCTAGAAAACAATCAAAGCCTGAGTAGAATGAGATATTCTTATGCAGAAAACATTTTAGATGCTATTCTCCTACTCAAGATAAGCTTCCTATCTCATCCCTCTCCTATAAATAAATATACTTTCTGAGTGAAAAATGCATGGCTTTCAAGATACCAATTTCTTTAGTCATCTTTCTGTATGTAGACGCAGAAATTCCTAGTATTAAGGTCATATGCTATTTCTTTGACTCAGTACACTGTAGAGCTACAACGGATTATAACTCTCCAAATAATCAGCCAATGAGAGTTTTTTAAGGAATGTTGGGAGCTGAAGTCATGTTAGATCTGGGAGTACTAAATTGAGAAGGGCTGTATTTTCTCCCGTTTAATGTCGTGTGGCATAAGACATCCATATCATTATAGAGTTTCCATATAATGGATGATTCTTGGGCAAAGTATTGGATTTTGTGCAAATATAATATTATGCTTCTTGGCTATTAAGAGGACATGATAATGACTTTCAGTGATTTACAATAGATTAATGCAACTGTGATTTCTTTTTCCTGCTTTCAACCCTTGATGTCTGTAGTCTAAACCAAATGGCTTTTGAAATGATTTTCCATTACTAAAAGCAATTTGTGGTATGCTATAAGGAGCAAATGCTTATCCCTACAGTGTCTCCTGATATCAGAAAAATGATTTGGGCCCACATCTGACTGATCACCAAAGAGCTAGGAAGCCAATCAGTATGACACAATGAAATTCAGCTTTTTGGAAATCCAGGTGTCCAGTATTTTCAGTCAGGGTTGGCATTGGTGGGGTGGGTAGTATCACAGTGAGAATAAGTAAATGTTGCATAGTTGTGAGAAAGGCCATGTGTGGGATGGAAACCACACACAGACCCAGGGATTCATGCTCCTTCCACAACACTTGATCAGGAGACTTGATTATTCTTGGCCTTTGGAGTCTTACTGAATTTGAAATCCAGCACAATACGGAAAACTAAAAAAAAATAAAGAAAGAAGTGATATACTAGTAATACTGATGATGATGATATGCTTTCAGCTGTGTCTGATTCTTGGCAATTCTGTGTGCCACATCTCCCTGCATCTTCCGATCTTGCACTATTTCCTTGAGTTTTTATATGCTCTGGCTGGTGTCAGCTTTGATGGTATTAGTAATACGAACAGTGCAAATTCATGGTAACCTGCTGTGTTTTGTTCTTGAACTAGAAAGCAGAATCAGCTTGTTCTGATTTTGATGGTGATTAAAAGAAGTCAATGATTTGAATAATTATCTCTATTTGTCTTAGCTTAGTAACTTCTCATGAACTGTGAATTTAGAGACATAGCTGCTTGCATTTATATTTGATCCATCTGCCTATACCTATGATTTCTGCAGATCAGGAAAAGAAGGCCCACCCCAGCATCCTTAGTAATTATGAATGATTCGTCTCCTGGTAAGTCCATGTTATGGTTTTCTAAGTGTTTGATGAGATTAAAAAAAATATTATAGGGAAAGAACTAGAAATAGATGTAAAATGGTGGAATGATGGCAAAAGAAAGAAAGAAAGAAAGAAAGAAAGAAAGAAAGAAAGAAAGAAAGAAAGAAAGAAGAAAGAAAGAGAAAGAAAGAAAGAAAGAAAGAAAGAAAGAAAGAAAGAAAGAAAGAAAGAAAGAAAGAAAGAAAGAAAGAAAGACCTACATTTTCTTGTGCTTATCAACCTTGTGGATATGAGAAAGAAACAATTTCTGTTCCTAACCCCACAGATGCTTTTTCACTAGCTGGGTTTATATAGTGATTAAGGTGCTAGACTAGGAGTAGAGAGACCCAGATTTTAGGTCCACCTTAAGCAGGGAAGCCAACTGGGTAATTTTGGGGCCAATCACTGTCTCTCAACTGTATGAACTGTATCAATTACAAACTACTTCAGAAATATTGTCAGAAAAACTGTGGGAACCCCTTCTGTGTAGTTGCAGGAATCAAGAGTGTTTTGAAGACACCAATTAAAAACCAAACCCCACTGATGTGACAGACTGGGATTAAAAGTATCCATAAAACCAAGCATGGTCTTTAAGGGTTAGAAGATTTTGTTTAAATCATGAGTCCATTCCATTCTATAAGAATTATAAAAATTCTATTATAATGTTCCTGTTTACACACACACACACAAACACACACACACACACACAATAAGTAAGAAAGGAGGGGGAAAAAGTGAGAGACCAACTAAGGGAAATAATACAGTATAAAAGGATGCAACAAAAGTCAGGCTCCATAGGCCTAGCACAATATATTTTTTCAGAGAAAATGTTACTAAGGAAGGTTCAAGGACTACATGCCAAACAAGTAAAGAACTATTTAGAAGAAAATGGAAACCAATTTGAACATTTAATGTTAATTTGCATAATAAATTATCTGCGGGATCTGACTTTTGGTATACCCTGTGTATAAATGACCTGATAGCATAAACACCAATACTTAAAAACCAGTGGAAGACCATGATGTTTCCTTGGGACATTTTTTCATAAATTTCAGGGTAGCCACCTTGGAAAAAAAGAAATTAAAAAGAGCTAAATAATTTAATGAGAATTCATCAGGGAAGTTAAGATTTTATTTTTACATTCCAGTCAGACTACATGTGTTAACTAATTTATCAGTAATTACACTGTGGTTCATTACTGCTTTTCTAATAGTCACAATCTAGGGATAATTTTGCTTCTCACCTTTCCTTTCTCCCCTCAACCATTCTCCATTTCTAATTTTCCATTCTTACTCTTATCCGAACCTACTTTCTCTAAAAACCCTAACCTTTTTTTAGCACTGTACCAAGTGTATTTAATGAAATGTACTGCAATCCACAAAAACTTTGGCCAGAGATTAGTAAACTTTTCAGACTTCAGACACCATCCTATAATTTTACAAATGGTCAGGGGTGTCAAACTCGTGGTGTCACATTGCTGTCACGTGACATTTTACAATGTTTTTTTTTCCCTTCGCGGAGCTGGGGTGGCCGTGGCCTGCATGTGACGCATCTGGCTCGCAGGCCACCAGTTTGACACCCTGGTGCAGATGAACAGAAATAAATGAAAATAAGACATTTTTAAAAAGCATTTGACATCTCTTGAGACTGCCAATTGAAATCTTGCAAATGGAGCACTGAACTCTCACAAGACTTAATAATTTTCTTTGACTGGATGTTAAGCAAGCAATGTAGTCATTTACTCCATGCTTTCAGGACACGAAGTAAAGCTTAATGCTGTATCTTCTCAATTACTGTTCCAAATCTTCTCTCATCTTGATGAGGATGGCAGAATTTCTTCCCTACACTTTCAGAGAGAATCTACCCCTTGAATGAAATCTTTGGCTATACTACCCTGTTTTTCTGAATTCGTTAACTCTCTAATATCTGCACCATTGTTCCTTTCTCTGTACCAGGATAGTGCCTCCATATTGTCTGTGATAATCCATAGATCCATATGTGGGTTCCTTGGCATTCTTCTTGATCATATTTGCCCAAATTTAGCAATAAAATGCCAAGAACAAAAATACAGTTTTCCTTGGGTATCTGTGAGGGCTGGGAATAATGTAACATGGTGCAATATAATCTCTGCAGCTTTTACACTTGCGTTGTGATATCAAGATGTATGTTTCGTCCTTTTGACAAACACTCAGTTTGCTATTGTTGTTCCTGCAATCTTTCTTCAAGAAAAAAATTATATTCTCAGTCTTTAAAAGATTTAAATTATTAACATTTCCTTTAATTAATAATTATGTGCCTTCAATTCAGTCTTGACTCCTGGTAATTGCCTGGATAAACCCCTACAGTTTTCTTGGCAAGATTTCCCAAACTGGGTTGCCCTGGCCTTCTTATGGCTAAGGGAGGGGAGAAGGACTGGCTGAAGGATATCCACCTGGCCTCATTCCTAAGGCCAGACTAGAACTCACAATGTGACATTAAAATGGTTTTCAATGTTTCCTTCAATGACTCCAAAATATCTAGGAAAGCTGGAAAAATAAATAGCAGTTTCTCTCTACTAATCTATGAAAAGCAAAGCTATGTAAACAAACTGTACAATTGCTCTAGCAAGATGTTTATGGAAAAATGTGTGGAATTATATGTACAACTCAGAGATATCTTAAGAAGAGTGCTGTACACAACAATTTTCCAAAACTGGCATGTACAGTGTTTTCCTCAATTTCGGACAACCCTGAATCAAATAATGGTTAATATTTGCATTGATGGTTGGTGTTGGCTTCAAGGTGACATGTTGCCCTGAAAATACAGTTAGAACATATATATTAAACTAAAGTATTACATATCTACCAATACATTATACAACCCAAAGCAACATTTGCTTCTGAGATTTCTGGCATTTCTACGTAGGTGTTTGATGACTGCAATTGCTGACAGCTCTGCCTGGAACTGTGATACAAAAGAGCTTTCAGTATGTTAATGTCAATGCAATAAATATGTTTTTTTCCATCTGAGATGTACAGCAGCTCAGCAGTCAGCCAAAACCTACTTCTTATTCCATGCCCTCAAAGTCATGTTACTGACAGATTTCCTAATCAATTTTTACCACTGTCCATTTAAAAGCTATTTGCAAAGCAATCTCGTTTCTCTCTTACTGATATTTATTCCACATTTTCTATAAAAGCTTTGCAGCATTTCATATCCATTAAGCATTACTAGACTAGTGGGTTCCAGCTCTGGCAAATTGACCCTGCTCGGACACTCAATGGAGGTCGGGTAACAAGAGGCCACTTTTTCCTCTCAAACAAAATCTACTTTCAAGGAGGGGCAGTATTAGCAAATGGCCATGAAAGTTTTTTAAACTATAGTAGAGCATCACACAAGAATGCAACAAAATTGTTGTTGCTGCTATTTTCTGCTCCTACATCAGTGGTGGGTTGCTACCAGTTCTACCCGGATTGGCGAACCGGTAGCGGCGGCAGTAGGAGGCTCCGCCCATCCACGCCAGATACTTCTGCGCATGCGCAGAAGCATCACTCACGCACATGTGCATGTACGAGCAAACCAGTAGCAACAGGTTTTGCAATCACTACATCCACTGAAGGAATGTATAATTTAAAATTAACCAAAACGTTATGGAAGCTATTTAGAAAAACATTATGAATGAGTGTGAATCAGGGATGGCAATCAGTAACTTTTAGTTGTTAGTATACAACTTCAGTAATTTCTAATGGAGGTGAGGCTCATATTCAGAATTCCCAGTCCTGAAGCAGACCATAAAAAACTGGATTGATTTTAAGTGAGAAGATACTTTTGGATCCAGAAATTATACAAGCCAATTTTTTGCCCAGCAAAAATTCCTGGTATCCCAGCAGAAGCAATGTAAGTAACAGGAGATTGGGAGAAGTTGGACTTTAAGCCCAATCTGGCAGGCTTTTCCAATGTACATATTGGCTCGCGAGCCTGAGACATGAAGTAATTGAGCAAGTTGTGGCAAGCCCAACTTCAGAATGTCTTTAGGCAATCAAGGGGAAGGAAAGAAGATACATCTTCTAGCCATGTGCTTAGAGATGGAGATGGAAATCTCTTGGCCATCTCAAAGTCTTCTGGAAAGCCACATAACCTCATGGTTAACTCAACAGAAACATTCTACTGGGAGAAATTGTTTCAGCCTTCATCCCAAGAAAAATGAAACACTTGTGAAAGCCAAGCATTGGATTATCTGGACCAAGATTCTTTGTCCATAGAAGAAGCTTCAAACCCCCAAAGTGGGCACAAAATATTCTGCTTGAGACACAGCAGCGAAGTTACTAACCATGGCACTCAGAGATGGTTGTGTTATTTCCACTCCTGTGGAAGCAAATAATTAAAAACCACACTAAATTGTTTAAAGCTTGGCAAAACACTTGGCTTCAAGGAATGGGCTCATGGAACATGAAAAAAATTGACTGGAAATGATTCCTTTGCATGCTTTAACTTGTTGAATGATTATTATAAAGAGCCCACTTATTTTTCATGGAACATATGTCTTGTTCTCAGAAACAGTGGGACTTTCTAAGGAGTCAACTTCATGCTTGTCTAACCTATAGTTTAGTTTAGGTTACTTTATTGTCATTGCACATGGTACAATGAAATTAAATGCCATCTTCAGTATACATTATAACTATAAAAATAAAAACACAAATATACATCCTTTACATCCTATATAATTGAAATTGAAAACCCAATATTGCACTATGCCGTAGAATTCAATATGGTTATTGCCCTGGGGTAGAAACTATTTTTCAGCCTACTTGTCCTTGTTTTTTATTATCCTGTACCGTCTGCCAGATGGTAATGGTTCAAAAAAAAAGGGTGCACAATATGAGATGGATCTTTAAGAATATTTTGAACTTTCTTAAGGCAGTGGGAGCTATAAAGCTCTTCCAAAGAGGGGAGAGGGCAACCAATGATCCTCTGGGCAATGACGTTGACCCTCTGGAGTGCTGTCCTATCTGCCACCGTGAAATTGGCAAACCATACACAGATGCAGTAAGTTAAAATACTCTCTATGGTGCAGCAGTAGAAGGCCACCAGCAGTTTTTCATTCAGTTGTTGTTTCCTGAAACATCTATAGCACAAAGATGCCATTTTTCTTAGTCAGGTGCATGTGACATTGGCTTCATCTCCTCTTCAGCCTATAGTGGAAACATCTCAAAATAATCTATTCTATTTTTAAAGTTACTTTGCCATGGACCTGAGCCATTATATTTAATTGGCGTTATGGCTGATAATATGGTCAGGGACTGGGATATGCCAGATTCAGGTTAATGAGACACACCCTTCCCCTGTAGGCACTCCAGCTACCACCCCAGGTCACTTTGAACTTGACTATTGGAGAGATCTGGCTTCTGCAGAGACACTTGACTGTGAAAACTCAGACTCACATTTTCCAAGGTACTTCTCAGGTCTTACACTTCATAGCTCATGAATATAGCAGTAGCAATAGCACTTAGACTTATATTCTGTTCATAATGCTTTACTGCACTGTCTAAGCAGTTTGCAGAGTGAGCATATTGCCCCCAACAATCTGGGTCCTGACCTTGGAAGAATGGAAGATTGAGTCAACCTTGAGCAGGTGAGGATCAAACTCTTGGCAGTGGGCAGAATTAGCCTGCAATACTGCATCCTAAGCACTGCACCAATATGGCCCGTTTGCTGTCTGTTGGTGGGTTTGTTAGCAAGAATTATAATATAGGTTATGTGTGGCTCTACTATTTACACCATTTTTATTATTTCTGGGGAATAACTCATAAATACTACAACTGAGTGGTCTACATTATTGATGTATCATGCAGCTGCTGTGTTTGTGGCATTTTGCTGCTACCTATGCTGCCCTCAACATTGTTGGTGTTGGGGGTGGGTGGAGGGAAATGGATAAACAATTTTCCTACTCTACTCTACTCTTTGATGGCACCAGTGTCAAGGTGTCAGTTATTGTTCTTTTATATGGAACCATCCTAATTGCATTCATAGGATACTTCCAAGTACTTCTGACCAGAGGTGGAAGGCACATGAATTAACAACTGGTTCGCCCAGCACCGAAAATGTGAGTGCGCCTTCCACGCATGTGTGCGGCCTTCCACCCATGTGCTCTGCTCACACACGCAGCTTGCACGCATGCACACGGCCTTAAAAACACAGCTAAATAGAACGCCTGAACTGGTCCGAACTGGCAGCAGTCCACCACTGCTTCTGACCACAAGTTCACAGCTGGATTTCTTGGTGGCCACTATTTCTATACAACATGAATACAAGGATGCATCTAACTTGCTTTCTCTTGCTCAGTTCTTCAATATTGACAACTTCTTCATACCTAAGCTAATTCTGCCTCCATAATCTTGCCAGGAACTCATCTCACCAAATGCCAAAAGCACATGTATACTGTATGGGATAGGAAACAAATTGAGACAGTTGCGATGCAGGAAATTTTGCAGATCAAAGCACTTGTGAAGCTTCAAACAGTCACTTCAATCTTTGAGAGAATTGCCGAGGAATTACATAGGCATGGATATTATTGCTCAATAACAGAATGTCAGATGAAAGTAGAGAAAGGACACATTGCAAAACCCAAAAATATCCTTGCAAAAATGTTTTCCCAATGTTCTTGCTCCATAAAGTCCCTTCTCTGCACTTCAATCTGGGAAGTGGTTTACCTGGGCTACATTCCGAAGAATGCTAGACCGATGTTCAAAAACATTCTAAATGACAGGTGCACAGAATGAAGTGTTTCTACCACACTCATCATCTATTTTAACACCCTTTTAAAAGGGTTCTACTATTTAGAAATAGCCTGAATTATCAAAGACACATAGGACATCTGCATATGTGATTTGTCACTCAGGCAACATGCCTAATCTTACTCTACTGCATGTTAAGGAGAACAATTAATTGGGTTGTTTTTTTTCCTGCTAGCTGGAAGGGAAATGAAAACACGGGACACCACCAATTATTTTCTTTAACTAGTCCTGCATTTAATCTCTACAAACACCATCACTGGATTATTGTGTTCCGGTAGCAGGATGGGGTTCAGCCCAGGGGTGGGTTCTACTTACCTTTACTACCGGTTCACAGCGGGGCCGCGCACATGCACTCACTCTTCTGCGCATGCACAGAAGCATTTTGATCACATTGGGGTCAGTGGGCGGAGCCTCCCGCCAGTTTTACTACCAGTTCTATAGAACCGGTGCAAACCGGGGGCAACCCACCACTGGTTCAGCCAGTATGGCAGCAGAATATATGCTGACATTCCCCCCCCCCCGACTGGAGGATGCCATGTTAACGAGGCCTTGAGGAACATCCTGAGAAGGAATATATTATAGACATAAAGAAAGTAGCAAGAAAAATACTGCCATCTGCTATAAAACTGCCCTCCTTAGAATTTCATGTGGGAGATTTTACTACTGCAATAAAAGTCCTTACTAGGGCTGATGGGAGAATACTATCAGCTATTTTATTGTGACCCGTTGAAATTCATACCGTAAAAGTTTATTTACCAAATAAAATCACAGTTGGTTTATACAATTTGCACAACATTTTAGTCCATAAGTCATGGTTTACAACCATCGTGACTGAGTTTACCCAAATTGCTAAAACCAAATCAAACAATCTGCAATATAATCTGTGAGCCAATCTACTGAGTCCATAAACTCCAAGCTAGCTAAAAATGCTTGAGGATTTCATCTGTCTAAAGAAATTAGCCTGATCATATTTCCTAGATGAATAAATTTTGTGAGGTGAGCAACCTTGTCTCCTATAGAGATTTTGGATCACAATTCCCATAATCTCTGAGCAATGGCAAAGCTGGGGCTATAAGAGTCTGGACAGTAGTGTCTGCAGGGAGTCAAAAGGAAGGAGCAGTGTGATGCAAGCTCCGTTTTACCATTGTGACTCTTTTCTATGAGCTTTGAAACATCCCTGTCTCCCACACCCCACCCACAAAGAGGTAGAGCTTGCAGTGTGATGTTGCTTTTGTCATTCTGAAGCCTTTGGACACCACTGTAATTAGAAAACATAGATATTTATATTTCCCAGTGAAAGAAAAATGTCATGTACTTCTCTGAAATTTGCAGTTCAGTTCTCAAATAAAACAACTTCCTAAACATGAAGGATTGTGGGGTTGGTGACAAGGAATATTTGAGAAGTCTGGACCTACCAGCATGTCACTGCTCCCGGTCTAATCATACATAGAGGAAATTTTAACCACATGGGAACAGTTTGAATCACATGGAGAAAGTTAAATTACTGTACTGAGTGTACTGAAAAAATCCTTAATCCAGGAAGTAATCCTGTATATGAAATCTGTTTTTCTTTTGACAACCCTGTCATCCCTTGCATCAGGGTGGAGTCAAGACGACTTAATGGAGCTGAGCATTTACTGGCCGGATGCCCTTCCTGATGCCTAAGTGGTGTTCACAGCAGATATTTTCCTTTTGTGCACAGAGAGAGAAATATCTGCCACTACCTCACAGCCTTCTGATTGTGAGGCGAGAGCTCCACCTCTAGGCCACCATGCGGTTCAATCCTGAATATGACAAATACATGAGGGGTTTGTTTTGTTTTTTGTTTTGTCATAATTTGGCTCAAACGTGCTCTGTTTTCATGAGATAAAGCTTAATAAAGTTAACAGTTGCCCCAAATGTTAAGAGTGAAGCAGCAGAAGGTAGTCAGGGAGCATATGGCTTATGCTGAGCCCCAAAAGAAAATTTGGAGAAACTAAATAATTTTTTCCAAACATCCCCTGAAAAGGATCAAAATAGATTTTTCCTAATATTTCAGGCCATTCCAAGAAACCACAAAATTAAACTTGTAGAATGGCAGCAGGTGATTTTCCTTGTTTTCCCTGAAATATTTTTTCCATTGTTCAGAAGGCTTTCTCTGCTGCACCAAAGTAGATGAAGAACAGATGTTGAAGAATCATTACAACACTCTGTGGAGAAGATTGATGACTAATGTGCATGTGTTGTCACTTTTGAACAACTTGGCTTTTAGTAGGAAAATCTTAAAAAATGAATCAAGACAAAATGCCAGCAAGATCGCAATATTTTTTTCCAGAAATGTTCAAGGCGATTAATGAATTGTGGTGCATCATACAACCTGCAGATGGGAAGATTCAGATCACTGAACCTGCTTGTAGAAAACAGCAGGAACCCAAAGTCCAACCAAGGCAGAAAACAGCAGGAAGTTAGGGCCCCAGAGATGCTCATCTGGGAAGTAACTCTTTTCTGAGATGGATGCAGGTCAGCCACAACGATGGAGAATATTTCTGGGTTGTGCTATGAAGTTGGATGATAACTCATGCCCTAAAATCATGGTCCCCCACTGATTTAAGTGTAATTTAGCTTTGTTGGCAATAACTTCCCTAACCAGGTGTCCTCCAGATGTGTGGGCCTACCACTGTTGTGAGTCTCAATGCTAGCAGTTCATCATCTCCAGAGGGTCAGGCTCTGGGCCAATTAAGAACTTAGCTGTTAATTTCAGCCAATGAAATGAACAGATTAACGTTAAGAATAAAAGATAAAGAGCAATCGGTGTATTTCAAAACATGAAAAGATTTTATGTACGGATAGAAAAGAAATATGAATAAAAGTTGATAGATAAATGATATAGATAATAGAAAGTTAAATGAGGGATAAGACAAAAAAGAAATAGAAACTCAGATGACACCAGAGTAAATGGAAAAGGGGGATGTGGGGGGAAAGAAAGAAGATTATAAATATAAATGTACAATTATGAAATGATAGATTGGGTAAAATGGGAAAGAAATTGAAAAGAAAGTATATATTATTAGAAAATTGGAGTTGCTCGGATACCAAATAAGGGAAATATTGCACAACAAAGGAGAAAGGAGAGAGGAGGAGAGGAGGAGAGGGAGAGGAGGAATGGAAGAAAAGGGAAGGAGAGGAAGAAAGGATATGGGACAATAGCAGGAGAGAAGGTGAGAAAGGGGGAAAAGAGGGGAGGAGTGGGGGAGAGGAAGTAGGGAGGAGAGAAGAGGAGGAGGAAGAAAGTAGAAGAGGAGAGGAGGGAGGGAGTGGAAAGAAAGAAGAGGGAGCAGAAGGTTTGTTGTGAAAAGAGGGAAAAGAGAGGGTAGAAGAGCAACCCCAAATGTGATTAAAATGTCTTATTTTTATGCTTTCATTAGAAAAAATATGTACATATACAATCAACTATTGGTTAAGAGAAAGTACATTTACAATATGTGTATAAGAAATAAAAATAAAAACCTTTTTTTAAATAAAGAAAGAACTTGGCTGAAGTTTCTCCCAAACTCTACATAGCAGATTAGGACACAATCTTGATTGCAGCTGGGAATGAAATTGCCTAAATCAGTTCAATGATAGTTAAGGCTGCAGTCCACATTTTATGCACCTCAGCTGAAAATAAGTGGCTTTTCTCCTTTATTTTCAGGGGAGACTCCAGCCTGCAACACTTAATGTTTTATGTTGGGGCCATGTGGCTCTTGGCAATTGGCATTTCCACCATTCATGTCTAGAAAACTCTAGCTCCCAAAAGAGAATACAAATACCAGGTTTGGGAAAACCACTAGATCAGGCGGGTCCAACGTTGGCAACTTTAAGACTTGTGGACTTCAACTCCCAGAATTCCCCAGCAAGTCCATGCAGCTTGAAGTTGTTGAGGTTGAGAAACACTGCTTGCTTTGAGTGCATTTGTAATAGGCTGCTCAATTTTCAGTGAATTTTCGAGGAAGATTTAGGGAGGAGGAGACGTCTCCTTTAACAACATTATTTTTAACCACACAAACTTCTTTTGGCACAGACATCTGGAATCTAGCAGAACTAACACCAGCTGCTTTCAATATTGTGCATAATTGTTAATCATAAACTCTTCTGACAAAGCCATATATCAGCAAAAACAGTCTTCACGAACTACTGATTTTACATGTTCTTTTGTTTTTCCCTCTCTGTGATAGCAATACAATGGAGCAAAATGCTCTTTATATTAATTTAATTAGAACATTGGTGGCTGGAGATTTTAACAGCTACTGAGAGCAAAAACAGAGAGATGAGGGAGACCAAACATTTTTAAAAGGAGGAAAAATAAGTCACACTCCGAAATTAATTTGAAATTTATAAAATTTGTTTACCAGTGTAATTTGTTGAAGAAAACAATCAGTGAAGGAAACACAGTAACAATTGTGACTCAACTTTAGACAGTAAAGGGCAGAGAAATATGCAAACAAAAATAATATCTGAATTATAACAACTTCAACAACAAAATTAATCATTAACAAGTCAATCATTTGATC
The DNA here is from genome assembly GCF_029215685.1 of Pituophis catenifer annectens. NCBI lineage: Eukaryota > Metazoa > Chordata > Lepidosauria > Squamata > Colubridae > Pituophis > Pituophis catenifer. The sequence continues at coordinate 191,231,107 of NW_027256881.1, read as the reverse complement.
TTTTGAAACAAGGGGATTCTCATTGTTCTCAGTCTGGGACAGCTGTGTTGGCTGGGGATGATAACCTTATTTTTTTTTAACATTTCTGAAAGATCTCTCAAGCTGTTCATGACTTCACAACCTCCATCAGAAAGGCCGTTAAAAATGGACAAATGGCTTTTCCTTTCCAAGATCCATATGAACACGTTCCACTGTTGTAAAAACTCAAGAAGGACCTTTTTCTGTTCTGTTTTCTTTCATTTATACATGTTATTCTTCTTAAAGGATGAGCCGTGTTTTGCATATAAGGGAGATATAAGGGAATTATATATATATATATATATATATATATATATATATATATATATATATATATATATATATATATATATATGACTCGTTTGTCAATAAGGGCGGGTTTCCAAATGGCTGGTAGGTGGGAGGTATCATCTCGTTTATTCATGCTGTGTGGATGTTTTTCTATCTCGATGGCTTCTCTGATTATTCTGTTGTTAAAGTGTTCAGTTTTAGCGATAGTTCTGGTCTTTTTAAAGTCAATATCATGTCCTGGTCCGTGGTCATGCCTCATCATTGTTTGCCCTTATTGACAAATGAGTCCCTAACATGAGGAATGACACCAGACCCACACTCACAAGGTCTACCCAGGATGTCACTACCACACATCCACGCAGAAAGCAGACTCAAACCCACACTGATGATGAGGCACGACCACGGACCAGAAGCCAGACCGCAGCTGCATCATTTGCCACTTTAAACCCCTCCAATCCATACATGAAGCAGACTGACACCCACCATGAAGATGTGGCATGACCATGAACGTGAAGCCAAACAACAGCAGCTCACCAGCTCAAATCCCCCTGCAACTCAGACTAACCCGAGCACAACCAAGCCCCCACCCAAACAGAACACGCCCCCATCCAATCAGAGCACAGCCAACCCCCATCCAATCAGAGCACAGCCAAGCCCCCAACCAATCAGAACATACCTCCACCCGATCAGAACACAGCCAAGCTCCCACCCAATCAGTTCACACCCCCACTGGCAGTTAAAAGGAAGAAACAGCTGCGATCACACATTGCTCCTAGAAGCATGAAACCGAAAACACCTGAAGATAACGAATGAGACTTCGTCGAAACGTCGCCAAGAGACTTCCAATTTTACGTGGGAGAAAACCCAAATAACCAAAGACCTACATATATATGTAGGTCTTTGCTCCTAGAAGCATGAAGCCGAAAACACCAGCCTGAAGATGACAAATGAGACTTTGTCGAAACGTCGCCAAGACACTTCCAATTTTACGCGGGAGAAAACCCGAATAACCAAAGACCTGCATACAAACACCCGCAAAAACCTCAGAAAACATGTGTGTGTGTGTGTGTGTGTGTGTGTGTGTGTGTGTGTATACTGTTGTTCTGTTGTTCCAAAGAACAATGGGGATTGATTGCCTTGTGTAATGATAAAGGAGTTCAGATTTGTTGTATGTAGTATGTGATTGAATGTGTGTACATGTTCAAATTTAATTTAATTTACTTATATTTTTCTAAACCACGCATCACAGTTTGGTGGACCAGAAAAGTTTGAGGTTTTTGCTAAACATGCAACATTTTTCAATTTTTTAAAGAAAAATATGCAATGGAAGTAATAGTATCATATATTATTTCATACTCAGTTTCTAACTGAATATCTTTATAAATCAGTTTGGTGTTAGACTGCTCCCATCTAATGGATGGTTAGGATTTAGGGATCCCACAGTGCAAAGAGAGACCTCCTAAGAGAGAACCCTAAGATATCTTACGAGTGAAGGATTTAAGCATTTAAGCAATACTCAGGGAACCAAGGCGAAACCTATTACTTCACCAAAATGGTGGATGGCACACATTATCAATTTATGGCAGGATAAGACCTAATATTTCACCAGTTCTGTAATTTCCCCAGCACATGCCATCGGAAAGCAATACTGATCAGCAAATCCTGGAAGTGGATGAAGGATTTGTGTTCTTGTGCACTCCAAGGATTTAAAAAAAATATTTCAATCAAACACTCTACCTGCTTCTTTTGTCTTCTCTTCCCAATTCACCTACTGTATTTTTTGGAGTATAAGATGCACCTTCCCCCCCCTAAAAGAGGCTGAAAATTTGGGTGCATCTTATACTCCGAATGTAGCTTTTCCGAAACTTTTTTTCAGCCCTAACGAGGTGCTAGCGAATGAAGTGATCTTCCCAGCTTTGCCTGTTCCCTCGACTCTCCGCTGTGCGGAGGCGCTAGCGAGTGAAACGATCTCCATGCTTTGCTCCGACTCTCAGCTGTTCTTTAGAAGCTTTTTTTCAGCCCTAACTAGGCGCTAGCTGAGTAAAGTGATCTCCCCATGCATTGCTGCTGCCTCTCAGCTGTGACTTAGAAGCTGTTTTTTATCCCCAAGCAGGGGATAAAAAACCCAGCAAACTAATGTGCTGAAGCTGACCAGGCAAAAGACGCTAGCCAGATGAATACCAGGTAGGCAGATTTTTTCCCCTATTTTCCTCCTCAAAAACTAAGTTGCATCTTATATTCCAGTGCGTCTTATACTCCAAAAAATACAGTAATTGTTTTTTGAGTACTGCTGTACCTCTGTGAATAATACTATCCAAATAATTGTGCTTCATAATAAATAAAAGGATGACTCTCTGTACTTTGTTTCCATAGAATTGGCTTACAATAATCCCACACACATTTTTAATTCTGATGATTCCAAACTTTCTTAATTCTAGTGACCTCCTTTTAGGTAGGAAAAAAATAATTTTCTTTCTCTTGGTGAGAAATGACTAAGAATCAGAAACTCCTCCTAATGTACTGCAGTTCTATCTTCTGTCCAACCTGAACAGAAAATCATTTACTGTAGTCAGGTTCTTACAGTGACAGTATTCTTTGCTGAAAACTAGATTAGATTTTATTGGATTCTGCGCATGAGAAAAAAAAATATTTTTCTGCCTTCCTTGAAATTGCTAGATTTCATTCATTTCATTTCATTTATTGGATTTGTATACCGCCCTACTCCCGAAGGACTCAGGGCGGTGAACAGCCACAGAATAAAACACATAAATACAAAATTTAAAAACAGAATAAAACCGAATTAAACAATTTGGCTGAGACAAATTTAAAACACCCAATAATTTTAAAAATAAATTAAAATTTACATTTTAAAGGGGAAAGATTTAGGCCAGGCCGGCTTGATGGAATAAAAAAGTCTTGAGAGCGCGACGGAAGGTGCGCAGATCCGGGATCCTCCGTATCTCCGGGGGGAGCTCATTCCAGATAGTAGGTGCCCCCACAGAGAAGGCTCTCCCCCTGGGGGCCGCCAGTCGACATTGTTTGCCCGACGGCACCCAGAGGAGCCCCTCTATATGAGAGCGTACCGGTCGGTGGGAGCCTATTGGTGGTAGCAGGTGGTCCCGTAAGATTTAATTTGTCAAAGGATGTCATTCTGAAGCCCTTGTTTGCTTTCACAGAAATTAATATCCCAAACTGAAGGAGCAAGGATGGAATGCCAGTGACAATTTTGGAGACAGTTCATTCCATGAAAGGGAAGTTATGGTTCTCACCTCTCAAAAAGAACATAAAATTTCCACATTCATTCTTCTCTCCCTCCACTTTGCTGGCTTTGTTAAATTTAATTAGCCAGGGGCTGATTTATTAATCCTCAAAGCAGAACAACTTCTATTTGTCATTTTATAATTGACATAATTTCTTTATCTTTATAAGCCTTTGGAGGAGATAATAGCCATTAAGTGATGTTATTCCCAGATGCCTTCACCATGAAAACTGAAACAGCAGCGATCCATATCAGGAACATAAATACTTACCCACTTGTTCATTTACATTTCTGTTTAACTGTGTGTGGTTTTTGTTTTTTTTAAAAAAATGAGTCAAGTTATTCTTTAAACTCTTTTAAATACAAACTGGACTAGATTTTTCAGAAAATGGCTCTCTCTCTCTCTGATGCCACCCCTTGGGATCAGCTGACTGCCCCTGACAAAATGCTTGATGAAGAATGTTGCATTGAACCCATGATCGTAGATGACCCTCACTCTGTCAAGGACCTTGGAGTACTCATCTCAAATGATCTAAGACCCAGAGCTCACTGTAACAGCATTGCCAAAAAGGCATTAAGAGTTGTTAACCTAATTTTGTGAAGCTTCTTCTCCGGTAACAATGTACTGCAAACTAGGGCGTACAAAACCTTTGCCAGACCAATTCTCGAATACTGCTTGTTTGCCTGGAATCCACACTATACATCAGACATTCATACAATTGAACGGGTCCAGAGGTATTTCATGAGAAGAGTATTCCACTCTTCTGCTCACAGTACAATACCTTATGCCATCACGCTTGAAATTTTGGGCTTGGACAACCTTGAATTACGCCGCCTATGGTCTGACCTAAGCATAGTACACAAAATTATCTGCTACAATGTCCTACCTGTCAACGACTACTTCAGCTTCAACCTCAACAATACACGGGCAAACAATAGATACAAACTCAAGGTAAACCACTCCAAACTCGATTGCAGAAAATACGACTTCAGCAACAGAGTGGTCAATGCCTGGAATCCACTACCTGACTCCATTGTTACATCCTCAAACCCCCACAGCTTCAACCTTAAACTGTCTACTGTGGACCTCACCCCGTTCCCAAGAGGTCTGTAAGGGGGCGTGCATAAGCGCACCAGCGGGCCTACCGTCCCTGTCCTACTGTCCCCATTTATTTGTACTCATTTCCTGTGTTCATGTCTATATTTATACTTAACCTGTTATCTCATACATGTTTGACAAACTAACTAACTAAATAATAAATAAATAAATACATGTTGCAACCTATTAGCTGCTTTGAAGAGAAAATACTTTGAAGCTGCTTTTCAGATGGGTTGAGAAAAAGTTGCAAATAGAGTTAGGGGACATGGCATAAAAAAGATGTTGCCAAAGGATATCCATTCTGTGGTTAGATGAAAGGATGGGAAGGCTCTCCATCTCAGTTCACAGATAATTCAACAGGTTCAATGCTGGGCAAGGTTGAAAGTTGGCATATATGTTATTTATCAAGGTTAGACAGCCTCTGTGTGTTTTGGCAGTCACAAACAACATAAGATGCCTTTCCCTTCTAACCAGAATTGATCCCTTACATTTTTCAACTTAAGATTCTTTTACAAATATCTTTTTGACAACCAATTTGATCCAATGATTAACGACACCAGGGTAAAAACTGAGAGACCCTAAATTCTAGTCCCACCTTAGGCACTGAGCCGGCTGGGTGACCTTGGGCCAGATACTCTCTTTTAGCCCTAGGAAGGACGCGTTGGCAAACCAATTCTGAAAATACTACCAAGAAAACTGTAGGGACTTATCCAGGTAGTCACCAGGAGTCAACACTGGCTCAAAGGCACCAAAACAAAACAATTTAACCAAAAAAACAGTTTATGTATTAAGGGTTTGGTAATACATAAACTATAGGGATGCGGTGGCTCAGTGGCTAAGACACTGAGCTTGTCGATCGAAAGGTCGGCAGTTCAGTGGTTCAAATCCCTAGTGCCGCTTAATGGGGTGAGTTCCCGTTACTTGTCCCAGCTTCTGCCAACCTAGCAGTTCGAAAGCACGTAAAAAATGCAAGTAAAAAAAATAGGGAGCTCTTTGGCTTTGAAACGGAGATGAGCACTGCCCCCTAGAGTCAGAAACAACTAGCACATATGTGCGAGGGGAACCTTTACCTTTATCTTAATACATAAACTGCCAGTGACAACAAAAGATGAATGAATGAGGAGGTAGGACAAGTTCACCTGCAAATGTGAAATATATATATTTATATATATTTAAGTCTTTTTATAAAATATATAAAATATATATTTTACCCTTAAGTCTTGCGGCAGACAGCATAATGCTGCTTAAATGTCTGATAAAGCCTAGAAAATAGTGATTTGGGATGTCACTTAACTATGGCTATACAAACATCTTGATTTACGTAGGAAAAACCCTGGCTAGAACAGTAATTAAAGCACTTCTGGCCCTTATTGAAACAGAGGAAGTTGAAGAGGAGTTGGGGAGAGATTTTTATTTCCTCAGACTGATTTTCATTTCAAATATTCTCATCCACTGCAAGATATGAAAAGTGAAATATTGGATAAGGCTAGTGGTAGAATGCTGCCGGTTTAACAACTGGTTTGGTGAGCACACTTCGCGAGCGCCTAAGGCGCTTGCACACAGCACTGAAAATGGAGCATTTAGAAGCTCAGCTGCTTACCTTCCAGGTCAGCAATGGTAAATTGAACAGTGAGGGGGTGAATTAGCTGTGCTGCATGATTGAGATGAGCTACAACACAGGAAATAAAGGACAGGATAGAGCGGGAGTGGGTGGGCAAGGCCAATTGATAGTCGGCACTACTGGTTCGCCGAATTGGTCTGAACCGGCTGAATTCCACCTCTGGAAAATGCTGAACTGAGGCGATTTGGAACTGGAAACTGAGATCTCCTACCCACCTATCACCCATCCCTTAACATTCTGTGCAAGGGTCATGGCATCAGAGATTTTAAGATCTCTCTTTCTCTACCATATCAGAGGAGATCCAGTCGATCCTTGAAGGTCTGAAATGCCTTCTCAAGACACAAGCTACAGGTAGTCCTTGACTTACAACAGTTCTCTTAGTGACCATTTGAAGTTACAGTGAAAGTGAAAAAAAGTGATTTATGATCATTTTTCACACTTATGACCATGGCACAGGGGTGGGTTCTACTTACCTTTACTACCGGTTCGCAACAGGGCCGCAATTGCACTCTTCTCTGCATGCACAGAAGCATTCTGATGATGTCGACTTCCGGTGGACTTCCGGTTGGTGACTTGCAGCGACAGGGTGTTGAGTGAGAGCTCGCTGCTCCTCAACACCTTTAAACATCGCGTTTTGGGGATCCCCTCGGGGGACGCGGGACCCGGAGAGCCCTGCGGGCAAAAGAGGAAGCCAGGCAAGCGGGAAGTGGGTGCGATCACCTCTCGCTGGACCAGGCGGCTCTGCCTAGCCAACGCGGTGAGCCGGCCATTGATGGCGGGCACGAAGCAGCAATAGCCAACAAAGACGGGAAGCTAAGAAGAAGATCGGAGGTGCGGTGACAGATTCAAGCCTATTTCTCTATTCCTACGATCGTGCGGTAGAGAGGGGATCGGTGGTGCCGGGAGAGGAGTGCTCGGAGCGGCGAGAGGAAGAGACGGAGAGAGTGGAGCAGCTTGTACTCCCGGAGATCCGACAAGCTGAAGAGCAGACGAGGAAACGGGGGGAGTGGATTGCGTCTGTACGGAGCTTTGGAGAGTGTGGTGTGGTGAGAGAGTAAAAGAAAAAGGAAAGACCATTGGTGTGGCTGGCTTTTGGTATTGGGATTGAGTGGAAGAAAGCAGAAGAAATACAGTGATTAGCTGTTTGAGGCTTTCAGCAAACAGGAAGTGCTTCCATTGAATCGGAAGAGTGGAACAGCAGTGGTTGAACAAGAAGACGCTCTGGCAGAGACTATTACCATCGAGTTTGGTTGGAGCCCAGCAAAGTGGGAAATTGAAGATCTCCTATTTATACTCTAAAACTCCGTAAATACTATAAATACTATAAAACAATATACTTATACCCACATATTTATATGCTTATATCTTTCCTATCCTTCTCTTGAGTATCTGTGATATTAATAAGTGAACTGTTTTTCTCTCTAACTTTATAATTTTATAATTAATATCAATTAGACCTGTTAAGCCATTTTATAGATATATACAAAAAAAAAAAAGGTTGATTATATATGAGAATTTAGATTTCTATAATTATTACTAGTTAAGGAAAAAAAAAGGGTTGGATTTGTATCCTACTAATTAAATTATTATATAGGATTTTATATTTACTTATATTTATTGTAATCTATTTATACCTATTTATACTTATTTATATCTATTATATCTATTTATATCCAACTTTTATTAAGATCTGAACTTAGAATTTATTAGTTCATTAACTTATTGTGGTCAACTTATACAATTTAGAATATTTATCTGTATTTATCTATATCAATACTATCCATTAGGATCTGAAATTAGAATTTATTAACTTAAAATAATTACTCATATTGCTAGCCTTTAACAATTTACATATATTACTTACCCTTTTCTAAGATTGAATTTTGATTTTATTAAGTGATTAATTGATTTGTATCGATATTTTGTCTACCTATTTGGAGGAGAATTATATAATTATATAATTAGTGATTGTTAATTGCTGGAAACTTTATAGCAGCCTACTATAGTACTTTGGAAATTTAGAACCTAGTATTAATTGGAACTTATTGAGAGTGTAGAGAGGACCAATAAAGGAGCGAAATAAAGGTCTAAGAAAGCTCCTCAGAGAAAACGTGGCAAGTGCCACTGGATGAGAATTTGGAGAAAGATAGAGGAGATAATAAGAGACCAAAAATCGGTTCTGAAAGAAATGGCAAGTCTGACCTCCACAATTGCAAAAACTGCTAAAAAAGCGACATCTATACCTACCTTAGCGATGTCTTCCCCAGCCACCCAGAAATCAGTAGAAGGTCTCCAGAAACTAGACAAACCCCCTATAACTCCTACACTGCAAACGGTACAAACATCCCTTCAGTCAATCCAAGAAACAATGCTTGCGATGCAAGAAAAACTTTTGAATAGTCACTCCGAATTAAAATCAGACATCCATGCTCTTGATTTTAAAATGAATGAGATTCAAACTGCTATTGCTAGTAACGAAAATAGAATTTTAAAAGCAGAACAAAGAATTGAAAAAAACGAGAAAAAACTGGACACAGTAGACCAAACTTTGTCGGCACAAAACAAAGAAACGGAAGACGCGCTGATCCAACTTGAGATGGACAAGGCCTCGTTTTTCTTGTGTTTCCAGAACATCCTGGAAGATAAAGATGAGGATTTAGGTGATAAGATAGCGGAGTTGATTGCAGAAACTCTGCAGCAAGACAAGCAGGAAATAATTCATGAGGTTGATGAGGTGTACAGAGTCCAGACAAATTAAGAAGAAACAGACTCCCCAGAGAGGTCCATGTGCGCTTTGCTAGAAAAAAAGTTAGGGATATCCTGTATAATATAGCTCGGGAGGAAAAAATCATCTATGGGGGAAAAGAAATTAATATTCTGAAACAAATTCCGAGAAGAGTGAGGGAAAGGAGGAGAAACTATAGGTTTTTGACAAATCATCTAAACAGGAGAAATATAATTTTTAGGTGGCTTTTGCCAGAAGGACTGCAAATTTCCTGGCAAGGGAGGAAAATAAGAATTGATTGTCTAAGTGATGCTCAAGACTTTTTAGAACAACTAAGGGGAGGAGAGGAGGAACAAACCAGTAAGGAGGATATCGAGATAGTAAATACGGAAGAAGAGATATCCCAAGAGCAAATTACTAGGGAAGACATAGAAGAGGAGAAGAAAAAGGAGGATACTGAGGAAAGAGGGAAAAAATCAAGACCAGTGAGAGCAGTAACTTTAAAAGGTAAATAAGAACAAGAGACTAGAAACTAATTTCAGTAATGAACGATACCAAGATCATATCGGTAAATGTGAATGGATTAAACGATTACAAAAAAAGAAGGATAATATTGTCGAAATTGGTGAAACAAAATCCCGATATTATCTGCATCCAAGAGGTCCATATAAAAAAAGATGAAGCTGAATATTTAAATTACTGTAAATTTGGTAAAGTATTTTCCTCACTAGCTGAGAAAAGGAAAAGGGGGGTCGCTATCTATGTTAAGAAAGGAATAATGGCAGAATGTAAATATAAAGATGAAAAAGGGAGAATACTCATAGTTGAAATAATGAGAGGTAACTCTAGACTGCTATTAGTAGGGGTTTATGCACCGAATAAAAAACAAGGGAAATTCTATAAGAAACTGCAGGAACAGTTGGCAAATTGGGCACATCTTGAAATATGTATGCTAGGGGATTTTAATGGAATTGTAGATCCAAAGCTTGATTATAAGTGCGATATAACCAAAAAGAATAAAAGATCTCCCTTACCAAAGATTTTCTTTGATTTGGCGGATGAGATAAATCTAATTGACATGTGGCGTACCTTACACCCCCAGGACAGACAATTTACATTTTATTCCGTCCCACAAAACTCCTGGTCCAGAATTGATATGGTTTGGGTCACTAGAAAATTGGCGTTAGAAATTAAGAAAGTTAACATGGGCACCAATACTTGGGCAGATCATAAGCTCCTTGAAATCAGTTGGTCCCATGATAAGAAGAAAATACAACAGAGATGGAGCTTAAAGACCAATCTCCTAAATGAAAAAGAGTTCACACTCAAATTGAATGAAGAAATCAAACGCTTCTTCTTAGAAAACGGAAATCGAGGGACAGCCAAAGAAATTGTGTGGGGCACTATGAAGGCCTATGTCAGAGGAGTAGCTATCTCATACACTGCCTTTAAAAATAAGGAAAAAAGAAAGAGTAGAGAAGAACTTACTCAAAAATTATTACAAACTGAGGCTGAACTACAGCAACGACCGGGAGATGAGGCGACGAAACAACAGTGGTTGATGATGAGACATAGACTGAATCTATTGGACCAGGAGGAGGTAGCTCAAAAAATAAGAAGATCTAAGCACTATTGTTTCGAGAACGCTAACAAGTCGGGGAGATGGTTGGCATATAAATTAAAAAAAGAGAAGGAAAAAAACCAAATACTAGCTTTAGAAGATCCACAGGGCATCCTGTTGATGAAGGAAGAAGACAAATTAGAAAGCATAAGAAAATTTTATGAATGTCTTTACAAAAACGAAGGAATTGAGTTAAACAAGGTAGAACAGTATTTGTTGGAAGCCAACCTTCCTCAAATTCCGGAAGAAGAAAAGGAAATGTTAAATGAAAAGATCACCATAGGGGAGTTAAGAACCGCCTTATCCAAAATAAAGAAGAACAAAACCCCAGGCCCTGATGGTCTCCCCGGAGAATTATATCAAAAACTTGATGATGCTCTGAAACTGGAATTGTTAGAAATTCTAAACGATGTTATTGCTGGCATAACAATCCCAGACTCCTGGAGGGAAGCGTACCTGACGATCATTCTGAAAGAAGGTGCCGACCCGAAGCAGATCTCCAACTATAGACCTATCTCACTGCTTAATGCAGATTACAAATTATTTATGACTATAATAGCGGAGAGATTCAAGAAAATTCTAAACCGATGGATACATAAGGATCAAAATGGTTTTCTCCCAGGGAGACAGATTAGAGACAATTTGAGAACAGTCCTAAATACCATTGAATATTATGAACAACACCCTGGAAAACAGATGGCTTTAATGTTTGTCGATGCCCAAAAGGCATTCGACAATCTAAATTGGACCTTCATGATAAACCAAATAGATCTAATGGGATTCGGGACTAATTTTAGGAGGATGATAGAGAATATTTACCAAAATCAGAGGGCAAATATATTAGTTAACGGAGACAGAACCCAGACATTTCAGATCCAAAGAGGAGTCAGGCAGGGATGTCCCCTATCCCCCTTACTTTACATTCTAGCATTAGAGGTCTTACTTAGAAGGATTAGAACTAATGAAAATATCAAAGGCTTGAAGATTAGGAAGGAAATATTTAAAACACAGGCTTTTGCGGACGACGTTGCCTTCATAATAGAAGACCCATTAGACACCGGCTCAAAATTAATGCAGGAAGTTCAGAATTATGGAGAAGTCGCGGGCCTTAAACTTAATAAGAACAAAACCAAAATAATTGTGAAAAATATGACAAACCTACAAACGAAAGAATTAGAAGATTTATTAGGCCTCCAGGTAGTTAAGAAGATAAAATATCTGGGAATATGGATTACGGCGAGACTTTCTTCATTAAAAGATGATAACTATATCCCTTTATTGCAGAAAACTAATCAAGACCTTGATAGGTGGAGGAGGCTTAAATTGTCCCTGACTGGTAAAATTGCGGCGATCAAAATGAATATTTTACCGAAATTTCTATTTCTATTTCAAAATATACCAATATCACTAGATAAAAAAAATTTTTTGGATCTGAATAAACATATCAGGAATTTTTTGTGGGAGGGTAAGAAATCGAGGATTTCTCTCAAGACACTTCAAGGGAAAAGAAATTTGGGAGGGTTCGGGCTCCCTGACTGGGAATTATATCAAAAGGCGGCAAAAATAATTTGGATAAAGGAGTGGATCAAATTACAAGAAAGTAGAATTTTGACACTAGAAGGACACGATCTCCTTGAAGGATGGCACGCTTACCTCTGGGATATAAAGGATAGGAAGAAAACTCATTTCTATAAACATAAAATTAGAGAGACATTGATTCGTACGTGGCTGGAAATCAGACAGAAGATATATACCAAGGTTCCTAGCTGGTTGTCGATTATGGATGCTCTAGTGGCCCCAAATAGAAGAGGGAACTATAAAATGGGCACATATAAGGATATCTTGGATGAAGAAGGGAAGCTCAAACCCTTGGAAGTATTGAGGGACCAGGGGTTTATTCTGGATTGGTGGAAATATCTTCAGATTAAGTCTAGATTTCAAGAAGATAGAGATAAATGTGGTATTAAAATGAAATATGGATATTTTGACAAAATTATTTGGGGACCAGATAAGAAAATGCTATCGAAAATCTATAACTTTATATTAGATGAGGATAGAGCCGAGACGATAGCTAAAAATCAGCTAAGCATTTGGGAGAAAAACTTAGGATATGGCCTTAATTTCAATGACTGGGAGATAGCTTGGAACAGAAATCTCAAAATAACGAAATCGGTAACATTCAGGGAAAATCATTACAAAATGCTGCATAGGTGGTACCTAGCCCCGGACAGGCTGGCCAAAATATTCCCAAATTCCTCTGCTTTATGTTGGAAATGTGGAAAGACGGTCGGCACCTTTTACCATCTGTGGTGGACTTGCCCTGAGACCAAAAAGTTTTGGTTAAAGATTCGACTCTGGCTCTCGGAAATAATGGGACAAGAGATAGCCCTGGCCCCGGAATCCTTCCTCTTAGGTATGATTGAAGATGGTCTCGACAACAATAAAACCCAACTGGCAATTCAAATTATTACTGCGGCTAGATTAGCCTTTGCGAAACTCTGGAAATCCAACTCTACCCCCTCTGAAGAAACATTAATAAATAAAATTCTAGAGTGCGCAGAGATGGCTAAATTGACGAGCGAGCTAAAAAATGAAGAGAACTCTAAGTACTACGAAGTATGGGGAATTTGGTATAACTGGTTAAAGAATAGGATAAAAATATGATAATAGGCTACGATCTGTTAGACACCCAAAATGGACTTTATTGTATAGAAATGTAGAGAATTGTATAGAACTGTATATTGTATATATGAAATGTGTAAACATTGCACCTCGGATCAAGATTGTGATTGTACATTGTCTTTTTAAAAAATTGGAAAATTCAATAAAGTATTTAAAAAAAAAAAAGTGATTTATGATCATTTTTCACACTTATGACCATGGCACAGGGGTGGGTTCTACTTACCTTTACTACCGGTTCGCAACAGGGCCGCAATTGCACTCTTCTCTGCATGCACAGAAGCATTCTGATGATGTCGGGGTTGGTGGGCGGAGCCTCCCGCCAGTTTTACTACCGGTTCTATAGAACCAGTGCGAAGTGGGGGCAACTACCACTGCCATGGCAGCATCCCAATGGTCACCTGATTTATATTCAGATGCTTGACAACTGACTCATATTTGAGGGTTGCAGAGTCCTGGGGTCATGTGATCACCTTTTCTGACCTTCTGACAGGTAAAGTCAATGGGAAAGCCAGATTCATTTAACAACCGTGTTGCTAATTTAACAACCACAGGGATTAACAACTGTGGCAAGAAAAATGATAAAATAGGGCAAAGCTTACTTAACAAATTTCTCACTTAACAACATAAATTTTGGGCTCAATTGTGGTCATAAGTTGAGGACTACCTGTATCTCACTTTAAATAACTTGCTATTTTTTTTAAAAAAAAAAAAGCAAAACCAGTTCAGTTTCACAGGTAATAATAATTAATCTCACACTCATCTCTTATGTAAACATTAGCATAAATTGGAACATCTGTTTGAAATCTTTATTCACACTCCAAAAACGGAAGGTTATTTTCATGAACCATAATGAATTATTTCTGTGCCTTGATGAACTACACATCGTTTGTTAGTTTGTTTGTTTGCTTGTTTGTTTTGAAAAATAAAACATCACGAGTTTTTGGCGGTAAAAGGTGTTTGACACACTGAAGAAACATGTAAATAAAATAATAAAAATAAAAATTCTGAATTCTGAATCATTTTACAGTTTCTCTCGGTAAAAAGACGCCTTGTGGAAAAACAGTTAAACAGAGTCAAATGCCTGAAGAGACACTGAGCAGGAAATGTCTCATAAGTCAAACGACAAATTAAACAAGATCTTGGTAAAAACAGACATAGGTTTATGGAATTAATGGAATCAAAATGGGATTGGAACAGGGGTGGGTTCTACTTACCTTTACTACTGGTTCGCAGGGACCTTACATGCGGCGCAGATCACCCATGATAATGTCATGGTGGGTAAGCGGAGCCTCCCACCAGTTTTACTACCGGTTCTATAGAACCGAGAGCAACCCACCACTGGATTGGATTTTTAAGTTATACCTACTTGAATTGAATGACTTCTATTCCTTAAATGGCTACAGAATGTGAATTTTAGAGCGAGACTTTTGTGTGTGTGTGTGTGTGTGTGTGTGTGTGAATTGTATTGTGTTGATCTCTTTTCAGCTCTTCCACAGTGAAATGAAAATCTTCATGGACCTGAATTCTTGCAAAGTCCTTACGTGATAGACAGTCTAGCAGCGTTTTTACCAACTGAAGGATAATTTTCTTAATAATAAAAGAAGAAATTATATTATATAATTATATCCCTATGCACAATGTTAGATCAAAGCATTATAAACTCCAATTTACATTGGGGTTCATAATCAGGATATAAATTGCTGCAAAATTTTACATCAGAATTCAATCTTTTCCCCTTTGTATCGAGCCCTGACAATAATTGTATGCTCCACCCCATTGTAAGTATTACAGTGTAATAAGGAAGCCAATTTAATGTAACCTGACAACATAATAGTTTCTCAGAAAAAGCACAGGGATTACTTCCAAGAAAGCATGAATGGAACACTACATCACAGTTGCTTAGATTGGACTTTCAACTGCGTTCTTTGAATTGTGCTTCTGCACCTATTTTCCTGAAAGTAAAATTTATTGGATTCACCAGAGACCAACTTTAGAGTAGATTTATGTTGTCTTGATGTTATTATATAATTCTTCTTCTAATTGTGTTTTTATACCCTGCAGAAATAGATGAGAAGAGAATGAACAACAACTCCCAAGATGAAGTAAGTTAATTGCAATTTAAAAAATAAATAACTCTTGCATTGTCTGACAAACATTCAGAAATGTCTTAATTCTTTCCTTCTTGTACCGCAGCAGAGATATTAATTCTTAAATTGTCTGTTGGGATATACAGGGGGGTAGAAGACACAGTCAGCTCAATGACATATATTAAATCACTTATTTATTATTAATGAATGTCATTTATTAAATAAAGTCAGTACAATATTTTCTTAATAGCATTGCCCTCTAAAGTCTTTGCATGACTGGTTTGGCTTTGACTTAATTTGATCAATTTATTAAAGGCTGGAGAGAATGCCAGAAAAATCTGCTCCATCTTTGTTTCTACAGACTGGTAATAGATATTTGAACTGAGATCAGAGGCTCATTCTGACACCTTTCCTAGGGGGTTACCACATTTGAGATGCAAAAAGTTAGACAGCCACTAGATGGCAGCAAAGATTTGGATTTTTCTGTATCTCTTTGTTGGCACCTAATGGTTATCTGGAACCATGACTTCAAAATTAATTTGAAATTATGAAAATTTTTCAGGGGGAAAAATTCTCAAATCAGTTAGATATGAAAAACATTTTCTAATCCCTGAAAGGCTGTATCCTTCCAATAATTACTAAAAAAAATTCATCCTCATTGTCATCATTTTAGCCATTGTCGATCCACTACAGAATGAAGGCCTCTTCCGCATGTTTCCAACCCATACAGTCCTGAGCTTTCTTCTGTGAATTAGGCCCGCAATATAAATAAAAATAAAGAGATTTAGTACACTTGATATATATTTGCTGAAAATTAATTCATAAATTACTATTGGTATTATTCTGTAAAAAGACGGAGGCGGCAAAAAAGTTGCCATGGCCTGTTCAATTTTCTAGCCATCTTGCTCTCTTTCCAGGTTATTTCATTCGATTCCTCTATTTTCTCCCTCCTCCATCATCGGTACTATATGTACAATCCTCACTGGACAAGTTTGGATGACATCCATCCTTGTTTAATGTCCTTCTTAAATAACAAATCTTCCACCAAGTTGATTAACATCTTCCTTTTGTGTATCATTAATGCTGTTTTAATTATGCAAGGATTCATGCAAATTGAAAATTGAAAAAAATTACAGAAAATAAATAGAGGAAAGAAAAATAATTATCCAGACAATATAATGTCAATCCTGAAATGAGTTTTTCCCATCTTTCCGTCCTCTATACAGTATACAATTTAATTTTTTTACTGAAAATTGAAATAGGCCAGTGTTACTTTTAATAGCAAGAAACTTTATCGATTTTTTTTTTCAAATTTAGGTACAAACATTTAAAAGCATTAAATGATGACAATCAACATCCCATCACACAATGAATATGGTTAGCACTCTCTGACTGCATCCAATAATTTATTCATACAAAGCATCTTTCCATCCATTAACATAAAATATTATGAGCCATTTTACATTTCACAGAGCAACTTATAGAGCTGCTGAATCTTCCTTGATTCGAAGGGATATGCTTAAAATACACACAACCCCTACACAACTCTTTGGACTTGGGATATGGTGTTTTAGGTTGAGATTCTTTAAAGAACTAATATGCGAATTGATTATTTCACATTGCCGAAATGCCATTAGCTGAACCCAGCAGTATTTCTTTATTTGTTTGTTTATTATTATAGTTTTGGCTGCTTAGTTGAACAATTCCAAGCAGCTATAAAATCTGATGCTAACTTCCAGATTTTGGGAACAAAGTCAAAAAAGGAGCAATACAACCAGTTGGTAGACACCATTGGAGGAGGGCCCTATTACTACATGGTGGCATCTGACGAAATGTGAATTGTAGCTCATGAAAGCTGATGCCTTTTAATAAAATTAAATGAGGACCCAGTTTGTGGGGGCAATAAGCTGACTTTGTATAAATATACAAAAGTATGAAGGCTATTGCTTAACGCATTGTAAGCCGCCCTGAGTCTCCAGAGAAGGGCGGCATATAAATCAAATTAAAAAAAAAATTATTAGTTGGAAAAGATGCCACCAGTTTCCATTTAATTTTTTTTTCAATCTGATTGTATACCCCCCCCCCACAAAAGGGGGAGAGGATTAAAGAACCTGGCCTTCCCCTAAAATATTTATATCATTTTTTTGAAATTTCTCAAAGACAAATAAGGAATGGATTATATTGCTTCAAGCTACAAGGCAGAAAAGATTGCAGTGCAACTACTGCAGCAGACCAGATCAAGAAGATGCTTCAAAGCCAAAACAAAGAGGCCTCCTCAGTGTAATGATATAGGAGAAAGACCTTCAGAGAAGAGGCAAAAGAAATGCAGAAGAATGGTAAGAGAGCATAGCCCACTGCTACATAATGGGTGGAATGCATAATGGCTGCATAAGGAGGTGGCAGAACATTTGCAAGCTTTCAGACTTTCAAGATTTGGTTAATATAGTCTTACAATAAAGCAGAATTAGATCATTTGGAGATGTTTCCTCTTACGATCTGCCTGGGAAGGCTAACAAGTCTAAAAATGCCATCTCCTTCACAGGCTGAGAAGCTACGGAAGGTCCCTCATGAGCTTCTTTTTCCACCCATTATAAAGCTTTGGGTTGTGTTCTCTTTTATCCAGGGGTGGGCTTCAAAATTTTTAGCAAGGGGTTCTCTGCCTGGCCATGGTGGGCATGGCCTAGATGGTCTCCTGCACCATGGCACCCGTGGAGGGCGTTTTTGCCCTCCCCGGGCTCCAGAGGCCTTTCTGGAGCCTCTGGGAAGGTGTAAATGGTTTCCCCAGGCTCCGGAAGCCCTCTGGAGGCCAGAAATGGGCCCATTTCTGACCTTCCCAATATTCCAGGAGGCCTGTTTTTCGCCCTCCTCAAGTCTCCGCGTGCGCCCTGCACTTACTTGCATCCAAAATGGGCCGTGTGGGGAGGGGTGGATGGGGAGGGGTGGATGGGTGGGGCCAGCCAGGAGTGGGATTTGGGGATTCTCCGAACTGCACAGAATCTTAGCTAGAGGTTCTTCCGAACCCCTGCGAACCCCCAGCAGCCCACCCCTGCTTTTATCTGATCATTCCTTAGGCAGCAATTATTTGATCTACCGCTCAAGGTCTTTCTCTTATACTATTACACTCAGTATGGACCTCCGTTGAGAAAAGAGCCTATAGAAGCTCCCTCCCTGTAGTCTAGCATTGTGATGCCTTCTTCAGCCCTTGATTGCACTAAAAGGTCATTCTTTTTATGACAGTCACAGAACGTCTCCCCTAAACAGAGGAAGCAGAGTGTCTACACTGCGCCTGCCATGAAAGGTACTGTTCAGGTACTGTTTCTTCTTATGCAAACACCTCTTGGGTGTGGATGTCACCATCTCTCTCTCTGTCATTCCTGGAGTACTTTAATGATCACATGAAGGGAAAAGAGGCCTCTGTCTGTGATGATGTTCTTTGAAGATGGATTGAAAGGAAGTCTATGGAGATTCTCAATCATCCAGGTCATGTTTGCCCCAAAGGTGCTTTTCAAAATGCAACTTGGCTTTCTTGGGTTTTTTTTCTCCTTTTAAACATTCCATTTCTCATCCAAGAAGCTTCTTTAGTTCCGGCTGAATGGTGGGGAATGGAACGATTCATATTTATGTTCCTTAATGGCCTCGTTGGGGCCACTTGGGGGTTTATCTATAGTCTCAGCTGGTCTCCACTGTTTTAAAAGATGGGTCAAAGAGGCCATCTGTATTAGAATGGAACAGTCCTCTCTCAACAGAGGGGGAGGGATATGACACCACCTATCCCCTGTCTACAACACTGTCTTTTCAGCAGTCCCAGGAAGGTTCCACACCTATTTGTACTCTGATTCAGGAGACCCTGAGAGTACAGATAAATATGCAACAGACCTCAACTACTCTCAAGGAGCCAGCAACCAACCTTCAGAGTTCTAACGACCCGATGACTGCTAAGGAATATAAATCCTTCCATTCCCCACCATTCAGCCAGAACTAAAGAAGCTTCTTGGATGAGAAGCAAAATGTTTTCAAGGAGAAAAAAGCACCTTTGGGATTGAAAGGTTGGGAATTCAGAAAGGCTGCGACCTCAAACCCAGGTCATAATCCTTTCCCTGGTACTGTACAGGTGAAGGATGGGCTCCTCCCTCATTCATTTCCAAGCAATGATCTTATCTCTTTATTTATTTATTCAGTTTATAGGACTGATCACTTGCCATGCAACTCTGGGTGGCTAACAATCCATTAACAACAATCATAATTTTTTTTTTTAATTAAAACCACAGATCCCATCCAGGATGTTATAGAAACCATACATCACCAAAGATGGGCTCTGCAATCATCCTGGCCTATTGCATGGGGTGGGGGTGGGGGGGAGAACCAGGTCTTCATTGCCTTATAAAAGCCTAACAGAGTCAGGGCATCTGATTCAGGGTGGAGTTGGGAAATTATTCTTCCTGAATCCTATTAGATGGAATTGTTTGATACAAGAGATCTGAGTTTTACCTGATCAGCTAGTTGAGCTAGTTGGTGAACTGGGAGATCTCCAAGGTCCCTTCCAACTCTGTTATTCTAAATTCTGTAATATTGAGTTGAACTTAATACAAAATATTAAATCAGCGGTGGCATACTGTACACACACTCTTATCTCATTCATAGTAATAAAAAAAAAGGTTTTAAGCAGAAAGAACAAATGGTGCCATATTGTCTGGCCTATGAAGCTATTGTAAGAAACTTAGCATATCCTTCAATCTGTTGAACAATTGTTGAAACAACATAGCTAGTCTCTCTATATAAGGCAGTGATGGCTAACCTTTTTGCCATCGAGTGCCAAAAGCGGGGAGAGCATGGGGGGGGGGGTCGCGCGCATGCGTGCCCACACCCATAATTCTGCCCTGCCCCCTGCACATGCGCACATGACCCTCCCATGCTCCCCCCACTTTTGGCACGTGATGGCACGGTGGGCCACCGGACTTCTGGTGGAACGGGAAGTCAGGAAACAGGCCATTTCTGGCCTCCAGAGGGCCTCCAGGGGGTGAGGAAAGCCGTTTTCACCCTCCCCAGGCTCCTAAAAAGACTCTGGAGCAAAAAACAGGCCTTCTGGTCCTACCAGAGACCCTCTGGAGGCCAGAAACAGTGTGTTTCCTGATTTCTGGTGGGCCCAGAAGGCCTGAAACTGCGTGCACCGGAGCTCAGCTCGTGTGCCCGCTGTGGCACGCATGCCATAGGTTCGCCATCACAGATATAAGGCATAGGAATGGGGTTTTTTTTGTTTAATTATCTATGGCTGATTGATTGATTGATTGATTGATTGCCTAATGGATATGAGTTGTCCAAAATTATAGATCGTTCTTTCCTGTATTGGAAATTGTAATAAGGCATGAATAACATGCCAAAGTATCTCACAAGTTCATTTTTTCTCTCCTTCTCTCGAGTCCTTTTGATGTATTTTGGTTTCCTATGCATTTTTTGCACGGTATCAGCAAATAACCTTTAAGTGGGAAATGGCTTACTCTTTTATGCACACGTGCATTTTACTGGAATACAGCCCCTGGAAAAATCAATGTGTGAGTGCTATTGATCGCAGAATGAGGTGGACAGCAGCCTACGGAGCTATTCAGGGCAGGATATTTGAGCAGATTGTATTTCTATGCTTAATGGATGTTGGGAGACACCTTCATTGTTCAAAAGGCCTCTACATTTTGGCTCTTCCTGATGGTGCTGATTGTCTCTTTCCAAAATGAGGTTAGCAGGGATATCTGACTGGCTTTCTGTTTTTAGCAGATTTTTCCCATGTCCTGGCCAAATAATTAACCTCTCTCGATACAAACATACAATCTTCCTTTCAGCCTCCTATACATGTTGTACAGTATTGATATAATGATGCAAAGCTGGGGCGGGGGAATGTTCTAAAGGCATACATTGATCATCTAGGCATGCTCACTGAATTTAGTACAGGAAACAATTTTAATTTGTCATAAGGGGCAAACACGATAGAACTCTGCTCTTCATTGATTCTTGTGACTAGTTTCAGTTCTTGGGCAGAAAGTCTTCTCTTATCAAGGAGCGCATGAAAATTAGACATCAAAGAAAAAATCAAAAAAAGAACTCTTCTTTTTCATAATGTGAGACACCTCTAATCATTTCTCAACATTCAGGCTGCTTCCCGCCCTCTGTTTATACATGTATGTATGTGTGTGATTTGGCATTATGTCAGAGGTGGGATTCACTTACCTTCCCTACCAGTTCACAAATGTGAGGGCTCACACGGGCCACCTTTGTGCATGCGCACAGCCTTCTGTGCAAGCGCAGTAGTTGCGCATTAAGTCAGGGCAGGTGGGTGGAGCTTCCTGTAGTTGCCGCTACCGGTTTGCGTGATCCGGACAGAACCAGCTGAATCCCACCACTGCATTATCTGGTATGGATTGTTGGAGAAAAATATAAAAATATATCTGGTAAGAACACCTTACAAGATTATAGACTCTCCTTAGATATAATCCAATCAGATGCCCATATGTAACATAATAAGTATTATATGTATGTCAAACCCAATATGTATTATTTCTATTAATTCCAAACCCAGAAGGATTTGGAATCCCAGAATACATAACCAATTTTGCCCTAATTCCCATAACCCACTAAAGAAAAGAGAAAACAAATCCCTGGCTATATTTTCTATTATCTACTTCATAGTATTGTTGCTATGGGGAAACATTGGAGAAGGGAGTGTTATAAATGTTCTTTCGAACTCTTGAATGAAAGGCAGAATAAGAACCTAATAAACAAATTTGTTAGACAAGAAGTAGAATAAAAATAGATTTATTAATTTAAAAGACACATTCAAGTAGTCTTGATTTAACAACCACAACTGGACTGGCAACTCCATCGCTAAGCGACAGTCATTAAGTGAAATATCACATGACTGCACCAGGTTTCTGATATCATATTAAACGAATCACCTGCAGTTGTTCAGTGCAATGTCATGTGATCGCCATTTCCAATCTCCTGCTGCCTTCTCTGTTGACTTTGCTTGTCAGCAGCTGGCAGCTATGAAGATCACAAGTGGTGACCTTGTGACCAAGGGATGCTGTGATTGCTTGAATTGCAATCCTGAGACAGTTGTAAGTGATTCTGTGGCAGTTGTAAGTTCAAGGTCTAGTTGAAAAATGACTTTTTCAGTGCCATCAAAAGTTCAAACAGTCACTAAACAGGACAGTTATTAACCAAAGACTACCTTTATAGTCATCGATTTTATGTACCAAAATACAGGACAGGTCACAGAAGAACATAAGACTATAAACACTCTAAAAACCATGACAGAAACTCTTGGTGTCTCAATGGCAACATTTTCCCACATGCCCACATTCAATGTACTGGGTTGCAGCATTATCCTACTCAAGACATTTTCAGGAAAAGCAAGGGATGCTTGGAGACTGGAGGAAAGTTGGTGAGATCCAAAGATGGCCTCTTGTGAAGGAGGCATACCATCATCTCCTTCAAGGCAGGTAGCACTCTGCTTCTCAGTGAGGGTTTACTCCTCACTTGAACCCAACTATCTCCTGGAAGGCCTTAATCAACCAATGGGGTGTGGGTACAGGTCCAGAATACAGGTGGAAGAAATGTGCAACCTTGAAGACCTGTCTACTAACTTGGGAGCAACCCAGGTACCAATGTACCTTCCTTAAGACCTACCCAGCTGGTGTCCAACTGTGAGCAAAGTCACGCAACTTTATCCAACAGAAGCCAAGAATATTCTAAGATGTCTTCTCAGAAGTAGAGTAAGTGAAAAAAATAGTATATTCTATACCTAGATAACATAGTAGGAGAAAATATTTTAAAATTCCCCATTATTATTATTTCCTCATATTTCCACAAGGACATGTTCCGTTATGATAAGATACCCGTTTTAAGTTCCCATATATAACTGCTGATACTTACCGAAAAATTGGCCAAGGGGATGATTTTTCAAAGGTGTAAAAAGTTGTGAAATTAGGCTACAAAAATGTGCTTGCTTCTATTTAACTATTGCTTTGATGGTTTGCTATGCTAAACTTTTTTTAAAAAATCCCCTTCTTCATATTTTCTGTGCATTTAGATCAGGGGTGAAATCTAAAATTTGTTACTACCGATTCTGTGGGCATGGCTTGGTGGTGGTGGGTAATGTGACTGATTGGGCGTGGCCACTTTTTTTTTTTTACTTTTAAAAGCATTTTTTCTACAGCCTTAAGAGGTTGCAGAAAAAAATGCTTTTAAAAGCCTCTGACGATCAGGCAACTCAGCTGGGATCGCCAGAGGCTTTTTAAAGGCATTTTTTTTCTACAACCTCTTCGGCCGAAAAAATACTTATTTCCCCCAAAATAAAACCTACCCGGAAAATTAGCCATAATGCGTCTTTTGGAGCAAAAATTAATATAAGACCCGGGGTTATTTTGGGGAAAACACGGGTAGCTCTTGTTATAATACTGAAAAAAGCAAAGCTGACTCTAGAAGTCACTGAAAATAGTGAAAAGGTGAAAAGGTGAAGTTTGTCCTCCTGCCTGATTAAAGGGCTCTGGATTAATCCTTTAAGAATTCTTTTATTACGAAAAATCTTCACTATAGCTCAGTTTAGGCAGATGTGAGTTTCTCTCTATGTGTGTGAGAGAGACGTCATACAGCAAAGCAGAAAGGACATAAATCACCTATAAATGAATCAAAGCCAATTCTGAGGCTATTGTGGAGATAGCACAGCTGATAGTTTGGACAGCAACTAAAGTTTCCTGTCCACAAATGGACTAAAGCTTTCCAAAACTGGGATGAAATCTTTGGATCCAGTTGATTATGCTGGAATGCATATTGCAGTTGATAAAGTAAAACAAGATGTGAAACAAGTGTTTGAGACAATGAAACCAAAGACGGGTGTATTGGATGGGTTCCTTATAAAATCAATCATGCCAAGAGAAAGAAATGATCTTCGAACAGGGAATAAGAAATAAACAGTAGAGTCACCAGAAATTTCCCCAAACATGACTACATACCACAGACTAAAATTGCTTCTGTTTATAGGACGGTATAAACAGAACGTCTCATGATTTGAGGGACTATGTATAAGGGGTAGAAAGTAGACACAGACACTAAAGCATTTATACATATATACACATGTGCTTGCTATATGAGTTCTAGTTTCTGTCTGGAATGCTTGGTTAAATAGAGACTTTTGGGCAGGAACACGTCAAAGCAATGACGTTCTATGGCTATCCTCTTGGCCACTGTAAAGATGGATTCCTTATGTTTAATTGAAAAATGGCTTGCTCTTTAGGGACAAAGCACCCTCTAGTGCTCCAGAGAGCTTCCTGCACTTGGAGTCCTGCACATGAACCCCCCCTCCCCCCAAAAGCCACAGAGGGCTAAATTCTCATTGTTCATAGCAAGAACAGTGATTTTTCAGACTGAATCTAGAGATTCACTTGAGAATAAAGAGGAATTAGCTTCACTCGTGTGGGCAGCCACAAGCAGGCCTGCTTTTGGATGAGTCAAATGTGACCTCAATGATCTCTGGATACCTGCAGCTGACGAGCAAAGGGAAATAAGCTATTTGAAGGGATGGCCTCTACAATAAGGAAGGGGTCAGCAGCCCCTCCCCCAATGTATGTATGTGTGTACTTGATTGATAGGCTACCCAACTTCATTGCAACCCGAATAGTGTGCAATATAAAATACAATAATCCCAAAAGGAACATGTGATAAACAGCAGAGTCCAATAACAAATAATTCCCTAAAGAACCCATTCAAGCCCAACGTCTGGTAAAACAAGCCACTTTTTCAGGGCTTGTTTAAATGAAGTCAGGTTGAGGGCCAAATAGATCTCTGGGGAAACGCTAGGACAGACAAGGTCACTTCCTGAGTCCCATCAGGTGAGCGCGGCTGAATCAATGGGACTCAGAACATGCTGACTATGCTGGATGGGCAAAAACTATAGAAGATTGACAGTCCTTCAGATAAAAAGCCTATTTCTTGCTTACCCCAAGATAGGACAACCAAGGATCATTGGCAGGATTCTTTTGGTGCCTCCTCAAAGTTCTCAAATGCCCCAGGATAAGTGGTGCTTCAACTGAACAGACCATGAGACACCAAAGGATGTTTTTAATTCCACGACTGCACTGTGTTTAGTTATGAGCTTGTGACAAATATTGTACATCTAACTCTGGAGAGTGATAGGTTTGAATGGACTTGCATTGGATTCAAACCAGGGGTGAAATGCTCCTGGTTCGGACTGGATCAGTCGATCCGGTAGCGTCGGCAGGTGGTTCAGAGAACCGGTAGCAAAGATCCCTGCCCCCCCCCCGCCCATGCCCACCCAATCGCCCTGTTGCCCGTTTGCCGCTTCTTTTAAAAAATGCTTTTAAAAGGTAAAAAAAAAGAGGCTCTGATGATCCCAGCTGAGCTGCGTGATCGTCAGAGCCTTTTTTTAGATTTAAAAGCATTTTTTTACAACCTATTCAGCCGAAAAGGTTGTAAAAGTGCTTTTAAAAGTAAAAAAAAAGATTGCGTGCCACAGCTGATCACCCCCCCCCCCCCCGCGCTGTTCTACTTACCCCATGCCTCCTTTTGGCATGCACTGCGCACGTGTACCTCGCATTTGGTGCATGCAGCGAACTGGTAGTCAACCAGTTCAGATTTCATCACTGATACAAACCTCACATTCTGCAGTCTCCATAAGCAACATGCCAACTGGCTTAAAGCAGCCTTTACATCTCCAAGAACCACTCCTTACTGGGGACAGGCCATCACTATTGGTAGGACGTGCAGGGAATCTCTGCATGAGATAAATTGCTTCTTCATATACCAGTAGTGTTTGACTTACAACCCATTCATTTAGTGACTCTTTGAAGTACACTGAACAAAAGTGACGTATGACCTTTTTGGTTATCCGTAAGACCGTTGCAGCATCCCCCACGGTCACATGATCAAAATTTGGACGCTTGGCAACTGGCAAATATTTATGATGCTTGCAGTATCCTGGGATCATGCGATCATCTTTTGCGACCTTCTGACAAGCAAAGTCAATGGGGAAGCCAGATTCACTTAACAACCATGTTACTAACTGAACAACTGCAGCGATTTACTTAACAACTGTGACAAGAAAGATCATAAAATGGGGCAAAACTCACTTAACAATTGTCTTGCTTAGCAATGGAAATTTTGGGGTCAATTATGGTTGTAAATTGAGGATTACCTGTACAACGTTTAACCAAAAGATCCCATCATGCATTCACTTAGTTTAACACATTGGTATAAATGTGCGACTACCTGTAATAATGCTAAGCCATCAACTAGATCAGGGGTGTCAAACTCAAGGATGGATCCGGCCCATGGGATTCTTAGATCTGGCTTGCAGGGCCGCCCTAGAAAGAGTGAAGGACTGGCCCACAGTGCCTCTGACAGCCAAAACAGAGCTCGGGAGAGCCGTGTCTGCTCTCCTGCAACCCCCTGTCAGCGAAAATGGAGCATGGTGGGGCCACACATTTTTGCTGGCAAAGCACTCGGACACCACAGGTGCTCCCATGATATGAGTGATTTCAAGCTGGCCACGCCCACCTGGCCCCCCAAGGTCAAACACAACTCTGATGCGGCCCTAAAAGAAATCGAGTTTGACACCCCTGAACTAGACGATGCGTTCCAGCCATAAACCATTGTGTTTGATTTGGTGCACCCAAACTGATCTCATGATGACTTAGCATTTTGTGTACTTCAGGACACAATGCACTGCTATATGTGAGCCATGTTGGAAATCAGAATGGAATGGAATGGGATTCTTTATTGACCAGGTGTGATCAGACATACATATCTCCGGTGCATAAACTCACATATAAACAGCAAATAATAAGTCATAGGCCAGAAATCATAGTTACAATCATTAATCATAAGTTACAAACAAAAATGGATAAATCATAAGAAACCAATAGGGGAAGATAATAGGAAAGATGAGAAGATGAGAGAAAAAATGAGAAATGAGAAAGCGCTGTGGGAATTAAGTTTTCAGCAGAGTGATGGCGAGGTGCTGGGGGGAATTATCTTTATGTCTGGTTTTGGGGCATGTGATGCTCTACAGTGGTGTCCTTAGGGGAGAAGTTGAAATAGATTATCTCCAGGATGTGAGAGGTCTGTAGAGATTTTCTCAGCCCTCTTTCTTCATGCAGTACACAGATCCTCAATGGAAGGCAGGCTGGCTTCATTTTTTTTTCCTGCAGTCCTAACTATCTGTTGAAGTCTGTACCTGTCCTGTTTGGTTGCTGGGCCAAACCAGACAGTTATTGAGGTACAAATGACAGGTACAATAATTGAGGTACAATAATTCCACTGTAGAACTGTATTAGCAGCAATTTGGGCAGTCTGGGCTTTTTAAGTTGACAAATAAAGTGGTGAAAGACTTTGATGTGAGGTTAGTTGTTCTGCTCGTGCAGTTTTAACATCAAAACTCCCGCTCTATATCTCTTGATCAGAAGATCGCACAGAATATATTATTTTCCTAATAATCACACCTACATCCTTACAATGTTTTTCTGTAAAGCTGTTGGGTTCAATTTACTCAGTACAATCTGAGCCAATAATCACGTGGAGAGAGAGAAAATTGGGTTCAACACTTTATTTCTGTGCACAAGTAAAGAGGGATCCTTGGATCCATAGTCCAAATCCAGGGTGTTTGCTGATATGCAACAAGATGCTTTTCTACCGTAGAACCGCAAATACACATCAACATTTCCCGGTGTTTCATCCCTTGTCCCTGATTTATTGAAGACATGCACAGTTTAAGCTAACACTCCATAGTAAGCATGGGAAGGTGCCCTTAATTAGCTAAATTCTCCTCCTCTGTGTATTTTTTTAAATATACTAATTATGAACTTTTACCTCCAGATCTTTGCATGGACATTTTT
The DNA here is from genome assembly GCF_029215685.1 of Pituophis catenifer annectens. Classification (NCBI taxonomy): domain Eukaryota; kingdom Metazoa; phylum Chordata; class Lepidosauria; order Squamata; family Colubridae; genus Pituophis; species Pituophis catenifer. Next base: position 191,202,808 of record NW_027256881.1, on the reverse strand, counting down.
CATCACAGCTTAAGCAAAATGCCATTTTACTTTTCCTTATTCCAAAAATGGGCCCACTTGCAAAATTCTTTAGCCCGGTTACAAATCCACAATCGGTCAGCTAGTTTCCTATAACTGAACTAGAGCCGTTGGTGGCACAGTGGTTAGAATGCAGTACTGCAGGCTACTTCTGCTGACTGCCAGCTGTCAGTAGTTCGAGTCTCACCAGGCTCAAGGTTGACTCAGCCTTCCATTCTTCTGAGATCGGTAAAATGAGGAGCCAGATTGTTGGGGGCAATATGCTGACTCTGTAAACTACTTAGAGAGGGATGTAAAGCACTACGAAGCAGCATATAAATCTAAGTGCTATTGCTGTGTGTGGTCAACCTCTTTAGCTTTTTCCCTATAAATATCAAGGCAGGTGTTAGCTAACAGCTGATTTTAATAATGGCTATACAGAGACAAAGTGATTAAAATAAAGTAGCTCTGACTAAAGCAGGTTTAAAAGCTCTTAATAGTTTGTTAGTAGGCTAATAGCCTTAAGGCCTCAGATGCATTATAGAAAGGAACATCTGAATTAATTCTGGTCCTGAAGTACATTTTTCTAAATTCTTAGTACTGCAATTTACAGAACAAGAGAGTTAAAAAATCACTGCTTGTACTATCCACCCTTTATGACAGATTCTTCCCATTGAGGCATATTTCCTAACTTTGCTTCCACTGGCTTACATGGGAATTAGTCCAAGCACTGGGTGTTCCCATATTTTGTTCAAGACAAAGGTGACAAAGTCCCAGACCTATATTTAAAATGAATATAGATCAAAAAAAGTTTATCTTCCATAAATGTGCATTTCCCCCCTCTTTTTCCATCACTCCAGTCCAGCATCCCAGTTAAGTGCATGCGCGGTCAAGCTTGCCGGAGTGGATGATGGCAGGCTTTTTTGGGTGGACAGCTACTGGTAGCTGGAGTGACCGTTACAGGTAGGCAAGGGTGCACGAGGCGCATGGGTGACGTTGCTCGTTCTTTTCAGCCACGAAGCAACCTGGTGGCCAAGCAAGGCGCATTGGGCGAGCAGGTTGCTCTTTTCAGCTGCGAAAGAAGCAACCTGGTGGCCAGGCGAGGCGTGTGGGTCGTGTTGTTTGCCTTTTTTTGACCGTGAAAGAAGCGGCCCAGTGGCCAGGCCAGGCACATGGATCACGTCGCTTGCTCTTTTTGGCCGTGGAAGAAGTGGCCCAGTGGCCAGGTGAGGCGCATTGGCCGAATGGGTCACTCTCTTTGACTGCAAAAGAAACAGCCCAGTGGCCAAGCCAGGTGTGTGAGGGGGGAAATTAAGACACCCCTTGAAAAGAAGGCCTAGCCATTTTTTCGGGGGTCAAAAGAAAATAAGACCAGGTCGTATTTTTGAAGAAACATGATAATAGCAGGAAGACTTTTTTTTAAAAAAAAATAAGATTCTCATTGTGGGCAATTAAAGGGGAAAGGAACCTATTTCTTCCCCAAAGGACACATTTCTTAGGGTTTCAAGTTCCAAAATGCAAGATATTTTGTTTTGTCTTGCAAGATCAGAATTTCAGTTGATTTAATTGCAAATTAAATTATATCCCGAATAGAAATTATTTCTATTCTAAAACTATTTCAGTCTTGTTTTCTTACCTGCATTCCCAATTCTACCTCACCATCACAACCTAAAAGTTTGAATTAATAGCACATTTCTCCTTGGCTGAGTTCTCTTCAAATATATTAACATTCATTCTGGCAGAAACAGGTTCTCTAAGCATCCCTGCTTGTTTATGGAGCTGTGGCTGCCTGTAGGAGGTCTTGGCTGAGCTTAAAAAGCTAAGGAATTGGACCTGGTGTGTATTTAAAAATAATAAAAAAAAAGACCACCAAGAAATACAAACTAGGAAATTGAGAAAACATGCTGAAGAAGGGAATGGCAAACTACTTCTGCATTAAAACTTGTCCTTTAAGCCTGTGGCCCCCAACCTTTTGGGCACCAGGGACTGGTTTCATGGGGAGAGGTTTTTCCGTGGACAAGAGGGGGTGTGGTTTTGTGTGCTGCCTGCACCCCGTGGATAGGGCTTCGCTTGTTTGTGCAGCCCGGTTTCTGGCATGCCATGTGGCCTGGTACCGGTCCATGGACCAGGGGTTGGGGACTCCTGCTTTAAGCAGCGAGAAGTCAAACTCAACTTGAAGGAGACTTTATCTTTCCTAAATTTACTGCAAGAGGACTATTCCCACCAATTAGCTTGAGACCACGGGGCGTTCTGAGGAGTCTCCATCTGAAAGATCCCTCTACTCAGCACTCTGTTGAAGAGCATAGGTGTCCCACTCAGAGACAAAGAGGATAATTTTACGCAATAAATCAGAAAAGTAGGTGGGGGGGAAGAAACCAGCTAAAGAATCCATTCAAAGTCTCTTGTGACCCCAAACTGCCTAAACTATTTCAGGGCAACATTGAATATAGTCAGATTAATCCCTGAAGTAGTTTATCAAAGGAGATTTTATTAAACAGGGTCAAAGACCAAGTCATGTTTTTCCATTGTTTGTAGAAATGTAGATATATTTTCACTGTGAACGACAGCTAGGGAAGCTCTTTACATAGAAAAGGAAAATTAATCCAATCTTTGCATGGTTAGACTGAATGACTTAAATAGACTGGCCTTTGCTAAGGATATTGCTTTCCAGGAATAAAATGGTGGGTGTCTCAAAGGTGTTTTTTTTTCAAAAGGCAACTGGACTGTGTGTTTTTTTTCCTTGAGAAAGAAGCAGAAAATGTTTTGCTTCTTATCCAAGAAGCTTCATCAGTTCTGACAAGATGGTGGGGGTGATTGAAGGATTAGTTCTGACTGGGTGGGTCTGACTGGGTTTGGATGATTCAGAATCTCCACAGGCAAAATGGTGGGTGAAGCCACAGCAGAGAAGCAGGGGAACCGTTTAATGGGACGATGTGGTTGTCTGCTTGCTAGACTGAATACATAAAAGACGTTGATTATGGGTGTTAGTCCAGACTAGATTTTCTTAATTTGGTTTAAACTTAACCGCCAGGGCATATAGGTCAGGAGCAGCTGAAATGGCTAAGTGCAGATTGTCAGCCCTGGAGGCCATCTTTCTTTGGAGCTTCAGGGCTGCCACATTTAGTGCCTGGGAAAACGGGAGGGGGGATTTGCAAAGAGTTGGTGAAGATATATAGCCACAATTCTTTTCTCTGAGAGTCAAGGAGGTTCAGCCTGCACCTGGATAGGAGTGACTGGGGGCTGTCTCCAATTCTGACAGTGGACTGATTGGATCTTGTGATGGACATGTGGGCGCAGGGGATGGGTCTTTGACTTTCTTTTGGGTGGGGAAAACTGGGGAACTTTCAGATTTGGGTTTTCCCAGATGTGCCAATATGACCTCTCTAATAAAATGGATCTTTGAGGAATTGCTAGCCTCGAGTCTTCTTTAGTTGGGGGTGTTACTTGGAACCCTGACACAGATATTCCCTTAGTCTCCCATATTGTTTACTCCAGGGGTGAAATCTAAAATTTGTTACTACCAATTCTGTGGGCGTGGCTTGGTGTGTGTGGGGGTAATGTGACTGGATGGGCGTGGCCAACTTTTTTATTTTTACTTTTAAAAGCATTTTTTCTACGGCCTCTTCAGCCGAAGAGGTTGCAGAAAAAAATGCTTTTAGAAGCCTCTGACAATCAGGCAACTCAGCTGGGATCGCCAGAGGCTTTTAAAGGCATATTTTTTTCTACAGCCTCTTTGGCCGAAGAGGTTATAGAAAAAATGCTTTTAAAAGCCTCTGATGATCCCAGCTGAGCCGCACGATCATCAGAAGCTTTTTTTTTTACTTTTAAAAGCATTTTTTCGGTTGAAGAGGTTGTAGAAAAATGCTTTTAAAAGTAAAACAAACAGCCTCTAATAATCGCGCAGCTCAGCTGGTGGGGAGGGGGGGTGCAGGGATTTTTGCTACTGGTTCTCCAAACCACCCACCACCATCACTACTGGATCGGGTGATCCGGTCCGAACCTGGAGCATTTCACCCCTGGTTTACTCCCTTCATTTCAGCTGAGTAGCTGAAAATAGATGGGGGGGAAAGACTACCCTAAAAATGTCTGTGAAGATTCTCAGTCATCCAGGTCACAGTTGTCTCAAAGATGCTTTTTCAAAAGGCAACAATCCAATTGCATTTTGAAAAAGCACCTTTGATATGACTGATTACTGTTTGCTGGTCTTAAGGCGGAGCTAGGCAGGAAACTAGGTTGTATGTTGTGTTGCTAATTTTTTTTAATAAAAAAAAATTATTGCACTGAGCAAAGAAAGTGTAGGAGAAAAAAGAGAGTGTTCCTTCAGCAATCCTCATGGAATTGGATATCATAAATCCTCTTGCAGATCTGTTTTCGAAACAAGAAAAGGAAACTTCAGCATTTGTGTGCTGAAGACCACTTCGTTAAAAAAAAAAAAAAACCTACGCTAAATCTAAGAAAGAAATTAAATTTATTTTGCCCTGATGACAAAAATTATTATTGTGGTACATCGACAGAGAGAGGAGTCATAACTCAGGGTGATTTCTATGCTCACTTTGGATGCCTTCTGGATATTATCTGACCCATACATTTTGATGGAGGGAATTGATCCACCCTGAAATATAATGCAAATAGAGAACTCCATCCTCCGCTGAAAGGAATGGTATGTATCTGTTAAGTGGGATCATTCCATGGGTCTGTTGAAATTTGGCACTTATCGGTAACCATGAAATCAATCTATCCACAGGTAGTGAAGTTTATTTTGTTTTATTTATTTTTATTTATCAAAGTTATTTGCCATGACTCTGAGTCAGTGGGTACAATTCAGCTGGCTCTATCCGGATCGCGGGAACCGGTAGTGGCGGCTGCAGGAGGCTCTGCCCACCTGCCCTAATGTCATTTTTTACCCTCTGCGCATGTGCAAAACACTCTGTGCCTGTGGGTAGGTGGTGCATGCGCTCACATTTGCGAACCGGTAGTGAGGGTAAGTAATTACCACCCCTGCTCTGAGTGGCCTTGAGTTTATATTACCTGAATGTATAAACCTCCTTTTCCTCTCCTGATTTGGGTAACATATGCATTATTTTAAGCCTGAGGAATCTATAGCAAAGTTGAAGTATTTAAAAAAAATAAGGCTTATTCAATGTCAATTTCTTCTACTTTGGTTGAATGAACTAAACCAGATGTCAAGTTTTCAGGCTCCCTGTTGGAGACATTGTAATCTGACTGCAAAAATGCAGGAAGTTGCCTCATTTGCACAGATAATTTATCCTGAATATGGAAAGAAGCTTTGGGGGGGGGAGGAGTGACTTAATCTAACATGCATCAGCAGTACAAAGTGTTATTTATGTCTCCTTATGCACAATGGCAGGCATTCTAGCTCTCCTTCATTAACATCTACTACTGGATTAATTAAATGATCTACAGTGAAATCAAAGTCCTCAAGGAAAAGGGAGGAGGGAGTCATAGCAAATGTTAGATATGAAGCAAACTAAGTCTCAAATATGGATTTATTCTTTCTTGTATTTCTGACTTTGGGAGAAAGCTAGGCAGAATAATTTTGAAGGAATGAACCTAAGGGTGCAAATGAATTGTGACAGAGTAGAAAAGAAAGATGGATCCAGGGAAATCAGAATATTATTGGGGGCCTTGCCAGAAGACAGATGGCAAGAAGTGAAAAATATCCCTAAACAAAAGCAAAATTCTGCGCTCAGAGTCTGCGCTCAAGAGTCAATGAGGACTACAAACTGAGCAGAAGACAAAAGGGATAGCAGAGCATGAGCAGAGACCTGCCACATCATTAGATCTCAACATTCTCTGGGTCACAATAAGCTGCAGCAGAGAAGTACAGGGCATGGTGGAAACAAATAAGAGAGGGCTGATAGCATTTTTAATTACTTGGTGATTTAGCAGTCATTTTCAAATATTAAATTCACCTTACACAGGACTACTATATCTAAATGGTAGAAATTCAGGTAGCCATGAGATGGCACCAAAAGGTTAGACCAGGGGTGAAATCCAGCAGGTTCTGACAGGTTCTGGAAAACCGGTAGCAGAAATTTTGAGTCGTTCAGAGAACCGGCAAATACCACCTCTGGCTGGCCCCAGAGTGGGGTGGGAATGGAGATTTTGCAGTATCCTTTCCCTGCCATGCCCACCAAGCCACGCCCACAGAACCAGTAGTAAAAAAAATTGGATTTCACCACTAGGTTAGACTTTTCTGCATCCCCTAATGGACATTCAGAGTTCTGCACAGATGGTTCTACCCGGGGTGAAATGTAAAATTTGTTACTACCGGTTCTGTGGGCGTGGCTTGGTGGGCACGGCAGGGGAAGGATACTGCAAAATCTCCATTCCCACCCCACTCTGGGGCTTGGTGGTGGTGGGGGTAATGTGACTGGGTGGGCATGGCCAACTTTTTTTTTTTTAACTTTTCAAAGCATTTTTTCTAATGCTTTGAAAAGCCTCTGCTGATCAGGCAATTCAGCTGGGATTGTCAGAGAGGCTTTTTAAAAAATACTTTGAAAAGCCTCTCTGACGATCAGGTAACTCAGCTGGGATCATCAGAGACTTTTCAAAGCATTTTTTTTACCACCTCTTCGGCCAAGAGGTTGCAGAAAAAAATGCTTTGAAAAGCCTCTGACAATCCCAGCAGAGCCGCGCGATCATCAGTGGCTTTTTTTTTTACTTTTAAAAGCATTTTTTCGTCGGAAGAGGGAAGAGAGAGAAGAAGAGGGGGAAGGGAGGGAGAGAAGGAGAGAGAGAGGGGAGAGAGAGAAAGAATGAGAATATGAGAGGTTACAAAAAGCATCCATGCCCTTCTGACATCAGACTCAATTCTATCTTTGTAATGGAGTACAAAGGTAACATCACCATTTTCATATGTTACAATCCCTTGGCCATTTTGCTGCTCCTATTGTTGTTAGCCTGCTGGGTAGATTGCACATCTTGAGTGCAAAAATTAAATCTTAACTCTGGTCTTTGTATTTACAGGAATTAAGCATCTAAAAACCCAGAAGGACTTGGCATTTCCAGAGGAAGAAGAAGGAGTCTGTGAAAGAGATGAGGAATAGAACCTTTAATGGCACCAAACCTCTCGCGAAAGAGTCTTGATGGTCAAATATGAAACTGCTCAACTTTCAGTACTTACTGTGGAACTTTATGGCTTATGTTCCTGACCCAAAACAGTCTTCATCCTGGTACCTAAGAAAAGGAAGGTTTTGCAGGGGAATTCATCATTTGCAGAACTGGCCTAGGGTACCTCTTTGGTGAAGATAGCCATTTCTTTTCTTGCCATTTCCTTTTCTTTGTAATAACTCAACTTACATGCCATATATGCAAATATATGGTTTCCAAAGGTGTTGGCTCTACTGTCTTAAATTCCAAATGTGAGCTGCAGCCTAAAATCAGTTGTAAATAGTGCAGACTTAAATGCTACAAAATAAATACAATGTACATTTAGACTAAATGGTATTTTGTAGAGTCTTTCTTGCAGCAAGAAAGCCAGAATTGATGGGATTCCTTGCAGATGCTCTACAAAGATTGGGAAGAATCTACAGCCTCTTCTGATCCTCCAACTCTGGCTAAAGAAAGAATAGGTTGCTGAAAAACCTCTTCTAGCTTTTGCCAGGGCCAAAGATGGGGAGAAGGGGCTGAGAAGGATGGTCCAGGCAAGAAAGAATGCTACTCAGCTCCAGTGGTGAAATTCAAAATTTTAAATTACCGGTTCTGTGGGCATGGCTTGGTGGGCGTGGTAGGGGAAGGATACTGCAAAATCTCCATTCCCACCCCACTCTGGGACCAGCCAGTGATGGTATTTGCCGGTTCTCTGAACCACACAAAATTTCTGCTACCGGTTCTCCAGAACCTGTTAGAACCTGCTGGATTTCAGCCCTGCTCTGCTCCTAGAAGCAAGTGGGCTCAACTACCGGAACTTGCAAAGCAATTATTAGGGAATGCCTGGGTCAAAACTTTAGTGAAATAAAGTCTTTTTAGAGTATTTACTCATTTCTGGTTTTCCATGTGGGCAGTGAAGAAATGTTGTCATGCTTTCCTACTTGCAAAAGAAAGGGGAGTAGAGACTTTTCAATAGTTTAAAAACTGTTGAAAACTATTATTTTCATCTTGTTTTTATGAGATTCTGAGGCATTGCTGTCTGAAATATCTCAAGAAACTCTGTAGATGATTAGTATTCAGAGTTCTTTGGGCTGCAAAAAAACAGGCAAACAGAATATCAAAACTGGTTAGGGAGATGTTCTTTAATAGTTCAACTTCTAAGGAAAAGTTTCCACATGGACATCATCCTGGGAAAAGTGAAATTTTCCATCCAATGGTCTCTTAAGCTTTTTGAGATTTCCACACTTCTACACATGGATGGCTCCAGACTGCCATTTACATTAAAAAATGGTGTTTTTTAATAGATTACTTATAAGATTTCCCTAATTTACTGGGAGAATTTCTCTGGTAAAAATTCCATTAAACACACAAAGATATCCTGAGCTTGACTGTGTCGAAGAAATGAGCCCCTAGTTTGCAATTCCCAATTTTGGATGTGGCCAGGAGGTTTATGGCAATCATGTGATCTCCAAAAAACAGATTGCTACACCTTCAAACCTCAACATATAACATCATCCCTGGATCCACTTTTAACATTTTGAATGCATGTGATGCACACTTTGATTTATAAATCCAACAAGAACCTTATTGAAGCCAATAGCTAGTTGCTATTTTTAAATGGCCTTTTAAACGAGTCTTCAGTCCTTTTGATTTTAAGAGATCTTGCTTCCAATTATCTATGGAATTTCCATCTTAAAATAAATAGCACTTTCAGATGATCAGCAAATTCACTAACTAGCAAATTTAGTTGGTGACCTTGTATAGGCACATCCATCGTATCTTTCTTTTCTAAATCTCTAAGTCTACTTGCGATACAGCTTAAGGGGAAAGAATAACAATTTTGCAAAATACGTGGAACAAGGAAATAGAGTCATGAGTATTTGAAGAGCCCTCAAAGAGGCACATTACACTATATGCAATCGTTCAACTATTTCTTCTTGGTTCTCATAGAAGATAGGAGGCCAATGGAAAGATACAGATGAAATAACCCCTGGATTTTCACTTGAGAAAAGTTCAGCTATGCTGTTCAATGAGAGCTAACCTGAACCCTTCTCATGCCATGTCCAAGGGAAATATATTTTCTGGGGGGACGTGAACTACAAAAGACCATGTGGAAGCACGGAGATAATTCTAGAAGGAGAATTGTTAAAGGCTCCTAGATTAGCTTTACAATAATAATCATTTTACAACAGAAAAAAAAAAAAACCACATGAAAACTCAATGACAATTTCCCCAATGGACTATTGCAAAAGGGTATTGATCTCCCACATTTTAGGTATAAAATTGAACAAAATGGCATTTCATATTACTGGATCCAAAATGTGTCACATCATGTTAAGAATAACCTTGACAAATTGAAATACTTCTCTTGCTATGGGTAGAGCTGGGTATGATAAGCAGTGGTGAAATCCAAATTTTTTTACTATCGGTTCTGTGGGTAAGGCTTGGTGGGTGTGGTGTGGCTTGGTGGGCGTGGCAGGGGAAGGATACTGCAAAATCTCCATTCCCATCCCACTCTGGGGCCAGCCAGAGATGGTATTTGCCGGTTCTCCAAACTACTCAAACTTTCTGCTACCTCTTCTCTAGAACCTATCAGAACCTGCTGGATTTCACCCCTGATGATAAGCTAAGAGAAGAAGTTAAGGGAGGTCATCACCCACCCACCCCGATAAGAACAATGGAGATTTCAGCTCAACATTAGAAGAAATTGCTTAAAGGTATCAATTGTTGGATAGACTAAATTGCCTATTGTGGCTTTTGCATTATAAGATGCACCTGACCATAAGATGCACCTAGGTTTAGAGGAGGCAAACAAGATAAAAAAATATCAAGGGGAGCCTGAGAGGACCACAGATAGGTGTCCTCTCATGTGCCAGCTCTGCCTATTGACTCCTGCACTGCGGAAAAGAGACAGAAGAGGCGGGTTTCAGCATTGTAAAAGGACCCCGCTGCTGCAGCCTGGCTGCTATTCACCAAAGGACCAGCACCAGTCCACCATTGGGGACCCCTGAGGTAATACACTTCACAGTCTGTGACACAATATTTGGTCCATAAGATGCACAGACATTTCCACCCACTTTTGGGGGGGAAATAGTGTATCTTATGGAGTGAAAAATACGGTATATGGTAAAGAAGAAATCATGCCTGCATTTATACAGAGGATGGCTAGCCATGACTAATGTGGCAGCAGTTCTTGTGCTAAGCAGGACTTTAACCTGAACTAGCTATTTTGTGAAATGGTTTGATTTGTATTAAGGAAGAATGATATGGCCACTTAGTAGGGATTTAGAGAAGAGATTTTCAGAAAAAAACTATACCTATATGCCTATACTGCTTGACTCATAAAGCATTTCCTATTAATGTTTTTGCAATTATACCCGAAGGACTCCAAAATATTCTCCCTATATTTCCTTAAGAGCTTTCTTTTCTTCATGTCATTGTCTCCTCCAGATGTTTTTTGGCTGTGTGTATTTTCCCCCAGATCATCAGTCTGAATGGCTACTGAATGTTATATAAATACATTAATTGAGCACAGAGTAAAGCCACCATCATCATCAGTTTCTGGCATAACAACGAAGAGACATTTGTCCCTGAAAATTTAACCCAGACGCTTAACCGGAAGACTTATTCAGGTCTTTTGCCTGTTAAATAAAATTAATTCTCTGCTTCCTCCAGTGGCAATGTCCTCTCCTGGGATTTACCTGAACTTTGGAAGACAGGGAAGCTGCAGAACTTGGAAAAGAGATGAATGTATTATGCTGTTTTCCCCAAAATAAGACATCCCCTGATAATAAGCCCAATCGGGCTTTTGAGCGCATGGCAATAAGGCCAAGCGCTTATTTCAGGGTTCAAATATATATAAGACAGGGTCTTATTTTCAGGGAAACATGGTATGAAAGGCAGGACATCCATGCTCTTACCCACCGCTTGCCCCTCTCCTGATATAATCAGTTGGCGCCATCACTGACTATTGGGGGTGAATCATTGGCCCCCACGGAGAGGGTTCGTATCTTGGGCGTCCTCCTGGATTCACGGCTGTCTTTAGAAGAGCATTTGACGGCCGTGACCGGGAGGATTTTTCATCAGGATCGCCTGATTCGCCAGTTGCATCCCTTTCTGGATCGGGACTCCCTATGCACAGTCACTCATTCCCTCGTCACTTCCCGCCTGGACTACTGTAACACTCTCTACATGGGGCTCCCCTTGAGGAGCACCCGGAGGCTCCAACTGGCGCAGAGTGCAGCCACGCGGGTGGTAATGGGAGCGACATGGCGTTCCCATGTAACACCTCTCCTGCACGAGCTGCATTGGCTCCCGGTGGTCTTCCGGGTGCGCTTCAAGGTTTTGGTTACCACCTTTAAAGCGCTCCATGGCTTAGGACCTGGTTATCTATGGGACCGTCTACTACCACCAATACCATCCCACCGGCTGGTACGCTCTCAATGAGAGGGGCTCCTCCGGGTGCCGTCGGCCAAACAATGTCGACTGGCGGCCCCTAGGGGGAGAGCCTTCTCTGTGGGGGCACCTACTATCTGGAACGAGCTCCCCCCAGAGATACGGAGGATCCCGGATCTGCGCACCTTCCGCCGTGCTTTTAAGACCTTTTTATTCCACCAGGCGGTGGAATAATTATGCAAATTTTAATTGGTTTTTTAAATGATTGGGGTTTTAATCTGTCTGGGCCAAATTGTTTAATTCGATTTTACTTTGTTTTTAAATTTTGTATCTATGTATTTTTACTGTTGGCTGTTCACCGCCCTGAGTCCTTCGGGAGTAGGGCGGTATATAAATCAAATAAATAAATAAATAAATAAATAAATAAATAAATAAATAGATTAGTCCAGGAATTTCTGCCAAGTTCCCTTCTTTGTTCTCCAAATGCAGAATAATTTTTCTCCCGCTGCATTCTCCAGATGTTTCTTTTTACAATATCAGATAGAAGTCCAGCTTTGTTCAGCAGGGCTTCTCATTTTAGCTATAAAACATGGCAAAAACTTTGCTCCTTGCAAGCCTTCAGTGTGTACATGCAAGAGTTAACGGGGAAATTGAGACTATTCAGAAACGGCACTCCAATATTCCAAGTTGTTGAGAAAGTGCTTGTTAAGAAGACACCTACGATTTCTCCCCTTGCCTGACGAGCCTGTTAGGTTCATTCAGAGTTCAAAATACTCCCTCTGAAAACTCTCTGTGATCATCCCCCAAACTTGTTCCATTTCAGGCAAACTAATTACTTCTAAATCGTATGCATATACTGTATTATTATTACATGTGTGCAATCAATGTTATTTCTGATCATATAAGCCCTCGAGGTGACTGGATGATAACTAAACCAAAGTATTCTGGTAAAATTAAAACGATCAAAGTCACTATCATTCAAATCAAAGAGTAGTGAAAAACTTGCCAAAAGCAAGAGGGATGCGTTTTTCCTTTTTTTCCCTAAAATTTGAGGGGTTAGAGATGGCATTTCTTTGTGAAACCTGTGCTACTAAATGATAATTGCAGAGGCTTTGTGGTAGTTGATGATGATGATGTGATTCATTTAACTGAGTCCGACTCTTGGCAATTCAAATCTCAAGATGCCAATCCATAGCTTGCAATATGCTCATACTAATAAGTCTTTCTTGAAAATGTAAATTTCCAATAGAAGCTCACTTCGGTTGCCAGGAGGCTACACTGAAAACCAGCACTGATTTATGTTCAGACCCCATATCCTTTTTCTAGGAATTCACCTGAACTGAATCTGAAATATGCAGATTGGAATAAAAAAAACATCCACCCATGTTATACGGTGGTTATAAATATAGCAGTGGTTCAGATCCCTGGGTTTTTTTGGGAGTCCATTTCCCCACAGCTGT